>NC_141870.1:4014397-6414397 GCF_024713525.1 Acromyrmex echinatior
TTTGTACACACATACCGAGTATGTTAGCACCAGCGAGTAATTTCAATCGCGTGTCTATTAAGGATAGTGTTAGTCAAGCGAAAGAGAGAATGTTTCGCGAGATGGAAAAGTTCTATTGAAACCAGCTCTTGTGATACCAAAAAGTGATTTTCTTCTGTGGTCTTATACTATTTGCGACGAGGAAACTTTCGAATGATTGGTTTGTTTATATTTTAAGCGACATTTCGTTTTATAATCGATCTCGATTACGACTACACATATAAATATTATAGAATATACGAACTTAACCTAGGCTAAGAAAGTCGAACAGTAGTGGTACACAATATAAGAAATGTATACAAAGGTTTTTAGGTACGACGGTCTGCCTGTCGGCGAAGTTGCTGATTTGAAATAATCCGTATTTGCCAGTCGTTTTGAAAAGACGAATCATTCAGGTATTGCACATAATCGTGAACTAATCTGATTCAAATTTTGTATATATATATATATATATATATCTTCTTCAGAATTATTAAATATTGGTTACATATCCAACAGTAAACGAAATGCCTTATAAAACTGCCTTCTAAAAAGAATTCAAATACAATCATATTCTGTATGCAGTAACCTTCATTTAATGATATAAACATTTGAGGATATAAACTTTTAATGATGGAAAAAAAATAAAAAATTGGGCACAAAAATACAAGACAGGTAAATATAATAAAATTTATATATTTATTCCAAATATATATACATAAATGCTTAAGGCATACGCGAAAATTCGGAAATCTTGTTATAAAATATTTTTTTGTTTCTTTTTCAATTTTTTTCTTCTACTGAATTAAAAAAATAAGACTAAATGTATTTACTTGGCATTGCATAATATGTAATTATGTTCTAAATATTATCGTATCAAATCACACACACATTTTTTGTAAAAATAAATACTAACTTATCTGCAATATATACTTTAATTAATTAAGTTTATTTGAAATATATTAAGTCATATTATTATTTTTCTTAAAGCGATTGTTATTGTAAATGTAAATATGTGTTATTGTAAATAATAGATATTTCATTATAAAAAATAAATTATGTTTATCATATCGTTATAAATATATCTATATTTTATCAGTTTTAACCTATAATATAGATCTTAAAATAGATTTAAAAATATAGATAGTATAAAAAATATTAAACTTAAAAAAGAAAATTTTTTTTTTTACTTTTTTTATAGCTCTTTAAAAATTTTTAGCACTAGTGCTTTTAAATCACTATAAAAGGGTTTTAAAAATTTTAAAAAAAAAATTTAAAAATTTTTTTCTTTTTAAAATTTATTAAGGTATAAATTTTTTCCCATAAATTACGACCCCTACAAAAAAAACTTTGGGGCAACACAACCTCAGTCGAACAAAGTGCGGTAAAATGTTAATTTTTTTTGGAGTTTAAAATTTTTTGGGGGAAAACCTTTGGATTTTAAATTTAGAACGTTAAAGAAGATTTTACAATTTTATTGCAAAAGAAAAAAATAAACTATCTTTTTTATTCGAATAAATCTAAAAACAAAATTTCCGAAAATTTTTTTCCCAAAGTACAGGGAGCATTTTTGCCCGACGGAAAAAAATTTTTTTTTAAAAAATTTATTTTTATACAAATATTTTCCCCAAACCTTCGACAAAGGACAAAATTTCCCAATAACACCTTTTGGGCTTTTTTGTTTTTAATCTACAAAAAAAGTAATTTAAAATAAAAAAAAAGATAAAATTTGAACAAAGTTTTTTTTTCGAAATCCTTAAAAATTTTTAATTTTTTAAAAGAAGGGCGTTTTAGTAAAACATTGTTCGATCAGCCCCCGTTTTTTTGAAAGAAAAAATAAAGCGAAGGGGAAGAGAAAAAAAGAAATAAGAATGCCCCTTTTTTCAAATTAAAAATTTAAAAAAAAAAGGATTTAAATTTTTTTTGGTGCCTAATGAAACAAAAAAAATTTTGTTCCCTTTTTTGCAGACTCAAAATTTGAAAAAAGGGCTTAAAATAAAAAGTAAAAAAATTTAATAAAATTTATAAAAAAGGAAAGCTATAAAATATTTAAAATTAATTAAAAATGCTTTTATTTGCGAATTATGTAAAAAAATTTATCAAAAGCCCCGAGACTTTTGTTCACTAAAAAATTTAAAAAAAATTAAAGTTAAATCTTTTTAATATTCTGAAAAAAATTACGAAGAAATGCATTCTCATTAAATAATGGGACTGATTTCAAAATATAAAAAAATTTAAATTTTTTTTAAAATTAAATTTTTATTAAATTAACTTCCGTAAAAAAGTTTTTGTATCAAAAAATTAAAGGGGAAAAATTTATATAAAATTTCCCGAGTTTTGTTTTCCTTTTTTTTATTTTCTGTTTTTAAAATAATAAAAAAAAATTTTAAAAAGGTCAAAAAAACATTAGAAAAAAATTTTTTTTTTTTCCCAAAAATTTAAAATAAAATTTTTTTAAAAAAAATTTTCTATAAAAATTTTTAAATAATATGGGCGTCATAAAGGGCGGAAAAAAATTTTACAAAAAAGTACGAAAAAAAAATAATTTGGGAAAAATCTTAGAAATTTTTTTCGTAGTGTTTTTAAGATTAAAGGGGGTTTTGGGGAAATTTTAGGATTTCTTTTTTTTGTATCGCATATTTTTTGTATATATAAATTAATGAGTTTTTTAAAAACAATATCTTTTTATACATAACAGCAAAGACAATTTTAATCATCCAAGTATATGTATATGTATTTATAATTTATTTTTATGTAAAGTGAGCAAAGATTACATATTATTTATTAACTTTTCTAAGATCTTACGAATTTATTTAAAAATGACAACTAGGTATAACATAAAATTAGAAAATCAATGAAAATTATAAATGTGAAATCAATATAATAAACTTTATCTAACGTACCATTTAGTACTACATTTATATAACTATATTTTATATATATTATCATAATTCATATACTTTTTATATTACAAAAAAAAAAAATTAAAAATTTAATCCACTTTGCAGTATATTCATAAAATTGAGTATAAAATATTTTTTTCATAATACTATTAATCAGTAATAAATTGTCAATTTTTATAAAAATTATTAAACATGGTATAGGTATGTGTAATAAATATATTAAATACATTAAACGATATTTTTTTATTTACAATTTTGATAGCATCTTTATAATAAATTTTATAGTCACTATGTGCATTTTATAGTCACTATATGCATGGGTTTTAACGTTAATAAAAAAATTTCAAAATTTTTCAATTTATAAAAATAATTATAAAGAGTATCAATTGTTTACAAACTCAATAAATATTACAGAGCCTATACAAAATGAGAATGGATCATTGATGAAGCACGTACTTCATCATAGTCGAACAAAGTGCTGGATAAAAATGATTAATTTTGTATGGAGTATTACAAATTTTTGGAATATATGCAACTTTATGGATACTTTGACATCTAGTAACGTTAAAGAAGAGTTTTACAAGATTGATATGTGCATTAATAAAGAAACAAATAAACTATACTTTTTTATTCGTAATACCAATCTTAAAGAACAAATAAGTATTCACAGATATAATATTTATATCCAAAGTACTGAGGGAGCAGTTTTATGCACAGACTGGTTAATACTGATCCGTTATACGAAGTATGTCTCCAAACCCTTCGACTAAATGAGACAAAATACTTGCTTAATAACACACTTTCGGTACATTTTTCGTTTGAATCATACGAAAATATAGTACATGTTAATATGTATGAAAATGTAATAGATGAATTAGAAGCGAATGATTTTGTTTTCGATGAATCCAATTCAATTGTTACATTTTTAATAGAAGGAAAGCGTCTTCATGTAAATAAATCATTAGCATGTGCGATCAGCCCTGTCTTTAATGAAATGTTAAAAAAACGTAATGCTGAAGGGGAAGTAGATAACGAAATAGAAATTAATGATATAGCATTCGATATTTTCCAAATTATAATACATTATATAAAAAAAAAGGGTATTATGAAATTAGATTTTGGTGCACCTAATGATAACATAAACAAAATTTTGCTTGCCCTTCTTGCAGGAGCTCAAAGATTTGAAATAAATGATCTTAAAGTAAAATGTGAAAAACATTTAATCAAAAGAGAATGCTATAACATATTTAGATATTGCAATTAATAACAATGCATTATATTTAGCGAATTATGTAAAAAGATTCATCAAACTGCACCTAGATGACTTTCGATTCACTACAAAATTCTTAGAAAAAATTCGAATTAGTCCTAAGATACTTTATAATATTCATGAACAAGAATTATTCGAAGAAAGTGCATTCTACATTAAATATAATGGTGACTGATTGCAATATCCATAGAAAATTGAATTAAATTTTAATTATAAATTAAATTTTTGATATAAGATTAACTATCCGGTAAAGAAAGTTTCTGTAATCAAATATAAACGTGTACATATAATTATATATAAAATATATCCGCAGAGATCTATGTGTTTCTCCTTTCTTATATGTTCTCTGTTTATACATGAGTATAAAAAATAACTTTTAAAAAGGATCAAAAAATCATTAGAAAAATAATTTTTTATTGTTTTTCTAAAAATTAAGAATAAAGTGTGAATAAAATAAAACTTGCCTTCCTACCGTAATATGGAACATGTCTATAATGAGCGGAATAAAAATTTTTTACAAAAAGTACAGAAAAACTACATAGTTGGATAAATCTTAGAAATTCTTTTTCGAGATGTATATAGTAGGGGAATAAGATGGCTTTATTTTGGGGAGATTGAGGATTTCTTAGTTTTTTCAACGATGCACTCCACGTCCCATCTACGACTATCTATGAAAAATTACGAATGTAAAAAATCTATCTAATCTATTTAATTTTTCCATAAAAATTTTTCCGTCGATAATGTAAATTTTTTATATGTAGTATACGTAGAATATTATATATGACGTATAAACTTTTATTTTATAAATATTGCAAAAGAAACCTTTATTTTTACGATTATCTTTCATAATGTCCGTTATATTCTTATCCATATATAAGCCTAGATATAGAAGAAAAAAATATATATTCAACAAATAAGTAATATTTTTACTTAAATAATCACTTTTTTCATATATAATTATATATAATTATTTCTTATCAATTCCATAATAATTTAATGATCCTAATATAACAGTTATTTTAATTAGTTATATTAGGTATAGTAAAAAGAAATCCATTATTTTTCTAATAGATGGCTTTAGTAATCACGCGTAGACGAGATATAGATTAACACCTAAAATTACATCTAATATTACTCATGTAAATTTGACTTGGCAAATATGTGTATCTATCATTTTTATATTAGCACAAATGAAATCTTTATTATATATATGTATGAAACAATCAAACAAAAAATATTAAGTATTACTTAATACACATATTCATGCCTTTAAAAATGCAATATTTTTGTGTGGAAGAAATTTCCTTAATCTATAATTTAATGTCTTAATCTTAATCAATAATATTCGTACTGTAGTAATATTATTTTATGTATCAAAATTTTATGTATCAAAAAATAATTTCTAATAGTGCTTTATTTTAGAAACATTTTAAAGAGAATAAAATTGTAAAAAAAGTTTCCCTATACAGATGACTATATTATTTTATATTACAATATTGTGTATCTTTTTTATATATATATAAATCACTGTACAACATTGTTTCTTCAAAAACAATAATATTTTTTTATGCATAAAGGGCAAAGATTGTTAAAAAGATTATTTTAACTATTTTCATCCAAATATATACATTTGTAATTGATACGAAGTAAGCAAAGTTTATACATATTTAATTAATTTTTATGTGATTTTACTAATTTATTTAAACAATAATAATTATAACATGACATTTAAAAATAAAGAAAATTATATATTTAAAATTTATTTTATAATAAATTTGATCTATATAATGTACAATATTATTTAATAATGCATTTTTCATATTACCATAATTTATATAATACTTTCTCTATTACATAAAATAAAAAGAAAATATTTAACCCAGTATATTTAATTAGAAAAAAACAAACTATACTTTTTTATTCATGATATCAAATCGAATTACAAAAAAAGGGCTTTACAAATGTAATTTATGTACAAATTGAAGAATCCTCCCTTAAATACGGATTGGAAAATTTTCCTATCTTTTTCAGTCTGTGTTTAAAGCTGGTCCCTCAGCAGTTCATAAACATTATATCTGTAGAGCCTTTCTTTGGTTTTACAGATACCACTGAGATGACCGCAGATGGAACTATATTAATGTGAAAAATTATGTAGATAGGATTGGACCCGGATCTACAGATCGCGAGTCAATTGCACTGAACGACAAGTCACTCGAGGCCCAGACATTCGTATTACATATAAAATATATCCGTATAGGTATATGTTTCCCCTCTCTTATATGTTCTTTGTCCGTATATACAGAAAATAATAAAAAAAAAAAGAATAAAAAAATCATTGAAAAAAGACTTTTTATTGTTTTTCTAAAAATTAAGAATAAAGATTGTAGAAATAAAATTGTCTATAAAAAATTGCCTATATGTAATTATGAACATACAAATAATAATACATAAAATATAGAATATTATATATCACGCAATAGCAATTTTACTTTTTATAGACAAATACAATAGAAAAGTTACTTTACTCATTATCTTTCATAATTCTTTTTAATATTGTTTTCATATATATGGACAAAGATTATGTAAGAAAAAAAATATGGACATTTGAGAGAGAGAGATATATAATTACATATTTTTATATATAGTTATATACAGATATTATTTCTTACTCTTACTTCTCTTAGATATTCCGCATTAGTTTAATAATTCTAATATGACAATTGTTTTAATTACATTACGCGTATAGATTTAACTTGGCAAATACTGTATGGATATGTCACAGCCCTACATTACATTAACACAAATGGAATTTTTATTACACATATGTGTATAAAGCAACCAAACAAAAAATATTAAAAATACTGCTTAAAATACATATTTATATATGCAATATTTATATACGATACTTGGAAGAAACTTCTTTAATATTAATGTTTTAATCTTAATTTGTAATATTGTAATAATATTTTATGTATCAAAAACAATTTCTAATATTGTTTTATTTTAGTAACATTTTAGTGAATAAAATTATTTCTCTATTATACAAGTATCTGTATTATTTAATATTATAACCATTGTATATGTAAAAATGTTAATAATTTCAATTATTTCAATTTCATTTCTAATTGATGTGCAGAGAGTGCAGGGGATGAATATATCGAGCGTTGATGTTAAGAACACGATGATTTGACTATTATCAAATCGCCAAAGGATAGTGTTCATGTGATTTTGTGATTCTCTTCTATACTATTAGATAGATTCTACAAAGATGTATAATTATTCATCTTTGTCTCATGTCTAATCCATATGATAGCATCGCGGGATTGTGGAAGTTGTCTGTAGAATTTGGCAAGAGCTAATTCGCTGTTATGACCACTCTCAAATTTTTTTCTGGTGTATAAAACTTTTCATCATGAACTCATATATCAGTTGTGCATGTTCAATTAAACATCAGCCAATTACAACGTTAAAAAAAAATAAATAAAAAACTCTCTAGAGATGCAAAAATCACTGTGATTGGCACACACAGAAAAATACGTAAGTAATAATTACTTATTTCAAGTATTTCAAAAGTTCATATATCCGCAAATCTATCAGAAGTTTATCAGAAGCATTAAATTTATTCAAAATATATTCTGAATTTTAGTAAGTTTAATATTTCAATCAAGTTTATTCAATTAAAACAAATTCGATTTTCTTATGAAAAGTTCGTTTCTTCGATCAATTTTATATTTTTCAAAAGAAAATAAATTCTTCTTTTAAATACATAATAATGAATTCTTCTAAAATTTTATAATAAGTATATTTTATATTATTATCAAGAAAATATTCTTTGTTAAAGATAACCGTTACTTAAAAGAAAGAAAATAAATTGAATAATCTTTTAGCAATAAATTGATATTTTTCTGTATGCAGTGGACAATTCCAACTGTCCATCATGTGATATACGCCATCTAATATATTGTGCTCCTTTTGTGAGATATAAGTATAAAAAAAAACAATCTGCTGTGTGTACATTATTAATATTTCATAAGCGGAATTATTCATATAAGTTAATGCTTGATTTGTATCAATTATTAATATAAAAATATGTAGGCATTGTATGTGCGGTCAATTTGAAGAAATGAAAATTGGATTAAGTTAAAAGTCATTTCAAATTTTACACTGTTCATTCTGTAAGGACGTTGAAGTAAAGATCATTTATTTTTACTTTGTAAGGGTTGGGAAAAATTGCTTGCTTTTTCCCTTTATGAGAAGAAGAGATCGGCAATCGGATATTTTGTACAATGAGTGCAAGTTTTAGAAAATGTCTAAATAATTTTATTGTAAAAGAATTATTATAATATTAAAATAGACACTTCCTATGGCAGTGTTGCAAAATTTACTATCAGTACAGAGAATCTATAGCATAAACTAACAACATAAACTAAAAATTGTTTGAACTGATCATTAATTGTGGAATACAGTCTAAATATACTCCATTGATTTAATTTATTCAATGTGATTGCAATTATTTTCCAAGCGATATTTTATTTTATGACCATATCGATTATAAGGACATATTGACTGCGTTCAGCAGAGAAAATTAATCAGTTAGCGCTTAGTGATTTTTAATATAATTGGTTCTTGTCTTTAGTTCTTCGTTGGATCTAAGTGTAGGAACCAATCATATTAAAGAATCACTTCGCGCTAACTGATTAGTTTTCTTTGCTAAACGCAGCTATTCATATACAATATATAAAATCTAAGAAAGTCAAATGGTAATAATACACAATATAAGAAATGTATACAAAGACTTTTAGGTATGATGGTGATTTGGTGAGTCTGCCAATTTAAAGTAGTTTAAATTTAACATTCGTTCTGAAAACATAAAGACATTGATATCGATATCGTGTTGTATTATATTGCACATAAATTTCATCGTAAACTAATGTGATTCAAATTTCTTGTATATCTCGTCTTCGTTAGAAAAGTTATTAACTATTTAGTTATCATAAATCGAACATATAGGTTATTATAAATCAAAACAAATCCTTAAAAAATTGGTGCTTTCAGAAAAAAAATTCAAATTCAATTGTAGTTTGTAACATCCATTTGACCGATGAGGACATAATTTTCCGTTTTTAGTATGGGACGAAAAAACAAAAAAAAGACTGAGGTACAGGAATCTAATCATACAGGTAAGATATAGTAAGTAAAATTTGCATATTTACTCCAAATAAATGCTTTAAGCATTTGCGAAAATTCTATATGGAAGTCTAGTTATGAAATATTTCATTGTTTGAATTTTTTTCTTTTACTCAATTAAAAAATAAGATTAAAAATGTATTTATTTGGCAATGTGTAATATGTAATTATGTTCTAAACATTAGCATGCAAATCACTTATTCTTTGAAAAATAAATTCTAATCTGCACTATATTTTAATTAGTTATAATTTAATATAATTAATAAAATTATAATTAATATAATATTATAATTAATATATATAAAATTATAATTAATATAGAATTATAATTAATATAATTAATAAAATAAAATTTTATTAATACATTAAATTATATAGTTACTTCTTTATAGCGATTCTTATATTGTAAGTGTAAATATAATATTTCATTATTGTTCCAAAAAATAAATAATAATTATATTATATATCATGATGAATACACATGTATCTTTGTATTTTGTCAATACATAATATTGACCATAAAAATATATATTGCATACGTTTTGTATATGTAATAACTGTACTTTGCATTTTTTCAAAAATAATAACTTCTTTTATATAATACATTAACGGCTACAATTATTTTAAGTCGTCCAAATATATGCATTTGTAATTGATTTCAAGTAAGCAAAGATTAAATCATGTTTCACATTATTCATTAACTTTTCTATTATTTTAAGAATTTATTAAAAAAAAAATTTTAAACATTCGAAAAGAACTTATTTTATTAAACTTCATATATATATATATATATATATATATATATATATATATATTACATACGTAATGTATCATTTAAAATATGCATTCTTAATATTATCATAATTTATATACAATATATTTTCTGTATTGCAAAAAATATAAAAAAATTTATTATAACTTATGTAGTACATTTACAAATTAAACATAAATATTCTTTTCATAAAAGTGTTAAGTATTAATTAATGTTTTGTTAAATAATATTTTTTTTATTTACAACTTTGATTGTATTTTTAATAATACGTAAATTCTAAAGTTAGAAAGAGTTATTACAATATGTGCATAAATTTTAGCATATTGATAAAAATTTTCAGAATATTTCAATCATATTGTAAGAATAATTATTAAGTCTATTGTTCACAGATGTAGTACACACTTCAGAGGCGCCAACAGAACATAAGGATGAATTATTATCGAAGTACGATCTTCAGCTTTGTCGAACAAAGTGTCTTACTAATTTTCAATGGACAATCGAAAATTTTTGGAATATATGCGACTTCATGGACACTTTAACATCTAGTGAGATTGAAGGGGAGTTTTACAAGATTAATATGTTCATTAATAGAGAAAACGATAAATTATGTTTTTTTATTAATAGTACCATACCTGATCCTCAAAAACACATAAGTATTCACAGATATAAAGTTTATATCCAAGGTATTGAGGGAGCAATTTTATATAAAGATTGGAAAAGATTTTATTTCAATGCTGATCCGTTATATGAAGTATGTCTCGAAACTCTTTTCCTAAACAAGACAATATATTTACCTAACAACACACTTTCGATACATTTTATTTTTGAAATATTCGAATCTGTGTACCATATCAATGTGTATGAAAATATATTAGATATAGAAAACTTTACGCCTATAAATAATTTTGCTTCCGATAATTCAATCATTACATTTGTAGTAGAAGGACATCGTTTTCGTGTAAATAAATCATTAGCATGTGCGGTTAAAAAATTGTAATGAAGAAGAAGGGCAAGCAAAAGGGGAAATAGAAATAAGTGACGTAACATATGATATTTTCGACATTATAGTATTTTATATAAACTGTGGGAATGTTTTTCAATTAAAATTTGATGTAAATAATGATATCATAAGTCAAACAAATATCTTGATTCATCTTCTTGCAGCATCTCATACATATCGTGTAAATAATCTTAAAGTAATATGTGAAAAACGTTTAATAGCGTACGTAACAAAAGATAATGTTTTATCATATTTAGATATTGCAATTATGTACAATGCAGTGTATTTGAAGAATTATACAAAAAAATTCATCAAAATACATATAGATGACATGAAACGCACCACACAATTAATGGACTATATTAAAATTAATCCTACAATATTAGCTGATATCCATGAATTGGAATTGTCCGTTGAATATGCTTTCTACATTAAAGATAACGATGCTTGATTGCAATATCCATAGAAAATTAAACTAATTAAATAAGAACTACCCAGTAAAAGAAGTTGTATGATCAGATAAATATATGTAGTTATATATAGAATATATATATATATTCGTATATATATTTCCTTTCTCTTATATGATTTTTCGTATGTAGAAAATAATAAGAAAAGAAATAAAAAAATTATTAAAAAATAATTTTTTATTGTTTTCCTAAAAATGAATAAATTTTGTAGGAATGAGATAAAAACAGCCTATATGTAATCATGTACATATAACAATATATCAAGTTTTATATGTATTAATACATATACATATAACAATATATCAAGTTTTATATGTATTAATACATAGAATATTATATATAACGTAATAGAAATTTTATTTTTTATTACAAAAAACATGGAAAATTATTTTACCAATTCATCTTTAATAATTCTCATTATTTTTTCCATATATATATGAACAAAGAAAAAGGAAATGTATATATGAAAATACATTATATATAATTACATATAATGATATAATCATTTCTTATCAGGTATTCTGCATTAATTTAATAATACTAATTTAACAGTTATTTTATTTATATTATTATTTCAATTATTTTAGTTATATTACATATATTGATTTGACTTGGTAAATATGTGTATCCATGTATTACTGTCTTACATTATATTAGCATAATTGGAATTTTTATTACACGTACATGTGTGAAATAACCAAACAAAAAATATTATGTACTGCTTAAAACACATATTCATGCTTTTAGAAATGTAATGCGACATTTATGTATGACATTTGGAGAAATTTCCTTAATCTAATCCAATATCTTAATCTTAATCTGTAATATAAATTTATATATATTTTATGTAGTAGAAACAGTTTCTAATATTGTTTTACTTTAGAAAGATTTTAGAAAATAAAATTGTAAAAACATATTCCTTATTATACAAGTAATTATATTACTCTATGTTTCAACCTTTCTCTTTCAAGTGCCACTGCCTCTCATATACTTGTGCGCGCACACTGATCGTACATAACGTATAGAGGGATTTACAGTTTAAACACCGATTCCGAACGGCAATTTTTGATAGGGAGATTTCCTGGGCAAGTATATACTACTCGATGGTTTGCCATTGCCAACCGAGAGGAGCTACGAGTATACGAAAAATTTTCAGTTCTGTCGGGGATCGAACCCGGGATCTTAAGTATAGCAGACCAGTGTGCTATCTGCTATACCATGCTCGCGCTCGTTACAACTATTATAGGTACAATATATTTGTTAAAAATATTAATAATTTTATTGGAAAAAAATTATAATATTAAACTAGAAAGACTGAATTTCAAAATTCATTCGATACAGATAGTGCGTGCAACGTGAACTGAAAATTGTCTGCGCTGACAATCAATTTTAAAACATAGTCTAAATATATTCTTTTGTCTTAATTTATTTAATGTGATAGCAATTATCTTTCAAGCCATATTTTGTTTTATGACTATGATGTCAAATATGATAACACACTCATATGTACAATTTTTTGATCTGACTTAGAAAGTCGTTCGACTAAGAAAGTCGAACGGTATACACAATATAAGGAATATATACAAAAATTTTTAGGCGCGCGGTCATTTGTACTTGTCGTACGAATCTATCAATTTGAAGTTTATTTTTAATATTCGTTCTGAAAACACGAATCTATATCATACAGTATTGTACATAATTTTATCATGAATCATTCTAATTCAAATTTCTTGTATTTTCGAAAAGTCATTTTACGTTGTTAAATAACGATTATATGTTATTGAATGTCAAATAGTTTCATAATCAGTGTTTTAAAAAGAATTTAAATTTAATTGTATTCCATTCTTATTTATGAAGAACGTTCTTATTATTGACATAATATCTATGTTTAATGATGGAACAAAAAAGCAAGAAAATAATTCCAATAGAAGAAGATAGGTAAAATATAATAAAAAATAAAATTTAACTATTTTTTTTACAAATAAGTGCTTGAGACAGATGTGAAATATGAAAGTTCAATTACAAAATATTTTCTGTCCGAAATTTTTTTCTAATATGTAATTAAAAATTAAGACTTAATGTGTGTTTACTTGGCACTTAAGTAATTGTATTTTAATATTATTGTATTAAATTATATAGTTAATTGCAAAAATTGATTTTAACTTATTCTAAAATGATATAATTCAATTTATCTGTAAGCCACGCTATTAAAATTCTTGAATATGATTGGTTTTGCCCTTAGTTCCTCACTGAATTTAAGTATATAAATCAATTATATTGAAGAATTTTACAACAAAATGCAAAGTTGCTTTTTCTGCTAAACGCAGCCATTATTTCTATTATTATCACTGTTGCCTGGCATTGTATATAGGGCTCATGATTTATATTATATCTCTTCTGAGATAAAATATCTTTTTACATGTAAATAGAGTAAAGATATTTTTTATTCAAACCTTATATTTGAAATTTTTATTTGTAACTAATTTCAAAGTTGTTAGATATTATTTATTCAAATTTTTTCTAAATTTTCTAGAAAAAAATGCAACATTATCGCAAATTAGGATAAATTAGGATAAATTAAGAAAAATTATAAATTTAAAATGTATTATATGCTAAACTTATAATTCTGTACTAAATATTTTATGTAATATACTACTTAATATATACTATATTCTTTATATTACTATATTTTATATATTGTTTTCTATACAGAAATGGAAAATGTAATATATGCAAGGAAAGAAGTTTATTGCATAAAGAGAAAATATTTAACACAAGTATATTTATAAAATTGGATAAAATATTCTTTTCCAATTAAAACTATTAATAAGTAATAAACTTAATTTCTATAAAGATTATTAAATAATATATTACAGAAGACAGAAAATATACTAAATGCAATAAATGCAGATTTGATATCTACAGCTTTGATTTTATTGTTAATATTAAAAAATCTGTAATACGTGCGTGTATAAGTTATAACATAATAATAAAAGTTTTCAAAATTAATCAATTTTATATAAGAATAATTATTAATTGACATAAAATATAAAATAGTAATAATAGTGGCTTCAAAAATGAATTTTATAAATGTAAATATGCCTGTATGGACCTTCACGAATGTTGCTGCATAAATTGTATATTCATAGTGCAATGAATACAATTCACAAACTAATTGGAGTCAAACAAAATGAAAGTAAACGCAAACGTTTCAACTTTGGATTTCAATCCTTTTCAGTGCACAAATCACTGTGTGTACTTAAATTATATCTATCGAACTGTGTCTATCGTCTTACAAATATTTACGCACCAATATTCGCGGAAGCATGTATAGACGTTTTACTTTTATTCGAAAAGTCGTTAAGTGCATATTTTTTGTATTGTTTTCATAATGCGCATCATAGAGTTGTCCGCAAAAAATAAGGGAAAAATAGAGAAGCAGATCTTTGATCATTGTCGAACAGAATGTAATGCAGAAGTACATACTTTTATATTATTGCTGATTTTTGGAACACTTATAATTTTATTAATACTTTAAAATCTACTGAGATATATATTAAAGAGCATTTCTTCATTAAGATGTGCATTGATAGGGAACATTACAAATTATGCTTTTTTATTCGAAGTTCTATCAAAGATCAGATTGATATTAACAAATATAATGTTTGTATCCAAAATACTAAGGAAACAGTTTTGGAAACAAATTGGAAAGAATTTTATTTAAATTCTGATCTGTTATATAAAGTATGTCTCAAAACTCTTTGCCTAAACGAGATGACTTTATCCAACAACACATTCTGTCAGTACGTTTTATGTTTCAATCATATACAAATGTATCACATAACACTATGTTTGAATGTACATCAGAGACATCAAAATTAACAGCTATGAATAATTTCTTCTGATAAATCCAATTTATTCGTGACATTTGTAATAGATGGAAAAGGTCTTCATATAAATAAATCATTAATATGTGTGGCCAGCTCTGTCATTAATAATATATTAAAAAAGTGTAATTCAAAAGAGAATGAAGAAGAGGAAATAGAAATAATTGATACATATGATATTTTCAAACTATACTATATAGAAACTAGGAGTGTGTTTAAATTAAATTTAGATGCAGATGATGATAAAAGACATGAAAATATATTACTTAATCTCATGTCAGTAGTTAATAAATTTAATATAAAAGATCTTAAAGTAACGTGTGAAAACCGTATAATAAAATACGTAACAAAAGAGAATGTTTTAAAATATTTAGATTTTACAATTAGTAGCAATGCAGATTTGTTATGCAAAAAGATTAATTAATCTATACTTAGGTGATATCATAAACACTAGAATTTTTAGAAAAAAATCAAAAATAATCCTAAAATATTATCTGATAACTTGAAAGAGAAATTATTCGAAAAAAAAGATACTTCTTTGATTAAATAACGATTACGCATTATTCATAGAAAATTAAACTAAATTTTAACTCTAAATTAGATTATTTTCTCTTTCTCTCAGAAAAAAATATTTTTATATGTAATTATATAATTTTATATGTAATTATATACACATATAATTATATACAACTCTTTTTTTACAAAGTATGATATTTTGCATTAATTTTTAAATCAATGCTATATACCACATACTTCAATAATCTCAATATACAGTTTTTTAAAATTTTAATCATTTTATTGCGCATATAGATTAACTTGCAAATGTATCAATTACACGTTTACATTGTATTAGCACAATTGAAATATTTGCTAATATTTTTGTATATTTATATAAAACATCCAAATAAAAAATATATTGTTTAAAACTTATATTTATGTATTAGGGTATTATTTAAAACACATTTGCTTATAGTAATGCTATATTTGTATATGATATTTAATGAAATTTTTAAAATCTATAATTCGACATCTTTGGATATAAATAATATTTATTGTAACAAAAATGGTTTTTAATCTTGTTTTATATTAGAAACATTTTATATAGAAAAATGAAAAAAAATTTTTCTTATTATATATACATAAGCGTCTATATTTATTCAATAATGTAATCTGCATATATAATATTTTTGAAAAATAATGTCAATAATTTTTATTGACATTAAATAGTTATCAATATAACATTAAAGTAGACATTTTTTAAGCTATGTTCCAAAATGCCAGTATTAACAACTAACTAACAACAATAAAAAAATTTTATCGAGCTCTCGTTAATAAAAATAATATTATAATAAAAATCGGGTAAATTAGAGCTAAAACGCGATTATTTGTCCATTATACAAAAAATTTTCTTTCTATTTATTTATATTACGTACAATAGTTGATCCACTATTTTATATAATATGAATAAATAGAAAAGAAATTTTTTTATATAACGGACACAAATAATATCCGTGCATATAGATTTGAAAAATATGTGTAATTATATATTATAGTTATATTTTATATTATGTTAACACAATTAGAATTTTTATTATATGTGCATAAACAAAAATTTCATCTATGAAAAAATTGCTTAAGATATATTTATAACTGTAGAAATATGCGATATTTATATGCATCATTTAGAAGAAACTTTCTTGGTTTATAATTTAATTTTGTCTTTTGATGTATTTTAATAATATTGTATTATGGAATATGATAAAAATAGTTTTCAATCTTTTTATTATAGAGATATCTTTTTAAAAGACATAAAAACATTATTTTTTATCATACATAGATTCTATTATTATTAAAAAACTTCATATATTGACTGAAAATAAATCAATAAAAATAGTAATGTTAATAATTTTTATTGTAAAGGTTAATTCATTACTAATATCATTTAATATTAAAATAAACACTTATGAAATATATTCCATTTGTTTAATTTTTTAATGTGATTGCGATATAATAATTTTTCGATCTATTTTTTATAAGTTTTTTTAATATTTTAAACTAGATTCTAAAAAAATATAATATAATATATTAAAAATTACAAATCAATAAAAACAAATGGTAAAAAATAAATATATGGTTAATAATTTATTAGGTGTTGGAATTAATTCGTAGCGTTTTACAAGTGATGGGAAGTACTTTCATTAATGTATTTTTTAATGCTCATGTGAAATAAATAACATTCTTTCATTAAAAACGCTACGAATTAATTCCAACACCTAATAAAATATATTAAACAATACAGATTTCTTTTTTATATTCATTTTACGTATTATTTATAATTTTTTAATTTAAAAATCTTTTAATGAGTTCATATGAGAATTATATGTCCTTCAACCTCATGTTCAGGCGAGTGAGAATAAAATACAAATAAAATCAGATATGTATCTATTTTATATTTGTAAGATGCTCTATTTTAAGTAATTTATTAATGATAAGTCTCTGTACAATTCTGATATCGTTATCGTATGCAGTAATCACCGTTGTTAATAGAACGTTATCGTTGGTTTCAGTCGGTTTCGTAGCCGCGAGAGGGTTAATGCGATGTGCACGTTTATGCTGTACTGCAAATGTCATCGTTTGAGATATCTGCTCTAAGACCGCAATTCACGGAGAAGGCGAGGATCTATAGCGCATCAGGCAGTTAGTTAGACGAAGTGCAAGCCTACGGAGTAGTACAGAATGCGTTGTATCAGTGCACGAATAGCACGGGCTTGTCAGTGATAGAGCAGATAATATGTCAGATGAGCGCGGAACATAATGTACGTATCGCACCGCTAAGTGACGTTAAAATTATATACACGTTCCTTAACAATGATTCATCGCATGCTCGAAAGACGTAAGATTTGGAAGTTTCAAAAAAGAAAAATCCTTTTCGTAAGTGAATAAAATAAAGTATTGCTTTTCCATTTCGCATTTTTCATTTCGTTGAAATCGGATTGTATTTGGACAACGGTTTTAAACGCCCTCAAAAACATGAATACTTGTAGCTGTTGTTCAACAACATCGGCGCATATCCTGTATTTTACATATGACGCGAATTTTTTTTCAGTTTGTTGAATGATTTGCATTTTCCGGAAACCGGGATTTCGATACTGGTTTCCTATTGGTTTCGCGCGATATTCCGGATATCCGAAGTGCCAAAGTCCATTGCGCTTATAACATAGAACTACCGTTCCAAACCATTGTATATTATAATATCATCTACTTGAATACACCAGAGACTGCTGGAGTCTCCCACCCTGTATATTGGCTTTTTCTTTACGGTTTGTTTATGTCGCATGCGCACAATCCACCCCCGAGAGCCGCCGACTCTCGTCCACCCTTCCAGTCGCCGGGAAGCGTGCGGATGTTTTGCATCGCTCGTCGATCGGTCGTCGGATTTTCCTATCAGTGGAGGTGAATATCTGTCGTTTGCACGAAAATCGATTGCATCAATCGTGTCGCGAAATCCTCACCGAGGTATATCAAAAATGTGGCTACGACGCGATAAAATGGTGACGTAAATGGTATGAAATTTCTGAGTTTTCAAAACGACCTCAAACAGTCTGAAGCACAGACTAGAATTAATACTGATAATTCGCTACTGGGAACGCGGGCTTGTATTATTTCATAGCGCTTCCAAAAATTTCTCATGCTTGTCGCGATCTATACTTTTGCACGAAACGCGGCGAATCTCCAGTAATCAGAGGCGAGTCTTCATTTCGAGGACGGATCAGTATTGGATAGTCGAAACGCAAGGGAGTGTAATTAGTTTCTGCAGACATAAATATACGTTTCTACATTCTGATAAAGATATTTACTGATATACGCAGGTTATTAAAATCTTAGCTGGATATCATGAGATAAACGTTATCGCTGATTTGTGCAAATACGTGGCGAACGTGGATAAGGATTTCGGAACAGCCAAGACTCATCGAAACTTTAACGCGTGCATATTGAAACATGGTGTATCTATGAAACTCATCGTGAATGAGCAAGTAAAGTGTCAGCCTCGAAACAAGGATTACGAGGATCGGCAACGACTCTACGCCACGGTAAGCTTTTCCTGGATAGCATGTGTTTCGTACTGCATGTTAAACATGTTCGAAGAGTTCTAATACTTTTTGTCAAAATATCACGTTTAATATTTATGAAAAGTCCGTGCGGGGAAGACAATAAGTATCAGCGACACGTAGTTGTATTAAATTATAGCTGTGTCGGATAGATCTGCAATCGTCTCTGCTCGGCGGCTTAACATACGTAAATGTCAGATTGGCAAAGTTAGCGGATGTAACACATGCGCTTACCAGCTTACTCGCCTCTATTACATATAACTGAAAGAAAAGAACTCGCGTTAAAAATCTCACCGTGAGCTCTTTCCTGGGATAATCTACCCGTTGATAACGCGCGTTTCGCGCGCGCCTCCGCGGACAATCCGCATTTATTGTATGGAGAGAACCTCACGTTTGTGTACCGACATGTCGACGTAATCCGTTCTCTCGTAATAATCCATCAAAATAACGGCATCGTTTTTGTCGGGGAAATTTTGCCCGATATTTTTTTCTTTATTATTATTACTTTTTTTTTACGGCCTTTGACGCGGGAAGCGTCCGCCGCATTTCAACGACATACCGCACCCTTTTATCCTCGCACATTCTGTACTCACGCGTACCTGTCTATCGCGACGATATAGACGGCTAATTGAAATTCGGATAATGGGCAAACCGATAAGCGGTATTGTTCGTCGCTCCAAAACGAGGAAGATGTTTTTGTCGGTGTCCTCCGCTATACCGTCGATGGGGAAATTCGTTTTCACGGCTCGTTATGGTTATCTCGATACGATGCGGTATTTCTATCGGGACTCGGTTGGCGGGCAATGATAATCCAGCCGGGCGACGCTGCGTCACCCTTACGAATATCGTTAGCAATTGGTTTTAGTGATAATGGGTATTCATTGACATTGATTGGACACCCGTTAGACGGGACTAATTGATCCATTAGACGAACAAGGTCTTTCCTTGAGGGCTCGATATCGCGAAGGTCTTGCCAACCTCGTTAGCACATCGTCGTTAACATCTTACCCTATGCGACGCGCTCGCGCGCGCACACCTTAATGGATAACAAAATTTATACGATAACGACAAGACAAGAGAAATATATGGAGCGTAAGATCACATTAATGGCGTCACAGTACATCCGAGATTCGTGACATTATAATCGATCTCTCGCAACCGCAACGTTTCGACCGAGATACGACTGAGAAGTAAAATATAACGTCGTAAAAGAAAAATACAGCTTTGTCATCTTTTATCCTTTATTTCTGTACTTTGTTCGTTTTGCTCTTGTCTTTAGCTGTCGCAATCATGATCGCTCAACTGTGTTCACCTGATAATTTAGGTTTAGCCAGCGATTCGAATTTGCGTTAATGATGTCCGTATTATTAATTGCTACGCACGCGCGCGTACACTCACATCGGCCCTCGTCATTTTGATATTGTATGCCTAAGCGAAACGAACCATCGTGGGTGGTCGCAACGATGTTTTCAGCTGGACGATCGTCTTTCATCGTAATAAAAGAGGTACATAATTTAAAACGAACCGTCGGAGATAGGGACTTATAAATCGTTTCGGTCGCTAGGGTGGTCAACATTATCGTGTTTATCGGAATTACGAGCGGCGATCTCATTGCATAAACCCTACGCGGGGACGTGGTGTCTTTATTGTTTTCCATGTTGCCGTGGTACTATCCCTCGGTGCGTAAATCCTATTCAAAGCGACAGCAATGCGGTTTAATTCGCCGAAGCAAAGATTCATAGGAGAGATCGGAATATATTAATCTCGATTAAGATCGAATGGTAAACCGCTGACAAAAATTGTGTATATCAATTTTTAAAGCCATGGTACACAAAAAACTCAAGCAAGATGTAAGCAGTAAGGAAATCAACATGTTGGATTGACTTCTGCTTATGGCTTTATGGACTCTACTGTGATTAGTCAATTCGCTTACTACTTATGTTTTAATATTTAAGTTTTTTTATGTGCCCTTATTAGTACCCAATAATGCCCAATTTTTACGTCCACTAACACAGTTAAATCTATAGTGTCAAATATAACCACTTTTTTAGTATGAAATAACGATATAATTGAGTAGAAAAGTGGCGACTTACATTAGATTAAATTTGACACTATAGATTTAACATTAAATATCCTAATAATGCCCATTAATACCTTAGTAATGCTCATTAATGCCCATTAATACCCAGGTAATGCTCATTAATGTCTTGGTATTGTATAATCTCATACCTCATTATGATACACAATTCTGTTAAATAATGCCCAATAATGCCCAGTAATTCCTCAAACACCGCAATACCCTCAGCGATTTTACTCTTCGATTTTAATGAATGCAGTAATAAAAGATTGAAAACGACATATATGCATGTATACATATATACGTTGGTATTTGTATGTGTTCTATCTATATTTGCTGATGTTAATTAAATGAAAATACTTAGTTCATCGTACTAAGTGGTTTAAATATATCTGTGTATTCGTACATTTATTACAAGCTATAACTGTTTCTTCATAAACGTGGATCTTGATTGAGCTCGAATCGTCAAACTCAAATATCCGTCCGTAAAGCGCGAAAGAGATTTGCCAGTTTATTTTCTCATATTTTACGATGGGACGAGATGACCAGTCTGAAAGGTATGAGACACGATTAAGCTGGTAAGCGTACATATCTGACGGAAGGTTCGCAAATCCGCAATCGGTTTCTCGATTTGCGGAACGAATTAAAGTTGGTCAGTGTCTGTTTGCACAAGTCATCGGCTGAGCGTAGTCCATTTGTTCGCATCGGCCAATAGTAATAGAGATTCGGCGTTCGCGTAAACGATAGAGAACGGATAAATATATCGGTGTCGCGAAGCACCGTTTGTACAACCGCGGATGATTTAACAATATCGATTGCAATCGATATGCCGTACGCGCGCGAGTCATGTTTTAATTATTCGGAAATGATTCCGTCCTGCGCCAGACAATATTCTATATTCCGACGTAACGGTAATATTCCATTTCGTTTTGCTAAAAAATTTCAACTTCACCGAAACCTGTAATTACTCGTTCGTGAAACATCAACTGGATACTCGAGCCATTGCGTACTACATTTCCGTGTTACACGCAATCGTTTTAAATTAACAATGTATTCGAATTACGCCGCTTATACATCAATCGATCGCTTCGGACAAACCGCTGTTCATTTATCATTTTTACGAACCACCACGCGGGCGGAGCTTTTTTCCAACCATTCAAAAATTCACCACGAGAGCTTCCCGTTCTGTCCCTTTCTTACTCCCTGACTTCCTCTTATTTCTGTCTCTCTTTCTCCGGATCAGTCTGTCAGAATTCATCGGACCGGCGAGATGATCGAGCGCTTAAATATGTAGCACCCATCGTCTCGCACCCTTCTCGTGTTTTTCGCTTCTGGAACCGTCCGGAATTCCGGCAGGATGGAAGGCATCGTACCATTGACGATATCGTGCCGTGTGGTGAGCCAGCGAGAGATAAATTTTTCAGAATTTTACGATTCTTCGCGCCAACGGTATGCGCGATTCGCCGCGAAAGAGGAAGAGTCATTCGTTCGCTCACCCGTTCGACCGTTCGACCGTTCGTTCGTTCGTTCGTTCGTTCGTTCGTCTGTCCGTCCATTCGTTCATTCATTCGTTCGCTCGCGGCGAAGGGAACATTGAATCTACCTACGCGGGCAGATGCGCTGCTTCCGCGTCTGCGAATCGATATGCATTGTCTTCGTCTCTTCCCTTCCTATTCTCCGTCTTTCTCCAACCATCGGTGTCCGCGCTACCCAACACCGTCCGTCTTTGTCACGTATAGCGATTTCTCGCTCGTCGGTTCTATGTCGTTTCGCACTCCTTGATGCGCCGGCGGTTTTATTTGATCACCCTCTTATGTTTTATTGAGCAGCTCCTTCGTTCGCGCACAGTTTGTTTTTTTTATGGTCACTACCGGAAACAGCTGTGTCTGTGATTTCTGGGTTTAAAGCCGTCGCGTTGCCCGGGCTGGAATTCCCGGATGTGCCGCGCCCGCGCTAGGGATACCGATGGATTTTTATACGACGAAGAAATCTGTTGGCGGAGGAAGTAAATACGATCACGAGGAATTCAGGCGTAAGGGATTATGATGATATACCGATAGATTTTTATGTGGCACAGCAAACGTAAG
The DNA here is from genome assembly GCF_024713525.1 of Acromyrmex echinatior. NCBI lineage: Eukaryota > Metazoa > Arthropoda > Insecta > Hymenoptera > Formicidae > Acromyrmex > Acromyrmex echinatior. Next base: position 4,038,178 of record NC_141870.1, read on the forward strand.
GGAACAGTCGCGGATTTCTGAAGGGATGGAGATATAAACATGTAATTATTATATGACTTATACCCGTTTCCATCAATGTAGATTAATTTTAATCTCGATTCAACTTATTCTTCATTTTTTTTTAATTCTTAAAACTAAAAAAAGATAAAGAGTTAGTTAAATCGAAATTAAAATTAAACAGACATTTTTTAGATCCAGTTCCAATCAATGTAAGATTAACTTTAATCTCAGTTTAACTTATTGTTTATTTTGTTCTAATTTTTAGAAATGCACTGCAAATAAAAATCCTTGTGTCTTCGCTAATTATTATAGGTATATGTCGTACATCATCAAGGCTGGACATGTATTTGAAATACTTTACTTGGAAAACAATATTTGTAGGATAATTATATTTTATATTTCAACAAAGCACATGAAAATATTTTGTATTCTGTATTTCAAATACTAAGGTTGATATGATCAATCTTATTATTCGAAATACAAAATACAAAAAACTTTCAATCTTTTGATTTTAAATGTGTAATACTTTCATGTGCTCCGCTGAAGTACAAAATACAAAATACATTTATATTGCAAATAATGTGCTTTAAATAAAAATACTTCAAATATATGTCCAGCTCTGCGCCGTACACTGTTAAATTTATAGTGTCAAATTTGACCTAATGTGAGTTGCCATATATAGTGTCAAATTGACACTGTATAGTATAACCATTGTTTTTTTTAGTACAAAATAACGATTGAGTAGAAACAGTGGCGACTCACATTAAGTTAAATTTGGTACTATAGATTTAATAGTGTACATTGTTCAATATAAATGGAGCAATAATCTACTTCTTTAAGTTAAATAATTTTGTTATTTTTTACTTCCATATGTTATGTCAAAATGTAAATCTATTTCTGTGGTTAGTAACAAAGTAAATCATTCATATTACGTATACATATATTATAAATACCTGATAAAATTTGAGTCAAATTTAATATATTTTCTTCAGTTAAAATGTTTAACTCCAACGTTTTAGTCAAATTAATAATATATTGGCTAGAAGTGGCAAGTTATAAAAATAATTAAAAATAATTCGAATTGGATTTAACATTATTATTGTAAGTAATTAGTATAGGAAGAAATAGAACATATTTATTAATTATATATTCTACGATGGTATAAACTACAGCGTTTCTATTCGAGTAGTCCGGATATTGAGAACCGGATATTGTAATATCTCGGCGTTGCAATCGTTTTCGCCACCGTTTGTTAAGGACAATATTTGTATATTCGGAATACAGGGAGCGTTAGTAGTTAAAACATATTTTAATGTAACGCGATATATAGCGGTAGAGTTGCTTAGCGTGTAGCGAGATAAACATCATAACGTAAGAGGCTGCATCGCTTCCTGTTTGCGAGTCTACATTAAAATGCACGGTCGGCGATTTTTTAAAGTCGCCCCGCGCCTCCTGCGTTCCAGCTGCGTCCTAAGCGATGCGGCACAATATTTCACGTACGCGTATACTGCATTCTCATTAGAAAACGCTCGGGTTCCCTATGAATGTAAAATAAATGTAGTTTCCAGTACTATCGTTTTTTTTTAACGTTTTTGTCGCTTTTAATAATAATGTCGCACATCGCTTACGTCACTAGCCACATTAAAAAGTTACTTTAAAAGTAATTACTATGGCTTAATGCATAGGTATGGTAAAAGCCCTTGTTTTCGTTTTTATGACACGAGGTATGCTTAATCACGAGATATCGTATAAACAGACGTAAGATGCTTAGAAATATGCTTAGTTTAAGACTGAGCTAAACTTTTTATACTTTCTGATTCTGCTGAAGAAACGAGTTCGACAGAGTTGGAAAGAATGGTTAGGTAACGTAGAAACTCCGCCGATTCGGTATCGTCATTGAATCTACTGGTTCTCGGAAGAGATGTACCCATTGAAAGCTTTCTTTTCGGGTCGCACCTGACCGATCGACTTATCGTAAGTTTCAACCTTTCTGCACCGGAAAAGGCAGGAAATGGACGGCGGGACGGATAGGAGGAACGAACGAGTTTGGCGAAGAAAACAGCGAGTCTCGTAGAATACGGATTTCCTGAATAAGAATGAGTTCGGCGGCGCTCAAAGGCACTGTCGGCCCAGAGGGAGGGTAGAAAGTGCCAAATAGACTTATTTCGATGTTGCGGGAAGGAAGAGAATCGGAAAGTTTGCGTCGGAGATATAGAGTGAAGTTTTGAGGCACGAGACAAGGCGAGCATACAATTCTGTACAAGACGTTATGCTTAAGTGATAGAATTCGCTCTGAAATTCAACAAAACGAGCTCGATATTGACAAAATGTAGTGAGTAGTTACCTAATTGAATGTAATCATAAAAATTGATGCATCAAGAGTGTCGGAAAAGCCGAGTTGCATGTAAATGACCTTATTACATATCGCAACACGTGCGATCAGTGACCACTGCGACGCAGATGAACAATCATTTATGCTATCAACGTTCTCCGATTATACCTACCTCTTACCGAATATGTCCACCGGGTGCTCTATCCGAGGGATATCTAACTTGAGTTCACTGAGTGGATCCCTCTATCCGGATTCTTGTACTATGCGAGAAGATCTCAAAGGTCTCGCCGAACGGCCCCGACGCATAACCTTATAGTCTTGTCGTAAAAATGCAAAGCGCCCCATGCGAATAAAAAGCTCCCCCGATCGGCGCGAACCTCATGAAACTTTCAGAAGGTGCGACTATGGCGGCGGTGGCAAGGGATGTTGCGTGCGGAATGCGTTCATCTCTGCTTTTTCTCCATCCAGCGCACTATTTTTTCTTCCTTCCCATCCCGCTTCCGGCGGAAGAGTTTGTGTACTTCCGTGGCGACGTTCTACGTGATAATGTACCCTCTCTGTTCGACAAAGAGACATATTACCTATGTACCCTTCCTTTTACCTGCGATGTGTCCACCGGGCAAGTTCCAAAAGTCCTACAATTACTCGCGACTCTACAGAGAACGTGCGAATATCCGATTTTCAAGGCTTCCTACTTTCCCTTCTTCTCCTCGGCTTTATTTGATTTTCTACGGAAGTCTACCATTCGTTTCTCTTTCGATTTTTCTCCAATGTTTGTCTTTGCGTGAATTATTCAACCACTTATTTCCTATTCTTTGTCTCTACTTTTTATTTTTCTTTCTTTTTTTTTGGTATCTCTTCGCACGAAAGCAAAGAGGCATACCGCAAAGGCAAACAATTGTCCAGTATTGCTGTTTCCACATGACAATCTTTTCATTTTTTTTTTAATAATTGTGAATAATGATTTTTTTGCTTTGAACTACGAAGAGTATTCGATTGTTCATACTTATTTGTGTAATATTTTTCGCAACTTTTCGTCGCTTTACTTTTTCCTTTATTGTCTTTTTTGTCACAATTTCGACTTTATCGATCCAGGTTCGTGGTGAAATTTCTTTTTATTTTCAAACGCCATTATTACTCGCTCGAGCTCGCCATGTAATTTCATTTGAACTTCCGCTGTGGCCAGCTACGTGACATAGAGATCCTAGAGATCTTTTTTCGACGACAATTTTACAGGACCGGTATTTTGTATTTCGAACAGTTAGCGCCAAGACATCAGAAAATTTTTGCTGAAATATGGTTTAAGTTCGTCAACGTTTTTCGAGTTAATTAGTGCTTTTTCCTTTTTGGGGTCAACACGTCTTACCACAATAATAATTGTTCTGATGATAATAATTCTTCTTTCAATATAAATGTCTCACATATAATCGCCTACAGCGATAATGACTTGAGATACATGCGAATCTATTTTTCTTACTTTCTCCCTTGTTTCCTTCAAGAAAAAGACGCGTTTACGGCAACCAATATACTATGAGTATGACATTCGTAATTCTCAGTTCGACGATTCATCTTCACTTATTACATCCAGAAGTTTCTTGCTAAGAGAATACGAAATGCAGACTTCAAATCAATATATCGGTAAGCCGATATCATATTTATGTGGGTGGCTTTAAAAGGATATATTTTTTTACATGACAAGATTTATTACTTATTTATGATAAAACACGGTATTGTTCTTAGTGCTAATAAATTGTAGAGCTGCTTTATATTTTTGGTATAATACGCGCTCAAATCTTCATCTCAATTTCTCGCTTCTTACTTTTCGCTTATATTCACAAGCACACGGCTCCTCTCGCTATACTGTATAACGTCAAGTCGTTTGTACCTTTTTCTTTTTTTTTTTCTTAAGCAACCGTTCCAACCAAGAGCGGCTCTCCTTTATTTTGTGAAATTCTTAGCAGAAGTCTCGAGAAGTTGTCACAGCTCCACGCGATAACTTCTAAGCAACGAAGCGAGGTTGGAACTTTTTCCCCGAGAAAGAAACAACCGCGGCGACGGAATACTTCCCTTTGCACTTTGTTCATGAGAGACGTCCGCTAATTCCATTTTCTTTCCTGACATTTAATGGAAGCGAGCGTCTCATCGGCGCGTATACTTCCGTTCGATGAATCAGGTTCGGAATTTTTCTTCATTCCGTGGGATTTCGGACAAAGTCTTAAGAAGTTCTGAACTCTTCGGCACGACTTCTCGGAAAGAAGGGATAAGTGAGAACTTTTCCTCGTTAAACGAAGAATGATATTCGCTTTGTCTATCGCTTTTCTTCAACATCATTCTCGTTTCTTCTTGATTATATTCCGTTTTCTCGTATATAAATGCACATTTCTCATTGCTCAGCATCGTTATAAACGTCATATTGATTTTACAATGTAAAAAATATGTATATTATATTATAATCATTTTCATATTATAAATGTCATTTTTTTGTCTAAACTATTTAATTCTAAAGAATTTACAAAAATATAAATACTACTTTATCTTGTTATAATTTATAATACATTTTAAATAAAATTTTAAATAAAATTAATATTTATAATTATATTAATAATTATACAATATAATAAATATATTTGTTATTTCATAACAGTTTCTTTTTGAAGTAAACGAATAGAATATATTTTCAGGACGGAGACTTATTTTGGCGAAGAAAGAGTCCATCGTCTCAGACTCGTTTGCCAAGAAAGTCGACTATACCGCCAACTATACAGTTCGCGTCCACAACCATATAGTTTTCTTTACAATGTCGTTGCCGAAAATGGTGCGTTATGTGGTATATCTTCTTCATTGTTCCTTTTCTTGGACTTTCAGTCGACAAAAACATAGCTACCGACATAGGGATGAATGCATCGAGTTTCTTACAGTGGTGTCACTTTGTGTGAAGTAAAGACGATCGGAAATAGGACGATCGAAACATTGCGTGCGAAATGCTTTCTTCTATATACTTCCGCCCTTTGTACCGTATCTTACTTCTTGTCATTTCTATGGGATAGCGAGCGATTATCACGAGACATTGCGCTACGTTTCAAGGGTATTTTTAATATCCTTTTTCTTTTGCAAAACTGTCAACTAGAAGTGTACTAACGAGATAATACGCTGCCTTACGTCAAGGAAGATATACTAAACCCTTCTCGACAGGCTCGTTCGACTTACAGGTGGGATTCAAGGAGCTCGGGTATAGTACAGTCACCGTAGTTAAGATGTTATCGTATCTCACCATGGCGAACTTCCGGGGGATTCCCCATGGTCAACCTGCGGGTATATCTTCGTTGATCTTGTTCCCCGTTCCGTTCCTTCATCTTCCTGTCTATACCACTTCCACTACTTCTCTTCTACTCTACTGTAATCTCTTCGATAACTCAACCTTCTATTCTTACTGATCATCACTTCAATCTGTAACTCTTTGCATAATCTTCTATTTCCGTTTATCATTTTGTCGAGTAGGCATCGTGTGGACGACATAACTACAGATTAAAATGATGATTTATGGCAAATAGAGTGGAATCGATGGAACATTTTTTCCTAAAACATTTCAGTCTCCCTCGACAAAATTCTCCTTTCCCCAAATTCTTTTTTATACCGAGATTCTTCTTATCTGCAATCCTCTAACTGCTGTTACACGGACGACCGCCTGCCTTCCAAACGTGATAGATAGTGCTGCAGGGGACAGCGGTCAATGGTCCATAGGTCTGATCAAAGGGCACCACTGACTTTGAAGGTGGCCATAAATCCGACTTTATGGGGCAAATTTCAATTCTTTATCGAAAAAAAATTGGGACTATCGTATAACATTAGAAGGAGCTCGATCGGTCCCGTAACAAATTTATTTTCGGAATATGACCTTCTTCGCGTGACAATGTCGGGAAATAAATAATCAATTGGAAATTTTCAATTTTTTTAATACTTTGCAATCTTATGATATGCTACATATTAATAGCTTAATAAATTAGTCGTATTAAAATAATACATGTATATCGGAAAGAAATAAAAAAATAGGAAGAATAGAACGTCAAAAGATGTATTGCTTATGAAACAATTTTCCTCCAATTTTTAGATAGACAGAAATCAAAGAAATATTTTACACGGTGAGTGAAACCATTAGAAGCATACAAATGATACAAAAAGGGAATTGTTATGAATGAATGAACGCTCTGCTGCTTCGCAAAATCGAAATTAATGCGTAACTGGATTCAGGCGTTGTGCCAGATATCTAAAACTGACACGATTCTTTTGCCGTTAACAGTGCCCGCAGTTAGCCGGTTCGCTAAATCGATATCACGAGAAGAAAAGGAACAACAATTAGCGTTTTGATACGAGGAATCAATTGAGGAGAAAGAAAGAAAGAAATCCCTGGCTCGAGATAATTGGTCTCGGCCCTTGAATTTCCGCGACTAAACTCGTCAAGATATTCGAGCAAATCCTTTATGACGAAGGGCTTCTCGCTCGTTGTGTTTCCGAGACGCACGAAATACAGAAAACGAATTCTCCTCTCTCGACGATAAACGGGAAGATCTCCGCAAAGGTACAATTAGTTGTTTTCTTTTTTCACACATCCCTAAATGTCTTTTTAAATATTTATAACATAATGTCTGTATCACGTGATTCCGAGTTCGGCATAATCCTTCGCGTTTTCGCAATTCTTTATCGATGCAAAGAGCGAGCTGGTCGACACTTTGACGATGAAGAGAAGAATTTTAAACTCCGCACGCCCCTCCGCTTTATCGACCTGCCTTCTCTCGCCCGGTTCTCGCTACTCACGCTGCTCGTACCGCCGAAGTACCCCGTGGCATCAATCTTGCATAGAATCCTCGAATTTACGGCTCTCGTCCCGCGCGCTCGCGCTGAATTACATTCGACGGACGCCGTAGAATGGCTGCGACTATCTCTACATCCGGCGTCTATTCGCGTCGCTGCATTGTCGCGTACCTATATAACGCACGTCTGCTTTACCGCTCCTCTGTTCTCCGCCGGGGCGATTTCAGCGACGATGAGATTAGCTCGATAAACGACAATCGTGCGGCTGAAATAAAGCGGTATTTGCCAGCTGTATTTCGGCTGGTGCCAGCTGCTTTCCGCTCGCGTGCGACTAATCGCGTGAGCGATGTACGGGAACTCGCGGAAACAAGGTAATCCGCGAGTATAAATGTATAATTCCCATCAACATTAATGCCGTTTTCACCGAGAGGGGCCGCTCGAAATCATATGACCATCATTAAATTTTCTGAACTGCATGATCACGCACGTACGCACACACGTAACGGGAAATTACACGTTCCTTTAAAATGCGACTTGCCGGTGAGCCGGCAAAGCGGACGCCGCCGGTTCCGTCTGCAGAATTTCCACTGGTGGAAACTCTTAAAGTGTCGTTTCGCGCTGAAAGTCTCCTCCGTCTCTTTATTCTCTTACTTTGTCATTCTGCTATTCATGTCGCACAACTGTAGTCAAATAAATGCTCGGGAAATAACAAGCAATCAAACGGTGGCTCAATAAGTTATTGTTGTCCCGTAAAGAGTCAATTTGTACAGTGTAAAGAATGGAGGTACTGCCATGCAACACTTGTTATCGGATATTCCGTGGGTAATTTTGCAGACGTTGTCCGCCGCATAGAGGCGATTTTTCTTGCCCGGCAATACACGTCCACGCGTAGTAGCAGAGCAATATCAAAGGGAAAATCCCGTCGACCGTAATCTAGATTTTCAATCTCGTAACAAATCGTATTATTCTACGGTTAAACACGTCATTTATATCATTCCACTCTGTTTAAATCGTCTCGCATTATAAAGAGAACGTATTCCAATATTTCATACTGTAAAGAGAGACAATTTAGATAAACTTCATTCATGGAAAAACACGAGATTTTCATTATTTACGTTTTTAATGAAATTAATGATTTAAATGAGAAATATGGTATCACACATATCTTGCAGAATGTAATGCAACGTTAATACGCATATTGTAATACGATGAATATACATACGTGTAACCACGTATGGCCGTTCTATTTACATTTCAGTAGTGCATTCGCCGCGATGATAAAGAATCGCTGTATACAAATACAAACGCAATACCCCGGCAATACCCAGGAAGAGAACGTAGCGGGTGGGCGCCGATATAACTACTCGCTCGACTCGAATTTTTCATTCGCGAGGCTCCGCCAACGGTATATCTCGTCGACAATGGTGAATACCGGTTGAAGCCGGGTCGCGTCGTTGCATACGTGATTCACGGCGTGAATAAAGAAATGCGGTCACGGTGCATGTGCGCCGTAAAAAAGGAGATGCGTCGCGTCGCGTCGTTCTGAACACGTACAACAAACGCACGGATTTGACCCACATTTCCACGTTTGAGTCTTTATTTCCTCGTCAAGAGCGATACTCCCGACTGTTACCGCCAAAATAATGCTTCCGGCCAGGCTGTGGCTTCTATGGGAAAGCATAACAGCTCGAAATTGGAGGTAAATTAATGATCAGATCGGGCCTCGTGTTCGGCGAGTAATTACCGATCCCGCTGGGAGGCGCCGGGTGTGGTGGGCGAAGAAGGAATTTAGCCAAACCTCCCTGTAATTTCTCGTTCATCCCTTCGCAAACTTGGTGGTGCCTAGGGTTATTCCAAGGGCGTTCCGAGGTAACTGCGGGGAGAAGATGAAACGGAGGTGGTGGCGGTGGCGGGAGTATAAAGAGGCTGGATGCGTAGAGAGGGTTGTGGGTGTAACGCGGGGGTACGAGGGAGGGGGGGGAGGAGTGAGTCTTACTTGGTGCGAAGGAGCAAGTTACTCCCTCCTTTCTCCCGGTAAGGGCTTCCGTGTAGTAGGTGAGTTATTGGCGTTACGTTAGACGTCACATGCAGCGTCGACCCGGCAAGCCTCCGCTCGAGAGTGCTCGCCGGTTTCCCTCCTATCTCACCGCGAGTAAGACGCAACGTCAGATGCAAGACAAACGTCTCAATCCTAAGCAGAACGACGAGAATGACGCCTGTGACGACAGCGTATGAATCCTTCCGCGCGACTACTCCGTTCAGTAAAGTCGCCGGAAGAAACGAGGCACGCGTTCTCGTTCGATCTTTCCGAATCTAAAATCGGATGATGTATTCGACTGCAGCTTTACTCATTCCATCTATCGCGGATAATGACGCGTGAACGTATTCGAATAGAATAGATAATGAAATTTGAGTCTATAATCCTTAAACGCCACGCTTCATTTCATACAAGGACAGCATACTCATGCATTGTCATATTCATTCAATTTGATCGCTTATAACTTTCATAAAAATGAACATATTGCTATAAATTTATTTTTTCAATTGAAATATTGTTATAAATTTATTTTTTCAACTCAATTGATACAAGCAAATATATGTATCTTATTAATAAACAAAATGAAAAAGGGAATAAAAATAAAAAAAAACTTTTTTTCAAAATTTTTGTTTGTTAGAAAAATTAAATGAAAGACTTCATATAGTATTGCAAAAATTAGAAACTTTAAATAAAAAAATATTTGTTATAATTGAGCAAAATTAAAAAAAAAATACGATTTGAGTACCTATACAGGGTGATTCAGAACTATTACATTTCCGCTTAACAAATTTTTTTTAATCTATCGTTTGAAGACTGAAAAAAAAAAGAATTTTTCAGTTAGAAAGTTTTGAGTTAAAATGTCGTACACAAAAGATATTTTGCAATAAGTAAAAAGGGATCGGAAGAAAATCATGTAGGGTTACGCTAATCCCATTGTACTGAGGGTTAAAATTAATTTCAGTCAAAACTAAGCAGATTGGAATTAACTAGATTGGAGTTACCTCATTATACCCGCAATAATTGCGCCTTAAATGTTTATCTACTAGAAACAAGTGCAGAATCACGAAAATACTGTTTCATAAATTCGATTTGTAGGTTGGCATTTTCATGTTACGAAGATACAAGAGAGATCGCATCTTTGTGCGAAATCCCTCAAAGTGCGACATATTGTTCTCCATTGACTATCTGATGGTCGGAGTCATGCGCTTGCATACAGTATCGCATGAGAAATGTCGCGTTGCCGGGTGAATAACGAAAATGGGCAAGCGTGGCAACGGCGATTTCTTTCACGTCGTGGAGAACAATGCGTTGCCAGCGTGACGAAGAAAATATGCGGAGAATCGGTGCATTCGATCGGGGAGGAAGATGATGATTTTTCATAGTAATTCGTGAGCGGTATTTTGCATGTAAAGTGCGTTAATAATTTGAGATTATATCATTATCATATATTAATATATAAGACAGTTCCTTTTTTAACAGTAGTCAATCTTAATAAATCTTAATAAATCGAATTTGAGCAATGATGCGCTATTGTATTTTTGTTAGTTTTTAAATAGTAATTATTCTAAATTATTCGCAGAATTAAGAACATTTTATTAATATTTTAATCGTGCGTTTCATTATACGCGTGTTATACTAACAACTACAACTCTTGATAAGCATAGCGACTTATAGAGATATACATAATAGCTGAAATATGTTGATGACGTTAGTGAAGGATGATCGATCAATGTCAAAGGTTGATCGGGAGTCGGGAGCTGCCAACGCTCTTTTTATCTTGAGAGACTAGCTTCTAGCACTTTATTTGTCCTCGTCGATACAGAAAAGTGGTTAAGTGTGTCGTGATCAACGTAGTATCGCTATGTTGCTGTCAAAACTTCTTATGTAACCCGTATTCATTGTGTAAAAGTGAGAACCACTTTGCGACAAATCTTTAAATCCGATTTCTGTCGCAAAGACGAGCTACATGAAATACTAATACACATTGATCAAATCTAAATTAATAAAATTGTGATTCAGCTCAGTGTTTATACGTAACGTTACGAGCCGTACGATGTCGCGATAGATTACCATGGAAAAATAGTATTCCACTCCAATATGCATCGTTCTTTCCCTCCTTAACTGCTTCCAATCGTTTTGCGCAATACGAATCGTATAAGGCTGCCTGAAGCTTATCGGAGAACGTCGATCTAAATCGCACCGAATGTGACCGATAAAGGCAGCCTTAATGACATTGGCCCTCTCTACGCTGGTTCGAACGAGAACACATTCGATTCGAAGTACATTTATCTTGGCCCCATGGCACGCCGTTGTAAAGTATGGTTCCGGCGACCCTCCTTCGACCCTTCTGCCAGCTTCCGGACTATGCTCTTGATGGAATACGTGCGTGGACTGCACCCACGCCTCCGCGGAATTCCTTCGCGTTTTTACGAACAGTCGGCAGTTTCGCAGACTCCCCTTCTTCTGGGGAAGGGAGAAATGTGATGTTTGATTTATTTGAGGAAGTATTCGTTTGATGTAATTACATATAATACAAACAGCAAAAGTAAAAATTGTAAATAATTAAATTCTGAAGTAAACATAGGATACGTAAAGAGAAAGCATAAAATTCTTATGTCCCTCTCTAAAGGAAATTTAGAAAATACATCGGAATACGTGCGTGGCTTGTACACGTATTGTATCGGACACAAAAGCAACCCTGAGTGGTCAACCAACGCTCTCACACGCTTGGAAACCGGATATTCTTCGTCGCAGCACTGTGGAACATGAGACTTGGGTGGTGGATTCGGCGCCTCGTCGGTGGCGAAAGCCGGCTCGCAGTGATTTGTTATCCTAACACCGCGATGGTGTTTGCCTAGCAAATCCTTAGCCATGTCTGCTGGCTAAGGCCTGCCGTTCTCTACCCGTTCCTCGCGCAGCCGACCCTCGCTCCAACCCTTGAATCAGCCCTTTGTAAAAACACGAGTTCACCTTGGGTTGGAATCAGCAGGCTGTCTGCATGCGCATCTGTACGAGCTAACACCAGCTAATACCAGCAATGATGACGGCAGTAGTAGTAGCAGCAACGTTCGAACAGCGATGGTAAACGACGACGAAGCCACTGGGACGAGGTAGAAAGCAAACTGTGCCATGACCTGTGAACGCGCCAGGCTCTCCGCCTTCCGGCGAGCAACCTATATTTCAAGCGGTGATAAATCAGCTAAGATTCCGGAAATTTACGCGCGACCTGGATCCACCGCGGCTATCATTCCCGCCTGCAACGAAGAAAGAGAAGGAAGCGGAGGGAGGGTTCGCATAGGAAGGCGCGGCGTGAAAATGGCGAAGGAAGGGAATCGGGAGTAGAATAGCAAAAAGGGTAAAAGAGGTCGTTAAAGACGATCGTTTGATCACCGTATAACTAACTCTACAAAGGACAAGCTTCAACAAACCTTGAAAATATTTCGCAAATAGATCTTGTCATCGTCATTATCATTTCAGATATCATATTCCGTTAATTAGATCGCAGTTTAAAATTATATCGCATACTCGGTGTTAAAATATTTGTTGCTGATTTTCATTACATATGCTTAATATAGACTTATTACTTTTTCATGTAGAATCCTTTCATTCCCGATTGTACTACGATTTGCGAAACACCCTGTATATACAACAGTAGTAAATTTTATCATTAGACTGCTTCTTATTAGCTCTTCATTAGATTATCTTTTCATCAAATATGCAAGAGGACTAAATGCATTTACATACCTTACAATGTAATAATGTAACAACAAAGTTTGATGTATATTCTAAGTATTTTAGCGTAATTGTTTTACGGATTTATTAAGAATATTAATTAAGTTAAATAATTTTTATTAAGATAGATTATAAGATTAATAACCAATGAAAGAAGCACGTTATTTCTATTTTTTAAATTGAGAATTGTGCTATTGAAATACGATTTATTGGCAAAGGGTGGGGCATTTAGATGCCTGTAGCTAGCAGCCACGTGAGTCAAGAATATCGATTCTTTCTAACCAACAAATAATTCTGCCTGCAATCCGAAAATAATCCACTATTATTTTTTGAATTCTAGTTTTAAGTAGATATTATAATCAAGCATAATGTCATCATCTCGTGCACGAAGAAGTTCTGTTTTAAGACTTGGAATAATTGATGCAACAGACTCCTTTCGATACCCAGATCAGTTAATGTACAGCTATTCGCCGGAGAAGCTTTCGCCTAAAGTTTGTTGATAAGAGTTACTTTGGAAATTTCTTTAAGGTCGACTTTGAGGAAAACAAACATTATTTTTAAATGAATGCATTCATCCCCGCGACGAGTTTCTCTTCTTATAATTTCGCTTTAAGCTCGTTGAATAGATATTTAATGATATCGCGATATTGATACCATAATTGTATAATTTTGATTGTAATATTGTTATCGTTTCAATAATAATAATATTACAATTATACATAAATTTAGGTATCGCACGCATTAATCGCAAAATTAAATGAAAGATTCAATTTCAGTATCCAATCTCCAGTCGATACGTTGTCATTATTATACAGAATATGCTGAATTTATTTCAATAAGTAGGTTACAGTTTAACATGTTCCCGACACAACTGCTCATGGCGCGACTGCTAATTATGTGCTAATTTGCTGTTAGTAATGGAATGCACTAGATAACGCTATCGGAATCAGCGTCAGCTGTTTTCGGTTGCTCGGCAACAGGGAATTCAGAATGAGGAATATGCTGGCGTTTCCAATTTGTACGCTTTATGAGGGACTTGCAGCATAATCCACGAAAAATTGACAGTTCAATCATCCGCAGCAAATATACACTGAAGTTGCAAGTTTGTCGACATTGTTCGCATCGTTGTTCATATCACGATCAATACACCTACGTTATTCTATCGTCAATTCAAGAGCATTGTGACAGTTTCGTACGATGTTAAATATTAACGAAGTATTGGGTCATCTAAAAAATATTCGCGGTTTTTTGTCACTAGATGTGTTGACCATCAACACCATTTAGACAAAAAACCGCGGATACTTTTTAGATGACCCAATATATTTAAGTAGTATTTCCGAGCGTAACCGTGGCGTGATACTTAATTGTGATATAAACGTAATGTGATATTAATTAAATAATTTCTTACGACGTTCATCGTTTCTCTTATAAAAATGTAGTCTGAAATATTTAGTTTTATCTCTTAAAAATATTTCTAAAAAAATTATCTTAAATATATGCATAATTATTTATAGCTATTACACTATTAGATATCGAAAGAACAATAATAATCCAATTCCTTGAGTTGAATAATATTTTATTATTTTTAACTTCTATTTTTGTCAAAATGTAGAAGTTAAAAATATAAATCAATCCATTTCTGTGGTCAGGTTTAATAAACAATGTCCATATTAATGTATACACGTAAATAATAAACTAAATTTGAGTAAAATTTAATGCAGTTTTTTAAGTTAAATTATTGTTAAATTGTTGCAACTTCATTGTTTTAGTTAAATTAACGATTTATTGAACAGGAGCAGTGGCAATCTATAGAAATGATTAAAAATAACTCAAAATAAGTATAATTTTACATTATATAATAAATTTGACAGTGTACGATCATAAAGTTATTACAAACAGCACACTATATGCGCGGTCGGAATGAACTATATAAATAAAACTAAATAAACTATATGAATAAATCGTATAGATATGCGAAGTATTTCAGCTAGTGGAATATTCCAACGACGTCTCGGAAGTAAATTACGCTGATTGAGATCCCGAATTAATGTTTATCTCGTTGACGATGCGCAACGTGCGCGGTTTTCACAATCGATCATTCGGTAAAGATCGACTCCCATCCTAGTAGATAGAATTAAATGTAGCGAAAAGTCGGCGCTGCTCGCAGACCCAAAGATCAAAAGTTATCGATTTTCTGAGGGAGGATACAAATATCCGCTTCGATGAGTAAAGGTGTGTTAATTAAAGCTTCTCATTAACGGTCTTGCCCTTCGCAGTTCCCTACCGTCCGGCTTTACTCCCCTATTTAATGTAATGATCAAATAAATCAACGACCCACAAACACCTCGTCAACATTCGAAACAATGGCAGTCGGTTAACAATGAAATCGATACACTTTTTGATTTTTAATTAAAATACACGCTAATTTTTTTCGATGGTGAATGTAATATATACCACGGATTATTGGAACGAGTGGAATTTATAAATTAATTAAAGCTTATAACAAGGTAATGTGATAAAGAGTAAAAAAGTTTTTAAAACGAACATTTTTATTATTAATGACGAGGGTACGCAAGAAGAACTTTTGCATTGACTAAGAACCGTAATATATTTTCTAATATTATGTGCTTGAGAAAAATATATGTGCATTACTTGTATATTGCGATTCTCACATGAATCACTTCTTAAGATCTTTTCAGATCCGTATCCCTGAAATATTATATACAACCGTTCGTTCCTATCAAGGTATAGAACGAGCAGACATCGCACTTCGTCAAGTCGTTGCACATAGTCAAGACAAGTCGAGACAACCGATTTTGCATTTTCTCACCTCGCCTCTTGTCTCAGGTGCTTGAAGCTACGTTGAGAAACGCAAATCGAAGAGTTACTGAGAGGCATAGTAATTTCGCACAGTGAGAAAATACTCGCAGCACTAAGAAGAAGGGGAAGATTGGGTTTCTCGTTCGTTTGGGATTTTCGATTCAGACAATAGCTGAACTGGAGAGCATTTTTCGAGATTATCCCGACATCTCTCTTTATATTTAGAATCTTGTAAATAAAATCTTGTATATACTTTTTTATATTTATTAGTACAAGATGCTTAAAATAAAATTAACTGAATATAATCTGTCGAAATATATAGTATTATATATTGTTGTACTTTTGCTCTTTATACTTAACAAAAATTTCGTGATTTTTACGACTAATCGATCAGGCAGCGGTGTTTTATCAATTGAAACAGTATGTATTGTGTGAAAAGAGTGAGATGGGTACTGCTCGTCGCAAACTCTAGTAGCGAATCGATGTTATCGGAAGGTATCGCTATGCAGTAATACCGACTTGTGTTGAGTTCTGCGCTTGTTCAACACCCTCGAGGCTTCTCCCCATACTAACACATATGTGACGTGTACATGTGCGTAGATACGCGTATGCACGGATTGTGTTATCTTTCGTGTGTATTTTTGGAGTAGCTTCGTCGGTGTTTGCACCTCGCGTTGTAGGGAGGAAATCCGTAAGCCCCAAACGCTTATGCAACGTGCAGGGGTGTCTGAAGCGGTCCTTCAAGCCGCCCCAAACGGGGTTACTATCACCTTCGTGTCACACCTCATTATGTCCTCGTTAATATCGACAGCGCTGTCGATGAACAAAGAATGAATCCGCGAGTGGTATATATCTGCGAATGATGCGACACGCCGAGTAATTTTAAAGCTTTACTCCAGACTGTCTGTCTACGTTTGCATGACAATTTATATACGGAAGATGGAAGTAGAAGTACACGAGTTGTGAAAAGATAAATTTGTGTACTGCACCAGATTCGAGTGTAATGAATTAACATTTCCACTCGCGCGATTATGCACGTTAATGCACGTAAATACGCTACACGTACACATGCACGGATAACCGTCAAGGTAGGAGTATCACAGACAGATAACCCGACAGTCCGCACTCGTAAACCAGAAACTTGCGCAATCACAAGTTGGCAGAAGTCCGCCCCGAGCTCGTGAGCCTGAAACTCATAAAACTACTGTAATTGTAAAACACGAAAGGGCATAGGCGGGGCCAAAATACTGTGGCTGACTAACTTATGCATCCTGGTTTACGGTATGAATTATTTCACTTGTTGAAATCATTTTTTTTTCTGACAATCTTCCGAGTACTGTGCTTTTTTTTTGCTCATTACCTCTTCCTATGCACCCGTAAAAAAAAATTATGAAATAACGCGGTAGATGTTTCGGAAATTTCAATAAATACAACGTTTCCCTCGGAAAAGATCGCTATTTCGGCTTCGAATTGCTTACGTTAAAGCGAAAGATCCTCAAAGAGAGTTACTTCCTTTTATCGGAATTCGATATTCGCTTTCGTCCTGGGAAAGGCTACTTTGATGGTTCTGGTGGATCTTCTTTCTTCAGTAAAATCTGGCTGCGCGGTAGGTTGGATAGACGCCATTGGATGATTTTCGTGGAAAATATCATATTTCTTATTCGTTGCTACTAATACTCGCTTTGCGGTTTCTTTGAGGTAATCGTTTGCTTATTCCCGATATTGCGTTAGCAAGAGTATTTATAAATATTGGAAAATGGAAACCATTAATTTTCATCTAATTGTAAGAAAAACCGCTCAAAGGTTTTCTCGTAAGTTACATTATTTTAAGAAAATTCCTTCCGGTTGTTGAACTTATTGAGATCTGGTACAGTTCTTTCTTAAATTATCGGTATACACAAAGTTACCGTTATGCATGAACGTTTCAATGAAATATCGATGAGTCTTGGAATACCCGTTAACCTCGAGCGATACTCTATCTCAATGCAGTATAAAATGTTATACAAAATAAATTATAAGAGCTAACCATGCAATATAATTTAAACTATCTTTTGTTACACTATAGAAATAAAGTATATTGTTGGAAATACTGTTTTTAATGTTGTTTTGATCACGTTGGCTCGAGCAATAAAGGCACTACGACCATCTGTGTTCGATATTCTTCTGTGCGTGCACCAATTCATTAGAGCTTGGATCAGCCAGCTGCTGTACGCATAGTTAACAAAATTCATTACGCTTTTGAGAACACGTACACGCGGGTAGAAAATAACTATGATTTTATTGGAGCACTGGTGTTGTAGAGTCGATAATTGAAAGTTGTATCGGCACAATTATCGATCGTTTCCAACTCGTTGCAATGTAACATTGTAATTTATGCTCAATGGATATATTCTACAGTAAAGCCTTATAAACAAATAGTCCATTTGCAAAAGTAGTTATCTCCACTAAAAAATATTGTTCGTGTAGATAGAAAAAAACTTTTATTACAATTTTTCTTATTTAAGCTATTAATAAAATCTTTTTTTATTTTTAATTATTTATTAATTGAAAAGAAAAATTAAAAAGTTAAAAAAATTATTTTTTAAATAATAAAATGTGACATGAAAAATATAATTTCTATTCATTAAAATACACTTTATTGTTTTTGCAAAAAAAGAATTTAACTGATTTTGAAATTAAAGTATTGTTATAAAAACAGTTAAATCTCACAGTTAAAAAATTAAACAGAAGTTTATTTTAAACAGAGTTTTTAAAATATTTTTATTATCTTATTAAATAAAGATAAATTTACTGTATTATGAAAAATCACATTTAATTATTTATTGGAAAAAAATATACTACTTTTTCCTTTTTCTTTTATGTTAAATTCAAATAAAAATAAAATATTAAATACAGTACAAAAAATGGCAAAACAAGTTTCATAAAAAAAGAAAAATAAAATAAAATAAAAAAAAGTAAATAAAAATAAAAAATTAATAAACTTAGGTTAGTCAGAGTACAGAGTAGGGATTTAATTTCTTTTGCAATTTAATTTTTCTCTCTTGATTATTTGATAGGATTTGTAACTGTTTTTATATAATTTAAAATGTTCAATTCATAATCAAGTAACTAAAGATTCAAAATGTTCTAATATCTCTTTTATTTTTATTTTTTTATATAACGTTTTGCAAATGTTTTTGCATTTCGACTATTCAAGTATTAATTATTACAAAAGATATACAAAGTGATGCATAATTCTTTTTACGTTATTAAATTGTTGAATCTATATTGTTTAAAGTCTTCACTTAATATTCTTCCCTTGACACTAGTGTAAATGGGATTGTGGAATTAAAGATTAGCAGGGAGGGTAGTAAAGATATCCTGTTAAGGAAGATCGACCGTTAAGGAACATTTCGAGGATTCTCGTCTCGATAAGCCCCGTACCAATCTTCGGGCTTCTTAGAGGCATCTCGGAATTATTTAGTGATGCGTAAGCCGCTCCGGGCTTGCCTCCAGACCGAGGTTAATGGCTTCGATTCCCAGTAGTGCGTTCGCCAAACCCTCTAAGTTAACAATATCTCATTGCCTCCTTGCAAGTATACAGTTATTGAAATAGTCGAGTTACGAAACTAATACATACGTATATGTATTCAGCGCAACATAGTTCTATCCCATTGTTTCATTAGTTAAAAGAAATCGTTATAAAAAAAAATCATGTGTGTATGAAAAAATCTCAATTTAAAAAGAAATATCATATTGTAAACTTGATCGAACAGGCATGCAAGTTTTATATGCCTTTATGCTAAGTACGTTCGATCAACGAGCAGATATGTATTAATAAAGAATAATGACTCAACATGCATTATGTTGTACCTAAGGATATAATGTTGGGACTGCGCTGGATATGAAATTTCTTGATAATACAATCTTGTACTTTCTGCATTGGATTTACTTTCCGGCTCGAAATCTGACAGTCAAGAGCGCAAAATTTTCGATATCGGAAGAAAGGGAACAGGGAAAGGCTGTAGAGAACTGCGCAAAGTGAAAAAAAGAGGCCGTAGAGGAATCGGCAGAAGCTCGAGCGGTATTACGTTTATTTATTGATCGTATTTGCCTTCCAGCCAACTGAATCCTGGAAGAATTAATCCCGCTTTGCTCGGCCGAAGTACAGCATATTCGCGATGCGACGAAATAAACTGCTACTCATATTCCATACTGTATCCCAGTGAAACTGTTATTTCGAGATAAAATTGAACAATGTGAATTGGTAAAACTTTGTAAAGCTTGAATGAATTGCAGTTACATTTCATCGTTATGACGAATCAATATTCTCCTATCACACTAATGTTTATTTGTTAAATGTAAGAGGATTTCTCCGCGCTGGATATATTCATAATTGACGGAAACAATTCCTTATTTTGTTTGAAAACTTGGACGACGCATTCAACATGGTCAAAACGTCATACGTCGCAACCGTTGCACTTACTCTGATTAAATCCTTCCAGGGTTAAACGCGAAAAGACTCCACGAACGAGCATATCTTATTCTGCTGGCAGTTTTGAGGTGAACTAAACAAAACTAGCGGAAGCAACGGAGGAGCCGTGGACTCCGCGGAGATAGGAAGACGCTCGACCAAAAGGTGACAGAGAAGGACGGAAGTGGTTGGAAGAGGCATTATATTATGTGCCACGAGGCTAAATTGAATTCTCGCGCCGCCGCTTTCCGGAAATAATATTATGTTTTATGTCCCCGACACCCCGCGCGAAGCTCTATTGGAATCCCTTAATAGGAATTTTTCACATTTTCCGCCAGCTCCCAGCGAATAAGATCAGCGAGAGGTGGCAGCATCCATTGGCACAGATTCCGATCTGCCGGGGATTGAAAATGGCGGAGGCGAGCCGGGGAACACCATTGCGGCTTTCCTACCGTTCAAAACCGGAGGTTGAAGCGTGCGCGTGAGAATGACGATAGTGGTGGTGGCGGTGCGATGGGGTGCGCCGGAGTTCTGTCCTTGTTTGCTTTTGCTATTCGCTTTCCTGCCATGATGGGCGCGAGGAAAATTCTGGCACCGCTGGCTGGTACCATCAACGCAAACTATCGCCAACCGATATCGACGGCTAAGGTTGCCATCATCTTTCGCCGATAGAAAGCTCTGATTTCTTCAGCTTTTGGGATAGCATGGCGCACGCGACTCTCGATAATTTTTAGAAGAACGACACTAATCGAAAAACACCTGTGATATTTTACATTCAACTTCAAGTTCCAGAACGAGATTCGGTGATTTAAAATTATTACCTTACTTCTTTCCAGTTTAATTTATATATGTCTCACTATAGCAGATTCATTTATAGTAAAAACATTAAAAAAAATTTTGATTAAAATGAATGCGAATAGAAGAAGATATAGAAAAGCTGTGGAACCAGTACAGCGTTGAAGTAACTTAGTGAAAAACGTTCGGATTAATGACTGATCCCTTGTATTCTTTTTTTTTTTGCCATTTTCCCTTCCCTTTGGACGTAGAGAGTTCGTTCGTTTCAGCGGTGATACAATTCATTTGCGGTTTTCTCGAAAAGCGATCATTCGTGGTCGGTAACTAACGGATCTATTTGTTTGAGGTGTGTATGCATCGCGCATACTATTTTCAGTTAAATCGCGTGTACTCAGCGATCTCGCGGTTAAACGCGCCACGTTCTATCGCAAACAAATGTACACGTAATAAAGTTGGCAAACGTTTTTCCTACTCCCAGGTTGTATCGAGAGATACGACCTTTTTTTAATTGCAACATGAATTTTTTAAATCGGGCAGCAACTTTAAATATTCATGTCTCGTCCCGGAGCGGCAATCCATTTCGCGGAACGCAAACTGCCGGTTATTTCTCCTCGTTATTGCGTACGCGCGACATTCACGTGGTGGCATAAGCGTTGATTTACAGATAATTTATTGACGTTCGCTCTGTCTGGGTCTCACATATATTTAACATAAATAAATTCGTCATACGACTTTCCCATGTGTTTCCTAACGGAAATAAACGATTTTTATGTTCATTTCCTTCTGTTGCAACTAAAACGCTATTATATATTATATTGTACTGCGGCATTACCTTAGGGCGCTGCCACGATTCTTAATTACACGCCGTAAATTTCTGGTAATGATAAACTCGTATATAGGTCCGAGGGATATGAGGAAATATTTCAAAGTTAAAAATATTTTCGCGGCAGTCCCTTTCCAGGAACGTACGAAACATATATGTAACCAGGTTCAAGACAGTTTTATCGTCGTCGCGAGATATACAGTACAAGTCGGGCGCGCAGGTCTCGGAATCGATTTACCGCGCTCATGCTTTACACGCGAACAGTTTAGTTTCACGATGTACAATGGATTTTTGGAGCTGCTGGTACAACGCGATTTTTGAAAATTACGATCGTGCTGCCTCTTTGTACTCCACCTCACGCCGAATTCGTTTAACGATAACTCGCCAAGACGCATTAGCATAAACGCATTCAAACGGAATAGATACAGGTGCTGGGTTCCTTTTCCTTTGAATGATATATTCAAATGTATTCCGGAGAGGTGTGTCTTTGGTGCAAAACAGCACGTAGTTTTACGAGTTCATCTACGTCGACAAACGTTTAATGCTCGCCACTTTCTACCAGCAAATAACGCAATAACGAGCGAAAGCGAGGGACGTGGAATGATGTTATTACCATAACAGCTGATTTGATCTTGAGCCTTCTGATTCACGTATTTTATGAGTCGAATATATATTTCCTATCTAATAAAATATCGATATCTTGTTGCGAGAAATACGAGCTTAGTCGAATGACGCGATAGCGAAATTCGACTAGTTTTACCTCGTAAAAGTTCTATTCGCGCGAAACCTCGTGATTGCGTGCTAAAGCTCCGTAAAAGGTGCACTCGTTGTCGTGGGACTTATCGAACTATCGAACTCGTTTCCGAAGCATTCGCCCTCGCTTTCATTGGCCCAGATAAAAAAGCTCGAAGCTGATTTGTCGGAGAGTCGTTCCTTCCGAAAGCGCGGCATTTATCGTGCCGAGATATATGGAAATTGCGCGGAAAGATAACGATTCTCTTCGCTTCCTTGGCGCTAGCCCCTAATGAGCCAGCGCGGCGTCTTCGGAAGATCGCAGATATCGCGAACGTATCTGGCGAGATTAATGAGGATTTCACGACGTATATAGGCCAGGTGGTATTTTCGTTCGTTTTGATTCTAACTACTGCAACTTTACCTCGTCGTCGTCGGGGCGAGTTCTTGGGAATGCGTTTCGAGCGCGACGAATTTTCACAAATTTTCCTCGTTCAGAGTAATTTATCGCGTTTTGGCGCGTTTACGTCCTCTCGTCCCGATTGCGACCTGTTAGATGGAGTGCGATTGAATGAAAACAGCCGCGGTCGTTGAATTTATTTACACATCATTCTGTATAACTTTCAGCAAGCGTTTATACGATGAAATGAGAATATCGCTACGATTTGTACAGTCGCTTCAATTGCCTCAATGGTGAGAGATATTTTTATTGGCTGATAGCTGAAGTAAAATGTTCATTAAGCAGAATCAATATTGCTGTTCGTATATACAAAATAGGCGTGCGTGAAATTTTATTCGGCGCGAATTGCTGACTGTTTTTATATTCGTTATCGGCGAAAAATAACATGTTTGTACACATCTACATTTTAACGCTTCCGCGATAAAATGCAGAGGAGCGCATACTTCTTACAATTTTCACCTCTAATTTTCTTGTTGCATTAAAACGTCTCGTACACATGACTGTCAGAGTCATCTCGTGACGTTGGAATTTATCGATAATTTTCAGCAGCTTTAAAAATTTGTTTTTTACGTGTCGAACAATAAATAAAAAATATATTACGCGGCGTTTATTACGGTTACGGTTTTATGCATATATTTCAATTCTTATTAACAAAAAATAATGTATGCACATCGCGTTTGCATTCATTATATCACGAACAATGAAGTTTTCATATTTAAAAGAAAGAGAAAGATTACCATTTGTGTAAAATGAACATAATAACAAACAATAGACATTTTTAATAAATATGCGTACAATTAATACAGTCATGAAAAGAAATACGATGCACGAGAGATATTGAAGAACGGCAATGTCCTTTAAGCGAGTTGCCACTCGTGGAAATATCGAAGGTTCTTAACTCGTAGATTTCGATCGAGGAAAACACTCGGACCTCTCCTTCTCTCTTCCAAATTAATTTATCTCGATGCTACCGTACATTTCACAGCTCTCCTCCGCCTCTCGATTCATTACATCTCCGATTGCAAACGTTCTACTTCCTTTTTCACAGTTTAACGACACTTAAAGTTCGTAACTCTCTAGCAGCTTCGATTCGCCGAGTAACGACTTGGTAATTTCTGCGCGACATTATCGCTTACGTCGCTGGATTCATAAAACTTTAGCGTGCACGACGAACGTGTCAAATAACAGCGTGAAAATGAACTAAGCTCTGCGATCGCGTTGCAAGCGTGAAAGTAACAAGAAGCTGTGCAATATTGTATAAAACTAGGTCGCTATCGACTGCGTTTCGTGGTGTGCTGCCTTCGTGAAATAAAATCAAACAAAAAGAGAAATTTCGTTTAAAAAGTGCAGATATTGTTACATGGTATAAATTATAATCGACGATTTTTACGTAAAATTTTTAGGATAAAGGGTGATTAAACAGTTTCCTAAAATTATATATTTTTATCGCGAATGAAAAAAGGATACGTTTGTAATAAGAGATTTCCCAAAAACATGTTAATTATTAGAAAGAATAATTATTATTTATTTTTATTTATTCTTTTGTACACAGAAAAAATGTTACGGTTGTTACAACGGGAAATAATGATAATTTTTGCTCATCAATACATTTGGTTGTGATAACCGTAAAATGGACATATCTTTACAACCATAATCGTTAAGATATGATAATATTATGGTTATTACAATCGTACTATAATTTTTATAACCAAAAATCGTCTTGATGAGCGACTTTTTTTTTAGTCATGGCAGCCTTAGCTGTTTTTTCCGTGTATATAAAATAACGTATATTAATTTATTATTAGTCTAAAACAACTGCATTCAATATATCAATATCATGACTGAGATACCTTGATAGTCACGGATATCGACAAATGTCATTTACGTTCTACAGAATGTTGCTGCCGATAGATACGATGTCGGCGTATTGAATGGCAGGCGGGTTGCATCGTGGAAACAACAAAGCTGAATATCGATTGAACGGTGCAGCGCGTTCTCTGCGTGCAGGTAATTAGTAGATGCACGAAGAGTTTTAATGGCCCTTTAATAACACGCAACATCAAATTATAAGGGCAGGTCATAGACCCTCACCTAATATACTCTATGCACTCCGCGCAAACCTGGCGTTCCTCCACAGCAACATCATGTAGTTACTGTGATTACTGTGATTGATTTGTACAATAATTTCAATCTCTCCCTCTGCCCTCCCTAGTCAAGTCAGCGATTGTTTTTCTTTTCAAGTAAAGAAATACATTAATATATCGAAGATCATAAATTGTGTCAGGCGGACGTCCGACGAAATTACAATGCAATATTCGCTACGTGATACCGACGAGCGCGCGAACAACGACGAAAATTTAATAACGTACGTGCACTGGCTCTGATTGCGATTGAATTAATTACACGAGGATATTTGTTAATCGATTGTTTTCAAAGTCGCGCGACTACCGCTGCTACCAGTACCAACGGAAGCACCGGTTGCGAGAATTACGCGCATTTAAGCGCAAGCTTACGCTTTAATTTAACTCACTGCCTTGATTCGATTCCCGTTCCTTAATCGCGTTAGAGTTTCTATATTACTTGGACTATATTTTGCGTTATCGTCCTATTTCACGCGAGGAAAAAAATGCCTAAATTAATTATGCGATATCCAGGTATATACGCGCTGTTAAACTTTTACGAAAAAGGATGTCGAGATCGTTGGCATGCGTTTGCAATTCGTTCGCACAAAAGTTCGACACTTTCCAAATCGATACCTCCGCCCGACTGTGTGGTGCTCTCTCCCAGCAATAGTAACGGGGTCAAAGCGATTCCGGAACCGCTTGGAAATCGACTGCAACCGCATGGATCCGGGTTACCACTGCTCGTTCTCAGATATTGGAAGTTTCACGGTGGTCGTTACACCACACGGAATTAATTGGTTTAATTAAGTCACCGAATTGCTCCCGCTCACGGATTCGCGCCGGATTAATGCGTGATCAGATACGGCGCACCTGTTTGCCGTCGGGTTTGCGATTCAACGCAGAAATATTTCAATTGCCATCGATATATGTGAATCGGCAGTCGCATCGATTAACGAGCCGGCGCACTTTATTTGAGCGATCGAGCGCCATTCTATTTACGGAGAAACGGTATTCTATTGCCGGGTCCAGGGTTGTGTCACTGTTACGTTGGATGCGGATGAATCCCGATTTTGTGGGAAAGCGCCACATAAAAGGTACAGCGGTTTTATTAATGCGCATTAATCGCGCTGACGAATGACATGAAAACCCTTTCCTCTATGGTGACGTTTCTTCGGAGCAACACGCCCGTCGCCAACGCGCATATTGAACATGCCCGAAATTATTGCACGTCGCTGCTAGAAAGAACGTAATTGTAAAGAATGACCTCGTTTTTCATTAAACTGCCCATTAGCCGTTCCTGCCCGGCGGGCAACATTAAAACCTTGAGCGAAAGGGTAAAAGGGTTCCTGAAAAACGCCCGTGGGGACCCTTTCTCTCGTCCGAGAGAGAGGACTCGTCTGCTTTCGCAAGAGGACGTGGCAATTATTCACGACGCAAAGGCTACCGCCATGAAACCGCTTAATTGTCGTTTTTATATATTCACCGGGTGACTAATACCATGCGAATCGATATCGTGGACATCGTGTATTTTCTCTTGCCGGGGAAACAGTCTTTAGTTACTCCGGTCATGTATTGCACAGTTGACTAAGAATATCTCCATTCTCCCCTACCTTCGGTGAATATTAATTCACGAGCGTCGAGGGGCCAGCCTATCTTAGGTAAAGTTATCATACGAAGTAACTAAATAATTATACGTAACGTTATTAAGAGCTGTTGTGTGCCACGTTAATTATATGTTAAGTAAGAAGATCCTGTTTGCAAATGCGACCGAAATAAGAATTTTAATTTGTGAAAGCTCTAAATTCATTGCCAAGTTATTTTTCTTGTACTCCTTGATGGATTTTCATGTAAATTTTGTCATGCGAATAAAGAAAATATCACGTTTTCGTATTGGAGACGGTCTCGTCCGGCTGACAGACAATGTCAGTGCTCGCGGTGATGTTATACTTGCGGAGATCGTCAACTCTGGGGTTTGCACGTCTGCATCTTACAGTTTTGACGCGTGATTCCGTCTCCTCGCGAACAAGGCAGGTAGGGGAGCAAGGTGGGATATAAGCGACAGCGGGAAAAAGGAAAGAAAAGAAGAAAAAAAGATAGAGGACGGCCCAGGCGGCGGCGGGGGACTGAGAAGAAAAGACACGAGGAAGAAGCGTCCCGGGAAATAAGATTCTGACTTTACTTCTTGACGTATCCGTCTTTCTATGGCGGATCTTCCGGGATGCTGGAGTAGCAGGTAGCGGCAGGGGGATGAAAAAGGAGCGACTGCGGCAAATATCTTACGGACGCCTGATGCGATACATTGTCTTTGCTTATCTCTTGCGGTATACGCCCGCGCGCACACATATATGTATATATATGTACACACGGGTACAATCACCGGCTGGAATCAACATATGCATTACGTGCTTGAAGAGTTCTCCAGGAGCCGAGTGTACGATGCACGTCGATGTTATGTATGCGGTGTCCTCGAGTTAGATGCGCTCTTGTGATGCAGCCAGCCGATCGATCATACGAATCAGAAGCGCGAGAATCGATACTGCTGTAATTAATAACGTACAGCAACAGTGGACAGTGACTGATTGCAATACTATAAGAATACTCTCATCTCTTGATATTCGTCAATTAAATTTAGCACGTATTTGCAAAATATTTGATGAATTATTTAATTATAAGCGGAAACATAAATTATTTAACGGTACCGCTGCTTAAAAATAATCGTAACGATGATTAAATATTAAGAAAGAATTTATAAAGGTTGTAAATCACAGAGAAATGGATAAAGTAATATGATTTATACGTTTACGAGTATTTCTCTCGAAAGTATTGTTTATTAAGTTTGACGCGGTAAAAAAGTCCCTTGAAATCGCGAGTTATCGAATTTCGATCACGTTCCTGTACCATGTACTTTCTGTGGATTCGTGCGGATGTCGCGTTCTAGAACCGGAGAGCCTCGTCCGCGATATCGCGTCCGCAAATTTAATTTTTCCACTGTATGTGTGCTCCCATTGCCGAGCCGGGAATTTCCGTGCAAGGCGAGTTGCGCGTTCGCGAATGTGGGAAAAAAGATGCGACCGACTAATCAAACAGAAAATGCGACAAATAGATGCGCAAGACTCCACGTAATTACGAGGAAGTCTCGTTCGCCGCACGATTTCCCAATCAACGGGCGTTAATTAATCGAGCTATCCGCTCGGTGACCTGCGAAAGATAGGTGTATCCTTTGTTATCCAGCCACATTCGCCTCTCCGTTTTTCGCGTATGAAACGTGGACCTATACACCTGTTCGGAGTTAACCAGAGAGTTGATGTATTGAAAATAACCCTCGTCCACTATCTGGACAGCTTATCATATCCATCATTCCACCCTATTTGTTACGGTGGACACGTTTCGACCTCGTGTATGGAAAACACAGATCGCTCGAACACGAGCAAGATTGCAACTCGCTTGCTCTTTTTTTTTGTGTGAATCTCAGATTGAAACTATTTTTTAGTGCAATGTAACCGATTAAAGACTTACTGAAAGTATTAAAATACATAAAGCATATATATTCGAAAGTCGTATAAAAATCTATACATATACATATGTATAGACATATATTTAGATAGATTATCTATACAGATATATATTTCTCAAAATCAATAATTTCAAGAAATGATTATTTTAAATATTATTAATATAAAGTAGTCTTGAAGTTATTAGAAAATTATTTTAGGATTAAATGTAAGTCGTGCCTTACGTGAGAGCACATGATAAATGTGTGCAACCGTGAGTGCGATTATGGAAATATAAATAATACGCTCCGTAAATAATAACGATGCTTTTTAATTAAATCAACGACAAAAACATCTGCGGGAATATATATATAACTTTGAAAAATACGCTTGCTGGATTGATATGACTGCTCACGTAAACTTTAATGGATTTAAAATATATATTAAGAGCTAGGTTGAGTTAGTATTTAGCTTACACAACAAGATTAAATTTAATTGTTTTAGTGAAAGAAGTTGAAACAAATGGAAAAAAGATATACGTGAAAAGTATAAAGTTAAAATGTTTTGAGAAAAATCGATATAAAAATTCTCGTCGTAATTTGTGAATCTAATATCTTGATACGAAATTTTCGAAGGCTAGTCGACCGTGATTTTACGCCTATTTAAGTCGAGAGGCCGCATATGTCCGCTTATAAATATTAACAAGAATATCTCATTATTTCACATTTTGAGCCCATAAGCTATATTTACGAGCGACGCTGCTTTCTCAGTTTTAAGCGTAGAATCTGCCATCGTGCGCGGGCGGCGAATCCTTCGAAGGGATGCCTTTGTTTCACTATCAATTCAGGGCTATAAATTTAACACACAATTTTATCCCGCACGGCGGTGTATTTCGATTTACTCGCGCATCTGCGCCGCAGCCATGGGCATCTTTTCATAATTTTCTTACACGGTATATTTCACGACATAATCCTGGGGTAATGTAATTCATTTACCCGGAATGCACCCGCTTACTCGGCAAATGAATTGCAGCAACGCTCATTACGTTTCGCATGGCGAACTAAATCAGACCACGGTAAGATTCTCGATAGTTGTTTCTTCACAGTACGAAGTACATACATGTGACTTGTCGGCTTGTATATTTTTAATTTTAAAATACACAAAATTGTGATATGATCATAGGTAGTTGTCACAAATCCACTTGCGCTTTATTAAGCAGCTATGCATTCGTAATACAAATAACGTGTAAAATATCAATGAATTATAAATTCAACTTGATACAGAGATAAAATATTCAGAAAAGTTAGCAGAATATGCTGTAAGCGCAGATATGCTGTAATCGACAGGATCTCGAAAGCCAGTGTGCAAAGCTATTACCTGCGGCTGATGGCTTTCACCGTTGCTTTTAAGCCGGAAAAGGTTTTTGCATGTTTAAAATAAATAAATAAACGTGATAGGACATAAATGCAAAGTGCGTGAGAGCGTTTTGTCATATGCACGTATCGTTGCGGATAGACCGCGAACATTTTCATTCGTTAAGCATAAATATTTCCGCAGCGGATACTTTATAAATAAATGCACATTATTAATATAATTTAATTGAAACAAAATGTTCATCTACCGAGAATAATTTGCAGGAGATAAAGCGTCCCAGAAATATTTTGTTTCTGCTGAGATAACAATTTATCATTGGTACGCTTCAGTAAAGCGCTAATAAATCACACAATTGCTACATATCGGTTAAATACACTACAATACACAATACATAAATACCCGGCACATAAATACACAACAATACCGTATTTCAAATTTGTAGCGTAAATTCACGAGATTTAACGTTCATTCGATTGAGAATTTTATAAAAGCTGATCGCGTCAAAAACTTTACCAGCCGCGCATTCGGAAATCTCGCTCGAAACAACAAATATTTTCAATAAGGAAACCAGCGCGAGTTTCGCGCACGAATAAGTGATACAAGTCCGGAAATGGAATTTGAATAGAAACATTCAACCGGAACGAACTTTACCGCGAGCTCGTTCCGGCCACTCGATAAAAGCTCAGATATATTTCGGTGCGCAGTAGTCGAGGGGCTTCATAGCTTTTAAGCTCGCTCTGAGAACATGAAGAACTTCTCTCTCTTTCTCTTCCATTTTCTTTCCTCTTTTAGTCTCGCTTTTCTCTTTTACACTACAGATTATCCTACATAATAATTTTTAAGCTACGGGTAGTCCGCCTACGCGTTATCTCGCATTATTTCTCGTCGCTCACGTTGGAATTAAGACGGAAAATATAACGAGATGAAGCGACGGTGCGGTCGTTCGTGCACAACAACCGAGGAACAACGACGTACAGATAATCTAAACGCGGAGCGATGGAGTGGTGGCAGCCTGAGCTACACCAGTTGTCAGCTCGTGATGGATGGACGCGGGGCACGTACCGGCGAGAATTCGTCTTCTTTCTTTTTCATTTCGTGAACTCTACCTTATTTTCCGTCGCGCATTTTCTGCCGCCGTCCGCTCGATACTACGACCGATATTCCTTTCCCGGATGTTTCGCGTCTCCGTTATACGATCCTCGGCGGAGGATCGGGATATCGTCTCCTGAAAGCACCACTTTCGAGGTTCCAATGTATATCTAAGAAGGAATCATTCCGTTGTTTGAACTGTGAAATAACTTTCTACGTATTCTTCGCACACGCGAGCATGTAGATCCCAATGATCATGGTTATATCATACGATTTGTCGGCACGTTCCTTTTGATTAGAAGATAAGTAACACGTCTCTTGGAATTCTGATACTTCTTATTGGACGTGCCGGAACTACGCGGATTACATCGTCGTTCGAGACGTTCTCCTGCAGAGTTGTCACAGGGCGTACACGTTTCCACACCCTTCAAGGCAAGCGGCATCTTCACGCTCCAATTCTTTCGTCCTCCGCGATTGGAGACAGGCAAAATGGGCAGACAGACAGACAGACAGACAGACAGACAGACAGACAGACAGACAGAGAGAGAGAAAGAGAAAGAGAATAAAAACTTATTTTCATAGCATACGTTCATAATATTTGTCTTTTCCCTTTTAATAATTTAATTAGATTAGAATAATATAAAGTCCTCCATTTGTTATTCTTTCATAAAAATACGCATATTCATTATTACTTATGATAACACAATTTAATTTTTTACAGAACGCTGTTGCATATGCAGTTCTCATAATATAGAGATGTAATACTTAAAATGCGCAACTCTGATTAAAGTTGCCGGATAGACGCAAGTGTCTTCCTTTTTAAAATTTGCGCGATTTCTCTGGAAGGCGAGTAATGAAGAGTTTGCGATGGTATATTCATGCCACGTACATGACGAGGAAGAAAGAAATTCTACCTTCCTTGCGATTCTTCACTCGCTACTTACGTTTTATTCCACTCATCAGCTTTCCCATCCTCCGCGGTACGTGCACGTTCTAATTCTCACGTTCCCGACGGTACAGACAGAAAAAGGAAAATATCCCGTGTGAGAGATGTATAATCCGTTTTTTTTTCACCCGGCGAGAATAAAATAAAAAATATAATGCGTTGATGAATTTGAGAAAATTAGCTTTACCACCCAGCGGTTGTGGATTGTAACATACCACGTCGCTTCAAGAAATTACGTGGACCCTACGTCTTTCTTTATTTTGTATTTCATACGTCACACTTCTACTGTTATTTTGTAGATGGCATAAATGCCATAAATTTAATACCACGTATTTTGCTCATATAATTCTACACAAGTTTAAACATTTAATTTAATTAGTTATACGTACAAATGATTGTATTAAATTACACAATTGTTTCGCTTGTTATATAATCATATATATGTCATTATATTCGCAAGGAAATACTAGAAATCATATAATAATCATAGATCTCTCGTTTTCCCTCCAACGAATTTTCATTGTATTCGAATGAGTAAGACATTTTTCTACGTATTTATCTTGATCTCTTCCATTTTCTCGACAAACATAGCGTAAAGCGGGATAGCTTTAAAATTATTCATAAAATATGCATGACAATGGACCAAACGTCTCGCGTAAATTCTTCATTTTAGTATCATTTTGCTTCTATTCATCGTTTTTCGGTATTCAAGATAGACAATCTGTCGAAACCTTAATTCTGATGCTCGTGACAATACCAAGGACGAGTGAAAAGAGGCTAGCAGAGAATGTCTAATGGCGCTTTTCTTGTACACTTGAAGTATATGACTGAACTTTATGTATTCGTGCACATATACATGTATCATACGACTCTCTAACGTTTGTACGTCGCTGGTACAACAAACGAGTCTTCAGTCAGCCGGAAGGCAGAGCTAAACACAGCCTCAAATGTATCTGCAGTTTTCGCAATTCTGCTGACTGTTCTTAGATATTCTTTTCTACGTGTAAAGACGAAGAAATAGAAGAAAGTTTGTGCACGATAATAAGTGTAAATGCATTTTTCATCAATTCATCAATAAAAAATTAGTGGCATTAATAACGACAGAATTGGAAACAGCTAAAATTTGGCAAGTTTATATTATTTAAAGGCAATTCTAATAAAGAACATTGTGAAATAAAGAAAATAAATCTAGATGTTTTATGGAAAATAAAAACAGAAACAAATTTAGATGACAGAAGATTTATTATATTATTAAAACTTTGCTGATAGAATAAAATGTACGTGATATTTTAAAACGTGCAATGTTATACTAGAAATATGTGCATTTCAGTATGCGTTTAAAGAATTCGTAGTGATCGATTTTATTTTTCAACAACGAGAATTTTATTCTGGTGTCAAACATGTGGTACATCGTGTGGATTATAATCGTTCTCTGTCAACCGTGAGGTGAATATTCGCGTTAGCTGGTTAAAACTGGGATAAAAATCTGACAGGAAATATTCGTTTAAAATTCGTAGTAAACTTAATTACCCGCGTCCACTTCATTAATTAGAAAGTCAAATTTAAAATTATTATTAATTATTTTTATCTCTCACATATATTCTTTATCTTACAAAAAGAATACAAAAAGAATAAAGAAAAGTTTTAATTTGGAATGATTTATGATAATTATAATAATAAATGTCTATACATGTTTGCAACGTTAATAGTGATAATAATTACATTTAATTTCAACGCTACTGTAATTTACATTTGCATTACGTAAAAGAGGATAATAACATTAATCACATTTAACACCGAATAATCCATAAATTTCTTGCAAATTTCATCATTATCAATCGTTTAGTTATACTAATTAGGAATATCATAAATGAGTATATTTTGTTTATATATATATATATATATATATACAGGAAAGGACTCTATTAGAGATACCAAGTTCATTTTGGGTAAATGCTAGAAGTCTGTAGACAGAATTAAAAAAAATAATAAATCATTTTAAAGGGAATTTAATAAGCTTTAAGATAACGTTACATAAAATTTAATTTCATTTTTTTTTTGAAAATTAAAGAAATATAAAAAGTGAGCAAATCGCAAAGTCAAAAAATTGTATTCCTAATATGAGATGTCCCCAGAAATCGATAGTAAAACACAAAGTAAATCAGTATTGCAATTAAAAAACTTTATTTAATGTTTCTAAAATATAAACAAACAGCCATTTCATATTACCTCGTAATAGGGGGCTTTCCTCTACACATACACACACACACACACTCACACACACATGGTATATGTACATATTATACGTGATGTAAAAAAGGTGTATCATTGTGCATAATGAAGATAGCAATACTGGTCAATCAAATTTGACCAGAAATGTACTTTCCTGCATATATTATTTATAATAGCGCTAACATGCTGGAATAGTCAATCTTTAACCAAGAATTCATTCTCCTACTGCGCATACACAAGAACGGTAAAATGTACGTGATATTTTAAAACGTGGACTGTTATACTAGAAATGTGTGCATTTCAGTATGCGTTTAAAGAATTCGTAGTGATCGATTTTATTTTTCAACAACGAGAATTTTATTCTGATGTCAAACATGTGGTATATCGTGAACCTTTCGTTTTATATCATGATATATATATAGTATGTGATAACAATGAATAAGATGAATGTATTATACTAATTAATGGACAGTTAGTGGACATGGCCCAATTTTGGACAAAATGTTACAAAGTTTTAAATATTAACAATTAAATATAGAAATAGAAATAAACCATGTCACTAATTAAAACGAGCTATATTCAGATGTACAATATTACTTTTATTTTATTTAATTATATAATTACTGAAGCCTGCCAGAAGTGTGTTCGGTCAGAAATGTGATAAAACTTGACGCTGCGAATTTTACCAAATTAAAGAGCTGACCAATAATAATATCAAATTGAGGGTGAACATAGATATACATGGATGACAAGGGCGTTCAAGTAATGTCGCACACTTCTAACTAGGAAGTTGGAAGAGGCTCATCTGGCATTTACCTATGAAAACTTTGTTGACGGATATGTTCTAAACAAATTATTTTGCCGAAGGTGACTCGGAAGGAGCCGAAACGTTC
This sequence comes from Acromyrmex echinatior, assembly GCF_024713525.1. Taxonomy (NCBI): domain Eukaryota; kingdom Metazoa; phylum Arthropoda; class Insecta; order Hymenoptera; family Formicidae; genus Acromyrmex; species Acromyrmex echinatior. The sequence goes on from NC_141870.1 coordinate 4,073,320, forward strand.
AAAAAATTAAGTCGTATATAGAGACAAATCACATGTAAACAAATAATTTGTATCTATTAGAAACAAATTAAATTATTAATCAATAACCACGCAGTATCACTCTCATTTGCCTGTATTAGCGAGTTTAAATTGTTAGTTAGATATCAGAGTTTAATAAATACATATATTACATTTCTATTTTATTATATAAATTTCCACAGAACGTTTTGACTTAGTTCTCATCAATGCGAATATAAATTATAACATACAATAAAATTAGACTAACACATAATAAAAGTTAACAATCAAATATATCATATCATGAAGATTATCTCATCTTCATTTACAAATAAACGCATCGAGAAACAATCATATTACATTAAGTCAAATTGTAAAACAATTATATGAGGTTTAAACATTGTATGAGGTTATAATTTATATTCAGGGAAATTTATATAATTAAATAAAATAAAAGTATAAACCACATTATATATCTGAATATAGCTCGTTTTAATTTGTGACCTGATTTGTTTCTATTTCTATAATTGTTTGTAAGTTGCACGAGTACAAATTGATGTTAATTTTTAATTTGTGATACCTTTAAATATTAAGCTTTTGATGATATGTACGGTTCTAAATAAATTGTTTATAAATCCTACACATCATTAAAAGCTTTCTATTTGAAATGTTTTATTACTTTGTCTAACAAATTAACAATTAGTTTATGTCCACTAACTGACATTTACCTTATGTTCTTATAAGTTTTGCTTGTCAATAAGAAAATTCGGATGCACTGTTTAATCAGGAAATTTAAAACGCAAATCATAAATGCGCGATATAAATATTATATATTTCTTGAATTATGTTTGCAGTGATTACTACTCACGGAATTAATGTTCATAATGTGGAAAAAGTAAATTTAAAAATGCACCGGAACACACTTGTAAATGTTCACAGACTATACTTGGGACAGTGCTACGATGTGATCTAGACAAAGCAATGAGGGAGACCGAGTTTTATGTCAAGTTACGGGGAGTAATTGCACGTTGCTAAGCAGTGTATTTTGCGATTCTCGGCGCGTAGCAATAAATTTCTTTCTAAAAAGCTTTTGTTTGCATTATTGTGTGCGCTTATGTGAGAACGCGCAAAAAAGAGACAGGAAATATAAATGGGAGGAAAACGTTCTAAATCTCCGGATAAAATACTATGGGGCAGTCACAGAATGCGACACCGAGGGGGTAGTTGCACATCGTTGAACTGACGATCAGAATTTCGGCCGAATCTCATTATTCCATAAAAACGAAGTTATGCCGCGCGGTTCGTAGCCTCGCCCTAATGGCGCCATTCGTTTCGGAGATATAAGGGGGACAATGGTGTAAAATGCGAATCGTATCAACGGTTATATAACGCGTGACGAGGGAAACTATGGAATTTAAATGCGAAATTGGAAATGTCTCTCTCTCTCTCTCTCTCTCTCTCTCTCTCTCTCTCTCTCAAATTATTTCACTCTACCGAAATAAAAAAAGTCGAAGCTTTTCATACGTAAATTGCAATACGTGTTGCATTTCGAATATTCGTGTGTAACATCGGAGAAATATTTCAAAAGATATCTACTGGCGCTTAAATCCGAATAGATATAAATAATCGATATTAAAAACATTAAGAACTATATTAATAATGTGATTGACAAACGCATTTACAATTGCAATTTAGCTTTTTCAACCATTGCTTAGCTGTTCTGAATAATAATGAGAGGAAATTTATTAAAGGAAATTTAAATAATTTTAAGCTGAATCACATCCAGAGAAACATTTCTTTGAATCAAAGAAATCTTTCTCTGGGTGCAACTCGTGCACTCTCTTTTCGATCAGGACCGGAAGACAAAGTAGTAGTTTGCTAATATATGGTAGACATACGATATTTCGCGCACAAATCTAACAAGGGGAAAGCTAAATTGTGTACACACTGCTTTTACCTAACTTTAAATATATCTTAGTACTTATCTTCTACTAATTTATGAGCAAATGGCACGCAATATTTAAATATTCACGAGAAATTGCATTGAAAGTTTCTCATGCATCTTTTTTATATTACATTTTTTTACAGAATATACATTTAAGTAATAATTAGGTAGAAAAATTAGAATTTAAATTATAATTTAAATTATAATTTAAATTATAATTTAAATTATAATCATTACATTATTTCAATGTATATTTTAACGCTTGAAATAATTAAAATAATATTGGTTCGCAATTCAATTAAAAATTTCAAAACTTTCGATATAAATTTCTCGCGAATACTTATTATTGAATAATTACATTGTGTCGCTTGCCTGTAAATTAATGGAGGTAAGTACTAAAACATATTTAAAGTTAGACGAAATCCGTGTATACTACTTGGACCTCCCCTTGTGAACAAATATACGAAGAAGTTTACACAAATTTAAAGAAGTTGAATGACGTAATAAACACAGTATAAGATAGTTGGAAATTTTCCAATATCTGTAGCCGAAATCGATATTAGAGACATCTATTTATACAGTTACATTTAACGTAGAAAAGAAAGGCGAAAGATATAGACGGGACGAAAAAAAGATAGGACGCAAGCTTTTATTTAACGCAAGTTTCCGCTTTGATGGATAAACAAAACAAGTCCCGTTCCGATTCCTAAATCAGATTCAAGGGAGACGAGACGGACAAAGGTGAGAGGAAATGTAACTGTCTCGACGATGGCAATTTTTATAGTGGAGTTGCAATCGGATCGTTTCGTGGCCGATATATCGAGGATATGCGCTCTGGTCGAATTTCGTGCAAACATTTCGTATATAGCAGCGCGCGTCGTTTGCAGCGGCCGTGATATTAAATTTTCCGTCAGAACGCGAGTCCGGAATAAAACATAAAGCACGCGGAGGGGTTTGTCGGAAACGTGTATTGTTTACTGCACGACCACGCCTCCGCGATTTCCATTGCATTCCGTAGCATTTTTTGCTAACACGTTTTCGTGTTTGTATGCGCGCGTTCTGAACGTTATGCGCAAGAGACAAGCGATACGCTGAAATTGCGATAATGGGACCACACGGATTTTTTTTTATGGTCCTTGTGTGCAACGGACCGGAAGTTCTCACCATTTTTTGATCGTGGACAGATACTCGCGAGAGAGATCTTGTAATTCATCGATGCGTTTTTGATAAGCGTACTGCAGGTTTATCTCGAATATCTCCATGGCATTGTTCCCGTATGAATTGAATAACTCTTTTATCGAGAGCACTGTTGCCGCAAAAGCATTTATATACTCAAAGGTTTAACGAATCACGGTTAATAAAATCATAAGAACTTTTACAAATAAAAGTTATTTAGCTGAGTTTCAATAAAAATGGATCCAGTGAAAATTTCAAATTTTTCGCACAAAGTTCCTCTGATAGGATTTTGTACAGTCGCTTTTATGATATTTGGATAATGCGATAAAATAGTTTATCACAATTTGGATTGTTTGATTAATTTACATATGTATATTAATCGATATAATTGTTGCGTTTCGTATAGGGTTGTCCTGTGGATGTGATATTATTTTGGGTATCATCTGTATGCAACGCGTGCAAAAATCGTGATAATTCATTGGCGATTAAACAAACGGGCGTTTCAACGTAGCGATTCCTCAGCTGAAATGATCGCTCTGCGGTAATCAGCATAACAAATTTCTGTATATAAATCAGCACTGTATCGGCTCGCACGAGCGCTGTCGCAATTCGTTTATGCCGGATTAAGCGCACAGAGCGCGCTTATGTAGCGTATGTATCACGTACATTTTTCATTAGAATTCATGAGAGAGGTTTCAACGAGCTATGTGCTAATGAGTGCGTATCAAGAGATACAATAAATTAGTATCATCATGTTTATATTACGTGAAATATCCTCATAATGTTGATTACAGCATAGAGATTTGCGCTACCCGATTATAGAATTTTGTAAATCGAACAATGACTCTCCCGATCTTGCTGCGAATATATGTGACCGCGGTACCTGTGCTCTAAGCTAATATCATGACGAAAGATAGGCATTTCAACAAGCTGAAGGTTGAGGAAAAACTTTAAGCCCTAAAGAGTAAAAGGGGAGAGGAAAATCCCATCAAACTTGAAAGTGCCAAAAAGTTAACGTCTCCCGCTCGGTTTGGTTCTTGTATTTTCGCTTCCCGTCGCTCCGTCTCACTCATGAACCGGCAAACAAGCGAGAAAGTCGCGGCTGAAACTTCACCCTGGCGACGGCGCTCTCGCAGTCTCGTTTACTCCTTTTCCTCTCTGTCTCTCCTACTTGATACGGCAAAGGGAAGAAGCGGTGGAACGTGCCGCAGGGGAAATAATACGGTCGAAAACTCAGCCCCATAACACTCGCGGGAGCGAAATAACGCCGAGCCGCTACCGCGGAAAATTCAAAGTCAACGATACGTTATTGTTTTTCAAGAGCTACCGCCGGTGAGCGTGCAACCGCGAAAGTGGAAGTTGCGGAAGGATAAGGAGGAAATCTCCTAGCTGATATGTAGACGACGGCGACGAACCCGAAGTTCAACGACACCCATACGAAGCACTTAAAACTGAAGATTACGATATGGAGTATTCATCAATTTTCAAATATGGTCTTTCGTTATTATGACACTCGTTATCACAAAGAATATCTAAGTTAGGAGGGGCCCGTTTCCAAACTTTCTAACTTGGAAAATATGGACATAAACTCAATGAATTATGATAATAGCATGTCGCTCAAAGTTTGAGGAAACATTTTATTCAAGATACTATAAGTAGAACAATTTATTAAAAAAATAATTTAGTTAAAAAAAAAACTAACATTCAATTGTGAGCAATAGTTTTACGTTTGTATAACTGTATATACGTGGAAAATTCTTACTCGCGCGTTATAGTAAACAAATCAGTAGGGAACGCTTGTCGTGTCGGTGCTTATGACAATCGAGACCAGCTTGTGCCACGACCCATGCTTTTTTCAGCATTCTGGGAGTAATTCTTGCATGTCGAGCGAGAGATTCCCTACTTGTCCCCGTGGGAGACCGCATCTAATCAGGATGAATGGCCTCACCCAGTAGCCTCGCCGGGTATCCTAACTGACAACTTACGGCATCCCCTTTCTCTTGGCACCCTCGCCATTTTGCCTGTGTTCCGGGCCAAGCCCCAACTATCATCGGTCTTCGTTATAAAGAGGAACCACCCGGGGCTAAATCTCGTTTACTTATCTCTTTCTTTCCCTCTTTCTCTCTCTTTCCTGCCGGCGGAGGCCTCGCAAAATGCCGCGGAAATCAGTCGCCTGTTTTCGTGCCGAGATTCATCGTTTAGGTCCTGGGACAACTCACCGCGGGGTAGCCGCGGCTTCTCGCCTCGAGTGGCACCTTGTCGATCATCTTGGATAAGCAATACGTCAACCACTTCGCCACATCGCCGACGGCGACCGTCTTTCTTCGGAGTCCGGAAAAACACTTTGGAGGGAAAAAAGAAAAGTGAGCCAATGAACACGCGGACGTGCCTGTCGGATCGATTTTCACTTTCTCTCGGCGGCAGATTAAGAAGGAAGGGAGTATATCTCTCTTCGCAACGAAAAAAAGGATAATTCAGCCAAATAAATAATTATCTGTGACAAATACTCTTTGGAAATCTTCGATCGAGAAAGCACATCAATGTATATTATGAAAAAATATAAAAATATAAAATATATAAATTATTTTATACTTATAAGAGACGATCAGAGTCTTAAATAGTTTAAAAGTTAAATTAATTAAAATTATTTGTATTTATAATTCGATTCCTGATAATATTTTTAATATCAATTATATGTGTACATAGTATAATCCTATATATCAATATCTTGTACTAGCAAAGTTGCGCGCAGAAAATAAATTTTAAAATTCTCTGATTTTTCCAGGTTTTTAGATGAAAATGGAAAATTTTCCATGACTCATATAAAATATGTAAATTTTAATATTTAGATTCAAGGATAGGTAGAAAAGATTGTAAAAAAGCTAATCTATATTATTAAAAACAATGCAAAAAAGCTTAGTAGCATAGTATTACATTTTGGGTGCAAATTCGAGCCAGCAAAAAATTAATTAGTTTTGAAAAAAAGAATGCAGTTATGACGAAAAAGAGATATTTCGAATAAAAATACTAAATAAAATATAAATTTTAATTATTTTATTAAAATCGTTTAAAGTGCGCAAGTTTTGAACATATTTGACTATTAACGTCAGATGTAATATTTAAAAAATTATAATGTTTGTTTGAAATAGGAGCAGTTTAAGGAAATTGTGAGCAAATTTTGAAATTCCAAACTTCTTTACATTTTTCCCTTACTTTTTTCGATTTTCCATGATCAATTTCAATTTCTCTAACTTTTCCCGATTTTCCCGGTTTTCCAGGTCCGTGGCAAGTTATGTTTCTTTGTAATTCGAATACGATAGCAAGGAAAAAGTCGAAAGGAAATAGGTTAATATTACGAACATAAGGTAAGAGTGTTTTCGTATTTATGTATAGCAAAATACATGGACATGTAAAGAACTCATATATAATATGACGATCGCACGACAGCATTCATGAATTTTCTGCCCGAGAACTATATTCTGAAAGGGTAAATAATCGATGAACGGAAGTAGGAGTCGATGTCGCGTGACACCGAACACATGGTGGCACTCTTCCTCCTCACCCAAGTATTGTCGTTGATAATTCGATGACGACGTCGCACGATACGTACATCATTCGCAATAGCACAAAGTACAGTCATTTCATTATGGAATTTAATCGCATTAATATCATCAATGCATGCTACGTTACGCAGCAATTAGTAAAAAATAATAAAAATAATTATAAACGATCAATACTTTTTACTGCATTAAATTTTTATTCTTTTTATTTGCCTATCGATTGGAAACTTATAATAATTTCAAGACATTGCTATTGCGCGACAATTTTGCGTCGAGCTTTGTTTAAAGATAATTTTGCATTAAGCGGCTTTCAGTAGATCTGAAAAGTACTTAAAGTCGAGTGTACCCATTTTCCTGTCCGCCTCCTGAAGGCGGCAAGAAGCTCTTCACCCCGACCTCCATCCTTCGCTCTGTCAAAGTATCTGTTTCTCCGACGATAACTTTTTTTCCCTTTTCCCGCACCGACGTCTAGTCGGGGTAAATCCTTAAATCGACTGTCACTGTCAAAGAAAGGGAGATGAGGCCTCGCCAATCTTTATTCGTGAGAATCGTGCGCGAAATGATGTGTTAAATTTGAAAGGAAAAGATAAGAAAAGAAAAGGAATGTACATTCGAGTTTTCTATCTTCAAAAAGTCTCTAAAGTGTAAGAATCAATGTCGTCACATATGCAAAATATATGCTATTATTTTTTATTTTCCGTGTAACGTCAATGTACAAACAATCCTAACTCTCTGTAATTATTTATTGAAATAAAGTTCAAAACTTAATACTTTTCCTTAAACAGCAAATTATATCAAAGGTACTTCAAAGTGTGAACTTAAATATAAACTATCGAGTTCGACAAAGTTAACGAATTTCTTCAGAATAATAAATTTCAGATATTCTATTTTATCATTATAAATGGACAATAATATAACATAACAAGATACACGTAATTATTTATACGTCGATACGATTAAAGAATTGAAAGATATTTTCTATATCATTCTTAAGAAGCTTGCGAATCAAGTCGGCGAATTAAGAGTCTGTCGAGACGATTAACTTCGGGAATTTAATCTTGCTGAACGAGGGACGATTTCAGAACGATTGCTTTAATAGCAGTTATCGTGAAAAGAAATGATTTGCATTTGCGAAAGAGAGAAAAGAATGTGAGAAGTATTAATTAATAAGAAATCTAAACTTCCCTCCCCCTCTCTCCAAAAAATATATAAAAAATATTCAATGTATGTATCTTCAATTAATTACACATATTTAATATATTTATATTAGTTACAAATTTGTTGTTGTACAAGGAAACTTCAATGCGGCGGTAAATGCATTTTTAAATCACTGTCATTATAACTTGGAAAACTATTTTCCTTTCTTCTAACAAGTTGCCTTGGGGTTCGCACATTACCGTGTCATTATTAACACCATTATTATAAACTTATTAAGATTGCAACAACCTTCTTGCGTTAGGGGATGTCGGCGCAAGTACGTCGTAATAAATTGGCATTTCATTCTCCGCGATGGATGGCGTTTACGTGGTTACGCAAATTCGGTTGAGTAAATTGCAAGAAGAGAATGTTGTTGCCTTAAAATCTTCTACGAGTTTCGTGGTAAATTTATTCATAAATATATACGATAATTACGTACCTTGCGTAAGGAACGAAATAACATTTTTTGCGCGAGTTACACTATAATGTCTTTAGTAAAATATTATTTTTCTAGCGGATAATAACGTTTGTAGACTTTATGTTTAATATAACGGATCTAGTCACTGTCATGTTTTAACAAGTTTTATAATGTAATATTAATGGGTAGAACATCGCACATTTTTCAATTAAAAATACTTTTCATAAAGAAAAAGATATTATTTTATTTGCTGACAAGATATCTACCGTGAGTTGTTAGTTCTATACATCTGTTACATAAAAGTATTCAGCTTTTTATAATTTTCTTTATTTACTTTGCGAAATTTTCATTTAATCGGGACAATTTTTAAATGATTTAAAAATAAATCAATGAATTTTAAATTAAAGTGACGCAAACTGGAATTATCAATGAATTTATTTAACTGAGAGAAAAAGATACAAATTATTTTTAATATTTCTAACGTTTGTCATTATTTCAGTATCAAGGGGATCCAATTATGTGCGAGTGGTCATGTTTTGTGTATGCTTTGAACTTGTCTTTGCCCCGCTTTGAAAAATTCATTAACATTATGGCCAGCATGCTAATTTCAGCAAAGTGTTCCGCAAGTCATGAATAATTTAAACAATGCTATGACCTAGTACTCGGAGGATGTATTTCATGCAGGCGATGCAGTGGACTCATTCATCTTGCACCCACCGTTCCCTCGTTAATACACAGAACTTTTTCATAACGGCCAGTATTTGCGCAAATAACAACAGCTCTGGGAAAATAGTATTTTTCTCGGGTACTTTTGTAATAAATCGTCATTAATGTGTTGCATTTTAAATTAATTGATTAATATTCGCGCATGTATTCTTCTTTGTGTAGGGAAACAAGTATAAATAAGTTAATGCTTATTTAATGGCGATATTTTATCCACCGCGAGAGAGAGGTAGTCTACATATTTTGGTCTAATTTTCAAAATAAATCATTCTCTACATCGTACACATCCGCTTTTCACTTGAACCAACCGGCCACGTAACCCTCGCCGACAGGTGAATAGGTGCGCAACTCCGACGATGAGTCCCTGTCAGGCGTAAGTACAGAGGTAGGTAACGGAGGAGCGAAGGCGGAAGGTAACAGGTATGGGGCCAGACTTCTGAGGAGGGCTTCGCGGTATTATGCTAATCTCGTTAAACTGAGAGCGGGTCAGACGGTACTAGACCTTACACTATCGTATTAAGATAATAACAATGAAAGGGTTGGGTTGCAACGAGGCATCGGCTGCTGCTGCGTCGTTGTATTATTAGCTCAACGGTGGCGTACCTGTGTAATCTTCTCTCAGTGCTTACCAGATAGGTACACGAGTATCCGCTCCCCACCCGGGATAATAATTCGCGTTTGACGAACTTCGTGTCCGCGGATTTACGATGAGATTGAACGCCGTCGCGCAATTTAATCGAAACATTAATTGTATGAGACGAGCGATCCCAAAAGATACTAGCTTATTTCTTTTTTGAAATCGTTCACCACTGTGAATTTGTACGAGTGCGATATTATTTATATGTCCCGGTAGTCGGATATTTAAACGTAAGTTGTCATAAATAATATAATTTATAATATAGTAGAAGGTTTTTAATATAATTTATATTCATTTGAAAATTCAAGACTCCCTTAAGCAAGGAAAAATTATTTGAATTCACTTATAACAATTATTAATTAAAATATTTAAATAAGTAATAAAATACGTTAATGTACCAGTGGTCGGAGACAGCCGGTCGGACACTGAGGTGTAATTGTTTCAGTGTCCGACCATAATTAGAATATTAATATGCAGACGGGAAATATTAATATAAATAAATGTCCAATGACAAAAGACAACTAATTCAAATTGATCTTTAATTAAGATAAAAAGCATTTGAGACTAATATTAATTTAAATTAATAAAGTTTTGTGTAACTGTCTGGACGTAGGTACTGTGCGGTCCCCAGTGACTGGACATGTACCTATATCCGGACATTCATACAACACTTTATGTATTTAAGTTAATATATTAGTCTCAAATACGCTTTTTAAAACGTAATATTACAATATAATTGTAATCTTTAAATGCAATTAAATTATAATGCAGTAATAAAAAAAGCATTTGAGATCAATAATAATAAATTTCGTGTAAGTAATAAGATCACTGGGACAGTTACCTTATTTTTCTAAAAGTTAGTAAGATAAAAAGTAAGTATTCTACGTTTTTTTTTTTGAGTTCATCAAATTATTCGTGCAAAATCAGTAAACAAATCATTCAAACTGGATAAATTGCAATAAATCCAGCAAATTTATGCAATCGATAAACCTGAATATTATATTGCCATCGTTGCGACATGACAAACTTTACAGCCGCGTGTAATGTCGCAAAGCATGTTCCAACATGAAAAATTATTCACTGCGAGTTTTGCATGTTTATTCACGTGACATTAAATGATACGATATAACCATAAAACGAGACTACGTGTTTCCTTTTAGTGGAGATCATTTCGGTTAGTACCTGTTTTAGACGTGCCCTACAGTTACTGATATTCCGGAAAGGTATTGAACAGAACGTAAAGAGAACAGCACAGCAACGAGCTACATCATGGTGTATTTATGCAACACAGAATGGAGAATCAAAGAAACCAGAATGAGGAAGCTGGAAGAATATCATCGAAAAGAAAGGATAGATCTCTCAATTCGTTTCAATTATACGACTTAAATGAATTATATGTTTTATACGTCCTTATACTAATTACAAACGTGACGGCACATGAAAAGAACTCTCTGCGCGGTTTTGCGCAGACTCTTCAGTTCCGTCTTCGCGAATTATGATTAATAATTATGTTAAAGCCGCCGCTTCTCTCGACGGTGTCGTACCTTCTAGCAGATTATGATAATGTAGTCCGTTTTGAACTTCATGGAAAATTTTCCAAGGGAAGTACCCGCCCGCGTATAAATATGGAAGAGCCTGATTGAAGAGAAGCGAAGGAGCGGATCTGCTCTCCCAGACCTCAGTTGACTTGGAAGAGAAATGCGGAGCCGTATAGGATGAGAAATGTTGCACGAGCGACAGTGAACATCTTTACCTTTGATTTTACAACGAAAAGACGAAAGATTGTAAAAAAATCCAAGTACAAAGTAGATAAACACGATTAACTGGACCGACATTTTATACGCGAATACTAAAATATAATTAACCAAAAGTAATTTTAATTAAAATACTACAATAAAATGTCATAATAAAATATAACGTTAGATTGTAACAAGCAAGTAAAATGATAGGAAGCTCCAAATTAGCAAGCGGATCGAATTTTGTTTCGAGAGAATGTCGTTAGTTAAAGCTTCTCATCAATTACTCGAAAGTAAAGTACTAAAATTCCGTTGATGCTGGATTAAACTCCAAGATTAAGTACGGCGCCTGTAAAGGGAAAATTATGAAGGCGAAATGTCGGAGAAATTTATCGCTGCCTGGTACACGAGACCGGCATAAGTTAATGATCTCCCGCGTCGATGCAAATGATAGATGGCATTAAATAATAAGCCGCGTAGATGCACGTCATTAAGATAGCGACCCTCTGCGTTTCAGACGAAGACAATAAATTCTATAAATGAGATCGCGAGATTTGCCTGTGTGAAATATCGCCTCGTGATGACGGCATATTATTAAACGGCTCGCGTGCTTGAACACGAAGGTCTTCTATCGGGCTCTTTAGCCATTGGATTAAGTAAAATGTCGGACGGTTCCTGTTCCGATGCAACAGGTGAAGTGCCACACAATTTTTTAATGGACATCACTGAAGCTTGCAGCGGGAGTAGCAAGGATATACACATTACGAGACCATTCGGCGCAAATTTAAACGTTGTTCTGGCTCGCTAAGAATTTAAAAAAAGCTTTCTCTTCTCACGACCTTCGTTATAACGGACATAAAGCCGGTTATACGTAGGAATGAATCTCTCGAGGGTACAATGTATGTACAAAATGCGTGAAACGCTGAGTATTTCGAGAAACATTGGAATGAAGGAGAAACTTAAACTTACGAGAGAAAATCATTCTGGTCGAGCATATTAGAGATAACGCGATTAAGTCAAAATTAAGACGAACGCTTGTCGGATAATATATTAACAGTGGAAGCCATTCAGGTATAGAACGCGCACAGGCGGTTTAACGTGTCCGTGTGCAAGGATTGCAGTTGGCCTTATGCCAGTTTGCTAAGTGGTCCACGTTTTCCATTGCTCGGTTATTCGCGCTAGGCTATCGTCGACATCCTGCGCTCTCTGACCCTGCTCGGATTCGTACGTACCTGTACGTTTCAACGATGCACTCTGCAGATAGAACAATCCCATATCCTTCCGAGTACCGCTCAAATCAGTACAAGCACTTTTGTCGGCATCTACTTGCACGCGCAAAATCATGTTCGGATTATTATAATTTTAACCGACACAGATGATAAAGTCGCTAAATATAATGTCAAAAATAATTTATCAACTCGCGTCATGTATTATTTTACTCATACTCATTTATGGATATTTATTTATTAAATATCTCGTTTACTAAATATAATATAACATTATTTTGGCAATAAATTCAGATAGCGATATATTAAATTTATAATAAATTTATAATAAATTTATAATAAAAAAATAATGCTGATATAATAAAAAGCAATTTAATAATGCGAAAGAAGAATAATGCGAAGATTTCTCTCTCTCTCTCTCTCTCTCTCTCTCTCTCTATGCTTTTATTAATATAACATTAGTTAACTTGTTTAATGAATCTGCGCAACTGTGATTTTGCAGAATTATGAACATATTTCGAAATAGATGCATCAAACCATTTGCACGTAATGTTTTAGTTAGAGAACTACCCCGTAAATAGAATTAGGGATCGCGGCAACGACATCGAATAGAAAGAGAGAGGAAGAGAGAGAGAGAGAGCGAGAGAGAGAGAGAGGAGCTAAGCGACATAGGTACATGCATGGACATAACTAGATTTGGAATCCCTAGTTGCTTGTCGGAGTCTCTACGTATATTCGCTTGCTATTTCACAGTAGTTAAATTTCCTTAGCAGGATCAGCAGCGCGTAGGTAGATAGGTAATTAATACTTGCAAATGATTAAATCAATGAAAATTCAATAAACATATCTTAAACAACAACAATAAGAATTGCATGTAAAATCAATGTCCAAAAAAAAAAGAACGTTTAAATAATTGTCTTTGCAGTAATATTCAAGCAAATTAGTCATTTACTCGACGTACTCACTTGATTTAAATGTACATGTGAATAACGTCTACAATTGTGAACGAGATTAAATTTCCGTCATCTTAATTGATGCTACAAGTATGCTTAACGTTATTATGGTGTTGCTGTTATCCGCGCATGATGCATCACCGCGCTAATTAGACGCAAAATTGGTTAAGTCCAATCCCGCGAATCCGCGCGGGTATAGCGATGTGTATCCTGTACGAAGTTAATCCAACGGTTGGTATATGTCAGGTGTAAAACGTAATCCGTATGTACATGCATGCGTATGGGCATACAAGCGCATAATCAAAGTCATCAGGAGTTTGCGCTTTGGTGGTTTGACTGTGCGATTACGCTTAGGATAACAATAATAGCTTCGGAAGTCGGTTAGATTCAGGAGCTACGAGGAACGTAAATTCTCCGAAATTCGGTCGAAAGCGCGGATTAGCCGTCGACCATTTGGCAATCTGATTATCGCGAAATATCCGGAGCGGAAAGTATCATAGTAATGCAAAAACGGAATTTCGCGCGAATGGAGCAACTCGTTTTGGAGCGGCTGCATCGTTTGTCGAGTCGTAGATAAGATCTCCTACTTGCCAGCGTGAAAAGAAAACTTTTAACGAGATTCAACTTATCATAACGTAGCAGGTTTCGTACTTTCCACGTGCTTCTCGTGAAAGCGCTCGCGAAGGCACCATCCATTTTTTTTTTCTTTACGTGTAATACGTTTTAATTCGGTTCTTTGCTATTCTTTCTCTATTATATCTTTAATTGTAAAGAAAAATTTATCGGATAAGCTTGCCCACGCAGAATACGCGCGTGGACAAGTTATTTTGCGTCTCTATATATGCCTTCCTTAACTGCGTATGCTCCTCTTGGGAATAAGGCCGAACGTGCTCAATTGATAATTTAATATCGTGCGAGTAGTTCGGAAATTAAGCTGCACTCTCGCACTGTCTCGGAGTTCGTGCCTATCGGGATTTCTACGTGGCGGCCGGGTTATAGTGCGCTTGCAGGGGCGGTGGCTCGTACGCAGACTTTACGGTTGAGCGGTTGCACATGATTATACAGTGGTATGATTATGTTCGTGTCGACAGATAGCTCGATGAGTAAGAGAACGACATGCAAAAAAGATCGACAGACTAAATTGGTATTTCTCAGTATTAAATTTCTGTCGATGGAACAATCGAAAAATCATCGGAAGGTGCTAAATCGTACAAACGTTGAGGAGGAGCATATGCTTTAAAATCGCGGCGATACCGAATGTTCAGATGTACTCGCATAAGAACTGAAAATAGTTATGGCTTCCATAACGCGACGTTCGCTGAGGATCAGACGGGAAAATCTGCTTAGCGAGCGAAATGCGCTCGGCGGTTCGGCGGTAGGGATATTATAACGGGTTTACGAATATACGATATATCGATTTTTCAGATTCGCACTATTGAGAGAACGGGGTCGGTGATGCGGAATAATATTGGTCCTTGTCGAATATTTACCGAGCAAATACTTTATTATATATATGTTTAATATCTTAAATTTAATATTAAATTCACAACATAAAATAAGCGTTTTTTCAAAATAAATTTTTTAATAATATTACTTAAGAAGAGCAAGCATTTATATACACCACTTTCTTCTTCCTCTTCTCCGTGCAGAGTTTCCAAGATTATTTTTTTACAGCGCTAGGTAAATTTAAAGAAGAGCAACGAACACACAGTCAAATAACAAGAGATAGTTAAATTCCAGCAATGTTGAAATTTTATCGAATACATTCACGTGGCGTAATCAGCTTTCGCAACCTTCGACGGTAGGTACGTCTTGAAGCTAAAGACGCTTTGCAGCCGTCTATGTCGTTGCATTGCGTTTTGCGGCATATCGTCATTTTAACAAAACTGTAAATACTCTATATTCTACACAAACCGTCTTTGAGACGCAAACTACTCATTCGAGTCCGATAGTTTCGTTCTCGTGGTATTTCGCTTACAAACACATCGGCAAACAAAACTGTTGCAACTCAGCTGCGAAATGATGATAGGACGTGAATAACAATAGCGGGGCCTTATAGAAGGTTCCTTTTAATTACGGGAATAGAGGACGGGCGTGGACGAAGGAGATCCGGCAGAGGAAAGTCCAATTTAATTAGAAGATCTTGTCGATCGATTCGACTCGGTCTACCAATCCGGCTGTTACTCCACCGCCTTCGTTCTTTCCCTCTCTCATCTGACAAGGACAACGAGCTCGATCGTTAACGCAATTCCAACTCCGTAACGTTATTACTCGTTCGAATCCAGCGTTAGGTTGAATCGAATTTAGCATGGACTGAAAGTCGGACCGGATGCTAAGGGCGTGACGAGTGGACTTTAAAGTTTCTTTTACACAAGTTGTTAAATACCTCGAAGTGCCATGATTTTGTCCGTCTACCAATATCCTCAATAGATACAAGGATTTACTTTAACATTTAACGTCCTTAGTATAACGTCAATGAAAATGGTGCACTCATCGTTGCTTGACGACGCTTATTGAAAAGATTTATATTGCAAAACGAGACCAAAAGACAGCAAAGAAAAATATATTTAGATTCTAATTTCTTCTTAAATTAAGACAGAAAAGATGTATTTGCTTTTCCACGGAATCAGATGTTCCTAGTAAAGATTTAATTAGAGATGGATGTACCGACAAGTTAGAAACTAGCTAGTACGAGAAACTCGTGTGTGGCGATACGAATGTGTGTGTACGTGTGTGTATGTATATGTGTATCTATATGTGTATCTATATGTGTGTGTGTATGAGGGAAACGGACATTCATCCAGAGGCTTGGCCAATTAGGCTGGAGTAAGAGAAATCAGTTTGGCTAACTCAGTTACGTCGCTTTTACGGGATTGAAAACGTTCCGACAAAACGTTCAGGTAACCGCATGAACAAACCTAATTTGCGATACGTATCGACCATTGGAAAACGAAGAACAATTGCAGTGATCCTTTCTATGATTTTTTTTTGCGTCCGTGTGATTGATTTTCGCAGAATTTTTTCGATAATTAAAGGTGAGTTCAAATATTCGCGTCGGACAGGAAAAATGTTCATTACAGAAGATCTCTTAAAGGAATACAAAAATTATTTTATCAAGAAACAAAAGACAGCACTTTTTCGTGTTTATGCGATATTGAAAGTGAGTAATTCCGTGTTAAGTAGCAAACAAGAACGACACGCGAAGTGCAGTCGACAAAGCAGAAATAATGCCTACCCAACGCCGTTTGCGTTCCCGGGACGAGAACTACAATAATTGGTTAGATTATCGGTAAGATATGGTTATAGGAAATGCGAGGATTCTGGCTTCATCGAGGTAATCTCGATTCTGATTGCGTTTGACGCATCATTGAGCGGAATGATGAAGGCACTCATGAATCTTGATGCCGACGCAACCTAATAGATCGTTCTTGTCATGTTTACGGTCTAGAGAGCAAACTATTGTTATTTTTCACGTTTCACTGTAGAAATAAGTCTCTCCCTTGCTAAGCGTCTGATTTAACGAAAATGAATTATTTTAATTTAATTATTAATAAAACCTCAAAACAACGTTAATTATTTTCTAGCTATTGTAATTAATTTTACACTCCTCTTATATAAATCAAATGCATTATATACATGATATTTTCATGTGTCAAAGTGTATAGAAAATAATATATTATGATATTGTGAAAGATTTAAAAAAAATATGAGAGAATATAGTAGAAAAGCGAAATAATGTCTAAATTTTTGATGCTGTCGCACCGTTCAAATATAAATCATATAAGTTTATTTGATTGTCCACACAAATATGTACAATGTTGTACAAATTTGTATAGACTTCACGCTTGCCAGTATAGCTCGTTAACGTATGCAATCTATCGTGTTCAAGTATAAATTTGGTTCATCATTAAAAGGTAATACTTAATGTCTAACTCCATTTAAATTAACGTTCATTCCCCGCTATTTCTTCATCGATTTTTATTCATATTCATCCATCTAACCAGTCTTCTCCATCCATTTATCTACATATATTTCATTCTTTTCCTCGCTCGTTCGTCGGCAAATTGAGAAGTTTCGCAATATTAATAGCCTACGCGGACAAACTCGGATAACAAGATTGCCAAGCAAACCAGGCAGGTAGATTTCTGTACTATTGAAGCCGTTAAAATTGAGTTGGAAGCAATTTTTTGTAGTTACAAGTTATTACATATAGATGTAATGTACGTTGAAGAGGGTCGGCGTAGAAAAAGTAATATTAAGTGTTAAAAAAGTACACGTCAGTTTTTTCAACCGTAATATAAGAACACTACGATAATCATAAAATCGGCAAATGACATAATATCAACATATTTTAACTTAATATATATTTCAATCTTAATTTAATATAATTAATAATATATAATTTCTTTGTTTGTAGTTCCGATACAAATAAAACTAGTGAAAATGTCGATGTAAACTTAATTAAACAGACCCTAATGGAAAAGTTACAATTCTTCAGAATCGAGAACGTCATTGGAGAATATAATAACAACAACTTACGAACGATTTAATGCCCTACTTCATTAGTTCCGCCAAACCCGGGATCGAATCGTGATTTGTGTTTAATTATCTCAATGAGATTTAGATTAAAGAAAGAAGAAATACTTTCATGAAAATTCCAACAATTAATGGCACTTGAGAAGAAATAACATGAGATCCGAAACATTATATAGTAATAGTAATAATTAAATTATATAGTAAACATTATAATTAAATTATATAGTAAATATTATATAATATATTAATAGTAATAATTAAATTATTCTTGACATATACAAATAAATACTTTTTACACCATCAATTATTCAATCAAATATTTTAACATAATTAATAAATAATACATTAATTTTGAGATAAGATATATAAAAATTATTTCTGCTCTGCAAAATGTTTTACAAATTTCATGTCATTTTATTTCATTTTAAATCATATAAAATCAAATTATTAATAACCGTAGATGGATAGCTTATGATAAATTATTATTATATGTGTGCATTGTTATAGGCATGATAGAATGACCGACAATTATATGTTCTAAAATATTTATTTTAATTTATATCCTAGGCAATTAATTTTCAAGTAATGAATTTATTAAAAATATGCTATTTATTACTAATATTCATAGATTCATTTCCTCATATTAAAATAAACGATCTGACTCATCGACCAATGCGCAATAGCAGAGTGTTAAATTTAAATATGTTATTTTTACAGATCAATATAATACAGTTGTGTATTATGTTGATCTGTAAAAATATAAACATATTTAAATTAGAACCAAAAATCAAAATATTTTATTATATTTAAAATAACATTATTTAAAATTATATTTAATATTTAATAAAACAATTAAATGACTTACTGCAACAATAAGCTCCACATTTTGCAAAAATTAGCACACTGTTCACTCTTTAATTTTAGAATTCATTTTCTTCACTTTTCCAAAATGCGAATCATTGTTGCACACTGAAAAAAAAGATTGGCTGAATATGGCATAGCATTTTTCATTGGTTGCAGCAGCCAATTTTTGATTGCATTAGCCTATATTGACCGAAATCCTATACTAACATTGCGGATAAGTTAACACAACCAAAAATTGACTGCAGTCAATTAAAAATGTTGTGCAATATTTTACCATCTAATTTGTTGCAGCAGCCAATTTTTTCTTCCAATGCAGTAAAACCTTCAATTATATATAATTTTCGAAAAAAATTCATTCTCTTTCAACTTAAATTTCTATAATCTTCTTGCACATTTACAACTTTCATAAAATTTCTTTAATAAAAGTTTTTTCTCTAATTTTTATATAACTCATCCCAAACAACCGGTTGAAATAAATGAAAATATATAATTAATTCCACAACTAAGAAATAATATATAAATATAATAAATTAGTTACCTTATAGCTCTGCTATAAGTCGCCCGATGTCACCAGGCCTTTTCCTCCTCTCAGATTTCTTCGTTGGCACTTTTTGTAACACGCGGAACTGTGTTTAATTATACAATCGTGCACAATGATTATTAGAAATTATACGACGCGCGGCATTTTTACGACACTCCCGATGTTAATTGCATACGATTCACTTTGGTAATTCATTTTGTTACGCGAAAAAATAATGCAAAAGAAATACGATCCACTTTCTGTGTCCTGTATCCATAACCGAACAATTTGTGGCACTTTCATTCTGAAATGATAAATGAGATACAATACATTTAGTGAAATCAAGTTAATTAATATTGATATGCTATTTGATTCAATGAGACATGTGATACTTTGCTCTTTCAATCACGAAAGCGATCAACAAATTATATTCACATCAGTGAAAAATTAAAGCGAAATATACGCGAAAATATGAATATCTTATGTTAAAAAAATACTAATCGTTCATAAATATCCATTGTTCTATCGGTTAGATTCTATTAATATTAATTATCGATTATATTAATTAACAATAATTATCATTAATTGTCGTTGAAAGCGGCCACGTTTCGTAAAGTAATAATGTGACGACGCACGGAGCTACGACGTTGTTTGCCACCGTTAGTCTCCATTGACGCACACACAATGATGACACGGCGACCTTGTGTAAAGCATAGCATGTTGCCGAGGCCGCATGCCAGTCTCTCCCCCCCATTCCTGCAAATATTTAACGTACAATTTTAAAGTAAACATACGCCCAATTATCTTTCGAATCTATGAGTATTAAGAGATCTATTATACATCGTTGTAGTCTTCCGTGACTTTCTTTGAGATATTATTTAATTTGGCGATATTTTACTTCGCGTTTTCGAATTGAAAAATGTGTAAAATAATTTCATTTTAATTGATTAACGTAGCGTTACCAAATATATTCAAAATTTAATACATAATATAAAAATTATCATCGTTTACAAATATCGTAAAAAACAATAATTTATATATTGTACATGCATATTGTATAACATTTGTTAAGAATGAATTATATTATATATTTTTATATTGTATTTAGTTTTATATTGTATTCCATTGCAGGGTTTTTCATCAGGTGTGCGATACAATGGTTTGCACGTAAAAGGTCTTCAAGTACGCCGCGAAAATTTTAGAGATAGTAAAAGAAATTTAAAAAACTAGAAATAAATAAAAAAGTAAGTAACGCGCGAAGTAAAAAATTGTGAAAATTATCTAAATTAGTTTGCGTTTATTCTGATTTTAATCAAAGCGATATCATCATTGCAATAAAATCACTTTTTTTTAACAATAAAATAAAAACTTTAAAACTTCACTATTTATTTCTGAATGCAGTGTTGGCAGTGTCCATAAGAGATCTAGACTGAGCATTTAAGCATGTATATTTAATAATTTATATTGACAAAAGTTCATTATTTAATGTGCCGCGAATTGAAAAAGATTGAAAAATGCTGCTATATCGCATCGTCCCAAAATATAAATTGCGTATAATATCTGCTTTGATAAGAGCTGTTTTATTCACTTACTAATCGTTGATCTGCAGTTAACTATAGCGTGGACAGTTAATAGTTAATTCTTCATAAAAAGAATAATTGTGTATTGTGTGAGAGATAACAGTGCGATGGCACATGAAACGATTCAATCCGCTATTTACCGGTACGAATGGCAGCATAGCATTCAGCACAGCATTCTGTGAATGTTACAAGCGATATGCATGACGCGCGTCATGTGTACACGTCATGTGTACATCATGAACTCTACATGCAAAAAAACTAGCTTCATAGAAAACCAGAAAACTACGCTATACATAACAATACAAGGCGATTCGTTACATCTGAAATATTTAAGACACTAGAAAATACTTGTTAAATATTATTCTCTTCATCTTGAACATGAATAAAAAAATTTTATTATTTATACATTATATTATATTTCACGTTTAGCTTTATAAACTAATTAGCGTTGATCAAAATAATTAAATCAATTTAATTTAATGTTTAATAATATTATTATTTGAAGCTTGACAAATATGTTACGTATATAACAAAAATGTTAATTATAAATACTAATTATTTTTATAAATATATAATGTCTCTTATACATATAATGCCTCTTTGAATAAAAATTTAAATAATTAATTCATATCTCTACTTATAAAAAGAATTATTAATTTACAATTTAGAAAATAAAATTTATATTTAAAGCAGATTTTCTTGATGTTTTAATTTAAAAAATAACTATAAATATTAATTATTATAAACGTATAATATAATTCATATAATCGTATAATTTAAAAATTTATTATTTTATTATTTTATTATAAATTCAGAATAGTATGATTAACTCATTACTTCTTCTGTCCTTAATTTTTTGTATTCTAAAAATAATATTATAAAATTATATAATTTTAATAAATCAAAAATTATGTTAATGAAAATATTTTATTAATTCTACTAAATTTAAGTGGAGAATTTTCTATTTATTAAAAAATAATAAATTCTTGATTTTTAACAAACGAAGAATTCTTTGTTATATTAAAATAAATTAAAAAATTAGAATAATATAACGTTACAAAGTATATAATTTTTGATTATCATTTTTTGCTAGATTTGGATTTACAAAATTTAATTTTTGTCGAGAAAAAATTAACATTGGACTTAACAATTCTTATGTAAATGGAATAATTAATTCATGATTAAAATCTCTATACAAAAAGAGAATTAAATAATTTACTAAAATTATTTAAAATTTTAATTAAATAATTTAATAAAATCTGCAATGCATTCAAAATTTATTTATATTGTAAAATCAATAATAAACGAAGAGAACAATACATGTATAATCATGATAATAATCTGAACGCGCAAATTCTACATGATATTATCTGGCAATTTTAAACATTCATGATTCGCGAAAATTGTTTTAATTTGAATGTTGCATCTTGAAATTACTATTATTATTAAGAAGAAGTAGTAAAAATCAAAAGCATATTTTTTACATGTTATTAATTTGTCTTTTATAATGATTCCATATCGGCATATTTCATATAAATGATCAGCTTTGTACTCTTGAATTTCCATTGTTTTGCAAATTAACAACAATTGACTAGAATTTATAAGTTATCACCTAGTTGGATACTCTTAAAAACCTGGGATCTTTTGTTGAAGAAAAGGGAAGGTAAAAGATGCCTTCATTGTCGAATGCTGACTAGTTCTGGTTTTTATCACTGGCCCTGAGGGAACGCAAAGGCATCCGAGGCTGTAGAAAAGCAGGTTTGCCATCGTTTCGTACGTTTGACGCATCCCAGAGGGAACATCGGTAAACTGACAGGCCATCTACTTCTATCTCGTGTGTCCCTACGTGCATGCGTTGTACTGCTTGAACCGCGCTTTCGCGCATTGAATCTAAATCCTCAAGAAAATAGTCTTTGCGCAGCTATCGTTGAAACAGTTGCACTTTGTAAACATATTTCATCGAGATTTTATGATAGAATGATTAACGTCGACCCTGTCGTGTGTCTGTCACATATTATTAAAATTAGAGAAAGAAAAATGGCAAAGGTTTTTTTAAACAACATTCTCTTTGTGATATCGTTGAGTCAAACAAAAAGCACTCAAAGTGGTTGGCTTGTTAATTCTTGTAGGTACTTAAGTCAACACGACAACGGTTGTCTCGAGTGGTCGGCTGGCTCTGTGAGGATCTGTTGGACTATGCAATAACGGTGCCAGCATATACAATATGGCCGAGTAGGTATACGTCTATATCACTACAATCACTTAAATGTGTACATACACGTTGGTGGAATAAATGTCAAGGCACAATATATCATGTTTTAGTTAATTTTTGGATTATTAAAGAGAACGTGTTACTTTACAAGGCATTGCTTATGTAAAACTTTTGCAACAAAATATTTCTAAATATCGATACAAGTACAAAACAATTTTGTATTCCCTTTACGGAGTCTTGCTTACTTTCATTGAACAAGAATGAGAATTTAATATTCAAAAGAATTCTTGAATATTAATGAAACAATGATAAAAAAGTTCACGGTTGTGTCGTTGTTTATTTTCTCAATTTTTCTATATCACTACATAACGACTGCAACATCATAACATAATGGTCCAATTCATTAAGACATTCCGTCGTTTCCGTATAATGAAATCGCAATTAGAGATATGCAAAATACTGCTTATATCAGCCATAGAAAGTGGACGGTACGGAGCAAAGATGCCATTTGAATTGTGAAATACTTGGAGGGATTCCAATATTAACTGCTGGAATGCTGCTGGAAATAATGGAAAGGAAATGGCCGTAGCGCTGACGGTAGAAAACGACTTTTCCGCGAATGGGCAACTGGAGACCACATATTAAAGTATCGATAAAATTCTATTTCGCACAAATTTAAAAAACGAGAACTCTTTCTTAAAGCTGAAGTAATTTCGACTCAGATAAACTACTTCTAATATTTCAAACAAGAAAATAGCGTTCATTTGAATACATATCAGAATACATATATAATAAAATATATAATTTAATATCTGTACCTAAATAATATCTATGCTAAATATTGTTATTTAATCAATATTTGATAGAATATATTTCTCATTCGCAACATAAGGAATCAATTGATCGCTGTTAAAGTAAAATTTTCAACATCATGGTCGAGGCGCTGAGAAACTGCCGTGAAGAATTTTCAGAAAGAATAGAGGAGCGTGAACAACGCCAAGCACGATGCTAGATCTATCCGCGGTAAAGAAGCGAAGCAGTTAAAGAGCACGATGAAGTAAGAAGTTGCTGCGGTAAAACCGCAAGCGCGCCGCGAAGCCGGCGCAACGAAGCGCAGGAGCAGTAATTCCTTTCTTCCAAAAAGAAAAGCGGTAAAAACAGCGATTAAGGCTTTTAGCTGGAATACCGGGTTCCACGTGCTTCTTCTCCGCAATGCGTGTAGAGGAGAACGAGGGCTGCCCTTCTGGACGACGTTGGAAGAAACGGTTCATGGGTTCGGTCGCTTGTTTCCACCCTGCTGAGCAGCTTTCCCCGGGATTCTGTGGTTTCTCCACGCTATAAATACCGACACCGAAGACCTAGCGGGAGAGAAACGAAAATAATACTGGATGAGAAAAGGAAAGAGAGGAAGAGATATGCACGGAAGAAGTAGCTGGACGTGTAAGGGTGGAGATGAGAAAGAAAGATGTAGGGAGGCGTTCAAGAAGAAGAGCGAGCGTGCAATTCTTTCTCCATTCCCAATGTTTTTTGTTCGCAAAATGAAATTTTATGAGAAGTGGTATTCGCTATGAGTCTGGTCGGCTAATTACATCCGTCTGATCCCGACTCTCTTAAGCTATTCGCAACGGTAATGTGAACATATCATAAATTATGAACATGTTATAAATGTAGTGCGTTTCATCTACGCATATTTCGAGCTTTCTATTGAGTTTGCCTTAAAATTTGTGAGTAAAACGTTTAATAATTCCGCATCAAGGAGCAAATATCGTTTGAGCGGCAGATTATCAGCCTCTGTTCTATTTTCCTTCTTGACTTTATCGTAATACAGATAAGCGCGATCTCACTTTTACAGCGCTCTATACATTCCAGCGCCCTCGTAAAGTAGAAGTACACAGAGAGAAAATGGAGACTGTATTATTTCGCAGTGAAACGATGAACGCTCCGTATTCTCGCATAAGCTGGCAACCGAATGTAGAAACATGGCAGAGCGCTATAATTGAATGGCATTTAATTAAAAGTCGAATCTACTCGTTCAGTATTAGCTGCTACGACACATACGATATATATGCTTCATTGAGAAATCCTGGGATACATATGTGCTCTTTTATTCATGGCAGAGACGAGCATAATCAATTATATTAAACAGACGCGACAGATTGTAAATCGATTGCAATGTGATACGAATTTGAATCGATGAGAGTGCATCTAATTAAATAAAAAAATTCCTAGATTTGCTCAAAGCGGATTTTAGTGCTTAAATATTTCTATATAAATTTATATATATATATCTGATTCTGCAAATCGCGCGCCGAAATCTTTTTCGGTCTTAAAATGCAATAAAACAGAACCATAATAGTACTAATATCATTTATTAAATTAACAAGCAATTTAATAATTTGTGGTGCTATACTGAAATGAGTTTGTTACAAAAAAGATGACAAATGTGATGGTTTGATACTAAGAAAACGGATAGATCAGTTTCTATCGCTAATAATTTCTCATTATTCATTAATGTAACAAATCATTGATATAAAATAATACAGTATTGCTAATAAATAAAAGTCTATAAAAAACAAGTTACATTTTACACAACTTCTATTACTAATAATTATTAATTAAAATTAAAAAATTTGTCAAGACAAAAAAATAACCGATTAATTGTTTGAATAATCGAATATTATCGATTATGCTCATCCTTGCAGATGACAACGTGGATGGACGCAATTATTTTCGTTAAAGGGAAGAGTTGAGGTACGAGAGAAAAATATTGAATAACAAGGAAAGAATGGAAAATGTCATTGCCGTGCGACAAGGGATGTTTCATGGATTGACAACGACGGAAATTTTCTCCGTTCTCGTGAAGATTACGCGAATGGTTCGGCCGGATCTGCTTCCGTTTGATTCCCACCGGACTCCGATAGTGCGCGATCCTTGCGGATATTTTATGGCATCCGGAGAAGAGTAACTTCAAATTACATCTCTTACGGAGTATACGATTTCATAGTAACTTTACTCGCGTATCCTTACGCGGAGACATGACCATTTCCGGGAGATAGTGCGGAATTTTCCGGTCTGTCTCTTTTTCAATATCGGGCGATGTGCAGCGGCGAAAACTTTAATATTTAAGCGGCATTTAAATGTCAGCATTTAAATGTCACGTCACGGCCGATCATTGCGTTAAAACGTCGTATTGAGTCTCTCGCGTCGGATTAAAATGTGTCGGAGAGCGACAGCGATAAGAGTTTTACGGTGAATAAAGAGCGGCGTTGCCTGTCACACGTCGATATTACACACACAATGTCCTTAGCACAACAACAATGGAAAAGGGGGCAAAAAATATATTACAAAGTAATTTTGTATTAAAGAATTAATGAGCCGATCGCATATACGCGATCAAAACTCCGGTTCCATCGCGACTTGCTATCGATCATAATTCAATATAAATGTAATACTTGACTGATACTACAGCACAATCGAATAAAACATACACATAAATTTAATATTTTCTTTTGTTGCCTTACTCGCAATTTTATCGCTTTAATCAATTTAGTAAAAATTGTAGCTAAGTTAGCACAGCCATTATTTTTATCAAATTGATTACAGTAATAAAATTGCGAACACTCAAAAAAATGATCTTGCAGTTATAACAAAAATTATCTAAGCACAACAAAATAGCTAAAATAGATAAATTTCTAGCAAGTACTGCGATATTGGATATGTATTGCACCTAATCATATAGATGACAGAGATAGAATTTAGATTTGTGCTATAAATTCTATACGTATGATACATAATTTTCTATTAGATACAAAAAATAGTTATAATTCTAACTGGAGCAGCAAAATATTTTTTTACGTGAATAAGGCAGTAAATTTATAATAAAAAGTATGAATTTATGTTTTATCAGATTGTGTTGTAGTGGTTGTGCCATCTCTCTTAAGAAACATTCTTAATTAATAATGTCTAATACTAACTACTCTTCTTTGCTCGTCAATCTTTGAAAATAATATTTATAATTCCTTTGCAACAATCTTTTCATATAAAAGCACAATAATTTTATGAATGTATGAGTACCGAAAATTGCTGCCGTCTGTAAGAAAGATATATTTAAAAATATGTATTACTTTTTAAAAATATATGCTATAATTGAAGTCGAGCGATAAGTGATAAGCGGAATGCAACAAGTAATTCATTCATCGGTCGATGCGTCGCCATCGCTTCATTCCTCCCTGTTTTCGGTATTTCTTTTCTTCCTTCTATTGTATTATGTATTCTTGTACTGTTTTGATGTATCCTTCTAACTTCGCTTGCTTCATACACTATCACTATCATTATTACTCAAGCGTATATACGCAAAAGTTTCGACAAGTTAGGAAATATAGATTATCGGGCTAGTTTTGAGATCTTAATCTTTATAATATGATAATATAATGAAATGAAAAAAAAGGTCTTTTATTTTTAGAGCAAACAACGAATACTGCAAAACCAAACTCGATATACCCGAACGTGATGCATTTCAAGAATGAAAAAGAAAAAAAAATATGTGAAACTGTGAATCCATATTTATGATAGGATTGAGGTTTTAAAATTTGGAAACAGTCAGAAGAGGAAACATTTCGCGTACATTACCTTATTGGTGCGAGTGCGACTTAAAAAAAAATAAACTAGCCGCGACGTAAATAAAAAAAATAAGACTCCAAAGCGAAGTTGTACTACCTTTCATTTTTAGAACGATAAAAGTAAAATAAAAAAGTCAGTTTCGAATAAGCGACGAATATTACGAACTGGAACATAATATGAAACGTGTATTTCAATAGCGTTTTTGACTATAAGTTTGAATAGAACCGAGGTTAATGATGTTAATGGTCTACTTTGATTTCTGATTGAACAAGATCATAGGACTTTCGAATTAATCAATCTCTCTCTTGATTCAAACTACAGAGGAAAAACACTGTAAGAATAATTCGCATATTTTTCGCGCGATGTTTTAAAAATCAGGAGATATAATCATCGAAATTTTTATTTCTTACTGAAATTGAAATTTATAAATTTAAAGCGTTATATACACGCGATATATAACTGGGAACTCTCTAAAAGTCACTGACTTCAGTGCTACATTTATAATTGATGTAATTATAGGTAATTGATCTAATTTCTGTGTTTGTCGTTTAGATACAAGATCGTGCCTGTTCGATCTCGAGCATTCGTGATGCCCACACTCAGAAAAAAAATATAGTCAATTTTAATAAATATTTAGTTCAATACTGCCAACTAAATATTTATTTACAGTAAATAAATATTTATTCAGTAAAAAAAAGACTATTAAACCCTTGTCCACACTTAAATGTTTACTTATTGTTAATGCTGTTCAAAGAAATAAATATTTACTCAATAAATCACCCCAATCAACAGCGAATATTTACTGTTTTTCAGTAGTTAATACACTGATTCACTTTTAGAAGTTATGATTTTCTACAGATTCAATCTGTGGAAACTACAACTTCTAAAAATGAATCTGTGTGTGTGTGTGTGTGTGTGTGTGTGTATTATTACTGAAAAACAGTAAATATTCACTGATATTACAGTTATAAGTGTAGCACTGAAGTCAATGATAATATGGTATACTGATTCTCTTTTACAGAGAGTAATTTTCAAAGATTAGGAATGGAGCAATAAGATTGAAATGAATTAAAATATCAAATTACAAAATCAGAATATAATCTATCGAGATTTTTGTTGAATTTGCAAATTTGTTATGCTGTGGAGTAGCTGGGAGTTTTTGAAGATTAAGACTGAAGTAAGAAACTCGGTCTTAATCAAAATATCAAACAATAAAATATTGTAAAAAAGTATACAATTCATTAAAATATTTATAAAATTATTTCATAATGTTTTAACGTAAAATAATTGGGGGATGATTTTTCTGAATCGAAATTATTATTTAACTATTTTGGCAATGGAGCAACTCGATTAAACAACAAAATACCAAAGAAATATGTTTTGTTATTTACGTTTTGACATTTTTGTGGTTGTGTTAAACTGCAAACTATAAATTTAAGTTAGCACAGCCACTATTTTTGTTAAATCGGCTAAAGCAATAAAAAAGACTAAATTTATGTGTATGTTTTATTCGGTTGTGCTGCAGTGGCTGTGCCAATTTAATAGACGTCAATACTTGCCGGGCTCACGACTGACGCACAGACTTGTCGCTGTTGCATACATCCGGTTGTATTACGATTATCATGCTCATATATGTGACACAACAACCACGCGACAACGCAAAGCGCCACTGCCGGTCGGGGCCCTATTGTGGTTCTCGGTCCGACATGTTGATAACGAGCTGATCATTGTTATAACTCACGTGCGCGCGCGCGTTGTCCCGTATATGACAGATATGTATGTGTTTCGAACACATATATCACATTTGGCCATCGTGTTTAGTTAAGACAAGTTTGTCGGCATAGTTGGACTGGGCGAGTGAAGCGACGTGTAATAACTAACTTTCCTCATTGTTCGATCAAACGTCTACATGGAATCGAGATTCATCTGAATAAATCACAAATCAATTCTGATTTCGTTAGATGTAATTATGAAGAGAGTTGATTTATCCTTTTACCTTTAGTAATAAATACTATCATATCTTTATTTAGAAAGAACTTTTATAGAAAGCTTTCCACTAAATATACTTCTTAGTTTTTAAATATATAGTGATAATTAATTAAGAGAAATTGAATAAGAGAGATGAGAATTAAAGACGTTTCTCAAACTTGATAACATCGATTAACTTTGGATAGAATATGCAGCGTTTGTTTTTGGATGGTATTACATAAATATCTCGCACATTTGAAGAGAAAAACATGAACTTTTCGCGTACGTCAATTCGTTCTCTCTCGTTTGAATACGATATGGTATGTCCATGCATCGGCTTTCTCATAATAAACGTCAGTTTCGTTGAGATGCACGTATCAGAGTGGCATTAATCGATTCCATGTTCCAAACATTATGTGATGTCAATAGCTATTTCGAGCAGTTTGGCACGACATAGGTAAAGGAGCCAGAAACTTCCTATTTCTCGAAATATCGAAAGGCAAAAGCAGAATAATTAATCGCAAGCCAATGTACGAAGTGAACCATGTAAATTTGAGAGAAGCTAGAAAGAGAAGCTACACGCAATTTGCGTGTAGTGTTTAGTAAATTAGAACTGCGACTAGCTGTTACTTGATGACGCGACACGAGAACACGAATCGAGTTAACGCGTCACCAAAAAGTTGCTTTGCGTATTTTCTGATAAAGAATTTATCCCTTTAAAAGGTATATTAAAATTCCATCTGTTGTGTCGTCCGTAACCGAGATCAAAGCGACTGGATTTCTTTCCTCTCTCTTTCTTTTTCTCTTCCTTTCTCTCTCTCTCTCTCTCTCTCTCTCTCTCTCTCTCTCGAAGCTGGCCACGACCAGGTAATACCTCGCTTACTCAGATATTACTAGTGTGGCGTAAGATACATATTATAAAATATAAATACGAATGCACGAGAACATCGAGATGGAACATCATCGAAAGTATATACAAACGCGTAAGCGTTTTATCTTCGTACAGAACGTATTAAAATTCCATTTACGGAAGTCGTCGTTTGTAACCGAGATCAAAGCTATAAAATGCTTTTCTCCACGTCTGCGTGCAGATGTTTTCCGCCCCTCTCCTTCTCCATCTTTTCAGAGATTATTTAACAGAGTATGTTAAATATAAATTAGAATTCACATAGGCGAAATTGTGAAATATATTAGTATCATATATATATATGCGAGTCTCTATCAAGTTATTCAATTAATACTACGTTGAAAATTGAATGTTCATTGTATATTAAATAAAAGATAATATAATTCGGAGAATGTCAGATAAAATGAATTTATAGTTTCACGTAATATGAAAAATATTTAAATACTTTGAATGCATATTGCATATATAGAGAGCGGCACACGAAACGTCATGCTATTTAATTGTCTCATTGAAACTTTTACTTGTAAAGTACGTATTGATTTTTTAATTGTGTTAGAAAATTCTGTACTTTATGGAAATTCTGTTAATATAATATTATATTATGAGTTACAACTGGATGGAGGTGAAGACGCATACATCAGTTTGTGAAATGGCGGACAGACGGTTGATTTAAAATTTATGTTGCGCATAAAGTGAAAGTTGTATTGTTTTTCGCGGAAACAAAGGGTGTGGCAGAGACTCGAAAATGGTTCCGCCCACATCGTGCGGTTGTGCTTTATATAAAGACTCGAAAAATAGCCAAATACAAGGGCGCGTCTCTAAGAAGTGAGAAAAAACGATGGTCATGTTAAATGTTATCCATTAGAGATATTTTTTAGAAACAGGCTGTGGTAATTAATTTTATTTCAGTATTTTCAGTTCCGTATCAATTCTGTTAAAAATAAATGTTATATGGTACGACATTTCGTGCGTCACATTGCATTTCACAAACTAATGTGTGCGCCTTTATCTCCACCCAATTTCAACTGGTGATGCCATACCTAACAGAATTTCCACGAAGTACCTAATTTGTCCACATATTTAAAAAACAAATATTTAGAAATATAGCTTTAATAAAATAATTAAATGATATGATATTTTTTGAACACCTTCTTCTATCTTACATTAAAATGATTATATTATATAAAATACATGTTAAATTATAAACAGAAATGTCTTCAAATTTGATGCAAATTACAAGTTATTACGAATAATTGTTATAGTATTAATTGTAATTATATTAGAAATAATTAAATTATTATATATATATATATACAATATAATAGATCGTCTGAAACAGATTTACAGTGCTCTGAGCTCCCATTACATGTATATTGACTTAAAGTTTTCACATAAATTATGAAAATAAATATGCAGGACTACGTATAGTGCATTAATTAGCAATCGATTTTGTTCCTCGTCGATTCACCTCGGAGAGGCGTGAGAACGAAAAAAAAGAAAAAAATGCACACGGACGAAGTCCTTCTCGAAGAGATGCGATGTAGCTGTAACAACTTGATCCACTTACCTCTTCGCTCTCTGCAATTATGCACCGTAATGGACATCTCTGGATGCTCTTCCTGACGTAACGCCGAACTCGTAATTGGAACGCCATGAAAACGCTCGCGGCCATCGTTGCTACGCGAACAAATTAATTTATCGTTTTGCGATGTTACAGTTAACAGCGCTCCGGCGAAATAATGGCGAACGATGAAGGCGAGTAGTAAGGAAGCCGTTACACGAGCAAGTCCGTTGGACGGGGATATAATAGAAACGGGGTGAAGGAGGAAAATTGGAGACGAATGTTAGACGAGAGGAAAAGGTTAGAGTAGGTGCAGTAGGTTAAACTGAAGAAAAGGCGGCACTGCGATCGCGCGCGAGAGACAGAGAAACGGGAAGTGGAAGAGATATAAAAGTAGAAAAAGATACTTACGAAAGGATGAGAATAGAAAGGTGAAACAGCGCGAGAAAAAACCGACGAAAAAAATACAAGAGAAAAGGGACGAACGCGCGACGAAAAGAACCAGAGAGAGCAGAAAACAACGGTTGAAACGAATAGACGCGAGAGGAATGAGGAAACTTGGCACACGGAAGAGGGCACGCGAGAGGGAGAAAACGAACGGGCGCGCGAAATAACGGGAACGCGAAGGACAGGAGAGAGAAAGGAATGCGGGAAAAGGAGAGAGACAGAGAAAGTGGCGCGGACATACGGCGTACGGATGCGAAAGGTGGCAGATGAGGGGAGAAAGCGAGAGAGAAAGAGCGAGAAAGGTGAGGTGCGAGAAAGAGAAGGGAAAGGGAGGGAACGGACGGAGCGACAAGGTTGAACAGAGAGCGGAGGGAGATTGAGCGAGACCGCGCGTGCGGGGCAGACAAGGACATCGCATGCGGCGCATGCGCGCCACATGGGTGTATCTTCGCTCGCGGTCTCCCTTGCGCACCCCACCCCTACTTCGCTACGCCGCTACTCTCCCCTACACCGCTAGACTCAGTTACCGGGCCGATTCGCCAGCGTTGAGGTGTCGCGCTTTTTCGCTCCGCGACGTACTTTGGCCGTTGCCAAATTTCGAGATATATCGTTTCTTCGCGAGAACAACGCATCTCGTCGCGCTGTGCGACGCGCGCGTGCCGTGTGTTGTTCCGATTCTCCAAGAGCGAGAGAGACAGAGAGACAGATTCGGCAAGGGGGTGAAAGAGAGAGAGAGGGGGGAAGAGACGTGTGCGCGAGAGTGCCCCAGTTTCGGCGCGGTCACATGTGGACGTCGAGCGGCGCAACGCTGCGGGGGAGCAACGCGTTGAAGTTGGCGCCGGGTCGTTCTCTCCGAGCCGGTGGTATCGTGGATTCGTTCCGGGATTCGTGAAACGCAAGTGAGAAGTCAAGTGAACTCTCTTCGTGTGTGCGTGTGTGTTGTGTGGGGTGCGTGCGTGGTTAGCGTGATTACGTGCGTTCGGGGTGGGCGGAATATCGTCCACGATCTTGCGCTCGCAAGAACTAGAGCTCGCCGAGAAACATGAAGTTGTCGCGCGTTGTGATCGACTTGATCGGAGACGAGACGAAGCCGGCGTCGCGCGACCGATGACGGTCGAGTGGTCCCGATTCTTCCCGAAACGCCGTGTCTCGATCTCATTCTCGGGCGCGATAAAAAAGGGAAATAACGGTCGGTTTCCGGGAATCGCGTTCGGTTGACTCTTGTTTACGCGCGCGGTCATGTTTACGTGACGGGGCGCGTAAGGAATCCGAGGTGCGCGAGGAGAACTGCGCGATTCGAACGCGTGCGACTTGTGAGTGTGTGTGTGTGTGTGTGTGTGTGTGTGTCGTCAGTCGCCGTTGTGTGCAGATGAAAGGCGCGCGCGAGCGGCGGCAGATTCGAAGAACTGCGTCTCTGCAGCTCGTGCTCTGCACCCGCTTTCGTTAGCTCGTGCGATTAATTCGATTAACCCGTCGCATTGCCGTAAGAGAGTGTACGAACGAACGACTGCACGAAACTAGACTCGACGGCAAGATAGACGGGACGAACGACGAACTTCAAGCGGCAGCAGTCTCGTAGTTGGAATCAGGACAGCATCCTGGGACGCGGGAACGCGCGACATCGATCGAGTAAGTGCTTCAAGGTCTCGATATGAGATCTTATTTCTGCGCAACAACCGTCATGAAATCATTCATTCGCGTGATTACGAGACGAGAGTTATTCAAATTGTGGAAACGCGAATGAACGATAACGGTTCTTGCTGTTTTCGTGACTGATGATGTAGTATTGTTTTGTTTTGAAATGAATACCGTTGATACCTACATTCTTTCGTAATCTAAAACTGACAATGTGCAGTATAATTTTAATATTCCGATTGTAGAAAGCTCAATAAGGTTGGAACACAAAGCTTTGTATAACTCGTAATGCATAAAACATAAGAAAATCAACCAATCAGAGTCCATCTTTTATTTCATGGAAACGAAAGAAATGAAGGACTTTGATTGGTTCATTTTTTTATGCGTTATGCGTTATGCAAGACTTTGCTGTCGCCTTTAACGACAGTTCGATTTCGTTGTAGTGTCGTTGTATTTTTACATATATCTGTGCGATGACATTATCAGGACTCGGTCGTATTAAAATAAAGTTGTTTAAAAATTAAATATATTTTTAATTAAAAAAGTTATTTAGTATTCATTATTTTAAATAATTCCCTCTGACTTTTATTTCTTATTTAATTTTTAAATTAATTTTCGGAATGTATTTTATATTTTTTATTTTAAATAAGTTGTATCAATTTTTTATCGACTTCCTACTATTTTATATTTTAAGTAAGTTTCTGGAACTTATTATATTTATTTTTTAAATAAATCATCAGTTATTTTATCGAGCCCTGGATAGTGTAATGATATCGATATTGTCGCTAACAGTTAACAGAAATGGATTGCACGGATTGGAAATAGGATTACCATATTTGAATTTCAAGAAAAGACTATATCGCCTTTTTTCTATAATAAGGATGTAATTAAACAGTTGTCATTGAGTTGTAAAAAATTGTCATTTTTGCCAAAAAAAATGGAAACATAAAAAAAGAAAGAAAAAATATAATTAAAAAAACATTTATATTTCTCTCTAATCAATTATTACACCAAAATTGCATTTTGAAATTAATATTACAAAATATTTGAATGGTTC
Source organism: Acromyrmex echinatior (assembly GCF_024713525.1). NCBI lineage: Eukaryota > Metazoa > Arthropoda > Insecta > Hymenoptera > Formicidae > Acromyrmex > Acromyrmex echinatior. Next base: position 4,108,795 of record NC_141870.1, read on the forward strand.
GAAACATTTATTCAAATTTAATTTCTGGAATTTTGTTTTTGTGTTATTATTGTAGCAAATGGGTGATATGTATATTTTATAAAAAAATATGATAATTTGAGCGCGAAAGGAATATAATTTTTCTGTATTAAAAATATATTTATTTAATAAAATGAATTCCTAGAACATAATTTTTATTGACAGTTCTTATTGAAATAATTTTTGATAATTATGATATACTATTTGATATAAAATTTTAATTAATAATAGTTAGTAATCTTTGAAGGTATTTGAATATTCACGAATATATTGGTGGAGTCTCCAAAAAAACTTAAATAAAGCTGATAGAAAAGATTTCGAACGTCATATTACATTCGTGTGATCGATAAAATTTACTTAATTGTAGAATGCTATCATTGAAAGATATAGTATTGCTATGTATGTATCAATGTAAATTTGAGAAATAGATAACTTTTAATTAATGTAACACAAGTTTTTCACATATTTTATACTTTTAATGACAAAATATGTATAATCTAGATTTTTACTCAGATTTTTATGAACACAAATTTTAACCTAATGATTAAAAAGAAAAAGAGAAGCACATTATTTAATTTAAATAGTGAAATGATATGTAATTTAATTGTTGTGTATATATTTCTTTATACAGTTAAATAAAATGTATAATAATACAAAGTAATAACAAAACAGCTTAAAAATTGAAATTACTTATTGCATGGCAAATTGTACTTTTTAGTGATTATTGAAGATAGTTTAGTGCTCAATGATTTCGTTCACTTCTACGTAAAATTGTATCAATAATAGTATTTCTAGGATTAAGTAGTTTTATTACAACGATGCTGTACTGTTAAATCTGCAGTGTCAAATTTAATTTATAGTGCTTTTCACTGAGAACTAATGCAACACTATGCCAGGTTTCGATGAAAACAGCATTAATGCAGTAATAGTGCAGGTTTAGTGCGGTTTAATGGAACATAAGATATCCGTTTTATAACATCTCTAAAAATATATGTAACTACTTCAAGCTTAAATTATTTATTTTATAATATTCTGATTAATTAATTAATTTAAAACATTTTTTTGAATTAATTTTTTATTTCAGAAGTTTTAAACGTTAAAATATTATAGCTATTATTCGAAACTAACATAATGTCATTGTTATAACATTAATTAGAATAATAATAATATCATATTATAACGTAATATCATACTTTAGCATGAACATAATCTCAATTTCAACATAATCTCAATTTTACTGGTCTCCATTAACTTCAAAGACGGTGGAAAAAGTTGAATTCAGTGCAAGTTTTTTGCAGCAGTTTTATCAACGAAACATTAAACACTGAAAATATGTGAACTGGTTTTCACAGTGAAACAATAAAGTTGCACTCAGTATGCATTAGTGTTGCACTAATTCTTCCAGTGGAAACCGCTATTAGTTTAATTGCAAGTTGCTCCTATTCAATATATTATTATTTTATACTAAAACAATTATACTAACACAAATTTGACAATGTCAAATTATAATAATTTTACAAATTTGACAATATACGATGTCAAATTAATTTTATTAGGTGTTGGAATTAATTCGTAGCGTTTTACAAGTGATGGGAAGTACTTTCATTAATGTATTTTTTAATACTCATGTGAAATAAATAACATTCTTTCATTAAAAAACGCTACGAATTAATTCCAACACCTAATAATATATTAAATAAGAGCAGTGGCCACTTAAATTAGATTAAATTTGACATTATATTATAGATTTAACAATACGCAAGATTATAAATAATCTGAATATTAAAATATATTTTTGCAACTCCACGTAATTAACTTTAGACAGTTATATAAAATTGTTATTCAACAGAAATGAGAAAATTATCGTATTATATATGATTGTAAAATTACATTAATCATACACGATATTTATTTTCTTAGCTCGTTGAACTTTGTGATTTCCATCGAATTTGCTTCGAAATCGGCAATGCGCTTGCGGGCTTAAAATGATATTTCCGAAATTTTGGCCGCTGTTTACCGTCCCTCGTATGTACATATAGTAACATATATAGGTATATCTGCTTATTTAATGGTGTTTGTTATTTCCTAGTTCACACCGATTCATACCTATGGATATCATGCATACAGCAAGTGAAATAAAACAATAGCAGGGCTTTACAGCGTATGATTTTAAAATCCATTTCTATTAAATTATTTTTGTTATCAATATTCGATTAAATGTTTACACAAAAATTGTTATGATTATTTCACGCGCGATATCAACACAACAGAAATTTTTATTGTCTATCGTCCAGTGCGTTCTCTTCAAACAATTTCTTTGACGTCGGTATTTTCGATTGGAATTTTTCGTTCCGCTTATTGCATGTGTACCGGCATATTACATAACTTTCCTTACATCAAAGCTTCTTATATTCTTTCTTATATGCTGGATTTGGAATGATATCGATGGCGCGAGACGAAGAATGCGCTTCGACTTAGCTATCTTTTAGCAATCTTTTAGCGTCTCATGACGTTATCCTATCCGTGCAGGAGACGTGCGTGTATTAAGTTATGGAGCTTCTATTGCGTCTGTATGCACATATGTATATTCCGGCGTATATACATACATATGTGCGCCGTAGTCCCGAAATGACCTACTCGCAATCTCTAATATATTGCAGCAAATATTTGTCCTTGTGTTCCGTGTCGTGCTTATCCCTTGCAACGTTCTACGCATAATCCGTATGCGCGTGCAACTAGCTATATCTCGAATCAATAAAACATAAATTTATGTATATTTCACATATTTACATAAAATATGACATTTAGCTACACTGCATCGAAATATTGCATTTTAAAACAGTTGAAACTGCACAATTTTTTTACGCTATTATATACATGTTTTTTCAAATGCAAAACAGGTGCGGCGTGCATTTGCGCATTGTTTGTTTATGCATAGAAACGTGACGTTTTTGGCAGAATATGATTTGATCTGGATTTTTTTACGAATATTTTTGAAATTTTCGTTCGTGTGATGGCACTCACGACAGATCGTTGTATCCACGTGCATGCTTTTTCTCTCTGTCTCTCTCTTCCCGCCCTTTTCATTTTCGCGACCTGAATTTTCACTTTGATGATTCCATGCAAGCTACAATAGCTTTTGTCAGGTTCTTCGTTTCGATCGTATCGTTATTCTATCTTTTTTTTTAAGAGCAGATAGGGCGAACGGTAGGGACACGAGACATAGAAGTTGACACGATGCTCGCCCGATTACAAATGTGAAATCGATCTCTCATTGTCGGGAAATCGGTGAGGCCGTTGCTAAATCGATCCTCAGTAGATAGGGCCGAACGAACGAATGAACGACCGACCGAATGAACGGCCCTTCTCGCGTTTTCCGAGAAAGAACGAAGTCTCGTTAGTCACGCTGGTAATCAAGGCTTCGCTTCGATTTCTGTTCGAATTGCTTTTGGTGTTCTTCTAAAACGAGAGGTCGAATCTTCGCAAAATGCGTGTAACTATCCGAGAACGTGTTTTATGCAAATCAGCCTTCTCGTTCGGAACGCAGAGAATTCGAATTTTGAGTCTGAAAAGCTTAAGATGTAAAGAGACCAGTTCTGCATGCTAATTAAAGAAACTTATCGTGAATGCAATATTTGATTGCAAATCGTATTTTTGCAAATCGTGTATTTGTGTAACAATTTCTAGTTCACGAGCTCGTTAAACGTACTTCTCGAGGACCAAATTGTGATACCTCATATTCAATATTGTTGAGTTTATTTTCGTAAAAATACGGTCAAGTGGTCAATCCAATTATTTGATTGTATTATATTTGTTAACAAAATTATGAAGAAGATATTTTTGCTTATCCGTTGAAAACAAGAGATAAACCGCTAAGGGCATTTGTGGTGTACAAATTTGGGGCATTACTGGGCATTACTGGGCATTACTTGAGAGAATTGTGTATTATAATAAGCGATGAAGTTACGCATGACTAGGGCATTAATGGGCATTACTATGGCATTACTTGGCATTGGTAGGCATTGTATATAATTTTGCGATCAGCGATTTATTCCTTGGTTGAAAATCATGATTCCGTCATTGAGAGGTACGTTAATGTGCATATGTGTCTTGTGTGTATTGATGTTATAGCATCCTGATCAAAGTACCAAGTTTATAATTTTCGATCAGCGCGTTCCCTCTCGGCTCTTGCGCGCCAATAACAATCGGAAAGCTGGCAATCTCCAAAGCTCAAACAGACAATCACTTCTAAATACAGTTCGAGGGTGTTTTGATTCGAAACACTCCAACACGGAATTGCTTTGGTCGCGGGGCTATTTAACCAGTGAACGACTTCAAAGTCGCTTGAAATGTTTACTCACGAGTGCGAAAGCGAGAAGGAAAGAGAGAGAAATAGGCAGAGGGAGAGTAAGTGAAAGGGTTAATGAGTGAGAAAGAGAGGGGGGGGAAGTAACAAAAAATACAGAATATGATACATCAAATGTTAAAGCAACATTAAAATGTCAAAATGTTGGCAAATTATTGTACATAGTTAAAAGTAAACGTGTTAAATTTAAATTTTTAAATTTGTTATATATTTTTATTAATATTTATTATTTATATGCGCTTCAGAGTAATGGACAAAATATTGTACAGAGGTTAAAATAATTGCTTCGCTTGTAAACGTTTTTTATCGCATTCGTGAAAGAGATTCTCGCATTCTTAAGAATTTTGCTTGCATCGTTATTCGTTTGTAAACCGTAAGCGCCTTTGCTTAATAATTGAATTTATTTTCGAAAAAAAAAAAATTTTTACATAATATTAAATTTCAAGAATGTTTAAATCTGAATTGTACGTACTGAATTGTATTCACTTTCTCATTGATATCTTTAAATATCTATTACGAAAAGTTCAACCAGAGTAAAAAGAAAATTGTATGTGTGTGTATGTGAGAGAGAAAGTTTATTTAGTGGGAGAAGTACAAATATGATTGTTGCGCTAGTTTCCAAGCTGTCGCTGCATTCCAATCACAAACTCGCCCGTACATGAAACCGGTACACTCCTATTCCCATAGATATCGTACCAAGTACAGAGGTATTGGAAAATAATGAAGAGGTTCGCCCTCACAGCTGTTGAGTCACCGCGTGGTTCGATGGCGGTCTGTCGATGACAACGAGGTAATTACTTTTCAAACAGTAGACGTGCAAATGAACGGCGGTTTAATCTGTCGATAATATTCTGGTCATCGTTACATTTTTATTTCCCTTCTCACTCTCACACCCCATCCCCCCCCTCTCTCTCTCTCTCTCTCTCTGCGTTCCAACGATAGCAGCTACCGGTCGCGCACAAATTCTCCGCGCAGATTTAATCCGCTCACAAAGATTGCCGTATACGAGCAAAACGAAATAGTTTTTTTCACTGTTGGTGGATTAAATTCTCTTTTTGCTTTTCAATCGCGGTTTTCGACATGCAACTATTCCCGGTTGAAACCGATCCCGAAAATTGTCTCTTGACTCGTGTCATATTTATGTGACTTGCTGAAGTAAGTAAATTTTTAGCAAATTAGAAAAGTGATTAAGAACGTACTTACATTCTCTTTTGATTATTTTTTTTTTTCTAGAACTGTTGAAAATTGCATGTACTTATCTCTCAGTCGCTCACAACGGCTATTGTTTTATTCGAACTTAATGGCCGTTGCTGTGCCGGCGAACTCTCTTATATTGTCATTTTTTTTCACTGCTGCGTCGACAAACCGGCGATGTTATTGCGACAAAAACAATTTAAGGCCTGGCAGTGGCGTGCTTCTCGATAAATCATGACTTATTGAACGCGTAGCTCAGTTTTGAAGCTCACCCACGGGGTTGTGTCGCTTGTGCGCCGTGATACGTCATAAGTCACAGCTGGTAGCACGTTGCGACGACATCACCCCCTAGTCAAGGGGTGGGGAGTGTTTCTTCCTGCTTGCTACCCTGCCGGTTTTCTCCGTGGACTCAACCCCCGCGGCAGTTCGGCCTAGATGTAATAGTCCCATTAACCGGTTCTGTATCTTAGCAACCCAATCCCCGCCACCCTCACGGGATCGTTTATTGCACGTTATGATTGATACTGTAAAATATGGCGTTTTCCACGAACGACGGGATGCAGGCGTTTGCTCTTTCGACTTATCGTTGGGGCCACTCAATCCCGCACGAACACGCGGCTTTACAGATGTAAGGGAGAAAGCAGCCGCCGAAACACGTCATTTATCCGCACGCCCGGTATCGGTCGGCGATATTTCTTTTGACCACCGCGCGATATAAGAAGGAACAGACGATTAATATCGATGCTGGTGACATAGAGTTCATATATCATACGTGCAACTTCAAGGTTTGCTTGGTCGGGAAATGATCTAATTATTGGAATTTTAAGACAAATGAGAGATCACGATATTATATATGGTTGCTCGTTGATCTCATTCGTGGCCTTCGTACAAGTTTCTGTAGTGCGCAGTGTAATTTGCGCGGTCGGGTTATTATTACGGTGCGAGATGTCGTTTTTCATTGCAACTATAGTTTCCCCAGGTGATGCCGAAGAGGGCCGAGCGGCTTAATAACGATGTCAACTATGACAGACAACCGCGCGCGGTTTCGTGCGATAACGCGCGGAACGAGCGAGTGCTTCGTTTGTGTTTAACATGTATTGCCCGAATAAAACGTACGTACAACTGGCTCGATGCGACGTGATAGATCGCGAATCGTGCGCTTTTTTGTTGTGATAGCGTGCCGTCGTATCTTTCCCCTTTCATTCATAAATCATATTCCACGTGAACATTTACCTTGAACCTACTTTCGCCGCGAACAATGATCTCCACGTCTGTCATTAAAAGTCGCGCCGGGAGGTGCCGTGAATAAAGGGATCGTGAAGAACCCCCCGAGAGGCACGACGGAAGATATCGTGACGGCTTAAACCGATCTCGACGTTGCACGCGTGTACGAATACCTTGAAATCCCTGTCGTCGATCAGCCCTAATTCCCGCACATCGCGTGGCTATGGGACATTGTGGATAAAAGGGCGTAATGCCTTCTGCGAATGCAGGCCGTTATGGTGGTGCAATATGCGGGTAATACAAATATATTGCGAGATGGTGGTACGCCAGACGTAGAATCGATTCATGATCGATGCTATTTTTCAAGCTACATTTGTAAATAATTGCTTCCTTGAAGTTTTTCCTTTTTAACGAATACATTACAATTACATTTTTTTTTTAATTATTAAAATTAATAGGAAAAATATATGAGGAACAGATTTTTGCGTCTTATCCAAAATTTGTAATTTTCAGAAAACGAGAAAGAAAGAAACTATGCACATTATAGAAAATAAAATAACAATATGTTAATCAGTATGATGTGAAATGAAATATTAATCAAAATTGTTTAATAATTGCTAAAAATATTAAATGCATTTGTTTGTTTCTAGTTAAAAAATATAATGCACTTTGAAATGTCTATATTTTTTCAGCATATAAATTAACGATGAAGAAGTGTTTTCTGAACATCTCAGAGTAGCTTGTAATATAAGTCATTCAACACTGAATATTACGCCATTTCTAACTAAAAAAAAATGAAATTTTGGACAAAACGCATTTTGAAAGTCTGCTCCTCATATATAAATTAAATAAATTAAAAGACGGATAGAAAAAATTAAGTGATATTTTAAAAAAATTTACATTACAAATTTGTAATTTATTATATATTTTTGTGGTATATTATTTTGCTGCAAACTATTAAGATATAATTTTACTAAAGAGGGAAAACGGCAGCGGTTATTTATAAAACAGATCTCGTTGAATGACGACGTAATTCTCGGATGCGAGCAGTACCGCTGGAACGAAGCGTAATATGAATGAAGTAGATTACATGCAAATGAAGAATCGATGCAGATTGCGGACGGCAACTGGAATTGCATTATTCTCTTTCTATCCGACAAATATGCGTCATCATTCAACGTGTGCAATAGAACTACATTTACTGCGCGCTACCGATAGACAATGGGAACTGCGTTTTCTTGATCGATATATTATACTATGATGGCTGAGTGATATGCGGTGACGACTGATTGTCCGTGACATAAATGTCTCTGTGACTCTTCACCTCGATATCGTAATCATTTTTCACATTCCCTCGACACGTGTGCTTCAGTTAAACGATAATATTAGATGGCTCACTGGAGAATATTACTCTCATTTCTCCTAACGCACGTTTGTTTCATTGTACGTATGACTTTTAATGCATTACCTCGATCAATCATTTCTCAACGCTGTATTACTCAAATACTTTTACGGGCCGATAACCACTCGCCGCGGAAAACCTATTCAATCTATCGTCGTCCAATTACGGTACGCGTTAACAGATAATACAACAGAGAGAATGTTATAGAAACATCTGACGTTATTGTTTATCCTTCACAATATCCATGGAAAAGTCACGATTCGTTATTTTTGAAACCTCCATCTTTCGCTTTTGATGGGCAGGACGATAGGACAGCGTGCGGGCATTGAAATATTTTTTTTCTTCCTTCATAGATGTAATTCCCTGTACAAATGGAGGTTGTTCCAGGCGAACTCCCGGGTCACGTCGACGACCTAACTGTTCTGACACTAACCCAACCTTTTATACGAAGGGTTACCGCGCGAAAGTTCAAGAGAGAGACAGAGAAAGAGAGGGGTAAGGGAGAATCCATAAGCCATCCGCCCCCGCCCCCGCCCCCGCCCCCTTCACGACCAGCCCCATAATGCCCTCTTCGTCTTTCACCCTCTCTTCGGACTAGCGTCTGCACGAAGTTGACTATCTTGAATCCTGTCTCCAGCTTCCCAGCTGAGAAGCTCACGCATCTACAAACGCTGTTCCATCTGATATTATACCTATCTATCGTTTAAATCTAAATAAATATTACTTTTCTGATACGTGTGATATATTACATTCATGTAAATTATAAATAATTATAAATTGGAAATATGTTTGTATAAATCTGATGTAAACACTACTATCATTACGTAATGCACGTTTCATATCTCATGTCTCTCTCAATTAATTAATTATTCGTTATATGATATATTGGGCATACGATGCGTATAAGTTTCCACTAATTAATTAAAAGCGCGATTGAAATCCGTAATCATTTGATATTACTCGTGACTCTTAGTAATTATCGAATGACGATTATTATCTTCAGAATATTGGATTGAATTTTTATATACAGTAATTACTCTCTCTTTTGCTTTTATTAACTAATAAAACTGATATCTCGTCCTTTTGGAAAGACATATCTTTCCTCAGGATATATAGTTTTGGTACTGCGTTATCGAATTTTTTTTTTAGGATCGACCGAATGTATTGACAGACGAAGTTCATTAATGCACTTTGTTTCTGATGGAAAAAACACATAGAGTATCTGTATTTTTTATCGATAGCGTATTCCGTGGAAATGGGATATTGAATCTAACGACGAGGTCAATGCTTTAATGAATATGCATCAACGTATGAAAAAATATTGTCCGAAAATATGCATTTCCATAGTAAAAGATTATTTTTCTCAATGTTACTACATACGTAGTTACTGCGTAAAAACTCCATATTCAACGGATTATTATTCCTATTTAAAAATAATAGCTTTCCAACGTGTTATAGGAAAATCGATTCATATCTGTCCAGCGAATTTGCGCTGTTAAAATAACTATTCTGTATATATCTATGATAAAGATTTTCTGAATATTTGTTCGGTAATTTTTCTGTAATAGTATTGATAATATCTCTATCGTTGACATGCACGACGTTAAATTATATCAATTCACGAACTGCCGAGATTCTATGATATTTTACTGTCACGACATTATTAATTTCAGTTCCAGACAGTACGTAATTATTTCGTCTGATTATGTTTCTTAGCAAGGTTTTTATCTCTATGGTTCATTTCCTACGTTAAGAACAATTTCGCTGGATTTGAGTAGAACGAGTTCACGCCCCTCTCATAAATCTTTGTCTTTCTTGAGCCTGAGAAGATCTGATTGGCGGCAATTTCCTCCGTGTTCCTTTCGTCGTTTCCTTTCCGTCAGCATCTGATCCTTCTTTCTTGGTCGTGCAAAACGATCGTGCGAATTTAAAATATCACCGAAATATGTATATATATATACCTATAGACGTAATATAGACGGAATATTATCAGTACTGTTTGTACTGATTGTACACGATATAATAATTCAATCGCAATATTCCGGAATTAACAGTGCCCGGATTCATCGTGCCCATCGTAAATATTACGCAGATTTTGGTTTATTCAGCGATCTATGAGGCGCAGACATAGCGTCGTAATTACCGTGCTGTCTTTCTTATCGCAGAAACTTTACGAAAACGCGGGACATGTCGTGCTCGTAATGAGCTCTCCGTAGCGGCTTAAGGCACTGCAACGGCTCGGCGAAGAAAGTTAGTTATTTACTCGCCAGTGCTCTGACAGCTCGTTTACGTACGCAACGCTATTTCATTTCCTAGACATTTCCGGATAGGCACTTTCGCGGGCAAACACATTAAGGCGCGCCCGACTGCTGCTCCAGTTCTCCGGTAGCTCTTTCAGGATACTTGATTTTACGATCTCTGATCCACCTTCCTTCCACGAGTTTAACTTCGCTTGATTGAGCCACCTTTCGCAAACACGTTAACTTTCGGTTGACTTAATGATTTGCTTATTAAATTCGTATTTAATCGTAACCGATTGTTCAAATATATATCTTAGAGAGGAATCGAGGCTAAACATTGTAAAATGATTGAATAGTACCTACAGTGACTTGTCTTGAAAGATTTCTGTGTTTAATAATAATTCTTTTAACTCTGACTTGTTGGAATATATTGCCATATAGATGTACTGAGAGCAAAATTTTTGGTATTTGTAACTATAATACATATTACTATAATTATGACTATTATAATAGTGTCTGATAATAACTGTATATATAGTTTTATCAACCAATATGTATAAACTGTATTAATATGGTTGTCTCTCAAAAATGACTATGTCATTTATAGTTATTTGAATCATTTTTATGGTTATAATTATAGCAATTTTTCAGTTGCCAATTATATATATTGGCTGATAAAATTATTATATACATATAGTTATTATTATTAATATTAGTAGTACTAATTATAGTAGTCATATAATAATTATGATTATATTAGGTGTTGGAATTAATTCGTAGCGTTTTTAAATGAAAGAATGTTATTTATTTCACATGAGCATTAAAAAATACATTAATGAAAGTACTTCCCATCACTTGTAAAACGCTATGAATTAATTCCAACACCTAATAGTAATATGTAATTATAGTTACAAACACAAAAATTTGTTCTCTCGGTGTGGAATATATTCTCTAAATCTGAATCAATGGACAATCACTGATTAACTCAAGTGTACCATTGAACAACAATCAGTGAATTTACAACAAAATTCATCTAAAAAAAAAATCAATAAAATGTGGAATACCTACCTGGCAAATCTTGCTTTAGTATGTGTAAATTCGATGTACCTCTATATGTTACTGAAACTGACGTTTGCAAATATCGGTATTTTAATTATATAACGCTCAAACTTTATTTCTTTTTTAGTTGAATTTTACAGATTGAGATTTAGAGAGTAGCGTATTCAAATTCTTTTGATGTACAATATTTTTGAATTCATAAATGTAAACATAATTATCGAAAATTCATCGTGACCCATTTTCGCGAGGAACGATCTCCGGTCTAGAAAGATATCGAAGTAATTTACGTCACGTGCCCCAATAAAAACTGTTCTCACCTTCGCGTGTGGAAAAATTTGTTCAGAACTCGATCTACGAGTTTTGATGCCGGCAAGGGGAAGAAATTTGAAATGTTCCGTTTCCACCAAGGAATAATTGTTTGCGATTCCGGTCACGAGTCACCGGAACTGAGAGCCGTTAAGCCGGAACTAATTGAACTGTTGTTAAGGGGAGACGGTCAGAGGTGAATGCAAGGGTGCTGTAACTTGGGTATTATAGAGATTCTCTGACAGCGTAGCACCAAATCCCCGGTGATAGATCCCGCGACATGATGGCCCTGCAATGTCCGGAATCATTAATACAGTCTGTAAATTCTCGACACAGTTAAAAGCATCGGATATTTTAACATCGATGCCAAGTTTTAATCTTTTATGCAAATAAATCCAATTAACTATGCATAATGCGTTAAATTTATATTTAGCGTTAACATGTACCACTTTTTGAAAATCCTTCAATCGATATTTACTTACGAAATTGTACGTTCAATGAAGCAAGTTATCGTACTCCATTCAAGATTAAAACTTTAACTTTTCTTTACTTTCATATTATTTCTGAAAATCAACTCAAACATCTCAAATACGTATTCATGATTCGAAAAAGCCATTTAAACTGTATACGTTGTAACTAGAAGTTCTCATCAACGAGATGGAAAAAAAAACGTTGACAGAAATGTGGCGGAAGTGAACTGTGACAGGATTTTTGTTTTGTTCCGCGGCTAGAAAAAAACATTTCGTGGCGCGAAACTCTTGACAGGTGGCACGATGGTTGGCTGGCAGCCACCCTCGTGATCTGGATTCGTTCACGTGAATGACAGAATCCGCCATATACATGAGGGTGTAATAATATCGTCAAAAGGTGCTGCGTTACTTTTGTACGAGGTGCGGCAGCGAGTCCGATAAAGAGGTGCAAGAATAAAAATAAGAACAAACAAGGAAACAATTTCGGTCTGAACGAGTGCACCCATTGACTGTGACGCCAACCAGAGCCGTCAGAGCGAAAGAAAGAGAAAAAGATAGACACTCGAAAACAAAGGGGACCTGACGGCTCCCTATTTTGTACTTTCTGTGCGTTACTGCTCCGCGTTATTCGGCCGAGGATGTGAATGCCAGTACTTCAGTAAATGCTTTCCGTCGCGTCGCGCCGGTTTGCACGAAGTTTGCATTTGTAGGAACGTATGTACGAAACCAGAATGAGACTGTCCACGCACATGCGGTTACGTTTATTTCGTAATGGAACATCGTGGTTTTTGGTTGCCGCCGTAACACTCACGAAAAGCATTTTGATTCGTACACTCTCGTGTTTATCTATTTCACATAGTATATTGAAATTTCTTTATCTTTATATTGTCTGTCCATGTTTATTTAAAGGGAATTCCCGAAATATATATTAAGAAATGAATCATTTATTAGGTGTTGGAATTAATTCGTAGCGTTTTTAAATGAAAGAATGTTATTTATTTCACATGAGCATTAAAAAATACATTAATGAAAGTACTTCCCATCACTTGTAAAACGCTACGAATTAATTCCAACACCTAATATATTTTCTTAGAAAAAAAATTATAGAACTCTTGATGAGATTGGAGTTTACATGAACCGCAGAAGAATTAATTCCATTATGCGTGTCTGCAGGAAGAGTCATCTGATCGTGCGACGACTCACGTTGCGTCTAATTCGGATTTACGAGCGCCGCGTCGAAAGTCGACGGAGAGATGCAGCTTCGTATCTGGTGGGACAGATAATTGTTTTCCACGTTGTACCGGGAAAGCATACGTCTGATGTGGAGGGCGTGCACGAGCATCACTGCGGAAAAAGCAGCCAGACATTGTTCTCGTTGAGGGCAAAGATGAGATATCTGCGAAATAAAGTTCGGTGACGATGACGTTCACATACAGACGCGCGTAGACAGACACGCATGGTTGCGAACGAAAGGGTAGGTGAGAGGAAAGAGGGTGTGTTAGGCTGGGTGTCTGGTCCTATTGTCTATATACGTGGATAGGCTGTCTCTTTACTAACTGCAAGTCTGAGTTTTTTCTGAGGGATGGTAGAACAGCAGGGAGAGGAAGGCTGTAAGGGAACGCGAAGGGCGTGAGTCGCCTAGGGGTGACTTGGTTGACGACGCGACCCCCAATGCGACTCTTCGTCGCGCAGACAGCAAACTGGAGGGGCGTGCAGGTATTTTCCAACACTCAGACTTGCATCACTCTACGATGTCTTTCACTTTCGATTGTCGTACGCATCGCGATGTGTTCCGACGTTATTCAAAACATAGACCGTACAATTATTTTTACTTCATTATTCTTTTCCCTCAATTAATGTGGAAAAAATACGTGCAACTGAAAATGTAATAGATCTGAATTATTTCATTTCTTATCTTAAAGAATTATTTTTTCATTAGATAAGTCCTCGGATAAGTCTTTTGATATTCTCTAATTTTTTCGGTATAATTAGAAACTCGATTAGAAAACTATAATTCGATGTACGAAATAGAGCTGCAAGCTGTAAAAAGGAAAATACTGTTTAGCTTATACACGCAATGCAGCTTTCCATCTTTCTGTTTATTCTAGCGGTGCTATGCATCATCATAACATGTAATTAACTTGCATTACACCTAGCCTGTTGTTACAGAGGCAGGTATGTAGTCGTATTTCGAAAAAGAACACGTTAATTTTCTTCGTTAAATTCTCATAGTCTCTTAATATTCCATAATTATCTACATACAAACGCAACAGTGAGTTCGCATCAAAATACGATCAGTGAAGAATATTTTATACTTTATATTTGTAATGCAATTCTAGTCGTCGATAAAGTAAAACTTGTCAATGGGACATAATCGCCATGACTTACCGTAAATAATCCAGAAATATATAATACTATACTACTACGTCGTCGTATACTCGGACATAATCGAAGTACTCGAGCTGTAGGGCAAGTCGTCTCATCAAAGAAGACGGAGAACGGCGGGGGATCATAGTCATCGTGGTATCCTCGTTCTATCTCACGAAGTGGAGTACGTGCAACTACTTTCTTCGCGCTTCCTTCTCTTTTTCCAGACTAGTTCGACTATCCTTCCCCGCCGACCTCCCTGCTCCAGCTTTCCTCATTCCGCTTTGGACGCGCTCTACGACCACCAGAGGCGCGGCAGTTTTGCCGATTTAAGGTTGTCGAAGTTATAAAGCTTCTCAAGCGTTCCCTCGGGTTCGCAAGTTTTCTTGAAAGTCCTCCGTTCTCCAGCTACCCATCTCCTTTGCTTCTCCACACTCCCAGCTCGCAGCCTTTTTCCTCCGCGATTACCTGTAACGTGTCAAAGGAGTAATTTTCCTGTTTCGTGTTTCAAGTTTCTCTTGGTTACTTACTTGTAAACGAAGATAATGCTTACTGCAGTTCTACCATGGGGAGAATCTTAAGTTGCTCGTATCCGTAAACTGACATCAGGATTATGAAGAGTCCTACACCCTCGTAAACATACCGTACACATATTTCAGCACACATTCTCATTGATGGATCACCTACGCCACATCTAGTTGGCTTGAAGGGAAGTTGGAAGTTTTGAATAGCAAGCTTATGCACCTTCGCTATTGGCGCGGTTATACATATAGGGGGGAGCGTTTAATAAATCTAGGAACTTTTCAAATTTCCTTCGCAGTAACTTTTGAAACACTTTGTATTTACTTTTAATATATTTTAAACAAACAGGAAACGCCTGTAATTAATAATAGGTAACTATCTCGAGTTGACATTTAATCAATCTATGTAATATTTTTCTGTTCTCAGATATGCTGCCTACAATTGAACGTTGCTGGTTTGTTGGGATAAGAATGTTCCTGCGTCGTCGCAAGTGCGCAGTGTGACGATCATCAGGTTACATGCGATGGAACGATTGTTTTAAAGAAGAACGTGCAGCTGTCACAGTGCAAGCGCGAGGGATCGTGTATCACACGTCATCATCGAAAGGGAAGTCGACGATAATGGTGAGTTTGTCTTTTCATAGAGTTTCTGTGCTACCTCGACCGATTTTGTCGATGAGTCATTATTTTCTGATTATGCAAACGCGATGCATTTGAACGTGAATTCCCGCGAGTTTTCCATCATGGATCAGGATCAGGGACCGAAGCTGAAGGATATTCAACGGATATTAGAGATTTTTCATCCCCCGATCTCCTGCAAATGCGTAGGGATGCGCTCTTCCGCTCTCACAGATTCTGTTTTTGGTCATAGGTCGGTTTTTCAATTTGCCACTTCTTTCGCACTATTGTCCGTGCAATCCCGTACTCATCCCACGTTTTGGCACTCGAACCTGGGATCGAAATTTTGGCAGTTGATTTCTCGAAGCTCTTTGGCAGAAAGCATTCCGCTTTATGCTAAAGTGGAATGAGTAATGTTCTCACTCGAATTTATACTCTGATACGAATTAGAGATACATTAGTACTTTCTCGTAGTCTACATGGAAGACGGAATATTTGTGAAGATATATGAACTCGATAGTTATTCAAGGATATTTTCAAGTATACTATTATTTCATACTATTGATAATAAGATATTTTATACGCTGAAAAAAATACTAAATTTTAATAAATACTTGTTTAAATATCTACTCTAAGATATTCAAACAATCTATAACAATAATAAATATTTAAACCTAATTTAAAATATAAATAATAAAATATTCAAACCTAATACAAATCTAACAACAAATATTCAACCATCTAATAAATATTTACTAAATGTAAATATATATTTATTTGATACAGAAATTATTTTAATTTGATTTACTCAGTTTTTTACTGAGTAAATATTTCTTTTACTGTAAGTAAATGTTTACTTAGTACTATTCGAAGAAATATGTATTAAAATTTAGTAATTTTTGTTCAGTGTAGTATCACATATAGTACCTTTAATAAAGATTACTCTCGGGATTACTGTAATAAAATTTTCTAATGTCGTTATTTGCTCTTTCGAGTTTATCTCTGGCAACTTTTTCATTCTAATTTCTTTCTTTTGTGTATATATGTATATACACAATAGGCTATAATTCCCGACAGGGTTTGCTATATTCACATTATACCCGATGCAAACGCGATGGTAAGTTCATTGCAGAGATACTCTCAAAGAGTTCGCACGGCATGAGATAAATACAAACGGCTGTATGCATGGACGTGCAACATTGAGTGATAAATATGAGTAAGACCGAGTTTTTTACGGCAGAGAGAGAGAGAGACAGAGAAAAAGAGAGAGCTCCGAGGTAGCTCCAACCGTACACGCGCGCCCAGTGAAATGCATACGAAACGTCAAATGCACTCGACGCAGTCCATCAAAATGCAAATGTCTTTTATCCACGGTGGTAATATATGCGTCCGTCGAGAATCAGTATTCAGGTTGAGCGTGGGCCGATCCGCCCCTGCGGTATCACAGCATGAATGTGTGCGCGATCGTGGATACTACTAGAGAGTAGAGGGTTACAACGGGACGAAGCAACCCTCGAAAAAGATCGTAGCACCCACAGTACCTTTCCTGGTCAATTCTTTATTTTACGACCGATCTGGTAGATCAATTTCGAAGAGAGAGACACAGCTCCTGCATCACGATTTTCAAGGTGGAGCGGCATCGATCTTAATTGATATTAGTCTCTGAGTGCGTTGAATATTCACGTTTTATGTCGCTCGTAAAGCGAAATCTAATCTAATTTAAGTATCTTGGACCCCCCGTTAGTTTGTAGATTTCGGGAAAATGACTTGCGATTATAGGATTGTTTTTGTAGATGAACGTTTCGCTCAGGAATTCGTAATTCCGAGCGGAACGTTCATCTACAAGCGGGTGATAAAAAATACGATTAATGAAGATTAAAAATATAACTGTGGAGACACAGAAATTAAATGATATTCAATAAGAAAGTTTTATTGTCGTCAGAAATAAGTAATTAATAATTTTGTATATTATTTATTAGATAAATGCTGTGCTTAAAAAAATATTTGTGATTGTAAAACTTCTTAAAAGAACCAAGATTACGTTGATCCTTAGATTTTTACAATTATTAGACATCCTCACGAGTTCTAGGGTCTTTTTTTTCCTGGAATCTTGAAGGGAGGAAGAAAGTTCAGTTGATTCTTTGCTAACACTAGCGAGACGCTTAGACAATCAAACGATTTTATCGCACTAAATTGAATTCAGATGTTCGATGGAAAATATCGTTAAAAATATCGTTGAAGATAGAAGCAGAGAAAAAGGATTCGCACGATTATCGAGGATTGTACATATTTTTCATAGCATTGATTGTGTTTCTAGCTGTAAAAAGGCATTTCTTTTGTAATACTGTTTGTGTTATTAAATCCGTCGCAACGATTGTCTAAAGAGCTTTTCCGTTGAAAGGATCGCGACAAAAACGCGCAGTTTCTTTTATTACGAGTATTTAAATAGAATAAGATGTTATAGTCCCTTTCATTTGCGCATCGTAGCGTTAAACTACAAACTGAGACTCTCGGAAAAACGAGTTTTAAGATAATGTCTTAACGGTGGAGCGAATCCGCGAGCGTAATATTACGTTGGTCTTTGCGTGAACGATGACAAGCCAGTAATACCATTGCGCAAGTTTTTTATTATCGATGTCTACATTCCTTATAATATTAATGAGTAATATCGTTTGCGATATTATGTATAATGATATTCTGAATAGCTCTAAAATGACATAATTTAAATACATTTTTAAACGTTAATTAAATTTACGAAATTCTCACATCAAAGTTATAGATAATGTAGATATAGTTTTGGAATTATATAAGCAGTCAAAGTTATAAACAACGAATTGTAATAAAGCTCTGCACGCATAGTCAATCAATCTGTTATCTATTATCAACTCGATTATTAATTTTCAGTTGAAACTTGAAACTAATTTTTAATTGATTTTGTCTTTTGATTTCTTTTATTCAAATACATTGTGCTAATCATAATATAATGAGTTTATCAACAGAAGATTTAATTTGCATTGCACATAAATATTATGTAATTATTTTTAAAACTTTTAGTGTTTTAATTAATTTTTAAAATTTGTTATTAAAGGTATTCTAATACATTAAGATACTATAATATATTAGAATACATAGAAAAAAATGAATATATAAAATTGAGTATATTTGAATATTGTAAATTTTACATTACAACAAATGTATACGATTTTTTTTTATTCTTTACTAGAAATAATTATATGGAAACTTGTACGATTAATAGTTCGCACCGTCGATACTTTCAGAAAGGAATAGGTTTAATAGCGTTTAATGAATCGAATCAGCTCGTCGAATATATCCATCATGACGATGAGATTACAACGTTATAACGATATCGTTTGGATTACGCAACAGGGTTGATGTGGAATCAATCGTTTGGCGGCGGTGATTAAAAAAAAGAGAGAACAGTGTGCAAGAGATGTTCCGTGCAGCCAATGCTGTTGAAAGTTCCAACGAAATACCCGATTTTGTTCAGTTGAACGATCCGGAATGATCGCACCGTTTAACCGATCACCGATAAAAAAGCTCAAATGAGTTTCTACACTCCACTCCTTTTCAGTCTTTTGCTTTTCAGCCCCCAAAATATTTCGTACACGCCCTCTCTTCAATCCCGCTCTTCTTCCCTTTCACATTTTAATTACAAAAATGTCTATCAATTTATTTTTGCATTTTAGAGACTGCTCGTTTGTATGTATGTTGATCCTTCTCGGAAAATTCGTGTTGCAATTATCTATATGAATCTCGTATAGCGAATGGTTAGCAATTTACGTTATCGATATTGGCAAAGTTTGTTTGCTAAACATATCCACTGAACGACACGTCGTAACAATAAAGCGTCATTCTCGTTATAGAATAGCAAAATTTTACCGATTAACTGCTGTTTACGTTATCAACTATGTATTGCTATTTATTTTAAAACTATTATATTTTAAAATAAGATTTTAATTCGCAAAATAATTAAGCTGTGTCTTAAATTAACTTTTAGAAGAGGCATTTAACAATTTTCATAAAATAGTTACTGAAATAAAAAAGCAGTTCTATATTTCAGATATTTAATGTATTTATATATAAGGCATTTAATTTAGAAATCGGTCCGAGATCTTGGACGGAGGAAGAATTAACTAATCGCATTGATCATGTGATTGAATTCAAATGTGATTTGCTAATTTTTTTTCTTTTCTGAGATCTCAGAGAAATTTTTATTATCATGAAAACAAGGATATTCGACAGAATATTTATATTTATTTTTCACGGTCGTTATCAGAAATTGCTTGATCATATCAGATTATTCGGAATAATATCAACGATTGTAAGAGAATGACATTTCGTGTAAGAAGCAATTGACATTTTCGCAAAATCACTATGTGTTTGCTTACAGCGATACAGATGGGTGGGTATTTATTCGATTACAATAGTTGTATCGTAGTAACATTATAAAAAAATTTCTACGCGCAAGCCTGCGCGAAATCGCGAGGGAAGTTTGCATATTAATAAGTTATTATAAGACGCGAGAATACGAGGGGAACAGAGAAATTAAGAATAGAAAATGCTGGTCAAACTAAGGCAGCTATACTTCAAATACCTGAGCTGCGAATGATAGGAGGAAATGAAGGTGGCGAGGAAAAAAGGAACGCGAGTAAAGTAAAGACATGGAAGTAAAGCAAACATCTCAGTTTCTCAGGAAATTCGCGTTACAAGAACAAAAGCTCGCAGTCCTATACGACATGGTCTTTTTTTCTCTTGTTAAAGAATTTTTCATTGCGTCTTACATAAGGTCGAGTGATTACGAGCGAGTATTGCCTGGAAAAGAGAATTATTCTATCAGGTTAATCGGTGGATATAACACAGCGATGGTATAATATCGAAAGATTACTGGAAATCGTATATACGATTTCGATATTTCGCGTAACGAGAATTTCAGTTGGAAAAACGTCTCTTTTAACCTACGTCGCCGCACCTTCATGTTATCACCTCTGTATCAAGAATTATGACATCGCGAGTAGATTGCGGTAGAATGGAGAAGGGAGAGAATGTGTAAGAGCAGAAAATCGAGAGTCGTATGCGGACTCGCTGCAACACCCTTCCGCGATATGATTGGCAATAATGGAGCCGCATTCGAACGCGAGATTTACCTTTATGCATGCATGGTTACCATAGAGTCATTTATAGCGGCTTTCCCTTCCCCATGTGATGCCATTACTGCGCGTTGGTAATAATGGATGGGTCAGCTCATATGAATCCAAATCATTGGATTGATGGGGCACGCAATTGTGCTAGCATAAACCTTTAGATTATCTTTCAAATTAATTTACTTGCTTGATACATTATGTTTATGATGCTAATCTACTTAATGGTATAATATAAACATCTTTAATTTATATGATTGTTATTTTTGTATGAAAAAAAGAAAAATACGTAAAATTATGAAGAAAATACCAGAGAGAGATGATTGATTGCATTTGAAATGTATTGACGTATCTATACAATTAGTTATTCGTTTAAAATTGCGGAGAAGATTAACAAAAAATAATTTTAAAGCTTTTTAATTTGAAATTAGCTCTTAATCGGACTTTAATTGGTTCAGTATTCTATAAACAAATTTTTTGAAACATTAATATAACTATTTTTTTTATAAGTAAATTGTTTTTATCGTGTATAAAAAAAACATCTCTCTGTGAAACTTGACAAAAAATTACTATGTTACACATTTATCTTTCTTGTATTTATTTCTTTTCGTATAAATTTTGTATATCTATACAAGGCAAATAATTTCTAATTACTTATCTCTTAGAGAACACATTATATTTTATGTTATCGAATAATCATGTGCTCGGGGCAAAAAGGTACATAAAATATTGCTTTAGCGATAGCACGATTCAGAGACGAATATCTATTAACTCCTTCGCTGAAACACCCTCTCTCGTTTGCAAAATTTATGCGATTCCCGAAATGTGTCTGACTCCCTCGGATCCAAGCTCGGACCTCGTGCTGTCGGTACGTGAGATACACCGCAAAGGGCTGCGTTGCCCTCGTTGCTGTACTTTCGTTATTACCCCGCTGATGTCGAGTGGCGGTCGGCCGTATATCGATTGAACGAGTGAGAATGGCACTCCGTTGGCTAGAGATACTTATCGTTGTCTCTTCCTACCCTGTCCTGCGTAGAAAGACGAATATTATTTGTCCGCACGTGCTATACGTGTAAGGTTTCGATCTTTAAATAAGTTCCGTATGCCACGTGTATTTATTTGGGATATTTTAAGACGGGTGACTTCAAGGGCGATATAAGTGAGGGGACAATGAAAAATCGTTTACAAGGCGGTCTTCCGACGTCCTTATTTGTCTCATTCGCAACTAAACTGATCAGTTACAACTGATAGCCACACCTCGAAAAGGGTTTTAATGTTAGGCTGACTCAGCCGGCACGCATTTGTCCAGAAAGCAATAAAGTTAAGTGTAAACAGGAGTCCTTGTTGGTCAACCCTAGGAAGATAAGGTTGTACCTTCCTTTTGTTTCACCTACAACATTATACGTGTTGCATTGAATGCAAGACTATTTACTCACGAGACATTTTTTTTGAAAGTTTAGATTGTAAGGTTATCGTCATTTACAGATTTGTCACTCTTTAGAGGTGTTGATTGAAATATCGCAAACACGGATTTCTCTTTATATTTATCAAAAGTGCTCAGATATTAGTTGGATCGAGTTGTTTCGCGTAAAGCTTTTCCGAGCGGGTTTACGCATTGTTTTGCGACGTTAATGCACGTACACGTCGAAACTTTGGAACGCTTTTAGTGGCGGTTGGTGGACGAAGAAAAAGGTGGCGCATGCGAGACACATAAATATGGCCTCCTTGTTCAGCAACGTTAGAAGCTTATCGTTATTCAACACACGTTGGTCGTTCGTCGCAGCCCACAGGCACTAACTATTTACGTTGCGAGTCGTCCAAGAACCTCCCGGTAGATAAACAGCGAGGGGGAAACGGCCACCGTCATCGCCACCCCACGTAGCTCACCTCTCGATGGCTGTAAGCATTTAATTTGCATAGAAACGCGACTAACTTTGGCTATTAAACGTTCCCCGCCTCGAGGCTCACGCCAGGTTTCAATTACCAGAATGGCAAATCTTGAAGACTCCCTTCATCTTCTCTCTCTCAAGGTTGTCGATTAAATACTCATCGACATCTATTTTAAGATCCGTCTGTCGTTTGCCAAGACGGTTTTCTATTTAATCGATGAATTCAATTCGGTATGAATTCAATAGATATTAAATGCAACGATTATTTACAAATTTCAGTACGATGTGAAATAGAAAATTATGAAAGACGGTGATCATAAATTTTGCGCCTGGGACGATCGTGAATGAATTAAAAGGAGATTTCTTTCTTTACCGGGGATTCCCAATCCCAGTTTCTCTCGTTCTTTTCACGATTTACGTTTAACACGCTTCAGCTGCTGAAACGAAGACCATTTGACAGTAAATTGCGAAACTCAGCTATACTTCGTTAGAATGAATTTGAATGCGTGATCGTATAAAACGAAATACTCGTGGTACCTTCCATACGTGTGCACTCTTTTGTGAACAAATGCTTACTCGCAATAGTGCAGGCAAAAGCGTCTCGTAGGAACGTTTCATAGATGCACTATACCTACCATTGCATCAGTACCGACCATTCCTCCCTTCATTGCGAAGAACCACCGCGATGGCTCTTTTCACCAACTACTTTCTATCATCTCTTATCGCTTAGCACATCTACGGCCTCATTTGCAGCCATGCACGGAGTGGCCGGCTATTTCTTTCCCTATCTTTCAGTTTGTTTCGCTTTCTCGATATAGTGTCTCGTATCTCTTTAAATTCCATTGCCTTTCAGCGCGATTTCAGTCGGAAAAATGTTGTCTATCTTTTTCCTGTGAAAACCGGATGATTTCTTTCACTCTTGTGGCAGAAAATGTTTTAGCTACACTTAAAGTATACTTTAAATTATATTTATTTATATTTATCATCCGGATTCTTTCCTTGTGAGCACCAGTCATAGATATAAGTGGGTCGCTTCATTCAGAATTCGATGCAATTTCTTGTGCGGTCTTAGTCGCGGATTAAATCGCCTATTTGCTGGCACACTGCGTTTCTATTCAAATGCTGAAGCGCTCTCATAAATTACGCGAAGTTCGCTTTGGAGACGGGATGGTTACGCTGCCGCGTAAGAAAAAAGCTCGATTTGCATGTGCAATTTCCTGCGGGGCAACGAACGCACATGGAGCGACCTCCGACTACCGGTGGATAGTCGGTGCTCCGAGCGCGTTCAGAGAATGGAACGTATTTCTAATGTAATCGGCGTGCCGTTTTACGTTCGCGAAGCGCAATTGCTGTCTAGCATTTCCATGCTTCTGTGAATACTGCGTTAGGGATGTAAAACGCGCTCATTACCGTTATTAGGGAAAACGACAGCGTTAATAATTCTGGCGAAATAATCGGTAATGCCTGGTCGACGCAACGTTGTGTGCGTTAGGCTGATGTGAATTTCTGTGTATGTGAAGGTTAACTGTAGGAAATAAATCTTTATTTAAATATAGCGAAATAATACTTTGTTTTTTTAGTAAATGAGCCGTCTATTTTATTTCGTTACAATCGAATTTTTTTCATAACGAATAAATATCGAAGGAAACGTCGTAAGTAACATTTGTTTCGCAATATTTCGACATTTTTCTTTCATTGCCAGTCTATTATGAAAAGAAACATAGTGAAATGAAAAATATGTATGTAATAATAAATAAAAAAAAAAACTTATACGAGCATGATATAAAATACATACCATATACAAAAAAAAAACGAAAACATTGCAGGACGCCGGATAGTTCAGAATACATTACAAAATTATAACTTTCCTCTGTTTTATTTTTTTCTGTTGAGCAAAAACTATATTTTTAAAAGATAAAATGAATACATTTCCTATTTTTTTTCTGAATATGTGGCTTACAATAAGTTAAAAATATCTCTGGTTTGTTTATTATTCGTTTTTTTTAAATATATTTTTACAATTAGAGAATTTTTACGCTAATAGAGCGCGAGCGTATGTCTGTTCGCCGGAAGCAGCATTGAGGACATTCGCATTTGAGATGCAAATCTCCGCCTGTCGATATTCACAGTATTTCGAATAATCCGACTTTAAATTGGAACTGTCAGCGGCGAACACGTGAATTCGTTGCGTTGTTTTAATTAATTAAAACGACTCTTTCCAAGTGCTTTTCTATGCGTACGGCTTTGCATAATGACGAATTGGCGCCCAGTTGGAATCGTCGTTCAGTTAACGCACGATCGATTCGTTCTCTACGTATAACACGGCAAATGCATTGTCGACGACGATGGAGGCGTTCCGAGAGAGTAGAAATTTATAAAATCGTAACAATTAATTTTATCTCTGTACGAACGCGAAGACGATTTCTTTCTGTTGCTTCCGACGTTCATCGCACCAACAACTTGACAGAGATCGACTTCAACGTCGATTGAATCCCCCCAGCCCCATCCTCCCTATAGCAGCATAATAGAAGCAAAACGTACGCGTTAAATCATACAAAGCTTCTCATATCCCATCTGATATTTCTTCCTTCGGCAATAACATATGCGCGAGGATTCTCCGAGGGACAAAAAAGAAAGCTCAGCGAGATAGGTGGAAATATCCATAAGGTCTTACGATAATTTCTCCCGCATCTCCTTCGTATCGAAGGACGCGGCTTTACGCACGTCGGAAAATGGCTTTACATATATCAGATGCTGGAAATTCGACGAGGGTGATTCGCAGTCGATCGCAATGTGGGACGACGGTAAGGTATTCTCTGCGATGTCATCAAACTTTTGTCGACGTGCGCAAGTTTTCTAGTTGCGAACTTAGTCGATTAGGCAAAAGCGAAAGTTGGGTCTCGAGCAACGCATGTGCGTCCATCGCAAATAAATGTTGTACACTTGCTGACCGCACTTTACGACTTCACATTTACCGCACGTTTCGTGATGTACGTTTGTAAAACGCGGAACTAAGGGTTTTGCTTTAAATATTCAGTTCGTGTAGAGATCTTGTCCGTTTGCCAAGCTTAATGTTCCACGTTATTCTAAATACTAGCCCGTTCTTTAAGCACTGCAGTCTTTTTTCTAGTTGCTGGCTTCAGAAGAAGCGGAAAGCGAACCGCAAGTATCTTCTAGATTTAATATTTGTTCGTGCGAGAGAAATGTCCATGCAGTGTGCAGCGTACAAATGAGATACGAGTTCTAATTTCCTTTTGTATTTGGCTCTTTCTCTCTAATATACAGAAATATTTTTTTTTCATGGATTTTCTCCTATACGTATATATACGTATATTACGTATCGTTCTAAATAAAATCAATAATGTCTTTTGCGTAGCAATCGAATAACGTATTAACGCAATATTGGATATGCGCATTGATTAAATTAATATGTTACTAATTTGATTGGCATCGAGTTGTCAAATAGAATGTATGTGTTGTAAATGAGAGTAGTAAATACAGCATTAATTGCTATCGATATAATGACAATTTCTCGGAAATATTTATTACGAATTGAGAGAAAAATCATTGTATTTCTATTATTAATTAATGAGGTAGTTGGCCCAGTCGTCACGTTAACCAAAATGGATCCTTATCAATACTCCAAAATTATTGACAATATAGTCATCCGAAGATAGTAATGTAGCAAGATATCATCATACTTCTTATACGTATAAACGCCAAGACTCTTCGTGTTTGATATATGAACAGCTTTATAACGTTGCGATGATCATTATACCGGGAAGTATGATGACATCTTGTTACATTATTATCTTGCATATTGTCAATAATTTTGATGAGGATCCAAATCGGGATAGAAACGTTTGCATATTTGATATGTTCATTTGAATAAATTATTTGACATCTTTTATTTGCTTGCGTATTTATTTATTAACTCGCCTATATCTATGACGATTATTAGTCCGTAGAATGTCTAGCAATAACAATCAATAGATCTAATTTTTTTATTTGGATTTTTTGGATACATTATTGTTCGATTTACAAGAATTTTTTTCGGCCTACCTAGTTCCAGTAATCGATAGATATGACGATTACTCGAACGACAAGTTCATGCAAGTTACCAATACTTCAAAATTACACGAGATGTCAGTGTCTCTTAATCTTACACTGAAGCATTTGATCGAAATCACGCAGTGTCGGTTGCTGCCCAGATTTGATTTAATCAATAGTGAATTCATATACTTACGAGTTTCATAATGGAACAACAATGTAAATACCTCCTTGAAACCAAAATAAAAATATTAGCAAACCATATGATTGACAGAAAGCACTAAAATACGTCTTTAATACGCGAAATTTGGCGATTACTGGTATCCTGATGATTTCTGGACCAACTATCATATAATACACACACACACACACACACACACACACACACACACACACACACACACACATATATATACACACACTATATATCGATTCGTTTGTTTTATTCCGGGATTTGAACTTTCAAACTCCTCTTTCGCTTCAGAGACGAAAGCTACATTTTTAACTTTCATTCTTTGTCATGTTATATCTTTGAGGCATGATCCTTCTTCTTACAAATGTATCTCAAGAACGTTCACAAACACGCAAAATACTCGGCATCTGCCTTTCTTTTCTTGATTCGCAGGTTATAGAATATAAAATTTGTTTCGTATTTATGATCTTTTGATCTTCAGATAGTCGACATTACAATCGTATCACGTGCGTCGCGAGCATGCACACAACGAGGCGTCTGATCGAGCGATTTCAGGTGTACATGGTCTGATCGAAAAGCGTACGACAGACCCATTGACACGTAACGCCCGTTAAAGGAAGCGAGCAACTGCCTTTCAAAGGAACCATTATTTTGCCCAATGGTACGACGTCGGTAACATTGCCGAACTGGTGGTTCGCGTCGGTTTGGTCGCTTCCTCTTTCGCCGAATCACCAGGATCCAAGTACACCACCGCATCTAGGCTCTTTTATATCGTTTTCGTTCACTGCTCGTAACTGCGATCAACCGTACATTGCCCGTAGCTATAAAAGTAACTGCTCTGTAGTTGTGAGCACCCGCCGGGTGCTTGTACGCTACTTGTAATTCGAAGCCTTCGTCGACAAGGGAAGAGGCGAGCGTTACATTAAATACCCTACTGAGATAAATTAAAACGCTTGGGATACTACAGGAAGTGATGCGAATGAACGTAAAATTCACGTCGGGATTTTAGTTGGGAATTTTTACATTGGCATGAAATTATTTTTCAAAAAAAAAAAAAAAGAAGAAGCATAAATGTTGACAGCTATTTACGCATTAATAATGTCATTTAGTCTGACATTTCTGTAATAATTTCAAAGAATATAATGTAAAAGAAATTTATTAAACACAAATTTTTTTATATTATGTTATTTGAAATTATTATAGAAATATCACACTAACTGACATTATAAGACAATTCAATTTTTAATATGACGGTTGTATCTTTGCGATATTATTAATACCGGCGATTGTGCGATAGTTATGTTAATCCTAAAACGAACGAGAAAATATAAAGTGAAAATAATAAGCAAAAGGAATTGCGTAGCTACTGAAGCTTTCTGGATTGCGTGAAACGAAATCATGAGTTCGCATATTTTTAGGGTCAGTGGGTAGAATGATTTTCAGAGTTGGGTAATATTAATATTCTTATGTTGTTTTCGTTCCACGGTCTGTTATTTTCGAACAGTTATCGGTGCGAAGATACGAAATAACGCCATGGCGACATTCTCGCAAGAAAGAAAGCGTTTTCTGCACTGCGGACGATGCCTTCGCGTTGAAAGCTTGCCGAATCGGTTCCTTTTCTTCGCCGACTGCACTTTTGTCACTCTTCTTTCTTACTACCCATACTTTTTCCGTTTTCCATCTGTCTTGATTTGTCTTTTTCAGTGGGGACGGGAGCTTTCGTCGCGTGCCAGTCGGCGATATGCAAAATCCTCACGGATTTACAGAAATTTGTGGGTTTCACATTTATTTGTAAAACTTACATCTAGGAGTTTTCTGATTTTTATGCAGTCGCACAGAAGTATTCGCATTCTCTGTCTTATGATCAAACACATCGAAGAAGAAAAGAGAAATATTTATATCCCTCTCAATCTTTGAGATTAAATGAGATAAATCAGCTATTATTTCCGTGAGTTAACCAATAAGGGAATCTTTGCACGAAATCCGAGGATTAATTCAGCAAACCAACGGATCGCTCTATTCCTCCGTTTCTTCTCGTGCCCGATAATCGAAGGTTATCACACCATCTCTAACGCATTTTCCACCCTTCGCCATTCAAGAAAGCGTAATCTTCTGACCCACGGCCTACGATTCCATGCGCCTCGTACTCAATTTTTTTTTTAATTTTCTTATATATGTGCTCGTAAAGATTCGCAGATAGCACGATCGTAAACTGGAATTATTCGTAAACCGGTTAATCAGGTAGTTTAATCGCTACGAAATCTACGTATCGTTTACGTGCCGGACGCCCCTTTTTCTGGCTTTACCGCGGCTTAAACCGTTTCGCTGAAATTCTTAGCGGTGCTCTATGCTAACGTCGGACGGTTTATCGTTAATAATAGCAATGTGTACGTGCTGCGGGCACGACTCGCCGAGATTACGCCGTTTCCGCATACACGCGCGCACGTTTCACACGCCGGTTCTTTCGTTTCACACGGACGCGAGGGTTTGCAGAGAGAGAGAGAGAGAGAGAGAGAGAGATATCGTCGACGTGAAGCCGTCAAGTTGGTCAAGGCCGCTTGCGTCCGAATTTCGTCTGTTATACGTGTGACGACTGGAGGCATTCGCTGTATGTTCAGTCACCAACACGCCGCGCAGCCAGCAAATCCCCGATCAATACAACCCCAAACCCTGGTTCACCGGTACCTCCAGAGCCGGTTTACCGAGTCGATCGACGGGAAAACGCTTGCGCTGCCGGGCGCGAAGTTGCGATTTTAGATTCGCCCCGTCATACCTCGTTATTGTAATGCGCTCGATATGTGTGGGTGATATCTGTTACGTTTTCACGGCGGCCTATATTTCCCGCTCGGATTACGCGCGTCACGTTATGCTATTATTCGATTTCGATGTGCAATGGAAAGAGATGCTTATCTCTACCCGATATCCTGCGCAAAATTACGGTACTTGAAGTAGCAAAGAGGATTGCCCGGAATTACGACGAGCTTTGACGTGCCGATTTGCCGAAAATTCATATCTATAGAACCTTTGAAAATCCGGGAATCTTGAAACGTTACTGAAGGGAAAAGAGTGAAAGAGGGGTAGGAAGGGGTAGAAAGAGGGAAACCTGGAAACGTTACTAGCAGCAATGGAAGACTTTTCGGAAACTCGAATCTTCCGCGAGATATCCGAGAAATGTTCAGTGCAGTCGGAACATCTTTGCGACGTATGCACAATATGTATTCATTAAATGCACGTATATTGAGTTTCGTACTTCAGCGTCAACCTTTCTAGAAGAAATAAGCCAAGTATTATTCTGGCTGTAAAATTACAGTGTACTATACATTATACACGTAGAAACTAAAATAGAAGATTGCAATCTTTTCGCGCTACTCTTCTTTCCGCGAACTTTTGGCAATAAAATGTCGGACGCCACAATAGCCGGTACGCCTCGTTTCTTCTCCTCCGTGGAAGTGAAATGGCGCACTTTATACGTACGCGCAATTACGTCTCGGTAACGAGCTCTTTTAAATTAACTTATCGCCGGTAGCTTTATGTATAAACGAAACGTGCACGTATATACCTAAGCGTTAGCGTGTGCGTGGCGAATCCGTGGTTACGAGTAGGAAGCCGTAAATAACTTTCAGAGCTGTGTTTTCCCGTCGTATATCAGTGCAAGGTGTGTGCATACGACGTCCGCGTTACTGCGGTGCATACGTAAACGTGTATTCTGTTTCGCACGATAGGCCATCGTGTGAAATAGGATTGCATCCCGATGCACCGGGTGCCGAAGCGCGCGATTCGGTAGCGAAAAAATGTATATACATATATGTATAGGCGAGATGCATCCATTCGACGATCCATTCGTCGACCTACGTCGCCGAAAATCTGTCGGTTTATATAGCTATACGCTATATAAACGAACGACTCGTTTTATCCTTTCCATCAACTACCACGTAACCTCGGAAGTCCTGTCGGAAAGTTTTTGCTGATGTACGATAAAATAGATATCGGTGTGTGATTAGTGAAATTTTCTCTTAAAAGCTACCACGCGTCATGTGTCCTTTTCTCTTTGCTCATCAACCGAAACTTTGAAAGTTGTAATTATCCAGCGAATCGATCGTTTCCTTCCGCTTATAAATGGAGTTAAGTAAATGGTTTGTAAGACAAGCAGTGAAGCGGTTATTATCTATCATTTTAGTCATGTGAACTTCCACTTTTGTTATATACTCATTTTATACTGCGTGTTTAAGGTTGTGATAAGTAATTTCGACTCGTAATATCGATTTATGGAAAGCATAGTTTTATAATATTTTCAACAAGATGTAAAAGAAACAAAGATTGTTATTTATTCTCAATATTATGTAATATTTGAGCTATTTTTACTATTTATGATATTGAAGAAATTTATGCGCAAGGTATTTTCTCAGACATGTTGCTCGTAATACTTTACGATCGATAACTCGAGTTTGAAAGACTGCGCGTTCTGCGTCAAGGATTCTTCGAGAATGATGTCGCTACGAAGAAGATAAAACGCTGACTATACTATGAAGCAACGAAACGCTATTTCCGGGTCTGCTCTTCGCGCGCTAGTCAGTTTGGAATCCTTTAATCTGTTATCGTAAAAATTCTGCTCGCTCACTGCTGCCAGCCTTAAAAGCAAAGAGAGAGTGAGAGAGAGAGAGAGGGGGGAGGGGGAGAACACGTGGTTTGCTGGAAGGGATAGATGGGGATGATGTACGGTTGGAGATAGAAGTATGATGGGGAAGAACGGAAGAATCGTCACCCCTCGAGAAATGGAGGAGTATCAATATCACGCCTCACTGCCACCTACGCTTAAATCCCTTCCTACCCACCTCTGTCCGCCCGTCCCTTATTATCGGCTCGGAAAAATAATCTTCGATTACTCCAGCCAGACGCGCGCTTCTCGCACTCCGTCGTTTAATTTTCGCGGGAATCTCTGATTCCCGATGCGTGAATACCATTGAAAAATCCCAGCACGGCGGTCTATAGAAAGTAAGCCGGATATGGGGGAGAGTTTTTAGGCGATCGATTTTATGGGGTGTCGAAATGAGACGAAAGAGATGCGTTCTGTGTATACGATCTTGATATCATGATTTAAAATTTGAAATACATTTGTGAGCGCATATAAAATATTTTTTATATACATTTGCATTTACACGATTATGAAAATAAAAATAATTTTTTAAATTTTACAAAGAATTTACAGAAAAAAGTTAAGTATCAAAAATCTTACTTTTTTTGACAATTAAATTAAAGGTAATGATCTTAAAAAGGGTCTTTTTAATATAAATATTTAATGTTTTAATACAAATAAGAATATCTATCTTTTTTGTATTTATATTATGAATATCAAATTATTTGTTTTGATTAACAAGATATGTACTGTTGGTTAAAACAAACATTAAAATTTACCTCCAAACAATAGATCTGATACCGTCAATTTTATCCAATATGAGCGGCTAAGGAAACTCTCGAGTTCCTTATCGAAGCAATACCCATCCCAGATTGGGCCGGATTAACAGGATTAACATAGTAGAGGAGAAACTTTGCGTCAAAATTGGCGCACTATCTCGTTACGGACTCTCTTGTTTGTTGATTCACCTCTTGCCTTTCTCATTCGCTCCGTGTTCTCCTTCTCTCGTCCATGAGAAGGTCGATTGACGAGGGAGCATGCAAAACCCGCGGCAGGTGGTCCAGGTTGCATATTGCATAAGGGATCGGTTAAAATGGTTTTCCTCGGATCGTGTATATTCTCCTGCAAGATGCTCGCGAGGAAGATGATGATCTTCCTTACGTTCTAACGCTCTCGTAAAACTTTGATGAGTTAATCTTTTATTATCTCTTGGCGAATGCTCCTAATAGGAGCATTTAGGAATTCCCACCGCAGCAATGGATATTCGCGTAATTTATCGACAATTGACGTTATGAGGTGGCACGTTCGATGAGCAAGCATGTCCGCCTGGTTACACGCCGTGACGAATTTAGGGGATTTTATTCCGGATGGGCAGGAAACATGTAACTGGCCTCGCGAAAGTGCATTGATGTGTTCCGACGAGGAGAATGGGAGCAATAGTGACTCATGCTTTGGTAGACTACGCATGTAATGTTCTGAGGTTTTGTAAAATATCAAATTTATAAAGATAGATTATAAAGGTATATTTATAGCGAATTTCTCTCGCGCGAGGAGTGTCTCAAATTTTATTCTGACAATAAGTACTGTTATAAATGGAAAATACAATAGATTATTAATATAGTATTATATTATGGATGAATGAAAAACTTAATATATTTTTATGTTGCTTTTAAAAGTACTTATAGTGCAAAGGATCGCTTTATTATTAAGAGCAGTCATTAGAAGCAAGGATTTTCGACGTTTTTATTAAGATTAATGATGATTAACTTCTTTGGAGGAAGTCATGCGACAGGATAAAGGGTGGTAAGAGTTGCAGAGTATTTAACTGAGGATCTTCTAAATGAAACTGATGGGCTTATTAGTTCGTGGTCAGAGCAAATATCGTCGATGTATTGGCGGCGTGAACGGAATTTTTGATGAATTTCTTTCGTGATCATCCAAATTCTTTCTATTGATTGATGCGAACTTGTGATCAGAGAAATTCATTAATTTTAATTTCACAGCGTTGCATTGTATGAAAGATTTGCCATTTGCGAATTTTTTATTATTTTGCGTACTTATGAATTATTTTATAATAACAATAGTCAGTTATCATATTTTGGGCGATATGTGTCATTACTGTATTTCAAAAGAAAATTAATTAAGCACAAAATGTGTATCACATAGATACGTAATCGTTTTTAATTTTTATTTTTAAATCTCTCT
The DNA here is from genome assembly GCF_024713525.1 of Acromyrmex echinatior. Taxonomy (NCBI): domain Eukaryota; kingdom Metazoa; phylum Arthropoda; class Insecta; order Hymenoptera; family Formicidae; genus Acromyrmex; species Acromyrmex echinatior. The sequence continues at coordinate 4,142,709 of NC_141870.1, forward strand.
TTTGTTTTAGTTATTTTTTTTACCTCGTTACCTATTTTTGTTATAATTTGCATAAATATGGTAACGTAACCGTTCATGTTCGGTCGAAACGTATCGTGATAAATACAGAGAAATTAAAAATACATTGCAGCGAACGTTAACGATAATACGGAGAATAAAACGATGCATCATCAGCCATTGAGAATGCTACGTGGTAAAATCTCAAGCATTTGGTGTGCCTTAAATACCGATAAAATCCTTTATCAGGCATTCGCGTAAATTACGTGTCTGTATTCGCGCGAGAACGACATTTTTCCCTTCGCGTAATTCGCTCGGTGCGTCTGGGATTACCTCGTGCCCTGCGGTCGTATTAATTACCAAATTCTTTGCACACGCATTTAACAAAAGAAATGCGGTAATTCACGTCCCCATGAATAAAGCCCCGAGAGTATTATCTTTTAATAAGGGAGAGAGATTCGAGATCTCCATTTCAATAAGAAGAGGCGACGGCCACGCGGATGCCCGTCTTCTTTTCTCGCAGATAGAAAGCGTAGCAGCGCGAGATGAAAATCCGCGCGAGAACGAGGCGATCGTGCTCAGAGCGTTATTATCTTGCATTTCATGCTTTTCATGCTTTTCTCTTTTCGTCGGCATAACTGAAAGTTGCCGGATTTTTCACAAACGGTATCACTACGACGAGAACAGTAGGTTCAACGAGTTAAACGGACGCGACTGTTACGTCGTATTTTTTTCTCTGTACAGAGTGCGCCGAGTTGTTTGAGCGATTAATGCTTCTCCTAAAGGCACATCGCGCGTCAATACAATCGTCGAAACCGTAGGCGACACGACTCGCACTCACCGCCAGCAGCAGTTTAATTCAAGTGAGCGTCGCTTTGCACAATTTTACGCCATTTTCGGGGGATGTAAACGCGCGCGCGTGAATGTTCTTTTATTTTTTTTCAAACGGTGTGCGCATTCGGTCGAATATTTTCACAACTCGGGAAATATTTGGCGTGCAATAACGTCCGGTACGCTGCTGTTCGCAATGTTTGCATAAGAATGTCGCATGTTGTAGCGCTCGTGCTTATTTTCAGAACGCGCATGGAGAAGCTGTAAATTAATTAAGGTATTTCCGTTAGAGCGATGTTTATATACATTATGCACTCGCGCTGATTTCACGAGCTCGGTACGTTAATTTACAGTCTAACATAAGTAAAATGACTCGTACGCTCTGTAGATCCTCTAGATATAAATCCTTTTTTCTCTTTTTATGGCTAAATAACAGTTAAAGTTTATATCTCGTTTTTATCAGGACGATCAATATTTTACGAGCTCGTATCGCGAGACTGCGCAGGATTATAAACATGCCGTTGCAGAAATTGTTCGTATCAGTAGACGTTCGGCAGGAAAGCGTTATCTACTTTCGCAAATCAACTCTATATGCCCGACGGTGAACTCCACCATAAACTTTCGACGTGACTGAATACGGAGCTGATGGGTACGTAAGGTTGTGCGAGGGTCGAGGCTGCGCTTGGGATTGTCGTACAAATTAATTCAAATATTTGTCGTTGTCGGGCTCGGTTCTCCGGTTTTGATCGCGACATCCCCCTTACGTTTCCATTTCGTTTCCAGACGTGACTCGCTCATAAGAAAACGAAGATTGAAGTTGTGTGAACCTTCGGGAATTTCGTTTATCATTTGAAATTCTAATGAAATATGATTATTTATTGTGTCATAAATAATTTGTTTCATATTTTCAAAAATACAAATTTTAGTTATCGAGCATGATATATCAATGGAATTAATTATTATCATAATCATGGATCATTCATTTTTTTCAAGCGTTTTCAACATCAATAATTTCATGAGGGAATTTCTATTCTCAAATACTTTTTTATTATTTAATACAATTAATTATTTGAACATATATCTATTATTTTGTCGCGAAAGTGTCACCAGCCATTAAATTATGCTGATATTAATACGCGAATGATGAATCATTTAGCGATTTACAATTTTCCTCGCTTCCGCCATCGATACGCTCACATTGGAGTAACCGTTTATTCGTATTATTACAGTTGAGCAGGATAAAGAATGGGAAGAATTAAATTTCATATACCTTGGCTTTGAATTTTCATTTAGTTAATGCGTGGTGTAAACCATTCACCGCTTTTCCCACACCAAAATGCACAACATAATTGATTTAGTGCATTAGATTTAACAGTTGAATTAATTTCGCGAGTAAACTGCTCTACGAAATATTCATCCATAATGTAATCATAATATCACTTATAAGCGATTAAATAGTCGTATTAGTTTCTGCACTTTCTTCATCTCTTGCATGAAATACGATGATATTTCAATTGTAAAAGAGTATAAAATATTCATTACTTTGAATTTATATTTCTCAGTTCCGACCATCTCAGGATGAGGATATTGTCTGTGGCATTTCTTCATTATCGTTCGTGTCGCCGCGGTATTAATGAGGCCTTATTATTCGGAGGACGCCGGTCGAATTATTATTTTAGCGCGGCACGACTTTGCCTACGTGGATTCTAGGGAAAAGACCCTACTACTCCGACGATAATGCCTGAAAAGTTTTGCAAACTTTCTGCGGAATCGTGGCTCGAATATCGAATTTTCGCGCGAGAACTTTAGCTTTCGCTTTGAATTATTATCGCGGTTGAGTGAACCTGCGCAAAGAGACAAAAATAAGTAACACGAAAGCTTCTTTAGGGAATCGAACGAATGACGCATATTTCGCAGATTCTTCACAATTTTCCTACATAGATTTTGATCATTATTTGAAGAATGAGGATTATATATTTATGGGTATGATTTCGGAATATATAACGATCGATATTCTTCCTGCGCCAAATAATGTTCGAAAGAGAGAGAGAGAGAGAGAGAGGTAACGAGAATCGGTTATACCTCCATAAATGTCCGCGTTATTGCGAACATTCCTATCAGGGGCCCTTTATAATTTAATGTAACTGCGCGTTTATACGTATTACTCATGCAAAATTGAAACGTATGATTGTACCGTGTTTGTACGAGGATATCCGTTGAGTTAGTGCAACCATAGTCGTTGCATTGGGTTTGCCGTTCGACTCGCGTTGCATTCAAACTAGCTGCAAGAGGTACGATAATCAATAGACGCGACTGTTTTGCTTCTAAGTGGACTACGCCAAACATTGCGAGCATTGGGCGCGTCGGAGAAGTAATATCGATGCAATTTGAAACGACGACGCACAAAGTCGACATGTGCACTGTAAGAATGTATGCGAAAACCTTTAAAGGGCGCACGGTAAACAGACGTTCGGGATGTAAATTTCGCATCGCATATTGCATGCATCGCCGTGTTTTTCCTCACAACATATTTCATACTTTATAAATTCCTCCGGACCCGACCGTATACAGTTGCAGACACGCGGGCACGCGAATACAAACGTTCATATTCCACCTTCTTTTGAAATGCAAGCGCATTTTATTACGCTCGTTGCTTGCAAAAACACAAGCACCATCACCAGCCGAATTTCATGCACTTAAGCGAGTATAATGTAAAGACAATTGAGAAGAATTAAATATTATATATCTTTAATAATTTTGTAACTCCCGACGAAATTTCATTCTTTATAAAACGATGGTGAATTAGCGAATTTTGTTTTGTTGAAATTAAATTTACAATGCGAGGAAGTACGGTTGAGTTATGTTGCATGTTGAATTTGTGTTAAGTATGAAGGAATGCTCTTGATGTGTGCCCTGCCAAAGATTTCTACGCGGTACACGCCATGAAATTTGAAATTCGTGGCCGTCGTGGATAATGAGGCGAACGCGAGATGCCAATCCGTCGATATTATGTTACGCGTCGTTATTCTCGCAGGAACACGACGCCCGACGCGCATTGTAACCAATTGGGCGTCGGTATGCGTGATCCATTAATCTACGTGCGTGTATTACGTACGCGTGTTTCAGCCTGTACCGCCTACGTACGTGCGTACGTGCGTACGTCGTTGCATCGACGCTACACCTGTGCACCCATGGAACCTGACACCGGTCAGCGTTTACGCACGCACACACAAACGAGATTGTGTCCAGTCGCATTCCGATTCCGCGGGATTTATGCTACTTGCGCTTTTGATCAATGCGTGTGCAAGCAAACGTTACGACCGATTCCAAATTAGATTCCTAATCATGATTATGTGCGGGAGAAAATCATTGCTAAATAATGCCGATAGTTTTCACTTGTACCCTGTAGAAGATAGAAGGGCACGCTGTGAAACCTTTCTTTGTGCATTTTTAATACAGCAGAGACTTGGAATATTATTCGTAATACTTTTCCAAGATGCTCCTTCTTCGCTAATGATTTATTATATTGTTCGAAAAATGTCATGTTACGTTACGGAAGATGGTAGTCACTTCACGGGTATGAAAGGAGCGAGTCCGGATGCGCTTTCCTGGGGATTTTGATCAGTGAATACAAATTTAGGGTTTCAGCTAAAGCGACGAGATGATAATTGTGCAGCATTAACATTAATCGGAATTAGTGACACACCGTGTCGTAATGAGCTGAATTTACACTTGCGTATATACATGTAACCGGAATCCTCGTCATTATAGATGCATGTGTATGCATATGTATATCACGAGCCCAAATCAACATGTCAAGGCCTTGATGCACCTGCGCTAATACTACACATTGCCACCATCGAATGAATAAACATGGTATATATATATATATATGTATATATGTATATATACTACAATTCGTAACCTGCATATTCTAGATGGTTTCTAACGTCTTGGCATTTGCGTTAAATATACATCTACCTGCGTGTTTGCAAACTATTTAAGTTTAGATTATGTAAACGATAAGTGTGATGCGTCAAGACAAATAACAAATGCAATTACGTATATCAAGTTTGTAGAATTATTATATTTGCGCGTAAAATCCCACACATACGTATTTTGATCTAATTAATATATTTATGATTAACGAACATAATTCATACAAAACGTACAGTTTTTTAAACGTAGAAAGATTACGAAATGAGAAAAGGGCTGGCTTTGAACTGAATTTCTGGTCTTGTCGGGTTGGTCAGTTTTTCACGAGAGTCAAGAGATGAGTCTCAGGCATTTGCACTAGCGCGCCGTCGTAATAATTGCAAAGAAGTTAATTAAGAACCTGGCAGGAATGCGCCCATTTGCATTTACGTCCTGCCATTTGCCTCCGTCTCCATAAAGGCAAGCCGTAGCGACTCTCTCGCACCAAAAAGATATCGTTTGACTCGCCGTTCTCGCTCTTTCACATCCCTGATGTCCCTTTCAATTTTTCTCATTTTTATGTAGCTTTCTCATCGTCTTTAAATAAACTTGTGCAGAACGACTTTCCGCTACGTATAAAGGAAGGGATTGAAAGGGACGAACGAATGAAGTGGTCATACACTTTTCTTTTTATTCAATTTTATTTTCCACCGCGTTTTTCGAGCTCTTGAATAGACGATTCAAATCAATTTAAATAGACTACGCACATTTTTCTATTGACATATTCGTGCTGCGCAGTTTCGACATCATTATACAAAACTCATCCTTTTGTCGTGATGCGTACTAACGAATCGCTTTAATTTCATGGACCGCAGGCATCCCCGCGGGACTGGGGACATGGCGGGAGAATACGGACGCCATGCTTAGCGTGCGATATACGATACATTGGTTATTACCGTTCCTCTGTGTGTATTGGTATAGAGATCTTGTTACTAAACACCTCCCGTTATATTGTCTCTCGCTCTCTCTTCTTCTCTCTGTTCTGTTCTCAATACACCGAGGGATACGCAACCAGAGTACGCAGACGATCGTAAAACAATGTTTTCATCGTCTAATTGGAAGTGGATATCGTACTGTAGTCTGAACTGAAGGTATTTCCAAAACATCCCTGAATCGTAATATTGTTGGAGTTTTCTAACAATTTGCTGTTTGCATTATACTCCGTTTGTTATCTCCTCCGAAATTTATTTCGCGATCCAATTGAACTTTACTTATTGCTAGTTTTTTTTTCTTATTTATTTTGCATAAACCATTTTATTGAACAAACAATGTTTGAACTGTATTCATTACACGAGTGTATATATATATATATATATATATATATATAGTGTCGATAATTTACAGAGGCATATTTTATTTAAATTGGAATCATGCACATGGAACTATATCAAAAGCTATCACGTAAATTCCGTCGACTTGCGGCAAATATAATTTTCCTAATCATCCTTGGTTCTGTTTTGGCCTGAATTATAACTTGAGGGGACAAACATGGCTGGCTATCTGCCACGGTGCATAAATATGTCGGACAGTTATGTCATTTAATAAGCAGCGTTAGCATTGGTTGGCTCGATTCGGCTTTTCCAGCAACGAAGTCTCATTAAACATTGCAGTGCTACGCTAAAGTAATTGAAATTCAGCGCTATGGGTCGCCTTCTACTTCGATGACAGTTATGCAGGATCTCGATTAACGAACCGTTGGTTTATGTGCGTCCGGCGCGTAAACTTCGTGAATTTATGGATGCTCTATACGTTTACATCATGATTTACTGAGGCGACCGTAGAAGGAATACCTGCCGAGTATATTACATTCATTCTATTCATACACCGTGCCGTGCACACATATCTGCCTACTATCCGCAGTTTAGCGCAATCGGGGCAGCAAGCTTACGAATGTGCTAGGTCATATTTTATTGGTAACCGAGGTCACGATCTGAATGGTAGTATGTCGGAGAATAAAGGAGAACAGTTACACCACTGGCGCGGCATAGTGTTCTTTTGAAATATATGTCTTTTGTAAAATCATTGAAATTCGAATAATCAAGCTTGAATGAGAAAGTAATAGTACAATTATCTTTGCGCATTTAATTTGATGCTTATTTTTTAAATTTCGAGAATTTCTTTCAAAAAGAAGAGAAATATATTGAAGCTGTATTTGATTTTTCATTATTTAGTCTTTTACATGGGAGTATATCGCCCAGCGAATTTGCGACCAACGTATGGACACGTCGTACACGTCGTTTAAAATTGACACATTCCTGCTGCTTGCAGCTCGTCTGTCTGCACACGAGAAAGATAATACATGCGCCCATCAGTATTCGTTCGAACTCAATATTGGTACGCGGAAGGCGTGCCCGCCGCGACGATTTCCATAGAGGCTCCTGCAGACAATATGGAAATGCGAAACTGAAAAACAACCGAATCTGGACGTGCCGCTTTCCCTCTTTTCCTCCGCTTTCGCCGACGCGTCTGCCATGTGCTACCACATGGAAACTCAAACGAAAATATTTGGGACCACAATGAGATTTTTGCAGACGGTGCAAATAACTTATGAGCGTAAAGCTGCTTTTCGGATTTACATCCCTAATTCGGGATAATAAGAGACGTCAGCAGTTTAAATATCTGCTTTTGGTCAGTTTCGAGTTGTTTCTCGGGTTTCCGAAAGGGAAATGCTTCAAGCAACAATGTTCTCGAGATATCTCGTATTTGCGGTTTTGTGCGCGCTCATTCTCGTTGGATAATACCAGCTTTGCAACGATCGATGCCCACGCCATCGTGGATTTCTGACGCGTTGTGTGCCGCCATGTATTTCCCATATACGTAGCACAATCAGGGGCAGGTGTTTACCCGATCTGATTAACGTTGTTTCTGCACTACTACTGTGCCGGTAAAATATGGCTGACTATGTATTGGATTTACCACTTGATGACTGGCTTTCTAGGATTTCTGTGCGGATTTATTACATCTCAGTTCAACGAACTATTATGTTATTATCAACAAAGAATGATCAAGATATTTTGAAGCTATAAAAGTTTATTAATTTTATTGAATTAATGTAAAATGAATATTTAAGACAAATAGTTGATATATAGAATAGCTATATATATATAATATATGTGTATGTGTATAGTATATAAAATATGGATTATTATACATATATAGTTGAAAGTAATATTAATTTTTGCGCAATATTTAAAGTTGCAAAGAAATAAAAGTTAAAAAATTTGAAAATATAAAATAAAAAGTTAGGTTAAGGTACATATTTCCTAGAATGGTGTCATAAAACGTCGGTAATGTCATTTCCCGTCGGTTATTTTTCGTTGTAGTTTATCCTGCAAAGTGGCGCCATCAAGGTATTTTAACAGCGCCGTCTGCTGGTAGGGTAGCTTAATCGATTAAGGGGTTGCTTGAAAGAATACAACCCCCTCAGTTCAGATGGCGCCAACATATGCCTAATGGTTTTTTCTTTATCACCCCATAGGGTGATCCGAACAGTCATTTAAATTTACAATTAGTAAACATACTGAAAAAAGAGTCAAAATATTCAGAACCGAATGTATTCATAATGTTTTCTTCGAAATTTATTGATTATAAAAAAATTTGACTGTAATAATGAAATATATATTTCTGTGAAATAAATATTATAATATTTTTCCTGTTAATTGCAAAAAATTAAATAAATGGTTCATTTGCTACAAATAAAATTTTATTTTGTCGTATTTAAATAAAGATTTATTTTAGTGAAATAAACATTACATCCCACAAATAAATTTGTAAATATCTTTCTCAGTCGGATCTGATCTAAATAATTACGGAAATATGTATTTATAATATTTATTACACTTATAATAACAGTATAACCTAGTATTTATAGTAAGCGGTAATGCAATGGACATTTCAGAAAAAAGCGGAAGCAAAATTCAACATAATTTAATAATTATAAGAATAATGAGAACTATTTATGTTGTTATTTGACATTAATAAAACAGAATATAGAGAAAGTAAAACTTTTAATTTTTTTATTAAAAAATTTTATTAAAAAGATAAAAATTATTCAAGAATTTATATTTTTTCGAGTTTTGCATTATGTTTTTTAAAGTAATTGGCTGCTTTTAATTTTCTGAGAATAATATATTGTGTCTTATTGATTAGAATATATTTTGAATAATAATCAATTAAATCAGGATGTGCATGAAAACATAATACGACGTACGATTAAGGTCGCTATAGAAGTATTAGTCCAATCCATTATCTTGCCATCAGATATAATTACACATAATTTATGACACTTAGTTGGGACGTTGAGGCGGATTCAAGTTTCGATCGAGGTGCGCAGAAGTTTTGTAACTACATTACGAATCAAGTAACGCTAACTCCGCTAAACTCATACGATTCGCATTCAAGCCCTCGTTTGCATAGGATATATCCGTAATTTATGCACTCGATTTTATCTACGAATCACCCATTATCCGATTATTACGTACGATTACTTCGTTTTTAATTTCTCTCAAACTCTTCGAGGCCGATCCGATCGATGAGTATCGCATTCTCTGTAATGGTGCAGCAGCCATTATATAAAAGCTCGCGATTAGCGACGATCACACTGACAGATCCCTTTGATCGTTGTGAAGCCGGACCTCGTGTATAATCACGGCCGCCTATCGGTCTCTTTCTCTCTTTCTCTACCTCGTTCTTTCCTTCTTCTGCTTCTTCTTTGTGCCCGCGGGTGGATGGCGATAATTGTTTCATGCCCGCAGGAAGTAAAGCTCTTTATGCTGGGAGCTTTATTTTGCGGCTGCTCTGCCGGGGCGCGGCCAGAGGAGAAGGATGAAGGAGGAGGAGGAAGAGGAGGGTCGGGATTAATTAATAACTATGCTCTCCCTCTCCTCTTCCGTCTCGCTTTCTGTCTCTCCTTTATCTTATTGTCCCTCTTTCTCTCTCTCTCTCTCTCTCTCTCTCTCTCTCTCTCTCTCTCGCTCGCACATTCGTTCTATTCTCTATCTCTCACCTTCTCTTTTCTTCCACCACAGTCACCGCAGCGACATTAAGGCTAATCTGCGTCGACGGTCCCAAGCACACCGGGCACCGCTCGCTCGCGCGAAACCCGGTCGAGTGAAAATTAAATCAGAGCTTATTTGTCATGAGCGCGCGCCCCGTCTGCCTTTTTATCCCCCGCGGACTTTGCGCCGGATTAGCGCGCCGGCTCGACCGTACGCCTGACTCGCCGTCGACTGTATCTACTGCCGTCTGTCTCTATCAACGCCACTCGAAGAGTTTTCGTCGCACGCGCTGTGTATACGCCGTCAGTCCGCTGTTGTATCGTTAATTATGTCGCCGAATTGCACGCGTTGATTATTTCTCGCTACATTTTTACGCATTACTCTCACACGCCGCATGCATTCGTTTTCATTAATTATGGTACGCAGCTTTTTGGTCTCGTCTCGTTGTGGAGAACTCTGGTTTCGTCGCTGCCACTCGTTCTTTGCATAAATCTATTTTTGAATTAGCGTATTATTACTGGAAGTAATAATACCCATCAAATTTTGCAAGATTTAAAAGTATTCTCTGTCGTGAGAAGGGGGATTCAATAAGAAAGCTATTACTTTCGATCTCGATTTGTCGCGAAGTCGAAAAGAAGAAATAAGTCCCTTATCTGCGTTGGATTTGTTGAACTCTCGATTCAATAGATGTCGAAAAAAAGTGTCAGCTAAGTTTTCCCGTTGCCTGCTCGTTGATAGCTTCTGATCGTTTAAGCGTGCCTGTCACATTGGTATGCGCACCCGTTGACGGTGTCCGTGGCAGCTCGTGTTATTTCGTGAAAACGGATCTATTTGGGCGAGGGCCGCCTGATCCTTAAGTGATATGTGTCGTGAATACAAAAGAGTCCGCCGCACCCGTTCCAGAGAGGGTCGAGAGCTGTAGGTAGATAGAACGGAGATGAAGAATAGAAAGAAGAAGAATAGAAAGAGATAGGAAGAGAAAGAAGCGTATGAAAGACGTATTTGTTCGGCAAGGGAGAAACGTACGAGTGTGACCAGCACGAGATATCTACATGTGTTTTTCATTTGTACGCGATCCTCTCTCGGTCTACTTGGCGTTCAAGCATCTTCCTCGTTCATGGATGAGACTCTTTCTTTAGCATCGCATCGGCTCTATCTTGTTACGGTATAGAGCTAACGGTTTCTTCTCTCGACACGGTCACGCTGTCGCGGCTCACGGGCTCGGAAGCTAGACCCCCACCTTCTGGCTACTCTTTTGTAAGGTACTTTTCTTCCGGAACGCTGGCCCGACAATCGTATTCCCCCGTTGCGCTCTCGCCCACTCGTACCGTTTCCTTCAATCTGGCCCGCGTTATATAGGGACTCCTCCATCGCCGTCTTTCTCTGCCTCCGATTCCGTACTCCCTCCACGTCACGCCAGATTGGAAAGTGTGCTCCGCCGAGAATTCACTAAGAGCCCAGGATATACGTTGTCGCGGTTCTATACCGCCGGCCAAGCTAACTTCGAAGCTAACATCGTATACGATGTCGAGGATACCTGTTGAAAGAACTCTCCGCTTCATTGGACCAATACTCGAAACTTTCTGCGTAGTCCGGCGGATCTTTGTTGAACTTATATATTGTTATAAAAAAAAAAGAATATATTTTTGCGATCAGTCTATCTCCTGACTCTGAGAATTTTGTAAGATGGATTGTCCTGTAAATGCGTTCGAATTTGTATACGTTCAAGATGTACGCTTGACTATCGCGGCGCTTTTCAATGTGCACATTCTGCAAGAAGTGGGCAATCTTGCCGCGCGACTTCTCGTCGGCTTCTTTGTACGAGAGGGAAATTTTTCCGTTCGGATAAAACGTCGTCAGACTGGTAACAGAGATCGTGAAGTCGACATACTTTCGTCTTCTACGTGTCTTTGTGTGCACGCGCAACGTATAGATACGCGTCTAGCTAGGCTCGTAAAATCTGTAGCTTTTACTACTGCGCGAGATTGAAGAATCAGGTTGTAAAGGACTGAATCCTCGACTGGATGAGGGCCGGAAATAGGGTGGGAGACAAGACGGAAGGGCGAAAAAGCGGAAAGAAAGAAAGAACGGATAAAGGAGAGAGGGTTGGCGGTGGGACTGCAGGGATCGCCGACACGTTTCGTGGATTTAAGCACACGGATCGTTGAAGTATGAAAGAAATATCTTAAGCCACCATGATCCTCGTTTTAATTAAAACGCAATCGTGCGTCTGATATCGCTGCCTGAGATTTTTCATGATTCATCTCGCCAGTGGATAATTTAGCTCGATATTCTCCATCTTTATCTTCTCTACAGTCCATCTTTGTAAAATTAAAATACCTACGTCTTGCAACGGCAATGCAGTGAAAAATCCGCATGGTAGAAGCGATACGAACCACGTCGGAAATCACTTCGTTCTTTGAAATCAGTTTCATCCGCCGTGCGTCTTCTTTACGACGTCTTTCCTGCCGCGCTTCTTCGCTTTCCTTTTCCTCTGTGTTTCCCCATCTCCTCGTCTATATATCTTCAGCGATTGCGACTCTTCCAGCGCAGTGACATCGAGGATAAGAAAGAACGATGTTCCCGACGACACTATGTCGGTCCTCAGGACCGATCCTTATTGCCAGTTACTCCTCGCCTACGCTCTCTGATTCCAACCGGTAGTCGAGAAAGTTACGAAGTTCCATTTGGCAGAAGCCGCGGGGACTCGCGTATTTCATCGTCGCCTACGAATTCTGTTTCAATTTTCGCGTTTCACCTCGAAGTCAACGCTCCCGAAACTCATGTAAAATTGCTTCGAGGAGTTATGTTGATAATAAGAGCTTGGAAGACTCTTATCCACGCGATTCTGTCTCGAACTCCATCTGAGAGAATTCGATAAATCTACTTTAAGTTATAGATTAAAAGTTTAACAATTTATAGAAGATACATATAATGAAATATTTTCTTAAGATTACTTTATGGCAACTTGAAGTAGACGCATTATTATTACGAAAATATAGAGGAATGTATGTATTATATATGATATTCCCCTGGAATTATATGCAGGATAGGATTTTATGAGGGAGTTGCGATCTTAAAGCATGTGATATTTGCAATGTACGATGTATTTTATGATATACCTTTATTAACTTGATGTTGTAATAACAAATTCCGCTTAATAACGTACAATATAATTGATTAAACATCAACACTCGTTGCTGTCGTTGTCAATGCTGACACTGCCGCCTGCTATGAACAGGCTCGTGTCACAGAGTACATAATGTCAACCTCAACAACGAACGGGACGAGAAGAGAGGAACAAGAGAGGCAGTCGTGTCGCGTTCGCTCGAAAGTTCGGTGTCAGATCTGGCTTGCAACCGTCAGTTGGCAGAGTCCCTTTTTCTACACAGTCAGATGCAGATGCGAATCAGCGTTCGATACGAGCCAGCCGATGTTTTGTTTGCGGTCGATAGTTCGAATATCCAAGCACGCGCTCGAGCAAGTTGAAAATTAATAGACGAGTGCCAAAGAGATATAAAGGGGAAGTTCTAAGCTCCATGAAGATTTCTACATTATTGGAAAATTTATTGTTATTTAACATATTTCACATGTTCCAAATTTGTGTATTATTTTAACACAAGATGAATATGTTAGAAGCTAATATAAATATTATTTAAGAAGATAATCTAAAAAAGTAATACTGACACAGATTATAAACAAACCATGGAAACATGTCTTTTAAAATAAAATTAATATTTATTTATGATAATTAATTAATTAAATTAACACATAATTTTATTTCATCTTAGAATTTATGTTTTAAAACATTATTTTTATGTTATTTGTTCACTGATTTATAAATTGTGTTATTTTGACTAAGAAATATTGAATATTAACTTAATATTAATTATTTAAATACCATGATCACGTTATGTTAAATTAACATTTGAATATGTTAAAAAGTTCAACATAAAAGTTTAACAAGGACTTGAGTGGACCGTTTTCAACGCAAATACGAAATGTTTTTACTGTTACCCTTGAACGCCTTATACAAAGATACAGTCATTAAATGTCTATTTTTTTTATCTTGTTACAGTCAAAGTGGGGTATATTGAAAGCAATATGTTCTTCGTATATTTACTTTATTTAATATTATATCTAATACAGCTATTAAAATAAATTTTTTTAATTTTTTTAATTTTTTTAAAAGTTTGTCGACTAGGCTAATTTGACAATGTTTCAAATATTAAAATTGAAATTAAAAAAATAACTCGCGTTGCTTCCCAGGGCATATTACTATATAATTGGAATAAATAATATGTGTAAAAAAATTAATTGACGTTGCGACATTGCGACTGACAGCTGTACAATGTATACGTTAATACTGCGAGTGCGATGGAAGTCCAATGGATAGACACGTCCGTTTTTATAATAGTTAGCGTTATCGATTTGGATTATAATGGAGTGTGGAGGGAAATATTGCCCTGCGACCATAGCAAGAGCGTTGTGCCCCGGTTTAAAAGGCGGCACACGCATACAGCGGTATATGTGTACACTCTTCGCTGTGTTATTGCTGCACCAGTACATGCGCCCGCGTATCGTCTTTCTAATGCACGATAGTCGTCGAACATGGTCTTTATGCGCGAACAAACGAAGATAATCTCGTTTTACGCACGGAGGGCTGCACTAATGAGGGGCACCGTCCTTTGTCATACTAATCAGGCACTCTTGCACATCTTCGTATCTCCCGCGTGTGTTTTTAAACCAGTACTCCGAGTTACAATAGGATTATTCTCGCTTATAGAAATGTGAATTTTATTGTCGAATCTACTTGTCGCTTGCAAAGAATTTTTAATGTGAAAAAATGACGAAATATTTTTTTATATTACTCGTATTTTACATTATAGAACTCTCTAGCTATAAGCAAGAATTGCGTATCCATTTGTTGAAATAATTGTTTGAAAACATACCATACTACATTATCCAAGCGTTACATAATTTCTTCTGCCAATAATGCTTCTTCATTACTATGCCTCTCTTCTATTCGCTGACAAAGGAGAGCCTTACTGACATGATTATCGCGAAACAATGGACATACTTGGAAGTGAGAGCAGAGGATGATATAGATAATATAATATATAACGTAAGACAAATATGCAGATTGGCAAAGAGACCTCGCGGCGAAAGAACGTTACTATGTGATCTTGAATCTTTGGAGCGTTACCTAACTAGTTCGCGGGTCTAAGGGGATGAGTATGTGTGCCTAACGAGCTACGGAGACGAGGGATGAGCACGTGGATGGGGCCGCAGTCGAGAATGGAGAGGGGGAATTATTAATCATGGCTGGGATTTCATAAAGCTCCGCTTAAGCTGTGCACAGTGCATCGTTTATTACCTGCTTCTCCGTGGGGGCTTTGCACAGCTCTGAAATACACCGGGTACGGTCTTCTGCTTTGAGCTTGCTTTCGCGTTGCCAAGTAGGTCTCCGCGGTGATCTTGCCGCGAACGTTGCCGCGTCTGCCTTACGCTGGCAGTCTTTCCGAAAATTGAAAGTCATCGTGCGAAGAGGGTAAGCAACACGCCGCGCCGCGCAGACCGACCCCGTGCGATTAAGCACATCCACGAAATATCGGGGTGGGAATTCAGCTTACGGTTTAGACAGACAGCGGGTTGCCCGGGGCAAACTTTGAGGGCTTATTTCCGGAGACGTCAAGCCGTTTCCCCGCCGAGATTCGTGTCTTTGCTCGTCGAGTCTCTCGCGTCACCCGCGATCCTGATATCACGTGAATCCACTGCGCGATCCCTTTAACAGCCGGATATCGCAACGACCTCCTCGAGCATGCAGAAATAATGTTAAAGGTCGCATCTCTCCGTTCACCAAGCGTTCGTGCTAAAAAGAATGTCACAGAGAACGTCACGGTGAACATCATCCTACGGTTCTTTGTCGTTCAGTCATTTCCCGTTTTCTTTGCGATTCAATCTTCTTTCTTCTCTCCTCACTTTGTGTTTTTTTTTACTCGGCTTTCAACCGTCAAGTCTCCGTTCGCGTTTCGCGTAAGTTTTTCAACAATAGAAATCTACGCGAACTAATACCGTGCAGCACATACGGCCGCGTGTACGTGACACGCAAGGGGTGCGCGATCAAGGAGGGTAGTCTGCCTGTAAACTAAGTAGAGACGCCCGAATCGTACGAGGGGTCAGCTTGAGGCGCACTAAGAAGGGATTATCCGAGTTGGCATTCGGTAATTGCTACTAGCAATTTACCGGAGTAAATCCCCATTAACCGCGCCGACGAACCGAGCGGACGGACGTTCATGTTCCTTCGTGCTGCGTGAGACACGTCTCCGTGCGTGTAAGATGGATTTGCCTGCACAAGATTGACGCAAGCGCTATTTTAGCTGAGCTTCAAAGAGAACTTAATGATATTGTTGATGATGCGATTTTGTGGAGACATCAAATATTTTTAATTTGTTGACAAACGTGTACTCGACAACATAAAGCTTTTGGAAATCCATCATATCTGTCTTCTCTTCCTTAAAAATCAAATTGAAAGTTGTTATAAGTTTAGATAAAACAAATTTGAAGGGATAGAATAATAGCGAAATTCATTTATAATTACAGGTTTATCATTTTGATGATGTAATGTTTATCTGTAGTTTCGATTTTTATATTTATATTATTACAATGAGAAAGTTTTTCTGATTGAAAATAAACAAACTGGAGGAAGATTTCGATCATATTATTCAGAATTCTGGTTACCTTAACTAGAATTATAATAAATTTAAGCAGAAAGTTCTGATTCGTTCATTTTCAATCGGAATCCCAATTAATGTAAATTCTTTTTTCAGTGTAGAAGATGGAAAATAATATCTAATACTAGGTAAATGTCAGAATGATTCTCAATCGGAATGTACATTTTGATCCTCTCGATTTACTCGAGCGGTAGCTGATTTATTGAACTAGGATGGAGAGTCTTCCCGAAACACTTTTGCACAGGAGACTAATACGATAGGTAACGTGACGTTAAGTCGAAATCGTGCAGGCCGTATCTTCTACGATGCTTGGGTCGTAACTGCTCCTCAGAACGTGAAGGTATCAGAGTTAGGTATAGGCCGTCAGATTACGATCCATTCCCCAATTCCCATTTGTCCCTCGGTGAGAAGCGTAGCTGCGCGAAGAAGATCGCGAGCTGATGGCGGGACGAAGGGATAGCGCGGCTGAGACTCTGAGTCTCTGCATCTGGGGAAATGTGCCGAGATTACGGATCCAATTCCAATAAAGTTTAGCACGTGAGCCGACTGACAGCGGGCCAATTATTATTTAACCGGCGCACCTTGCTCCACCCTTGCGCCCGAAGTTGGAGAGGACACTTTGGGTATTCGCGAAGATCTTCTGAGACGTGCCGCGAAAGAAAGTGCTTTCAACAGTCCCGATTTATATCTTTCGTGCGGTCGTCGAGATGGAAATCTTCGCTGTCTTCATCGAGACGAAATACCGCGACGGATTCTAGGGTGGACCGGTCTTGATGCAATTAAAACGTAATTTTATTTGATGCTGAAACTTTTCGCGGGCCTTTGGCACGAAGTTCCCGGATAAAATTGATATACTCTTCGTTAAAGTGAACATAATTAATCCTCGACGGGTAATTATTTCGAAAGTTCGTTAAGGTTAGCTCATACGTCGGTGCGGCGGAATGTTCTTTTGATCATCTCTCTGGTAATAGCAGCAAAGAGACGAGTGGGTTTTTAATCTTCCCTTTTATAATAGCAGCGTGCCTTTAATTTAATCGATTTTCTCGTTATAGCATTTTGTTACTTATATACAACATTTTTATACATAATATTTTATATAAGAGAAAAATAAGCCTGAAAAATGTGATTATTATCTTCTTAAACTGTTAAAATTTATTTGTTAATTTTCGCTGCAAGTAAAGTTGTGAAAAAAAAATTGCAATGAGCAAACTTATCTCTAGCTTTATTCAGATATCTCACGCGCAAAAAATACGAGCCATTATGATGTTACAGCGGACCATATTTTTTTTGCGTGTGAGTATATTTAAAATGACTCTTATTATTCTTATACATTTACAATACTGGAATATCTGTAATAGATACGATTGTGAGCGGACCTTTTTCCTGTATACCTGAATTTTTTATGATATTAATCGTTGCACTTCTTTCTGGTGTACGTTAATTAGCTTATGATTGTGATCAGCAATTAATGTTGCTTTGAATACAAAAGCGAGAATACCCTCTAATACGTGACGACACAAAAGGTTTAGTTAAAAACACATCCACGGGTTTGCGGTTTCGCGAATGACATTAAACATTCACGGCTTCCTGCTCCTGAAATTGCGGGCGTACCTAATCTCTCGGAACATAATCTCTCTGAGAGACGGAAATCAAGCAAGTAGAATCATCCAATCCCTCGCCTTGCGATCTCTTCTTCTGCATTCTCTCTCTCTCTCTCTCTCTCCCTTTCTCTTTACTTACCCCTTTGTAATCGCAAGAAGTGCATCGTCTATTTGTAATGAACCTCTTGGGGTTGTAGCATTAGGTTAGTCGAGGGTAAACGCAAATATCTTGCGTTTTTCTTTCAGATGTCATGTCGCGTTGACGTTAGTCGGTGTACTCCTGCATGAGAAAACTAAGATCGATTTCTCAAGGTGTCATATTTCTCGAGAGTTTTACATAATGAACTGCATAATATTTCTCATAGTACATTATGGATCCATGCATTAGAAACGGAAAGCGCATTGCGGGAAATGTTACGATGCATCCCATGTAATCTGGCATTTTTTTACATGACATTTTGAAGGCTACGTTATTAATGCGACGTGCGGTATGATGGAACCGTTTCCGCATTCAAAAGCGTGCTGTAGAAACGTTATTCTCTTGACACGCTAATTCGACGGGTTTGCCGGTTTGGCGGTATTTAATGTTGCGTTGTCGCGACGGCAAAAGCGGCAAACTGCATGCATTAAAATTACGCCGCTCGAAATATAACTGCGAGCGTTAAATGATGTGAATTTTCGCGAGTAGTTATTTATTAAAGCGTTATAATTTATTAGCGACTGAGATTACTCTAATTCTTTGCGTTATAATGTCGGAAGCGAAAGCTTATAGTTAATTTCTTTTTTTAGATAATTTTTTTTAGTGTAATAATTTTTTTCGACGAGTTATTTATACACATCGCGAGAAAAACTCGTCCCAATAAAATTATTTTACGGGATACATTAATTTCTTCTCCTCTAATGTTTTCAAACGACGATTGATTTCTTGCTCGGGAGATGAAGACGCATATTCAGGAAGCGTAAACAGCGAGCGGGTGAAAACGAGGAAAACCTGCAAAACACGCGACATAGAGCGACGTGTATCGATTGGGCCGTGGAGTTAGCTCCCTGTTGCACGAAGACCAAATGACGGCATATTATTCCCCACTTACCTCCCCTCCCCCCGTTACGTCAGTAAAGAATACGGGAACACGACGTGAAATCGCTCGCGTGCGGCATGAATCATCATTCATTTCGTGTTACCAGCGACGTCGGAGTACGTGTCGGTGCTATGCACCTGCAGAAATGCACGCGGGTATGCGTGAGTCCACGCAAACGCCGCAACGACGCCGGACTTTTATCTCTACAGAATCGGTTTACATGACCGGCATCTGATAAGTCGAGCCCAGGCACAGTGGGATACCCCTTATTTACTCCCTTTACGCTCCCTCGTCTACTTGCGTTTGTATACCTTCTGTACGTTTGTCAAGACACTGACACGGGAGTATGCGAGACGTCACGTGTTATCATGATAATCTTCGAAATTTCAGGGTTTGAGATTCATCGGAATTTTTTGCTTTCTTTCTATATCGATCATGCCACGTAATACTTCTTATGTATGTATTCTTTTCATACGTGATTAGTTACGTAATTGGAGTACAGTAATAGTTGTAATTTCAATAGACAATGTAATTTATTATACACATTAAATATGTTTTCTTATTTTAAAAGTTACACATCTAAAAAAACATGATTTCCAAATTATTGCCATGAATGAGTTAGGTAAGATTATTTTAGAAAATGACAAAAATGACATTTGTCCATGTTTCTACTTGTAAGACAATCTAAGAGTATATTTTTTGTCAGTATTATTTGATTTATCAATAATTTTCTATTAAGTTAAAAAATAATAGACTTTCTGAAAAATTTAATTTTTTGACTTGCACTTTTGACGTAAAAGAAATTATTATTAAGATATTATTAAATTTGATTAAGTAATTAAGTACACTGAAAGAAAAGAGTGGCTGCTGTATTAGATGGTAAAATATGGCATAGCATTTTTAATTGACTGCAACAGTCAATTGAAAATATTATGCCATATTCAGCCAATCTTTTCTTTCAGTGTTTGAGAAAGACATGAATTATCCTGTTCTTATTTAAAAAAATTTTGAAAAATCTCGATCGTCGAGTGTGACATTGTCCAGCAGACGTTATCACGCCCTCAAAATTCAGTTGCACACGTTACACACATTAATGTCGTTAAACGATGACAGAACCGAGGAAGAGATCATACTTACGGATAGGGTGAAAATGGCAAATCATGATATTTGAGTGGCAATCGTTACCCCCTGATGTTGAAGCCTCGTCCGGCCACGCGGAGCACATCTTCGATAGCTACCTGTCGAGGAATTGCCATACCGAGGATGCGTACTTTTTACAGAGCTTTCTCCGCTTTTCTCGGAGGTACTCGGAAAGGTCCCGGTATTACGATGACAAAGTGGCGTGTCGTGCTGGTGGGATATAGCTGGAACCGGAGGGAAGGGGGGAGGGTGCGCGAAAGAGTTTGTCGATTATACGTGGCATGGATATCAAACAAATTGAGTGCGGATCCACTCGCTCGCTCGTTTATAATGACATCAACGCGTCTGCCTGGATGCGCGTGGACGCGCTGTCATCAAACGCGTGTGTGCATGCGTGCGTGGGTGCGTGCATGCGTGCGTGCGGTCGACGTATTTCACGCGATTTCGCGATGAGTATGCACGCGTGCGAGTGAACGTCGACGCGTCGCGCAAAAAACGTTGTCATTAATGACGTAACGGCACAATAGGACAAAGCGGTCAATGCAAATTCTCTCTACTTTCTCCCTCGCTCGCTTGTCGCACGCTCTCGCCTTTTCTGTCAATTCCATGTTTTTTGCGGATATCTAAACGTATCACCGATACGATGGTGTGTATTGTTCTTTTTCAGCTGCTATCACAGTGTTATTCGATATAAAAAAAAAAAGGACAACACGTGCGTATATTGTTCGTAATTCAACGTTTCCGCATATGGTGAATCGTAATGTGCTCAGATATGAATCCTGTTGACACAATTGCAAACAGCGACGCGAAACTGCTGTCAGTATTACGGGAGGATTGTACCAGGACTCTCTCTCTCTCTCTCTCTCTCTCTCGTATATCTCCGGGATTAATTAAACTGAACAAATTCACTAAACGACATGTCGTTCACGATGTTTTGTTTAATTTATCAGGGCGTGAGATTTCATTTGTATCTTGATGGAGTGAGACTAGTATTTAAAGTATTGTTTTAATCGTTGCGTATTTAATCTCTCGTGATATACCAATTAACTTTTATAAAATCTCATGGCGATGAATCGAAATCAATGAAAAAACGTACGATTGGATGGAATTGCGCGGTGCATCGTGTAACAATATTACTTTGGAAATCGAATGAGATCATCATAAATCTCGTTGCTTTAAATAAATGTCTCTATCTGTTCGTATCTATTTCGATCGCCATTGATGTTTCCAGGGAGATCGGAATAGCGTTTCACGCTTCTCCATTTCGCTAGGCGTTGCGGAACGATGGGTTTCGGTTAGCAATCCGGCGAAGCGGATTTCGCCGAGTATAGGCAGGCGCCGAAAGACTTCCTCGGCGTCGCGACGACACCGCTCGCGAGCGCGAAGCCGATGATTAATGACCGTGCCTTTGATATATCGCTGTCATTTTTCACGCATAGATGGGATCCGTTGATATTCCCTTTGCCGCGCCACAACGCACTCACACCGAGAGTCGTGCATTTTCCAGAGACGAGCGCAGCAAAAACTCGACAACTGCATTATTATACCATGAGAAGGGGACTCGCGAGCGAGAGCGAGAGCAAGAGAGAGAGAGAGAGAGAGAGAGAGAGAGAGAGAGAGAGAGAGAGAGAGAGAGAGAGAGAGAGAGACACATACAGAAAGGGGAATGGAAATCTGCCGTTACAGATACGCGTTTTGGTGATGCGCAAAAAAAATTCGTAAGCTCGTACTCGCTGACGTATCAATGTTATCGGCTCCACGGCTCGTAACTTTTCATCGCGCCTCTCAACGCAGAGGGCCGAGGATTTACGTTCGACTCTCCGCTGGAGTTGAATCCGTTCTTCTGTCCGGGGAAATACGTAAATACACGCCGATTCTAACGACGAGATATTCATCCGGATAAGGACGATGGTACTCGCGAGTTTCGGATGACTCGTCGCGTCGCGCGACATGCAAAGAGTACGTGACGTATTCGCGACGCCTACTATCTCGCGCACGTCGCGAGCGCATTCAATTCGGCGAGCTTCCGAAAACGTACGATACATTCTCGCACGAAATTCACGTCGACGGAAATGTATGTCCGAACTGTATGCGTTCGTTCGATTCGAATATCCGAAACACGCTACAGTTAATCTACTGTCGATATCGCTGGAGTTGAGTTAAGTTGAATAGAGTTTATTAGCGTGCCTGGGAATACGGTGTTTCGAGAATAGATGAAACAGAAAGAACTACGTGATACATTTATCTGTACGAGAGAAGTAAAGGTAAAAGGCAGTAAAATATTGTAGGTGTATCATTGGTTAATTCTCTCTGCTTTAAAATGCGAGAATGCAGCTTGCAGAAGTAAATTTTTTATGCACGTTTGCTCAAGTAATCATGCGGAGCCTGTAGAAAATGGGAAATTTTGGCTTGAATTTCCGCGAACGCGGCGTATCGTCTGCAGGACGTGGTCTCAGGGTAAGGGGAATGCAGAGTTGCGGCAGCGATGCGAGTGGCAAGCTCAAAAACAAGTTCGCAACTTTAGCGAATCGGAGGAAGGGGCGACTCTTGTCTCGGAACGGTACGTGACTCGGCTTGCGGCGAATTATTAAACTGCTTCGTAATTGAATCTGACCGGCTTTTGACCACGTAGATGCATGCTGCAGGTCGTGGTTACTTGCATGTTGCAGCTCCGGTTCCCATATGCGGAAGAATTAGTGCGGAAATTATGGACGGAATTACGCCAAGAGAGTTCCATTTGCCACACGGTATCTCGCGTCGATTATTTTCGTACAAAGAGTAACGCAGAGCATCGATGCGTAAATTCGCAATCGCAATATATTATTTGGAAATGAAATTTAATGTTATGCAATATCTTTATGTGTATTATAAAATGCCTGTTACATTTATTTTAATCCGGGAGTAATCACCTGATTTTTTTTTACGTAAACGATAACTGGGATGTTTTTATACCTTAATTAAAATCGCTATTATTGCCAATGTATTGTATATTATTCATTATTTTCCGTTTTATTTGAGAACATTATTGAGAAAATTAAATTAAAATTAAATTATGAATATGAATTTAATCACAATTTTCTAAAGAAAGTAAATAGAAACCAAATAAATATTAACGAAATACGAAATAAATATAGCTTATTATGACAGTTTCTGTAAAAAAAAAAATAAAGATTCAATTAATATTTTTTTATTGCGGATTTTTGCTAGAATTGTATATTTAGTGGTTCGTAAAGATTAGTTATTAAAAAAGAAAATGTACATGTTAAATAATATCATAATAAAACGTTATTCATACATCAATATTAATTATTTTATTAATTATTGTTTTTTAATCGAATCGAATTATGTCGAGATATAGAATCATTTATTGCATACATTAATATTTTATCATTAAATTATACGCTAAATCTAGATTACAGCTACTGATAGCTGTCCTTAGTGGCATTTTGAGCGTATGAAAGCGGAAATAATGTCGGTGAAATTTGGTTCGCCGCAGAGTGGTCGCAGGAGAAGATCGAAGGTTAGAGTTAAAGTTAAAGCAGTACCAGCCAGCGGAGCTAGGCCCGGGAATATTAGGTTTATCGTTTCCACGAGAGGGAATCGTTGAGGCGGCACAACGGATGAGAGGGCCGGGACCGTAGCGGAAGGTGACGCTTTTCCATCGCCGCGAGATTGAATAATTCAAAAGCGCCTTGCCCAGCGATTTTCAAACGGCGAGCGCGCCCACTTCCGCTTGCGGACGCAATCCCTGCTCTAATTCCGCGTCTCCGAATAAATGCATACTATTAACGTGAAGAGAGACGGTGGGACGCAGAGATACGCTTTCATTCTGAGAGAGCCATGTATTCGTATTCCTCTCTCAATCTTACAGAGACTATCGCAGGGAAAAGGATTTCTCTCACTGATCTCGATATTCACCAAGCGTCCACTTACAGCGAGCTAGAATTGAGAGTAGGCCTTGATCTCTCTACGTGATGCGCATAATTTTAATGGATATTTTTTTTGCAAAACTTTCTTACTCATTCGTTCGATAAATAACTCGTTTCGTTCGTCATTAGAGCTGCGAGAACTGAAGACTATCCAAGTTTGTGCATCACGCGCCACGTCAATTCACCGCAACGAAGAGAAATCGCCGGTAAAGGTCCACAGGCACGTCGCACAGACCTTCCACTTTGATTTTCCTCGTGCGCCTCTGTCATTTATTAAGATCGACGCTTTAAAAGCGGTCCGGGACTGGGGCTCTCGGTCGAGCCGAGCGTTGCCATAAACCCGTCATCGAGGTTGTCACTTCCGGCCCGGGAGTGGCGTTAAAAGGGCACAGAGGGGCGCTCACGCGGCACGTCGCGAAGTCGGTCGACGTCTCAAAGTGATTTCAATGTGTCGTTAAAAAAGGAAAAAGAAGAGAGAGGGAGAGAGAAGAGAAAGAGACAAGACAGCAAAGCGAGGTGAACGCGAAAGGAAATATTCGAATGATGACGACGTTTTGCGCGCCGCGGTAATGGCGCCGTTCTATCACGATTATCGAGCCGCGATTCTGCATGCGACAAGGCGTCGTTACTCCTCCCTTCAACTTCCTCCCTCTTCACCACCTCATCCCTTTTCTCCTTTCTCACCTTCCTAAGCTACCCTTCCGTAAGGCTCTGCCATCCTTCCAACGACAATCACCGCCCTCGGCCTTGCACCACTACTCTTTCTCGTCGCCGCAGTACTCGTCGAGTCCCTTCATTCCGCTCTGCCACTTGACACTAGACGCTCTCTTCTGTCTAGTGGGGGATGACTGTATCCGCAAAGCTCAAAAACCTCCGACTCGCCTGTCGGCATAAATGCATGCAATATGTACACGTATCCGCCGCTGTATGTGCATGTGAACCGTTGTTCACCAATGTGCACCGTTTGACAACGTGTCGCCAGACGATGCTTCAGACGTCTTCACGTCATCTTGCACGTTTCTTAACGTTATTTTCTACCCTCGAAGCTTACTAAGCTTATATTTTTAAACGGTATCCCTTTATTGAATGAATAAAAATATCACGTTTGCTTATTCTGTTGAATCGATTAAACGTAGAATCGGAACCATTTTTAGGAGGAATTGGAAAATATTTCATGATATTTTTTTTCTGATAGTTATTTTTTTATGATAGTTTTTTTTTTTTTTTCAAGGCGAAATCTCGTATAGCCGCAAAAGTCTATATAGAGACTCCGGCACTCGAATATCATATTTCACAAGTTCGCGTAGCGTGGTTGCTGTCTCGTACATGAAAGGGTGTTGATTGGATCGTGACGCATCTGCAATGGCCTCGTTCGTCAGCGGCGTTATATTCCGAATTTCGCGCTCGCGACTCTCAAAGAGTTTGGGAGAAGGCAAAATGAGGAGCGGATGGCGGAAAATTACTTGCTCTCTGTCATTCGCGCGTTGCATCGGGCGAAAATTGTGCAATTAGCCGACACGACGCCGACGGCACGCAATTATTATAATTGCGCAATGTGTAATTGTATTATTCGTAATTTACTACGTACAGCGTCTAATCTCGCGGATGGTGGAGAGAAAATGTTCCGGATATGAAAATGGGAGGTGGAAACGGTGGCGAAGACAAATCTCTCTTGTAAACTTCACATTGTACACGCGTCTTCAAGAAGAAACAACGCAAGCAGGGCGTTGTGTGATGAGCATGCACAATACAATTGCCCTCATTCGCACGAAATAAACGCAAAAGAAAATCTTGCAAGAACAGTACGCGCAGGATGCATGTACGATAGTACGATGCGAAAAACGCAGATCTAGCATGTACATAATAAATTCAACAAGTTTCATAATACGAATGTAAATGTGCGAAATATGCAAGATTCGTTTCTATTCTCGCATGAATAATGATAGTAACGTCGGGTCAATTTGCAACGCAAAGTTAATTTTTGGGAGTGAGCGGCGAGGTGAGAATGTAACTGGTACTGAAACAATCGTCAATATAAGGATGAATCGTGAAAGAAGTTGCGAAGAAACGTAACAATATCCGACAATGTGAGAAAACTGGTGAACGTCGTCAAGGGAAAGATCGAAGATTGTACGGAAAGAGAAGATTATGTTATGTTATCGCGCAGGAAGTTCATGAAACGTTGTCTAGTCGTTGGCAGATAGTTGACCGTGGTCGTTTCTTTATATTAGGCCCATAAAGGCAGCGAACCGGAGACTGTATATGGCCACATTCTCCCATTCTCCAGTTTTTCCTCTCTGTGCTTCCAGTGGTCGGCGAGGCGAGGCTTTTACCGACGGTAGAGCAAACGGGAATGCGATTAATGGATCTCCACTTGCTAACGGAGTGATTTGTCGCGGGTGGAAGATTTACAGGGGATCGATCGCTCCGAGCATCCGCGACACATCGTCTCTGTAAGGCTCTGATTCATCTGTCACCAGATATTTATCGCGAATAAAAAAAAAAAAGAAATGCGAGTTCGTTGAAATCCACAATACAATCTCAATAATTAATATTTTGTTAAATTAATTTTCAAATATAATATTACAAAACGCGAATTTTTTATTGACATCGTAAAAGCTTGTATTGTTGGTATATTTTAATGAAACAGTGTTCAGTTTATTTTAAGTTTTATGTAATAAAACAGTGGTAACTTAATATTACACTAATTGTAAGAAAAATATTTTGTTCATATTTATATAAATAAATATAAACAAATATTTACAAAGCTGAAAAGTACTATATATTGAGCGGAGAAATAACTAAATTCTTTGCTATGCATATAAAATATTTTGGCGTTGTTAAAAAATGCCAATTTTACTAAAAGCACTCAATTACTTATTTCCTAGTGTGAAAAAAAGATAAATAAAATAGAGCGCTTCTGTAGTAGGCCTTTAAAATTTTATTGAAATTATAAAGGATGATTTACGTGAGGATCTTCAACGAGTATTCAAAGTCGAAAGCTAAATGAGAAAAGAGGAGAACAGGTTTAAATAAATCTTCCATTTTTGTTCGCGCGAAAAGGAAGCAGAGTGTGACGCCAGAATGAAACGTGGCACAAGTCTGAAGTAAGCTAAAGAGGCAGAAAACCCAAACCGGAGAAGTATGCTGACGACGCGAGTGGTGCTCAGAGCCGTCCGCTGCCGACAAAGCGAGAAAAGAAAGGGAAGAAGACAAGCGACGGAGCAAGAGAGCGAATATGTAAAGGATGACGGTTCCAGCAAACCAAGAGGACACACGAACTCATGGATGAAGCGGACGGAAAAAGTGGGTAGCCAGGGGGTTGGGAAGGGTGGCAAAATAGCGCGCTTTGTGCGCGGCGAGTGAGACGCCAGTCTTTATGATGCTACTCGGCCATAACGACGCCCATTGCATTGTGCTCCATGTAAAGCACACCCCGAGTTGTAGACCCGGGTTAAGATCGGCCTTGGCACCGCGGCCAGAAATTCGCGAGCGTCACCCTCGCCATCCTCGATTTTCCCTCGTTTTCTCCTGCCTCGCGGCCGTCTTCCTTTCTTCGCTTCATAATGCATCGCGCGATAAAAGAAACGAACGTCAACCACGGTCTTTTTTAGACGCGTCATCGCGAACCATCCACGGAACGGAGAAAGTTGGAGACGTGTCTGGAAGGAAACTGGCCATTCCTCACCGTGACGATCGTTTTGCGACCCCTTTGAGTCCATCAAGTTTGAAGTGGTTAGATGTCTCTGTAAGCAAACGATCACGTAGCGCGAAAAAAGGTAAAGCTGTCTCTGTGAATCGACTTAATTGATGTCGTTGGAGTGCTACGTGATCTTTGACTCGCAGTATTTGACTTGGACGTACCATAAAATTTCAATTATGAGATTACGCGGAAGACATGCTCTTAGAATTTTCTATCTTATGGTGCGTTTAAATGTGAAATTCTCCTAGATTTCGCGCACGCAATTATTTAAATTGGTCACATACAATTTTTTGATAGCAATACATATTATTTTCTCTGTGAAAATAATACTCAGACGATATCTGATGCTAGCGGAGGAAGTTAGTCATAGAATATGATTAGCAATGAAAAGTTGAACTTGGCTTCTATATTAATCCGTTTCAGAATTCTCTATAGCAAATATTCTTTTTTCCTTTTTTAATGAACTTCGGGAACTTTGGTGAAGAGAATAATTGAATTCACCAGCGAAGAAGTTTTTCGATGAAGAATGCAAACGACAAGGTTGCGGAAGCGAGCGTTATTACTTTTAGCCTTTCTACCCGATAGATTTGTGTTCCAGAACTTGCCATCGCTTTCAAACAACGGGATGAGTAGTATAACGGAAATAGATCGGAAGACACCTAGTGGTAGGAGATAGAGATAAGTTCTGGTTTTGATAGTTATGATTGCGACGATGGCACGCCCCTCTTCTAGTTGGAGTTGCCGCCTGCTGAGTGCCATCCGTTTTCTATGATAGTACCCGTCTATAAACGCTTCTATGCTTCTATTACAAGCTTAATCCATTAAAGATCCTTTATTAACACGCTCTCAAATTTGCTTCTCTTGATTCGCTAATGATCTTTCCGATCAGAAAACGGTATTGCAAAAATACTTGAATTGAAAATCCGAAATTCGAATTATTTACGGCCACTTAGTACATAAAACGGTAATGGAGTATTTTTGTGTTCGAAGCGGAAACCTCGTAAATTTTTCGTCCGATTTCGTCGGGAAAACAGATTTTAAAAGATCTTTCCCTGTGTTAAACCGCAGCCGTTATGTAACTCATTTAAATCAACTCGTCCCTCTTTCGAACCATCTCTTTTCTCGCTTGTCCTCTCATCGACTTCAACGGATAATAATGTAGTCGAATGACGCGCCGGTGTTTTTAGGCGCGAGTTACTGCTGCTTCCGCGGCCGTCTGATTTACATTTATTGCGCCGTTTACATAATGGTGCCCCTACATCTTCCGTTATTCCAACTAATTATACTCCCATTTGGATAAAATACGATTCCGAGCGTCGGACATTTGAACGTTTCTGCATGAAGTTGAGGGATTCCGCCACTGGTTAATTTTCGTGGTGTCACGTATCCAAATTTATTTGTTCGTAACTATGGCCATCATTATGCTAGCCATAAACAATAGAATACAATATTCATATTTATACGCGTACACTCATCAGCTAAAAGGTTGCAACTTGTAACACTTTTTTTCCGATGGATTTCGGAACTCAGCTTTGCTTGTAGAGCAGTTGAATGTAAATTGTTAGATTCATAAGTAAGAACCAATCACTCGCAGGCTGCATTTCGAAATCTATGGAAAAAAAGTGTTGCAACCTTTTAGCTGATGAGTGCACAGTATGAAAAAAATGTGAAAGGCAATCTAATGATTTTTCACTCGTCTTTTCTCTATTCTGCTCGATCGCAATTGCGTTCAGATTCCATAACATCATTATGAGGATAAATCAATCTCCCGTAACGGATTTCAAGCGCGTGGCTCGCGAGATTAATCATTTTTCTCGCAATTGGATCGTCGCCCGATCGATAGGGTCGTTATACGTAGCGAAGTCAATTTCGCGGTGATCGCATAAATTGTCCGTCGTTACGGAGTCCGGTAAGCCCGTGGCGAGCAGATTTCACCTGGAAACTCACGTGGTGCGTTAACCCCATGGAGGATAATTCTCGCGGGCTGTAGCTAATTGCGATTAGGTCAAGAGAGCGAAGGCTTCCCGACGGAGGACTTCAGGGCTACGTAATCAGAACTACGGAATGATCTTATTCTGGATGGAAGCCGCAGCTTCCTACGGCGACCGAAGATGGTCGTCTGAGTACGACCGCTGGTCTCAGCAGGTCTATGGTTAATTGTCCTCGTTTGTTACGATTACGTGAACGATACATCCTTTTTATCGTTATTCTTTGCTTGAAACGACTATTGTCCTTTTTACTGCTCTGCGTTCGCATGTTCTCAGCCAGCGGCATATATTTCCCGGGCGAATTTCTGCTTAATGTCCGATAAAGAAAGATCGGTAGCAGGACTCTGCTAGATTATCTCGACCCATTGCGGACGATATACCTATACATATATAACACAATGAGTAAATAAATAGATGTGTGCTGAGGGTAATATGATCTCTCGGTTGGACGATCGCGAACTGTTTCTATCAGGATATTATCGTAAGTGACTTTATGATTCAATGATTTATATGCACATTTATAGTCACCATAGATGCACTACAAGTGCACTAATGAAAATCTCACTAGCACATTTATCTTTTATTGTACTAAATTTTTATAGTAAGGGAAAGCCGCTGTATGGCGCTGAAACAGTATCATATTTGGAGACAAGAAATAGAGTGAACTAATGAATTATAACAAATCTTATTCAAGAAAAGCCGATTTCAAAAATAGATCCTCGCCTTCTAAAAGATTAATTAGAAATTATAAGGAACTAGCAATTTAGAGATGTGTATTATAACGTCACTTATTACTAAGAAAAATGATTTGAATTAAATAGTAATTCTGGTGGAAAACGGATGAATTAGAATTTTTTGATTAAATTTACTAGAACTCTATTTGAGATAACTAGAAATAATTTCTAATTGATATAATTATTCTGGTAAAAATAAAAATTCTAGTAGATTTTATCAGAAATATTATAGCAACCAGAATTCCTGTTATTTCAACTAGAATTCTAATAAATTTAACCAGAAAATTCTGATTCGTCCATTTTCAATCAGAAATGTTTTCAATGTAAGAAATATATATTTGGAAAATAATTATGTTGTAACAAAAGTTAATTTCAATCGTTGCTCAATTTATTTCATTATTCCCTTTCTTTCCCATGAAGTAAGTCAATATTGACGATATGTCATTCCAAGTAGCGTCATTATTTACGTGGATCACGGTCGATTTTTTTAACCAAGTGTCGGCATCGCGTCGAACAAAGGCGATGCCAACGTCAATGGAGCATGATGCCGAAGGGCTGGGCTAAAATTCGGTGCCGCAGAGCGGTAAAGTGGCGGCTCGAAACGCGTCGAATTTCCTCTTTCAATTTTGCAGGTACTATTCAATTTCCCGGGTCCGCGGCTAAGGAACGTTTGGATATTTCTCTTCTTTTTTCTACCAAGCAGTTCGCTTTCTTCTCTCCATATATATATAAAGCTCCGTGATTGCTGCCCGCAATCCTGCTCTCTCTCTGGTGTTCGAGGCAGAAGTGGCCGGGCTGACCCGAAGCGAGGAGAAATGGTCTTGCCACGAGTAACGTAGTTAAGCGAACGCGTGGCCAATGAGCCGTTTTGTCCCCGACCCCTCGTGGCTTATTTTTCATTCTTTCTCCGAACGAACGGTACCCTCGTTCACCAACTGTCTTTGTTTCTCCTTCCGTTTCTGCGACTCCATCTCGTGGTCGTTGTTCTTCGTTCTCACTGAACTTCCTGTCTTCGTACTCAAGCTCGATTACCGATGGGATTTCTTTTTCCACAATTTTTTTAGATTAACTGAAGAGCTTTCAAGAGATTCTTGGTTGATAGCAAGCTGTCAGATATGCTAAGAATAATGTCAATTCCTTCTCTTTTGTGAACATATTTATTCTTTAGAACTATGAAACGCTATGTTACTTTTTTATAGGAAAAACAATAACAAGTTTAATCGTTTATTTATTTGTATTATTAAAGGAGCTTATTTTATATGTATACGTATAGAGTATAGTTTTGGAATTAAGCGCAGTGTGCCACTATCGGTATTTTCGTCTGAAACAGATCGTCTTCTCACATCGGAACGCTAATTGATTAAGATTCTTCGCAGAGACCGAATGGAGCAGGGTGCACTAATGAAATTAACGCTCGTCTACCTGGCTGCGATCGATACAGGCCTTTAATCAGTCCCTTTGGTCCTTCTCGTCGGTTTTCCGGCGGATCGACGTTTGGAGTGCATCGAAGCCGAAAAGTTCTTCCCCGTTAGTACGCGCGCCAGGGGAACCTTTTCAGACGGCAGGGGCGCGACGCTCTGTAAAGTAAAGTAAATAATGATTAGGGCGATTTGTATTTTTACGTCGTGCCTGATTTCTGTTGGGTAAATATTGCGAGTTTTCTTAAGACCGTACTTCTGTTCCCTTCCGCTCCTCTTTACTCAGTCCGATTCGCTCACCCTTGGCATCGGCTTTTACGAGAAGGTGCGTATCTTTGCTGGATAGACGTCTGGCGAGGAAATCGTGATTTCTATATAACAGTTTGTAACGTTTGTATGTAGCCATTACTGTAGAATCCCTAATGCGATTTAAGATTACTACCATTCAACAAGACATACTTATTTATAGTTAAAGTAAATCTGGTTACTCAACTATTTGTAAATATCTCATTCGCTACAACAGCAATACGAGAGAAAGATTCTTTTTTAACTTTTTGTTGTCATAGATTTTTTGCTACTTAGCTTGCCACACTGAGTCTTGCCATTTTGAGAACCAATAACTTTTTTAAACCCTGTTAAATTTATAGTGTCAAATTTAATTTATTTTTACTCGCTACTGCTCCTGTACTGAGAAAAAAATTTATTCAACGAACTAAATATATTTAGTTGTTTGCAGATTTGGTTAATTCAATAAATTTTATTTTAATCCAATTTAACTGTAGTCTGTCTAACAAACTGTTCAATGTTAAACAGACTACGGTTAAATTCAATTAAATAAAATTTGTTGAATTAACAAATCTGCAAACAAATGTGTTTAGTTAGTTGAACAAATTTTTTTTTCTCAGTGCATTCAGTATGTCGTTATTTTATACTAAAACAATGGATGAGCAGTGACGACTTTAATTAGGTTAATTTGACATTATTAAATTTGACATTATAGATCTAACAGCGTGTCCTTTAAATATCAATAAATGATTATAAATGATCTAGTGTATAAATATTATAATTTTAAATATATAACAGATATTCACAGTGTATATTCATCATTATTTGTAAATTAAATTTTTACATTAGAAAAAAATAAAAAGATTGCAAAAATATACACTCATGTAAATGTTTCGCTTCAATCAATTTGACTCATGTGACAAACTAGAATTAAATTTGTATAATACGAAGGTATTATGTTTTCAAGGAAATTTTCAGTGAGCCAATCAGTATTGTCAATGAAGTTTTCGTACGAAATACGTGAAACGTTTCGCAATATCAAAACAAAAGTCACCATGTACGTTTCAAATCTAGTCGTTCGACATGCATTCGAACAGAAAATAAAAGGGAGAACACATTTATCGAGCCCGCTCTCGGGCTGCATTGTACAATATCGCGAACCGATAGGCGTCGGTACATTTTTTTTTTTTTTAATCGGACGATTTCGGCTTACACGTTTGTAAAATCGCCGATGAAACGATCTATAGGCGCGATACTTCAACGTCGTTGAAGTGGAAACAGTTGTAGCACGTCGAGTAGGCACGTTTCCGTATACCGCGATGAAACCAATGAAACGGGAATGGGGCGGATACGCTTCGGTCGTTTGCATTTTCCCGTGTTCATACTCTGTCACGGCTTATACGAGAAAAAAAATGTTTGCAATGCAGAACCCCATTCACGACATCCACTCGATGCGAGTCTTTCTACCAGCTACGTAATTATATCTTCATTATTTTACTTGGTTCATAGCGCGACTTTCCAACTTTGTCTCCATCTTCAAATCACAATTCTCCCCTTGTTATTGCATTTGACGTTTCACCGAACATTAACATCTCGAAACTTTCCTCCTACCATCGAGCTGTCCGTAGTGGGCCGTTGATAGATTTTCTTCGCCTCATTATAACTCGTTAAAATTTCATTCACGAGGAATGGGCATTCGCGCGACGTCCATTTGTTTCGTCTGTTGTATTTCGTAGCCGGTACGCGATCCTCCTTCAACCAAAGTTACGAGTGGAATAGCGCGGCGGCGCAAACTTCTCTTGGCTACAAATTAGGTGCTAAATGGCGCGAAACGGTTCGTTGCAGTACTTAGAAGGATATTGCTGCGATGTATCGCATTACCGGGACGCGATTCTACTCGGAACATGGTCGTATCGTTGGCAACGGTGGCGAGGCCGCCTTCACCGCCATCATCGGCGTCGCCGTTTCGAAGGTAGGAGTGAAGAAGAAGAAGAACATCAAGGTGGGAGGATGGTGTAAATCCAGGATCGCAGAATTACGAACGCTCGTCGGCCGAGTTTCGTCGTCGGCGCGTTAACGGCTAACTCGAAGCTACGTTAAATTAAACAGAGGGGAGATAAGTTTGGACGTGTCGCTAACTTTACTTCTCTCGAATCCTCTTCCGCCATCCCCGTTCACGTTCTCCTTCTTGTGCCCTTGCCGTTACAATCCAGTAACGCTTTCACGAGCAATCCCGATTACTCCTGCTTTTCGGTGGCTCGGTAAATGTGGCAGCGCCATGCTGTCTGGCTGAGACTTGCTGCTGTCAGCAGGAATTAATTTTACAATCCCTCTGTTGCTCGAAGAGAGAAGAGTGGCACACGATAGTCGCGAGTTCGAGTTTTACCTACTACTTTTATCAAGTGTCAAACTTGCGTATACTCTGAAGGAAACAAAGAAATAGTACATTTAGAAAGTTTATCTTCTGGTGAAATAATGTCACATGGAATGTCATCATGTGATATCATTAAATGCGGATTGTGTTTGCTCACTCGACGTTATCACATAGATATGTTTTGAGTTATTCGACACAGACGAAGATATTCAAAAGATTACTGAAAACTCTCATAAATATACCCGGGATGAAAGTTTAGGTGAGGATCTTCACTGACGGGGGTTCACGCGACATATATTCTGCACGGGGAACACCAGGCAGTCGGGAAGATCGCAATGCAAAGGGGAGGGTAATCGGAGGCAGAGAAGAGACTTCGTATTTTATCTAAATGATGTCAAAGGGGAACCGTCGCGTTTGGAGTCGGGTCGGGTCGCGGCCCTCAGCGTCTACCATCCTCTTTCTATTTTCATCTCGCTCTTTATTCCGTGTTCCTGCTCTCCGTACCCGTCCATCGTGTGCGCGACCTTTGCACTTTCCCTCTCGCTCCATCGGATGAAACGAGCGGGAGCAGTGCTTCAAACTCGCGTACGAGTAGGTCCCTCTGCGAGTATTATTCCGCACTCCACTCGCGCTTCTTCTGTCGTGTGCTCTACCGCGATGTGCCCTTACATTTAAGGGTGAAAACGTCGATACGGTCTTGTTTCTCCATTGGCTCTTTTCTACATAAATTCTCCGTTTCGCCTCGACCTTTTGTCCTCTTTTGTACCCGTCGTGCTATGTCGATTACAGGGGTCGCAGGAGGAAACGTACGCTGATATTCATGTGCATTAGTAGGAGGATAAGGTGTGTGAGTCGAGACAGCATCGCTAATGGAGATGTGAGATGTAGGTGTCCCGTAAAATTTTATAACTATAAAACTGTTTCATATCTTCTCTTTGGCTTTTATTCTTTCTCTCTCCTTCTCATTTTCTTTCTTTCTCGTTTTCTCTCCTTCCCCATCTCATTTCTTTCATTTTAGGATTTTGAGCGTTGGTTATCCGCACTTCCTGTATGTCGTTCTTTCTTTTTAATTTAAATGCAAAAACTAATGCAGAGAATATGAAAAAATTAGACTGCAAAATCAATTTTTAATTTAATTTTATGAAATGTTTTAATTTTAATATTTATTTTAAAAAGTATTTAATATTTATTTTAAAGATACATAATATGTATTAGGTGTTGGAATTAATTCGTAGCGTTTTACAAGTGATGGGAAGTACTTTCATTAATGTATTTTTTAATGCTCATGTGAAATAAATAACATTCTTTCATTAAAAACGCTACGAATTAATTCCAACACCTAATAGAAATCGAAAATTTATTTAAATGGTTTCGCGCACAATCTAATTTAATCGTCTCGTATTTTATGCGCTTTCTACATCAGTAAACTGTTTAATATGTCACCGTGAAAGACGTCAGTCATGCATTTTTTATATTATGCTTGCTCTGAATATATATATGATATTATATTAAAATAGATAGTATTAAATATATAATACTAAACTTACATAAATTATATTAATTATACTGCTGAAAAAGATTCCGTGTAATCGAAACATTCAGTTTAATTATATTAGTAATAATTATCAGACTAATAAATTAATTAAGTCTTCGTAAATTTACTCTTGGCCTTATTTTTCACATGTTGCTTTGTGTATCAAGCTACGTGAGCACTTATTTTAAATTTACTTATTTTAAATTTATAAAATTAGAGCAGAATCTGTTGCCCGAAGAGGCAGCTTTAATCAGGCGAGTATACGGTTTTCAGCTGACTCGTCAATTTAGTCATGCATTTGCTACGTGTATTCGACCGTTTGTTTGTTTGTTAAATACGCCACTTAGCTGTCAAGTCAAGCGCGGTTAGCTGTTTGTTTTACTTTCAAGCACTTGCAATGATTATTCATCGCTGCTTTTATGCCGCACTCTCCTTTCCATAGCGTACGAGGAATAATGACAGGATCCCCTATTGACTGCAGCACTCGCGACCCTGTCGTTCCTCTCCTTGGCTCTCGCGAAGAATAAACTGCGAAAAGGACTCCGTCTTTCTCATACATACACTCTGTTGTGCTCTATGTTCGATCTGAATATATTCATCTCTTTCCTGCCTTACTTCTTTTTAGCTTGGCAATGCTTTCTTCTTCTTATCAATGTTTTTATGATATTGTGCTAGTAGAGCGACGTAATAACGGTAAGATTGTTTGAACTTAAAAAATATTATTACGTTTTGTCTTTGACGAGAACTATGAAATATTTCAAACACATTTTTTCTAACTTTAAGATATAACTCAAGAGAATTGTATAGAAAAATTGTATTTTATTTTCCCGGTAACATGTATATATGTTTTGTATTACTTTCGTGACTTGCTTATAATTTTTTACATACATCGGCGGGATATACATTAAAATGTATTGCATTTCACTCTTTTTCCCAAGATAGTTGAGTATATCGCTATGTGACGACATAAATTAGCTAACGATAAAGTTAATCTCTCTTTGTCATTATAAGGACCCGTGAGAGATTGCTTTGAACGACGAGAGTTTGCTACTATAAGCTAGTACTTTCGGCGCCGTCCTCGGTTAAAAGCCACGTACCTTCATTGCCGCGGTTTAATTTTGGAAACAAGGCGCAGCTTTTCGGTGCGAGATCAAGCGAGAAACACGGCGAGACGTTACTGATGGCGGCGATAATGAGGGGAAATGTTTGCGCTCTGCTATTAAAGGCCTAAAACCTGAAAGGATTCTCTTGTAGGACAGACAATCTACTGTCCCGAGTATCTCGACTCTGAAAAAGGGACCATATCTTTTCCTCACGTAGTTCTGTGCGATTCATCGACATACCTCTACCTTTCTTGAGTGAACGATACGTGTAATCTCTGTGGCCTTCCCATTGAAATGAAACCGAGTTCAGTGCGATTCTATGCATTCAAGCGCATCTGGAGACTGAATCGGTATCGGTATGCGATAATCCTGGTTGCTTTGTTCGTTTGACGATCGATTGATGAAGACTAGCAGAGCGCACGCATAGCCTTCCAGGCAGGTGATCTGCCCAATAGTGTGAACGCTGCTTCTCTCTGAGAGGTACCGTTGCGTACCATCGGGCACGCGATTGTATAACATGTAATATGCAACATGTTGTATATGCAGCAAATCTGATATCTCTCTGCCTCACCGCTATTTATTCATGTTTGCATTTCCTTTGTTGCAGGTGGTGAGTAGACAAGAACCGCACACATGCTTGGTAATACCTCGATGACATTCAACGAGCACAGGTATTTTGAGAAATAAATCAGAGATATTTATGGCTTTACGTTGGAAACCAGTAGCGAAAGTAAAATTACTCTCAGGAACTAAATTAAGCAAGAAAAATTTTCTTTTCCGAGCGCTCCCCTCGAGCATAAGAAAAGAATTGACTCCCACGTCGCCAAGTAGCGTTAATTTTTTAGTAAACTTTTTGCCCCTTCATTTTTCGCGTATCTAATTGAGTAATTAATGCAGGGTAATATTTTCCGAGTTAAAATTATAACAATGAACAGATGAACAGTTGACGAATCATGGAAGATTTAGGATATATTTTTACAGTTCGCGATTTATTTCTCTGACACTGTCTCCAAAACTTTGAATGTATCGATCTGGTATAACAATTAATATCTAAGGGACTTATCATCTATCTTGCGATGGCATGCACAGCGGACTGTCGATAATAATCTCCCAGAGCGCGATCGATTACGGTACAGATTACTCAGGTGCCCGTTGCATTGATCAAAGCGGGATTCACTCTAATTGGCACGTGCACGCTTTGCCAGGAATTTGATTTGCTTTCCGTTTACCGAGGATCCGCAGATTGACCTCGACGATATTGCGATCTATGTACTTCAGCGAGCTTCAAAGAAGATGTGAAGCAAGTAAACCTAAGTTGGAATTCTCTCTCTCTCTCTCTCTCGATCGTATGAATATCCACATACGAGATTATTGCAATTTTAGATGTGCGGTATTCTGTTTCGCTCGAGCAACATCAATACGCTGACGAGTAAACACGTGATTAAACATTCGTAAAATTAAATATGTAGTAAATATAATGAATATTTTATTATTATTTTCAATGTGTATACGGTTCGGTGGGATTTATAATTAGATGGTTCAGAAAATAAACACTTAAAATTAATGATAAAATTAAAAATTTTCAAACATGAGCATTTTGGTCAAACACATACACACACGTACATCTTGGATAGTTAAATTCAATTTATATTCTATTAAAGTCTTTATAATATCTGCTTTAAATTGTTGTATATGTTATTTACTGACGCAGCTTTGAAAAAGTTAACATGATTCTACAGAACTAGTAAAAATATAAAAATCATTATCGTTGACGTGTTGTCATAGACCAATCCATACCGAACGCGAGGATTATCCAAGATTCTAAATCGACGTAGTAAAAGAAAAAAGATCGATAATCACGAGCAAATTGGTTGCTGTCCCGCGATCCCTTAGTCGAGGATCTGTCGACTTCATCGGCAAGCGGACTTTAGCGGTGACGCGTCACAGCGGTTCGACAAGAGATAAGCCATCAGTGTCAGTTTCAGAGATCCGAAAGCGTTCGCTCGACAGTTACGTTAAAACGGGTTGATATCTATCGTCCTACACGGTCGAATGTCCTGCCAGGACTTTGTGATGCCCATCACAGGAGAGTCATACACGTCAGCAGCATGCCTGGCACGGCACCGCGCATCGCAGATAACTCATATCCATCTATATTAATTCCCGACGGTGCATGCGCGCCCTCGGAAATTAAATGGCGTCCTTACGTCCCGGGTGAGCTGCGATTCATATCGATCTAGGATATCCGACTACTATCTGGGCCCCGTCATAAGCGCGATAGCCTACCGTTGTATCCTCGTTCACGAACGTTGCTCCGCGAGTCCTGTGGGAAGGCTTGCTCTGACAGACGTAATTCCGTATAATTGAATATTACTCTCCACGTCACCAGACACGATCATGATCTGGATTTAAATTGTTCTTTGGTAATGGGACGAGATCACGGATAGAATTATACGTTTGTCACGTATCTCACGCAACTTTTTTCAGTTAGTATTAGTTCTTGCCACGAATAGCGTTTGCTGCTATCAATTTGCACGTATCATAGAGCGTGCGCGATACGAAGGAGCGGTCTTTTCCGTTGAATTCGCGGACGAAAATGCTTCGGTGGTGCAGACGGTCACCATAAGTCTTCATTACGTGCACGTGTATCATTGCGTGCCCCATAACTTACTGTTACTTTGTTTTACCTTATTGTTAAGCCACTCGTTACCAATCGTTGCGCATAAATCCACGTGCACTTTGATACCACAAACGTACGAGATTGAATATTTTTCTACACGTCGGTGATAAGGGATTTGGCGGAAACACGAAATGGAAATACGATGAAAACTACCACTAACGATAAAAATAGGAAACTTTCTTGCCAGATAAAGGGAACACGAGCTTTCTTGGCATAATTTTTAAAATGTTGCGTTTCGAAAGATCGTTGAAGTTTTAGATATGAGAGACTCATGTTGAAAATTTGCACGCGAGAGAAATTATAAAATATGTCTCGTAAAGAGAGTTTGCATTGAATTTCAAGTACATGTTCGTTTAACGTGTTTGTCCTGCATTTTCTTGACACAGCCGTGCATATTTGTAGAATGTAATATTTACATCTAATAAAATTTTTCGTCGCGCAATAAATTTTTACTCTTTACACTCGCGCTGTATTCCTCTATTCGTTGCAGAGACAGAGAAACAGTCTGCGGAGTAATCAAACAGTCGCGTGACTTTATTTGCCGGCTGCTCGGTTTTTATCATCCATAAAAGCAGTTACGAGTCTGGAATTTTTGATCGAAGTCCTCGGCCAAATGACGGGGGAGAGACGGACATTTTTGCCCGCGTTGTTACTTTAACCCCGACTGATTGTCGGTAGTACCCTACCGAGGCTCGGTCATCTCCTGATACCCCTCGCCGTCATCCGTCACGCGACGTATAGGCAGTCTCGCGTGCGAACACGACGCTTCCTGGAAATCGATCCATCGTTCACAATTGACTTCACTCTTTCCTAGTTTAGGTGCGTCAGAGACTGCCGTCTAATTAACCAAATAATAGACGACGGGAACGACGATAATGGTCGTACGGTAGTTCACTCGTACAGCAAACTTTACGGTGTCGTGTATCGCTCGACAAATCGAGGATAAAATTTCAGACCGTACATTTTGTAAATATGAATTTATTTTTTATTGCTTTCCGCAGTTACAATTTATGTACTATTACAATTTATATACAATTTATATACTATAGTTTATATAATATACAGTTAAAATGACATTTTTGTTGAATTAAAAATATGGTAAATAGCACTGAAATTTCATCGAATGAAAATGCTGCTTTATGTGGCGTCCACGATTGCTGCTTTTTGAAATATCTTTTAAAAGTTACAGATATTTGCATTAGAAATTTTGTTGCGATGATTCTCATTAATTTTGTAGTTAAATTGTGATTAAAATGTCATTTGTTCTCTCAGTATGTGTTTATTTATCTAAATAACAAAGCCTTCGTATAATGAAGGAAATAACTGTATATTTATATATAATTATTGTGACCCATTTTCAAAAATTACAGTCATTTGCCAATGCTATCAATTATATAAAATGTAAAGTTTGTCACGGAATAAATAGTTACAGTAATGCGTGTGTTGCATTAATCGTGCCGATCCAGTCGAGCGTGGCGTTGCGATAAAATAATATTCTGTGCGAATATTTTTTTTCACGATATGCAGATTGATACGACGCTTACAACATATATAAATAAAATATATGTTTTGATACAACATTTTATGATATTTTAACCGCTAAATGTATTCTCGTTAAAAGAGATAAATTAACATGATATAAACATAAGTAATAACAGTGAAATACCATTTATTTTCTTATGCATCGTCATATGATTTTTCATGATGGTATAACGTTTATTCACTTGAATATACACGATCCTATCTATTTTCGTGAACTCGCTACGGCACGCAGAGAAATGACCACTCGTCGTGGAATTTGTTTAATTTAACGGCGGTAATCGAGAGTACTCTCGTGCTTGAATACACTCGGCTGGCGCGTCGGCTAATTGGCTTCATCGTCGAAATTCACAGAGAAGCCGGCCCGGCACGTGCAACGCACTGCGCCCGCGCTCTCCTGCCGCAAAAGAATCAGCGGCCGGTGATAGGTACGAGCAATTTGGCAGCGCCATTTCGTTTCCGGTCGCGGTGACTAATCGCCGGCCGCGAGTGAGCGAGTCCGGTTGCAGGTCCGGCCACGTTTGAAGAGCAAACGCCATTAGGATTTTTACACTTAGCGAAGCGGTTCGACGGTTAATTGCCCTGAGCGTTGCCCATGATAACAAGGACGGTCATTAGCCGAAACGAGAACGCGGTATGCGACGGTAAAAAAGATCGTATGCTGAG
Organism: Acromyrmex echinatior; assembly: GCF_024713525.1. Lineage (NCBI taxonomy): Eukaryota > Metazoa > Arthropoda > Insecta > Hymenoptera > Formicidae > Acromyrmex > Acromyrmex echinatior. Next base: position 4,185,016 of record NC_141870.1, read on the forward strand.
AGTGCAACGTGTATATATATATATATATATATATATGTGTACCTCTGAGACAAGAGTCACAATTGCCAAGAGTTGATTTTTCAGCAGACGTGATTAAAAGGAAGAGAAAAAAGAACTTTTATGATGATGATTGTGCAACGAAGATGCAACACAAGTTAATTGTTGGACTCGTAGTTAATGCTCCTTGTTTCTCTATTTCTGCTCCAAGAAATCACTAATTAAGACGGAGATGCCTCCACAGGAATTAATTACAAGTTGATTTACTTTAGGTGAACCATCGCAACCAATGAATATCATCCAGTCAATAAGGGATAAAGCTTGCGTCATAATTCGTACTTGAAAGGAGCTTTCATCTATCACATTACACTAATCTTAACAATTAATTAATAATAATTCTCAGCAACATGTCCGAAATACTCATAACTGACAGATAATTAATGAATACGACCTAGTAATTAATATATCTGATCAAAATGGGAATTACACTATTAAAAGTCAAACGAATAATCCAATCTTTTTAGTTAAATAATATTTTCTTATTTTTAACTTTTATAAAATGTATCAAAATGTAAATCAATCCATTTCTGTAGTTAGTTTCAAACAACGTCCACATTTAATATATGCACTTAGTAAATAATAAACTAAATTTGAGTCAAATTTAAAACGTTTTCTAGAATTAAATTGTTTAATTCCATTGTTTTAAATTAATATATTAGCTAAGAGCAATGGTGACCTATATAAATAATTAAAATAATTCAAATTGGATATAATTTATTTACATTTTAAATTTTACAGTATATATACGTATACCACATAGAAATGTATATCGTATATAAGAGTAATATAATGCTAATTTATCTTACGAATTTTTAATTTAATTTAACTTCACCTTTCGAGAAATTTCTCATAAAGTACGCTTTCCTAGAAGTGACTGTCTCGAAAAACACGAGATGCGACCAAGCACGTTTGACCATCCTCCTTTATGCATTTGAATGTCAACTAACCGTCTGACTCCGGGGATATTGCACAGCGATAATTCCGAGAAATTGGGTTACTCTTTAATGCATGCGGGAGATTCATAATGCGAGTGGTGGCCACCCGGCGGAAAGCTTGGAGTGTATCCCTGTCTCGTTTCCTCTAAGTTCACGTTACTCGGACTGCAACCGGTAGGCGCACCTTTTTGCCCTGTTAACTCACGCCAAATTAATTCCGCGTTGAATCGCTCCCTCGAGACAAGAATCACGGACAGTAGGCAAAATCCTTTGCTAACAGCTTTACGTGCACGTAGAGAGGCAAGCAATAGATACGTTTCGCGTAATATGTGTACGCGATATTTCTCTTCCATTAGAAATGACACACAGACACTGGCGCGACAACGATGACAACAATAACAACTCGCGGGCGTCAGAAAGAAATACGGCGGTAAAACGCGCGGCGATAGCGACGAGAAAATTGACTTACCGACCAGCGTGTTGGATAAAGCGGGAAAAAGTGAAGTTGCACGTCGCGTACAGTGGACGGGAAAAGATCGAAGCACGATGCCTGGCACTCGTGTGTTTTCCGCGCGGAGATGGCGTCCCTTCATTTTCCGTGATATCCGGAGTTGCCGACGTTCATTCCACTCTTGTCGACTCGATGGAACCATTGTACCGCGTCCCCGAAGTTCCGTAATCAAAAGTACAAATCACTGTATAACTCAGTCGTGTTGATGGCGGGACGAGAAAGACGGGAGAGCGAAAGAGAAAGAGAGAAAGGGAAAGGGGAGACGATAAAAGACGAAGGAGACGAGACAAGAAGGAACATGGCGCAGGTTATATACCGGAAGACGGGCTCTCTCGACCGAAGGGACAAGAAGGGAAAGAAGGGGATGCCCCCTCGTGTAAATCTCGCTTATACCGGCGTGGCGAAGCATAAATTTCCTTTCGGCGACCTCTGCCTGTCGGGGGTTGTTGCCTTCGCTAAACGCCTCTGTGTTGGATACTACTTATCTGCCGGGACCGCATTCGCGGACGAACATGCCGCTCCTTTTGTTTTAGACCGCCGTATTGTTCCCCGGCCACGACGCTTCCCTAGAGAGAATGCGTCTCATCCACCGGATATCGACGCACCGCAACCGGGCTGTAGTAAGCGACTATTACACCACCCTCACGTGACACGATATCGATATATCGCACTATCACGGAGGTCGGGAAATGACATTGGCCATTCCGGCATTAAAATGATAGCGAGTGAACAATAATTTCTTCATACGCAAGAAAATGCATATTTCATGGTACATTAAACTTTAATGCGAATAACGTCTACGAGGGAGACGCTCGTGGGAATTGAGAAATATCGTACATATGCAGCCTTACTAGAGGCTAACATGTGTCAGTTTGACGCTTCTGTCAGCTGACGTCAAAGCGGCGAAGTGCAAGGTACCATTGGATACCATAGGTGTAAAGTACGTAGTTATTGTTATGATAATGTGATCTTATTGCAGTTGCATCTTCTTTTGTGTATCTTGTTTCTGTATCTTACGATACTAAATTCTCTTCACACTTATGTTAGTATTAGGATGATACTGCATCTCAAGTTACGAACTGTCGGTTTTACATAACAATATGATACCGTCAAATATTTCTGCCTACATCAACCTTTAGGTCTCGCAGATGTTCGTGTCATGCGTGGAAGTTTCGTATATAACGCGTGCAAGAGCGCGTGTGCGGCCCGCGCAAGTACAGTGCTAAATGCTGACAAGGAGATTTCGTCCGTTTAGAGTTAGACGGGGAGACAGACTTGCGGGGGTGGTGAGACGTCAAGGAAGAAAACTGGGAGAAGGGTGGTGAACGCGCTCACCCGGCTCCCTTCGGTGTTTGTAAGCACTTACCCCGCGGCTTATTGTTACCACAGCCCTCTCTTTTGTCGGGATTTGTAAAAGCACTCGCTGCGTTAATTCCCGGACGCCGGATGCTGCGTAATGTAAGCGCGTGCTCGTGTCAGTCGACGCAGTCTCGACCACTCGAAAACTGTTTCGCTAACGTCAGTACTAATCTGGGTTAAGTTACTCTACTTATCCTTGAGGAAACTTTTCTTCTATCTCCATTTGACAAGTGCTAAGCGATTGAATGGACACAGTTTATAAATTGGAAAATAAATGTACTGTGTAATAAAATCGTTGTGTGATTTATATCGCTGGCTTTGTCGGCGAGAAATTCGTGAGTTCGTATCTTTGAATCGTACGAAATAAACTCGCGTTTATTGTTTGACACGATCGGTCGGGAATCGACACCGGGACGTGCTCAGCTCTCGAAAGCTTCCAGTCGAGCGTGACGGTCGATTTCCTACGACAAAGATTTGCTCTCACACGGATTCTCCTCCTTCTCCCTTCTGCTTCCCTCTAGCTTTCCCCGTCGCCGTTCCCTTCAACGACGAAGACGCTCTCGTCTTTCTTATCTGTACCTATCTATCTTTTTCTCCTTACACTCGAGGCACGCGTACGTGTGTATTGAATATAAGGGAATAAAAAGAGGAAAAAGGCTTTATCGAGAACTCCTTCGGTGTTTGGCACAACGGGTTGAACAGCAACGCAAGGAAAAGATCTTCAGTATCGCATTTTGGGCGAGCCTGATTATCGGCTAAGTGGTTTACAGTAAGGATCGTAGCTTCACCGTCGCGACAAGTTACATTAATGTATCTCGTTGTCACACCTGCATCTAATAACGTGTGACACGATGCACATAACGGAAAAGCGTTCATTATGGCCTGCTAAGTTTCATTATCGTCGCGATAAGAGCTTTCGCTCTGCAACAACTTCCCTTGACGCTACGCTGTTTTCCACAGATTTGAGATGGTAATTCACGTTTTACCGAGATAATCTATAAGCGAAGGGCGAACTAGAAACCGTGCAAAATGTTTTCGACGTAGCAAGTCGCACGTAGTACATGTATTGATCCACTTGCATATCCACGAAGGTGTAATAAGCGGTAACAGACTTTATTAGCTTTCGGAATGTGCGGGCCGTTTAATGTATTCCATTGTGCGGTAGTGGTGGCGCCGGCAACCGTGCTAATTCCGAAATTCCGGGTATTATGGCCTTCAAGTGAATTTCGACGTTCGCGCACATCTATAACGCACGCGACCCTCTCACACCTTTCCTCGGTGAGAGAAGTAGAAATCAAGATGGGTTTATACTCCATCTGCAAATCCCGCTTATATGATATTTATTTTAATCTTCAATTTTTCATCTCGCGATCATTTGAAATTATAGAATATTTGATACTCTTAAAACATTCTAAAAGTAATTTTGTAAATTAAACATGACACATCGATATAATTAAAATACAAATAAAAAATATTGAAGTTTGACGTTCGTCATAGAACGTTTTGCGCTTTCTTGTGGGACGACGTTTGTATATGACCGATATTTCAAAGTTTTATTAAAATTCTGGCACGCTCTGGTGCAAACGGATATCGGTTTTTCCAGAGAGAATATCGTAAGTCGCAGCTTCACTTTTATCGTGGCCGACTTCTTCGAAATAATTCCGTCAGGTCGGAAATATCCCTTCGCTTTCGTGAGAGAAAACTTTAGGTCGTTATACCAACGACGACATATTGACTTTCCAGAACTTCCGGCGCATCCACGCGCTCTTTCATCCCCCCGGTGACACTCACTTTGACGCGTTGCTTGACTTTTCATCGACTTTCCGATGCACGCGTCGTGTCGTGTCATCGCGCATCGTCGTGCTGGCGGCGTTTCCGCGGGCTGCTATTTTAAAAGTTGCCAATCACCCGTTATTGCCCCAGTTTTCCAGCGGCCTGAACAGGACATCGTCGAGTCAAGTACGGAGGAAGGCAAACACGCCCGAGTTGTTTCGCTCCCGGGGGAACGTTGTACGGTTAAACGAGAAAACGATGAACTACAGACGTGTACGTCGTGTATCGCTCGCTGCACCCCTTGATTCGATGAGTTGGCCCGAATTTTTCTCGCTTGATATTTTTATGCGACGCGCTTGACATGTCTCTCGCCTCCGCTTCATTTGACAATCACTCCTTTCGGCATTGTGTACACAAATATGTATATTTCCATTTACCCTTTTGATATTCTTATTTATATATTGTAATACGCGATATACAATTACATCTTCGAAATTTTGAAATTGCGATAATTTTTAATTTCATACGTTGGATATTTTACGCTACATTTTAAGCTTCATTGTATATGAAGGGAATGAAACAAAGGGTGGGTTAATAACGATGTTAATTTGCATATAATAACTTATTCAAAGTCGAACAAATCCGCGAATAAATCGCTCATCATCGCGCGTTGCACGGCACAAACTCGCCTCTGTGCAATATGGAGAATGAGCGGTGGAATGCTGGATGAGGAAAATAGTTGATTTATCATTCTGCGTGCTTTAGCAAAACTGGAAAGGAGATAAATTTGTTCAATAATGACTGAGGGTTTACCAGAATAACGTGTATCAAGATAATACCGTTTTCATGCTCAGCGAGAAATCTGACAGTCCCAGTACTTTCAAGTTGAAACAGCTGCACGTCAGGTCACTCTTAATATATGCAACGGGCGATTAAATCTATGCGGTAGTCACTCCACATACGGAGTTCTCGTTACATGTAAGCTGTCCTCCTCGTAAACTGTTTATTGCATTTGGCGCCACGGTGATGCAGGATCATTGGAATTTCTCTTTGCTACATGTTAGGCGTTACGGCACTTATGTTAATACTATAGTGTGCCGGCATTTCCCACGTGCCGCCCATTACACTGCCATACTTCGTGGTAACATACTCCCCCCGAGACAATTCCCGCTATAACTAGTATTACTAACTTTGCGAAGCACTTTATTCCGGCGCGTCTCATAACTCGGTTACCGCTGTACTAAAAGGCATCTCTCGCATAAGTCATAGTCGTGGAATTCAATATCAGATTGTTTTTCCATGTTTGCATTTTTACATGAAACATACTAAAAAAAAAAACTCTAAAATACTCTAAAATCTTTAGAGTGGACTTCTAAAGAATGAAATTTCATTCTTAAGAATTGAAAAATGTCTCTACTCTTTTTTATACTGGCTTAATTATCACTCTTTGTCACTTTTTAGAATTAGATTCCACTATAATACAACATACGTTTGTACGCTGATCATGTTTAAACTTAATCACATTTTATTCTGTTTAAGCGTACATTTTTAAGTATACATTATTTTTTAAGTATATTTAATTTTTCGATATATATTATTTTATCGGGTATATTTTAAGTATTAAAACAGAAAAAAATTGCGTTTGCTTTCGTAATAGTTTGCTGGGCGAAATCGATATTTAACAATTTGGTAGGAAATTGCATTTCTTGATTGATTACAAGCGATGAGATACTATGGTTGGGAAAAATTTTAGGCTATTATTTTCATACCGCAAATATTCTGGTACTCCAAAATTGGTATTACATATGCGATGTTCGATGTTTCCATGATTTTATTTTTATTCAACTACTGTCTGTATAGAATAATTGGAGCGTGTTATTCAACGTGAATATTCTCGTTCGAGAACTTGCAACATTAACATCGAGTTACGGTAGTCGTGATACGACGTATAGACGTCGCGTCAATTAATATGCGCAACGGTGAGCTTCGTTACGTAAGCGAATTGTTTCTCACAGCTCAGAGCGTGCATTTCCGTTGCACGTGATGAATATTGGTAATATTTCCTTTAAAATACTTTTGGACGTTCAGCTTTGTAAATAAAATTGATTTGTGCTTTGTTAATGTAGGGAAGCGAAATGGAAAGAGGTAATTCTCTGCGCGGGTTAAAATTGGAAGCATTTGTGCATTAACGACTGGTGAAACGATAAAGCTTCTACGCGATTCAAACTGACGACGATCGCGATCAATTTTGGTAATAGCGGAGCAGCGCCTAGCACATTGCGAAATCCTATTAACTCCCACTTTCGCGATCATAGAATTGGGTAACGAGCGCGCTTTTGTATTCGAGGAAAGTGCATCGGAGTGCTCGTTTTCCCAGTAACAATTTCTAGCAGCGAAACGTTCTTCCATCACGGTGGAGAATTTACCAAAAGGACAAACGTCTTGCGCGGACTTCCGTTTAAGACAAAGGGCGAAAGGATCTTGAAGGAATCCCGAGTTTCGCAACGGCGAGCTCTCACTAACTTTATGACGGAATGAGAGAATTGAGTGAATGCGAACATAGCGGTAACGTTCTGCAACCGTTGTACCGCATATATCTTGCAAAGTTGCGCATTCTTATTCTCCCTTAATCAAGAAGGCAAATACTATCAGCTGAATGTAAATTCAGACAAATTCCAATGACGGTGCGAATCGAAAATGTTGATCTTTATACATACAGTGGCGACGCAATCCGAATGATGATCCGTTTATCGTATGGGTATAATATTTTACAAGAGAATTCAGAGGAAAGTAAATTGCATTAGTGTACAAAATTTACGTTGTGACGTCAACTGCATCATATCTTTGGATCTCAACGAAACATTACGACTGGAATAGTATCGTTTATTATTATAGCATTATCAGGATTACCGTGAAACCAAATAATAGACGTACTATTCGCGGATGGTCTACGGCTGCGCCAGCAACGTTGAGGTTGCCGTTGTCATATAGGCATTAGCGCATCGTAGGCTCCATATAATACCCATTTTATTGCGGCACTTTGTTATGTCACTTCAGCAGCAGCAGCGATGCCACACCGTCGTCGACATCATGAGAGAGCCGGCTATGCGACTGACCGCGCCAGCCAGTTGAAAAAGGAGAACGGAAATGCTGTCTACGCTTCTCGCGTCTCGTGTCCGACCGTGCGGGGTGCGAGACCGGAGAATAGAGTGGATAGAGCGAATAAGAGAAAAGGAAAAAGAGAACGAGTTGGAATAGAGGGAGAACAAGGGGGTGCAAATGAGTGGACGACCGGCTTGACCGCAGCAGAATGTACAGCCGGCTCTCCTACCATCCTCCAGCTCGTATCGAGCTATCTACAGATACGGCGCTAAACCAACCCGTTCCCCCGGAGAACGGTCTGCACGCCTTTGCCACGTAGGCCAGGAAGTCATGTGGGATGAAAGAGTAGGACAAAGAAGACGTATTTATGCGCGCGTGCAAGAGAGGACAACGCGGTGGAGATGGAGGCCTCCATGGCCATGAATCAAGCACCTCTCCACGGCTGTCCAAAGCTGGTACCGGTCTCTACCCCGTCGTAACTCGGATGGAAGTTTACCGGTTATCACGTTTGCGGTATCGTGCTGGATCTGTCTGCTCTTGAGTTTGTCGTACGGGAAAATCGATTCTCTTTTCAGTAACAATTCCTTCTTTTTCCATTATAGACTGATTTCATTGTTATAAGTAGGCTCGCTTATTATTTTCTAGTAACGTTAATTTCGTCGAGATTATTTATTGCGTTGCAAAATAATTAGTGATGCCCATTATAAATGCCTTACTGTAGGATCATGAAGTTGTAATTATGACCGAGCGTTATTGTGCAGCATTTTAATAGGACGATGAAAAACGTTTGTGTGTAACGCAGATAGCATTTGTTGTGACCTGTTTATTGTAGCGAGAAGGTGGTTTCCACGCTATCCTCGTGCATTGCCGGTATCCGCTGCGCATTTCCACGTATTACACTTTTATTATGTTTTCAACAGCGAACGGTATACTGATAATACCGGATACGAGTCATGACGTCCACTGATTTTCGTATATCACCATTTTAATCTCAGCTCATTTGTGTAAAACTCGGTTACATATAGTCCATATAGTCCACTCAATACGGCATAAAAATGCACTCATCCGCATTATGATACGTTATATGCGTCATCAGAAGAATTACATGGATACTTGATATTGCGGAAATATCTTATGGAATGAAGTCAAATAGCTATGACGAACATCTGAATTTGCATTTACATCGTTCCACTATACTCTCGCAACAATTGTCGTACGTACCTTAAGGTTTCTTATCTTGAAGATGAACTCTTGGCAGAATAAAACGGAGTTTCGATAGAGCTCGATCGATCGTACTTAAGCATGGATATACGATGTAAAGCATTCTGTGAGTACGATTACGAATGCAGGTGGAATATCAATGGCAGAAGAACGCTTTGACTCGCGCTTTTGATAGCCAAATTACCATCGATGCGAATCAAGACTAACAGATCTCTTTATAGATAATCTTGTAAGCCTCGTATTCTGGTCAATTTGTTATCATATATACCGCATGCATTTACATGAAAATCCTGTTCGTATTTGTTATCTTCTGCGAATTGCGAGTATAATTGAACAGATTCTCCCTATATCATAAAACGAAGGAGGATTATCAGAAGTAATAACATAAACTACTTACGCGATTAGTAATTGTCTCGATTCATTGTCAATGATTCATCGTTTTTGTCTCACGAATAAACTTTCTCGATATAGTTGTTCCCCAGATAAATATTTTTATCTCGAGTTGCGAGTCATCGTACGTGAGTCATGTCTCAATATAACTTTTTTCCGTACCCGCGAAAACCTTCCCTGTGGTAGTCTATAGCGACGTAATTTGTGACATCTAGTAAGTTGTCGGTTGCTGGTACGAGGAAAACTAAGACGACGAAGTGGCGTGAAAATCCCACCGCATCAATGTTTAAGCCGATATACGACGAAATCCTTTAATTAAGAGCGGCATTTCCCGTTGGTGTCGATCCTTCAGGACAGATTATGAGCTGGGTTGGCGACATGTTTCAAGGACCCATGATAGCAAGACGTTAGCGGTAATAAGGGTAAATGAGAAATGATATGGTACTTCGATCATATGTAGTTTCTAGAAACATATATTCCCTCTCCCTCCGAATTATGGATGTAGATTGAGCTGCAGGAAATTGGCTTGACGCAATGATTCGATAAGAACAAGAATATATTGCTAAGACACTTAATAAAATTCTCGTTATAATGCCTTTTTGTATTCTATGAAATATTATAAGTAAGTTTGCAGTGACGGCACGGTTTAAACGATAAGTGCAAAAGATATCAGTTGCGAAATATAGTTTAAACATTAAAGATGAAGAAGGAAATTGTACAAGGCAGGACATATGATTGTTACAATATTATTATTAATTAAAAAATAATTCATCAATCAAAGATTTATATATCCGTGATTTTTTGAGCTTTCATTGAGTTTGTAGATTTATTTATTGTTATTAATAATAAGATGTTATTAATAATAAGAAGATATTTTTGATTCATGTGGTTTATTTATTATTAATTATATATAATAATAAGATGATAGATTTATTCATGTGGATTATGAAAATAATAAGAAATAATAATAAGGAAATTTCAAGACTAAAATAATAAACTTGAGAGATATTTAGCTTCTCTATCTCTTCTTCTCTATTTCGCTCTTTATGCCGAGAAATGATTTACATATGAGGTGCCCGGAGTGCTGGAAGTTAACGAAAACGAGGTCGACTTCTCGTTCCGATTCGCTCCTTTGTTTGGTTCGTTAAGGCCTCGCTTGACGAATGATTATTCAATGTCGAACTATAAACAAGGCGTCCTATTTACACGCTCGATGGCAGGCAACGAGAACGGATGCGCTTTCAGCGGACTCACTCTGCCGACACCCGAGATCCTCTCTGACGGAAACCACGAGCTGTGAACTAAACCGGTAAGCACTATGCGAATCCACCTTTGAGTGCTCCATCTCCTTCTCCACATCTCCTAGCACTACCTGTCCTTCTCCGCCAATTCTGTTCGCACAGTTGCTATTGCTATTGAAAATCGGACGAGTACCGTTGACCTAATTCCGTTAACATCGTTCCAGTGTTACCTACCGTCACTTCCGTTTGCTATTCTCCACCAAACATTGCCCACCTTACCGATTAGATCGAATATAATTTGTTGCGAGGAACTCTATGCCCTTTCACGTAAGCGTAAGATTAATTAATTGATCGTGAAAGTTCTTTATATGAAATTTGTTGTCAATGCCTTAGATAGAATTTATATTATCGACATTCAGATGTATTTGACAAATTGTTACGTCGAACACACTTTTGCTTATATAGCAAGTTTGAATTATTCGTTAGCTTACAGTTGATGCAGCTTTATGAGGCTACATGTGTAATAAACGGAGAGTTTGTGAGTCTTATAGCCGCAGAACCAGGTGGTGCGCGAATTACCGGCATAAATATATTAAGTCCTGAGGGGGTCCCTTATTAATCCATAAATTAATTTCCTTGAACGATGGCGTCCTTGGAACTAGCCCGAGGTCTCAGCCAGGTCCTCGTAATCTCACTCGGTAAGTCGGGTTAACTTGCGACTCTATTGCGACTATCAGCCATATCTCATCGTTTGAATTTTTCAAATTTCGAGCCGAAGAACGGCAGAGGCGAGTATTTTACATAAAATCGCTGAATCCGTGCCGCCAGTCAGCGTCAGACTGGTCAAAAGTGTCTATGTAGATAACGCGGGCAATTCATTATTGCACACCTATAGCCGATAATTGCATTTTCAGGCCATTTTACTAAAACGCTCGTCTCCAGCGCCTGTCTGGACGGGAAAAGCCCTAACGCTTTCCGCCGGTCCCGTGCGAAAGGGAGTGAGGTGCAGGATCGAGAGGGGGACGAGTAACTGCATTAACCTTTCTGCTACCCCGCAGAGAGGTGGCGAGAGTCGAAGAGTAGCTGTGATAGAGCATGAGGGAAGAAAAGAGAGAAAGAGAATAAAAGAAGAGAGTTCTATAATATACGACGTCGCTTGAGCCGACTACGAGCGTCACTCCTGTCACGTCCACGCTTAATTATGTTCAATGATTTTGAACTGCGGGCCTAAGCGAATCTCAAATCTGATTTTCGTACTCAGCGTGTTTCCTTCTAGCCGTCCCATCTTATTTCGTCTTTTAAAATTTTTTTTGCCTCTCATATCTCGCAACAATTAATTTATCTCTCTTCTAGAAATACTGATTTATTTCAACGTTTTTACCGTGTTAAAAATCCGTGTTAACAATCATGAAATTCAAGAGAACAAAATTCCATGACGCGTCAGAGAATGACAGACAATTTTACAAAAGCGTTGTTACAATACGAATGATTCTATTCGTTGCGCGAATACTATCGCGGTATGCATAATTCATCATATAGATAAAATTGGGCTAAAATGCCGAATGGGGAATCAACGAGGCGGATGTCGGGAAAATGTGGCGGCGGTTCAGCATACGAGAATTCATGATGTGTATAAATAAAAAGCTTGAATTAAAACTTGAACGATAAGTTTGCTCAGCCTTGCGCGGAGCATACTCGCTTCACTTAATCTCGTCCCGGCTTTGGTCTGCGGTTTCATACTCTACGGCCTGGCAATCGTAGCTCGGGATTATCGTGAGTAATGCACCAGACATGCGCGAACGCTTTATGTAAATTTGAGATTGTTCTGCTACCATCGGGACTCGTCGAACTTTCTTCGAGCGGATGTCCCGCGGTTTTGGCCCGCGTACAAAGGATATTGAACTTTCACGACACGACGTTCCGTGACGCGAAGATATATTTCAAGAAAAATGGCATCCTTCATCGAATCCTCAATATACCTAGACGGATCATTATGTATACAATATAAAGTTTCAAGATTAGATCGAAAGTAGAATGTATGAAATGATTTACTTTATTGGAGTTAAGCCAAGAAAGATTTTGCAACTATAAGTAATTATATGACAAAGTATGATATCAACTGGATGATTTGTGTTAGGATAGACTGAGGCGAATCGGATAAATTTCTATTTTTTTTTAATAAAAAAAATAAAATAATAAATAAATTGTTTTTTAGTTTTATTATAAACTCTTATACATATAATAATTATCTTATATATATATATATAATTTTTATAATTTTGGCTTGGGTTTTATGTAATAAAACAATATATAATATAAACATGGTATTCTTTAAATCATAAACAGAATTATATACATCAACAGAATTCTTATAGTCGATCAAAGTTCTTGGATTAAAGGATCTCGCTTAAATATTTTTATGTGAATTTATATATATATATCTGATTCTGCAAAAAAAAATAATGCACTATAATTCGACGCTTATATCTTATATCGCGCTGAAATCTTTTTCAATGTTGAAACGTATAATCGTAAGCAGAACCGGAGTAGTAATACCACTTATTAAATTGACGAGCAATTTAATAATTCTTGATACCAGTAAACATCTTTATAAGAATATTAATAATCAGAGTTAATGAATATGTTTGAAACAAAAAAATTACAAAATTTTAACGATAATCATTTCCAAATGATATATTGATCCGATTCACTTTAAAATCTACTCTATTATATAATACATTGCGTTTAAATAATCACTTGAAACGCAAGGAACGTAAGGAACAAAGAAATATACATATTTTATCGTACGCAGTTAGGTATACGATTAATTCATTTGAACTTGCTTTCGCGCGCACGTCAGCGACATAGGAAAACCGGACGATATTTCGGCCGCTCGCGCTGCTGCGGCGTCGGATTTTATTCAGCTCGCGGTTTTACGTCGCGACCGCAGCATCCCGATGTTTCGCCTGTCGCGCTCTCTCGAGTATGGTTTTGTGGCATCAAATTATTAACCGCAGTCGTGATTGCCGCTTGTTTTGGATGGGCAAGGTCGTCAGTATATCATGGTTACAATGAAATTGCCGTGGCCGGCAAAAAGACAGAGTGGAGAGAAAAATTTTATAGAGAAAATGCGAATGCTTATTTTGTTCGTAGAAATTATGATTGAAATATTTGCGATTCTCCTATTGAAGTCAGTTATAATAAATAAATGAATAATGAACGAAGTCATACGGCCTCGAGTATATATATATGTATATATATATATATATATATATATAATATAATAACTATATATATATACTCGTATATATATATAGTTATTATATTATATATATATATATATATATAATATATATATTATATAATAACTAAAAAAAATAATTTCTTTAACCTTTTTAACTTTTAAGTACGTAAACTCTACACATAGTTATCTTACAAACCTTGTTCTAGAAAAGGAAAATAAAAAGAATTGCCCTGGAGTCTTAAAGTTAATTATTTTTATATTCCTTTATCCCATGAAAATTTAAATAATGTAAATTTAACTCTATAATACTATTGAAAAATATAACTATAAAAATAAAATTTGTTTGGGATGTTCTCAGTATTCTACTTACCTACTTAAAAGTTAAACAATCGCGATATTGTTTTTTTTTTAATATTTATTTTTGTAAGTATAGCTGCTAGAAAAGCACATACAGCACACATGTATCCTTTGATAAAGTAACCGTTAAGCCGCTCCTTATTAAGTCTCGTTTCGTTAAAAGTTTCAAAGACCCACAGCGGCTCGCTAAATCCGTTAGACAGAGCGCTGTGGCTGAAGATAATTTTTTTAGCGGGCGTAAAGTACGAGGGTCTGTAAGAGTACAGCAGCACGATGGGCTGCGAATTAGCCGCTTAAACCGCACCGGCTCTCTCTCATCCGGCTCTCTGAATTTAATTACAATTAATAATCTCTCCCGCCTCGACGTCGTAGGAACGATTCGAGGTGATACCTTGGGAACTCGCGTACGGTGCCGGATTACTTTACGCTTCGCTGGGACTTCAAAAGCGTGTCTAAGCGGTCGGTTCTTTCCACTTACCGCGTCTCCGGATTCTGATTAGCCGTGCTATCGCTTGAAGACTTTTTCTTGAAGCTCGGCACCGTGAAACGGATGGCCTTACCGCGTGTAACGACACGATTACAATCTCGACCATGATTGCGAGGAACGAAGAGAATTACGTAACTCTCTCGGCCCGGTGCGCTCCCGAGTCTGAATATTACTGCGAATTTCGGTGTTATATATAGAGCCCGATGTGATAAATCGCTTTATTCTCACTGGAAATTGCTATGCTCCTGGAATCTTCGCTTCATGACCGATATTCGGTAATTATGACAGTATCAAATTGTTATCTAATTGCCTTCATCCGCTTTGATTATATATATAATTTCTATGACATAGTTATCAGGATACGGATGCATTGTAAAAAGATGTAAAATATGGATACATTGTTTAAAATGTTTACGTTTAAAACACCTTTGCAAAACAATTGTTTAATGATAAAAATATTTTAATTTTAATCGTAATGTTAAACTTTAATATTTTGAATCCAAACATATAGTGTTTTTTTATTGAAAAAGTTTAAAACTAAAATATTTTTAAATGTGTTTAAAGAACAAGAATAAAATATAATATTTTAATAATTTAAAATTAAACACTTCTTTTTTTAAGTGTAATTATGGTTAATTTGATCATATCAGTATATTTCGTAATATAATACACTCTAAATTTCTTTCAGTGCAATTTCACTCCAAGAGAAAATGCAACCATTCTTGAAAAAAAGTGAAAATATTTCACTTCTTTAAAAAAGAGATTTTTACTCTTTTTAGAATGAAATTTCAATTTTTTGGAGTGAGATTTCGCTTCTTTGAAGTGAAAATTCACATTAAACTCTTTTTCAAGAAGTGAAATATTTTTATTTTTTTTTCAAGGGTGATTGTATTTTCACTTTCTTGGAGTGAGATTTCACTGTAAGAAATTTAGAGTGTAATACGCGCGAGAGTGAACACTAATAAATACGTCAACGTAATGATTTCCTTTCACTTTACGCGATATCGAGACGTCGATTATGGAGACCGACAATCCTAAAGCACATACATAAAATAAGTTTAGGGCCTAGTTGCCTCCCCCTCCCCACTTAATCAAATCTTAATAAATATATAGAATAAATTATATAGTAATGCGCTTAAATTATATAATAATCCGCAGAAAAATTTTTTGCGCTCATGTTATTTAGCTAAAAAAAAAAAAAAATTTGTTTTACGGATTTTGAGAGCGTATAATTAGCGCATTATTATATAATTTTTTCATTAATATTTTAAATAGGTAGGGAGGGGGGGCAGCTAAGCAAACATAAATATTAGGTGTTGGAATTAATTCGTAGCGTTTTACAAGTGATGGGAAGTACTTTCATTAATGTATTTTTTAATGCTCATGTGAAATAAATAACATTCTTTCATTAAAAACGCTACGAATTAATTCCAACACCTAATAGTCTGTGGTACGAAGAATTACAAATTAGACGATAAAAATTTAATCGAGTCGTGTGATGTTGAGTACTTGATCAATGCATCAACGTGTTAAACTTGATCAATTGTATTCATCACTATAATTAATCATTTTCTCAAAGGTATGTTGATAAACAGGAAACCTTCGATATCTCGCACAAGGTGAGATTGAGTGCTTCGAATGCAAATTATTCTCACGCTAATCCAACACATATATGCATATATTTCAATTATTGTGAATTCGCGTCGCATATATATATATATATGATAGCTAAATGTGCATTTTTATTACGTCACATGTGCTCGAATAATGCTCGTGAATTTTTCTCTCTTTCCCTTCCTCTCTATATCTCTCCCTATCTCTATACGTTCGGTGAGTTGACGATCCCCCTTATGTATGTATGTACGTTCCATCCCTTGCCCTTCCTCCCGCGGAAATAAGATGAGATTGCGATCCGAGGAATCTCATATAGCCACGTGACTGACAATAAGGACACCGGGACTCGTTGATTCTGAACTCAATACGCGCCGTTATAGGCATCGTCGTGATATGTGACGCAGATTCATCATTAAGATTATACGTTAGGTAATATAATCGTATCTATCGTAAATTCATTGTAAAATTATTCATGTAAGACTATTAATAGATATTCTTTTAAAGAACGGTTATCTCCATGTGATACTTGATTTCGTTAAATATCAACATGTAAGGCTATCTCAGAGCTCCTTTTACGTTACATTTTTATTCTCTCTTTTTTTTTTTAAATTGCTGCCGAGTGATAGCGAAAACGGCAAATTTGTCTTTCCGATTAAGCATTTTTTGTCTTCGAGCCAGTGTTCTTACATTACTAGAAGGAACCGGTGACTTTCGTTTTCTCTTTTTCGTTTCTCGTGCACTTGCGTAGCTTGGCGTACAATTTTACGCCTATTACGATTTAACACGCTCGTCGTCGGTCGGCACGTGCACCACGTACAAGTGCAACCGTCGCTTTTATAGTGACGTCGAGCATTAAATGTTCGTACATGTACCGTAGGGCATCGTAACCTTAAGGGATATCCGCTACAATACTCTCGTATGCATGATAAATTGCACAGAGCAAGAAGTTGCTGCGAAACGTTCTCTCTTTTCCTTGGGGATGACGTACAGTTGAAGAATATTTGAAAAATTGTACTGAATTGACAGTACAAACAGTGGATAATGAAAATACCAAACGGCTATTTAATTGTTAGCTCAAAAGCGTTACACTGAATATGTAATATTAAACGAGTTCTTGAAAGTAAAAGGAAATGAAGTTGCAATTATACTTATCTTTTGGACCGAATTATGCGAGCGAGGGATACTTATCGCAAATAAGATTACGCATATTAAATGAGCGCATGGCGTTTCACTCTCTTTGAATTTCATGGTAGACGAGGAAACGTTATCTCATTCCTCTTATTCTATGACTTGGATGCTGCCTCGGGTATGCTATTAGCGATTACGCAATAGTAGTATAACGGCGCGACTGTCGCTTTTCCCGTGTACGGCAGAAATATAACGATTAATTAAATTTACGTAGTTGATGAGGAACGCAAAGAAATTAATGCGCATCGTTTGCTATCAAGGAATGCTGTATATGACTTAAGAACTTTTTCTATATTAATCGTAATTTAATTTTGTAATTGTGATATCGAGTTAATATCGATTGTCAAAAGATGGAGCGAAGAGAAAAGATTAGAATGATAAATCTCATGATACGTATAATATTAGATGCAGCCAAGAGCATGCCATCGTATCATGTATCTGTTAGAAGTAAATTGATAGATGCGCCCCAATGACTAGCTCCTTCACATAAACAAGACATTAACGCCAACAGCTGGGTAATGGCATTCCATCTATCGACCACATTCGTCGTATCTGCGCAGTCAAAAAGGAATCCCCACGAGAGGATGAAGAGAGGAAGTTGGTTAATGTGAAAATAACAAATCGGGGGATGAATCATACTCGAGCTGACTGCCCTTGGGCACGTAAGGGTAGTCAGGATATTTCGGACTGATGAGAGGCAGTCTACTCATGTTACGAGTTCTATCTGCTTAAATGGTTTTCTCGTGGAAAACAATATTGCGTAAACATTATTTATACAGAAAAATGATTAATAAAATGTTATCACAAAATTAAAAGTAAATGATTTGTTTTATTGTCGCAATAAAATTGTCAAAAAGTCAAGCAAACTTATTATTCCGATTATAGTCGCCGAGGTCGTTTATATAAAAGAAATGAGTATTGTAGAACTTTATGATGAATTTCTTCTTTTTAATTGGATACAAGATATCAGTTTTTATCAGTTAATCAGCGTAATATAGGAGATACGATAACATCCTTTCGGTGTTAAACGCGACGAAAGCAGAAATGAGTCTATTTTACGGGCGAGCACCTATTATGCAGGTCGCGTTTACTGCATCATTAACAAATTATATGAGACAACGATAAGAGACGAAATAAACTCGAACATATAAAGAGATTTATGATATTCATGGTATGAATGAGGCGCGGTAATGGAAGAGTATAAAGACGATTCTGCTTCTTGTACCTCGGCGTATCACTGATAAGTTTACGGCCCTGTTGACTGCACGTTCTTTTCCGACTCACTTCCGCAATAGAGACGCCACGAGAGACGGACGAGACGTAAACGTCTGACTTATTTCGCGGTTCTTGAGCTGTTATCGCACCGTTTAAGATTGCAAGGAATTCGCGATTCTTCCCGTAACGATGGAGGAGACGCCACTACAACGATACTTGATAGCGGACGATGATTTATTGGCTTAGCTCGTCAGACCAGATATTCCATTTTCTTGCTCACAGCCCTGCGGGGAAATCTGCGAGCTACTTTTGCTATCGAGCGAAGTGACCGTAATTTTTCATGGCTATTTCGACGATCTTTTCATTGCTTGTTCGCTATACAAGATATTAGACTGACAATCCGACCATATTATCGTTTTTTTATATTGTGTGTGATATTGTATGTATGATATTGCATTTTTTTGAAATATATATCCAGAGAAATAAGATGTTTTTCGAGATGACAGCAATTGAAAATGTTATCATGATTATGATTGAAAACGTGGTCTCAGGAAAAATATTCATGCAAGTTTAAATCACCTTTGTGGAATTTCGAATTTACATATATAATTATAAGTTTACTTTTATGCAAATGCTGTATTTCATGTAAAAGAGTTATAAGCGGGTATTACGCGCTCACGTAGACGTATTTATATTTTATATAATTATGGAAAGCCGCGCGTAATATAATAATGATCTTTTTTTTTTTTTCATTTTATCGAGTCCGATGAAAGGCATCCGAAATCTCGTTTTCAAGAAGGGACCTTTGAGAGCTGCTTACAAAAATATAACAAAGGACAAATGTCTCGTTTAGGGAGTGTGTATATGTGTGTGTGTGTGTGTTTGTGCGCGCGCGCGTTTGTGTGTATGTGTGTACGCTTTAATATTTTTAAAGTACATTGAATCCTTTGGTAGGAATCTTTTCACTAACGAAGCAGCATCGAAGCGATAGGTCGAAGAGCGGAATAAGATGCTCCGACGAAGAAAGCTTTAACGAAGGTCGGCAGAAATTCGAAGAGGAAAAGAATGAGACGAGGAGACTGATGGAAGTTCAAGCTATCGAATTGAGAAAACAAAGGGAGGTTTATTCGACACAAATTAATCGGGTTAATTTACAATCTAATGGTGCATTAATTAATACAAACGCATTGCACAATAATAAGTATCCGTCTTTTTTATTGTGTTTACCCTATTGTTTCAAAATTCACTCGGAGAGGGAATCTTAATTTTTATAACAATTCAAGAATACTTTACTATTTTTTTGTCAAATATAAAAATTTTGCTTTCTATTTTCTGATTTAGATTCTTACAAATAAAATACAGTGAAAAGTCGCTGATATTCTTATATTATTTTGTTTTTGGATTGTATTTCTTAAACAAGAGTTAAAAATAAAATTTTAGGAACATAAATATAAATTAGAAAGTGTTTTCTATTAATTGCTGTACCAATTTTTATAATATTGCAATTTTGCAATAATTTTGCAATATATAATAATAAGCGAAAATGGGCGTCTAACAAAATGAATCCCAAAACTAATACAGTAATGCCACATCACATATTCCTATATTTTTTTCTTTCACTGGAGTCATCTGTACAAAATGCCTACAGGTGAATGTAGTATGTGATAGTTTCTACAATCCTTTCCCTTCATGTAAAACAAAAATTTATACTAAGAAAAATTTTTGTTTGAAAATAGACGAATCAGATGATATTAACCAGAATTCTGTTATCTCAACTAGAATTATAATAGATTCAATCAACAAATTTTGATTTCCATTTTTCATCAGAATATCAATTAATGCAATCACTCTTTCCAGTGCAAAAATCTAAATAGATCATGTATACTTTTATTAGTTACGCCGAGACACTACCGTGTTTTCGGATTAATATCGCAATGTTTAGTCAAGAAACAAGGGAATGTTTTTTTAGGAGATCTACATCATTATTGGCAATTTTCCTCTACTTATTAATATACTAATAATGCTTAAATAATAACCTTTGGTCGGCAGCAGTCGGTCGTAAAAATCATTTATGATAAAGATTTAATATAACAGGACTATTATGAAAATGTTTGCGATTAGGAACATAATTATATTACGAATGAAAATAGTATGAAGAAATAATGGTGGTGAACAGAATTATTCATTTATTTAACGATCCTCTGACAAGTTGATAAATAGCGTTGGAAGATTAATCAGCCATTTCTCACCAATCTTCATTTATAATAATTATAAATGCAAAAAGAGTAATGTTGCCACCATTCTCCAAAATTCATTTCATACTTCATTACTTCCTATAACTAAGAGAAGCTTTATCGCTTTAGATATTATACAAGGTTTTTCAAAATACCCAGAGTGGGTACACAACGTGGGACATTGCATTCAATGAGTGCTATTCCTCATCGTTTAATGTTCTTTTTTTTCGTGTCGTATAACGCAAAGGTACAATTTCGGGCTCTGCGGGATCAGCGGAGTCGCTCTAGAAGAAGAATAGCCAATAATACTTTTTCATTAAGCCGCGAGGCTAGGATTACCGCGTCTATTGAGACCAGAGCACCGAAGCAATCAAATTATATTCCCAGCGCAATCAGCTTTGGGAAAAAGCAGAGAGAGAGAGAGGGGGGGGGGAGAAGAAGTATCAGTGGACAGAAAAGTGGCGAAAAATGAAAAGACATAGAATAACAAACAAGCAAAGAAGATATGAGATTGGTGACAGTTAAATCTGTCAAACTCGCAGTATCGTCGATTTTCGAATGAAAATATTTCAGATGTTGCAGAAAAATATAATATATTTTCATTGTATCTTTCTTAATATAATTTCTATTTTAATTTAATAATGATGCATTTTCACGTTTATTTTTATGTATATTCTTTTAATGGCGTTGAAAAGAAGGATGTCAGAAACATCTGTCGGTTTGATTTTTTGTTGGCTTTTTGCTTACATGTTTGCATCTTTTACTATCATCTGTTAGAACGAATTTACAATTAAGGTTCACCGCATAGTTGCAAATAAATTTCATTTCTTCCAGTTCTTACTCTCGCGCATTTCTATTCTCAGTCATTCGTTCCGCCGACCGCGTAGTAATTCTCCGGGGAACTAGAAGATCGGAACTGTAATTATTTTTCTTTCCGCGATACTCTTGTATTTCCCCGCTCAGAGTACTCGGCAAAAAGACATAGTGTCGGTTTATCTTCACTTGCCGCCGCTTTTTCTTATCCGCGAAGTTATATAGACGGATAAATAAAAGTCTATTGAAAGGAAAATAGTGAAAACGTATACATGTGTCAGTAGCAATATGTGCTTAATGATCAAGATGAATAGCGCAGGTCGGTAAGATTAATAGCTTAAATTGTAAATTTATTTTCTCAGGACAGAAATCCTATTCGGTGTTACACGCAGTTGTTTCGCGTAAATGTTTGATATGATCGGAGAAGCAACTTTTGCCTCAAAAGTACAGCAGATGTTCCGAGACAAATGGCCCCGAACGAAATTTCCTACGGCCAAAATTAACAACGCATCAGTGAAACTAAATGTTTTATACAGAAGTGTAAAGTTACACAATTATTTGAAACTTGACTGCATTTATCAGTAGCCACATGTGTTCTCGTCTATACATTAATTTTGTTATTTAACAGAAAATTGCATCACCTGTGCAAATAGTTATATGTTGCATTCATATTACTTACATATGTAGCTCATTAAAAATATGTAGATATATAAAAATAGATAGATAAAAACAGATAAAATTGTATAAATAGATGGAATTGTTAAATATTATGCTCCGATAATATTTTAAAACAGGATAATCGCGCGGTTTCTTTTTAACATCATAGGTCTTTGAAGCATTGATTAAGTGTCGCTTTTAGCAGCGATGAAAATTCACTTGCCGTTGCGTCGTTGTCGTCGCCGTCGCCGTTCGCCGCTCTGGATTGTCGTGAAATCGCATCATCGAACCAGTAAGCGTGATGTACCAAGTAATTCAGTTACCACGCAGTTGTTCGTCGTGGTACGCGTTCTACCTCCCTCACTCGCAGCCCCTTTTGCGTTGCGAGCTGCGTTGCTCCCTTTCCGCTCGATTCTCTTTAGCGCACTCCTAGCGACGCGTGTACTTGTCCATTATAGCTAAAAGCGTAGCACACTCGATTATCACGTCGTCGTGGGTGGCTTAAAACTGGGAACGTTACAGACCTTTGACAGCATTAAGTTCTCGTCGGTGGTTTTAAGCGCGGTTAAAATACCACACGTCGTGTAAAAATGTCGAAACATTCCCGTGCATTCGTATCAGTTAGGCCGAAATAATCACTGGAAGCGAAGGAAAAAGAACAATTGGAAGAATTATTGGTATTGATTTAGAGACTTTCGAGGTCGATGGCCGTGTGGAGGCGAACTCGAACGCGCTGGGTAGATTGAGTTACGAAATTCACGAATAAAACGAGAAAGAGGTGGGAGATGTGAGTAAATATTGCAGGGATTTTTGCGCGAACATTTTTTCAGCTCTTGCGGGCGGAAATTAAAAAAGTTCCAATGCGAAGAATGGATAAAACTGAATGTTCGCGAACAAACTAAGGTTCACAAGAATGTATAGGAATGTATGACATTGGAAACATCGTAAATTTTTATCGATTTGGGTATTGTTAAATTTTTCTTTGTTTTCTTTGTAAATTTTTCTAATATAATGTTGATTTGTTCTAATAATTTTAAATTTTACAATTCAAAGATACATATTTTGTTGTAAATAATTTCTACACTGAAAAAAGTTTACTATATATACATATATATTGTATATATATTTTAAATATTTTTTAAATATTTGTAAGTAAACATTTATTTACAATAAATTTATTTACAGTAAATAAATATTT
This sequence comes from Acromyrmex echinatior, assembly GCF_024713525.1. Classification (NCBI taxonomy): domain Eukaryota; kingdom Metazoa; phylum Arthropoda; class Insecta; order Hymenoptera; family Formicidae; genus Acromyrmex; species Acromyrmex echinatior. The sequence goes on from NC_141870.1 coordinate 4,208,612, forward strand.
ATTCAATGAAAAAAAAATGATAGTTAAATTAATAATTCTTGTATTAAATACATATATGTACAATATCTTATTTTCAAGGAAATTTTCATTGATCCAAAGAAATAATTTTTTTTAATAAGCAAAGAAATATTTTTTTGAAATTAAGATATTTTTTTCAGTGTGTTAATATTCAGTAAATGTTTATATACTTACAAATATTCAAAGAAATATTTATTAAGATATGGTACATTTTTTTTCAGTGTGATAAAATATTCGACATTGTTTTTCGTATCATTTGACAAGACGCTACTTTCTCTATAAAAGATAGGGGTCCGAATCCCGTTCTCTAAATAAGATCAAAAAGAAAAAAAAAGATCTGCCCTTTCGAAACATTCCTTACACCCTCGGTTCATTAGTGAAAAAGCCAGTCTACCCCGATTTGAACGAAAGACAACCCTCAGATGGGGACGCAGGATCGTATAACGACGTACACTTCAAGATCTTAGCAACAAAGTTTCTGTTTGCGTAAGTCACGGGACTCTTATGCTGATGTAATATTATAGACAGTTAAGTGTGATTAAATGAAAAAGATATGATGGGAATGATAATATTTTAATTAACAATGACGTTTTTATTGTCATAAAAAAATTTGAAGTATTTAGAATATTTGATTTTTGCAATTACAGGTATATGTGTCACAATTGAGAGCATTATCATAAATATAGAAATTTCGTTAATTATTTTATTGTTATGTCTGAGTATTTGTTTAAAACATGAAAACAATTCTCTTATTAGTTTAAAAGTTATTTCATTTTTCTGTTTGCCTTGATTTTTTTGTAAAATCATAATAATTTTATAACATTTATTTTCAAATTTAATAAGATCATAGCATTAAAAAAAAATTGAATTAAATTTTTTATATTGTATTTAGTTCGTTTACTATAAACATAGTAAATAATACTTAATAAATTAAGTTTTTGATAGGTGCGGCGTATACATATACCGGAGTTACCCTATAAATTTTTTGACTGATATTAGCTGATATTGTCGTTTTTAGCTGATTGTTCGACTAATATTGACAGCTAAAAATGTTTAATCGTTCTATTATTGAAGCATTCTTTTAACAATAAAAATTATAAATACGGAATAGCATCACAACGCTATTTATTTTTAAGAAAGAAATTACAATCCTATGTAAATTGCTTAAATGAATTAATGCAGTTGTATTTTAATTAATTTACATTATTAAAGATAGAAACTTTTTATTTCCTCCATTGCACCTTTTAGAGTTTTTCTATATCGCGGATTTGTATTTTGAGCCACAAAGGTTGTTCCTCTAAAAGCTATCTCGTCACGCTCGAGATAGCTTTTAGAAACTTCAAAGGGTTTGAGCTATTGAACCGCTTATTCGCCGTCTTCTTTGCCATGATGAACGTACGCGATCGCCGTCGAAACCATCGAACTACCGAGTATCTAGCCGATTGTCCGCGTCTGGGTGAAATTGCTGGTAGATAGAACATCTTAGTCAACTATCGGCTACTCGCAAATTCCACAGAGGCTACCATCATGCCTGTTCGCAGATAGCGGTGGATAACGGTGATCGGTGTTCCCGCCGTAGTTTCCACTGTAATCGTGGCTAACGAGCTAGAGCCACCTTTTCTTCCTTCGTTCCTTACAAAATAAAAAGCTCTCGAGGAAGCTCGTTTGGAGGCATGTTAGCACGGTGATCGCGAGTGCACGGTGTGCAAGCTGCTCTGGCCCGATGCCCCTGTGATTCCGTTAATGGGACCTGCGTGTTCTCAGAGAGCAAAGCTGATCATTTCTCGCCGTCGGCAGCTTTAAACGGTTAAGTCTAACGATAAAAACAGCGTTTCCGATAAGGAATTGAATAAAATGTCAGTTTTCACTGTCTATAAGTTATATATAATTTGATATGTGAAGACACGTAAGAAATTTTACGTCGTAATTTGTGCATTTTAGTGATGCGATCTTCACTTGTAGTGTGGCAATCTAAAAAATTTCCAACGTGATAAAACTGACTGCGGGCCTTGTTTAGTACATTTTGGCATGGACGGTGCAGACCTCTGATCATCTAGAATCTAGATTATAAATATTGATCCTGAGCGTCCTTCAGTCTCGAGTGCACTCGAGGACTCCCTCTTGTCCGGCATTTCTATAACGGGTTGAGTCGAGGGGGATTCTTCGTGGCGAAATTGAAATCGGAGAGGTTCCTCGTATCCACTAGACGAAGAATCAGAATCGAGCAAATTAAAAACTTGGGCTATCTAGTTTCAACGAGTCATATCTCTATGCAAACATCAACAGACATTCAATGAGGGTTGCATTCAATAATATATATCCAGACATACAGAAAGTAGAGGTAACTGTTGAATTGAACCATGCATGGATAGCTATAATATATAGATGTGCAATCAAAAGATTTGTTGAATCTTAAGAATACAGTTTTCCTAATGTCATATGGACACATCTTTAATATTATCGCGAAAAGATTATTTACCAAAGATTTTTTAGTTTAAGAAACCGCTCAGTACAAAGGGAAAGTAAAGATGATGAAGGAAGATCACTGTAGAAGTTACTAATTCCAACAAGGAGACAGGCTTAGCTGAAGACCGTCGGATTTTAGGCTTCTCGCCCCCTGGCATGTCTTCGTGCCCTCTAAATCGGTTTAACCGAGCTCTCGTTAACTTCGTTACCGCTAATGCCTGTTGCAATGTGGCTAAGTGGCCATTGCTGCTCAAGGCGTTCTGCCTGAGGCCTTGGATCCTTTCCCAATTACTTTACTACCGTCAAAGTCGCGATTCCATTAATCAATTAACACGAGTTACAAATTTATCAGTAAGATCGTCTGTATCCGGAGTAATTAAATATCGTAACTTCAAAATGACTTTTTGGCGTCTCAGAACATCATAATGCTTAAAGGCTTATAATTACGGCTCTTTTTAAGTGGAAGCTCTCTTGGATTGTTTTTAGTTAACTTTACGTGAATTATTTACTTCTGTAATCTTCTCAAATGTTAATAGTAGTTGTAATGATGCTCATCTTGATTATTCATTACGAGGTAATTCTCGTCAACATTGCAGGCAATATAAAGGATCTTTAGTATAAAGGATCCTTAGAAATCGTTTTCCGATACAGTGTAGATACACCCTTCTGTGCGTGAACGTTGAGTATAGCGTTTGTCGATAAGTCTTACGGGCCGTAAGCGGCCAAAGGAATGTCCGGTTAGATGTACTTGAAATCGTTAAAGTAGACAGAGACAGCTGAGCCCGGCTTTGAGGGCATCGCGCAAATTACAGATCTAAGGACGAGCGTCCTAGAAATGCCGCTTTGCGTAAAGCTGAACTGATTGAGTGAGGCGTTTTAGTATGCCATGAGTGCATCGCTTCTCGAAAGCACACTCAAGACCTGAGAAACCGAGAACGTTGAGTCGCGGGAATACCGGTGGGAAATTCTGAAGATGGTACTTCGATTTTCTCTTCATTTGATTCCCTTCACCGTTCTGTTATACGAGCAGATGCATTATAATTAAGAGTAAATTTACCGTTGTGCGCTTTAATCTCTGCATTTTATCACTTTACGTTCCACGCATATCGAATTTTTAAAAAAGAATTATGCAAGCTCGAACATTTGTCGTATGATATTGCAAAAATTATTTATTTATATATTTTTATTGTTGTGTTTATATTGAGATGGAGACTCTATATATTTATGTGAAACTTGTAATTTTATTATACTGCGTTTCGTTCTCAATGATTATGTTAGCTACTTTGTAGTGATCATCACCAGCTTCATGAAACTTCTTAATTTAGTATCGTTTGTTTGAATTTTTGTTGCACCGGTAAAAAAAAAAGCGCCAGAGAACACAGTTATTGCGCACAGTAACGTTATATACATAGTCGCGTTCTCTCTTTCTGTAGGTGAGAAACTTTTGATTTACGACGCACTGCTCGACCAATACCGTGGCTACAGCGCTCTGCAGCGGCACAGTAGAAAAGTTTTCTGGAGACCAAGAACGCTCTATTAGTACCATTCGTTATTTTGTTTCCTCTCCCGTTCGTGCGCGAGCGGCCGTATAAGAAAAGCTTGCGAGGGAAGCTCCACAGTTCCTACGCCAGAGGAAGGAGGAGAATCCCTGGAAGGATATCCGCCAGCGGTTCCAAGAGACTCGGATAGTTTTTCGTCTCGGAAAACTGGTTATTGATACTGCAGCGCGAACTTCCCCGGAACTTTCCCGCCCGCCGCCGAAGTACTCGCCGTACTCGAGAAGCAAGACGATAAAAACATATTTGCCCGTGCCCGATGTTAACAACCTCCGCCACCATTCCCGTTAACGTTTTGTCATTACGTTTACGTTACGCCGTTACGCCGTTACATACCATGTCCGAAAACTTGTTCTTCTCGATGTACCATGTACGCGTTCGCGATTTATCGAGCGTTCCCTTAATTGCCCGTACACGCGCAGTACTTTACGGAGAATCTTGGCGAGTCGCCAACTATCGATTTGCCTCTCTTTTCTAGACGGACGTCAGTATATATTTATAATCCAGTTAATCGTGTTGCTCTGTATTTTAAGACGCATCTGTCGCGCCCGAACTTCTGCCCTCGCCTCTACTAACTTCCAGTCTTGTGAGTTGTGGGAGCGTTTTCTTTCGTGAAAGGAGTTGAAACTTGTAGAAACGAAATTTTGTATCATATACTGACAAATATTTTGTATGATATGTGACTTACAAAAATTTTCTTATTTTTTAATTTAAAAATTCTGTTGTTTTAATCAAAATTTAATTAGAGCAAAACATTTAAATTAAAATGTAAGAAAGTTTCTGTAAGTTACATATAAGTTACAAAACATTTTTCCCAGTGTATATTATTATAAAAATGATATAATTACTTGATTAGAATGTTATGCAATATATATTGCTCATTTGCTATAACAACACGGAGAGAATTTTTACTTAGAGTTTACCTGAAAATATGGTAGTCGTGTAACAACATTGTATTTCGAAGAATTTTAATGTAAATCTCTCATTTATTAATAAAACTACAATAAAGTATAAAAGAAGTTTGATTAATTTTACTGAAGTGCATATTATATACAATATTGTATCACAACTACCATATTTTCAGAATAAATTTTAAAAGAAAATTCTCTCTGTGAACAATATAACTTAAAAAAAAAAAAAACCATTTTTCTAGAAAATATAAGTTTCAATACATTGAATTATTAAAATTTTGTAATTTTATTTTTTTGAAATATAGTTTTGATATAATAACTGATTATAAAGGGAAAAAAATGTACTTTTAAAGTATGTTTTTTTCTTTATGTTTCCATTCTTTTTTTGTGAACAACTAAAAATGATAATTTTTGTAGTTGTATCATTGTTGTAGCAAATGAGCGATATGTATACATACAATTGTATATGTTTACATTTATATTATTAACCTGCATGCATTAACAATATTTATATTTCTGTTACAGTATCTAAGTGCTAACAGAATGGATACGTCAAGAAATCGAATTAGAAGAATGATCGGCTTGCTGTGGTTCTGCTTCTTTTTCGCGGGAGTCCTGGCTGAAGGTACCTTGGAAAAACTACATGAAGGTGAGTAATCGCTTAATGTACTCTCAATTGAATCCTTAAATAAACCTTTTTTATCTCAATTTTATATCTAAAAAAGACATATAAAGAAGTCCGATCGTTTCAACATCGCAAAGACTACTGCCTCTTCAATTGGGTATCACGAGTATAATAAATAACGTCGTTATATCGCCACGGTCGTTTAATGCAACGATACTGACAGCACGGCGGTGCTGATGATAAATTTCAATTTAATGTATTGGATATTCTACCTTTGAGGGCTCGTTAGCGTAATAACCGGTTGAAAGGGCGTGACCGGTTTTTCGCAATTATATATTTTCCGACAGAGCATACCGAGCTCCCTGATAAATGATTGGTATTTATCAACGTTCGGTATGGCTTAAAGAGAGATGAGAAAAATATAAATTAATTATAATAGGGAATTAAACGAAATGATATTCAGAATTACGCGATATTATGATTGGACAAAGGTTCTGGGATTTGTTCATAAACATTTATAATTTCAACGCGTAATATAATATATTAATTAGATAGCTGTACAAGCTTGAAAATTAAGAATCTGCGGTATACATAAAGAAGTATAATATCGCGAATAGTTGAAAAAAACACATAGTTGGAAAATACGGAACACAACGTGTGAGAAACGGCGATCGTCTCGCTGCAACATTACAGTCAGCAGCAAGAATGCGAGAGAAATGAGCGCTCGTCTGTGAGTGATTCTGATGCGGTATCCTATCGATCGCTTGAATTTCCCCTGCCTTGCAACACAAGCGAGCACAGTTTGTAGAAACGAGAGATAAACGTCTATCTCGCTACTGGTCCGAGAATGGGCAGACGTGCCGGCGAGCCGGATAGAGAACGATGAAGGCGGCACAAGCGAAAACGAGGAGAGATGGACATACCGTAGAGTACCGGTGGGAGAGATAGGCGACAAAGAGGACAGACGGAAAAGGCGGAAAGAGAGAAAAACAATGAGACAAAGTGGAAGAGAACGATAGAGAATGGGAGAGCGAGAACTGGTGTTGCAGTGCGTCCGTTAGAAAGCTACTTTAAGGCGTGTTCATAATATAGCCACCTGTCTGCGTAGCTTTCTTTCTCCCTCGCATTCGCATTCAGCTTCGTTAGTCCGATTTTCGCACCACCGCCGCGAGCGAAATGCGAAGAGAGTAACGTTGACGACCGCGAGGGCACCATATGATTTAGCCATAAATTTGATCTGCATAACAAGGCGTGGGTCCCTCATGAATAAAGTCATTCGTATTTCGGTATTAATCACGCCTCGCAACACCAGCTGGGCGGTATAAGCGGGTACAGCCGAGTGCGTTTGCTCTCGTTTCTCCTCTCTCGGAACGCACCACCAGCGTTTTAACGAGCTATCGGAAATTCCGATCTTTTAGACAGTCTAACGCGGCATTTGGACGTTTAATTACATCAACCGTATGGATATTCACGCGATATAATAATTATTCACTCATGACTGTGTTCGATACAACAGCGGTCGCGTTCTCTTGCCTTTCTCTTCTTGCATTTTGTTTGTCTTCTTTTCATCCTCTTTAACTTGCGTTGGACTGTATAAACGTTATCAAACGTAAATATTGAGGAAAAATTTCTTTTAGATATATCATTTCGTATATCGGATAGCATGAATTTTTACGATTTTTTTTTTGTAAGGAATAACGGAACAAAATAATCTACTTTTTAGGAATACGTAATATCTATCTGTCGTAGATCATGATTAGGAGCTTCCGAACGGAAGGGTAGAATCACGTTATAAGCGACCAATGTGCAAACTAAAGTGGTTTTACTAAGTTTTCTAGAGAGTTATCTATCGCGGTCGTAGTAGGTAGCGTGGATAAAGTATCTACGTCTTCCGGCCGATAGATCCTCCTCCTCTTTTTCCTCCTCTTGCTTCCTCTTTAGTTTTCTGTTCACAAGCGCAGCAGGTTATCTCTCTTCACCTCTTCAACTTTCTCTCTCTCTCTCTCTCTCTCTCTCTCTCTTTGTCTTTTTTTTATCTTTTGCAGACCCAGTAAGCCACAACTTCCAACTGAATAAGCATCACTTCCGCTTCTGACGATGTAGCCTTTGATGTAATATCTACGCCATTGCCTGTTTCTTCTCTATTTTATATCTTCATCATTTTTATCGTTTTGGTACACCTGTCGCCTTCCTGTTGACCATTCACGTTTTTATACATATGTTTTTTTCCTAGTAACAATGTACTTTTTGTTAATCCGTCATTCATTATTAAGATAGAGTATGATAACCTCCAGGTACTGTGATAAACACAATTATTTGTACTTAACTGTGTTCTGTACCATTGTGATAAAACATTTTTTAATAACTTGAAATTTTGACAATTTCGTTGAATTTGGATCAAAGGGGGGACAGCTTAATTTAAAATATTCTACAAAATTTCATGTTATTACGACTTAAGTTTTTAGATTTTTAACTGAATTTTAATAAACCCCTTGATAACCATGGTACATTTTTTACTTAGTAATACCGGTTTAAAGAAGATCACGGTCAAATTTTGTCTGTACTGAGCAAGAACATAAGCCAGGTAAAAAAATAGATATTTAATTTGAAGAATTGATTTATTCTTTTCAGGCTAGAGAAATTGATGTATTATCGAATTCGATCGTTTACGTTGAACATGTCGCAATTATATTAAATGTTCAATTACGTTATCGGTAAAAATTATCGGTACAATCGAATCATTCAGTACTTTTTGTCGTACAGAGGTAAATATGCAATAGTATGGCACAGATATTACTCGTGTAAGGAGTGAAGAATGGCCGCAATTATACGCGACAGCGCATGGAGGGACATCGCGATTCATCAAACGGCATTAATCTCTCTCCGTCGTGAGTGAGATAAGACCGTGCTTTTTTGTTCGCGAATACACGCGCGAGACGTGCGTCCGGCCGAAGCTTTGTTTCTCTTTCGCGCGTTACGCGGACTCGCCGATCCCGCTTCCGGTTTCCGGCAGTCTTCCGCCCTCATAGCATCCGTGAAAAATTGCATTCATTCGTCGACAGCACAACGTATCCACCTCCTGATGACGCGAGACGCGACGGAATCTCTCTTTTCGCAGAGGGCTCCGTCTTTCGCAATTTCGTGCAATCTCTGGCAACACAGTGCCAATCCTTGTTCCTTGTTTTTCTTTTTCTACCTCCTGTATGCATGTACATCTTTCCTGCGTCGATTCTATCTTCATCATCGATGTCGTCTTTTCGTTATTCTTTTCTTTCTTTCTCTTTTTCTCCCTCTCTTTCTCCTTCCCCCTATTGTACGTCGCGTCGCTCTTTTTGCTCACCAGGACTGTTTCCCCCTTCAGGCTAGATCACATCCATCATCCGAGGCAACCAAATCTCGGCATTTGTTGAGGTCTTCATCCTCTGACTCTATGGCCACAGTGGTTCCTTTCAACATCGATGAAGGGGTCGTAGTGGCGGGTCCGACACGACGCCGTTTTACTATGTACATTCTCACGTGTCAGCACTCAATTTCTGTGTTATTTGTGATAATCTACGTTTTATTTGCTTGCCCATAAACGACGTTTGCTTTTGAAAACGTACTGGTATATAAAAAGATTGCAAATGAAACGTATGAGAAAATTTAATCTACTCGCGAAATCGTGTTAACATAACAATGAAATAATACTGATTGTTTGAATTACATGATATCGTGATGTATTGTATCCTGGATTATTGATATAATAAAAGATTCGAGATATCGTTAAACATTCTTACATCTAAACCGATATACAGACAATTATAATTTCCTAGCTGACATAACGAGGATAAAATCGTTATTGGGATTTTCATTAGAGATAACTGGAGCATCCCGGTAATTTGATCATGCGATTTTCTCTTTCTGTTGTATACCAGAAATGATTGGAAATCGCTCTTGTCGTTAAGCCAAATCGCGTTTCTAGATTGTCTCGTTACTTCGAGCTATTCTGGACACCTCGGTCCAGAGACTTGATAAGATAGAGTTCAGAGCCAGAGGATTCGAACTAAAGCTCGTGTTGTGGGGTTCAATTATCAACCTCTATAGGATTCAAAGCAGCTTGTACGTTTATTATGTTCGCCAATCGTCTATTCTACGATACATCATTAATAGTAGCCTTATGTATTTCTTCGTACGTTTTCTATTATCATTCGACATGTCGGAGATTAAATATGATTGATGTATACTCGAAATGACAATTTGGCGATGAAAATCTTATTATATAAATGAAACCTCATCAATATTATGTCGTGCTGTATGTAAATATTTTGATCTTCATAAGTCAATAAACAACATGTTTAATCTTCCGCATTCATGTAAAAATAATTCCGAAATATTGCATGGGTGCTTTCTATTTGATGACACAAGTTGATACAAGTGTCATTTTATTTTTATTCTTCTCTGAATGCCAAGAGAGATAGAATGATATTCGTGTTGACTTGTGTAACTAAATGGAAAGCATTTAATTATTATTGGAAGGTAAGATTATCGATATTGGACGCATAATGAATTTCTCGTTTATATCAGAATATATATCAATCATAATTTCTGGATTATTAATCGAAAATGGATTAACGATTACTTGAACTTTCATTTATATGTATATATCTATAAGTATGCGTTTATTGTACAAAGAAAATAGCAATTAAAAAGAAATCAATACATGAGTATAATACGCGACTATTCATTCAGCGATCTTTCAACGATCGTTATATAGAGTCAATTATACGGGCCAGCGACGTAGTCGACGTTTTATGCTATAGTTTCTCACGTGATACGACACAACGGGTCATTGGCATAATGAAGAAACTTGGCGCGAGGGAAGTGGTCTCCGGCGGAAAGGAACGTGGAGAAAGATTTCGGGCGAACTTTACCGCGTTGGGGCATCCCAGCGTGACGACGGGGCCCGTGCGCAATGCAGGCCAGTAAGACCAAGAAGAATAACGGATGGCGGGCGAGGGAGACGGGCGAAAAGTTCGAAAATGCGTTGAAGCGACGCCAGAATTGGCGCGGGACAAAGAGGACACGGAATGGCGGAGCGTGGCACGTTTATCTTGCACTTCTTGTGGTCCTCGCTACTCGCACACCCCTACCCCGTGTCCCTCTGCGACCTCACCCCCTCTCTTAGCCACCCCGTTTGTTCTTTTGATTCTTTCCAGTCACTTCACCGCCATTGCCATTGCCCTGCTCGGCGTTGGCTTCCAAAGTAACCCCCGGGATCCTTGTGGAAAAGTTTGGTTATTTAATTTCCTACCGCGGGGTCCGTCAGCTCTCGCCTTCATTCTTTCTCTTTTCACATCTTTCAGAGCTTCTCGCTTTCGCTATTCTCTCCACATCCCTCTCGCTTTACCGTCACTCATGCTACGAGGCCGTCCACTTCTTTTCCACGAGGAGCGATCGTTCTTTTCAAGATTTATATATTGTTCGTTGCGGAGTAACTTTACTTTGGAAGAAAAGATTTGTCGCGTGTGATCTTGTGAGAAACACCTACATCATACAACCAATATACTGTTACACGCATTTAGATTTAAAAATATTGTACTTACTGCATCCGTAATTCCACCTTTATCTCAATATCTCGGTTTCCTTGCCTTTCAATGATTGCATGGAAGATTACTTCTTTCACAGAACGCGACGGAAGTAAGAAATCCATTAAAAAAATTTTCCATGCAGATTGGAGAACGTTAATATTCACTCATTTTCAAATCTTTTCGACTACCACCACCACCTTTTTCCATCATTGATCCGGTTGTTTTTAATTCAAGCCTACGACTGTTTCGACCTATCCAGTGTGCCACTCGTCGCCGAATTGTCGAGTTATCCAAACGGATCTTTTTGAGTAAGTTTTCCACCGCCGAACATTCCCGGATATTCGTCAGCATATAACAACACTCTACAGTTCGTTCGTGACAGCAACTGTGATCTGGATACCTGTCGTGTATATGTGCATGCATGACGCACGCATGTGGATATAGAAGCGTCGGCGTATAATTCAGTTTTACTCTGAAACGACTCATTTATATGCGTTCGTTTGATTGAATCTCTCCCGCATAGCTCTCTCGTTCTCTCGCTCTTCCTCTCCTTTCCTCTTGTTCGCACCCTCCCAACTGAATCTCCCCCTGATAGTCGCCTCTTTTCGCTATGCGCCAGCCTCTTCTCTCTCTTCACCCTCGTCAACGCCAACGCGGTTAGCTGTTTCAATTTCCCTTCGCCGCACAAAACTGAAAGGCGTATACCTGTCGTCTGTTCTGTTCTCGCGCAATCTCTCTCGTTTTGTCCGTCGCTCGTTTCTTCCTCATATATATATATATATATATATATATATATATATATATTGGTTACCTTATGGTCAGTACGTTCGTGTTATTTCGTACGAACGCATCCTCCACATGTGTATTATTATTATAGACATTGTGGCATTGTTGTTGACCATAATCACACGAACTGCAATCGAGCTTGCGGTTGAGAATTATATGTACATTTGAGAACGGTGAGATGTATTGAGAAAATAGTGAAATTAAATCGGTAACTGAAATACGAAATGGAATAATGTATACTTATAAAGCATGAATAGTCGAAAGTATCGGAAATAACAGAGAGATATTTTTGAAAAAGCCAGCTGAATAGAGATTTTTCCATGGCAGATTTTTGCATTGCCGTTTTTCGGTTAACGCTTCTGTCTGATTCGAGGTGGAAACGCGTGAAACACGGACGATTATACGGGAGAAAACTCGATGGGCTCTGCAGCCGATGGAGGAACACTCTGGAGGGAATGGATCTCCCTGTCGTCGTATTTTAGGGTGTGCGCGTAATGCAATTATACCTTCACCCTCTGGCTTCGGATTCATGAATATCAACGCTCGTTTGATTTGTATAATGTCGAGTTATTGTTCCGGAATCGAAACATCGGAAAGGGACCGCATTATTCCAGCTCGAGTACCAGCGAGATTTAGCAAGTGAAGGTATTCGGAGCAAAATTATACTTCCGGTCATTGATTATAACCTGATGCGCGTTTCTACAGTTAGAAGAGTATGCTTCATAAAACAATATTAATTTTTAATAACTCCTTGAAATAATTCTCTTCAAGAATAATCGAATGCTTGATAATTATCATAGCCTATATTCGCTCCACTTTAATCAAGCATCTCGACCTGAACGATTAACCGGCCCGCAGACACGATTAACGGCAATCGTCCCGAGCGTGTATACGATGGAACCACTGGGAATTAATAACGCCACTAGTATGATATCGAATGCGCCTGCTGGTCCGCGGCTTTTGGTAACCGTTCGCAACGCCGCGGTCTAAATGCCAATAGGGGCGATATTACTGTGCACAGTGTGCGGTTGAACGCGCGTCCAGCCACAACCATTTTATTTTATTTCCGCATTCCTACATCGTTAAAAATTCGACGTATTGAAAAATAAACTAGGTGGTAAAATCTGAAGCATTTTATACGTACGAAAAATTCGGCAATTGATTGATGAAAACATTAGAAAATGGCGAGGTATGATATTGTTATTAATTTAAGAATGTATTCCGTATATTGGAAATTTGCTCGATACTATTTTATTGCTATTATATTTTGAGCATTTTAGGATTATATGCGCATTGATTTTTCTTGTCGGCCACTCGACACTCATTTCGTCCGTATTCGGTATTCATTGACAGTTCTAAAGCCCCAAAGTTTCGTACCGGCGCGGCGGGACGTATCGATCGTATCCGTACGCCGCAAAATGCTCTCCAGGATGGACCGTTTATTCCGGCTGCTTGCTGTCCAATGACTAATTACTTCAGTTAACTGCTCGTGAAAAATGCACTACTGCCCGAATACCCTAAAACGGAATGTGTAATCAGACCGAATTGGTTGGTCGGGAGATCGGGGGCAGAAGAGTATGAACGGATATGGAGAACGCGCGATCATTTCGAGGGAACGTCACACTGTAATCACTGGTAATGCAGATGGCGGCTACGCCGATGGACATCGACAATCAGCTATATAATTAGAGGCCTCGCCCATCAATTAAGCCGCATTCATCGAACGCGACCACCGGGTTGCGCGATCGTCTGTTCGCGAAAAGCGTGCTGGTAGGTGCGAGTTAATACGCGACACAAGCAAAACGCAAGCAATGCTCGTTAACGTAATTACGCTCGGACTGTTTCCATGACAAGCAATCGTCTTCAGTCATTTTTCTCTATGAAAAATCACTTAATGCATCGTGAGTGCGCGTGCCAATCGTACCACATACTATTCTATCTATAATATATCTATCCGTGATAGATCGTTTCGCCATAATCATTATTAATACCTAAAATGCGAGCGGGTACGCTATATCTAATATCGATCGTGGTCGTTTCGGTTAATTCGAGACCTCACGGCCTCGTACATTATTCTCACCTGGCGGAAGATAAACGTCGATATGAGGATTTCGCATTGCCGCGACGTATTGTCGTGACAGGCGCTTCCTGGACGAAATCCATTTGTAGAACTAACGCGGCTAATATTTCAGTGTCGATCGAAGTTACTATCACGCGCGGATCGCGTAACGATTCGCTCGAAATGCGTGACGCTCTCGTTTTTCCGGCTCGGCTAGATACATGCAGCGATGAATCGTTTAACTGTCGCAATCGTGTTGCCCAATCTCGCGTATCTGCTGACGACCTGGATCTATTACGACACAGTTGGTCGCGATTAAGCGATTTTTGCGGATTAGAATCGGTAGATTCTTGCGCGAGAATTGTCGTGGTCACACCAGTTGTGACTTCTTTTACATAAGCCCTTTACGTAGAAAAGAGAGAAAGAAACAATGCTGAACGAATATGAGGAGATATGATGTGCAAGTGTAAATTGCTTGTGTTCGATACAGTTCGGATACAGTAATCTACTTAATTCCGTAAAAGTACCGGTGTGCATATGGTCTTGTCGTTAAACTCAAAATAATGCCGGTACTATTTCGGAGCTGAACCATTTTGCGCTGTATAATCTTTACGCGCGGCCACTAAGCTCGGCTCTGCAAACTGCATTACGATCTTGTTCTTCCTGCATCGCTTCTCGCACTCATATAATCTTCTAGGAACGCTTAAGGTTCAGCCTGTTATAAGCATACATTGAAACAGAGGCTCTTAGCCATTCAAAATTCATAATATTAATAATATGTTTATTAGTAATTAATATAATAATAATAGTTGATAATGCTAATATTGTTGCATCAATACAATAATTAACTTTTAATTATTAAAAATGTATTACAATTATAATATATTATAATATACACGTATGATATCCAGAGAGAAAAAAAATGCCCTAAATTTTAATAAATAATTATTTGAATATAGTATTAATATAACATTTATTTACTATTACGGAAATATTATAAATATTTGCTAAATATAAATAATAAAAAAATTTTGTACCGAATAAATATATGTTTACATTTAATAAATATTCAATTGGCATTGTTCTCTCTGTGCATAAATGAAATTATTAAGGATTATTAAGGAAACGAGCTATATTAATATAAAATATGGTCAAAAATTTTTGGTTAAGGCTATAATAAAACTAGAGAGGTATGAATGAGCGTTTTTCATTACATAGAGAGCTTTTACTAACATCACGGTATATGTGTCATGTACTCTCTCAATATTATTTCTCATATTAGAGTGTACAACAGAGCGGGTTTGCTTTAGGCACCGAGGCTTCTCGCACAGTGGTATTTGAGAACTCGCTTAACACTGAAACTACCATCTGAAATCGCGACGATTCCCACGATTGTGGAAGCGCGATTCGGAAGAGAAGAGAGAGGTTCTCTCGTATTCGCCTTATCGGAAACTATTTTAGCCGATGAGCGGATACTATGCTCGCCCCTATTATATACATACGCTTTCGTTTCTCTCTTCCGATTCTACAGGAATGAGCGCTGTATTGTAGGATCCAATTCGGCATACGTTTCAATCTTGGTTTGATCGTTTTTCGCTACATACACATTTCTTTGATGGTATCATTCCAAAACAACATTGTTCAAGGCGGTTATAGTTTCGTTTCTCTGAACACATTACGAAAGTGAAGGCGAGTATTGTAAACTTTAAAACCATTTATTTAAGGATTGTAATTTATTCAGGGATTATTATATCTAAAATAAATCGAAGATGTATTGCTCGCAAAATATTAAAGATCAAAATATTTACAATACCGAGTACAATATTTACAAAATAATAAAGCGACAAGTTTCATTGCAGTGTAATGAAAATGTAGTATTAATTCGATCGCGATCTTGTTATGATCCAATCCTTCTTGTGGACATCAAGCAAATCTGTTCAGAGAGACGGACACAAGAGCAGCTATAAAATGAACGGCTTTGTGCCGTCGACATGTGATACATCTCACTTAAATGCGGCCCACGATGTTGCTCGGATAGCGGGACACGACAGGCGCCTGTTTGCAGCGGTTACTAACAAGACGCCAGAGTGGACTACACGAAAACAGGCGAGGGACAACGCCTTTGTGCGCGTTTCGTTTTTTTTTTTCCTGTACTATTATTACCCACCGTGTCGATGTCTATTGCCCCGATACGAGCGATAGGTAGCAGCTGGCTCGCACACAACCTGTATATAACCGCACGCTGACGAACATACACGAACGTCGAGCTTAACGCGTTGCTTGTACGGCGCAGTTTAATACGGCTGGGTGATCGTAAAGCCCCGGTTCCACGATGCGAGACGGAGATCGAAGCAGGAAGAAGGGCTGCGCCAAGGGGGGCGGTCCAGGTATCGATATAATTGAGAGAGGCTTGCTTGTCTCATCAAAGTGCCACGTAGATCTACTATAGCATCAGCAGCAGCGACGGCGGCGACGACAGCAATAGCAACAGCAGCAACGGCCCTGCCGACGGTAGCAGCCCTCGTTAAGGCAAAAACGCGAGAGATGATGGATGGATGCTAAATTGCATTAATTAAATCCACCGTGACACCCTCGGCCGGCGCAGCCCTTGGTATCACTCGGCGGCATTGCTCCGGCTTGTCTGTGATCGAGACGTGAGCCGTTTAACAGGGTATGGGTCACTTTGATGATCATACCCCGTGCAGACCTTCTCCCAGCCCTCGTACCTTCTCTTTCTCATGCATCTTCTCGTTGATCTCCTTACCCCCTTTTCCCTTCCTGTATTTCATCTTCCGCACAACGCTCGTTGTCATCGTGCCAAAGAGATGTTCTATCAAAGACGCTTTACCTGACTGAATATTCTGTGGATCAGAACGGAATGCGGACTGCGAGACTGTGCGTTTTACACAGGCTTTGCTGGTCAGTGCAACAGCGCGTCCTAATCGACCGCAGACGCATATTACGTCCCGTATTACTAAAATTAGCGGACGTGAACGCGGCACTTTGTTTTCCACAACTTGCGATTTTTTGGAGAAATAATATATAGATTTATTATCAACGAATAACAATGAATATATATTTCATACGCTCCGGAAATTTCCGTATAATGTTTAAGTTGATAAAACGATATAATAAATTTTTATTATGCATAATTTTTATTATGCATATATTCAATTTTTCAATTAATTAACGAATCAATTAACTTGTTAATAATATTATAATAATATTATTAATATTATTAACAAGTTAATTGATTCGTTAATTAATTGAAAAATTGAATATTATGCATAATAAAAATTTATTATATCGTTTTATTATTATACGGAAATTTCCGAAACGTATGAAATATATATTCTAACTTTGTATTTAAAAATAAAATACAATGCATGTTAAGAAAAGAAAAAATAAAACTAAATAACGTTGTATTGTGCTATTTCTATTTCTCTAAGTTTTATTTGTCAAATAGTATAGATGCTCTTGTACCGCAATCGTTTATCAAAGACGCTTTAACCGACCAAGTATTCTACGGATTAGAATGGAATGCGATCTAAGCTGCGAGAGTAATTGGGCGAGAATGCGAGAATTGCGCCGCGTTCATAATCGACCAAGGAATCAGCTAAAGTTGTAGGCACACAAGATGCCTACGAAGGCAAATCCATTAATCATGGATGAGAAATCAGAAGAGCATCATTAAGTGTAGTGTCATTTTGCAAATATCGATTTAATGAAAAATGATTGTTAAATTTTTTCTACAACAACCGAATTTTTTTCTAACATTTCACTAGCTATACTAAAGTTTATTCTTAAATCAAGAAATTATAATATATGTAATGAAATTATAATATATCGCTTCCTTTAAAAATAACAACTAAAGAAATTAAGTTTCTGCCTCAGAAAAGCGAAGAAATTATTTTTAACAGAAAATATTTAATTAAATAATATCGAATAATATTCAAAAATATACTTTTAGAAACACAATCAAATGCCATTATTTCTTATTTTCGTTTCACAATATTTAAAAAACCTTTGAATTATGACGATTTTGATATTCTAAAAAATTATAACAAATTTGAATAATTAATAAAAAAATGACACAATTTTCGAAATATCACCAACAGTTCTTGTTTACTTTGATCAGTTAAAAGACAAAATTTAAAATAAAACCATTTCTTTTTCAAATTTTGATCACCAAAACAGTCTTAACTCTAAATGTTTTCTATAAAAGAACTTTTTTTTATTTATAAAAACAATGCAATTCAAAATATGTCACACTCTTGTAGAAAATATTATAATCTCTTTGGAAATCTTAAGAACAGCACAAATATTATTTGACAGATGGAACTGTGAAGTTAATTTACTTTTGATGATTGATAGAGTAATCTTTAATTTAATTTATTCATATTTTTGGTAACTCGAAAAACATTTTTATAGTTATGTCCCCTACTTAAAGTAGGGGAATGATGTGTGTGTGTGTGTGTGTGTGTGTGTACTACACACGCACGCACGCACGCACGCACGCACGTACGCACATACAGGTTGTTTGCGAACTCATGGCACAATTGGGAAGAGAGGACGTAGAAGTTTTTTTTACATGAGATTTTGTTTTTTACAAAAATGATTTTTAATATTCGTCGGGTGTGGATTTCATTGATAAATTATAGAACCAGAACACATTAAAAAGATTCTTAACATTTATGAAAACGTTTATAAAAATTTACTTCAAAGAATAGTATTTTGACAGAATGGACAACATTTTCAACAATTTATAAAGTAAGATATATCATGCGTGAATATCCTGTTTTTCGAGTATTTTCGATTACCTAATACAATAATAAACACAAACGTGAACAGAGATAATAGTCTATAGTGAGATCCATTAAATCGAGAAATAAATAAGTGCGCACGTATTCGGTAAATATTTAAAATTGATTTTCTCGAAAACAAAGCCTCATATTAAAAATATTCATTCTACAATTTCAATTTATTTTTCATGTAGACTCATCCTCTTCCTGGTATTATCAGTTCCCGAATACCCTACATATAATATATAAAATCTTTTACTCGATATTCTTTTAACTCATATGACTCGGAAATTCATTTATATCGAAATTTAATGCCTCTTTTCGAAGTGAAATCAGCAGAACCATACGCGTAGCGTAGCCTTTGTAAATTCAACATTTTTCTTTGACGTCTCCGCTCGCTGTTTTATACGGGATAAAACTGTAGTTAAGCGGATTTTGTGGAACAAAGAAACATACGGATTTTTACAGCTAAGTGAGATGTTAGTCGGATCCCATATGGACAAGGCGACGGGCTGTGAGTTTCGTTCCCCTTAAACAAGATGATGAGATCTCGATGCGTACCGTGTGTTTTGGATGAGGGATAAGTGAGAACCGTGCCGCATAGATATTAAGTATAATTTAACAGATTGCCCTTCTACGAACGCACCTTTCGACCGACATAGAGGCGGAGAAGGGCACACCGAAGAAGGAAGAAATGGTTATAAGGAACGCATCGAGGTTATAAGATTGTATGCGAGTCTCGATTATACGGGGATACCGCCGCTGTCGTGTCTTTCGGCGGAAGGAAACACTGAATAATAAGAATGAGACAGCTCGGTAATTACGGCGCTATTTGGGGCTTTGCGTGCAATATGGTTGAACGATGCTTCTCAGCCGCCGACACGTATTAGACGATAATTGTGGCGATTATTTCGTAAGCGTGAAAGTTTATAACGATAATATATTGTTATTTGTCACGAGTATTCTCGCCATAAAATTTATGTAAAATTAGATCTTTCCGCACGCAACGTAACTTATCGATTTTCGATATATTTTTGTTTATCTTATATATCGAAAGTAATTTGAGTTTGTGTACTTGTGCCGTGTTTTCCCACGAGAGTGAGGATGAAAGAATGACTATGAAAATGAAAAGGCAAGAAGTTCGTACGGAATCGCGAGACATGTGGAGCAACGTTCGACTAGGGGACACGGATTTTGTTGATCCTCGTGGCGACAAATATTTTCGATTCGTTCGTACGAAAAAGGGACGATCCGTCGATTCGCGCAACTCGGATGCAACGAGGCGTGGGAGCTTCAAAGGCGCGCGAAGCGCCTCCGTGGAATAAGAGGATAATATGGACTCGATTTGACGTCTTTGAATATTTAATATCACCCACGCTGAAACCGTCTCATCACTCGCGTCTTACGACTGTTCAGACGCTTGCCGCTATTGAAGTGGAACTAACGAAGGACCGCGTAACACCGAGTTGCATAACTGATCGTTTTCTAATGTAAAGACACGAATTTCCATTATGAAAATAGAACATTTTATCGATTCTATTCTGAGATACCTCTCTTCTTATGTTACCATATTAGACATATGCCGATCTTTATCGAATTGTTACTTTTAGACGAGCGAAATGTGCAATTTCGATGTTCGCAAGAGAACAGACATTTATCACATAACTCACGTTCTATAGAATTTTCCATAAAACGCATCAGGCATCTCTTGCAATTTCTTTAGCGTATTCACCGTGGAACAGTTCTTACCTTCGAGTGTTTCGCGACAGACGCGATTTTTGTAGACACATGCGCGCCTGCTCGTGTCGTGTGCACCGACGCTCTATCTCTCAAACGTTGAACGATACCGGCGAAATGCAGTTTACGGTTTTTCCGGCGATTTGCCCGCTCTCACCGCTCTTTTACGCGTCCTGAAAAGGCGGCGCCTCAGATGAACTTGCGGCAAAGTATAAGGGCAACCGTAAGAAGCGGCACAACGACAAGAGAGGACGACCGAGTAGCCTCATGCAATTCTAAACTATTTCAATGAAATGGAATAGAGCGGCCAGTAGATTTGTTGGTCGCAGCACCCGACCGACCGACCCTCTCGTATCACAAGAGAGACAAAGAGAGGCAAAGAGAGAGAGAGAGAATGCTAAGAAAAGCCGTGGGTTCTACTATGGCTCTCCCCCTCCTCCCCAAACGGTTTCCTCTTTGTTCTAAAATTCTTACGACTTCCCTTACCGCCGTGCCGTAGACTGCACCTTCACTATAGCCTCGTCCCATAAGCAACAAAGGAAAGTGGCCTGTACTCACTAAAGTCATAATACCCGGTACCCGCTGCGTCTATGGAGGGGTACAAAATTGTCTCCCCTTCCGCATTACCAAGAGACACTTTGTATTGTGGCCTGGATGCTGCGCAACTTTCTTTACAGCTCAGCCTGGGCTCAGCTAACTTCGCAGGATTTTCGCATTAGCATATCGACTTATTCATATACTCCGCTTGACTTCGTTCTTGTAGCATCCTTCGGGCTTGCATCGGTACGCATGATGTTGCGAACGTTGGTGGTGTAGGACGTGTATCTCGACCCCTCAGAAATTCTCTACGTCATGTCTATGTGAATTGATTTTGTAACGCGGATGGCGGAGCAATACAGTACAGCTGCAAAGTGAATTTTGATTATACGGCGTGATTATTTTTTCCAGTTTCGTTTAGTTCGAGACAGGAAGGAAGTGACATTTAACACTTGTTTGTCGTATACATTTCACGAAAGATTTGATATTGAAAATAGATGATATGCCAAAGGAAAAACGATAATTTGACTCGTATAATCACGTTTAGCGTTCTTCATCTCGTTCACTTCGTACAAATAATATGAATAGTCACCTAGAATAACAAGATTTCGCTTTCGCATTGTAATTACATTTGCATACACTCAGTAGACCGCTAACGGAATTTTCGCTAATCAAATGATTTAGTCGGCATAATCATGTTAACCGTTTTACTTCAATTAGCGTTCGTTTGCGTCAACTATCAAACCGAAATGCATTACCGAATGCATATATATATCGAGGCTTAATTATTAATTCTGTTATTTTTAAGTTTCATATGAATATGATCTTTTTACATTTTCTCAATTTTCTATCATAAATTTCTATTGCTTTAAATATTTATTACATTTTTATTTTGCAAAGTGAATTTATTTGTAACACTTGTAGAATCTAAGATTAAGAAAATAAGTAGAAACGTCTTGAAATTAATTTATCAAAGTCAAGGTTTTTTTTCATCTTAAATATTTAAAATATTTATCTCAGAGAAATAGCATAAATTAATAATAATTTTGCCATTTCGTATATATGGACGGTAATTTTATATCGCATTTTCTTTTATACATTACGAATATTACGATTCTAATATATTTTTTATCAATATATTCTGCATTCATTGATAAGCGGAGCAAAGAGTTTGATAATCGCGAGAGAAACCCGTCGGTAGATTTGCCGTGAATCGAAGGAGCTTATCGGCTTTGTCGAAAGGTACGGCAAGTAAGACGGTGCGTTTCGTTTGACGTTCTGGGAAAAAAAAGAAAGAAAAAAGGGCAGAGCTTCTTCATAATTCAGACAGTGCCGCCACGAAAGTGCCGTAAAGTCCGACTTGGAGCATCTTTCTTCCGTCGGGTCCTGCTCTGTCGCGCGGCCTAAAAATTTTTCATAGTCGCCATAAAAGAGCGGGTGGCACGCCAGGGTTACGAGAAATATCGAGGGCTGACGCTTCTTCGCCTCTTCGCCTCTTCACCTGAGCGAGTACATAACGCGGATTGTGAGGAGAACGGCCAGCGGCCGTGGATGGATCATAGGAGTCGTGCAGCACGACTTTGGAACAGCTTTAGCCGAGTGAAGCCGACGACGACCGAACGACGCCGAGCACAACTGAACGCGGCAACGCGCGTCAGAGGGTAACAGTCGTGCCGCGGCCTCCAATGAGGGAGGTCTATGCAGTCGTCGTCGCTCAGTAAACCCAGTCCGGTCGACGAGTTTTCGCGACGCGCGTCCTTTTGTCTTCGGCAATCCAGCGCTTAATTAACTGCTCGATCATGTTGTGACGGATGCACGGACGTGTATCGCCAACGCGTCGCGTCTGCAATTGTTCTCCGACACCGCGAGGATGTACGCACGATAGGGAACGTCATCTCCGTAGACACCGAGTTCGCAGCTCTGTCGACTCCAAGCAACAGATGTGACCATCGTACGCGTCTCGTTCTTTATATTTAGTTAACCAAGATTTTCTCAGTTGGTAACTTACAGCCGATTCGGATATCCACAGTGTTGTGCTCCTCGCCAAGAAACGTAACAGTAACAATCATAGAACGCATGACGAATGCATACTATTGACATGAAATAAAAACCATTTAAATGGCCAACTCGTAGATAATATTAGATGTTTACAGGAAAGTAAAATAAATCTTGTAAAAAAAACCTACATTTGCGTCATCAACGAAAATCGTTTATCGTTCTAAAGACTTACCTGCGACTTAAGGGCAGCGAATTGTATACAGGGAGTAAAAAGTGTAGGACAGAGAATTCCTTTGTCCTTTGAAGCAGTGTGGAAGAGAAAGAACGAGCGAGGAGAGTAGCTGAAAGAGAAGAAGAGAGAAAAAGAGAGAGTGAACTGAACGGAGCAACACGCGGTCGAGTTTCTATCTTGGAGTGTACCTGCCGCAGGAACAGGACAAGGACGGCGAGTGAACCGAGAAAGAGAGAAAGAGAGAAAGAGAGAGGAAGAGAGAGAGAGACGCTTTACACGCCGGTGAACGTCGTTGTCGTTGCCAGCGGCAAAGGGCAACAACCACGCTGCGGCCGGAGTTTCTACCTCCTTCTATTCAAGGCCAGGGTATCGGCGGCCCACGCGGTCCTTTGTAAGCTTCGTCAGGGCCCGGATCAGACGTACCGGAGTGACGGCTATGCGCGAAATGCTCCGAAATTGGCGAAGGTAGAACAGACCGTGAGGATCGTATCTCGACAGATCGAGAGAAAGAAAAGAGGAACGTGAAGGATAGTGAAAAGTGTTTTTATTTTTCCCGTGACCATGCAGAGGCAGAGGCTACTACCGGACGCCATGACAACGATGGTTAGGGCAGCTGTTCTCGCAGCTGTCCTGGGACAACTTTTGGGTCCCAGCGTGGCCAGCAGGCCCGCCGGTGCTCATCCCGGACACGCATATTTCGAGCAACCGTGCTGCGGTCGTTCTCATCTCAGGCATCACAAAGGTCAGATATATACCTAAATAATGATCTCATTATGAATGATCAGTGATATGTCGTAAAACGTAAAAAGTGCGTCGGTCACTGACCGACGATTGTTTTTTTTTTTCAATGACCGTAGGATCGTGTGATTATTGGTGGGGATACCTATGGTCAATGAGCACAAACCAATATTTCCCTAGCAAGATTTGCGTGTACAAAGCCTAGCTCGTACATTTTAGTTACGGTAGGCCAGACTCGGGCGGAAGCGGAAACGGAAGAGCGTAGCGATAGGGGTGCCACGTGGTATCGTGACTTTTCGTTTTCTCATCGAATGTTATCGTCCGATGATAGAAGCGGGTTTTACACAATGTCTCACGCCCACACACGTTTTAGAGGATAATACGCCATGATAGTTGTAATCCGCAGAATAAATTACGCAATGTTTGTCACGGTCAATATTGATACCAGAGGAGATACGTGAAGTACAAAAGTTTCTCCGAAAATGAATCAGTGTATTATTACTGATATCAGTGCTACATTTATAACGGTAATCATCAGTGAATATTTATTGTTTTTCAGTAATAATACACTGATTCACTTTTAGAGGTTATGATTTTTTGCAGATTCAATCTGTAGAAACATTTTTAGAATAACTTCTAAAAATGAATCCAGTGTATTATTACTGAAAAACAGTAAATATTCACTGATGATTACCGTTATAAATGTAGCACTGATGTCAGTAATAATTCATTGATTCACTTTTAGAGAGTATAGTTTCACACGTTATTATGATATTTCAAATGTAAAACAGCTAATAATCAATAATGTAAACATTTATTGAAATTTTATCTGAAAATGGAGTACGTTTCATTTGCACTTTTTACCATCTATTTTTTTTATTTATAACAATGATTGTAACACGTTTCAATCGCGACAACCGATGGGCGATTGCTGTGTGCAACTTTTATATCAGGATATTGATCGTGATTAATTTGCAATCCTCTAAATTAAATATTGTGACTTCCGGGAACGTTTCGTCGTGCCGACCAGCCATTTGCAATACAAATTGTGCGAA
Source organism: Acromyrmex echinatior (assembly GCF_024713525.1). NCBI lineage: Eukaryota > Metazoa > Arthropoda > Insecta > Hymenoptera > Formicidae > Acromyrmex > Acromyrmex echinatior. The sequence goes on from NC_141870.1 coordinate 4,233,699, forward strand.
CGAGTATAAACTCAATCGTTCGCACCTACGTTTAATGAAATACAATTAGCGTATTTGATGCAGGTAGACTTCATAATAGAATAGAAATTAATCACAGGGAACTTTACTCATCTTTTTCAAAATCACGAGTTTTATTAACGACATTAATTTCCTCAAATGATTCGCAAAGTGTAAATTTTAATTATTCTTCGTTATTTCGATTGAATTAATTAAGATATTGATCTTCTTCAGGTAAAAATTGACGAAACCATTGATGGTTTACGGCTCGTTTGTCATATGTGCGAAAAACACTTTCCTCCGCGATATACACGAGGGATTAAATTCCCCGGTGTTTTTCTTGGGGGATGCTGACCCCCTCTTTATCCCATCTCTTTTCTCGCTTCGTGCTAAATCGTTTAAGAGAACGGACGGTACGAGTGGAATGTAAAAACGTAAAAACGTATCCCAGGCAACGAAATGCCCGTTAGCATACATCACCAATATTATCTCGGGAAGTGCCCTGCCACGCGATATTACCGGGGCTTAGAACGCCGAGCTGACTTCATTATGATGTCGGGGGAGGAGGAGAGGGAGAGAGAGAGAGAGAGAGAGAGAGCCGTCGAATGGAATGTGGAATGGTCGGTCGGTTGGTCGGTTGGTTGGTCGGTCGGACGGTTGCCTGCTTGGTTGGCTTGGCTGGCTGGTTCGCTGACTGCCTTGCTAGCTGGTTGGGCTATGGAAGCCGAGTGTTGGAGAGTATCGCCGGTGCGGTGCGTGCCGGTTCTTGCGTGTGTTACGTATAAGCAAGAGACCGCATGCTGGGGAGACATGCTGCTTACGAGCGCATCACGTACAGCAAACACGCTTACGCACACACACACGCACACACACACACACACACTTACGCAAGTAACCTACGCGTTCTGGAGAGTTCTCGAGCATAGCATTTTCTGGGGAAACTTTTTGGAGGATTTGCGGCCGGACTTTGTCGGTCTGTTTTCCTGTCGCGCCAATGGCGGAATTTTCATTACAATGGCGCGGTTATTGTCCCTGTGGTGCATCGCTCTTCCGGTGAGATGTACGCATGTGTATGCGGAATGCCGGTTTCGCGTTCGCGCGAATATTTGGCACGAAGTTTTGGGGCTTCGTGAAACGCGGTGTACCCGCAACTGGTAGCGCTTGGCGACACTTGTTTCGGAGTTATCGTCGGCTAATTTCGTCGTCATGCGTTCCGCGAATGCTGAAGGAAAACTGGCAATTGTGAATTTCTGTGAAACGAATGTGTCTAATCTTACTTTGCACGATAATGTTTAAAGCGTGACGTAAATTCTGGTGTGAAATATGTATGGAAGAAGCACGCAAATGCATTACTGTGAACCTTTATCATTGACGCATAGTCGTTATATGATCGTCTTCAAAACTATGTATTGCGATAAGATGCTCGGATTTCTCAAACACTTCTTGTCATTTGAAACATTGATGACCGTTGAAAGTTAAAGCACGCACTGAAACTTATTTACAAGATTCGTCATCGAGTAACGTGTTGATTGATAACGTCGTGAATATGCTGCACTAAGACTCGATACATGTACACAGCATACACTGTATTGAAGCACAACACATCGCATTGATCTAATCTGTACTTGCGGGCAGGCGTCTACACCACGAAGCGATCATGCATTCTAAGCCCTTCGTATCGGATCTCTGGTAACTAACGGAACGGATATTAATTTCGACGGGCTTCTCAAACCGATCTGCTGATCCAATTTGCACGCATATTTGACATGTAACCCGTCGTACATGTGCGCATATAACGAAGTTGTACGAAATTCCGTACGACTATGTCCTGTTGTATTAAACTATGTCTCTGAAGATACTAAATTTTATCTAAAATAAACGGGTCTATTTTTAACTTCCATGATCAACTGCTTAAACTATCTTTTGAACTTAACGTAATAAATAAAGATTAAAAGAAATTATGTTGAAAAGGACTACGAAATACAATAAATTAATGATATATAATATAACATAAAAGTTACAAGTGAATAGCATTACAAAAACAAATATTTCGACTCTGATCAGGTCATTATCAATGTTTAATATGTAATTAATTAGACATTAACATAATAAAAATTTAATAATAAATCATGATAAAAGAGGCAATTATTATATTAATAGAAAGAGTCCATCAATTTATTATTCTTATTGTAATTTATTAATAATAAAAATTATTAATGTAATAAATAAAGTATACATGACTGCGTCCCGTTATTTACTTTGAATACTGAAAATCTATAGTTCACACGTATACTATGGATTTTCAGTATTCGCAGTGAATGACGGAATGGTCCGTTTTTAATGCAACGATATTTTAATTTTTTTCCAGTTTGCCTTTTTTCTATATTTGCGATCGATTTTTTCGCGGCAGATTACAGATCCCTAATTCGTCAGTAAATACGAGAAGTTCGAGTGGCAATGCTCTCTTTGCTCTATATAGAGATTTGCGAGTGATGTTTGCGGAAGTAGCTGGGCAAAGAGAAAAGGGAAAAGCGAATGGAAACGTGGTCGTTCGGCCGGTCGTGAGTACCGGACGGGCTGTGAAAGTTTTCCTTTGGTCGCTCGAAGGTCCTAAAGATTTTCGAGATTAAAAGCTCTATGAGTCAACTGCGTTGCTACCGGTCATCCGATGCCGCCTTGGTTTGGCTAGTCTCTCTCTCTCTCTCTCTCTCCCTCTCCCTCCCTTCCTTTCTCGTCCACTATCGCTTCCGTTAAAGCTGCGTAATGAGCGACCACAGCTAAGACTCATCCGGCACGCGGTATTCGGAGCCACGCATTCCTGTGGTCGGGGGTCAGCATGAATGCCGAGACATTGCCTTTGGAAAGCCAGCGAAGTTAGACGGAATCAGCCGAGAGCTTTCGTACGCGGTGCGCGGATACACCGCGGTCGAATTATTCCCTTTGAAAAGGCCCGCGTGTCTTGCTTGAGGTACACCGAGTGAAAGAGGAGCGGAGAATAACTCTAGCTTGACTCTTGGAAATTATTCTCCCAAGTTTTCCTTTTGATTTGCTGCATGGAGGAGTGGCTTCTCAGCCGATCGCACGAGCAAGGCGTCGCAAATGCGTTGCAAACGCGTCGCGACGCCGGACGACGCGACGCCGTGGCAAAAAAGTGCCGGGGGATTCGATTAATTCCTACTATGCATTATTCGTACCGTTCTTAGCTGCGCTTCTTCAGTTTTTTTTTATTTTCTTTTTCTTCCTCGCCAGTCGATGCTCTGGAAGTTCTCTCTCTGCTCTGGAAGGTAAAAAGCACGCGAGACGTGGCGTCGAGGATGAGAAACGGTGGATAAAGGCGATGGTAGTGGTGGAGGTCGAGGGCGACGCGTAACGCGAAGACACGACCCAAGTTCGCGCGATCGTTGTGGACGTGCACACAAAAGTGGGAACTTTGTTGCGAAATCCCGAAGCTTGAGTCACGAGCGAAGTGTTAGTGCAAATCTGTGCCCAAACGAGTAAGATAGCCGGCACGATCGATTCACGAGCGCGAGGAATAGTTCGTAACTTCTTCTTCGTCGCTTTCACGTAATCTCATAGCGTTCTTGAACGCATAGCGGCTTGCCGGGTATTACAGGTAGAAAACGAAGAACGATGAGTTTTCGGCCGTTTAACCTAAACCCGCTGCGTGAGTTTTGCTTTAATCGCTACTTTAATCGGATTCGAGGAGCTCGTACAAACTTTAATTCCCGTCCGCGTACAAAGAGTTTTGCAAGTGTGAATTAAATTAAACAGATGTTCTTTCTTTTTTTTTTTTCGCTTTCGCAGTCGGATCCGTGTATGTTTGACAGCTTATACGTATCTCGTCCGAAAGGAGCAGTTTTAGTAGCATTAACTTTAATTTTTTTCCTTTATTTAGAGATAAATCCGCTCACGACGTAAACTCCGGCTAGAACGATGTTCTATGCGACACTTACGAAACACGAAACAAAGAGTATATGCGAACCACGAAGACGGCGAGCGTGTCGAGGGATGTTGGATATTCCAACGACAGGATTACGTGCACTTTGAAAAAGATAAGGGAGAGGGAAGAGACGAAAGAGAGAGAGGGAGAGAGAGAATGGGTAGAATCTTTCCTTCTTTCATCTTCTTTCTTATTCATCCTTTTTCGCTCTTTTATAGCTCTAGAAACACTTTGTACTTGGCGGTGTAAACGTGCGAAAGTATAATATCTGCGCTCGTGAGACAAGACGATTTCATCACTGTGAATATATTTTAACGGATAAAGGGGATAATGAGAATATAATGCTTGAATGTTTTGACGTTGGCCTGCTTGAAATTTTTGTTACATATAATTTTAATTATATACGTAACGAAGGCAGAGAAACAAATTATACAATTATGCGAAAAATTTTGACAATTTTTTTCATGCTTTGCTTGCTTTTTTTTTTCATATACTCCGATCTGAATAATGTAGACAAGATGATAAAAAATTTTGTTATTTCAATTTTACTATCTTTCTTTTTTTAAATTTTTCGAAAGTGATAGAATATTGATAGAACAATAATAATTCAGGAGAATCCATAGATTTTATTGGAAACGATCTGTTTTTTTAAGCAGCCTCTCATACTTTTAATATTAAAATTTCTGCAGCTTTAAACGTATTGATTTATAAAAAATTTGATTATAGCTACCTAAAATAGGTTCAACAAAATGTTTTGGTTATGTTAACGAAAATATTTGGTTGAACCTATTTTAGATAGCTATTACAAAAATTTGGTAGCTATTACCAAACTATTTTTTCTGTGTAATAATAAACAAGTTAAGAATGTTTTTCATAAGCACATTATTCCACAAGATTTTCACAAGGCAGATTAAACCGGAAATGGGAATACTTCCCTCATTATTTATATGATTCGGGAAGGATTACGGTGTCGTACTAGTAATTACGCTCGACGAAGAGTATTATCAGCGTCGGTAATAACTGTCGTAAGTTCGCCGTCATGGGTCGCCGCACATGGAGAATTCTACCGTTTCTGATGAAATTAATATTATTTGCCGAGCGTGAGCGTATTATTTCCGCCTCTCCGAAACGACGCGAAATCTCGTCGGTGCGTAATCTTACGTCTTACGGCTTAGTTTTACAGCTAGGTAAGTCGTTGGCCGTCATGTTATAAACCACACGCGGATATTACATTCTTGCACCTCGAATACCTACTACGAGGCTCTTCGAGAGGCGAATGTTAACGGCTCCTTAAGCTCTTTCACGCTGCTTAATGAGATTCTACATCGAGGCGATTACCTTTGGCCAAGACATCCGTGTACGTTGCGGTATTCTCATCCAGTCGGAACTTTCGCACGCGAAATCAAGTGGATATATACAATCGTTTTTTTGTTGACGTACAGCCTGGCTCTTAATGACAGGTACTTCGGCAAGTAACATTGTAAACGTAAGAAGCGAATACTCTTCGGAAATAAATGCGCGATCTTACGACGGCATAGTGGAGATAGTATTGCCAATTATCATTTCTTTTATTGTCTAACGAATTAGCATATCGTTCTCTAGTTAATGTGTTCTGCTAGACACGTTTCTAAAACATTTTAATATTAGAGATATTAGATATTTAAGAAACAGATCGCTTTCAATAAAATAGATTATTCTGGACTGCCACTTTTTTTCGATATTCTGTTACCGTCGAAGAACATTAGAGAGAACATAAGAAATTAAATTTAAAAAAGAAAAATAGTGTCTTTAAAGTGGCGAAATTTTATTATCTTTGAGTGCTGTCTATTATGTATTATGTATTATATCTGTTTTGTTCAGACATTTCTATTTGTTTATTTTAATAGCTATTTACTCGCAAAAGAAGCATATTGGTTTGCGTTCTATGTTCTATTTGTGAATAAATAGAAATAAAGCTAAATAAACGGATGTTGAAACGTCCTGTGAAATGGATAGTAAAATGGAGTGGAATAACATGAATCTATTACGAAGTTGTTTGCAGTACGAAGCTGTTATACTCTATGACAATTGCGAATTTAAATGGGAGGCAAAGTTATCATATCCCCACTGCGTTTCAATAATCTCAAGTGGGCTTCAATAAGATCTCTGTTGCGCTTCGATGGCAGACGGCTAATTGTCCTGTATCAATAAACGAGGCGCAGATCGTTGATAGGGGGACTCACTGTTATCGGAATACTTTACCGTGCAAACAGAGGGTTAGTCACCTAATCGTCTGGCCCCTCTTCTACCCTCGGAGCACATGCATGTTCCAAATCCCCGATATAAGTCGCACTCCATGAACCCTCGGAACCTTTCCACGTATTCGAAGTTATCTCAACTCCACCCTCTCGACTAGTCGGGAACGATATCTGTTCGTCACAGGAATTTCAGACCGCACGGCTTCAACCGTTCTCGCAGATCAGAGCGCAAGAAGAGAGCAGGTGAAAGGGAGAAAAAGAGAGAAAAAGAGAGATAGAAACAGGAAATTGAATCTCGCTTTATCTCGAACGGTGATATTGAAAAGAAAAAAAAAAGATGACGAGACCTCGCGCCGAGAGCAACCGCGCTCTCCCTTCGTGTTCTCCACCGACCGAATAAATTGTTACGACCGATATCAACACATCCGCGATACAAGAACTACTTCGGCCACCGCCACTTGCTTCTTGTTGCACTTCTTTGATCAACACGTTAGACTACTTTTCTTTCTCTCCTGCAGTTACTTCTCTCTAATCTGCACATTGTGTATCTTGTAATTCTGCGAACGCAGGAAAAATGTTTATTTTCTTTATTCAAAGTTTTTGCATTGTTCTTCCATGATAACACATCAAGCAATCAAGTTTATTTAACGGTATATTAATTTTTTAGAAGATCTTTAAAGATTTATTAAAATTTTTTCTAAAAACTTACAGCTTTTTCTTAAGTAAGATTTGTTATAATTAATTATTTTTTATTATATCCTTGCCTCAAAATATGACACGCTGTTTCATGATTTTTAATTAATTTTTTTAAGAGTATGTATTAATAAGATAAATTTTTAAACATTTCTTTTGAGAAAAGACACACAGGCAGGAAATAAAACGGATGTATAAAGATCGTTTCGATTCTAGCCGCGTATAAATTCTTTTGCGTATAAATTCACGATTACATTCAACTCGGCTCTCGTTCGTGAGCAGCGAGGATTTAATTACACTAACGACCGGCAATAAAAAGCAGCCGACGCGCCGTCGTCGTGGAATTCGCACGCAATTACCGCGATCTCGAGGGTCAGGTACGTACACTTGCAAAGTACTTCGGACTTTTGTAGGCGATAGTTCGTCCGTACGTCCGTCGGCGACGTACGCACAAACCACCGTGAATAATTGCGTGCGTACTTATCTCGCATGCATGCATTTCGTGCACTAAACATATACGTGTATATTATGTACTCTCTTCACTCCTGTATCGAACATCCGGTCGAAAGGACATTAAGCTGCGATTGTGATTCGAGAGAATACGAACAAAGGCAGTAAAAATGGTAATCGCACGACGGCACGTAAATTAGTGGCTTTTAGTCGTACGAGTTTTCATTTGTCGTGATGCAAACGTACCAAGCACATCCCACTCGATAAGATACACTCGTTCTTTTATTATAACATTACATTTTTCTTTTAAAATGGGTGATCTAACTCTGTCTTTTCTCGCTTCACGAAACTTCATAATATCATTTATATTATTTAACGAATATTGACATTGCGCGACTTTGAATTATTTAACAGCCTGAGCTTGCTAATTTATTCAACGTAAAATTAATCGCAGTGACTTTGATCGAAGTCGTTGAAAGTCGGCGCCGTCAGCCGTAAAGTATATCTTGCGAAAAGTGCGAGGAAGGATATCGCGCCCCTCTCTTAGAGCTAGCCGTAATTGGAGCCCGATATATCTTAATTACTTTAAAGTTTATTATTACTTTGAGACGACCAGACGGCATAAAATCGTAAAAGGCGCAGTCTGGCCTTCAAGGCACGAATGTCCGAACAGCGGAGCTAATTACTTTACAGCTGCGTCCGGCTAGCTGTAGGTACGTCCTATTACGACCTCCGACCTCCATGCCAAATGTTTGCGCTGGCCATGCGTTCTGTCTTTGTCAACAGTGACTGTGCATTACGCGAGATTGTAATTTCCAGGCTGATGATGCCTGGGAAATTGCAGAAACTAACATTCTGCCTCCAAAAAGTTTCGTGACAACTCGTTCAGCGACGAATGATAATGATTAGGGTTCTCTAACGGTAGATCTAACGGCGCGAACTTTTACTCTCAGCTCTCGTGCTTCGTGACCGACGTGTTGATCGAAGGCGAGGAAGTTTTGGGAATGTGTGCTCCCGAGGGCGAGGGTGATGAAGCTCGTAGCAACAAAGGGGAATTGGAAACTGGCTTCGCTTGGAAACCGCGCGCTATCGCCGAAGCGAAAGAAAAGTATTATAACCGTTGCTACGGGGGTGATAGTCGACAGGGCCAGTTAATGCTTCGTAATGGTCGGACGAAAAGGCCGGGGATCACCCCTCCTAACGACCTGTACCGGCGTGCGTAACACGACCGCATGGCACCATCAAATCCGATACCGATGTGAATCGTACAGGAACCACATTGTTGCGTGAGACTTGGAAATACCCTCTCCGTAGGCTTACCGTAAAAATTATGTACGATTTTGGAGGCAATCTTTTGAGGGGGATCATATACAAATATATGCAAATTTCCACATATCGAACATGCGTTGAGATACAACGCATGTTCTTATCATTTGTCGCAATGATATTTTTATCTTCTTTATCATAAAGTTATCTTAGTTATACAGTGAATATTATACGAATAATTATACGTTTAAATCACTTGGTTACAAGCATTCTCGTATGATTTAAATAAAAGGGTAATCTCGCAATGTAGTTACCAAATTAATGTCTGTTTGGGACGTAATTGTCATGAAAGAAAGAAACGTATATACGTAATTATTAATAGTAGGACGGTGGAAACGATACGATCGCAATTATTGACATGGCAAATATAGAATCGAGAATATTTTGCGCGCTTAATTAAAACAACACAGCCGAATTGAGGGTGATCCATTTGGATGCAAATTAATTGTTTCGCAATATACGGACAAATTGTTATTAATAAATTATTCTAATTAAAATTCTGATCATTTGCGGATAGTTGAAATATAGCAGAAACGTCTACGGTCTGTGATAATTAAAGTATATAAATCCGCACGTACGCATGAGTTTAAAATTGGTGAAAATTAGCAAGTATAATGAAACTAAATTATATAATACGAAAATTGCAATGTGTCCGCCGCGCGGTTTGTACGATATAATAATATCATCTCAGACATTATAACCGACAACTAACTTCTCTTCTGTTAGTGTTCCAATATATTTTTCTCATTTCTACTTTTCGCTTGTAATTTTCCGGAAATGTTATAAAGATTTTAATTTATCCATGAAACACATAAAAAGAAAGCAGTTTTATTGTGAGAGTTTGCCGGGTGTATATACGTGTTGAAGGCACGTGTGAAAACATCGAGCTTCTTCCTATCTTTCCGACCTGTACTTGCAACGCTGCATTTCTTAATTGTTCTCTAACAAGAGAAGTTGGCACTTGGCACGGTTTGTTGGCCTGTCTCACCTCTTTCCAACACTCTCGACCCACTCCCAAGAAACACCACCACTACCACGCCCCGTTCTTCTTGTTCGTCTTATTCAACCTCGAAGGAGTCTAGCTCGACCATGTTACAAAGTGATTAGTCGAGTAATACTGCCAGGTTCGCTCTCGCTGCGGTATGTCCTTAATGTTGCGCTGGGTTTGCAGCTGCAGCTGCATTTCGCCTTCCCAATCCTCTTCTTCGGAACTTTCGAAGCGCGATCGATCGTTTTGGGATATCTAGTGAAGACCATTTCGGGGTAATTATGGTACTGTGACACACTGCAACACAATATAATTTTAGGAAAATAGTTACGGACATTTAGAACTGGGATTTTATGAATTCAGATATTTAAAAATATTAAGAATATTTAAGAATAATAAGGATATAGACATAAATTGGTTTTTAATTGGTTCTTCGAACTCTATCACTTTTTTTTGGTCATTAGGGAAATCGAAATTGATCATGAAAAATCGGGAAAAGTCAGGGGAAAATGTAAAAAAGTTTGGAATTTTGAGATTTGCTCACAATTCCTTTAAACCGCTTCTATTCCATATAATGTAATTGTTTATAATTTTTTTAAATATTATATCTGACGTTTATAGTCAAATACGTTCAAATAAGTTCAAAACTCGCGCACTTTAAATGATTTCAATAAAATAATTAAAATTTATATTTTATTCATCATTTTTGGTCGCTCTTTTTCGTCATAATTGCATTCTTTTTTTTTCAATACTAATTTATTTTTGTTGGCTTAAATTTACATCTAAAATTTGATTATGCTACTAACTTTCTTTTGCATTTTTAATAATGTAGGCTAACTTTCCTACAATACTTGATTCTAAATGTTAAAATTTAAATATTTTATATTGGTCATGAAAAATTTTTAATTTTTATCTGAAAAATCTAGAAAAGTGAATTTTAAAATTTATTTTCTGTAGCATGAAAGGAGACTATAAAATTATATAAAATGTTCAGCGGGTTTAGAATTTAATCACACACATGTTTTAATTTTCATTCTCTGAATTATATTATGTTAATTATTTTACACCATTATCAATGACGTGACTGCTCAAATCAAGCTTTAATCTTCTTCAAAGAAAAAGGAAACATTCCAAGTATTGATTTTCCTATCTTTTCTTAAAGATTTTATTATAATATTTTTTATTTTTACGGAAGTGGGTTAGTAGTCATTGCCAAACCTTCTCGGAGAGTATAAATAAAGCTACATATATTTGTCTTTTTATAAATAGGTATATGGATTATGAGACCTATATTTTAACACCGATTCCGAACGACAAATTAAATTATCAAGGGATATTCTTGTGGCATTCTCGGTAGTTTGTCATTGCCTTCCGAGAGATGACGACAGAATAAAAATCCGATTTTTCTGGCCGGATTTGTACCCGAATCTTTTGGCACAGAAAATAGACAACAATTTTCTGAGCCATACTTTTAATCGTTAAACTGTTATCATAAATATAAATTATATATCGTGATCAACGTCTTATGTATCTTTGTTTGCTATGATGTCGAGTTTATAAGTAGCTTTATTTAGTTAACGGAGTAAACAAAAGCATTAAGAATATCCGATATAATACCGACGATGTACTATACCCTCCATCATTCGAAAGTCTATCAAAGACGTTCTCTACTCTGCTCTGCTCGAAAATTATACACGCGTGCACGAATCCTTTTTGGCGCCTATCCGTTTACGTTCTCCCGCACGCGGACAGCGGAGCTTTCGCGGTCGCAACCAACATGATTCTCGTTTCATCGATGGGAGAGTACACGACCTGGCCTTCTCCAACGCGCTTGATTATCCCACCTCCGGAACGAAGGATGCTCGTGGGAATGATTTCGACCCCGTGCAGCCGACGCTGCCGGCGACGATGCTAAAGCGGTTATTTCGATCGGCCGCCCTTATAAATTCGCGGGTGGTTGTTCCGGCGAGCGTGAAACAAGCTCAAGTACTAAGACGATACATGCCGTCCTGTCGTGCCGGAAACAGCGGTGTGGGGACACGTGTTGATTACCACGAAGAAGAATATAGATGGTAAAATTATGATAAACCGCACGCTGATAATAATAATTATTTATGACGTGCTGAATAAGTTCGTAATGCAGCGTTTTCGGAAAAAGCGAACTCTCGTAGTATGAAACTCGAATTATCGAAATTTTGCGTTGCAAATACGCAACGGTATCTCGTTAAACGTTGCGTTTGCAATTGGTAATCTTGACGTGAAAATCATGACGGGAATTACATGGCATTTCTACAGAATCGTGACATTGAAACTGCGTCATTAGCGAAATCGCACGTCGGAGACACAAAAGGTGTACAGTGCTGGCTGCGTCTGAATTAAACTCTCGTTGACCGTAAGGACTATGCGGTAACGAATAGAGAGAGAGACATTGTTAAATGTAGAAGGGGAAATTGTAAATGCCATTACAAATAAGTTTCCCCAACGATACACGTCTACTTTCGTATCTACTTGGCTTCGTTCTCATTCTGGCGTCGCGCGTGCGAGCATTTCCTTACGTGTTACGCGACGGTTAAACAACGAGCGGATAATTAGCAGACTGCTGCCGGCCGTTCCTCGCGATGGAAATAAATTTTGACCGTAAGCAGCCGTGTGAAGTCAGCATTTAATTGTAAGCCGAGGTACCTAAGAAACGTCGCTTTGTTGTTCCGGCTACTCTCCTTCGCGTGTGCTCGTCGTCCGAACTCTCGCACGACACCACGCTCCGAGAATACAAATCCGCGCATCGTGCCGAGAAAACGCCGGCAGCCTCTGCGAGTTTAGCTGGTGCAAGCTTTGGTAAATCTTCGGAAAAGGCACGTACGCGCTCAAAGCTCGGAACGATAATAGGATACTGCGTCTCTCTCGCGTGCGTGCATTAACATCTGCTCAGACGGAGCAGTCGTTGACTCATATCGCGTTATTTAAAACTCACAAATTATTTTAACAGAAAGAAAAGTAGTAATGTGTGGACCTTTCCTGCTAATGTGAACCCTTTAAATTCTATTATAATTAACATCTCTTGTAAAAAGGTTTTAACTTGTTTTGAGAGAGAGAGAGAGGGGGGGGAGGGAGGACAGGAGAGAGGTATCGAAATTGTGAAACAATTGCTGCCACAACTGGTGCGACCTTTTTGTTGACAATTTATGTTTATTACGAAGTAATACATCAAAGTTTTTTCGTATTTATATTTCAATGTCAAGTTTAATGGTTTAAAGTTCATAAGTAATGAATTTATACGCTTTAATTATTAAAGTACTGTTCTTCTATTTTGAGAAGATAAGTAAACTTGATTACACTTTTGCTGGGAAATTAACTAAATGTAATTTTAATCAATGTTTCTATATTAAGATCCCCTAACAAATGAATAATGTGGACCCCGAAATTTTTAATGAAAGTTATTGTAGGGCATTATGTTTTATTAAAAAATACTATTTTAAAATAATTTTAAAAAGATCCTAAGGGTATTTGCCAAGGGCGAAGAAGTGCTCATAGTAAACATTCATAAGAACAAGTTTAACACAAAAGTATTGCTACAAGAACGTATATTTATGAAAAGAAACTTCTAAATCTGATCATATCAGTAAATTCAGAATTTGTTATTTAAGCTATTTGAACTTTATAGTAAGTCTAAATAGCCCTGAAGAAACTAAATTCTGTAAAAAATAGAAAGGAGGATCCATTTTACCACATATTCAGATTGTCACATTATAATGTCTTTTTTCATTTAAACAATTTTTTCCATTTTACGAACTGTTTTAATCATTTCAAGAGTATGTCTTATATTAAATTAGATTAATAAATTATCAATTGCGGTATTGATTTGAACGTAACTATAAAAAAATAAAAAATTGTACAAAAAACAAAATGGCGCAACTTACATTATCATTTTTCCATCTAATTTGTTATAATAGTAATAGTGTATATAGAAGAGGATTCTTACAAACCTAAGAGAATAGTATATCGTTTAATATTATATTATTCGAAGAGAATGAATATAGCCTTGAAATAGGGAATAGTAAAAATAGCAAATGATAAATTGGAATAATCGGAAAATTTCGTTCCTCTTGCTGGCAAATTACTTTATTCTGCGCGCTGTTTACTGGTAATCATACGGCTATTTTGCCTGGAGACTCTTAGCGGGAAAAAAAAGTTTCCTCTCATACCATTTCCCGTTCCCATCGTTCGTACTGTCGCCCCCGTTGATCCGTCGGGTAAATAGCAGTTTTAATTAAATTTCAAATTATTTCCCGAAACCCCCATCTCGTCGCACTGAAGAGAATGGTCCTCTCTCGTTGGACGCGCTTCCGTTCCAAGATTATTTTTTTATCCATTCACGTAGAAAACTATAAATGAATTATAACATATTCTAATACTATAAGAATGCAATTTTACAGTATCATGTTAATATCAGTACCAGTAAATGTTATTTAAATATTTATAAAACCGACTACTTAGTTATGATATAAATCGAAGAATTTTAAGACAAGAATATCTTTTAAATCTTGCGATTAAATAATAGATCTAGTATATATTAGCATTAAAGATTATCGTCGAATAACATAAAAAAGTATATAATTGTGGTAACCTGGAAGCGCTGAAATTATTTTATTGGTATTAAACTTTCGAATAGTCTTTCTGACCCTTGGGCGTGAACGTGAAACGAGCGGGTGCTCGTTAAACTTTCGCCTTATTGCCAGGGAATATCTAACTTTCTTTGAACGTCGATGATTATCGAACTCTACTGAAAGTGAATATCGAGTTATTCGATTATTTTAACGATTGCCTTCGATTCTCTCTTTTCCGATACTTCGAAACTACTCCTCGTCTTAATCGATCTCGCCATGATGTAATTTTATCCATTCTCGATAAACTAGTAGCGGTTTATCTTAATTTCGCTATTAAAATTAATTCACTGAGTTTAGTTTAAATATCTCGGTGGGATGTTTTATAGTCTTCGTGGAAGATGCAATGAAACTACGCGAATTAAATGCCTCAAGTGCCTTGAACATTGTATAAATAAATTATGTAATAAATGGTTCCGTTGATGCTGGTAATTCGGTCCGATTCACGGATCTGGTTTTAACTGCACGTGCTAGCTACTCGGAACAATATGGTGAGATAGTTGAAAAGTGATCGAGAAAAATAGCAAAGCTTTTATTAAAAAAGTATTTTAAATACTTTTAATAAATTGACGTATTTCAAACATTTTAAAGCTATTTTATTGCCTTAAATTTGACACCAGAACTTTAATCAGAGGCATTAAACTATTATATAAATGAAAACACTGTGTAGTTCTATTTGAGTATTGTTAGCAGAATATAAAAGTTAATGAAATAATTTTTTATTTTAAATCTTATTCATTTCATTACTTCAACCACTGTGAATTTTATACTATAAATGTTCATTTACGTTTTGTATAAGCTCATTTAATAAAGCTAGGAGTTGCCAAGTTATGTACAAAGCGCTGAGGAGGCTCGTGAATATTAGCGAAAATGCAAATTTCTTATCAAGAAAGGGTAAAGTATTTCTCACCAAAGTTGCGATACTCAAGTATCGCAAATTCAAACATAAGTCGATATTGCACGAATGTCTGAAAGCATACTAGTGAAACGTATGAATTTGGTAGTTACATCCGGAATGCTAACGGCGATGTAGCACAGCCAGCCAGCCAGCGAGCGAGTGGAACGACCCGTAGACTTCTCGGCATGACGAACGATCTCGCACTCTGTTTCGGGCCGTTCTACCGACCGGTGAATTACACACGATCCCAGGGCGAACATTTTGCCGGCACATAAACTCGCTATCTCGTCTTGGCGCTCTATAGTTACGTCGTCCGCGTAGAGACGCGCAGTTGTACGGAGCCGCGTCGTACGAAGTGCGAAATCGTCGACGTGCGCCGCGACGTCGGATTTACGAGCGTACGAGAAGAGGGATCTCTGCAAAAAGTAACGGGATAAATGGTGCCGTTGATGCTGGTAATTCAGTACGATTCGCGAATCCGGTAGACGCAACGTCTGCACGTGCCGGCTGCTCGACGGCAAGATGGATTAAAAGTGATCAAGAGAAGTAGCAACGCTTTTATTAAAAATGGCTCTTTAAATGCTTTTAAAATTAATTCGCGATAATGTTTGTAATTCTTATAAAATGTTACGTGATGAAAAGGAGAAATATATAATGGAAAATAAATTATTTTTGGAAAGATAAGTAAAGTATCTAACATTTTAATTCCGAACTAGCTTAATTTTATATGTACCTTATATAAAATTTTATATCTCATTATTGAGATATTATATTGTATCAGGACAATTATAATAAAATATAGGGGAGAGTAGTAAATAATCGGACCTATTTGCAGTTTTTGCTCTCTACAAGGCGTAAATAAAGTCCGATCATACGAGCAAAGATGCCGTTGGAAAGATCATTTAATTCATTTTTATTTCCATTTGACGTATCTCTCATCTGTGTTGAACTATAATGGAAAATGTAAAAATGGTTTTTCGGGTCCAATTTGGAATTATTGCTTCCAAATCGGATCATACCCTGATCCAAATCAGACCCTCCTATTTTTATGGACTTTTAGATAGAAATTTATAAGATTTTATTCAGAAAAAAATTATTGACAGTTTATATTATTAGAATTGAAATTAATAAAAAATTTAATTAATATGAGTCTGATGACTTGTAATATTTTATTGATCTAGTGTTCCTTAGACCAGATTTGGTCGGTCCATCACCAGTACTACAATCAGGTTGTGGCGAGTCTTCTTTCTTCGATGAATTAGCTGACTTACTTAGTTTTTTAGTGTGTTTCTTAATCTCGTTTGCGTTTTTTTTTTAATTGATGCATTTGTTTCGTTGCTTCCTCTATAGCAGTAGTTTCAATCGCAGCATCATCAGTTAAAATAGTTGCTTTTCCCGGTTTTCGTCCCCTGGTATTTTTATGTGAAGGCGCTTTTGGAAGTAGACAAATGGATTGCAGTGTTTTGTCCAAATTTACTTTTATCTCGCTATGTTCGATTGGCCGATCAGTTGCTGAACTGGGCAGGAAGTCAATTTCTTCGAAAACGTCAGGATCCAATGGACAAATGCCTGTTGCTATATACTATACTGTTGTTCCGATTTGGACACAGATCCTTTCGAACTTTTAGAATAAATTTTACAATAAACTGTAAAAGCGATCACAAAACGCTTGATATTTTTCAATTTTCTATATTCTTTAATTATCTTAAATCAATTACCTTTCAAATTTTTAACGTCTTTTAAATAATGATTTACAAAGATTTTCTTTTTAAAAAAAATTTTTTTGTACGATAGCTAAAAATACATATTTGCGTCTATTCTATGAACGTTATGACAGAGAACTGTCAAATTGCTGTCACATGTTCGATGTCTTTACATTATAAATAACACACAAATCTGTTTAACCATATTTGTTTAAATTTAAAAAGTCCTATTTGGAACACGGTTCGATTTAGAACATTCTCCTCTTTTTTTTATACATTCTATTTAAATATTAAATAACAGAATATAATAAATTCATAGGGTTCGATATGCTGCATTTTTTTTTAAATTCATTTTACAAGTAAATTCTTTATAAAAGATACCGTAGTATAACGTGTTTGATTTAGTTTTGCAGCAACGATTTTCAACAATAATTAAAAATAATTTGAAGTAAATATTTTAAGAGAGAAATTTCTACGTTTATTTATGTATACTTAAAATTGCAGCGAATTGAAAGCTAAAGCGTAAAGAAAGCTAAGTTATATCGTCTCGTTTATATTACCGAAAGTTTTCACATTTAGAATATGATGAATAAGATGCAAAAATGCGAATTAATTAGGCATGCGAGTAACGTGAATAAATCCCTCGACATTAATGTCGCGCTGACGACGATATTATTTTTACGGACGAGCCGTGAAAACAGGCCCGATAGCCCGCATTAATTAAAAATAACAACGGGACTCTGGCCGAATGTGGAAAATGTATGTATAGAAATTTGCCGCTCTGCGACAGTAGCAATTAAAATGTTTTTTGGAGCCGCGTCGCCGCGAGGTTCAGCCGGATACTGAACGCGTAACACGCGTCGAGCATTCGGCCGTACGTGCGTGACGTCGAGGGCCGGTGTTTTGTGCGTCGTCGACTCTTTAAAAACCGACATTAAAATTCCATTAAATAGACGTACTTAACACCGCCATCGCAAAGGGAATAGAGGAGAGATATTCGTGCGCGTCACACCGTGCACCTCTATGTCTCGTAAAAGTTTTTTCCCTCTCTCTCTCTCTCTCTCTCTCTCTCTCTCTCTCTTTTATTTTTCGTTCTTTTTTCTCTGCTTGTAAAAAAAAGAATGTAGAAATTTTCCGCTCTCATCATCCGTTGCGGCGCGTCATCTCCTTCAAAAGTGGTATTTTTCGCCTCTTTTAGAAACCGTTTAATGCCACCATACTTCCTCTCTTTGCTTTAGTTCACAGCGAAGTGAAATAAAAAATAAAGCGAGAGAATAATGAATAAAACTATTACAAAATTGATACGTAGAATCGTTTCAAGTGATCATTAGAAACGAAATAATAAATCTCAAAATTAGCAATTTTACTCGTTTTGCGATATGAAATGTTTATCAATCATCTGTTTTATTTTTTTATATTAAATCTAAACGTGGCGCATGTTCCATCTGGTTCTAAGTCTAACGCCATATGCTGCCGCTATACAGCAGAAAAGCGTGTGCTGCTGTTGGCCAAGGGAAGAACAGAATAGATAGTTTCCATCTCCAGAAATAACCGGACGCAAAGGTAGCACCGGAGGCTTTTTAATGACTCATCCGGTCTGCGTTTTGGTGACGATCTATAAACTGACGAATCTTATGAGTTGAAACCTTTGATATTGAAACATCAATTATTTCATACAAGATATTTGTACAAATATACGAGGATGTAAATAGGGGCCGATTTTTGCTCAAAAGGAAATAATAAAAGAAATAGTTTTTTTTTGTAATGACGTTTCAAGATTTTTAATTTGGACACATCTTTATTATTGTAAATTTATTAGGTGTTGGAATTAATTCGTAGCGTTTTACAAGAGATGGGAAGTACTTTCATTAATGTATTTTTTAATGCTCATGTGAAATAAATAACATTCTTTCATTAAAAACGCTACGAATTAATTCCAACACCTAATACTAAGCTCATTTTAATAACATATAGATATTGCATCAATTGTTGAAGATGATTAAATATGGTCGAAATGTCTAGATTTTTATTAATAACCATTGTATGTTTTACACATGAAAAACTTGTGTTGGTTCTTATAGGCTTTTCTTTTCACTTATTTGATTGTATATCATTCGAATCTTTATACTCCTCGTATTTTTTTTTGTAAATTTTAATCTGGATAAAATTATTAAAAAGTTGTGGCGTTTAGAAAACATTTCGAAAATTAAACAAGAATATTGCTATTTGAATAAATACACCATGTTTGTGCGCAATTTTTGAAGTGCTTCCCAAACGCTTCCCGAACTTTTAAATAATTTCGTCGTATCGTAGGAGATTAAAATCTATAAAATTATTTCTTTTAATTATATCTTATTTCTGAGCAGCAATCCACCTTTCTTAATATGCTCCTTTAAAAAATTTTATTGAATATTTTAACCGTAGAAAAATTATATAGTTCGAAAAAAACGGCATTTTGTTAAATCCTATCGCAAGCGAAGGATCCCCTTTGGGGACGTTTATCACTCCAGCGCGTCGTGTGTCGCGGTATGTATATTTACCACCTAATATTGTAATGCACATCGTACAAGTGCACAATCTTCTCTACGGACAAGATAAACTGCTGGTTTCCCAGAGCCTGTCCGGCTCTGAATTATGGATTTCTGGTACGAGTGCTGTACTTTGCCTTTACGGAACAGCCGGGTACGAAGCCACTGACCGCGGTTGAGAAAATTCGATATTCGATGTAGAGGATGTAGGTTAGACGTTACAGCGCGGACGCCGAGGGAAAATATTGGAGTGCGCATATATGTATGTGAGAGAGACTCCAAAATTGACGGACAAACTTTACGCCTAATTTACGATGGACACAACTCGTAAATCTCCGAATGTAACATAGTGGGATTAGTGCTGATTTCGTTCCATTAGACTACTACCAATCTGCTGCTCACTTCGTTTTCGTCGTGCTCGCACGGCAAAGTAATCTCGTCGAAATGCACGGCGGATGTCACATCAGAATGTTGACACGATATTTGCAACATATTTCGCCCCGAGCGAAGAAACGGTAACAGCCGACGTTTATTATATTTTCGTCGCCCACGTTAAATGTGGGTCAATCGAAAGCTGTCAGTGGCCGTGATAGATTTCGCACCAAGTTCCTTATCGAGCTTTCTTATCGCTCCTAGGAGACAGCACGACGAACAGAGTGACGCGAATGGATCGCGGTGTGATTAGCTGGACTCCGCTGAAGCGATCCGTGAAACTTCGGCCGCCTCTCGTGGGACTGTACTTGCGAATCGGACTGCATTTCGAATCTCTTCGACCGGGGGGTCCTATTCGTAGATCGTCGATCGTTCACCAACTTTCGTTTCACTGCGAAACAACTGTTCTCTTGAATTTAGCGCACGCGACCGCGCACGTGAAGCATAGGATTTTTATGTGGCAAGTTCGGCCGCGAGCGGAAACACGTTCTCTTTTCCCCATCCGCCTATTATTTATAGCCCGATGAGGAAATCGGTCTCCTAACGCTTCACTCGTTCCTTACGCGTCATTTGCGACTGCTCGTAAATTCCATTAATCGCACTCGTAGGTGCGATATCTCCGGTACAATCGGCACCAGGCGAAAGAAGAAACTGCATTGGAAGTTACGTGAGATGCACGAAGATATCGGCGCGATATTACACACCGCTTCACGGAATTCACGAAGAGAGAGAGAGAGAGAGAGAGAGAGAGAGAGAGAGAATAGCAATGTGTAGATATCAAATAAATCGCGCAGCGATTTATTTGATCCAATTGTGACCGAAAGGGAAATAGGAAGGAATTACTAGTCATTTCAATTGATTTGACCAAATCTACCTCTAGCGGTTATGAAAATCCGATTATGAAACATTCACCAGTAATTGGTAGAAACTCATACGCGCAAATAGTATAATGTTATTTCGTTCGAATGCTGGAATTTCATGTAAAGATCTACACGTTGGAATAACGAACGTGAAATTCTCCAAGTCTAATTATTAATTATGATGGAACAATAACGAATTATTTTATTTATTCATTTCATTACATTTTATATCGCCGGATTGTATTACCGCATATTCTCAAAAAGCCTGAAATAACAATCAATATCCATAATGGTAGAAGTGTACAATAATAGCTGTTAAATATGCTATTGTCCCGTGTTTCTTACAATCGTACCATTGTTCTTTGATTGCGGCGTTCGTTTCGCGCGCAACCTACGCCTTTTCTTAATAACGCTGCGCGTGATTCACGGCTTTAAATCGGCGATCATCTCGCAACCAGTATCTGCAAGCCTTTTGCACAACGTAAGGCCGCCATATATCGAGACACAGCGGCTGGCATACATATTCATGAGGCTAGATAGAGTCGAAACGGGCGGAGAGGATCGGCCTAATGAAGTTGTTGTCTTCTTGGAAAACAGGGCGAGCCGCGGTGGCTTTGGGCTCCCTTTCTCCTTCGTATATCATCTCTCTTCTCGCTCCTCTTTGTTGCACTCGCGTTCACCGTGCCTCTTCTTGAATCTCTCGACCAAGCCTCGTTCACCTTCGCCCGCAACCTCGTCAACTTCATCAACCGCGCTGCGGTCTCTCGTGCAACTCGTTGTCGTCGACCATCCGCGCCTCGGACCGTTCTAAATTGTTTGATGTCTTATTTGCTTAGTCCTTCGGCGAGCCACCGTCATCGCGATGGGATACGTCACGTGGGTTTATTTGCATTCACCGACTATTCAAAGAGGCCGACGACTGCAATATATCATTAACCACCCGTCGCCAAGCGGATGTTGCACGCTACCTGCTTCAGCATTCAGATAGATTCTTGCGGTTTAGATAAAATTTCAGAGACTGTTCGAACAGAGAATCGTGATTGTTTCTTCATTAGTATACAAACTTGACAGATGAAGATAGGATTTTTTTATTATAGGACAGATAAAATATATCGTCAACACTATGAAGTGTGAGAAAAGATTGAAGGGGTGAGATTAAATTTAGAATCTTGTACACTACTAACCAAGTTTATTGTATGTCTCTTGCAAAAGATTCTTTTATTTGTTCGTAGTTCTTGTGTATGCACTATCTAGGTGTTAGTCCAAGTTTCCGTCAAAACTTTTCCACGAAGTTCCGTGAAACAGTCCACTTTTGCCAGGCAAGAGGCTGGAAAAGTCCGTGAAAACCGGACAAGTCGCAAGGAGAACAAACGTCGCGTATCTGTAGGACAGTTATTGTTCGCACGTATTGACGTCTGTCACGGATGTACGATCAATTTCCGGTACGAAAGGATGGACGCTGTCCATCCCTCTTGCATCCCTCACATTCGTAAAATACGTGCGCGACGTCACTGCGCTATCTACGTCATACAAGGCCCTTCTTATGTGGTGAGTGGCGACTGGCCCACTTCAGCTTGCTGTATAATAGCATGACTATCAACCAGCACGCAGACGCTGATATTCGACCATTATTGGACAGTAAACCGAAACCGTTTAACACGATATTTATGGAGGAGTCTCACGCGTCGCCGGAACCGTAGCTGGAGCGAGCCGATAGTACTTGCGCAGATATGTATATGCGCCGATGTCTCACGGGCCATCTAGCAATATCGAATGTTGATTTGCTACGGTTCTCGCCGAGATACGTGTGCTGGTTTAGTAAGTCTCTCAGTATTTCAGGATAAAACAATCTCAAATTTCGTCGTGGAAGTTAACGAGAATTTTCAGGCCCGCATTCTCCGAGTTACTATTCCGTAACTTTATTAATGAAACAACGACGAAACTTTCTTCTAATTGTTTTTTCTTGGTGTTGATTCAATTTACAGTTTCAGTTGATAGAGTTTACAGTTTTCTTATAAAATTTAATTTGTTTATAAATCATTAAATTATACACGTCGATAATAAACGAACATTATGTAACGTTTAGTGAAGTTGGCTTGACGAATTATTTATATCTCTAATACACAAATTTTTTTGAAAATTAGGACGTGTTTCCATTTTACGGTTCTGCGCAGAAATATTTTATTTTGTTTAAGCAGCACTTAATTACGCTCGAAATATTGTAATAAAAGCAGCCTGACATCGATTAATTTTTTTTCTCGGTATCGACACATTTTCGATAATATTTCCTAAAATAAGCGACTTCTTCGTGGTTATTAATCATTTTTTATATCGCACGAGTTGTCGACACCAGCGACTAAAATTGGCCGAAACCTTCTGGTGCTAAATGTGCGCGCGTTAAAAAGCAACGCTCGTCGTTGTTGTACCTTGTGAAACTTTTTTCCTTCAGATGATGTTGGATGCTTGAGTTTCCTTCGTTAGTATAGCACTGTGTTTTCTTTGTGCTCAAGGAAGTTCATTAGCGACAACGTGACTAACTTTGGTCCCTTGCGGTCAGAGTGTCGCCATTCTCTTAATGCCGACAACCATTTTAGTCGCAAGCCGTCTAGGCATGTAGGCGTCGTACTCATCGTCGAGAAAGGAAATAACTTAGAAAAATCTGATACCATCAATTATGTCACAAATACTGAAATGATTCGCAGACTTCAGTTATAATTGTTCTCGGAATATTCAAGCAATTGTAATGCATACGTATGATTCTATATGCACTTCTGTATACTATATTTGCAGTCCGCGTCGCTGACCTACTTTTAAGATGTCCGGTTAAGTTGACTTTATAGAAAACAGAAGAAGAGTGGGTGTTTGGGAAACGTGGGAGGACCTCCACGTTTTGATTATGTCGTGTTGTTTACGTAAGGGTGACGCGTCGGGAGCGTTAAATATAGAACGTTCACGGCTAAACAAACGATTAACTCATAGCTTAACCAGAGCTTATATTCGAGTTCTAACTAAGGTTTATGTTTATGCGCATGGGCCTACTAACTATTCTCTACTGGTGTCGAAACTGTGACATGGATTGTAGGTTGTAACTCATAAGTGACGCGTATCGATCTTGCATCGCAGTTCTGGTAAATTCTCTCAGAGAATTAGGAGTAAAATGTGTTAAGTTAGACCCACACGAAAGCAAGTAGCTCATTAACTCCATTGTACAACTATATTTTTTAAGCCTAGAACTCTTTCGATTCGAGAGTCGATAAAAATTGTTCTCAATTAAACGTATTCATCAGAGATTCATGCACATAAAGACTTACAGCTATTAGGTGCAATATTGGTGCACACTGAGTGCAATTGAATGCAAATCAATTGACACATTTTCATTATTAATAAGTAATTTAATCTTTTTAATTACTTCTTTACTTTTTAATTAATTCTTTGTTATCATGACAGCCTCATAATCTTAAAAGGATTAAATTAATTAACACTGAGAATATGTAAACCAATCTGCACTCAATTGCACCAGTGTTGCACTACACTTTTCTCAGTGGAAAACACTATTAAACTTTACAGCTACTTTAAACGCGTAAATTTCACCGTTTAATACGAGCTCTGTGATTTGCATATTTACAGTTTTTGAAATATTGCGAAAAATCGCCAAGAATGTAATTGTTTTCTTATCTCAGTTTATTAACTTTTAATCCTTCAGTACAGTATCGCTACGGTATGAGCATAATAAATTCTATTTGCCCGCCAGCATTCTAAATTAATATCCCATCGTGGAAAACTCGATGGTGGATTAGTGGCTGCCTCCGGATGCAAAACTCGGTCGCAAGTTTCGTCCACCTCATTTATTTATGATCAGTATAATCCGGCGTTGTGCGCGCCTTAATATTCCGCCCTCGTTTCCTCGACCGCGCTTTCAGAACCATCGTGAACCATCGTGAATGCGGAAGCACCGATAGTTCACACAAGACGACGTACGATAGATAGAGACCGCCAGACAGCACCTCCGTTCGCAATTATTCGACCCGTACATAGTCGTAATTCTTGCGAATTCATAGCCGTCGGTGCATTGTGCGTTTCACAGCGGAATGAAAATGGATTTGCTGAGTTTGATGAAGTGAATTAGCCGTACCGTTATAACATCGCGGAGATATCCTGTTTATGCGCAGGGTGTTTGTTAATTGGCGGCGCAAGCGGAAAATGGACGGATCCCTCTCCTCTTCTCTCTGTTATGGGATAAGTTGATGTACAAGAACAGCTTTTTCTCTCGACAACCGCTACGTTTATTTAATTATTCGTTGTCAAAGTTTGCTGAACTACCAGCTGCTTTTCCATTGTTTACGAATACAAGTAACAAAGCGTATACATGTTCTTTACTTTGAAAGTAATTATGTCTGGTTGTGTGTGTGTGTGTGTGTGCGCGTGCGTGCGTATTAAATTTCGACTGCAATCATTAACGAAAATGAAAAGCTATTCCCAAAATTATTATATATAATTGAGGAAAAATGTAAAATGACTATATTTAACGATGCGAGGATAATAATGATAACTCTCGCTACCTAGCTATTTCTGTTTAGAATATCGGTATAATTAGGTGTATCATAACATCGTTAGTTGCTCTTGCTTCAAAACTCAAACTAGCAGGCAAAATAATATGATACTCTTTGTTGTGCGCAGGATGTACAGAAACTATCCAAGTAATCTAAGCGAGACGAAAGTTCCGTTTTGGTAAGCAAATGATTCTAGCAAAACTGAACGGCATGCTAGTTAAATAAATAATTATGGTGTAAAGGTCTCAAATTAGAAAAGGAACTTAAAATGCTTAAACGTAAGTTATATCTAGATAGCGTCGTGATTAAACTTGTGTCGGGTCACGGCGTTCGGTCGTCTGAAGAGAAAGAAATTAAAGTGAGTTCGTACTGTCGAAAGCAGATGCAGACCTGTCTCTTTTTACGGAATCAACTAATGCTTCGTCGACGAGTAAGCGAACGGGAAAAAAAATCTTCCGATACGACTGCTATTCCGATCGTTTGACCTAATACATCTTCCCTGATCTCATTCGCTCCACTTCCTGCCCGATTTCCTTTTTGTCCTAGAAGAGAACCATAAAGGATTATTAACCGCCTTCCCTACTCATTCGCGTGCACAATGGAATATGATTTAATGTCGCTTGTATTCAATGGGGCGAGATTGAACGTTTTATGTATACCCGGTAGGATCGCAATTACTCTGGAAAAGTAAAGAGAGAGAGAGGAAACGAATGAACGCAGGAAAGACGCAAGAACTACTTTGGAGGCCTGGGAAAACGGAAATCAATATGACATTCCATTCTCTTTTATTAGAGCACCGAATATTCCGTTGTTGCATGATTTACTTGGGCTCTTGAAAATTTACTGTTAATAACATAAAGACTATCGATATCTGACGCATCTCTGATGTGGTATCGCCAATTTAAAATTTATGCCACAATAATCACGTGCGCGTAATCGACGAACAAATTGACAATTTGGATCTATTTTCTACTATATTAATATTATTAGTATAAAGTTGAAATAATAGTATAAATTATTATTATTATAAATAGCGGAAGTTTAACTAACATTTAACTTTCTAATTAAAAAGTTTTATCTGTCGGAAGTGATGATGTGGCGCGTACAATAAATGTCATTAATTGAACAGTTTTGATAATATAGTGTCTCTTTTGTGTTACAGGTAAGCTTATATCCCTCAAAGTGAATCGTACACGTCGTACTCTGCACTCTTGCATTCACGGTGAGTAAACAGCGCGTATCCGACGCACGCATAATTAGTAGTCGACATCCCTGCAGGCTCGCCAAATTTCTGACGAAGGGTGCGCAAGGGTTTTTCTGTAACGAGGATACCCTTTCATCCCACGCCCCATCGATCTCACGTAGGCAACGACGTACATATGTACATCTACGTGCCTTGTGTACATAGCTTATTCACCGTGGTTCCTTTAGTTCCCGCGCGGTTGCTCTCTCGCGTTTCCACAACGAGTAAAAGAAAAGAGAAAAAGGGGAAAAGCGATTACGGCCCAACGTGCACACCCCATGTCTATCGTGTTTCATAGCCTTTCCTTTTTTTTTTTAATCATCAACACTTGCAAATTTTTCCCTCAGCCGCCAGCGTGCGTACGCTCGTTTTGTGAATCGCGCGTAAATATTAATTTCGTTTAAATAATCAATGAGTTTTCATGTCGTAGGGACTATAGAATATAAAAAATTTCTTAGGATCTAGCTGGGTGAAAGGGAATGTTTGAAAACTCGTTAAATTTAAATCTTGGATTCCAACGAGGCGCTGGATGCCGTTCAAAGAGTTTGACAGATTTGCAATCTCTCTACGATTTTATAAAAATCAATGAAATCGCCTATGTCAAGCAAGCCACTCGACATGCGAATCGTAATATGACAAAAGTATAGGAGTACCTCTTTGAGTCACGGTTTGATATGAATTTCTTTTGAAGTAGCTAAAATTTGTTTGATAGAAAGATTAGAAACGAATTGGTAATATCGGTGTTCCGTAATAGGAATCGTATCAAACTACGTGTAAACGACGAATTTCGCGATATCTTCGGAGTCATACAATTTTAATGAAGAAGCGACGACTGCTAGTGCGTCAGTGACGAAGGACCGCAATTTACCCGAAGGTAATTCCGAATCTCTTAGAAGACTTGTGGAGTAGAGATGCGCGGACGGATGCACGTCGTCCTGAGGACGGGCAATTTCCATTTTTCACGGCGCCATCTCTTAAAAGAGTATTAAGAGGGTCCTTGGTATCCTTGGCGATAACTGCTATGTATAAAGGAGAGATGAGAGATGAGAGAAGCAGGAGAAAGACGAGAGTACGAGACGGGAACAGTCTGCAAATGAATCGGCCTGAGGGGAAGAGGGGTCATCCGACAGTTCGCAAAAAGCTCCTCTAAATACGCCACAAATAGAAGCTAGGTAATTTGTTATTAAGATATACTCGCCGTTTAATTAATGACGCATCATCTCGCGTATCTAAAGATCTTCCGGGAATATCTACGAGGGGCTTTAATTCGAGATGGCAATTTCTTGATTACATTTTTTCTGAATCGGGTGCACAAATAGCTGAGCCAATATTTTATCACAGTCAACATTTCAATTTTAATTGTTATAATTTATTAAAATGCTACGATTTACTGAAATGTGAGAGAAGAGTTAGGGCCAGATCTATTAATGAATTTGATTGGACTTTAGTACGCTAGTCAAGTAATGCATATTAAAGTCTTAGACAAATTGATGTAAAGATGAATGTTTAATATAAAAATGCGCAAAGTTGTGAAGTCCTCAATATTTTATCGTGCTGTTGAGTAAAATATGTATTTCACAATTTGAAATATTTGCATTTGATTTTTATATACTCAAATTAATATACAATAATTTTGATATTAGCTTTAGTGCGCATTAATCGAATTTGCTAAATGATTACATTTGTTTGTTGAAACTAAATGTTTATATACAAAATGATCTCGTCGATTTTGAAACTGGTTTGAAGGGCACGACAATCCGGAGGCTAATATCGGAGCGGCTACATCATTTAGAGCAGCCGCGACAGTCGGCGGAATCGAAATAATTAGTAGGGGTACTTGAAATACCTTCAAAGTTTCTCTGATTTAAGAGTTCCGGCGCAATATAGCCGCCTCCCTCGGATTGGCCGGAAAGAATCGTGGCTGTCACAAATCAGCAGGCGGCAATATAAGCCCGCGCGAGCCGATGGTTCGATGCGAGAACGCTCGATTACGCGCGTGCTATAAATATTGCGTGCAATCGGGACGTGAAAGAGGGCGCGAAAGTGAGAAGGGCGGATCGGCTGCGAAATTCTCTCGTCCTGTTCCCGGGTTTCTCCGGCTGGCCCGGACTCTTGGAGGCAGCCAATTCGCCGATGGTGGTTAATTTATCGAAGGCAGCGCTTATTTATCGGTGCCCCTTCTCGCCGGCGACCGGCTACTAAAGGTCGGCACGGAGAGAACCGTTCCTTTCGATGCGCGAACAAAATACGATAATGTTCAACCGGGCGGCGCCGCGCCGACAGATGTATTAAACGCTGATTGCAATTGGAAGAAACGATTATACTTTGGAACGTTCTAGCGTATAATAAAAACGTTATAATAAAAAAGGGATGATTCGAGTTTGCGATCTTTAATTACGCTCTTGATTACATTGTTCTTAATATCTTTGAATAATATTTTTTGATATCTCGAAGTTTAATTGGTTTAAAATTAAAAAGAGAAGATGCACTCTTTAAATTTCTTGCAGTGAAATCTCACTTCAAGAGAGTGAAAATGCAATCACCTTTAAAAAACAATGAAAATATTTCACTTTTTGAAAAAAAAGTGACGATTTTCTCTTTTTTTTTTCAAGGTTAATTGTATTTTCACTTTCTTGGAGTGAGATTTCACTGTAGGAAATTTAGAGTGTAGACAGATTAATGTACAATATAAATAATGTGTATGCATGTGTGGAAAATTTAAATTGGATTTCACATTATATGTTAAATATGTTAGCAGACGCATTTAAATTCGTTGACTCGAACAATTCCGACGAATAATTGGGAACTTCCCAGAAGTTTTTCAATCAATCAACATCGTAATTACTGCCTGCGTATCTCCATTTTCCGCGTATATGACGACGATCATCGTACGAGCTGCCGCGGTACGTCGGAAAACTCCAATTAATCCTTAATTACGAGTTCCGTACCAACTCGTCGTTATACAGTCTTTTGAGAATTTATCACCGACAAAACTTCGCGGGTTCTGAATTATTGAGGAGGACTTCTCGTACGCGCGGCCGTTCGTTCCTGCATTAAATCCATTTAACTGATGTTCGACTCGAATATCTTCAAGTATGCTTCAAAATGCTCAAGTCTCTTCGTCTGACACGCGAACATGTGTTTCAATCTACCTAGTGCACTTCTTTTTAACTGACACAAGTGAATGTCACCCGGGATATTTCCGGTCTTAGGATGAACACGACACTCTCAGCGAAGCGATTCACTGTTGCGACGTGAAACTCGACTTGAAATCACAATTCGAACTCTTCGTCATTCTGGACGACACGTTATTCAATCGACGTATACGGAGAAGAGACTCCAACTATGGTGTGGATCAGTCGGGAAGATTAATGCGCGACAGATAGAGTCATCCATCCTCACGACGAGCGTGTCGTGAGTGCGACCTAATGGCTTGAAATCACGACCGATAGATTCGCTGATTTTCTCTTGAAAAAGTGCGGAAATTTTTTCAACAGCTGTTGGACAAATAGATTGAACAACGCGCGCTATTTTAAAACATATTTTAATAAATCCGTAATGAGCTCATATATCTTTTACTTTTTTTTTCATGAGGAAACTCTTAGGGGATGCTGGAATCATCTGCATCATCGACAAAGCACTGTTTTGTTTTTTTTTTTTTGCTTTCCCTGTAATATACAATAGAATAAAAACTTTTTTCCGAAATAAAGTTAAATAAATGTGGGAATATATAAAACTATATATGAAAAATTAAAGATATTTTAAATTACATTTTTTTGTTACTAGCTAACAATAATTATTTTTCTTTACATGATATAAATAATTCTAAGATATAATCAAAGTAAAAGTATCTACTCATATTTAAAAAATATTAAAATATTATAAGATTTTGAGTTTATGATTTTGAAGCTGCAAGAGAAATAAATAGAAAAATATTATACGATCTGAATGTATCTAACCTCGCATGTATTGTACGTACATTCAGATGGTATATTCTGTTTATTTCTTTTGTAAACTTCAAAATCATAAAGTGAAGGTCTATTCTTATATATATTATTTAATATGAATAGATACTTTTAGTTTGATTATATACTTAAAATAGTCAAAAAATGTTATGTATATAAATCGCGTTTAATCAATAAAATAAATAATTCCATCAGAGATGGACCATCATTTCAGCATTCTCTTAAAAAGTCAAGCTTTATTTTTATTTTTCAATTCAATCAATTTTAGTCTATCACGATGAATATAGGTAACAAGACGGGCAAACGATACGCAATGATGTCAATTCTTAGCTGATTACTGCTATTTCTTAATTTCGGGTTATACGCATTCGCAACAAAAGTGAACACACCACACGCATGATTTTTCTGAACAAAACATACCAATTATCGTTCGTGTATACGCGTGCGCGCGAAAATCAGCCCCAGCTGTGATACCATCTTTTCCTTCATTTTCTGAAAGCTTAGGGTAGTAAAGAAGTATTCCAGTAATGGGTTCCGATAACGTGCGTGTTAATAACTAGCGCCTGCCTTGGTGAAACTTATTTTTGTAGTAATTGACTTCTCTTTTGTGTAACAAATTATAATAATAACCTTCCTGCGTATAAACACGATTAGTTAATTATGGAAGCGATACCTTACAATATACGTATACATATTTTAAAATATAATATATGTATAAATATACATACTCCATAATTTTATTTATATTTATAGTTTTTATGAACAAGTAAATACCACATTCTTTTCTGTTTGACACAACTGGGTTGTTATCTTAAGATTTCGTACACATACCATTTAATCGCATGTCTGGATTCATGTTTTACCCTCGTCTCTATCGGAAATACTTAATTCGCGTTTCTATGGGGATGGATGGGGCTCTACCAAACGAAGGGATCTTATTGAACACTTGTAGTACGGACATAAACGATATAAAAGGATATAAAAGGATTGATGAGCGATGATTTTAACGTAATTTTGTATAACGTGAAATGATGCGGACAAGAGTATGCGATTAACGTTAAAACAAATTATAATCCTTATTAAGATATATAGATAGAACTAATGGCGAAATATCTCAGCATCATTCAGATTATAATACATGAGTATTTTTCATACGTCTCTGCTATTTCGAACCGTCAGTGTATTCCGTTCCATACATTTCGGGGAAAGGTCGTGGTCGGTCTTCTTCGAAGAAGAAACGATACTCGAGGAAAGAGATGAAACTTTGTGCGGAAGAAACGATAGCGGCAGAGGTAAGAATGAAATACTGTCGAGCCCGGCCTTTGCTTTTAAATTATTGTATAATTGTATATTGCGAGGAACAAAGTCTGACGGAGACCCCCGCGACGTAATAACGGATGAGCGTTTATATAAAAAGCTGCCTATCCTGTCCTCTCTCTCTTTCTCTCTCATCCCGGTCGGGAGAGCGCTCCATCTCTACGTCTCTACGGATTTCTCATTTTCTCCTTTTCGCCCTTCTTCACTCCCGACTCTGCCTCTTGCGAGCGCACCCTCGACTTCTCCTCGAAACTCGTTTTTGTCGTGAACAGAAATGGCGAATGAAAGAGTAAATACGAAAGGAAAAGCTCGAGTATGCAAGAAAAAACGAGAAGGGAGGAAGAGGATAAAATTTATGAATTCGCTGTCACTGCGATGGCTTTGGCCTATTCTCCCATATTCTTCCGGCTGCGTATGAAGCACTGAGGAAAAGAGAAAAAAGGAGACGTTGGGATGAGCTATCCTTTCGGAATCGACTTAGCTGATAAATGTTTACTCCGACGAAAGGCCGGGCGAAAGAAGTTTCCGGAGGCGTTACAGGAACACCACTTCCGCGATTTTACCCACCGCTATCTTCGACCGGTCCACGTTATCGACACTTTTCGGCGATCTGACTGAGCGAATGTCGCGTACTCGCGAGTTTCTCTTCCGACGGGGAAATGAGATATCATTGACGACTGGCCGCTCGACAGCGAGTGTTAGATATCATAATGGGTGTTGGTTACTTCCGCGCTGTGCGAATATTTCTGTCTAGCGATCGGTGGTGTACTTTGCTTCTCTTTATACACCTGCTACTTCTCGTTTCTTCTGTATCACGAATCCGAGGTTTTTTTCGGTGCGCGAAAAAGTCTCTGATGTATTTATCTTAACTCGCTAACAATGGATTCTATGATAATAGGATTTGTAATTTTTTTCGTTTTTAAATTGGAAATAGGTTTATCAGTATCAGAAGTAACTCGCTTAAAATTGTTTATTTATTTTGGTATATAGCAACTAGAAAATTTAAAATAATTCGTACATACAAAATATACTTAATTTAATTTAAACATTAAAAGAAATACTAAATGTTACGTATAGAATTCTATTTGCAAATTTAGTTGCAAGAGTAACTTTTGCGCGATACGAGCTTCAGTTTTATATTATTCGTCGTCAAAGTTAGAGACATAAAAACTGCCGCGCGAGAAACATAGCTATTTTTGAACAAATGGAACGTGGCAACATGTTACTTTTATAAACAACAAATGTATAGTCGGACACAATTTCATGTTTGCTAATTTCCACATACTCTGTTTTGTTTTAATTATGCATCGGTTAGAACGAGGACTATATATGTTTTTATACTGTTGTATCTCCAAATGTAATTACAAAAGCACAACGAACTTTGACCTAAAGTAATTTAAAAGGAGATTTATTTTTCTTATGTTTTAGCATTAAAACTAAAAAAATGAAACATTAATATCAATTTTATGAAATAGAAATGTTTCATTTTATTTTTTCGGTAACGTTGAAATGTAATGATATATACATATATATTTTCTATAACTATCATACTTTTATGGCTATATTATTTTTTATCGATAAATCTTGATTCAATTGAAAGATTACGATTCGTATATCAAATATTGGACAGGAATTCTTTGGCTTTGAATCAGATGACGCGGAGAATTTCTCTTTAGTCCAGCAAGATGAATTCACGCGGTCGAATGCATCTCGGATTCGATGTTCTTTTCCTTTCTTTCTCAAAGGAAGGATGCTGAGACTGGTCAGTCCAGAGCATCAAAGGTAGTAGTCGAACTGTAGATCTCGGGGCGTGAGCGCACATTTTTGGTTCGTTGCCAGACAACGCTCGTTCCGAAAACAGACTGCGAGAAAGTTAATCGAAGAGTTTTAACTGATCCAAGAATAACATTTCTTATTTTACCTTGTAACGATGTTGTAGGCGATATCTTTTTTGCGGCATAACACGAAATTATTGTTGAATATAAACTTTTACTGTCACTGTTCTCTTGGCTGCGACTCAAATTCGATCGAAAATTATTTTATCCGAAGTTCGACGTAATTGAACGCCTAATTTTATCTTGCAAAACGACACTTTTCGAATGGAAGATCATGATTATTGAATCAACACTTATCGCTCTTCGAAAAAATCGCATGTAAAAACCAAAAACATTAGTGTGGATCTGCTATTTGCGGATTACGCGTCGCTTATTGTGTTCACAGTCAACGGAGCGAACTATCGCTTAGAATAAAAAAAAAAAAAAATCAGTTTGTAGCAAAATGCTGGTGCATGTCAATCGCGCCACGTTTGGCTGTTTGATCGCGAAACTTTTTTTTATCACAGCAGGGAGAAGAGCGCAATCGCACTCGCGCTCACTCCGCCAGCAAGTCGGCAGGTCGAGAATCGTTCGAGCGCCATTTATCGAGATTGCCAGCGGGCGTTTGAACAATCCTCCGTGCCGTCCGCAAGCGATAGTTTTTGCCGGATTTTGCCAAAAATCCTGGAAAGCTGGCCGGAGCTGCACGCGCGATCTGTAGCTCGATAAATATATACGCAGTCATGCATATAACGCGCGCATAAAAACGATTTCATATTCAGAGTGACGAGGGCGTATAGCTGGTATAGCAATCTCGCTGATCAGGTCCGCCGTCGTGCAGCGCGCCGGTTTGGATACATTCGATTTGAATAAACTTTTTCGCGCCGCTGTGTTTTGCGCTTTCGAACCGGAAGATACGCAGATTTAAAATGTTACATGCGCGGCCGGTTACCGGACGTCGTCGTGAATTAATATGCATCGTATGCAGTTTCGGATGAAGATAATACTGTAGCTCTGAATACAAAAAAATAGCAAAAAATAGCAATGTATAAATTCGCATGTGTCAGTTTTCGAATTACGGTATTAAATATGTATACATTTGTGCTTGCGAATAATGTAGGAATAAGGAAACGATTCGTGACCTGGCATGTTGTAATATTATTCCCGGTAATATCAACTGGAAGACAGTTTGCGTGCTACGGTTCCTGATTTCTAAAAATGTATAAGAATGTCAAATGAAAGCTAATCTATTGTATTTCACATTTTGAATGAGAGTTGTTACATATACCGCATTTAGATCGTATTCATATTCGTGATTGATTCATTCGTGGTTGATAACTAATATATAATAATAATATCACGTATGTAATATGTGTATTTTATGTCTCCCATTTTACAAAAAGAACTTTCATAAATTTTTACACTATTTATCAACGTCATCGAAAATTGATGTAGAACAGAGATGCAACTCGGATATCAAACTGGGCCACAATCAGTTTAAATTAAAATTAATCGGGCTACAATATCAGTTTTGTTTTATAATGGTTTTGGGTAAATATTATTTTTGGTTTATTTGCGATATTTTATGTTTGTGAAATATATTCAATTTTTAAATTTTTATCCGAATGCTACATAACGTTATAAAAGAACTAAATTTTCATGCAAAAATAATGAATCTAGTACATTGTAGTACGTTTATTATAGAATACGCCATTTCGTGTGATCGATATATGTAAATGACGCTGCAGGCATGTCTCGCGACATGACTTGAGTAATATATAATCATATATATGCCATCGAATATTTACTCAATGTGTCAAACAGCAAAGCATAATAATAAGATGTAAATAATGTACGTCAACAAATCGATTATTTACATGACGTTAAAAAGCGTATTAATGAATTAGTTTATTAAATAATGATTTTTCACGTATATAAACTGAACAAGTGGAAAGTACAAATTTTTAATAACTTCGTGTAATATAAGATTCACGTGGTTGATAATATGAATTTAAAATGAAGCTTAGTGCTTCAAGCGGCGTTTCAGAAAACGGTGTCTCGATTAATTACAGTCTAGCATGGTCTCTTTATAATGATCACCGTAGCATAACGGCTTTTAATTCTTTTCTAGAGAGTTGATCCATCTCCTCTTTCTTTCGCTGTTCAAACTGAACGGACCATCGGTTCGTACGGCGATCGATTACGCTTAGCCCGTTCGAATCTCCCTGAAATGCGATCTGGGAATCGAATAGAGACTCCTTCAGTACGCCACGAAAGAGGAAAGTCCTGACGAAGGACTCCCGAGGGAATGTTCGTTCGCCTCGCCGCGATTACAGGATACCCGCGGCGGTTCTACTCGATCGTGTGTATCGACATAGATTCTCCTTTCCATGTTCCCGTGTTCCTCGTGGCAAAAGGAGAAATGCCAAAATGACTTCGTTTCACCTCCAAGGGGGAGAGGGGAGAGGGGAGAACGACGTGCTCTCTTCAACGCCATCCTCGTATTTTTCGTTATTCGACCGGAATCGCGCTCTCGAATTTCAGGGCGTGCCATTAGCATTGCATAGTCATCCGTAAATTATACATCGATGAGATATAATGTTTAATATTAGCTGCATTCGATGAATAAATTGAAATTGTACGGGCGGTTGAAGTGATGCGTTAAATTTATGTAATATTACCCTTTCTATTTTCCACCTGATTACCGATTGTGTCATAATTTGATAGAGTTCTGGATTGTCCATAATGTCTATATGAAGCGAAATTTATCGAGCAATCTTGCGGATTTTTATCTCATCGCGTAAAAAAAACACTGAATGAAATGAACGGCCAACGCAAAGAGCGAAGTTTACGGGAATTCTCACAACATGGTTTTATAGAACGTTTGGTTTCTATTTGTTTCTTCTTTTCTAATGTTTCACGGACTTCTATGTAACTATCATGGTGTAATTACATACAACGTGAAACATTCAGCAATTCGAGTAGTTCTGAATAACAAAATATAAGGTTATTGGACTAAGAAAAGAGAAAAATTGAAATTTACGCTTGAAAAGACGAAATTTTTTAAGCGATATTTCTCCGAACGATATTTCAATCATAGTCGCCTTACTACCCTCCCCAAGAATTCACAAAGGGAAGTGAATCAGTTTCGCGTTAAAGTTCCGAAGAAGGGGACGGCCCTGCGATCCGGAAGGATGCAGGTGAGGCGAAAATCAGAGTGTCTATGAAGGGAAGTCAGAATGGAGAGTCAGCGCATCGATGTACGATTCGATGGAGGATGCGCAGTCGGGAGAGGGGAAAACTGGATGAAGCACGGTTCAGCAGACGCCGTTTGTTCTTTCCAGGCCACTGGGCTGTGCAATCTTTTCGCAAATCCAGGTTACAACGGAACTATGGACTCGCTTCGTCGATCCAAGGCCTGCTGATGCCCAGGCCTTTTGTCAAACGGTATTTCGTCTGTACAAGGGGGAACAATGAGGTACTTTCCCGGCAAGAAACTCGCGTCTTTCTCTCTCTCTCTCTCTCACACACACGAATAATGAAGTTAGTCAATAATTATCCCATTGGTGGGCTCTCACCGGAAGCTGGTTGAGAGCGTAGGATGCGATTGATCTGTGTTCAGTAATAGAATATCCGTGGGCTATTCGTCCTGCGTCTTATCGCCCTACTCGGAGAACCCACCCGTACTAGATTAGCACACCTCGCATCCGACAGTAGATTAGTCTGTGTCTGCTTGTATACGCCCAGGCAACGTTGCGGCCATTAATTCTATTAATAATAGCGAGACTGCTCCGCCGTCTCCGGTATTCAACGGCGGGTTAATATTGGCAAATTTATTAAAAATTCTTCATTTATAAGAGCGTAAAAATTACATAACTGCACAATATGTTTAATACAATTAGAGTAATTCGATCATGAATGGTTTGTGGGAATGCGGGCAGTTAAACACCTTTTACATAATCGAGAACAGGCCCGTAGATACTCCGCAAATTTGATGAGAATGTGATAAAAAATGTGAAGTGAGCGACGATGAAAAACGTCTGTTTAAATATTTAACGACCGTGTAATACGTATCCGGCAGGCATTCATGTGTAAAATTTTAACGTGTCCACTTATAGATTTTTTTTCATCATGCAAGCACGCGGTTCTCTCTAGCGTGTGCATATTGACGTTATTGTGCAAACAATACGGCTGTACCGAGTGCGATGAATATATTGTTGATTCCGCGACAATTTATGCGACCATGCGGCTCGACCACATTTCAATCGCGAATTATTCAGCCTCGGTTGACAAGCACTCCATCAAAGTGCATTCATATAAATAATTACATCGGGCGGCATTATTAAATCATTAATTCCGATTCCGTTCGGCGCGGTGCGGGCAACAACCTATTAGTTATCGCTCGCGGAAGGTCCCACCAATCAAATCCTGATAATTTGTCATGGTACGAAGTACTTTCGGCATGCGATCAGATCGTTTTTGGATATTTCAATATCCAACTTTTATTATTTTATTAAATTCCCCAGAATTCTCGGATTATTATCTCGCATCTATTTTGCGAAAAGCTTATGATCCTACGACGAAGTTTATTTATAATCCTAGGACGAAGCTTAATGAAATTAGTATGCATTCGAATTGGTGGTAATCACTTTGCAATGTGTAGTTCCGAGATTCTCATTACGACTCGATAATGGAATGAATAATTTAAAATACGGATTTCGGTGCTTAAAATAACGATTGAAACAGGAAAATACGGATAGAGGCGGACAGTCGAATATTTTAAGTTTCGGTTATCGTAATTACGGCATTGCAAGTACAATGCAGCACATCACGAGCATTACATATTCAAGCTTGATTATCGACGTGATTTGCGATGCGCGGATCTAAATGAGAGCGAGTAGTGGAAATCTGCGCGATGACGATGTGGCGAGGATTCGCCGAGGCGATCGGTCGACGATGTAGCACAGCACCGTTGAAATTAAATATTTGCTCTACCATTCGTTATCACACGCGTCGCTTGATATCCGAATTGATAGCATTCCATTTCATGTGACGCTTGTCCACTTCACGACCGGCTGCCGAGCACTGATAAACATAGATAGGGCGATCGACGTGTATCTTTCCATCGCTTTGCTCTTTCTCTCCATCTTTGCCATCCAATAAAATAGTTTCTTTCGCTATACTGTGAAATAAGACGTGACAACGCAGCTGTTGACGAACTTGCTTTGATGTCACTTCAGAAAAGAACTCCGGAGTTATTCGTGCTGAAATTTACTCGAGTAGAACCCGAAAATGCGTTTTATCTCTCTTATCCGTAATTATGATCTTAATTGACATTTTTATTCTGTCGCATTTAAAACTCCTTTTCGCTGAACGTAATTATATTAAATGCATCATGACGTGCTGTCGATGATAGATTGACTTCCGAGTATTTGATTTGTGAGTTAGTTATCAAATTAAAATTTATATAATTATCTTTATAAAGTTAAGTTTATTTCTCCATTCTATTCCTATTTAGCTTTTCCTCGGATTAAATTTTAACAACTCTCTACCTCGAAAGCCAGGAACAAATCATTACCGAGGAACATCGACTCAAAATTCTGAAAATGCTGAGCGTCTCCGTCGCAAGAGATTTATTTACAGGCAGGTTTATTGAAAACGCAATACCGACATCGTAGTCTGCCTTTTCTCCTTAAAGCTTCTTTTGCGGTACGGAAAAAGCGGCGGCTCCGGGTACGGCGTCTATATTTAACCGAGCAGAAAACCTTCTCGCTCTTGCTCGACGCCTTCTGTCGTTCTCGACGAACCAAAGTGGAAGAAAAAGTCCGCGATCGGCTGTTGCAAAACTCGGCGTCCGCGGCGTGTTTCCGTTTTCCTTTGCGCGGCCAGTGCACCATCGGGCGCCACCAACCGCTTCACGTCGAGCTGCTTTGTATACGTATCGATCTTTCCTCTCTCGACTTCGAGTCGTCGTGGTAACTCCGAGAGAGAAATCGTGGCTGCAGCCGCATACGTCTTACCTCGCACGCTTTTTCCATCGGGCGCAAGAAACACGTTCATCTGTCCGAAATATATACGAGGGAAAATCGCGACATTTATCGCGATAGAAGAAACGATCGGAGTGCATCCTTTTGCTGGAGATCTGAGAAAATAAATAGGTCTCAAGGGTATAAAGTACGTTTTCGTGTCTGCGTAGATTGTTTGATAAGATCAGCAAGAGGATTCGGGTAATAAAAAATCCACATAGCCAATCGTTTGTGAAAAATTGCGCAAAGATTCTTTCGCTCCCCGACACGCGGGGCGAATCAAAGGGATATTATATTGGCTCTTCAGTTCGGAACTGTTGAGCGGAATTTTAGAACGATATTAAGAGGATTTAGGCGGAACGAGGCAATAGAAGGACCGCTCTTTTTCAAGCTGTTGTTCCTTTGATCGCTCACTCGTCCCGACAAACGGACAGGATGATTAACGTTTGCAATTAATTCGCTTTATTGGAAGGCGATCGATTGACGGTGGAGCTCAAGCGGAAGTAGGCCATCGAACTACTCGGATAATATAGAGAGCGAGGAAGTAATAACAATACCTATTTAATAATAGAAATGTCGATATGTAAAATGCGCACGGTCCGTTAATTCCAAATCTCATTATCGGAAAATTCAGTTTTGCTGCGAGCTAAATATTTCGAAATGACTTTGTATATCTACTTGCACTGTTCACGGCATTTCGTTCTCGCATTTTTTTTTTTCTCTTCACTTATCACTTTGACGATGCAACTATGACGATGCGATACCGGAGAATACACTATCGTTTTCAAAAGATAGAAGTAAGGATTCTTTGTCATATCTCTGGTATGATTTTGTGAAGTTTCTGGTTACACGATAAAATGCTGTAGAAACGTTAAATTTGTGTCAAGACGATACTTCATTCATGGCAAGTTTGAATGAAAAAGGTGGCGGAACGAGTTCGCCATTCGTTCGGAAGCGCAGCTGCTTTCCGCGCGTCGAAGCAATTACAAACGAAATGAGCTTTATCGCGAAAATAGCCGTGCCGCCATAATCCGGGTACAGAAGGGCCCGAATTATTACGCAGCCATCCGCGTAAACGGCCAAGACCAACGGCACCGCGCGCGGGTTCTCGTTAATAGGCGTGCACTTCCATTTCGGGATTGTTCTAATTAATAGGGATTATAATTGGCAATTAGGTATGCGCCGGGACGCGAACGCATCGCCTAGGTCACTCCAAGGCTTGCT
Source organism: Acromyrmex echinatior (assembly GCF_024713525.1). Classification (NCBI taxonomy): domain Eukaryota; kingdom Metazoa; phylum Arthropoda; class Insecta; order Hymenoptera; family Formicidae; genus Acromyrmex; species Acromyrmex echinatior. Next base: position 4,274,551 of record NC_141870.1, read on the forward strand.
GTGTCGAGAACGGGGTATCGTTCGATCTTATAGGGAATAGATTACAACGTTTCTACCATACGGTTGACACTTGCCTTGAGCAAATTTATTCTGCCTGTAAAGAAAGATTGTATTTACATTTTTAAATGCTTGACTGCCCTAATAACTTTTCGAAAAAAAAAACATATTTCTTGTGGCACATTTTTTGATTGCATCTCGTTTAATGTAATGTTTAAATGATTAAATTATAATACTTGAGGTAAGAGAAATCGGAAATAAAGAAATCGAATAAACAAGAAAATATTGCAATTCATTAAATATTAATCACGAATGCATATCTGATTATTGCAATGTTTTCAATCTCATAATAATATTTAACGGAACATTACATATGCGATAAGAATAGATACGAGAAACGTGAATTTGCATAAAATTGATGTGGTAAATATTACTCGCATATTTTACATTATATCTGCATATTTCAAAATACTATACAAAAGGGGGCATTTTCTATGTTGTATAATCCGCGATATTCTGGAACGAACAAAATATATAACGCGCAGCTGGTTTTACTGCATAACATTTTACTAACAAATGATATTTTACTCGCAGATGTTTTTCGTCTTTGTTAAGGCCAGTTTTATTTACAAAACATTTCTGTTTACCGTACGTTCTTACGAGATGCTAGAATATTCAATTAAATTTAGTTATATACGTTTTGTTTTCAATATGTGTTATTGTTACTCATAAATTTGCTTGAATAACAAATGCAATGCTATTTTTTAACAGAATATAATTAATGCAAATTTTCTATGGATATCCTAACTTGAACATAAAACAATAGCATGCGATATATTATATATATTTTCGAATATAAATTATAATATATTTTTTTAATATTAATATTTTTCGAAAGATGATATATGTAATTTTATATTTTTTCCGCGTTTTCAGTGATCATATATAATATAACATCGATTTTATATGAAACTACAACTTCTTCACGTCTGATACGTAACTGATATTGCAATATTACGATGCATCGCTTAAAGCTAAGTAAGCGCCCCTGCGCGAGATACCAAAGAGAGATAACTCCGCAGCATATTGACGTCGATTGGTAGCATCAATCACGCTGCGTGTTCAACACACGTGTATCAATCACTGAACGACGCTATCGGACGTTGCGATGTCCGCACAGCCCTGCTAGAGAGTATATCGGTGGCGCGAGCTTTTTGTCGGCGAAATCCGTGTCAATCAGTGATAAGAAAGGGTGATCTTCCGCCTCTGCAGCAGTCTCCGGATGGTAAAATAGAATACGCTCTGAATCGGCCCTCGCTAATCGCGATAGCGGGAAAAAAATGTTGTCACGTGTTCTCCGACATCCCTGATCGTACAGAGGAGGCATACGAAGTTTCCCCTCGGAGTTTTTATCTTGTTACGTAAGCTGGATGTGCCTCCTTTATATTGTATTGCTTATAGAACATCCTGTTCTAGCCTTTCCTGTGTAGCCTTTCTTTTCTGTCATGATATTTAATAAATATATTTAATAAATATTGTGATATTTAATAAATATTGTGATATTTAATAAATATTGTGATATTTAATAAATATTGTGATATTTAATAAATATTATGATATTTAATAAATATATTGAAGATATTTTCTTTTTTTTTTTACATTCATGTGATAATCTTTTCTGTACTCTATACTCTAGTTTTTTTTAGTATTTTAGTATTTTTACAAAAAAAAATTATGTCAGATGTAATATTTGTGCGACATGTGTTGCGGAAAGACGTGACACTCGAAATCGGAAATTACTTTTCCGCCACTCGCAACGTGGTGAAAATTTCAAACCATTCACCCATTTTTCAAAAGCGCAGATATATGTTAAAAGAGAGCGACGCAAATGCGCGATAAAATCGAATTGTCCAACGAATTGTGCACGCTAATATATCAGGCATATCGTTACATCGTATAAGATATATACAGTGAATGAGATAAAAAAATCTTTGAGGATGGGATGTGGAAAACATCAACGCGAAAAAGGAGGTACGGGAAAATAACAGCGGTACGGAAATGAGGGACGAGGACAGATAAGGGTTCGCCGAGGGTTACGAAGGGCGACGAGCGCGAGTAGGAGAGAGGATTAAAGGGCGGTTCGGTCCGAGACTGAGAATCCGGAAGAACTTTGGAGAGCGCCATCGGCTTCGCGCACGAAAGATGTAATTCCTCCTTCCTTTCCTTCCTCGAAAAGTCGTAATCACAGTAACGCGACCTATGGATGGTCCAGGCGAACAAACGAGCATGTTGTAGATCAGGGACTGTCGTCGGCGACAAGCCGGTCGTTATCATCGCAGCTTTTCACGGGAAAGAAATGGGCTCCGATTAAGTCTCGCCATTTTCCAATTAATACCTTAATTAAATTCTCCCACCGCCTGTTCGGCGATAATCAGTCGTGAGTTCGCCGCGTCATCGAGAAGTGGAACGATAGTCAAGGTGGCGAACGCGCGGCCTCATCGACTGCATCGGACGAGAAATACGCCGCGCCCACATTTCGCCATTTAATTCGTAATTGCGTTCTTACGTCGCAAAATTACTTACTTCGTTGTTTGCCTCAGCGAACTCTCCTTTTTAGCGTTGCTATCGTCGTAGTTCTGCTTTATTCCAAGATGTTAGATGGATCAATGAGATCATAAACACCGGCAGCTTTTCCGTAGCTACGATCTTTGAATGCAAACTGAATATCAATTATGAAAATCTTATTTAATTTTATGTCTGTATCACTTCAATGTTTACAATCGTAAACTCAATATCACAATGAACATCAATCTCCGTTACGATATATATATAGGTATTTATTTCTTAACAGAATAAATTATTGAAATAATTCTAATTGTGGTTAGAATGAAGTATATATATATAATATTATATAATTCTAAAAATGTTTTTAAATTTAATGTTTGATATCGATTTATGTATAGTTTTTTTAATCTTTGTATTTTTTATCACCGCAAAATAATAATATCGGACAGATTATTGATGAAGGTTCATTGAATTAGATTACACAGAACAATGTAAGAAGTATATTAGCTAACGACGAATGACTATACAGTTAACGTCAGACGTATCGACAGTTTGTCGCTATAAAATCTCGCGGTAGATATAGGATCATGGCGGAGTTGTGTTTGGAGCGATACTCGGGGGGAGCGTTATCGTTAAAATTGATTTCGACATCGATCGGCTCGGAAAAATTGTCGCCAACTCGTTCGCTTCTATCGATTCTGTTCTTCGACGGGCTCACCACCGGGAGCCATGAATTTTCAACGTGCATTCGGACGCGCGGTACCACGGCGAAACTGATATCTACCGTTTTCTCCGGTCATCGATCGAGAGCACCAACCAAGGAGGACGATGTCGTCCTCGTTGTAGTCGTTGTCGTTGCCATCGGTAAACGAGGGGGAGGGAGAGAGAAAGAGAGTTCACTCAGGAACGTTTCTCGTACTTCTGCCACTTTCAAGGTATAAACGTGCCAACCTCCGGCAAGCGAGTTATCCGCTTATCCATGAACAACCTAGAACCAGCTGCGCAACCTGAAAAGCAACCCGAACCGACGACGTTCCTGAATAATAGATTCAGGTAACTCATAGTATCGTCTATCTCTGCCTTTTCTTATCCATTCCGTAGACTTATCTGGTCGGTACGGCATGAGAGGCACAATAATCTGTGCCGATCGATGTTATATATTATGCACTTGGAGGAATCCTCGTCGGACTCGTCGTAATTGCTGCTCTTCGTTATGCACGTTTACAAATCTAACGGCGGCTGTCCCGCGTTAACCAGAATGAATGAGCTCCGTGCAGCTCTGTTTTATTTACCAGACAGAAAAGTTCAACCCTCAATCGGACAGCTGGTCGACTCGAGTGCGCACGCGATACGAAGCGCTGTTAATATAGGAGACGCGTGTACTCTAGGAAATGGAGCTCTTTCAGGCGATTGACCTACTGAAAGATATTCAGTGAAAGAGCGTGAGGAAGTAATACGGCCGCGATATTATTACACGTCGAAGTAAATCGCAATCTTCGCAGATTCTGACAGTTCGTGCGGGATCCAGTTCCATTCATGCGGGCGTCGATGAGATTCGTGCGCATCGTAAAAGTTACGTACTACTCAATCTTCTTTTTTTTTTTTGTTCAGCGAATACGGCTAAACTGCTAGATTACCGGAGTTCGAATCTATAGCGAGATCATTTCGTGAGGCGTATCTCCTCTATCGCTGCATTTCTTAACAACCGAATAGCGCGGATTTTTCCTAGAAAACGTAATATGGAACGCGGTTAGAATTGATGTTACTAAATGAGGACTATGTCAATCGATATTTTAAACGCAGCACTCTATGTCCGTCAGCTAAATATATATAACGTACTTTATGTTTAAATACGAAAATAGGTTATCTACGTTGTCACATTTACAATAATTTACTTGTCAATGTTTGGTATTCGCCTAATTCCAAACGCTATTCATTGAATTATACGTAATTGAAGTCGAGAGTTATATCGAGATGACATTTACGAGTATGACGGAATGTTATTATTAATGCATATAGAATAAACTTTGCATGGAAAAGTTAATTTCTCGACATCTGGGATTATACGCGCTTCATTAATTAATCCCGTGTCGTTGGGTGTTGATATGTACAAGTAATTACTCATGTTTTTAAATGATATGTATGCATGACCCCATGATATCTTTGACTAATTTATCAACGACCGGTTACTTCGTTAAAATGCACCGCGTTGTCTTATTATACAGGTTAAAATTTTAGTAAGCTCAAACTGGATGTAAATTGATTTAGACTGATCTGCCTGCATTCCAAAATTAATTTATACGTCCAGTAGATTTAGGTTATTAATTTATTTTGAAGAAATATCTTTATGTAAAAAAGAAATGACATTCTTGATAACTTTATTCCATAAGCAGTCACTTAGGATGCAACTCTTTCAACTCGATTTTTATGATTGTCGAAGATTATAGCCTGACATCGCTATTACATAAACGGCACGATAAAGACATCAAAAGTGGACTGACCGGCCTCGTTGAAACTTACTCATTCGCTGCGCTTGATCGGTGAGACAACGCATATTGATTGAGGAAAGTGACAAAACTGGTTATCCCACTTGCTCGCGGGACATTTTATATACGTTTCCATAAATGGACGGCAATTGGCGGCCGACTTTAAATTAATAACTCAATCCCGCTTAAATCCGTTTTTTGAATGGACAGTGATTTGTACGGTGGGTGCAATCGTGCGAAATGGGAGCGCATGAAGTACTAGTACGAAAAGCGAACATAGAGCGAATGAAAAAGTAATGCCTCTTTCATGGTCATGCCTCGTAAAATCGCGATTTCAGAACGTAATACGTGAGGCATTATGGCGGCAATAATTTATCCTTTGCCTTCCGCGTGCCACCGCTGCGATGCGTGATGTATCATGAACGAAAAGGATTTATTAAAACAAAATAACATTCCGCAATATTATACCGGTGCACATAACACGTGTGGCACGCTTTGTGTAAACTGTAAATTAAATCGGAAATCGGATGATGACCAATTCATAAAATAAATTTAGCGTGAAACTATAATATAAAATAAAATATAATATAAAGATATTGGATATATGCATGCAAGTATAAAATAATAATTCAGCGGTTTACGGTCATTTATGAAATATTCATATTGATTTTTACTCTATATGAAAATTATTATACATATACCTGCACACACATATATATATATATATTATATATATGTGCAGGAGTGTTAATTGCATGTTTATAATAGGACGCAAATTAAACTGATTTGAATATTCCTCGAAAATTTAGAAAGCGTATTTTATATTATATATATTTAAAATATCGCTTTCAGTGCACCTTTAAAAGAAAGCTATCTCAAGAGTAAATTTACGAATGGATTGATGCGGAGAATGTGTGAACGAACGATCGCTTGCAGGTACTCCAAGCAACAGTCGTCGAGTACCGGTCTGACCGGCTTGGGATACCGCATACGGGAGGTCTCGATGCGCAAAGAAGGAATTCCCTTTTCCTCTCTCCTCTCTTACTTCTCTTTCTCTTAAGCATCCGCTGTGGCTAACAAAGAAATCGATGTTCCATCTTTCTTCTTGATGAACGATTTCAACTCCGATTTACGCCGTCGAGGAGTCAACACACCGTACGTGAAATCTGTGAAAATTCGTGCACTGTAGCCCGAATGGGACAATCAGTTTTTTTTCTTCTGTGCTCTCTTCTGTGAATTTTTTCACGGGTCTCCTTCCGGTCCCCAGAATCGTCAATGTCGTCATTGAGAGGTCGAATACAGTTGACCATGGATTTATAGCAGATCGAGGATCTCGACAATCTGATCGCGAAATTTCTCCGACGTGTGAGGAGTTTTCGATGTGCTTCTCTCTAAGAGTGCCTTTCATCGGAAAGTGGGACAATGCTCCACTTCTACGATAGGAACTGCTATAAGGGGGAAGGACGGGAACTAGAAGAACGACACCGAAATTACCGGGATGAACATTCTCTAGAGTGCCAGCCGTTCCAAAGTGTGGTGGATGGCTCGACAAAGAGTTCGCGGAGTATGAAATTGCCGCAATGGTTTCCGCCGCGATAACTCGCGGCGCCATTCTATCCACTTCGGATCCTTTCACGATCTCAGTGATACGTTCGACCGAAAGTCCCTTGAGGTGGCATGGCGTTACGCGCGCGTTAGTAGACGTATAAGCACAACGTCGCTTAACTTTGCTTTATCACAGATCGCAACGTTGCGCAACGCTGATCTTCCGCAGTGTGAGAACCCAGCGATAAATACGAACAAACTCTAGCGACTGTTCCGGGTCATCCATCTTCCTGTTACGGTCACACCTCTGGGAATGAATGCGCGACATTAGAAATGCACCAACGTGCCGTGATATTTGTCATACCGACGTCCTTCACGGGCGTGCCGAGGAAAAGAAGGACGTAAGCGAGTGAAAGATTGTCCGATCATTCGTTGAAGCTTGAGCTTTATCCAGCCGTATTCGCTCCGAGTACTGTGCGCCAAGGGAGGAGATTCATTGCGCGGTGCAACCGATGATTCTCGAGAAAAAAGAGGGATTAGCTGTGTGGAGAGATGGGCGGTGAGACTTTCCATCCCAAGCCACGGTCGTTTCTCTCCATTCTTTCTCTCGTACACAGAGCGGGAGAGCGGATGGGATAATAGGGGAGAGGATAAATGCGGGAAGGGAGAAGTAAGTCCACGACACACAACGAGGAAGAATGGGGACGCCGCGTCGGGAGGGAGTGGAGATGTGACGAGGCGATAGAGTGGAAAACAGAGATGCTGATGCGATGGAATGACGGTACGGGCGAGCGGGCAAGCCAACGAGTGTTCTCCTGAGGAAGCCAGAGAGAAAAAACGCGCAAGGAAAAGGACAGACAAAAGCAAGGTATAAGTCGCTCGTTCAACAGAGGTATGCTATAACGATGAAGTATATGAGAGAAGAAGAAAGGTATAACAAGGATGACGATTCTCACGAGATAAAATCAGAAATGCCGTGAATACAGATGGACCGAATGATAAGGCTGTGGCTCGTTTGCTTTACGGTCTAAGTGTCTCTCTCGTATCGGTCCAAGTGTATCTCTCGCGTTTTGTCGCGTTATGTCAATCTCAGACAGTTTTGCTTTTACTTGTCGGAATATATCTTCTTTCGCAGCCTTTACGGTTGCGAGAAACGTGCCTTGATGAAACAGATCGCAGATAGACGATTAACAATTTCTGAATGTTGATTGCTTGTCGGGCTCGTGTGTATATTAAAAAATTACGATGCTCGTCGAAATGCATAACATCAACGTAAATTTCTCATATAAATACAACTAGAGCTAGGAATTAAATGCGGATAGCAAAGCTGGATAATCGTGTGGATAAATCAAGCGACTCGGAGCAACGAAAGGGCTCCTGGAATTCCATTTCTAGAGACGGTATCTTCATGCCCGCCGTTGGCGTTTACTGCGGCGAATAGTTGGAGTGATTCGTGGTAAGACGGTTTCAGTGGAAATGTGCGGGTCAGCTCACGGTTACGGCTACGACTGAAAGAGAAACTGTCATTGAATGTAATGAAACTTTATAGAGACGACCTGAATCCGGATTCTAGGATATCGAAAAACGGAAATTTATTTTTAAAATTCCTTTTCGCGAAAGCGCGTGAAATGATTCCAAGTAACTTGAATTTCTCAATTTACGAAAAATTTGAACGGTCGTTTAACAAACATTTGGATTGTCCGTAATATGAATTTTACTTTCAAAGAAATTAGTAGTACTTAAAAAAATCTCTTATTAATATCGAAGTGTTTATTTTCGCCGAACGTTAAATCAGAATTTCTGCGGAAACTTCCTTGGCTATATTTCCTGCTTTCTATCGTAGCTGCAATTGAGAGCTTCTCTAAGTTGAAGCAGATCTTATTCCGGTAAGATTAATCCTCGCGTCTTTGTCGACTTCTTAGAAATCACCGCTACGCGGGTGGCATATCATGACGGCCAGGAGAGTCCATAAGATAAAAAAAAAAGGCAGCGAAAAGCAGGAAGAAGAGAAAAGCAAGACGACGAAAAGAGGGATCTCCTCTTACTAATAATAATTCACGGTCCATTACGACGAGTGATTCATCCGTCGTGGAAGATGAAACGGTGGAAGATACCGTACGCGCGTCACGGGAAAAGAGCCGGTAAATCATCGACACTCGTTTCCTTCCGCGGCAGTGCGTCGTGATGATGCGCTTGAAACGAAGTTACGGCACGAGGTTGGTGGACTCGGTGTCGATTCGGAATCGTCTGGCATGCATCAAACAATGCGCGCAATTACGATGCATTCCAGCCGCCCCTCATCCGCTCCCGGTCATCCCCGGACGCCTCTCGACAATACTCGGCAAATGTACCGTCTCATTTGCCAATATTGTCCCACTTTTGTGTTCCCGTCGTCCGTCTATCCAACCGACGCGTATGCATGAACTGGCCTCGGCCACCGATCGATGATGACTTTTGTATCGTGACCGTCGAGGCATTACAATAGTTCCGGTTGGAGCGATGTCCAAGTGGAGAATGAATACCGATTTCGATAGACGTTTCGGTTCCATATATCGAAAACTAAATCATTTGGTTAGAGAGATAATGATATTGCAACAAATTTCAATTAGAATTTGATACATGAAAATGTTTAAATACAAATTATAATTTAAATTGCGTGCCCAAATAACGAGATGTGAGTGTAGTATATACCATAATGCTCTGAAATGTGTACTTTCTTGAAAAATATTAAATTTTTTCCTCTCAATCAAAACGCCAGACATTAAGAAACATAATGGTATTAAATAAATGTACGTATTTTTAATTAATTTAATAAAGTTATAAATAATGAAAATAAGTTATAAATAGATAAAAACAAATAATAGGAAAAGCATTTGAATAAGCAGGATATGCCATACTGGCATATAAAAAGTTTCAGGATTACATATTACAATAAGATTTTTATAGCAAATATATATATATATATACTATCTAAATTCTTTGAAGTGGAATCTTATTCTAAAAAATGAAAATTGAGCCAGTCTTGTAAAAGAATGGCTCAATGTTTAATCTTTAAGAGTGAAATTTTACTGTTCAGAGTGAGATTCATTTTAAAAGTTTTAGAGTATTTATTATTATAATAAAGTACAATAAATAAATATATATACTTATTACTAAATAATGCGACGTAATATATACTGAAGCGTAACACAGTCGATTAGAGACGATTAGCTTCAGTTCGAACTGGTGCAGCACATTTTGCTTGGTGCGCGGAAGCAAGTCGGATTTATCGAATGTAATAACAACGCACAGAAGGAAATCTCGCGTTACTTCGTGGAATACGTCCTCCGAGAGTTTGCCCCACTTATTACGCTCAAGACATTGCGCCGTGGAGGCAGTGGCGCATGCTAATTTGGATCGCAGTTACGGCGTTAAGCTACTTAGCCGCGAGCGTATGTTCGGCGTTTTGGTGAAGCAAAAGCACCGTGAGAGGTAGATAGAGAAAACTTTATTATACTCCAGAATCATAAAGCATTAGAACGCAAAGAGATTGCGTTCCTTGCATATTTCACGTGGTATATATATATATATATATATATGCTCGCCCACTTCTTTCAAATGCGTGAACGGTGTAACGCTGGTCCACTTTCAGTTAGTTTCCGTCGTAATCACTCTTATCTCACTCACAATAGAAACGGCCGATTGTAGAAGACGCGCGGACTGTCGTCGTTTGCGGCCCATTAATATCACTTTGGTAAGTGGAAATACAGTCGGACGAAAGGCAATCCGTTTTCATCTACTCGTCTCAGCGCACAAAGTTAGGAGGAAGCTGCAAAGAGCGAGATGAACGAGCTTCATGGAATAGGAGGATACGGGCAAACTGACACGATAATTAAAGCTGACACTCGGTCGAAGCGGAAAGAAAACTACATGAAGATGTATTAATATTGAAACGTGTAGTATAACTAAATTTTTCCGGATTGACTACTTATCGAATTCATTCGACGCGGACGAATCATTGCTGAATTATTACATTGAAAGTGACACGAAGTTTCAGGAGAATGAATAAATTATTGAATGACCATTGCTCGCTCTTCGTTTCAAAAAAAGGTTAAATAAAGGTTATTTTTTTTTATGTTGCATTACTTTTGTGCTTTAATTTGTTTATTACATTGTTTTCTGCGACCGAATATTATCGAATTACGAGTATATCACGTATTTCAGTCGCGTCAGTAATGGTGCACGAAATGTTAATATCAGCATCATTATCGCGAACCGATAATCTAATTAACCTTTAAAGGTCGCGCCGGTTAATTTTGTGCAGTTTAGCGTGGCTTCGAGGCTTGAATTTTTTTTTTCTTTTCTGTTTTTTCTTCTTTTCTCTTCTCTACTCTATACAACAGTTCGAAGTATATAATTCATCATTTTCATAAACGCATTCATTTTCGAAAACCGTGAGATAGGGTAAGTGGTCCAACAATGAACTATGAAAATTTCAGAGGCTTATATCTCTTTTAATTATTGAAGATCTGAGTAGTGGCATACACATTTATGAAGGCTACTGTAAACAATAACTGTTAAGTTATTGTTTAAATTTAGCCACAATTTCGATTATTTAAAAAATCGAAAAATAGTAGGGGTATGTACACAATGAATCATGCTATTTTTAATAATAAACTACATATTTTATACTGCGAATTGTGTTGGGATTATTTTAGTTTTACTATATTTAAAATGTTTATTTATAAAATAGATAATTATAAGATGAGTGAGGATTTACAAGGCCGACCACCGCGTTTTTCTTTCGTTTTGAGTGAAAACGCGTCAAATAAATATATTTTTATTGAGATTTTAGGTGGGGGGGAAGGGACCGTATTCTAAATAATTATACCATGGTTCATTGTTCACTATGTCAAAATGATTTATAGATCACCTTTTCCACGATAATCTGCTAAATAATGTGATAAAATAATATAACAGAAAAAGTTACTTGGCAGAATAATAAAGCCAAATGTGCACACAAAACTATTGCACAATGAAAGAAATGATAAGCATAACAACAAAAACATAAAAAATGTTTAAAACTTACGAAAAAAACTTATTTTGCAACTCAAATGCGAGTCGCTGCATAATAGCGGCACAATCCGATAATGTCGCATTTACGAAATATCGCAATGGTTCATAATGTATTACTGGTTTACTGTTGGACTACCTACCCTACGTAATAATTGATCATCTTTTTAGCTTTGTCATCTCTCATCTCGTCGATTACTGAGCTACCGGATAATTACCGGATAATTCTCCTTTCTATTATGAGAATACTGTGATTGCTGCATGACGGGGCACGGGGATCGAACGTTACGTCTCGGAATTAACGTAAAGTGGAATTAATGGGCTCGAGTGCTGTCACGTCGACGTACCAAGCAAGCCTCGTCCTAATCCATCAGTTTATTACGTTACCGTGGGTACGCGAAGTCGCGTCATCCTGCGGCAGCCCGAGGCGTGGCTGTCGTGCATACTCCAGTTTTCCTCCGGAATTCGGCTTTGATATGTTGTTCGTGTGCGAGCCGTGATGATGGGATGCACAGCAGCATAATTCCCGTGGCTGAGATCTACGATGGTCTTATCGATTCTTTCCTAAAGTTACAAGCTTTTTATAGCTTGTTGACAAATTCCTACAGGGGAAAACATATAAACTATTCATTTAACGGCATACATTTATATAAATTTCCTTGCTTATTTCGCTGGATTCTTTAAGAATATGTCATTTCTTTTTGTTAAACTAATCGACTATAAAATCGTGAACGATGCACCGATAATTGGAGCGAAAGAGCTATCGGGATGAGAAGTTTTTAATCGCGTCGTAAAGCATCGAAGACGAAGCGCCGTCATCCGGATGCTTCGGAAAAGTCGTTAACACAAATTCCAGTAATTACTCTTTTAATTATAGCGTTTAGCACTCGGGACGTTCTTTTCCGACGTGATGCGACTCGTCCGATTCAAGGAAGCCAAGAATAAATGTAACTTACTGATCGTTTTAAATCGAAAGAAAAATATAATGGGTGAATATAGGAATGTAGAGTGAAGCGCTTTTGTCTTGAGGAAGATAAGTAATTTCTGTTGCAGGAGCAGAATGTAGGTTATCATAATGCCACTTTTGCCGTACTTAGTTATATGTTCAAAGAATCTATGTGTGTGCACGCGTATCCTCCGTATATATAGATAAAAATAATACTCTTCTCTCTCTCTCTCTCTCTCTCTCTCTCTATCTATCTTATGCACTCATTAATTTCCATTAGTTTATTATCCGGTAAATAAATAACTCCAGTTCATTCGTGGCTTATTTATACAAGCTTGTGGCTTAAACATTTATAAAAACAAAGTTCGCCACGATATTACTACCGGGACGCGTAAATGTAGCGATCGATGGCGGTATGGTCATACATATTATCGTGGAACGGTGGTTGCATGCGGAGGAATCGTTCCCTGGTGACCAGTGCGCATTTCTTTTCCCAGCTTGACTCGAAACGATGAGGCCGAAAACGTCGTGAGTAAACAAAGAAAAATACACTCTCTCCTATTCTTTCCCTCCCCATCTAGTAACGGTGTACAATCGTGTTCATGTACGCACTATATATAGGTATATGTTGTATCCGGTAAACGCCGGTCTATCCATAAAAGTCAACGTTCGTTCACTGCGTTCTTTTCGCGCTATTCTCTCTCGCAAATGCGAGATGAATGGCTCTCCGGGGTCCCGACGACACCAACTAATACCCGGTACCGGCCATCCTCGCGTTCGTACACGGTCATCTATGGCAGTCCTATGTGTGACTCTATACGAGCGTAAAGTTAGTCGATATCAATATGGGAAACTAGACTACGGGGACTAGAGGGAACAGAAAGGATATGCTGGCGAAGGGTCGTACGGGGGTGTGTCTGGTCACTAATATCGAAGGCGGATGACTTATGGCAGAGCTTCTACGTTCCGCGGGACCTCTTGACCGCTCTTTCTGGGCCGACTGGCTATACGACAAGGGGCGAGCATCAACGCACCCACACGAAAAGGATCTCCGGATGCCTTAGGTGTGGGTTAGGGTCGTGACATGGCGAAGTGGAGTCGTCCGTGTGATTCGAATGCGAATGCCTGAAACACAATGGAAATGTAATTCCATTCTCCGCTAAAGCGACTTCAGACCTAGGCCATATTGAATTCTTTCGCTGATGCCCATCGCCTTGGAACGCTAATACGTCGTTGTAAACGTCAACCGAATTCGCGTTAACAAAGACGTCCTTCTTACTATCGAAATCTTGCCTTTGTGTTCTTTTCCATTCGTGTTCTAGGGAGATCTATATCAGAATTATTAGAATTCCTATTTTCTTCTTCCATGTTCACTAATTGATTATCGTGAATCTTCATCTTTTATAAATCGACGAAATATTGATAGTATCTATTTAATAAGCACTCCCTTCAATATGGACAAATTGTATAAGTAGTTGATAAAAAAGAAATTCCTTTACTTCTACTATTTCTCTCACATAACGTTCTGTGCGACTATTCGATAATATCACATTTCGTAATACGAGATCAGTAGTTCGACACTTGAAGAATACCCACATTTCTCTTGTGTTTCTCGAGTAATTTGTACTTCGTAAAGTACACCCATCTACTACCCTAGAAACGTATTCTATAGGGAAGTTCCTAGAACCACTTGAGACGCCGCCACAGATCGCCTGGTATTCAATGACTGCTATAGTTGACTACTCTACCATTGAATCGACTGGATGTGTAACGAGTTTCGTGGCACCTAAATTACTCGGATGCCGTATAATTGTATGGCTCTTTTCAGTCGACGAGTTCGCAAGATAGCGAATTATATCATATTTCTAGAAGGTTTCGTTGAATAAAATCCTTTCTTTCTTTCTTTCTTTTTTTTTTTTTAAAGATGTTTCTGTAAATTACTGTAGATATATATATATATATATATATATATATATATATATCCGCTTGAAAATCAAGATTTCCGGAGGTTATAACGGGTTGAAAATAGTCTATCCGTTATTGCCATCGATGACGCAAACCATACTTCATCTATACTAACTGCGGAAACTCTCGAACACAGCAGTATAACTGGCCACCTTAATGGTTTCTGATTGAAATCTCGGTGATTTCTGAGCTTCGGGCTCAGCAACTGCACGGCAGGAATCATCAGCTAGTACATTAGTATTTTCCCGAAGCTATTCACTTTGTTTTCTATGAAAGTACGTAAAATGCGTATATATGGTCGGAGCAATAAAAACAGTTCGCTCGTAACTATAATACTGCGAATAGCAAGGTTCGCAAGTTTACGAGAGCAAAGCGACCAAGCCAATCTATTTTCGGACCTCGTCGATACAATAACGCGAGAAATTGTTTTCCTACGTTCTCTCGGATCGTTTCAAGTTTGATGACACGACGCACATAGGCCTTCTGACAATATCTCAAGACGACTCGTACGATAGCACCATTTGCTCGCTCGCTCGCTCGCTCGCGCATGTCACTGCAAGATTCCGCGGGTGAATATGAAACAAAGTCAATCGACGGT
This sequence comes from Acromyrmex echinatior, assembly GCF_024713525.1. NCBI lineage: Eukaryota > Metazoa > Arthropoda > Insecta > Hymenoptera > Formicidae > Acromyrmex > Acromyrmex echinatior. The sequence continues at coordinate 4,289,705 of NC_141870.1, forward strand.
CTCGAATCGGCGACGTTCGTTCGAAATTGGAAAATGGGATTTCTCCTCCGTCGTTCGAGCTGTCACGCAACGCGGCGACAGGATTTTTCAGCGACGTTTCATTCGTTTTCCTCGCGTATCGCGCGCACGCCTCCGCTCCGAGAAAACTTGGGGAAAATTTGCCGCCACCGCCAACAAAGAGACGACTTGCTCACCGAGCTATTCGTCGAGACGGTCTGAAGTTACATCGTTGAAATTGAACTTTACCGACCCTTTCGCGCTACCGTCGTAACTATCGGAAATTGAACACGCATACCGATAGTCACGCGCGTACACACGTCTACGCACACGTTGGATAAATCGCCGGGAACTCGCCGTCCTTAACTTTCGAGACATCGACCACCTCGCCCAGTGTCCGGAAACCCAATTCTAGAGAGCCTGTCCAAGCTAGGTTGGGGATCCGATTAATCAAAATCCTTCGGTAAATCAATCGTGAGATAAATGAAGTTTTTTCATTGTTATAGAGGAATATCGAATCGTACGAAGGAAAATGTAGCCGATAATAGGCAATGGGTTCGTAATTCTGCGTATCGGTAAATGCAAAATTGGATATTGGCCACGGGATTATCTGTGCATCAAAATAATTAACGATGTTGGAAGTAAAGTTCTACAGGAGAAATGGCAATTACTCGTCCCAACGCCATCGTGTCATGTTTACCTCCACCGACACTGTCTTGTATACAAATATATTCAACGGTGTTGCCGCTATGCACGGTTCTACGTTGCCACGGCGATGCAATTTCCTGCATTCGCTTTTTCTATGCACACCGAGCTGACCCGCTAATTTCGCGAGAGTTGAAACTGCGTTTCCCTCCTACTTTTTATGCACGCGCTTTAATCTTTTCTACGTTAAGTACCGCGCGTTCGCGACTCGTCACAGCGAGATAAATTTTTCAAAACTTTCTTCAACGTGGTTTTATCTGTTTTTTTTTTATTTTCTTTATTGTGCGCGAAATAAATTACGCGCGATTGTAAATGATCACAATTCAATTAAATATGACAAAATGAAAAATTAATGATACGATACTGCTTGTTGCGTATATGATGTACTTGTCACTGATGCGTGAAGCTTAAGCTTCTATCTGACTGTCTGAATACCGTAAGCTACACGATCGATCAATTCGGTTAAGCAGCCCCCGAGATTCTATTTGAGTTCATGAAGGATCACTAGAGGACGCAACGTGGGATAGGTACGATCGCTGTGAATACCGAGACGAGGGATCGGGAATCGTCAGTTTCGCGATATGTACGCTCCGGCGTGAGGACGGCAGCGGGTTCTATCCGGAGGGTTCTATGAGCGCGTTGGTTACACACGCTTATCGTGCAGAGACGGATGCTCCATTATGTCCACATGCTCGACATGCCAGCCGCTTCGATTGAATCGTTCGCCAGATTACCCAATGACGCATAATGCCTGGCCCGCGCTCTCCAAACCCTCTGACTGCACCGACAGGCCACCTCTATCCCCTTGGTTTCCCTCCCATCGTCCCACCGCTCCCTCGTCCGTCAGCTGGCTGCAGGTATGCAGCACCGCGAAGCTATTGTGGCCCTCTGAGCAATTCCAGACACGTAAAAGCAATTCCCGGAATCCCCCTCATTGTTATGCAATCACGGCCGGCCGACAGCGCAAACCGAACGGGATCATAATTTTGTCGGGAAGCCAGTAACGTCCGGAGAGAAGTACCTGCGGCCCTCAGACGCGCCAAGTGTATCTCCACGTCCTTTGATGACTGTAACGTATGCGTTTACCAGTCGGCTCCTCGTGATCCGATGCCGTAAATGCGCGTGTGATACATACATCTACTGGTCTAACGTGACTGAAAATTAATTCGCGTGTCGCGTCGGGCCGGCGCGTGTAAATCCGTCGCATCTTTGGTATCGTGCCGGTTAACGAGGTAACATCGCTAGCAAGAATGTCTCCCGTAGGACGGCTGTTGCGGCACATCCAGCTCGCATTTCACGTCTACCGAATACTCGGTCTGAGAACTCGGGTTTGCATCTGTATCTAAATCGAGTATCCGCGTGTGTAGGACTCGGAACGTTGAATATTCGAACGCTCTTTATCACACGTAACGGCGGTCCGATAATAATCTTCTTCGAAACGTCGAGTGGATGGTATTGATTTTCGCGATATCTACAGATTATCAAAAAATAGAAATATCCTTCGAAGAAGGAGGCGAGACCACTTTTTTTTTGCCTCGCGAACCGCGTTGTTTCCGCGAGAAATCTTCCTCGATCGATCAGCTGACGCACGTCACGTTGGAAAGAGCGACAGACACGCGATATCTAACCTCGAGGAGGACGAACTCCACGGTACATCCGTGTGCATGCGAGTATGTGTACGCTGCTATTAGTGTGTATAGTTTGCGCTGATCCGACACAGGCTATCGTGATAGGCATAGCGTAAGCGGGCAAACGGGAGTCTTCGAACCTCTGTTTAAGGGCGACTTTCCACTACGTGCGCGCCTAGCTGGTTCACACTCAAGCCACATTGTTTCGCCGGAGGGGAAACTTGCGAGCTATTTAACGCCTTGCTTAAACCGCTCGCTTCGGGACCCGCAAGAACCTGAAACTCGCGCCGAACAGAACCGTCCTCTTTCAGCCCCCCATACGCCAACCGGAGAACCCGACCTTGCGCCACGGATCGGCGAAACTTTGCGCCAACTTTGCCTACATATTGTTCGGGAGCGTGAAAGGAAGCCGCCCATCACTAACTTCCGCCACGCGAAGAGCGAAGAGAAAGGACTCCGAGTGCGCTACCCCCTAGAAACGTGCTCGGCTGGCTACTTGATTTATTGAAAATTAAGTTCGCATGATTCCGTGATTATGAGGTGTGTTTTCGAAGAAACAGAGGAGAGCTGACTCATTTTTATTTCTCATGCTATAACATGTCGGGTCGGTTAACATCTCTTAGGCTTGGGCGATGACAGGTTTGCGAGGACAGGTTTTCAAAACGCTAGAGACTCTTATCGATTTGATAAACATTATCACGCTTTCACTAAGGTAACGCAACTATCGTCCAGTTATTGACCTTTCCGACGAAGTTAACCATTCTGACGTTCGACAAACGATCCGGGCTGTATCGCGAGTATTACCAACGTTCTGAACGTACCTACGTGTATTGGCCGCGACATTAATATTTCCTGGATAATACTCGAGCTGTGGTGCGCGCGGCAATTCGACAGGCGTGCGTCCTCCACGTGCCTATAATTGCTCACAACAATTGTCACAAGCTTGTGTCCGTCGTTGTGACAGCGTGAATTTTGCCGTAACACCCGCGGCTCTCCTGGGACATTGATGCGGATAATTTTGGGTGAGAGATTAGTTTTGTTACTTGCGCGAATACCATCCACCACAATAGAATGCCCTCTATCCAGCTACAAGGTGATTTATGTTTTCGGCTAACCACGCCCGAAACGCAGGCGCGATATTTATAATCGACCTTACGTACATTTGGATCGTACATGCCCGTCCCCTCGCCCACGTGTGCTGTGAGACAATGAAGCGAGCACAAAGGAAATAAAAGTGCGAGAGAGGGCTGGAATTGAACTGAATACCCTGCGATGAGATACGAGCTGGTTTATTTTGGGTTTTGCACCGCACAAGTTTTTAAAGCAATTTAGTTAAGGCCCAGAGAGCCGCAGACAAACGCGTGAGATACATATTTATTCTATTTTTTTCTACATTTGTTTTAATAATATATTCGCGGTTGACCAAACGCAATTTCATAACGTAATGTGTTAAAATCGAAAAAAAGATTGTATTTGCGATGCTGCAATGAAATTTCGTTTGATGGCTATTTGGAAGTTTTCCACCGTGGCCATTTTCAGGTTTCCATTCGTCGGCAATCCGAAACGAGATTATATTACCATTTAATTCAACGCTTTGGGCTTTTTTCCCTCCCGATTGCAGCTGCGTTTGCCTAGCCTCGATATTGGGATGTAACGTACGAGTTAGCGTACTTAACGACAGAAAATTTGTAACGACGTAATTTGCGGTTCAGCTCGTAGTTGGTCACGTTTCTCGATAAACGAAACATCGATCGTGGCGACCGAACGGATTATTTGTTACATGATCGATTCGTGGACTTCGTTCTCCTTTTCACATGTAATTACATCCGGCTGGGATGGGAACGAAGTAATTACGAATGTATACACACACACACACACACACACCAGAGAAAAATTATTCGTGTTTGTTGCGTTATTAGGGCATTCAGTAAATAATTAATCATACCTTAAATGTAGGGTGTCCCTCACACGACTCTAGGGTGCCTCCCATATAAGAAAGACCCTATGGGGGCCTTGCTAATTATCTCGGCACATGCCTAGAGCCATTCGTTGATCTTTTCTTAATGCGCTCCATCTGACTCTGATGATATGTCATTCACTCTAAAATTTTAATTATGTATAATATAATGAAACGAGCTGCCGCTGACGAATGAATGATCGATCGAATTATTATAAATGTGGATATCTGATTATTAACGTCTGATTATTAATATTCTTATAAAGATGCTTATTAGCATAAAAAAATTATTAAATTACTTAACTTAATAAATAATATTACTACTCTGCTTATGATTACGTGTCAAGACCGAACAAGATTTTGGCGTGCAGTTTGTAGAATCAGATATTACAATAAATTTACATAGAAATATTTAAGTACAAAGATCCGCTTTGATCGAATATAGGAATTTTTTTATTTAATTACATTAAAATATCTACATTAAAATATCGGAATATCTAATTTTATACAAAATATTGATAGAAATTAATCTCTGGCCGTAGATTAATTTCTATTAGTAATTATATATTATATAATGTAACAAGTTTAAATATCGCCATGATAATTACGTTAGCGAAAAGGAAAACGGGAACAGTGAATTTTTCATTACTCTGGAAAGAGCAATAAAAAGTTCTGTGTAACTAAGTTTATTATATAATTTACTATAGTATTCGCACTGCTGACCCAAATACGCTGATTATATTTTATATGGAAAGCTGTGGCACTTACAAAAGAGCGTAGAACTGGGAAATATAATTTTCAACAAAAAAAGAAACTAGAAGTCTGTCCGGAGCATATTTTTTCCACGCGGTTAAATTCGTCGTGTAATTACACTACTTCGAAACGCGGGACAAAGGATAACATCGACGTTAAATTATCCAAATATGTTCGCGTTAATTTCTACGAAGTACAAAGGCACCGCAATGTCGACGCAAATAATAATACGCGGTTCCTTTGATTAAAACTTTCGGCCCGTTTCCGCTGTTTAGCGCACTTTGTTAAATTGTTAAAAAGCGCCTGCAGCACGGAAAACCGCATTTTATTTAACAATCGTTACAACTCACCGCGATAATATACTTGTTGCGCGGTAATTCTAATTAGATTCATTACTTTCCGGAGAGGTCGGTGAACTGATAGAAAGCTATCGAGTGTTCTGTCTATTGAGTTGAATTTCGCGTATCTTCTCGTCTTGGTCAGAGAGCGGCTGTATTTCCAAAATGTTTAAAATATAGAATATTCGAACGTTAACTCTGTCTACGTTATCCCGCCTCAGATTGCTCCGCATGTGGCATATGAAGGAACATTAATTACCCTCCGGGACAAGTGAGAATACTTTGCCTTACCGTTTTATTAATGTTGCTATCTAGCAGACATATCGTATATCACGATAATATCCAATTTCTTGAATAACAACCCTCTTTATGTTACTAAAATATGTCTGCGGTTGCCATTCGATTCGTCTGATCGTGATTAAGCACATTACCTCGTATTATCGACTTTGTCCGCTTAATACGCATAACAAATGTCCGAGAGCATTGCAATCACTCGATCGTGAACATTGCATCCAATATAACAATCATATTGAATTAGAGTAGAAGTTCGTAATGTTGCTTTATTTGTATTTCGTCTAAATATTTTTTTTAATGTGAAATTACTATTCGATAAAGCAAAGTTTCAGCTTTAAGAATCTGTTCTTTAATTGCGATACAATTTTTAACATTTAATTAAAGTTAAAATGCTCCTTTTATTTAATCTGCGATAACTCAGTAATAAAAAATCTTGGCAACAATTTTAAAAAACGATTTTGTAGGGAAGATTTTAAGCTTTTACATCAAGAAAATTTTCGAAAGTTTTTTTTTTGCGTAGCTTTGCCCACAAAGTGAGAAGAAAATTTTTCATTTTATCAGCTCATAGTTTTCTATATAAAAATTATCAAACTTATAGAAATTCAAAAGACATAGTGACCTTTCGAAAGTGAAAATTTCAAGCATTAAAACTTTTTAAATTTAAATTTTATTCATTTTTAACGAACACACAGCTACTTAAATTTTCAAGTTCATAGCGCTACGAACTTTTGTTTCAATCCAGTATATCGCGATAAATCGTAAAGAACCGAGCGTAGTCATCGCTGTGTAGGAATCACAATACACAACCGACTGTGAAGTATCGCATCTTCGACGAAGAGAGATTTTTTTTTCGAACTTCACCAAACACATGAGGTACATAACAAAAGTATTGTAGAGCAGCGTGTAACGAGCGAGATTTCCTCTTTTCCTCTGATTCGCGTGTCACGTCACACAGGCTGCTCGTGTCACGCGTGCATGTTCGTATCGGGGGAAAAATGCATTACAAAGAGAGAAACAGAAAAAAAGGGGAAAGAGCGTCGACGGTCGACATTTGTGGCAGGCAGCATGAAATCGTTTGGTGTTGCATGTTTTGTTTCGTCTCCCTATATTGACAGTACCTCTCGTGTCAATGCATTGTCAGTATACGCATAGCATACATACGTCCTTTCATGACATTCTTACGCGCCGCGAGTTGCGAATGTAGGTTACTGTAGCGCACCGTGATTTACAGTGGCGGGAGAGAAAGGAAGGCACATATGACGCTTGTATGCAATGCGATTACGGGCACAGCGTGTTGTGACAAGCTCGTATTCGCGTGCGTGTACGCATACGCGTGTGCAACCCAGTGCACACGCGAAGCTCGAATCCGATGCACGGGATGCGGAGGGAGCACCGACGCAGGAGCGCGCTTACGTTTACGTACACACGTGAAACCACGTGTGAGTTCGTTTATATGTATTCGCTGAAAGCGCACGAATACATACGGACGTGCGTTTTGCCGGTGAGTAATCGTACGCGTATATGATCCTTCCACGACGCCGACGCCGACGCCGACGCCGACGCCGACGCCGACGCCGACGCCGACGCGGTCGTAGCGCATGTGCGAAGCCTACGTATTCCGTGCCGACGGCATCGCGGTATGCATTACAGATGTAATTAAGATAACCGAGGTGAGGGCAGCTATGCACAATGCCTGATATATGCGCGGATGGGTCCGCATAAGCGCTGCCTGGAGCGTTGCGTAATCGTATCCGCCGCGCGGCGAACGTGGCTATCCGCGGAAATCTTGAATGCAACGCCCTCCACGATGACTTCCGCTCGGTTGGCGATATGATTTTTTTCCAAGTTATTCGTGCCGCCGTGTGTATTCCCACAACCCCTCCGCAGAACTCGTGATGGCTCGTAGTAAAGAGAAGGGCGACCACAAGCACTTTCAGCAGACAATTTTATGATTATGACGAAAACAAAGCGCGCCCTGAAAGAGGCTGACGTTCAACTTAACTTTTACTTTTGCACGTGTATTCTTGTGATTACGTTACGGAAATTACGTTACGCAAAAACGCAACAGATTGCACTGATTCGATTTTCCTGCATGCGTTTTAAGGATATATTACATATTTTCAAAGTAATAAAAAAGTTATGAAAAAATTACGGATTATTTTAGATCACCTTTAAAGAAATACAAAAAATTTATTGGCGATTTAGAACCTGAATCAAAATTTCAAAAGAGTTAGTTTTTTTATATTTTTCTGTGTTCTAATGGAAATCTATGGAATGTATAATAAAATGACAAAAAAATTAATTTTTAAATTAATTTTTATTGAAGTATTCAGTATTTGAAATGGTTTATATAAAATTCCATTGTGATGCAGAGATTAGCTATTTTGTAAATGAAATATTTATTTCTTCTAAATCTTCGTAATTAATCTGTGAATTGCAGTGAAATTTATAACGATGACAAATAAAGCAAATAAAAGTGTTTTAAAATAAAAATAGAATGTTGTAATACAACTTTCATATGCGCATAGTTTATTGACGAGGATTCGATTTACGTTGTAACGATTTTTATTATTTCATGTAGGAGTTGGTATTTCTGAAATAGATTTCAGAGCAAAATATATCCATTTTGATCAATATTTGTTCAATTAAATTTATATCTTAAATTCACATTTACCGAAATAATTTAAGTGAGCAGTACTTATAATTCAACATTAAAGCCCACGTTTTCTAAAGCGTTAAGAATATTTGCAATGATAACTTATTCTTGGATTAAACTGATTCGGGCTATTCCATGTTACCAAAAGTTTCTTAATAATTAACGAAGCTACAGGAAGTAGGTACGACCACGCGGATTCTATTGGAGACACTGTAAATCAATTCGTGTGACACGATGTATAATAAATTACGATATAAATTTACTCGCAAGGTCGCATTGGATTCTGAATGAAGGTGATTCGTAGGTGTGAGAACATCAACGCTTTTTTATTTAGAGATATCCATAGGTTTTAAAATAATACTGATTTCCTCTCTCGCGATTATTTCTTGATTCACATTGATTTTATTATTTTTGAAAAGAGAAAGAAGACCGGAAACTAAGCGTGGAAAAATTAACGAAGTATGAAATCCAGTACGGAACACTTATAAAATCTATAAACCGATAACCGTGTATATAGATTACGATAATGTTTTTAATATTAAGAAATCAGGTCAATGAGAAAAATATATATTGAGAGAGCTGATATTCACATTTTTCTTCAATTTTAATAAGCGCTGGCCCGATGAAAATTTCGCGGTGTGTTATCTTGGCTTAGTTTCATGTGGCAAACGGCCGTGCGACTTGCAGGAGCCATTCCGCCATCCCTTGCGTCGCCGTAATATCGTTCCCCATTATTTTTATTAGTATCATATTTTCCAGCACCTGTGAACACCTATAACCGTGTGGCAAGATCGTCAGTAAATGGCGTACATAGGCGCCGATAAAACAGCGTGCGCTATGGCTGATGCGATAAATTACTATTACTACTTTATTTATCGTTACGACGTGCATCCCCGTTGATATTCAGACAAATATTTTTTTAGCGCGAACACACAAGTAAACTAAACGTCATGTAACCTTATACTTGTTGGCAATTAATTACTCGATTTAAAAAAATTTATTTTTATCTTATTCCATTCTTATCAGGCTTGCCATAAAACTAGAAATCAGAGAAAGAAGGGAAATGTCAGGGAAATTAGAGAAGAATCAAGGAATTTTAACAAAATTTTCTAGAAGATAAAAATTCTTGGCTTTAAACAAGTTTAATGCTATCACAGTTTTGGAATATTATTAATTTAATAATTAAATGCAAGTAGTGTTAACATTGACAGTAATTTTCATTACTACCTATGCTAAATGCTCTTTCAACAAAATATTTAACGGCTTCTAAGTCAGAACAAAAATACAAAAAATTTCGAAATATTTTTGAAAATATCAGAGAAATTTTGTCTGGAAATTAGAGAACAATTATAGAATTGTAGGATGAGGAATTTGTGACAATTCTGTTTACGAAGTTCAATGTATAATTTTAAAACACAAATTTGTTTAATTAACTTTTGTTATTTTATAAAGTTATTGATCGGCATAGAGGGAAAAATAAATATCGAGCTTTATAAAAGTAATTCAATATATTACTTGACTTTACGAAATACTGGTGGAAAATGAATATATCGTGATTGCATTTTAATACGTGTACGTTAATTATATTATGCGTATTGTCGGTTTGGCGATATTATCGAATTACGATTCGAGAAGCATGGCAATTGCGGCGCATCGTCACACACGATCGACACGATCGACTGCAATCCCAACGCACCTGTTTCTATAGCTTTAACCCACTTACCATATCATGTACCTATTCCGCGCCATGTAAACGAATCATTTGCAGCGAAAGGCACAGTTGTACGGCTATTTAATCCACACATGATTCAGCTATCGATGCCGCACGATCCATTTCATTAGCAGGTATATCGGAAACTAGAGCATCCATGCAAGCGCAACATTATATGTATATTTTCATTTATGTATATAATCACGCAATACAATGTAATTAACTTCTTAAGTGAAAAGAAACCTTTCAATAAAGTGAAACGCTCCTATCTGCTTTTATGAAAACTCGTCGTATTGGAATTATGTTCGCAAGTCTTCGCGACGGACGATCCGTTTCACATATTGTTCAAAGGAGTATCGGCGATAGAATCTCATCCGTTGGTCGACCAATATTCTCCGATTGAGATGCAAGAGGTTTATTCAACGTATGCAAAATAATTCGAGAAAATATCCGCGAAAAAGGACTTGAAACAACGCCAATTCCGAAACGAAATGCGGATGTGGATCGGCGACATCGTTTCATTTCGAAGGAACGTGAACGAGGCGCGGCGTCGAGATCGCGCAACGATCGACGAGATGACGCTCTTCTGAGATAATAACGCGCGTGCCAATTTTTCTTTTTTTTTGCAAACGCGGTTTGCATAATCTCGAGGCTATCGACGATCCACGATTGCTTGCTGGATTTGCTTGGTAATACACAAGCTTCTTAACAGATGCTAAAGCGAAATACATATCCTGGTAGAAATTTCATCCATTTTTGAGCAGTTACTAAATAGTTACACCAACTTCTGTCTAATAACTGAGAAGGAAATCTACTTACGATTCCAATCAGGATGTAATACTTTGTTTGCAGTTACTGCATACAAAAGTTGCGCAAAATCCATTTACTGAATAGCAACACAACAAATAATGGATATTAAATTGATTAATAAGCAAACCAATTGCTTATGAAATGGACAGAATAAAACTCTATCAAGTTCTTGTCCGTTTCCTGTTCAATATTGGCACAACTAATGGGAATACAGTAATATTAGATAGTAACTGGATAGGTGTCTAAGAAAACTGCATACATTTTTATCAGGATATTGGCGATAAAATGATGAAATGGTGTTCGCATTCGCGGCACTACACGTGCATAATGCATATTACACAGCATGCTTCATTTCTGTTTCTGGGCGCAGGTCTGCCGCCACTACTACCGCGTTTTCGGTGCATGCGCTTTTCATTTATGTAATTATGCAACGTTTGTTGTGTATTAAATATCTATTAGCATGTGAGAAAACGCGTCAAGTCAATGATTGCGTTCAACAGAAAGCTTCGTAACTATTATATATAAGTGTTAACTTTATGACATAGTAAATATGTACACTTACTAGTCAATGTATACATCAACTGCAGCAGACTAATAAGTTTATACATTTATGAGTTAACACTTTGACTGTGATATATACATTAATCACATTAAAAAATTTTACAATAGTTGCAAAACTACGCTTTCTGCTGAACATAATCAATGCTGGACGCATGTCTGCCTTGTGGATAAAAAAATTTTGTTGCCGAAGTTATTATAATATCGGCAATCAATGTTATTTCATAATTTGTAAATGATGTACCATATTTTAGAGCGTTGTATTTTTGTACTTTTCATTTTTTTTCGTAATTTTAAGCTATAAAATAATGATTATCCTAGCTTTACCGTATTGAAATATGAACCTTTTCTGGTTCCATGTAGCTTCTTTCCTTTTGTTGTGTTCTCCTACATATAGTGTAAAATGACATCTTCACAGTGACTTTCATGGGTGTCATTAACTATGTTGGAAAAGCTTTCCTCTGTACGTATACTTGAGATCGCTGTCACGTTTGTGAACCGGTCTTGACTTTTTTGCAAACGGAAGAATAAACGGTGTCGTAAAAATGATAGATAGGTCTAGTTTACAATAGTGGTATTATCCGCGACAGGCCTCTCATATCATACATAGTCTATATCCACACGATAATAATGTTTAATGTTGCTTTCTCGAAAATCGATATCTTTTTCTATTACGTTTGCTATCGCAGAGTAGCGTGATATCTAAACGTCGATATCTCTCGTCGTTTAAAATAATAGCAATAAATTAATAAATAAATATTAATATCCAAGTTCTGCAAATATATTGATTTACATGTCGCATGGAAGATTTACTGCGCATCCACGTTTTTGTTATATATTTTCCACAGAAATCTAAATATGCCGTATAAGCACCACGCTTCTGTCATCGGTGACTTGATCTATGTGCATCAGTTTTACAGGACATTAACGTGTATCTCTTATCTCCGAGAATAATACAGCTTCGGAGTCTGTCTCTCATTTCCGGCCTAGCTAAAGCATTTCCCGTCGTACATGGCCTCGGGATCATTTCGGACACCAGTATGCGCGCAATTATGCGCTAGAACGCTGGTAAAATCGAGCTTGTAACCTAGTTCCGCGGATATTACGGAAAATCGTCGGAATCCGCCACGTGCACAGTAGTTAGTGCCAGGCGAAGTGCAGTTACCGCTGGTTATGCACGCTCGCGGGAAGATACGTACGTACCGTGCGGCAGATATTATTCTACGTCGAAGGTTCGTTTACTCGATACATGTCACGATACATAGAAACTAACGCAGCATTGTATTGCGTTTATACAGTGTTAATCGCGATGCTCTAAATACAGCGCAACATCGGAACACGGTTGTTAGTCGTTGATGAAATTATGCCGGAGTGTTTCCTATAACTCGCACTATGCTTTCCCATGTAGCTGTCGCATTATTCTGTTTCGAAAAAAGGGGGGGGAGGAGAGAGAGAGAGAGAAAGCACATATCGATGCATGTTTTTTCGTTCGCAAAATTTCGGGAATAGATCGGTGAACAGTATCGACAACCAGCTTGCTTTTTTCAGTGGTCAGCAATGACATGATTTTTTTTATTCGAATTGGCTTGTACGCGAGCGTATGTTGTCGAATGACTTTAGATGTGAAATACACTGTGTTACCATGCTTTTTTATTTATGTCCCTCTTCGTATTTTTCCCGTTCGATGTTACACTCTCGACACATAGTTCCATAGTGATGTGGGATTACTGACGGCGCTAAAATATCTCAGTCCTGCGCTGGCCATTATTTTCTCATTTAAGCGTGTTATAGGGGATTCGATAATATCATGACGATCCTGACCTAACAAAAATGAGAAAAAACACGAGCTCGTTTGCTCGGCGTTTGAATTCATAATAGAGACAATTATTTCCACATTACCTGAACCACGCGATGGAAATTTCCATGAGAGTTTACGTAACGTAAAGGGTAGTAAATCTATCAGTATGAGTTTTTACGTAATAATATAGTAGAATGTATAGTAAATTTACCTTTTATCAAAATTAAATACTTGTCGCATATCGTATGATGCTCCCACATTCATTTGAGAATGAAGTTTTTCATCAAGGGAGAGCAGCTCCAGCGGGCATTATTGTTACAAAGCTCGATATAATCCTCGGAAACCTGAGACCCCGATTATATGCGCCGAAGAATACGCCGGACAGGACCGATTCGTGCGGGAAATAATGGACGCGAAATATCGGTTCTAACGGTGGAATTTCAATAATTCCTTCCTCGCGTATCGGGAGCGTGGCAACGAGCGAGTACCCTCGGCACGTTACGCCTCGTGAACTCTTTTCGTATTGTTCTCGATTGCGCGGACGATAATACCATACGTCGCGATTTTATCTCGGCCTACGTTAATCCGCCGAGGACAACGTCGCGACGCGACCGAAAGCGAAAGAGGAAGAGAGAATGCAAGGGGCTTTCGCATGAACGGGCGGACGACGAAAGTAGTGTGAGGATAAAATTCGCATATCCGCTCAAATATTTCGCGCGCGTACATAGAAATATCGAACTGCCTTCTCGTTGTTCGAGCTCCCCTAGCTCCACTCGCCGACGATTCCGAGGGTTTTGATCATACATGCAGTATGAACTGTGAAGGGGAAGGGGAAGTAAACTTTTTTCTGCATTTAATGCCACAAAAATGTGGATGCAGCCAGCCATGTCTGCGCAGTGCGTGCTAACAATGCCAGCTCATTTCGACTCTTCCGTTCCGTTGCTCGAATGGTTCGTGAACGACGTAGGGAAAAAAGTTATCCTGTCGCTGAAGGAAGCACACTTATACAAGTTAATCTATTTCTGGATGTGGAATATCCTGTAAATTAGTCACAGTGTCTGGCTGTCAATTATAAGCTGCATGCTATTCTGTTCTGAATACATATTTCTGATAGATTTGCGCTGCAGTTATTTACTTCGGGTTAATGTTGGTTGACGGATAACGGTGTTTAGCTTCATTTGAAATAAATCTGGCTGGACACGATAACTAGTGACAGTAATGCATTCTGATATCCAGCACGACGTTGCGGCTTTATAATGACATACGAGAGTCCATAGGATTGATCTCGAGTTTGGACTAATCTGTCCGCCATAAGTGAATTGGCTAATCCACATTGTCTAATCTACATTTCGGAATTACACGATGTGATCACACGCGCAATTAAGATTTCAATTTTAAATATACCACGCAAATACAAACGAAATATTCTAATTTATGTAAACTTCGAACGAGTGAAATAAAAATCTTCTCGAGTTCTATGACCGCGGATATTAACAACTGTCGGCGACGATTTGCGAGTCGTCGCGTTCGTTATCTTTAATTGACACAAGGAACAAAATGTGCGCTGATTGGTAGATGTGTTGCGAACCCTGGACATGTTTATGAATATACAAAGGATGTAAATAAATGCGGATCATTACGTGGAAAATGAATGTTCCAGTTTTTCTCCAGAGACGGCGGAGATCATATTTTACATTTTGCATTGTGCAAGAATTTACAGTAATGTTCGCATTAAGCTGAGGCTGCCAATATCCAAATCAATATATTGGGCTTCCCATTTAGTGACATAAGTCAATACAAACGTCATTTTATAATATCTTTCTCGACATTCAGAGAATAATAAAAATATAACGATACTTAATTTGTGTTACCAAATAAAAAATATTTATATTCATATTCATACTTTATTGTAATGCATAAAATTTATACATAACGAATGGCAAGACATCAGCAGAACTGCTGTTACAAGTCAGATGATTAAAACAAGGTATTACATTAGATATAAAAGAAATATGAGCTCATAAAAAATAAACAAAAATAATAAAAAAAACAAACAAAAAATATTCGAGTATTATTAACTATACAAGAACATTTGCATTACATTTACATTACATTTTTATTATCTGTATTTCATGTGCTTATATTTTCCTAAATGGAAACGCATTGAAAGCGATACATAATTTATAGTAATATATTTATTTATTGCTAGAAATTTATATGTATTTATTACTATTATTACTATTGCAAATTATAATCAGTAAGATAACAAAATATCCGTAGACTATTTCGATAATTTTTAAAATCGGCTTTATGACGTGTTTTTCGTCTCGTAAAAGGTTAATGATTTATGTCAAGAGTCTTAGTCACGATCCCAAAGTTTTGTCCCCTTTCTACACCCTTAAAGACTACTATCAAAAGGGTAAAAAAAAAGATGCGATAAATATAAAGTGTAGCCTTTCATATTTCATTGAATTCTCAAAGTAGAAGCAAGACATCGAAGTTTGTGAACGATTCGTGAGAATTCTACCAGTCTTTCATAGACCAAACTCGCGGGTACAGTAAGACTAAATTCTATCGATTATATAAGAAATTCATGATGTAATCATTTAATAAAATATTCAATACATGTGACACATGTACATATACATATACAAAATAATAATTCTGTTTTTCATATTTCTATGCTTTTATCTCGCAATACTCCTTTTACGTATATCTCAATTTCTGTTTAATATGGATACGATTAATACATATTACATCTCTCGATTTTTGTATTATAATATTTGTAATCGCAAATGAGAAAATCGAGATGTACTCCTCTTATTTTACAATACCGGTTTATATACGTATACATAGCGGGACGAGATATGCCAATGAGTTAAAGTAGATTAATAAACACAAGCGCATTCAA
This sequence comes from Acromyrmex echinatior, assembly GCF_024713525.1. Classification (NCBI taxonomy): domain Eukaryota; kingdom Metazoa; phylum Arthropoda; class Insecta; order Hymenoptera; family Formicidae; genus Acromyrmex; species Acromyrmex echinatior. The sequence continues at coordinate 4,305,821 of NC_141870.1, forward strand.
ATTAAGCTCGTAATTAAACACTTGCGAGGTGTAATTGCGGTACATTTTGCTACGAGATAGCAACACCGATGCGATACGTTTAATTTCTGTGTCAAACGTGATTATCTGTTCATATAGCGTGCACGAAAGATACTGTTCCATTCGAAGTTATACCGTAATTAATAAAATATTATAATTAAAATATTTCTTAATTCAATACATATAAAAGTAACGTAAAACAACATTATTCATCGATTAAGCCTCATTATATTTGAACTCACGAGGATATTCAAATTGACCTTTATAAAATATTTTATTATCACATTGAGTAATCTCAAAAAGTTCTAAATCGATTTACTTTATTTACGTAAATGTTTTACATCAAAGATGCCTACTCGCGATATCACTAATGGTCTTTCGTCGTTCTTAAAGAAGTATTGTCAGAGAAAAATTCAAAACAAATAAAAAATTTACAATTATTATGTAAAATAGTAATTGTACTCCACTAAATTTTGTATTTGCACTTTCTGGTTGCATTTGTTTTTTTTTTTTCATGTTAAACTATTTATTTTAAATAAAATCAGAACACAATAAAAGAAATAAATTTTGTTAAACAGAAAAAGTTTTTTTGCTTTTAATGTGAGAAGGCAGTAAGATAAGTAAGATTACAGTCTTTTCTTTTTTTTGCTTAATTCTGTAGGAGAGTACACTAAAAATTTCAAACTTTAATAATAGTCAAGCAAAAAGGTTCTACTTTGATTAGAAGTTAATCAGAGGTGGCTTCGGATATTTTATGCAATAGTTTGCTATATTCAACGGCACTTTACTCGAAAATAGTATCTATTCTCAGTGTGTCGACTTGATGTAATATTACGTTGTACATATTAATTAATCCTTGCCCGATTGTCGCAGCAATATCCCTCGGGCCATTTATGTCATTTTCGGCCGGCGGAACATCTCGTAATTTAACGCGTTGCATTAAAGAACATCCTCATGGCGTTGCAAAGTTTCGGCTTCCTTGACACCAACGTACAACTTTAATGGAACAATTTCAAGTTTTACGCGCTATAAAAGGCAGGCTGACGACGTCATATCACGGCAGATAGGTATCGTACCGCGATCGGGATCGCGTCATTAACGAAAAGATATCCTGTACTGTCTACAAGCGGGTAAATTACATCCGGATAATCCGAAGACATTAAACTGCGCGTTCAATCGTAGAGTAGCTTGAGTGATGAAATTATTTCATAGGTTCTTTTTTAAAAAAAGAATTGTTCGTTTTAAGCGAGATTGACATTTGCACAAGTTGACGATATAAGCTGCTCATGTATCGCTATACGATACGATGTATGTTTCATGTGTGATATACATTTGTTACGAATAAGAAAGGATTGAGATCAAGGCACAGTGAATGTGAGATGACGTTGCGAAACGTGCGTCATAACGTTCATTTCCCTCAGTTAATTCCGCGGACGATGGTGAAATGTCGATGTAGATGCACAACAGCCTCGATAGGTCAAAGTACGGAAGTCCTGTTAGAGTTGTATGCGTACTAAGCGACAGATATGCATGTAGTCGATTTAATAATTCATTTGACCTATGGTTAATACCCTATATGACGTCACTTGGAAATCGATCTGTTAAAAGTTGCAGTATGCTCCGGGGAATGACGTCTGTTAGAACTTATGGTCTACCGCAGCGAGGTGGAACGTTCGTTAAACGCCAGTTTACTCGATCGAAGTCGTGGACTCGAAATAAAATCTCAGCTGGTAGGTTTCGAACAAATTCTGAGAACACTACTCACGCTCGTAAAATTGTGCTTATCGATTACATTAATAAAACAAACTTGAACGACCACCGAATACACGTTCCATGAAGATACGTTTAATCATATCTACAGTCGAATTACCGATCGAATTTCATGTCAATCTGAATGCATCGAGTGTCACGAAATTGACAGGAAAATGAGGGCGCATATTAAAGTAGTATCATGCGCTGTCCATCATCAGTGTTTTCGTATTATCGAAGGCCCGGCGATATCTAAATTAAACAGACGAACACCCTTTATTTCCAGATGTCAGATTATTTCATGCCAGTTATAAAATAGACGGCCGGTTTATGAGTATAATCGAAAGGACTAACGTGATTCTAATAATAGATTATTGATAAAATGCATTGTTTCGTGCACAGGTTCATCCTTTGTCACTAATATATTTATTTCATATGTATTTGTACATGTATACTAAAAGAAAAGATTGTCTGCAGCAAATTATTGATGGTAAATTCGATGGTAAAATATCGCATAGCATTTTTAATTGGCTGCAGTAGCCAATTTTTGATTGCAACAGGCAATTTTTGATTGCATTAACCTATCGAAATCCTATATTGACATTGCGAATAGGCTAATGTAACCAAAAATTGGCTGCTCCAATTAATTAAAAATGCTACACCATATTTAGCTAATTTTTTTTTTTAGTATACTATTTCATATTTGTCTATGATTTAGAGTTTTAGAACACAAACTTATTCAAAACAGATTCAACAGATCATTTATTTAAATGATCTTTTTTATTTCGCGAATGTCAATTTTGTAAAAACAAGTATTACAATATACATATATGATATGTGTACATACAGTTTTACATTACGCATTTAACGTAGCTTTAGTCACAGTTTATATAATAAAAACCAATTCCCCGCAAAAATATTGCAAGAACACAATAAATATTAAAATCCATATCTCATCATGCTTGATATTATTGTTAAATAGAGATACGACAATTATGCTATTACGGAGATTTTTCTTTATACGAGGTATTTATCGTTCCGTGTAAAAAATGTATGATTTAGCAATAACATTAAGAATGCATATGCAGATTATGCTCAACATGCGAAACACAACATGAAACATTCGTTTCATCGTATTTCGCAGCTAGGAACGACTGCGATTTATAGTGGCGTGACTAAAACGGAAAATAAACTGGGAATATCGCGCTTTTTCCGCGTGATACATAACAGATACCGCGTGTCGTCAGTGTACGACCCGTATATACCATTTTCATTCCTTCTCTTTTTCGCCAATGGACGAGCGTTTGTATACGCGAAAAGGCAGCAACGTGCGCGAGAGACAATGAGGCTTGGATTACAATGCTTGGCAAATAGATTGTCTGAATCGTATCGGTTTCAACGAATTGCATCGTCGAGCATCCAGAGGCCAAAAAGGTACAACAAACGGCAAAAACGTGCGGGCATCACGTACGAAACAATACAAAGACTGCACATCCTGAGGTAGGAATGTTTCCATCCGCTCTTTTGCTCCGGTCAGAGTATATAACTTTGCGATGAGTCATTTTTGTATACTCCGAGTGTGTACCTTGTGTGCACTGTGAAAATATCGTCGATGGGCAATACAAACGGTTTATACAGTCAGATATCACGTCGGGTAACATCTAATGTGGGTACACGCGCGTTACATTCAATAGAAATGTTTCCGAAGAACAGATCGTTCGATATGTCGCCCCTATACATGAGTCAACCTTTAACGTTTCGCATTACTAATCGCCACACTCATTTAACGCTCGGAGACAGCCGTCATAATATCTTGCCTTATCCGAAGAGGGAATACGGGACGATAGCTGTCTATCAGAGTAAGCTTGCTGATCGATAAGACTCCACTGATTCCCTTGTACGATATGATCTGTGTGTGTGTAACATAATACGCTGATAATAGTGGTAGATAATAGAATCGACGTTATTATGAAGAATTATGATAGAATGTCTGGTAAAAGACAAATTTATAGTACTTTTTCCATTTAAATTTAATTTTCCTATTTTCTCACTGCATTCAGAGAAAAAGTTGCTCGATTTAAAGGAATGTTCTTTTCTTTGCTATACGGTTAAAGGAAAAATTTCTTTGATTTATATTACTTTTTTTAATCAAATAAATTTTATTTGATTTTTAAAAATAATATTTAAATCGAAGTAACTTTTCCTCTGAGTGTGCACTATTATCTCATATGATGTTAGAAGCAAGAAAATACACAATAAAAATTCTTACAAATATATTAAAAATATATTAATAGATGAAAATATGATTCAATAAAACAACCTTTACAATTGATAGAATAAACTTGTAAAATATACCGAAAATTTTCCTTTTGTTAATTAATAAATAACTATGCATTTGAAAATAAATTATGGATAACCGAAATGAACTACATTTACAGCGATCATCAAATGTAAAATTAATAAAAATAAATATTTAATTTTTTTCCCTGAAATAAGAAAATAATTTTTAATATATTTCATAAATCTATTCTTGCAAATATTGTTTTATTGAAAAGTATTTCTATTCAAATCTAATTTGAATTTGTAAAAATTTTTATATGTTTTCTCACTTTTGACGTCGCAATTTGAGTAATGAGTGAACAGATACCTTAATAGTTATACGACATAACGCAACACACGTGATTATTTTTGAGAACATTTGTTAAATATATCTTACATCAACTTTATTTGTTACAAAAATTCTACGAGAGGAAGATACAGTCATAAAATCCAAGTCAGTTGTCATTGAAAAGCATTGATCTGACAGTGTATCTCCTGCGGGTGACGTTCATCTCTCCGTTAGAGGGTCCGAGATAAGCCATCGGTTCAAAGAAAACATATTTTCTGGGGGGTGCCTTGGGCTAAAAATTAATATTCTTTCCCGCGTCGCTCCCCTCAACGAACGATTCATCCGATGTCAAAGCGAACGAGAACGGCCGGCGGCGCGGTCGAAAGTGTTTCCCAAACTGTCAACCAATTAATCTTATTAATTTGTCCCCGTGCCCGCGTCGCGCCCGTGCTTTCGCGGTATGATTTATGAGACGTTTAATTAAACGTTTTTCGTAAAGACATTCTCGAGTGGCGCGGGCGGCGGATCGCGTATAAGCGGCCGATTCATATTCGTCGATTTATGCTAATGCGCCGTAAAGGAAGTGCTCGATCGAGAATAAAAAGAAGAAGAAAGAAAAGGAGGCGGGAAGCGTCTCTTAGCGTAACTTCCGACGGAATTTGTATTCTCGAGAGGGCTGCGTCCCCTGTTCTTAAAACAGGATCGCTGATGTTGCGATCCGGATGCGACTCCACGAGCTGCGCTGACTCTCGAAATTCGACCGTACGATTTTCTACCTTAGTCGTTTGGGAAATTACAGGCGCGTAATTTCCACGCCCGAATTTGCTGCTGTCTGCCGAAAAGGAAACTCGAGAAATAATTTCGCGATTGGATTTCTTCCGGCAGAAAGAAATGATTGTTGAAACGGGGGTATCAATTACACACGATCTAATTATTCGAAACCATGATGCGTACAAGAAATCCAATTATTCATATACACGGTGTTGGCCAAGTGCGCCAGGCATCCGTAACTGCGGCAGATAATTACGCGGCTCTTGGCACTCTGCTTACAAATCGATACGATTTTTTGCGGCCATCGATCAGCCGAAACTGATGGCCGCCATCAATTCTGAAGGTTACCGCAGCTTGTGACGATAAGACCGTTAATCTATCGCCTGAAAAATTGCATGGTTATAGCAAAGTAACTGTTATCTGTATAACAAAGTTTTTTCGATAATCAACAGATAATATCGTTAAGTTATCATCAACATAGCTTTTCGAGTGTTTTCCTTTTCAAATTCGAAAATGGCAATGTAGCTTTTTTACATGAAAAAATTTTTGTTTTATTTACTTCCAAAGTAACAGGAATCAGTGTGTCATATTCTCTCTATCTTCGATCGCCCGAGAGTTCTGTCACTTTTTCCGAGTATATACACGCGCTGCGGTACGTGCGAAAAAAAAAAATGCGCAACGCACTGAAATTACAGAGTCCGTGTAAACGGTCGTCGCCGTTTCTCGCGTTCGGCGCCGTTGAAAATTACCAGCCGTCACTATGGAATTTGTATCTGGACGATATTGGACATTTCGACGGCGTCGGGTATAGTAAAAAATTCACACGACCCATCAGCGCCGATCGGCCGTTACGCGTTGTTTACATTCATCACGGTAAAATATTTTCGCGACGCTGCGGGCGCACCATTTTAACGGCGTCGGTGTTTGTGTAATCGGCGCGCGACACGGTACGCGGAACCCCCGTCGCATGGACCACGGTCAACGTGGATGAAAATCACGCGAGGTAGTAGAGATCCGGTCGTATTTTCCGTTTAAAATATGCCTAAACAAGTACACTTCATTACGGACGGCCGATGAGGTGCGACGCGCGGCGCTTCCGGAACTTGTGACCGCGTTTCGCAATTACCGTGCGTGCGGCAACAAACCAATTCGTCGCGTTTGTCGCACTCGGATCCGTGGCTTTCACAAAAAATGATCCGATTATAGCGGATTTTTCGAGCCGGTAGCGATAGACCGTGAATCGGCGCGAACGATTTTATTCACGAAAATCGTACGCGTCTCTCTGCCGTACGTAGATTGCAACGTGTAGCTTTATTTATTTAGCCAACTCGATGTTCACGTCCGCACGCTGCCATTTCGCTCCAATTCGCGAGTATGAAATGAGCTTTGTTCTCTCTCTCTCTCTCTCTCTCTCTCTCTCGATGCTTTAATACATTCACCGTTTGCAACAGTGTCCCTAATAGCAACACACATTGCACGCGTGCACGTGTACAGGCTTGAGATCCGATTCAATGCATATTGTGTTCCGCGGCAGATAAGGTTTATAACGTGATAACTGACAGGAAGGCGGGAATGCGCGATGTTCCTCGCGTGTGCTAGCTTTCCGATAAAGCTTCTCGATGCCGCCATTTTGTCGGCCACTCAGTAGACGAGTTGTTGCGTGATCTGTGGCTTCCTCCTCGGATCGATCATGCGTATTCTTTTTCAGAAGTACTCTTATTAAAGTTCCTAAACTCAGGGCATTTCCTTGGCTCACCGTGACGCGCGATTCAATCTTCTCGTGAAACTTAATAATAAAGATGGGATCGCATGTGCGCGCAAAAATAATCATACTGCCTCAAAAATTTTACTACATCGTCTACATGACTAGATAAATAAAACGTTTATATGGTGCCCAGTGTTTGACCGAAATTAAACAAAAATCTGGTCCACGCTATTAACCTTTCGCTATTAACCTTTTAGTTTCAATTTCAACTGCGTTACTGTCATTGCGAATTTTATTATCTGCATGGCGCGTTTTATTATTTGCGCTTAAACGCATCCACTGATAGACACGAGCGTTTTCTGTAATATTCCGATCGTTATACCTGGCAAATCGCACGTCCGCATTTGATTATACACTCTCAAATATACCGTGCATGATTCGGTCGTTTCCGACGTCGATCGAGCTCCGCGTGCGAATTAAACCAAATTGGCGTTATTCACGTGAAGTTTAACGTCGTCCGATATCGACATGTACCCCTTTATACTGTGCGACTGCGTTAACGCCTACCTGAGGTAACGACAGCCCAAAAGGAGGCATACGTGGGCGATACGTCCAATGTATATGCAATCTACTCCCTTTATTTAAAGCTGTGAAAATTAGGGCAACGACCGAGATAAGGGTGACACCACGCAAACAACGCGGCGCGTTCGACCCTTGTCAACGCTACGTAATGCTTCGATAATAAATACATAAGCAGGCACGAATATACAAGATTGCGCTTAGCAATTAACCCTCGTAGTCTGTTCAAATTTACTATACAATCATATCGTTTAAGTCAATATATGTTTGAAAAGCTCGAAAAAATTAAAAAATGTTCAAACAGAGAAAAGCTCTTACATTAACAGACATTGCTTAGATATTTTTATATAATAACATTTTATTTTTATATAATAAAATTTTTATATAATAAAAATATTGCAAAAAAATAAATTATTTTTAGGTTATATAAATCCGAACAAGTCAGCAGGGATAAGGTAACTTCTAGGAAGCGAATATATTTAACCCTTACAATATACATCGATGTCTTATCCGTCCAACATAGGTCATTAGAATCCATCGATTTTTTTTCACCTATTGAGAATGGTTCAAAAAATTTTTAGAAATTCACCAACATACTTCCAACTTTCTAGAATAAATATTGAAGCTTTATTTTAGAAAATAATAAAATGTATAATAGTATAATTTATAACTAGTGAAAGACTCAAAGAACTTACAAACAGGAATCGCTCAGTTACTAGTGACCTGACCTTGTAAGGCAAGGATTAACTACCTTTTTAATTTTTTTCCTCCATCATAAATGCATTTTTCGCTGGTTACACTCAACATTTTGCGTCTCTCTCCGTCTCACGTTTTTTTCTTCATAGCCGGAATTTTTCCAATGATTATAATCTCGGTCTTAGATATTCATTGTCAGGAAGCACAACCCTGATTCTGACTTCTTTTTAAACCTTGTAGCATGTAACGGGCATTGTCGCGAGTCGTGAGAGACCGTGCAAAAGCCGCACGAGAGCAGTCATTCGCGGAGTTATTGCGGATCTTGCTGCGGAAACGACCTACATTTAAAAAAGAAACTGTTGGCCGGATTGCTTTCCGACTGCAATGCGAGCCGGTAATACGTTTCTAATGGGTACCTTCGTCTGTAAATCGATAAATAATTTTTACCGCGGCGAATGCCGGTAGGCTTCGTTTCGCTCGCAACATCGTAAATCGTGGCACGAAAATAAACCGGATTTATTTATCATCGCTTCGCGTTGTACTCGGTGTTGTTATTTCCTACATTTTTTTTCAGTACTTTTAGTATCACGGTATACTGTTGTTCGAGTTGAATTTCATACTTCCGGACGGGTAATAAAATCTCTTAATCTTCCGTCGTGCCACGCTGGCAGATCTGGGTTGATACCGTCTTCTTCGTGATTGCAAGGTTAAACGTAGTACTTCCTACAGTTTGTAAATTACGCAAAACACTACTATTTCCTTAGTAACTACTATTGACTGTACTACAAACACCAACGAAATTTGATGAATGGGTGCACACGCGTCTAAACGGTGAATACGAGGCACTTATGCTACCATCCGGGTTGAAATCCGTTTCATTACGTTTTCGTCCTACTGCGTGAAAGATAGACGACGAGGGGTGATTTGTCGAAGTAGTGGTAACTCTGTGAAGGGGCGAATACATACTCGAGAGTGAGCTTCGAGCTGCGTGCTTTCGGGTTGTGAATGTTGCGTGCCCCGGCACGTGTTGAACCCGATATTCTATTTGCTAGAATAGTAAACTGGAGTTCACTCTTTTTTTCTTTCATAGAATAGGTGCGTGTTGATATCGTGCGATGCGTGCGTCACGTGTTTCTTAGTAGTTTAACCAAGCGCACATCTTTTCCACGCAATATTAGACATCTCTAGGGTAAGAGACGATTATTACACACAAACGCAATATAATTTCATCAATTTTCTTCACGGCTTGTTCATACTCGTAAATCAACGGATAATTTATATTCTACCATTTATCACCAATTAAATTCTCCAATATATATATATATATACTTTGACAATTAATTACGTTTAACGCTTGCATGGAACTAAATGTATTCTCTATACTACTTGCAATATATAGAGCCCGTATATTCCCGCTGTTTATTCAGCCGATGCATGAGACGAGCGATGGCAAGTGGCGTTGTATCGCAAATTACTGTTATCTGTGCAAGAACGAAACGTCAGCAGCGTCGACGGCGTCGTCAACGTCAGCGACGGCATCGTTGACGACCGGCGCGGCGGCGTCATGATTCTCTCCGGCAAGCGTCGCGACGCAAGCTTGGCTTGGTCCAAGCCGATAAAAGCCGAAAGCTGTAAGCACGTCGTAAACCGGCCGCATTTCACTGCGACGTCCCAACGTATTAGTCGCTATCTCTCTTTTTAATTAAAATTAATACGGCATTACTCGCGGCACTAAGGTCCGTTTTTATAATCGCATTTCTTCTGAAAAACTCAGCCAGAATCAGTTTTGTAATATGACTCAACTGACCAATTCAGTTAGAATCAGTTTTATAACATGATATAATTCCAGCTAATACACACACACACACACACACACACACACAAATCCTATAATTATATAAATCCTATAACAGTTGAAAAATTGTTAAATTTTTAAAAAGTGTTAAATTTAATACAATTCACATTGTCCCAAACGGTCCATTCAAATTTCTGTGTTAATTTAACGCAAGATGAACATGTCAGAAAGTAATACAATATTGTGTAAAAATACTCCACTTTTTATTTGCTATTATTTAATTGCTAATTTAGGTTGTCACTTTTCTTTTTATCAATAAGTAAGTATTGAACTTCATACCTGAATATGAAATTAGGAAAAATTTCTTGTCTCATTCAAATGTACTGATGTGACATGAAAAAAAGTATTTAAATACCATGTGCATGTAAATACGGCTTGTAATAAAAGTTATCAAGTTTATTGAAAGCAATTGTGTTGTTAAATATTTTTTCGCGGCGAGATCAAACTATAAAACAAGCGCTAGCAGAGATAGGGAGGAACAAAATGATTCTTTTCCTTCATTCCTTTTTATATCGCAAAACGTCGGACGGGCAATGATTGAACATTTTCGATTTAATTTCAGATTTCATGTTTTTCCACAATTCTTTTTATTTCCTGCGAGCATAAATTTAATGGATAGTATTCTGAAAGCATTGGCAAACTCTTCCGTTAAACGGTATCTTTTTAATTAAACAACAGAAACGAGACGAGACTCGACTGGGTCGACCATTAAGAAGTGTTGATCGAGGATTACGCGCGTTACACGCACGAACACATATGTAGGTACTACTATCGCATTTTAGGGATTCTAGTAAGCACGCTAACAGGCCGAATTTATGCATCTCGAGTAGTCGACGCGCCATTGTCGCGTAACTAATGGAAATTTAAGTCCGCTCGTGAATTCAGCGGCGACTCCTCACTGGCATGCGTGTCACGTATCACTTTCCAACGTTCCTTATGTAAACGCGCCTGTTTACGATATTATACCCTAATGCAAACGAAAGCTCTTATCCTCCCCCAACATGTTCACGCCCTTATCACGCATCGAGTATATTATCGTAATTGCTAAATATTTTTTTTTCCTTCTCTGTTTCAAGCTGTTTGAGCTCGTAAATCCGGCTGACCCAGTGAATATTGCACGCAATAATAACCGTATGTATGATGCATCCGCGTTAATTAGTAACAGACGATGAGCGCAACCGACTATTAATTTCACTTAATCGTGCATTTAACTAATTTCTCTCATTCATATCAGGACAAACACATGATTCGGTATTAGAATAATTTTGCCGGTAATTCCAAAATTGTGCATCTCTTTTCAATTACCATTCCATTTGTAGCGAGATCGCGCTTCGTGCACGCTGCATTAATTCGTCCCAGTTTATCGGTTACCAAAATAAATTGCGTTACATTACTTTCTGTATGTGGATGCAAGTTTTATTTTACATTTTTTCATTAATGTTATGAAGACGAAGTGAGTTGTGGTAAAAAGATTAACGATGGCTCATTTATATCGACAATGAAACATGTCATTATCATAGAATATTAAGACGTCACTGAAAATATCGCCGTATATTCTCGATGTAATAAATGTAGGACGTGGTATGACTTTTTTGGTCAAAGTGTGTGGAAAAAGAGGATCCGTCGACAACTACAGATAGCAGGTGTATTAGTTCAAGTCGTACATACGAGTCCCCAAGAGAAATCATAAGGCCTTACCCTCGCCCTTCGTAATGTCGCGGTGCTTTGCGAGCGGTGAGGGCGAGTGCCTCTAATAAATCCTAATACCAAACCCGTCTTCCAACCCCTATTACTCATATCCTTCGCTTAGACGCGTGGTGTACACTCCTGTGCACGAGCCGCCTTTGTTTTTGAAATCCTAACTGGGGTTACGTTTCATTAAACGCAGCCCAACCTCCTTGCCGTGGCAGTTCTTAGTAACATTTAGGTAATTATTTTACGACCATAGGATATCGAACCGTTTAGATCATCGCCACGTCATCGTTTTGATAATAGTACTAGGGAAAGTTTATCAGAATTATTTTTTTCAAACAAAATTAATCGCATATCTCATTTTCTATCTACTGTGTGATCAACTTTCATTAACAAAACTTAATCGGTTATTAATAGTCTCGATAACTTCGCTAACTCAATGTATATCTATATATCTTCTGTATATATGTATATTTTCAAATATAGATAATACATCCTGAAAATAACTGCATTCGGATTATCGACATTACATTGGGAGCGTCATATATTTGGAATAAATTATTCCTGTGTATTGTTGGGTAACATACCGCGGTTCCTGTAATTTCGTATCGATAACGAGCCAATTAGCGTATTGTCACCGCTTAATATAACGCGCGGTGCAATCTGCAAATCGCACTATCAGTTAAAGAACTGCATTCGCACGTACACTTTACTCATGAATGTAGTGATCGTTATTTGTTGTTATTATTCAAAGTGTTAGATTTACATTTTTTTTTCCTTTTCGTAATACATAAACAGATAAGGACGTTTATTGTTATTCTAAGGCAAGCCTTTTAAGAATATAAAAATAAGAGAGAAATATAAAAACAGAAATATGCAATTAATTAAAATATTATACAATAAAAATAAATCAAACCGATAATAAGTGGAGAAACGTAACGATAAATTCTTAATGAATTTTCTAATTAATCTATGTGTTACCTCTTTGTTACGATTGACGATCAATTATTCCGTGATGTATCACGCCAATCAGTTGTTCCTCCCTTATTCCCTTTTTCTGCTCAGTCACATCACATGGTAAACGAGATAATTGCACTCTTCGTCTCTTACTGCGCTGCCAATTTCCGATTGGCGGTGGTGGCGTTGAATCGCGGCGGCCGTACCTTCCGTATCCTGCGTCTAACGACCGTGATTCGCGATCTTCCTGGCTGGCGTGATTGGCGACAATTACGCGGCACCGTTTCTTATACACGACTGTCTTCCCTCGATCCAATTATTCGTTCCTCACCGAAATGAACTTTAAATCGCGACCGGTTTCGGTAGACACAGGTTGCCGCTGCGCCCGCTTTCATCGGGCGTCCCTCGTTTTCTTACAAGTCGGACTATTATTTACGACTACGACTTGGTTACCGGCTATGGTTCGTGGTTTATCGTCTATATCGCCTGGCAGCCTCGTTTCGCACGCCATTCGTTAAACCAGACGGGAACAGGTAGTGCGGCCATTATTGGCTTCGCCTGTGCTGTTCGACTTAACGCGTTGTGCATCGGGATGGCGATAAAACCACTCTAGATCGTGGCGACGTGTTTGGATTGTAATCGGACATTTGTTACGAAAACGCTGAAAATATATTGGCTAGACGGCAAATGCGACTTTTGCTCGAGCACGCCTACGATATACCTTGGATTAAATCATGGAAGAAAAGAACGCTCGCTTACACGGCAACGTGGCGAGACTATAACTGATCCATGAAATATTTTAATTAGGAATCTATTGTTTACAGGTGTAAAGAATCCAATTTTCTATACTGCTCTCTTGTACAAGACATGGATATGATGGCATATCCATGTCTCCGAATTATATATAATATTTTTGCAACGCAAACAGGCGATATCAAGCGCCGTTACCGGGCCACGATCTCTCCGCCTCCTTTCGTTTCACGTTTCTCGTTTATCCACCGAGTCTCCGGGCCACGACGACAATTTACATAGTCACCGGCGGCGCCGTTTTATATTCCCCTTTCACTTCGCTGGGGCAAATTTCGGACGGGCGAATTTTCACGGACGAATATCCGCACGCGAAATATTCTCGCGCGGAACGAGGAAGAACGACGTTCTCGCACGTGCATTCGGTCGTAACCACCCTCGGAATCGCTCCGCGAAACGCAATGGTTATCCTCCGAAAAATTTACACGTACGCGACCGACCAATTTTGGTGTCCGGTCAGGTATCGGTCCCCAACTTGCGTAATTCGTCCTGCCGGGAGGTGGGACGACCTTCGGTCGTGGGCGGCTATTTACATACGAGGCTGGAGGTGGCAGTGGAAGGCGGCGGCAAGCTTTAATGCCCATGCATCATGCATATTCAAAGCTCCGGCGTGGTACAGCTGTACGCGGAAGCTAAATCCCAACGCGCGTCTCCGGGTGGCTCCCGTCCTCCCCTTTCTCTGGCTGTCCTCCTTCTGTTCCCGGATCGAGCGTGTTCTCTTCTCTCGATGTATCCTCCACCTTCGCTGCTTAGGCTTCTCTTATTGAAAATCAAAATTCAGGCGAATTAGTCGGGTAAGATCCGAGGAAACACCCGATCGTTTTCGGTACGAACACTCGCACGTGCACGCTCGGAAATACAATTACGAGAACGCTTCGCGTTTTATGTGTTTCAAGTCACGCGTTTAAGAACAATTAAACTTCGCTGGTTAAACGTTGATTTTAACTTTTGGTACATGTTCCTAAGAAACTGGGTCTTCACGATCGTCTTCGATCGATCGATAACGCAACGCATCCCCGGGGAAAAGGATTACCGTGGCGCAGTGTGCTATGTAACGCCCTGCTGACTTCCGGCGATGACAAATTGTGTGGATTTAACTGTTGGTATTTATCTCGAGAATTAGCACGTTTGCGGAAATGTTTTCCCGTCGTTTTTGCAGATAAATGTTGTGACATACGCGGCGAGAGCGGCGATATCAATTTTTACCTACGTGCGCTTCCAGCGAAATATGACTGTAATCCTAAACGTATTATCTTTTAAAAAAAAAGAAAACAACGTACACGAGTTTTTTTTATCGCCGCTCAATTCTTGGAAATTAATGTAAATAGGTATTCATTATGCTCTCTAAATGCAGAGCGGATCCAGAGACGGAGATGTTGTCGGTTTCCCCGCAGAAGGCAGAACGAACGACAAATCCCATGATCGAACTTCCGAACTGTTCGTGCATGAAAACAGGTCTGTCCGAGCCAGTGTTCGTTCTCACGGACGCGCACACAAGTACCTATATCCACGAAGAATAAAACGGGACATTGTACGGCGCAAGAACCCAAACTCATCCTCCCCTCTCACCAATCCGTTCGTGAGAGCCAAACGTAGCAGAGGTCTCCGCGAAACAGGCGGCCCGTGAACGAACTGCAAGGGTGTAAATCTGAAAGTTGGCTAACTGTCTGCTCTCCCGGACCGGAGAGCACAGCTTTTGCTCCCTCGCCTCCGTTCTATTCAGTGCCATTTGCTCCCGGAGGCATCGCAACGATGTTCTCCGATGTTGTTGCGAAGAGCGAGAGGGAACAAGTACGAAGGAAGTACGAGAAAGATCGGTGGGAGAAATCGGGGGAAAGAAAGACGATGGCACGGTACAGGGAGCGATACGATACGGGGAAATTGGAAATTTTTATTGCCGCTTCGTTTCCATTTTACGCCGAATCACGCGACCGTGGCTGGTTTCATTCAACGCGTCTTAACGCGATTCGCCACCGAGACGTCATTACAGGTTAATACTTTAAACGACGTTGCGGTAGAAAGTAACATTTGTATGAATCAAACGGATACGTTTTGACGATTATAGAAAAGACGATTGTGGAGAATAAAATAAATATGTCACATATTTATTACATTTTCGATACGTAAATGGAATGGAATTAAAGATATATATTTTAGCGTTCCATTGATATCTTGGAGATGTAAAATAAGCGATGATAAAACTATAATAGATGAGTAGTTATTCTACGGAACATTCCGTTTGTTTAATTAATTTTTTGTTCGCGCGAATGGCTAATGATAAATTTTTACTTACCATAACGGAAATCAAATCATAATCACGACCGCGATAGGGGAATTTAATTATGACAAATGTCTTGCGGTAAAAGTATCGTGTCGCCGTCGTTCGATGATAGATGCCGGATCAAAACACCTTTCATCGTCTCGTGTCGATGTTACCATCGCCCTTTAATTTAACGACAGAAGTCTAATGTACTTATCACCCTCGCTGAATAAGCGCGAATGCTCCTCGACGTCAAAGAAACGTAAGCGGCTTATTTATTTCGACGTTTGATAAATACCGGCAATTAAGCTTAGAGTACATCGGAGACGCGCGGGGAATGAGGGCCGAAGGGAAGGTGAACCAGAGGATGAGCAAGAAAGCAAAGAAACGCCGGAGATCGTCCGTGTTCGCGTAAAGCATTCGCGGGACACTTGAGAGCAAGAAGGAGCCATTCGGAGCGACGGAGGAGGAAGTCGCAGAAAAGGACAGGGAAACCGAACGAAAGAGAGAGGAGTGCGAGAGGAGCGAACGGCCCTCTTATCTGCGAGTTCCAATATACCGAGAGCAACCCCCAGTTTCCCGTTCGCGCGAGGGCCTCGGCATTTCTGCCGTCTTAATGCAATAAATGATCTCATTCCCGTGATAACTGTCTTGATATATCGCGCTCGCGGAGGGTCCGATTTTCTCCGGTTGTGCGTTGGCGGATTCTTGGTGGAGAACGGAAGAATGGTATCTTCCCCCTTCGACGAAGTGCATGAGGAATAATATGGAAAAAATACTAAATTTTAATAGATTTTTATTTCATTCTGCTTCTTGTTCTTTGTATGCAATTTCACGTTAATTAATTTTTCTTCGAATAGTTTTAAGTAAATATTTACATATAATATATTTGATACAAAAACGATTAATTTGATTTAACTATTATTTTTTTATTGAATAAATATTTATTTGTTAAAGTAAATGTTAGTATTATTTAAAAAAATATTTACTAAAATTTAGTAATTTTTTTTTAATATGGCGGAGGAAGGAAGTTTCTTTTCGTCTTATGAGCTGCAGCAGCGAATCAGCTCAACTTGACCGATAAGATTACAATATCTCTCTTTGTTATGTCGTCAGTTGATGCTTCGTAACATGGTAAAGTTGTCGATATTTTCGGCTCGGATCGGATCATTACATAAAACTTCGTCGCGTATCACGTTTGTATCCCTCTCTCTACCCTCGATCTCGTCGACGTACTAATGAGTTCTTTTACGCGAAAAGTATCGTATAACTGCTCTTTGCACCCTCTTTAAAGTATTTCACGCAACGGCAGACCATATACATACCGTTGAATCTTTTTCTTCTCTACCTAACCGACCTTTGTCTCTTATTGGACTTTTCACTCGTTTTCGGAGAGGGAAACAAGCTGCTCCGCGCCCAAAGTTCGCGTCGAAATCAGCGAACTGGTCGAGTCGAGTCGTACAAGGCCGTATATCAGATGGAGAACGTGGGTAGGTGGGTAGATACGCTGTTCTGGGACGAGGTTTAACGGCTCCCTCTAGGGCTGCCAGTTACCACGGTCCGATGCCTACCCTCTCGACCTGTCCGTCCTGGAATAAAGATGGCCGAGGGGGTTGCAGAGGAACATCCGTGGAGTTATTCTCGTGGGGCTCCAAAAGGGTACATATACACTGGTAACGTACGCGTACGGAGACAGACGGACCAGGCATTGCACACCCACCCTCTATCGCCGGACTCGATGAGATGTAAATCGCGCGGTGGAAGAAAATAATTTGATACGATCTGTGAAATATAGACGAAGCGTGCTCGTAATCCGGTCCTTTTATGGGCGTGCTTTGCTCGCTCTGGAAATCACAAATAGTATAAAATTTCATTACCGCGCAACTTTTTTCAAATCATTCATCATCATTTATATGTGGAAAAATAATTCTGTGGTTGTTTTGTTATAACTATACTAAAAAAAAAAAAAGTGAAATATTCACAAGCAAATGTTACATGTGACGTTTTCTCCGATATTTATTGAATATAAAAAAATCTTGACTGCGATGATGACGAAATATATCTCTGTATATTTTCATAAAATACGTCTCATTAATTGTAAAAATAATAAAATACTAAATGATTTATCTGCTAGGAAATAAAATTTTGTTTTGTCGCATTTAAATAAAGATTTATTTATAAACATTTATATCCTAAAAATAAATTTTTGGGTATTTTTTTTCTCAGTGTAGTGAGATAAATCTGATGCGGCAGCAAAGAATGATTTCAATTTAGATATTTCAATAAGGATACACACTCTGTCAAAGATATTTTTATGCATGCGAGTATATTAATTTCATTATTATTCTTCAACGACAATTATTACTGTTCGTTGAGAGCGCGATACATTACTTTAGTTAATGCCAGATTTATCGGGGAATTAGCGTGTCCCGTCAACTATAATCCATCAAGTAGACTCGCAATGGACCTTGCCGACGCAACAATCTCACGACACGCTTTTTTTATGTCTCAATAACATATCCCACTAAGATATGCATAGGTACAATCTTCATCGTAAAATAGTGCAAATATAATCGTAGAATGATGAAGATTTAATCTGAATCGATTCTCTCTTGTCAACACAACTTTTTCTATCTCGATGAAAGATTTGGGCAAACTGCTTAAAATTCTTTAACATCATACTTTCTTGTCTCGCGCGCAATAAATCAAGATAATCATTTCATAAGAAATCCTGAACAACAATATGCCGTTATTATTATATCATGTTCTCGCGAATCACTGTATTTTCATAGTTTATGATACATTCATCATAAGAATTGCGTGCTACGTGATATAATTAATCAAACAGCCTTAGCCTACAGGGTTGGCGCCAAGAAAAATCTTACTTATTTGCTCTATCTCATAATCATCAATCCAAGCAGTCCTAAAAAACGCGTTATTAGCATCGATAATTTCGGAAGAGGAAGCGCATCATTTGATCACACCTCAATTGAGCGAGTTGAGTGGATGATCGATGATCTTTCGTGGCGCGGCCGATAGGAAATTTCGAGGCCGGTTAGATAACGGATAATCTCGTGATATATCGGTTAGCGATATTAAAAGCCGAAAAGGGCATGCATATTCAGGGCGCTGCTTACGTATTATCAGATTGGTGCTGGCAGGCGCTGGCGAGGAATCTTGACGCGCGATGTAAACCTGTCAGAGCTTGATGGATCACACTACCGTTGGAAAAGAGGCTACGTAGCGAACGAGCCTTTTCCACCGTCTTCCGATTCACTGGCGCGCGGAACTGATTTGAATTTAATAGAGGGTTAAATTACTGTTTATTCGTTTCGCACTTACACGCCTTGCGATCTGTCGCGCGTTGCAAAAATCTTCGCACGACCGCATTTCGAGCAACAGTTTATAACTATGTAACTTACTCGATTTTGTCCCCGATTTGGCTGGATGCTTTTCTGATGCGGAACGATCGTTTCGCGTTTCGTGCTTCGTGTTTTGCCGGTTATCCATACAGAAAATTTTGATACATATTGTAGGAGATACTTTCCACTTCCCCGAACCAAGTTTTAAAAGACTTCCAGTTTCTGATCTCACAGATACATACACACACATGCGCACGCGCGATGTTTTCTCGAAGTTATGTAGAGGGTGCTTTTCATTTGGTGACACAAGCATCTTATCTTTTTTGGCATTCGATGAATAACAAAAATAGAATGATACTTGGGTCGACTTGTATCACCAAATTCATCAAATGGAAAATACCCGAAGAAACCTTCATTCAATTCCCACCACGACCTAAAGAAGAATAAAATACTTCGGAAGCAGAATTGAATCTATTGTATGATTACAAATCATTGGAGGCATTACAGAGACTTACGAATTGCGAACAGCAAAGGTATTTTTCTATGTTCTATATTTTTGACGTAGGAGGAATTTTTATATTTCCTACGCTTCTGGCAATATTCCTCTTTGAGTCTTTTATTTGTCAATATAGAAACATCAATCATTATTTTATTTTTAATTACGTAATAATGATTTTCATTGTTGAATTCGTTCATTTTTAACATTTTCTTTAGACAAATGTCTCATTGGTTATTTTTTTTTAACTTCCAACGCTGCCGGCAGTAGCTTCCGAATTCCAATCCGACCTGTGATAGAACAAATGCTTCTCCAAATAAAGAGGTGGAGAAACAGAGAACGAAAACGAACTGCGTTGGTCGCAAAATATTAGCGTGCCACTTTTAGCCGTGCGCTTCCAGCGAACAGCGTGTCGCAGCAACGTGCCTATTCCCGCACGAGACTGAAATATATAGGTACGCGGTACGCTAGTACGTTGCATCGCACGGTTACATCCGCAATCGCGTTGCAGTCCACAGTGGATGAAAAAGGGTAGATAAATAAAGGCGGGCAGATGGAGCAAAGGATGCGACCGACCGCTCGTCGATGCGCCAAGCTATCTCGAGCTAAATCCCAAACCGTTTCCGTGAATTATTTCCGGCATTACGAAAAGTGGGACGGCGCACTTTAACCCGCACGACCTTGCTCGGTGCGCTTAATTAATCGTCCACCCACTGTCGCCTGCCCTTCTTTTTCTCACGTAAATTTATTGGCGTCTCGAGGCAGCGGCGGTGGTCGCATCCAGAATCGCTTCCGAGACTTGCCTTCCGAATAAGGCGCCATTTATTTTTCGATATTCCGCCACGGGAAGAACACGCGTTCGCGATTTATGCAAATCGATACTGCCGCAGTAACTAACATGTATGCGGCGTACTCGCGAATATCGATATACGCGAGGATCGCGCCTTCCGATTTACACCGACCATGAATCGTAGTGCTTTTAAATTATACAGATATAGGAGCCGTCCGCGTAAATAACTACATCGTTTTTTAAGACTGTTTTAAAAGTCCAATGGCGGTTTTACGGAAATTAATGAAATTAATGAAATGACGGTTTATATACAGCGTTTTCGAAAAACCTTGCATGTCGAAAAGACTTACTGATACATATCGGATGAATGGCGACGAAAATCTGCGGAAAATGCAAGGGCTATTCTAGCGAAGCGGTGACATTTTCTGCAAAAATTCAGAGACCGGGTCAATTCCGACTTAGAAACGTCCCAAGGGGTAAATCGGTTTCCACCATATTTACGACGGTCCTTTTCAATGTGATTCGCTTTAATGGGAGTTATCCGGCCATGCTGTATAGAACCTTCAATCTGAAGGATGAGGAGATCTCAAAAGAATAATGGTTCTTGGCGAGTGAGTCCGTCCTCGTTCCGTTGTGTTCCGTATGCGCTTTTCTTTCCTACGACTTTTGTTGCTTGACGAGTCTCAAATTCGCCGTACGTAAAACGTGAGTTTGTATTATCGAGTTGGTTAGTCACGATATATCATTAATAAAGTATATATCTAGATCCCTGAATATTTGTGTGTAGAAATCAATGGGTACACATTGTATTTTTAATTCGAAATATTGCTTTAAAACGGAAACAGTGTCTACGTGCTCTATTTCGCGTATGCAGGAAGTATCGAGAATCGAGAGACGACCGGACGGCGAGCGAGACGGAAGAGTTCCATGCCGATTCGCGCGCCCGTGAATTTGTCCGGTTTGCGGACCGCGCGCCCGCCGAGTTGGCAACGAGATGAGGCCGCATATACACGCGCATTCATCATATGTTCCGGACAGCCGCGGCTAAGGCCGGCAATTTATGCGCGTTTTGATATTCTCACTCGCTTTTTTCGGTCTCGTATCGCGAATACATTACCGGAGGGAGCGGCGCCAGCGACGCCACGTAGATAACTTCTAACGCGGACGAGCGACGACAACGAGCGCGTTGCACGAGCAACGACTCGTGCTCTAATAAATTTGAAACCCCCTTCCCCCCCCCCTCGCCCGATCCTATAAAAATGCATTGGATCCACGGGAAATCTCCGTGGTCGCGCGTGTCTCCGCGATACATATTTGCACGTCGGGGTGAGCGAAGGGAAAACAATGTGAAAAGGAGAGTCGACAGGCTGGATTCCTGAGAAAATAAAGTTGACCGAGGTAATGCATACCGAATTTTCGTGAATTGCGTTTTGCCTTCCGAGTAGTCTGTTTTCTTCGTGAAACCGAAGGAGACACAAGCCAAAATGCAGAAAGGGTGGCCCGCAAAACGTTGGCGATGATAACAGACAGAACCGAGGGAAAAGGATGCCAGACCGGGGGAGGGGGGGAGGGGTGTGCCGGAAATCGAGGCAGCGAGGCGTGATACGACGTATCGCGAATCTTCTGAGAAAGCGAGAGCAACCGGTGGATTTTTATTTCAATTTACAACGTAGTATATCATTCGAAAAGACTTAGACAGCGATATCTACGCGTTTTCTCATTGCGACCACGCAATTCGCGCGCATTCGCGTGGGAAACCGCGCATCGTTGGTAACATGCCACCAAATTCCACCCGCGGAAGCGTGGAAAGCTCTTCGTCCGGACCAAAAACGTTTTCTGCACATTTGTAACGGCTCGAGTAACCTTTGCGCGTTTACAGAAGCGCGACCCTCCATCGGTACCGGCATCTCCACCGTCGTCTCTTTTTCCCGTTGAATTCGCCCGCACCGCCCGACAGACTCCGTCGTTTCGGCGATCGCGTTCCGCAATTTATTTTCCACGCGTGGGTGCGCAGACCGGGTGCATCAAACGACCACCAAATTCGAGAGAGCGAGAGAGATACGGAGAACCCTGTGTATCCAATTGTACGTAACTAACTGAACAACGCGTCTACTGCCCCGCGCGAATCGCAATTCCTTGCATCCAACCGCGTCTCACATTGAATATTCGTGACTGCCGTCAAATGGACATTCGCTGGAGTCTGGAATCGACAGGTTTCGCTGTTTCGGCTGGCCCACTAGTAATCGATTCGGCCACGGGCGACCGGAAGCGCAGTTGGTTTTGCGAGAAACCGTCTCTAATCCGAACTTGTCGGTCATGTTTAATTCAGTCCTGATACCTATTTTACGTTAGCCGCAAAGATCCTCTCATGCTTGGCATGCCGAATGGTTATGGATACGATTCGCCAGGGACTATCCTAATTCGAATCACTACTTAGGAATCATGTTTAATTCAAGGGAATTTCGGCCGCCGTGCGTGCGCTCGTCGACGTTTCGTGCAAGATGGTAATTTTGTATAACGTGTAATATATAATCACATCCTGCATACTACTCGCTATGTCTGGTTAAAATACACTGAGGCCTGGAATAAAGATAGACTCTATAAAAACAGAAAGAGAGAGAGAGAGAGAGGGGGGGGAGGGGGCAAGGAAGAGTAGAAAGGTCGTGGAAATTGTATTTACAGAAATAATATTTATTGGCGTGATACGTTCTCGATCCATTAAAGTCAATTAACAACTTGAAAGGGATACCGAAATTGATCAAATAGACCGCGATGCGTATTTAACGATGAATTTCGCAAGGTACAGAGCAAAAGTAACGGAGGCACGCCTTGGAGGAAGACCATCGTTAGTTAAGATCCGTTAGTAGCCTTGAGGGAATATCGAGGTTTATCAAAGCCCGATGCCTCGAGTGCTTAACGGTGAATTTCCTCGTTCATCTCTGATCTTCGGTCGATTAATCGACGCTTGTTTGAACGACCATCAACGGATTCGATCTAACATCTTCCGCGCACTATCACGAAACACGCGTGTGCTCTCGACAGCTTCTGTCTATCGTCCCGAGGGACAAGCTCGCGCCGGGCGGGCCTTCGCCATTACCTGTATATATTGTGCGCCCACGTAGTAACCCTAAACGATATTACATCTGATGTAAAATCCAGCGATCCTGGTTACTGTCGATAACCTCATCCCGCCGTGTGTAAGCGCATCTCTCGGACACTGGACAAGGAAAGAGGGACAAAGGAGCGAGAGATTCGAGGGAACAGAAGCCGGGACACGTCGACGGGAACACCAGGATTATGGGGTTGGCCATCGTCGGGGTCTCTCGACCCGCAGGAACGACCCGAGATTGAATTATCCGCCATCAGGAGGGGTTTTGACCTCGGCTATCGCGTCGGTGGAAAGTTCGAGGGAGAGAGAGACTGCCCACTAATCATATACCCGAGGGATGAGGTCGAAAACTCGGGTAGGACAAGATCCGGGATATTGCCAGGAAGAAGAAAACAACCGTCGTCGCGCGCGATCGTACACCGAACTGCGGCGTTGTCTTAAATCATCTCCATTGCTTCTATGGATGGTATTGCCAACCGTATGTGTTTGAAAGAACTACTATCTTCGCCATTCACTACGAATGTACCCAAGATGTGAGAGAAGAAACTGGTGGAATCAGCCAAGAGAAAATAGAACGCTTTTTATCTCACCGCATGTTAGAAGTCTCTTATACGTCGTAGCGTCGTAAAAATTTTATTCACTCTTTTACATATCACGTATTCATTTTAGGTTTATATATATATATTCAAAAAATGTCTAATTTGGCTAAAGCGACACATTTTTTCTTCATTTCTTTAAATTGAGGCAACGGTTTCATCTCTTTACATATCGCGTATTCATTTTAGACTCATATATGTATTCAAAAGATTTCTAATTCCGCTAATGCTATTTTTCATCATTTTTAGAAATTGAGAAAACAACGAAAATCGATTTACGACTTAGAGATAAGAAACGTAAATATAGCTTTTGCTGAATGATGCATTTTATGATTCTAATTTCAAACTACAGGCATACATTCCCGTATGGTTCCGTCTGTGAACTGTTTATATACGCGGTCTGTTAATGCAATATTGCGATTGCTATTTAATCCCAGCGAACGATCCTCCGTACACGGATTGCATCTTGTGGCTGACCTCGTTGGACGATGAGGCGAGACGCGCGGTGGCGGTTCAAAGTCCTGGTCGAGTTCGGACGTTCGTACTCACCGCAAACATTCCGCAGGGCCGAGGTAACAGATGTTCTATATCGTAATACCGTCAGATTCGTCGGTGTCAGATTTACCGGTTATAGGGATCTCTGCAGATGTGTGGCGGAAGCCGCATACCGATTTGATTCTGTGACGTCATAACGACGAACCGTTCGCGGTTTGCACAAGGTCGAGGCACAGACTGTCGGACATTGGGATCCTCGGTCAAGGATTATCAACCATCTAGTACTGCGGCTGCGATCATCCGCAAACCTACGAGCTGCTTGAATATAATTGACTACACCGTTGTCATTGTAAATCAACGGCTGACGGCCGCTAGCCGCTTTCCTACGTGAAATTGGCAAAATATTGTAACGATGCCAGTCATGTGTTAATATTAACCCTCGCACCATGAGCCCTCGTACGTTTGCGCACTTAAAGCGGTTCCGTTACATTTGCATGTATTTCAGGTAGTTATTTTAAGCGAAACACAACAGATCGCTCGGCGAAGCGAGAGAACAAATGGAATTAACTCCGCCGCCGATTGAAATATCATCTACGATAGAGAGGAGAGTTATGTACATGATTTCGAGTTTTTGGTGGTTTGTACAATAATCTAGGTAGTACAATAATGAATAAATCATGAGTATTTTAATAGCGTAAGCGCATATCGTCGGCGAATAATTTACTGATAATTCGCGTGCATATTGCCACGAAACGATATGAGCCGCGTTTAAATCGCCAATTACCGATTATCATTGCCCATCATCCAAGTACCGACTGTGTAATCCACAGAAATAAATTTCAGTTCTCGTGTCCTGCTGATTTATTTGAATTTTCAGTATTTATATTTGAGAAGGTGCAGTACGATTGTCATAAATTAGATTTCGTCGTCGTGATCGATGGAGAAATCTCGTTATTCCCACGCGCAGTTTCACGTTCTTCTAGAAATCCAAACGTGAAACGATCGGGTAACTTCTGCAGACGATCTGGGCGGCCCGGGCCATCTGGTGCGCTTCTGGCGGGTTATTATCACGGTGCGATCAACCCTATCCGCGCGTACGTGCGCACGTTTCCACGCAGCCCTCGTGGGCCCATCCCCTTATCGGGCGCAATAATGGAAACTACGTCGTCGATTCTATTTTCTCTCCCTCGGGAACCGCGGGCGACCCGCAGCCGCCCTCCGGTACCAGCATACGCGACTCCGGCAGGCCACGGCGTTGGGTACAATAATGGTTATTTATTAGCGCTAAATCAAATGCGTTAGCGTGTGGCTGCACGGACGCAAAGCCAATATATATGATAATGATGATAATAATTCCGGAAATGGCCGTTTTGCGCGATCGACGATTCTCTCCGACGAAATCTCACCGCAAAGGCCTCGAAAGCAGGAAAGAAATATCCGCCGTGAAAAGAGTCAATCAATGTTCCGTCGGTTCGAGGTTAAAAATAAATCTAGGAAGATATAGAAAATAAAATGTGATTACCCGAGGGGATTGGAATGATGGTTATTCTTTGTTACATGATATCACGAAATGTTCTCTCTGAGATGGAATTATCCGTACGCGTTTAATATTTAGGAGATAGAAATGATTTCAAAGCCAAACGGAGCGTGCGTCAGCATCGAACAATAATTGATGATGGTCTGCAATAACGGGAGATTTACTCCATTACCGTTAATTATACGACGGTTACCACGTCATTCTATCCCTACCGCTATCGAACCAAAGTCTAGCAGTTTCGATATTGACGTAAAGTGCGCCGGTATACCGTTAATATCATCGTGAGTTCTGAGTTTCGGTGAAGCTGTAATTGTAGCGAAACCGCGAAAGCAAAGGCATTCCTTCGGCGAACCAAACCACTTCCGGTCGCGCGCGGACAAAAGGCAATCTCTGCGCTCCCGTCCGATAGCCATTGCGCGTTGTTGTTGGAAACATCCAACTCGTCCGTTCCTGCAATATAATCCAGCGCGCGGATGGTCGCCGGTTTAACGTCCGCATGCGTTTCGTATGCAAAATACGTAAAGTGCATGAAGTACTCGACGCGACACGAGGCGACACGAGGCGACGCGATGCGACGCGCAAACCGGATGAAAGAGACGAGAGAGGAGGGGAGGCACCTTTTGCTCCTTCTAGTGGGGTCCCCCCTATGGTCATGTAAAGGGCGACAACCTGTCCGATGCAGATTGCGCCCGCAACATTCGTCACCGCCCCTCACCCGCTCTCGCGAAGCCGTCCTGGTCTTGGATGGCGACGTGTAAACACGGTGATGTAATAGCAAGCAGCGTGTGGTCCTGGTCGGGTTAGTATTGTGTGTGCATACTGATGTTTCATTAGCCCACTGTTCATGCCGCTCTCGTACTGTCAATCAAGTGCTCCACCCTGCGGCTACTCCTCAGTTCGAGCGAAGCCGCTGGCGAACTCCCAACGTCGCCGTTAGGATCGCTTTATAAGGGGATTACAATTATCCGATGTTTGATTAACCCCTACCCAGGGCATTGCAATCTGCTTAGGGCGCGTTACAGCAATCCGAGCGATCGCGAACGTCGTCGCCGGTTGTGGCGCGATCCGCGGTATAATTCGTTGGGATGCAATTTGCCACGGGCTCACTGGCCTCCGAAATTGGAATCCGCCTAATCCGCGGCAACGCCACGATGGATTTTCAAGGTGTGTCTAACGCAGCTGCCGCACGCGGGAGAAACTGATCGGACTCGTACTCGTCGACCGGCGCAAATCGCGCCGATGGGGTTGCTTTGCAAAGGGATTAAAATCACGCAGTGTTTGATTGCCCCATGGCAAGAGTTAGGACATACCATTAAGATCGATATCTGGTATATCGTCGATATACGAGAGCAGATCTCGGATGAACAGTTGAATTAACATTGATGTTAAACCGATTGTTCGCATAGTAACTGTCGAACGTTGCGATTGTCGCCAATGGACATGGACATGATTCTGTTCCGCTTGTAATGGCCAAGTCCTATGCGCGCATTTCCGCAAATGTCAATAAAGTTAGCCTACGTTGGCATAAATCGGCATCGACTGATTGCTCTATCACTATATTTATATTTCACGACACTTTGAAATTTAAATAAAGCTCTTTGAATCGTAGCTCTTTGAAATGTTCCGCGGAGTGGGTTTGCTGCAGTAATAATCGGCTATTGGAATCGTTTTATAAAGGGATTACAATTACTCGATGTTTGATCACCCCTTCGAGCTTGCAATCTGCTTGAAGTTGCATTACATATTCAAGTGATATACGCAACAGAAACTCGTGCGATAGTACAATAACATAATAACCCCATTATTGCGGCATTGATCGTACTTTACAATTATCCGCGATACATATCCTCGCGTGCAGAGACAATAAATTTTACATTTTTAATCAATGAAACATTTTTAATAAATAAGACATATGAAACGTTTGTGTGTTGATTATGCCTTCATGTTAAAATTAACATCGAATGGTAATTATTTCGTAAAATATTCACTTAATATTGGTTTATTTGTAACTTTATAATAAAAAGTATTATTATACACATTGTTTATTATCATATTATTCTGCTCGGGTATAATATTTCTACCGCTTAAGCGGACAGTACAATTTGCTATACCGACAACACGGGCTTTCTATGTACGACTTTAAATTTGCGGAATGAAATATAAAATGTAGAGTTGTTCCAGTTGCGTTAAAAAAAAAACGATGAAACACGGCTTGTATTGTAGCACGTGTAGTTGTGTGTACTGCAATAAGAACGCTTGAAATAGTTTGCATTGTACGTTCCGCGTTTAAAAAATAACGTTATTTGTTGCATCACGTTATTTTTTACGAATGAGCATGTTGTAAAATTTGTTTGATTGGAATATAAATATCGCTTTCTGGGATTCGGGGGCGTCAATGTTCGATCGCAGTTGCAAATATGACTAATTTATTATAATTTAATATAAATGAGCGCATCATGGAATAAGACAGATAGCAGCAACAATATTTGTTTTTGATCTAGCTGGATAGTGATTGTTGGAATATCATCAGCTCTCGATTGCTTTTGTTGAACTTCGCAATTGAGTTCTTCGCCTGCGGCTCCCCTGCGGATCGGTGGTTCTATCGCACTCGAAAGATCGTTATCGCTTTGTTCACTCCGCTTTACATAAGAGAATTAACATTATCCGCCGATTGATTTTGCGTTTACAACATGACTCGCTTCAATTACGTGCACTCACGTGTTTACGCTGACCAAACCTGAAGGGCCAAACCCTTCAAAAAGAATCAAAAATAAATTAATTTTGATTATAATTATGTTGACTTATCTTTCATTCTGTTTATTGACGTCTATTCTATTTCGTTTTATTTTAATACTTAATATTTAATGGCTGACAAATTCCTTCGAGCGTTACGAATCAATTACCTTTTACATTTATTCAGCGTTTAATAAAACCGGATTAAAATTGTTTTTGATAACATAAAATCGCTTTATAAAGGGATGAAAATTATTAATATTTGATTATATTGTCGCATAATACAAGTTAGTTTAGATGTTTAAATTATGCGAACTATCATGACAACAATGCATTCAAAACATTTTGTTTGAACATTTGCAATTATATCATGATACGCTTCGTATATTGTATCAAATAAAGTGTCAATTTTCCCATCCGCGTTTATTCGCAAAGCGATATGAAAATGAGATGAATTATTATCATAATTATATGTTATAATTCATTTTATATATTGCGATGCATCTTTATTACAGAAAGTAGATTACATTCTTAATTCGCATCATCATTATCGTCACATCCATTAGCTTATTTCAAATCTCTCTATCTAGAATTCTGTGAGAGTTAATAGAAACGATATTAACTTTTATATCCTAATATTTTTGGTGTGTGAATACGTTTGCGGAGAAAATATATCTCGCCGCCGTGTTGTTTTCTCTGAGATAAGTGAAAATTTACTGCGTTAGAAACATTTTTCGTGCCTCTGCAGTGCGAAAAATCCGCGCGTCCTCCCTCTCTTCGCTGCCGAAAAAGGGTGAGGATTAGTAGCCGCGGGACATTTTGTGGAGGTCGTCTATCTGATCAGCCTCAAAAACGAATCTCTCCACTATGGGGATGCGCGTCGTGAGGGGTCAGTTCTGTGCGAACGAGTTCTGTGCGCGAAAGGGGGTAGGGCAACGGTTTGTGCAACGTGTGTGATTACGTTGGCAATTACTCCCACCCTCGCGACTCAGATCGAGGTGGCCGCCCTCGCTTCCTCTCTGCCTTCACCCTGTCGGCCTCGCCCGACGGCGGAAGGGTTGTAACTCGTTATTAGCGAGGAACGGCAGCGGTGGAGGGGGAGGTGATTACAGCCCCCGGAGTAGATTCGTCGACGATGATAAACGCAAGTCTGCAGATCCGATCGCGGGCTAACACGTTCTCTCTTTCTCTCCTCTCTCTCTCTCTCTCTCTCTCTCTCTCTTTCTCTCTCTTTCTCTCTGGTCTTCCCGCGCTTGCCCTTTCTCTTTCTGCCTCTTTTCTATCATTCTCTGTATACCAATTCTCTTGACATACCTTCGCTTTTTATTAAGTTTGAATCTTGATGAGTAATCTAAGAAATCTTGATTAGTGATCTAAGAAATTCTAAAAGTAATAGACCGGCCTACTCTGTTCTCACGCCTTTTTCTGCTAAAACGTTTTTCTGATAAATATCTGCACCATCCACAATATAGCGTGGTAGAGGCGAAAAGAGATTTAATTAGATTGCGAGAAAAGATAAGATTTAAATACTTCATTCAACACTTGGCATTGAACTTTGCATGCAAATAGATAACATAATAGCATAAAAGTGACGTATATAGGGCAATGAATCTAATAATGAACTTATTAGACATTGATGGAGAATTGCGTATGATATTTGTACTCTATTTTGAGTTTTACTTTAAAATATTAAACTACAATTTTAGCTCATAGAAACGAGAGGAAAGGAACTATGATATTAGTTTTACGAAAATTGTACGTTTACAATCTGTCCGTCGAGTGTATACGTGCCACGATCCCATGCTTGTTAGGAGATTTAGCAGCAACAATGAAAGATTTCGAGAGCACGAGACCAGCGCAAAGAAAGGAAATCCCAGAGCCAAATGAATCAGGGATTCGCAAACGAAGGACAGGTGGGGGTCAATAAGAAAGGAAAGTTCTCGAGGAGCAGTCAGATAGACAGAGAAAAAGAGAAAAATAGAGAGAGAGAGAGAGAGAGAGAGAGAGAGTAGGTCTGTTGAGCGGATTCTTTCGTATATCATCCAAGTCCAAGTCCCGTCGAGAACGCGCCATAGAAAAGCCCTGAAGAGCCCTCTAAAAATGACTGCCTCCCACCCCGCGCGTGCAGGAAAGGTATTAGGGGGTCGACGATGGGCGGACGGTGGTGACTGCAGCAGCACGCTGCGCCGGGTGTAGCGACGGTAGCCGTACGCGTGGAACGAAAAGATAACGCAATTTATTTCAGGCTTTATTCATCCTCTTTCATTCTCTTCTCTCGCTCGCGCCGCACGGTCCGGCCGCGGCGAGGCAGTGAAAATTCTACGCGTTTTCTTTTTGTTTTCCCTGTCTCTCTCTCTCTCCTCCTTTTTTGATCTTTTTTTTTGTCGCCCGCCTCACTCGGTCTTTATCTGCGCTACCACCATCGTTTCTGACGCCGATACGCTTGTCGACGAGGATATTTTAATGTGCGCGCGGTACGCAGGCTTTATCGCGAACGATGGATTTCGTAGTCACTCTGA
Source organism: Acromyrmex echinatior (assembly GCF_024713525.1). Classification (NCBI taxonomy): domain Eukaryota; kingdom Metazoa; phylum Arthropoda; class Insecta; order Hymenoptera; family Formicidae; genus Acromyrmex; species Acromyrmex echinatior. The sequence goes on from NC_141870.1 coordinate 4,337,155, forward strand.
TAAAATCGATAACGAGTAAGTTAAAACCGATAGCTCTTTTCGATAATCTTTTCGCATAAGAGTATGAAACGAAAATCTACTTTAGAGAACTAAAACAATTTCTTCCTTCCTCTTTCTCTTTTAAAATTTTTTTTAAATAAATCATTAATATTATTTAATATAATTTTTTAAATAACACACAAATAATACAATATTAAAGCAAAAATATCACGTGCCAGTGCTGTGTCGCATCTGTAAAAGTAACGTATCTGTCAAACGCAGTAGATGTTCACGTATGTATGTGAAAATGTCGAAATAAACAATTGAAACGTGCAAAGGACCAATTGAAATGCTTATTATTATTGAGGTCGAGCCATGACTGTTGCAATATCGAACATGAACTGTGAGAGAGCTGTCAACTGGTGCGGCGGCGGTCGCGCAATAATTCGCTTTCCGACCAATCCCTATTTTATATCGCTGGTGCGACGCTGCGCCAGCATTACAAATGCCAACACCATTTTGCGCAACTTGACTTTGACATTGTCGACTTGTAACAAATATCGCTTCACAATCCAAATATTTTTCTCCGATGAGTTAGAACATTTTTTTATATTCGCATTTTACCTCAATTTTCAACGTTATATTTAAGCATGATATTTAACTTGCACGAAGCGTTACAATATCGTTTTATATATTGATCTCTTTTGTGAATTATTTCAATTTCAATTTATCTGATAAAAAAGGATTAAGTGACGTGTCATACAAAATCAATTTTGGATTTAAAAATAGATGCCCAATTTTTCCTATCCAATAACGACGAAATATATTGGATCTTTTATGTGTATGTATGGAAGCGAACGACAAAAATATTTTCTGAAAATGGACTTCTATTATTATAGGTAGAATCGTATATTATAGATATCCGAAACCATTTTGACGGAATGACTCTCTGAGTGGCGCGCTATGATTCTGTACAACTTGATCAATTATAAGGAGAGGATATCGTGCTACCAATTAAGCAAGTTCATAGTTCGTCGTGAGGAACTATCAAGGCGTTCATGTTCTTACTAACTAAGAAAGGCGACAGACAGACGAGGAGGAAGGGAGTACGAGAGAAAGCTAGAATGATGTTTCCACTTCGTGCTTCTGATACATGATCCACGAGGAGTAAATCTGATCCAAATCTGGTACAACTGCATGATGGCGATGCATTAACCTAATGAGCCTTTAACTAAATTGAACTGTTATACTAATAGAACTGTTTACGGAGTTTAGGCGATCTCTTGTCGCTGTTGAATCATCAAATTTCACGTTAACGGATATTTTCACGAATTTTTTTACTTATTAATATTTAATTTGTATTACAAATTAACAGCGTTACTTTAAGTATAATACGAAATTGATGAACGCGCGTATCGATCGACTGATCAAAGTGTCACCCGTCACCCTTACACATTTTCTTAAGCGCCGTAGGTCCCTATTATCTAGATTAAAATATGCGATAATCAAATTCCGCGAAGTAAACGATCATGTAAGTGTGACAGCGAGAATAGATACGATAAATAGAAGATTAGAAAAGGAGAGAAATAGAGACAGAGACGCCCGAGAGAGGGTTGATTAATGAGAAGGGCGTGACGTGGCGGTGCGCCGCGCACCAGCCACGCTTTGCCCCATTTCATCTCCGCTTTCACCCTCTCTTACGTTTTCTCTTTTGGACTCTCTTTTTGCTCCCTTTCTTTTTCTCCCTTTGCTTCGTCATACCTATGTTATACTTACTTTGTCAACGAAACCCTACTCCTCTTCCGCTTCTTTTCCACTCTTTGCACGCCGTTCCGCCTAGACCGACTGATATTTCTATTTCAACCTTCGTTGCTCTCTTGAATTTTCACATTGCTACACTTTTACGCAATTACGTTCCGCAACGGTGCTCCGCCCTATACTTTTCCTCTCTCTGATTCTGCGGTTGCAAACGATCCCTCGAATTTCTCTTCGACCAGTCGTCCATTCACGTTTGTCGGTTTATTAGGTAAACGGGTCGGAAAGCAGCGGGTTATTATCAAGACCATTTCTGCAAAATCCTCACCCTTGCGTCTTCGGTACGGCGTCACCCCGTTCGCATTCTGAGAACTGTTTCTCCGGTTGACTACCCTCGCCTCCCATTTAATCCGCGGCCTACGGCCTATCCCCAGTTACCCTGCTAGTCGAATCTATAATCGAGGTAAAATGTGAATTCGCACGCACCTGGCAACCTTCGATCAGAACTCGTGCCATCAGGGGGTGAAAAAGGGGATGAAATGAAATCGTAATCGTAGCCATAGTAACGCTTGGTTCCTGCACGTGTTCCGAAAAACAAGGTACAGGAGTCTCGATACTCTTAGATTTCAGTCAACGATATCGTAGCACAGAGAATATTAATAGCACGTTAACTAGCACGTTAAAGGGAGACTTCAACCATAACGTCGTTAAATAATGCTCCATTTGAGGCCCCTTGAACTATAAAATCCACCACTGTTCTTAGCGAATTCGATTAACGACACGAACGACAGGTATCGGGCGCATGCCATGATCGATACTCCGGGAAACCTGGAAAGTTTGCACAATGCCCGGCGGCACTCGCACTGGGACTTTCGGTTTCGAGAAGAGTGTATTGTCGTGTCGAGGTCCGGCGAATCCGCAAGCAGAGTAGACGAGTTCCAAACATGTCAATTCTGTCAAGAGCCGCGGCCGAGGTGGTCGAGTATGTGCGCATACACACGCCTAGTTTGACCCCTCCTCGCTTGAACCAACTCCTGACAGACACGAAGGATAGAAGACGCGTTTCACACCGGATAAAAGGTTCTCGAAACGCGTCAGCAGGTTCTATCCCACGCGATGATCGTGCCTTGACCGAAGAGCGATTGCGAATCTAGACTCTAGAGACACTCGATCCCCTTCCTTTTTTCCCCTCTCTCTATATCGTATTACCTTGTTCTGAATTTTGTTGCCATCTGTATCTTCTGTTATATTAAATTTATACGTCACCGATTTTATTTTTACACCGAGGAAGACCCAATCGAAAGGATTGAAACGTTTGTCAATTTTTCTCAAGAATAAAATATACGATTTCACACGCGTCTAATCTGTGTTGGCTCGCATTGGCTGATTCATCTATCCTGAGTTTTATTTAGTTCGCTGGCGCAATCAAAAAGTAAGTACTCTATGCGCGTGCGCAAAATAAAAATGTCTCTTCAAAGAATATTAAAAATGACTGGTATAACTCATAGCAGTTCATATGAATCACAAAAGCGTTGCGATACATCTTACCGTTACCGGGTAATTTGTTAATTTTAAACAAAAGTTCTTGACATAATACGTTTCTTTGCATATTATATAAAACGAAATCTATTTGATCGCTTGCACCATGCATCGCGCAGAATGTATCTCATTTTTCAAAGTCAGCGCTGTGGATACCGCACGCAGCGAGATGGATCGTAGGAAGCTAAAAAGGGCGCTTTTGCAATTGAAATTACCGCGATGGAGAATATTTTTGCTTTTACGGACGCGGCACCTTGCCTCAGGCTCAAGGGATTAAAATAATAATAACGTTGGAAATTGGACACGGCCGCGGTGGCAGTACCCTCATAATCTTTGGCGGCCATATGCCGGTGTCAGCTGGAACGAAGCCAGACGAATGTAAAAAATGATCGCGCGTCTAATCTGCCATTGTGCGGACTGAGTTGGGCCCCATCGGCCTCACTTTATTCAATTGCAACTCTGGCTCTCTTTATGGTTTCACATTTCCTTTCGTGCACGTGATAGGGAGAGATCGTATTGGTTCTGCACGTGCTCTAGGATTCGCTTGGATGCCGATAAGCACTGCATAAATCTGCCATAAAGATCATCTGTGAACAGGAGGAACGATTGCGCGGCAAGTTAAATTTGCAGTGTATATATAAATTTTTCAAGAATAACCATCGGTTTTATAATATTCCCAGGATATCGTTGGAAATATAATATCACATCAAGATTTTGTATCTCAGCAATCTCGTAATCCAATCGCATTCACTTTTTTCACGAGAACGCAAAAATACATACATATTATGTTCCTGCTCACGGCTGAGCTTATTAAACTTTGAATAACATCAACTTTACTTCGATTCATGAGAATGCGAAGCGATCTCAAAAGCTATTATGGCAAGAATAAAATTTCTAAAAATCTCTGATTGCTCATACAGTTATCTCAACTTTCATTCTCCTTATTTGCCTTCCAGCGAAAACTCTATTCAGCGCTAGTAACTCATAATCTCTATTGTCGCGACATTCAACCATCGATGCGGTTTGCTTCTTTGACGAATTTTATATATTATAACTCTCATTTATTGTTATGCACTTTATTGAATGCATTATTTGCAAAGTTTGTAGAAAAGTGATTTATACATTCAGATTAGCGAAGAGAGGTCAAAATATTTGAAAATATGAAACATTCTCATGAGCACTTGATCTTTTCGTTATTTAGCAATATTTTGGATACAGAAAAAAAGAGTCAATTGAATTTTTGATAGAATTCATTTTCCAACTATACATATATTAAGAAAGAAAAATAAAGTATAGAGGAAAGCTCCCTATTATTTATGAGATAGGCGTCTAATATGAGATAGCGGCATTTCTGCTAAACTAATAAACGCTATCTATTGGCTCCACTATGAATTTATTGTTCTTAGATTGAAAACTATTTATTTTTAGTGGAAAATTCATTATTAGATCGTGCCTGTAGTCGTTGCAAAAAAAATTTTAGAATTTGGATGTCTTCAAGTTTCGTTGAGATGAACTTTTAAATCTTGTTTATTATTTAATAAATAAAGTAAATATTTGGCAATGAATTCATTATGTGGTGAGAGCATAGAGTAAGATCATATTAATAGAAAAACACGTGATATGTTAAATTGCTTAATTATAGAAGTTAGATTTGATGATCGTAAAACTATAAGGCGTAAAAATCGTAATAGATACGATAGATAGATGAGATACTCAGCATATTTCTAATATGAAATAACCTATGCTCCTAATGTCATAATGAAAATCGTTGCTAAGTATAAATGTTATTGTACAAATAATAAAAAAAAAGATCGAAATAAACATTGAGTGCCTGTTTCTGCGATGCTTGATTCCAACTACTTGAAGACGAGTCAGCTAGGTACAATGCATCGCATATTCATTTTGCACGTGCATTGGCTGTGTTTATTTGTATTTTAGAAACATTAAATAAAGTTTTTTAATTGCAATACTGATGTACTTTGCGTTTTATTATCGATTTCTCGAGACATCTTATATTAGGAGCACTATTTTTTGCGATTTGCTCACTTTTTACATTCTTTAATTTATATTAGGTGTTGGAATTAATTCGTAGCGTTTTACAAGTGATGGGAAGTACTTTCATTAATGTATTTTTTAATGCTCATGTGAAATAAATAACATTCTTTCATTAAAAAACGCTACGAATTAATTCCAACACCTAATAATAAAAATAAAATTTATATTAAATTTTACATAACATTATCTTAAAGCTTATTAAATTCAAAATAACCTATTATTTTATTTAATTCTGCTCATAGATTTCTAGCATTTACTCAAAATAAACTCGGTATCTCATAATAGGGGCCTTTCCTCTATTGATGAGATATACATGATAAAATTATACTGTAGGATATAGGAAATGAATTTTCCAGAAAGTCGGATTATTTATTGCTTGGACCGAAGCCGGATGTTTTGCAAATAGCGATTAAAGGCTTTCGAGGGAAATGCATTTAGATGCAAAAACGTGTACACAAGACTAGGGAATTGGAGCATGACGTGGACATACAATATATAGAGAGGATTTAAAGAGCGAATCGTCCTCTCGTACATATTGAGATCCATAAAGTTGGTAGGGTTTAAATCAACAGTGTTAACGATAGCTTGGCTTGAAACGGCATATTCCAAATTTATCTTAGATGAACGTAGAAATTAAAACAATGTTTATCCTCAAAGTAATTTATAGCTTCTCGTTTTAGTGTTATAAACAACTCATCAGCTAACTGCTCTTATTTTCGTAAGATAATGACATGTGTATATGTTTCTACACACACACACACACACACACACACACACACACACACACACACACACACACATTTCTCTAACTATAAAAAGTAATCCGAATAATCATTTAGGCCTGTGGAATTTGAGCTCCAGAGCCAAAATGTTTTGCAAAGCCATCGATGCAAAAAAATTTAATGTGAGATTTCGGGGACTGTAAGGTGTGGATACGCATCTGAGTGACACTTATCAATACTTTACAGTCCTTGAAATCTTACTCACATTGTATTTTTTTTCGATGGCTTTGCGTTCTGGCACCGGAGTTTAAATTGGACAAGCGTGATTTAGGAGAATAGGGCTCTTGAATAAACAGAATAATTTATATGTCTGTATGTTTGTGATGCAACGATTTCTGTTTCGACCCTCAGTTTTCGTAAGCCCTTCTTTTTTATATTAGATATAATGGCCTCGATAGCAAGATTTGTAACGATCCTAGGTCGCAGATACTCTCTTGTGGTGTGCTTAATTAAGAAATACTGTAAAGGTATTAGGCCGTTGCCGGAAACCACCGAATTCAAATGGATGGTTTCCGCGACTAGGGTCGTTAGAGCGTTATCACGCACCGTTAACAACCTCGATTAGCGATTGTATCGTCCCTCGAAGTTTCAGCGCACGTTCTTATGGGAATGCGTTGCAAGTAATTTACGATAAGTAGGCAGTGTGTTTGCGCACGTACGCCTCGTGGACGTCTTTTAATGGCGGTAAATTACACGATGGTAAATATTTGTCGGAGAACTCAGTGGTGGCGGTAACGGCGCCATACGTTTCTCCAGCGCATCAATATTGAACGATTAATTATTTATATTATGCACGTATCATATATAATTAATTAAGCAAATATTGGCACGAGATGCAATCGAAAATAATGCAACAATTATCGAATAATTATGCGAGATGGCGAAACTGTAAAGCCGCAGAAAGTTCTAATTGCAACCGTTTAGCGAAATGTTGTGAAAATGACCGTACAAATAACGCGTTGACTAGCTTGATTCTATATATATATATATATATATATATATATATATATATATATCTTACAGAAATAGTTTTGCTGAATGAACGTACAAAAGTGAATACGACACGAGACATATTATTACTGCAGATTCAGAAGATATTTCTCTTTATATTCTGTACGCTTAATAAATAACGTTGTATTAAAAGGGCGAGTCTGGCTCTGCATAAATAGAACCTACGCCACGCGGCGACGTTTATCCCATTAACAATCGTGCGAGTCGCGACGCGGCCAATTTTATCCGTGGGTCAGAAATAGAAGCTACCGTCAGGATGCAACAGTTATATTAACTCGGATACAACGAGCAGCAGGTGCGGATGCCGTCTTCTGTACGCGGTGGACGATACAACTTCATTACGACGATAAGATCGAAATAACTCTCGCGGGAATACCTATGCATTCGAGGGAAACGAGCGCGAATATATTCGGATGAAATCGACGAAAAATGGGAAACGCGAATGTGCCGTGCTCGCGAGTGAATATAAATTTGGAAAAGTGTGTCTCTCAGGAGACACACAGTCTAGTCGTGGTCTATCTAGGCCGATCTAACGACCTATGGGTGGCACATCGTTTTTGAATAAGTCCGACATTAGAGGGACCGTAACGTAACGTCGGTCGTTCCGCGGAGATAAAGCAAGATCACAAGTTTCTTCATCCCCAGCATCGCGGGGGTTCGTGAAGGAAAGAGAACATGCGGTGGGTTGGTTAGCGCATGAAGATATCGCATGAAGATATAGAAGAAAGAGAGAGGTCAGGAAAAGACAGAAGAGAGTGGGGAGAGAGGGGGGGGGGAGAGAACAAGGGATAGATACGTAGGAAGAGTAGCTCTGTTCCAGAGTAAGAACCCCTTTCATTCCACGTCGGCCCCTCCTGATACCGTATAAAATATAGTATTGTTCGCGCTCTGTTAGCTCGAAGTGGAACGAGTATATTTAGAAAGGGGCTGCTTTCTTTCATATGTTAAGCAGATCAGTGTCGATGAGATAAAAAGAAGGAGAGGAAGAGGAGGAGTTGGCAAGAGCCGTCGACTGTTCTTTCTCGTTCATGTGGTAACGGCTGGCCCGTGAATTTTACGCACTTTTAGTGCAAATGTGACAATCGAATTGACTTGATATTCTTAAATAATTCAAAAGTTGTAAAAAATGTATGAAAAGATATATTCTTCTTTTCTTTTCTTTTTTCTTTTTTTTTTTTTACTGAAATCTTAAAGGGACGAATCGTTTCTTAAATTTTCACAAAGCTTCGCGAAACTTAAGAAGAGTTAAATACTTTCTTTACTCCAGAATTTGTTCGAAAGCACGAGAAGTCACATCAACGAAGACAATTGCAAAAGTTCTTTCCGTGGGCGCTTCATTCGCTAATATTAACATGCGGCTCCTCGCGCGAGTTGATCTTCAATGTTTCCGCGGTGCGGATTTCAGCGAATCCGCGCTGGCCGATGGAACGAAAATGTCGAGCGCGCGCGTTACGTGCCGTGTAATTCCGACGAGTTTACGGTAGAGATAAGTCAGAGTTGACTTTAGCCGGATTACCGGCGAGGTCGGCAGGGCGGTAGGGCGGCACCTTACTCTATCCGGCCGTTATTATAAAAGTCGTAATGAAAATCTAACGATCCACTGAGCGCGCGGCGCGGCGCGGCCGCGACGCGGCCGCGACGACGGTAGCGGATTCGCCGCGTTTCCGCAGCACGGAAAATGAATTTCGCCGGTGCTACGACGTCGCACATTTAATCCCCTTATTTACTTTTGCTTTCAGAACACGTGCGGGAATTCAGCTGCGGCATGCTGTACTACAGGACGCTCTACCTGGACAGTAAGAGGGATGCCCTATACGTCGGAGCTATGTAAGTAGAACTTTTTCCGAGCTTCGTAATAAAATGTCACGCCATGAAAATCCCTGGGAAAAGTTGCGACGTTCCCTCGTCAAAGCCCGAGGACAGAGGTATTACGTCAGTGCGCCGAGCCCGCGTTACATACATATGTACGTGCCACGCTGCAGATTTTTACGATTGCTGTGATTAAAATTCTACAACGTGTGCGAAGCGCGGGGATCGTGCCGTTTGATTGAATTTTCCGATGTCATCGAGTAATCGGATAATCTGAACTTTGAGGGATTACCCGTTACACGTGATATCAGCTTTCGGGATAATAATTATCGTTGCATAGATGATGGAATGACTCGCGGCGTCCCGCTTATTTATAGAGGATAGAGAGAGAGAGAGAGAGAGAGAAAATATTTAAAACATTTTTATTTTATGATATTCAACTGTTTTAATTCACGATTATATGCATATTTCTGTTTACTACTTTTGTTATTGTTCATGAAAACCGCGGGCTTATTTACTTGTCTGCCTTGCTTTATAGAAGATGATCAGAATCCTCTCGCTCTAAATGTTTCACTTTGCAGAAAGGCAATTTACTCGGATCCTTTGAGCTGCGGAAGAAAACGGCAAGAAAAGCAAACATATAATACAAATCGAAACTGACGATCTCGGCAATTATGGTTGCTGAGGAAATGAAAAACGTCGTGTCAATAGAAATCAGAATTAATGAATTTGTTATTTCATCGTTTGAACGTAACAACCTTAGATATTGCACTCGAAATTGTATATTGTGAATTGTATATTGTGTATCATAAACAATGACTTAATGCTGCGCGAATCTATTAATATTTCCAAATTTCTATCTCGATTTAAATCTCTCACGTATCTTATAGCCGTAATTAAAAGTTCCACGAAAAGTTTCTCGCCGTTTCCTAGGTAGCAGTAATAATCCGTTAAATCGATTGTCTCTTCGCTGTTCGTACGAGTATTGAGTTACTATTTTCTCAATGTGACTCGACAGAGGCGAAAGTTAAAGAGCCGATCGTATACCCGGTAGAAATTGTAGGAGGGAAACGTCGCATCATTATCTCAGCGGAGATATTATTTCTTGATTCGGTCCCAGCCGCTTCTGACGACGCTACCCTCAGCAACCATCCCCGTTAACATTCTCCCCCGTTCTCCTTTCTCTTTTGTGTTTCCTCCCTCCCCTTAATTTAGTAAATGCCAGTAAAATGTTACGAAGCCTCGGTAACGGAGACGTAACGGGAATATAGTCTACCAATGCTCGCGGATACGAAGAAATCTCGAGACAGACAGGATGCTTGTTTAATCCCTTTGTGAGGCGGAACACAGATCGTCTTATGAAGTTCTCTTACAATTTGAACATGCGAATATGTTTTCGTCATGAATGAGACAAGACGCTCAATTGACTTCCCTGTTTCGGAATCATTACAACTGCTTGCAGTACGCAGATAGCAAAATGGTTACAATTTAATCTCTCTTTGAGAGAACAAATAAATATGTATACATATACATACATATATAAAATATATATAAGTGTTCTACATATATACATATAAAAAAAAATATATATAGGACATTTTTTATAAAATTAATATCGATACTTGAAACACAAAGTGTACCTTTTTTTTAAAAAGATTAAAAATTAAAAAAAAATTAATAACAATTAATAACAATTAATTTAAACACAAAGAGAAATCAAATTAAATAATGTAAATCATATTTCTGTATGATTGAAAAATAAAGCATCACAATCGCATAAAAGCTTCCGCTTTTGAAATAACTCTGCCTCACTTTCTTTCTCTCTCTTTACGATGGGATGAGCCCGCCATATGGAGCGACAAAAGAAAAAGCGCAGTTACGATAAATTGCATTTCCCAAGGAAAGCGGCTACTTCGACTTCAACGTTTCCTGTTTCCTGGCTTCGTTCCACGTGCTTGCATCGTCTTGTATATACATACAAGATATCTATCTACAAAACTACAATATCGAAGAGAATTCCGATAAGAGTCTAAAAGGAAATCGTTTCGGTATTCCTTCTTCAACGGTAAGGGATGTTTAAGCTTTATGATCTCGTAGACATAATTTTTAAATGATTTTAAGACATTTGACCTTTTATCGATCCACTTGCGCGACCTCACGTTTGATCAGGATTCTTTTCTCGTGTCCTTCGGCTGTATCTATTCTTCGCGATATCATTTTTCCTCTGTTATCGCACGCGACGATCGATACACGAGCATCGTTCCTCGTTAATTAGAAAGGTGATAGCCATTAATTGTAGTTTGAGAATCGGCACCCGCGTTGCGGTTCGCTCCGCAATTAAGGCACGCTAATTGAACGCTTCCAATTATCAAGCCAGAGGGGCCGCTGGCGAGAGCAGTACAAAAAAATGTAGCTCGCTTATATTCCTGTCCGCGGCTTGTGTCTGCCGCACGTCTAGCGAAACGAGATAAAAATTCGTCGATCATATTTTCGTCTCGTACGGTCGATTCTGTCGTTTTCCTTGACAGATTTCTATTGTGATTCGACACGACAATTCGATGCGGGAAGCAACTGCGACCGGAGATTAACACGTCACATCTAGTCGCGATCGATTTTCCTCCTAATTGTTCCCAATAACCGTTGCCGGAAAACGTAATGGGAGAGATTTCACCTTCGTAATGTCCACTGAAACAACCCAGGGAAAGCTCGAGATAGCGTGAGAAAAGTGAGTTACAATCGCGAATGTTAGCGAGGTGAAAACGGTCACGGGCTTTGTATAACCGACAATGGCAATTCAACTTTCTCTCTCTCTCTCTCTCTCTCTCTCGAACATTTTCAACGTTGACACTTCAGATGTCGTATATCGATTTAGCGGATTATTCGTTCGACTGCAGCTGATAAAATTGTATGGAAGAGAATTAGGTTAAACCTAATTCTTGCTAAATCGCATATTTCAACAGTAGTATTTCCATCTATTTTCCATATTGCTCTATTACTTACCGCTCACATACGCATGTTTATTTTTCGTCACTATTATTTTATGAAAAGTGATGTATTAAATCGTCAGAGCTGCATTGCGGTTTATTGAAACGTAAATGTAACGTTATTCCGACGTGTATACGTTCGTTGATTTATACTGGGAATTATTAAAATCGTTCTATTATGTTAAACCCATCTCTTCTCGCGGATATACATCTCCTTCCCGAAGGCAAGGCGTTGGGGTAAATAGCACTGTTGCAAACACCACTTCTCTGGCCCTTGTCATGTATTCCCCCAAAGTAGCAAGGAAGAGAGAGATGCAAGGGAGTAGATCTCGACGCGTTGGATAATGCATCCTGGGTCAGAGCTGTCTGTCACGCACAACCACAAATTCAGACGATGCTTTTCGGATTTCGCCCGGCATTCGTCAGGCTCCTTCTCGCCCACGATGAAAATGTCCGTATTACACAAGTGAAATCCTAGACATGAAAGCGATGCTTTCTGTTATCTTAAACTGCGACCAATTTCAAATGAAAATATGGACAATTTGTATGATCACACATGGGCATTGTTTGGAGTGCCGTAAATGTTAGATCCAGTCTTTAATTAAGTCTTTGTTCCTATTTGCATAATTAGCAATGAAATTTGTTGAAATTTCTTCTGTACTCTACAAGGCGTCTTTAATAGTTTAAGAAATTGCTGTACGACCTCAGCAAACTGCTCGAGATTTTAATTAAACTTTCCCTGGAAAGCCCTTAAGGCGATGTAAAATGTTAAATTGAACCGAATTCTTTCCCCGATTCTCAAGTAACACTTTCTTTATTTTTAGAAAATGTTCCACTTCTCGTGGAAGCGTGTCAATGAGATCTTAATGAAATTTTTCCTCTGCGATTTTCAGCGGTGAAGTAATTTCTCGGTTTGATTACGCACGTTTTACCAATTGAATTTCAAAGGAACTGAGCGATGACTTTGCAGCAATCCACCCTTTACACCGAGCTTTCCCCACAAATTACTTTCCTACGAATTTTTTCTTTCGGTAGCATGAGCGACGTGCCAGCACGTAGACGATACTCGCTTCGGTCCTAACTCCTTCCTTCCCACTTTCTCTCTACGTTTCCTTTCCACCTGCTGAACCCTCTAAAAGTTCGCCGAGACGAAAGTTCGACGCGGGTAGATTCCAAAGTACGGATTTGTTTTTCCACATCGGTATTTACTTTTTCACGGTGCGATGCATAGAATGAATGAAAAAGGAGAGCCGCTGAGGGATAGGTCTTCCTTCCTTCTTTTCTTTTTCTCCTCCTTTTTTTCACGTTTCGCGAGCGCATTCCGTCCGACTGCGTATTTCTATTGAAAGGCGATGATGAATGGCTATTGGGATAAAGTTATGCGGCGCGCCGGCGTTAATGTTGCGAAACACACACATTTGAAAACTGGGTAAATTCGATTTACGATCGGTGGCGCCCAGCACCGCATATACCTTTTACGTACGATCGAACGCAGAACCTCAGATTGCCACCGCATTGGTTGCAAAGAGATTTATACGAAAATCGTCACAGTTTTCCTGCATTCATATCGACTGGCTGTTATATTGATCAAAATACCTGAGACATCATTTTTACGTCGAAATGTGAAATTAAAATGAAATTGCCTTGACAACCGATACGAAATTATTAATACTAGTGGCTGTCACATTAATTTTAGTATGAGAATCTTCAACGACGCATTACGTAATCTTTATTTCGACTTATCGACTATTCTTATTATATTTTATCCGTCAGTCTCGGATGTGAACGACGATCTCTTCCGAAGAATAAAATCCTAATAAAAACAAACGGTACGAGAACGACGTGACTCCGGTCACCGTCGAACAAAAAAGAAAAGACAGCGCAGAACTCGGTCAGAAAAGAGGAAACTCCTTCTATTTTACCCTCCGGTCTCTCCTTTTCCATCCTCATAGAAATTCCGTGCCGTTTGCTGGCGTTCGCCATGTCGGAGAGCCGTAAGCAAAATGCCGCGGTGCTACACAACCATACATAACCGTGGCGAGATAAGGTAGGGTCGAGTCACGGAGAGTAATGCATCTCGTAGACGTAGGGAATGAAAATTTACCCCTCGACCCTTTCGTCTATCGCGACCACGCTTAATTCGACCGTTACGTTAACACGAAACTTTCCTCTTCTGCTTTCAGGGACAAGATCTTCAGGCTAAATCTGAGTAACATCAGTCATTCCAATTGCGAGGTGAGTTGTCCAGATTTTTGTACATTCCGATCTCTACTGGCTTAACATGCGTCATCTAATGCGTTACATTCACATCGAGTTTACTGTTCATGTGTTTGAAATGATGAATTAAACCTATAATTAAAGTCGCATTTAGCTTTAAATGTGAAAACGTGATCACCTGCTGTGTTTTAGTATGATGAAGCTTTTAGAAACAACTTTGTAAAACTTTAACAAGGTTTATAATTTTTAATTACATAATACGTTCAATAAAATGTTATAAATTTTGATATATTTAAAGATAAACGTTTCAACTGTATTTAAAATGTGAAGACGGTAGCCTTCATAGTTATAGTTTCTGGAATTGAAATAAAGAAAACTAAATGAATAGAACGCAATTTTAATGCTATCTACAGACCGTAAACCATGAACTCATTGTTTCTCAAATATCGTATAAAGAATTCATTTGCTAATTAGAAAGAACTTAGCCTACCGTACTACGCCCTTTTTTTCCCTCGCGGCCATCCGCGTATCGATTAGCATCATATGTCACATAATGTTTGGCCCCCGTTTGAAGGAAGAGGGGATGATAAAACCAGACCCCGATCGTAACTGGAAAGTGCATGGGCTCCGCTCGTCCCCATAAAACTGTCAATCACGCATAGTCGAGCGAAACGACACCGACATCATCGGGACAGCTGACGCGTATCTGCCGGTTAAGCGATCCATTGTAGGCAAACGAATCGTACGATGATTTTTCCACGGTCTCCCTCGTCGGTGGGATTCGGTTTGAAAGCTCATATATTCTATTCACTAAGTGCATTTGCGTATCATACGAATGACGCCTGAGACATAAACAATTACGAGTACATTTTAATCCTCCGCCGACAATGTTGGCTTTTAAAGGTAAATTTTTTTATTTCGAATTCTGGTCGATAAATTTTAATTTTTCTTTCTCTCTCTGTGAAAAATAAGTAAAATATAATTCAATTTCTATGATAATAAATATTCATTGTTGGAACTTTCACAAGTATGTAAGAATTATTTTATACAGTCTGCACTGAAAAAAATGCATATAATTTTACATGGAAATTACATAAATATGATTGGAACAATTTCCAGTAAATTTCCAATCATATTTAAGTAATTTTCCAGTCATAAACATGTAATTTCCATGTAAAATTACATGCATTTTTTTTAGTGTGGAATAATCTACACTGAAGTGCGGAGATTCAGATTGCGGATAGAAATTTTACATTCTCAATGGAGGGTTAATTATGAAGCTATTACAATTCTGGTAGAAATGTATACAGTTTTCTTTAGACACCTATCCAGTTACTATTTAATATTATTATATTCTTATTAGTTGTGCCAATACTAATAGTAGGAAATAGATAAGAACTTGATAGAATTTTATTCTGTGCATTTCATGAGCAGTTGATTTGCTTATTAATTTAATATCAATTATTTGTTGAGTTTCTATTGAATAACTGGATTCAAATTTTACGCAACTTTTGTATACAATAACTGTAAGCAAAGCGTTACCTGATTGAGATCCCAAATAGTTTTCCTTCTCAGTTACTAGACAGAAGTTGATGTAACTGTTTAGTAGTTGCTCAAAAAATATATGAAATTTCTACCAAGGAGAATTTACAGAATATTTTGTTTTCTTAGACTGTTTTTTTAAACTGAGAATCATCATTTTATCATAGATACTTTTGAAACGCAGCTTTTTTTATATTATGCACATATTTTTTTTTATGTACAAGAAAGCTGGCAGGTGAATTTTAATGACTGACAAATGAACTTTAACTTGATCGTTAAAGATCGAAGATGAATCAAATTCGCTCTGTCGAGATCTCGCCTCCGATATGCCGAGAACGGCGGTCAGCTGCCAGACTCTCGGCTGGAGAGGGAAAATTGTTTTTTAACTCTCCCCGTTTGCGACAAGATGCGACGAGTCGCATCCACCTGGCGGTGGCTATCTATGATTCTACTCTTCAGTAGACTCTCACCGGGACAAAATTCGATCGTCGACGTTGTTCGTCGATTTGTTCCCTTCGGAGAGACAACGAACGCCCCCCGGCTCGATTGGAAAATCACCGTGCTGCTCCACCTGCCTCGACCCACCCTCACTCTCGACCTACAGCTTCCGGCAAGAAGTTCGTATCTTCGAATACTTCGTGCAACGTTGGAGTTTCCACGCGTTATCACGATTTTACTGTGTCGATTTCTACTGTTCTAGAAAATAAACGGTTATCTCGGACTTTCCTTGTGAAAGAGGTGAAGGATACTCGAATGATATAACAAAACACTTAGAGCGATTAATGTATACAGCGAACATTTTATTGGAGATAAACTTGTACTGGATAATTCTGAGTATCGCTCTATGTAGCGAGCACTTTTCTTAAAAAAGATATTAACATCAAAAAGATAATTACTCTTAAATAAAAAGACAATTACTTTTACGTAAAATGATAAGTATTCTTACATAAAAAGACACATTAATCTTTTTTTTATTAAGGGGTTTATAATATTGATTTATTCCGCTTGTTTAACATATATAGAAACTTCAATAAAGAAAGAAAAAGTCATTTTTTGAACATAGATAAAAAAAACAATGAAATCATGGTCTAATATTGGGAGAGAAATGGCGATTCGAAAATGTAATTATATTTGTATCGTTGAATCCACCATCTGTCGCGAGAATGAAAAACCGCCCTTTGAATAGGAGAGACAGAGAAGAATAGATATCCGCTCTCATCGTTTCTCGTTGATCTTCATGCCAGATGCGACGATTGTGGTATCGCTGAAACTAATTTTAACGTGGATGACAATGCGGTCAGTGGATACACAGAAACCGGAGACGCGAAAACGTCGAAGCATGACGTTATAGTTCACTCCATGCCTCCGGGAGTTTCGCTGGGTCGCTCATGATCATTAAATAGATACACGGAGCGAATTGATGTACACGCGCGAATTATTCGGCACGGACAAGCCGTTCTACTCAAGTTACTCCAGAGCGTTCACCGCGAAGCGATATAGAGTTTGCATGAATGTAACTTATGTTTCGTATGCTGGGTTTCCGCTGGGTAACTTGCGCGAAAATGTGTCAACGATAGCGATAAAGTTATGTTCCACATGAGCTTCAAAGTTTGGAGAAATGATGAAGCAACGATGAAATAATTTCGACCATCGGTAATTATTTATCCCCGCCAGGGACAAATAATTTTATTTGTTATATGCTTACATTACCCAGTAAAAAATTTTTGTATTTGTGTTAAAAACCGATTCACTCAAGTCCTTATTATAATTTTGTGTCGAATTTTTAACATATCCGAATGTTAATTTAACATGCGATTAATGGTGGACATACAAGAACTGGAGATGAGAAAACGTCAATGCGCAGTGGGTGATTACTTATGTTATTTGAATATTTTGTGTTAAATTGATATTCAACATTTCTTTCTGTCAAAATAACATTTATGAGTAAATGAACAAATAATATAATCACAATGTAAAATGTAAATTCTAAGATAAATGAATAAAACATACGTGTTGATTTTATTGTATATATCATAAATGTTAATTTTACTGAAGAAATATGCTTCCATAGTTTGCTTACACATTGTGTTAGTATTATATTTTTTGTTAATTTGCATAATATTTATGTTTTTTCCTATTATATTTAACTTGTGTAAAATTAACAGAACAATTTGAGTGGACACATGAAATGTGTTAATACAAATTTTCTGTATATACAATTTCGTCTACGTTAAACAATTAATCATATTGGTGTGCGTGTTATAAAATATGAAAACATTTATCGTGTCGAGAACTTTGCTAGATTTGTTCTTTGGTAAATTTTACTGTTGTCTGATTTTTTTATTTCGTGATGTGAATGCTTGGTCCATTCAGCTTGGTTACAATGAAATCACATTGCGAGATCGGTCTGTTACCACCACCAACGTTCGATTCCATTGAGAATTAACGAGTATGGAATTTTGATTTTCGTAGCGATATGTGGCCGTAAAACGTTAACGCGGGCCCAAGCAGGCCGCAGTAGTCCCCTTCTTTCGTTCCTTTGTCTTGTTTTTAAGTCCCTGGAGCATTTCGATCTGCGAGGGATGCTGTCGTGGGGTAAACTGAAAAGCGAGATACGTAGACGCGAGGTGAAGGAAACGCAAGAAAGAATACCGCGCATAAGATGATACAATTTTGCATTTTACATATATGCATGATGATCGTCCGGCTGCTAGAAACAGGAAGGGATCGCTATACGAATGCTGTGAGGGAGATACAGCACCGAATGGGGTCAGATCGACTCGAAGACGTTAGTTATATATATCGTAAATCGAACGGACATGTGAGAAAAGAATCGAAATCGAGGTGAAAGATGATGAAAACGGAAAATGTCAAATAACTATGTCTAAATATTAAACTTGTAAATATATGCGACGGACATAATAAACATTCTAAGTAATTATTATGTATGATATAAATAGTAATATAAAGGCTCTGTAGTAATTAATCTTATAATTAATCTTGCTTTGAATTTACCAAAAGTGTGACAGAATATTTATCCAGAGTTCATGTTTTGCTTTCCATACATTTTCATTGGTAATTGAATTTAGTTACATTTGAATACGCTGTGAAAAACACTGTAAGGGACAATAAGAAGGTTGTTTTTCAAGATTTAGGATGTACATTTAAAATACTGACATATTTTCGGAAGCGAAAGTGAGAATGGAAATTCGAATACATTCGAGACGCGAGTCGAGGCGGATAGATCTCGATAACATCGCTACAACGTGAACCTACCCTTCGCTCTGGAGACAATGCCCCATGCTAATCCTGCCTCTGTTACAATTTCATAAGGGGAAGAAACGTTTCGTGCGTCCGCCCTGAGGGACCGCACGCGTTCCAGGCGAGTTATAGTACGTGGCTAGAATAGACGGCCGAGAGGTTTAAAGCTCGCATATCCCACAAAGGAACGGTCCTGCACGACGCCCGAAGAATACATGCGAAACGAGTTATACGTCGTCCCTCTCCTGGCATTTTAAGAACGACCGACACAACGGGTCGATGTAATTAACGTATTTTTTAAGACAAAATTTACGATCTCGAGTGTTCGTGATGGTTTAAGACGAACCGTACTTTTAGTGAATTTATTACTTGATAAATTTTATTACTCAAACATTCTGTACACGGAAAGAAGATTTCGTTGAAATATTATATTTAAAAATTTAGCTATAAATATACAGATATTAAAATAATTTTGATGGACCATCAAATAATTATGTGCACGGAGAGAATTTTTTTTTTCTTAGAATTTACCCTGAAAATATAATAATGGGATATAATCATGGGACAACATTGTATTTCGAAGAATTTTAATGTAAATCTCTCTCATTCATTAATAGAATTATAATAAAGCATAAAATAAGTTTGATTACTTTTTCGACGTGCGTGATAAAAATCTTTAAAATATAGTATTGTACCACAACTACCACATTTTCAGGGTAAATTTTAAAAGAAAATTCTCTCCGTCTAAGAATCTCAAGTATGATGAGCAATGCCGCAAAAAATTATAAATGTCTTCTAGCAACTAGTTTTTTTGCGTACATATTACATAATTATTGTAATGGTCTAACAACATTTTTTTCAGATCTGTGCTAGCCTTTTAGATATCTCATCAAACCGTCCTGTCCGTGTAAATTTTAAATTACATTATATAAATTGCATTTCAGTTACGCAGTTTTAGAAAATAAATAAAATATTTGCTGCACGAGTAGTCCTTCATAGCGAAAGAAAGAATAACTTTTCCGAGTAAATTCATGCCGGATGGAAATACAGCAGCGTTAACCGCTTTGCAGTTTTGAGCTATAACCGGGAAACCAGGTAATTCCGCTTCCACGACGTGCGCCCGTGAAATTTTTGTATCTTTATCAACATCTTTGAGGACGTGCATTGAACGATAAGACTAGTCTCGCTCAGGCTCATCTATTTTTTTTGCACGTTACATCTTCGCCGAAGCTGTCAGGTTTGCGCAAAACGGAGGAGAAAGAGAGACTGACTTTGCAATGTTACGATAAGATGGAATCGTCCGATCGATTTCCGAACGATCGGCAATACGAGCATATTGATCGTGCCATCGCAGAAAAGGAGTCGTCCATCGTTGATCGCGTAACGAATTCCGACATTGGATGCTTGGCCGGGACGAGTTCGGCCGCGCCGTGAATAAAGCATGTGGCAGTTCGATGGGAGAAACAGGAAGCGATTGGAGGAAGAGCAGGAAGCATCCACGAGTGAAGGGTGCGCGAGAAGGATCGTAAATGGAGTAAAAGTCAAACGCGGAGCTTGCCGAGAAAATCGGAATCTATAAACCACCGCTACGTCCAATAAAGCAACGTCCAATCGGGAACGAGTGGGGATTCAACGTCTCGCCGACACGATCGCCTATACTCGAAACGATACCAATCCGATATCTATAGAGCTATTGCACGAAAATCGCCCGGCGGTGGAAGATTGATCTGAGATCAATGAATCAAGCGTGGTTTCACTCGATGGTATTAAAGTATTAAGAAACCCACCATGAGATTTACACAGCTGTAAAATCGTGAATGAGATACGGCAGCCTCCGACGATACAGTCTTGATTGAAAGAATCCTGGATGTGTGGAAGGGACACTTGACATTTCAATGTGCACGTACACGCAGGTGCACGTGGCCGATACAAGCCAGCACGTGCGAGCCTCGACGGCGCGTTCGCACACTAGCAAACAATTTCGTCGACATCTGAAATATAAACGGCCGCTCTTGCGTTTCGTCTTAAAATGATAGTATTAAATATGCATTTAGCACCGGGCCACTACGTGTATACGTAACTTCCTTGCCGTGTCTCTTTCCCAGGAATATCTATCCCTAACTCGTCGCGTCCGCCTTCTATCCAGCCCTCTCAACTAGGGACGGACGGGCATTTGCCCCCCTGCGACGCGGAGTTTATTGCGACGATGAATTCGGTATAAGACCGTACCGAAATTTCAGTTTAACAAGCTGCCTTCATCCGGCAACAAATAGGAGATTATGCAAGATTCGTGAGCAGGGCTTTGCTGATAATCTCTTAAAATTTTTAAATCTTTAAGAAATAAAAGTGACATATCTTTCTTCGTGATGTACAGAAAGACGTGAGGCAAGTGATTTGTGAAATCAAACTTTTGATATAAATCGAAAATATATGAGATAATAGAAATTTTATTTGTAACACTATTAGGGATGTTCACTTAAATTGTATAAAGATTTTTTTCTGCACGGTATTTTTATTGCCTAAGTATTCTTTGATATTCTAAAGGCGTGAAGTTATATTTCCTTGTTTAAAGCTATCTAAAATTGATTATCGTGTATACGAGCGATTCTTGCATAGAAGTATATAAATAGTATATACACATTGTAGCGTTATCGACAAGCTGGCAAATTACATTATGCACCGATATATTTACAGGCTACATTGAAAGTGGTGTTAAGCGCGAGTATCGTCTTTCAAGCTCCCACTTCGCTTCAACGAGAAATTAATTACAAGGCTTTCTTGCGAGGCAACGTGTCCCTCCATCGTATATTACTCGCAAACTCGCAAGCAGGTTACCGAATGGTCGCAGTTTCTTCGGTGCCTCAGATGCGCCTTTATAAATCAGTTTCTCCTGCAATCAAGCAGAAGTACACTTTCATAGAGGCAAAGGACAACGCGAACACCGAGCACGAAATGAAAAATTTTCGAACTTCCGCTTCGGACCTCTTGTTTCTCGATTTTCCAACTCGTCGCCGTATACACTTCCCATTTTCTTGATTTTTCCTATTCCCTTTTTGCTCTCGCGGCACCAACTTTGCGCGTACTAGAAATGAATTTGCCCTCGGGGCCAGCGGCAAAACTCCTTTCGCTTCGTAATACCCTTTCATCAGGTATGAGTTGCGAAAAACTTCTGCCGGTAATTCGTTTCTTCATGCTCATTATATTAACCTGCATAGCCTTTTTCTCATTTTTAATTTTTTAGCGAATCTTCGACGTATCAAGAAAAAGCCAAGGAACAATGGGAATCACGATCACATACATATCCTTTCCACATTTCGATATATCTCTTTTCCGTCTATACGCTCGCAAAAATCAGGAGAGACAGAATTTTACGGGAAGGTGAAGACGATACGAGGTGAGAGAGACAAATGAAAGAACGAGAAACGCGAGAGAAACTACGTTCCGGGAGTGAAACGTGTCGGCGGTCTCTGTTCTTAGTCCACGTCTGAGGTGGAAAACCTTCTTCAGTCGTCGAGCAAACACCGAAATTGTAAACAGAGGATCCTCGACGGAGCTCACTACCAGACTCGTCCCAGATGGTGTTCCTCAACGACGTTGGTAATTGCAGACTACGAAACTGCCCTATTACCCGACGAAGTGACTGTCAACAGCACTTCCTCTTCGATCTTCGTCGTCACCTACGCAGCCACCGCTGCTCTACGAAGTTCAGTCCACGTTATCGCTTCTTCCGTTATTTAAAATTTCTTCATTATCGATCCGTTCAGTTATCGAATTTTTATTTAAAACAAACTTATGGCGTACAATATACTTTAGAAATTATTGCTATAGATTAAATAAATGAAAATAATAAAATAATTATTTCATCAATTCGTTTTCATAGCTATATTGTTGCACTCTTTTCTTAACTTTAAACTACTTTATTTGTAATTGAAAATTCAGGAACTCATTTCGCTCTTAATCGTTATTAATTGTTCTATTTCTCTTGACATTCCTTGTGTTTTTTTACGTCGTTTTTTTTCGTTTTTTATTATACGAATCACAAGCTATGCAAGAACGGTGTGATACGCGAAGGTACGTGGTTAGCAGTAAAAACAGGTAGAACAGGAAAATAGTCGCACGAGAAAAAAGGCATTGCACAGTGCAAGCGAAACTAGAGTGCCTTCTCTTGCGAATTTATGGTGAAAGTGTTTAAATAGCCATACAGACCCTCCATCGTCGCCCTTGTCGCCGTCGTCCTTGTTGCCATCGCCATCGTCGTCGACGTCGTCGTCGCCGTCGCCGTCGTCGTCGTTGTCGTGTAAAATGCTTCGTCCCAGACTGCCATTAAAACACCCGTGAAAAAGAAAGATGAACGAATACCGCGGTACTCAAATACATTCTACAGCACAACGACAAGAATCGCGCGAATGATTCTAAATTGCTCAAAGGAGCTTTTACGTTTGGACTTGGTTCTTACGATAAATGCTCTTTTAAACTAATGAGGACGTTACTCACGCGGTTATAAAATCGCAGACTGAAATGAGTTCTCGTGGATTATTGGTGGTATAGGCATAGGTATACACTGTTAAATTCGTAATATTAAATTGTATCCAATTTGAGTTATCTTTAGTCATTTTTATAAGTCACCACTGCTTCTATTTAATATGTCGTTAATTTAACAAAACTGATGAAGTTAAATAATTTAATTTAAAAAATGTATTAAATTTTAATATTTTCAATTTTAGTTCATTATTTATTAAATGCGTACGTTAATATGGTTGTTACGTTGAAACTAACCACTGAAAGGGATTGATTTACATTTTGATACATATGAAGTTAAAAATAACAAAATGTTTTTAAATCAAGGGATTGGGTTACCATGCTCTTTCAATATCTAATTGTAAATAGATATTAAAATGACAAAATGTATTGTATTATAAAAGAATATCAACGTTACAGAACGATTGTGAGCGGTTTAACGGAGCATATTACATGCGTCTGCGCCATCAGGTGGATCAGATCGATAATTTCTTATCTCCGGACGGAAGCTACGTCCTTCGCGAACTTCCTGACGTGCTGGAACTTTAGTCGTTAAGGAATTCCTTCTAGTTCATTGACTTACCGTAATTGATATGAATAACCGAAAAGCTTTCTGTTGCCCTACAGAAGCCCTACAGATCGCTCAGCGAAGAGCTGTCGACGCTCATTGCGAGAATTGAGAGCGAAGAGTATCATCGCGAAGGTAGATTATTTATCGCTCGATATTTGATCGATGACGACGCGACATCGGTATGCATTGGGGTTGACCCTCGAAAAACACCCTCTTTCGCAGTACAGATAGTGCCGGTGCTGCCGGCGTAAGAAGTAAATCACAAAAATGGAAATCCACGATATCGGATTGGAATCAATATTGAATGCAGATTGAATCCCAGGCTCTCTCACTTCTTCCACCCTTCTTTCCCTCCGCACGTCGCCAACCGTGCGAGGCCGCGGCAGGACGAAAAGGTGCGGAGTGACGGCTTCCATTAGGAAAAAGTGACTTACGGCACCGATCGACAACGAAAGGCACTTTTCGTCCTGCTGAAATGTCAGGTCAGTTCGCGAAAATTTTATGCGTAACGAAGGTTACCACCTGACACGACTGCGAATCGGAGGATGTAGACATCATTCAGCGCTAAAGGGACAATATGATGCCAGCCGTTCATACGTCATTTCTATATGAATTTATCATGAATGCATTTCACTCTTTGTACACCACTCACGTTTCGATCATACCATCGAGAGCTCGTCTTCGCAACCATTCTTAAAGCGTATCAGTTGAATAAAAAGATTCGATAGGGAAAGAAAAAAAGTTTTGAAAAAGCATAAAGATTTTTGCAAATTATTTAATGCAAAAATAATAAGACGTATTAAATTTTTTCCTCTTTCCGGCACACCGTGACAATATACGTGACGCGTGATCAGGAAAGCCTGAGGGGATCCCGCCTCCTAACGGTCCGATGCCCGGCATTACTATTTGATGAGATAAAAAGCGCCGCTGTGGCCTCGACTCGTGAATTTTTAAGGGAGCCTCGCAGGTACCGTTACGTTTCTTGAGTTTCCGAGGTTAGGGGGTGTCGATACCCCTGGGGATGCCACAGTAGTCTTCTGTCTTTAATATTTCAGCACGGTAAATTATACGATTCCTCATCCCCTCCTTGCATATGTTGATCTTTCACTCTCTCTCTCTCTCTCTCTCTCTCTCTGACGTTAATACTTTGATCCGCGTACATGTTTTTCTATTTAGCAGAAAGTACTCATAAAGTATGTACTGTTTTTATTATTTAAGTAGAAAGATAACTCTAATATCATTTATTTCTAGATTAAAATCGTTTCTATTAAAGTAAATTAGAAGATTAGTTTAGTGATTCACTGATGTCTCGAAATGAGTCATGTTTAGGGATAATTACAACTTTGCGTGTCTTCAATGTTATGTTTATAATCGCTCGGCGCCAGTACTATTGGGAGCAATAAGTAGCAATAAGCTGAAAAGGAGAGAATCAACGGCGGCATCGACAAAGGCTGAGGCATGCGAATGGTACAGTCTTCGTTTCAAGGAAGCTAATCATCTGCAAGCCGTTTCTGGCATACTGCAGAAATGCATGCTCACGCACACACAGAAATTTTCAGTGTGCACAAATTGCGATGATGATTAAGCTCGAAGCGTAATGAAGAAAGAAAAGGACGGGCAAACGAACGAATGAGAGTATATGAGCAGTGACAACCTTTGGACGCTTCTCTGTCGTAACACCGTCACCTTACCAAGAACTTAATCAATCCCCGAATACTGAAAGTCTGGAGCCGTGTATTTCAGTAATTCGTAAGCCTTTCAACGGAGGAAACGAATGAGAGAGGCCTCCGCGCATGAGTATAAAGAATCAAGTAGTCGAAATGGAACGTAAACTGGTGCAGATGTCTCTTTCTTCATGCAATTTCAAAAGACTGTTCTTGGGATTTCTGTGTTATTTGATTAATCGAGTTATAAATTTTTTAATAAAAATTATCAAAATTTCTACAAACGTATACTTCTATATTTCAACGTAATAACGTAGAACGGATGCGTTGATGAAAGAAGATAATGTAACATCCTATCCGGAAATGATAGTAGAAAATCTGCAACAGTTCAAATTCCCGGAGTTTAGAGTAGGACACACCGACAGGCGAGAGGTGATGGGAGATATTTCTGTTTAATAGTCGACGTATCACGCCGGTAATGGAAGTCGAGGCGTTTGCATGCCGGGAGGCACGCTCTGGTGCTATAAAGTTAATGGCGTCGTAGGCGGTGCGATAAAATGATGCATCGCGGTTTGGCGACAATATTATTGCCGACAGCTGCACCTACGTGTATATTCCTCCTAGATCTCTAGCGCTCGAATTTATAATTCACGAAGGACCATGCATACATGTTTTTTGTTCCAATGATTCTTCGATGGGATTTTGCCTAAACTATAGAGGCTGAAGACGTAAATCATTATACGATTTTGATGAAATGCCACGTAAGAGCGGGATCACAGAGTCTTGCATAACACATAACGCATAGGAAAATGAATCAATTAAAGTCCTTCATTTCTTTCCTTTCCATGAAATAAGAGAATCTGATTGGTTAATTTTCTTATGCTTTATGCATTATGCAGAGATCTGTGCTTTCGCCTTAAGATCGTTACTAACTACATACGTGACCGAACATAGTTGTGTAATAATGCCAGTTAATGGCTGCATTCAGCAAAGAAAACTGATCAGTGAGCGCTCAGTGATTCTTCATTATAATTGGTTTCTACACTTAGAGCCAGTGAAAAAGGCAAGAATCAATCGTATCAAAGAATCACTGAGTGCTCACTGATCAGCTTTCTTTGCTAAACACTGCCATTATGTCTTAACAGGAAGTAGTCATCTTATTGTTTTCTTTATATAAATGTCACCTGAGGTGTTTTTTACATCCCAATTAAAATCATTAATACATATTGCATATTATCGATTGCTTTTCAGTTTATTAGTGTTTAAAAACATTATGAAAATATAGATTCAATTACAGTTTTCTTGAAAAAAGTAAGTAAAAACCAAACAAATATTAAACAGAATAAGTTAGGTAACTTATTATGACAATATTTCTCAAAAGTAAGATTTTAATTAATATAACGCTTTTTATTTTCGATGAAATTGCATGTTTAAAGTTCCATAAAAAATATAGTTATTAAAAATGAAAGATTTGTTAAGCAATATCTATACCAAACAATATTTTACAAATCACATTTTTTTTACCGTTGGGGTGTAAAAACCCGGATTAATTCCCGGATTAATTAAAAGCAAATACGAGCAATTCGCGCGTTTAAATCAAAATACTTTACATACGCGAGATTGGCTTTAAAAGTGGCATTACACGTTGTAATGTTAACGTATTCTACGAAAGAGGCTGGAAAACTTTCTCTCTTTCTATCTCTCTATCTCTCTGTCGTAATTCTCCGATCATCTTTCGCTATTTCTCGCAATCTTCGCACTCCCATCTCCGTGCCGGGTTCGCAGACGGATTGTAATGATTAGTATAACGAGGAGATCTGTAAAAGGAGCTTACGAGTATAAACGTGGATACCGGGAATTGCTCCGCTTTTAATTACCGCCAGCTGTGTACACCGTCTTAATGCACTGCGGTGCTTAACGAGTAATACATCGTTATCAACGCTTACGCGAACGACGAGGAAAGCTTGTAACTGATTTTAATGGTTTTCCAAGGTGGAAGTCATATTTGAGCCAATCCCGAATCTTCTCGAGCAACGGTGAGAGACAGGAGCCAGATCGAATACGGATCGATGGAGGCTCGGCAAATCAAGGGAAATAATACAGGCGCGGGTCAAATGGAATAAGACAGTTGCGAGTAATCCGTTATCACTATGCTATTATTTCGTGTAGCATACACGCTCATCGGAAACTTTGAGTCGAAGTTACCGCAGTGATAAGCGCGCTTATTTACGCAGAGCTAGACGCGGCGCTGTTTGTAAGTGGATTATGCTTATAATAGGGCATTCCAAGTCCGTTCTGAATATTGCGATCATGTATATACCATACGCTGAGGTAAATCATGTTCGTATCCACTTCAACCGCGTCGCCTGGATTCTCGCCAACGTACATCCTATCCGACAAATTGTGCATAGGATGTGACTTGCAGAGTTCAGCGAGTCGTATGTATAGAAACAATATTGTATATTTATCTGCTCCGCAATGCGGGGATTTCAGTGCGTTACGATTGGCGAGGATTATTATTGAGTTCATTCACTTTAGAGTACAAAATTGCAAACGGACGCTGCATACGACTGATACGTTCTCGGTTTACTATCATGATGCATCACTCGGAGGATTTCTCGAGAGCGGAGATGAATCACAGACCTTGATTGTGCCCTGTGGAAATTGCTATGATTTAACGTCCTATGTTGTCTACTCTTGTCCGTGACCATTCGTCCAACGCTCAACGATTCTTTCGGTAATTTATTGGTCGTAGATCAACGTCGGGGAACGTTGTTTTGGCTCACCCTTACGTTCGGTCGGGACAATGTCGAACATCGACTCCGTTTCTGGCTGTGACATTCCCGTGGAACGGCACGCGGCGTCCGCAGGAGATCGATCGTTAGGTCCACGTTTCGGACGATTGACCTTGCAAGCGAACCACTTCCTACGCCATGATCGCATTCTATCGACATATACATAGAGCGCATAGGAAGAGGTTGTTGCGCAGCGTGATTGTAACAAGTATATTCTTGCACTTTTCCTGAATATTTCATTTTTCAATATTTCACGTAAGGACACATTCCAGGATAATGTAGAGAATCTTGCTATTATGAGACAGAATCGTATCCAGAACAACCATAAATCCATTTTAAAAAAGAAAGGGAAAAAAGAGAGAAGGAGGGAAGAATTTCGTTTAGCTTTTCCCGCGTGAAAATTTTCTCTTTGTAAATCTCTTGAATATTGACCTTATTCTGATGTATTTTTAGCGTCTTTCTAGCCGTGTTACGAGAGGCTGCTGCGACAGTGGCGTAACACAAGGCAAAATGTGAAGTATGCACTTCTACAACACTTCTTGTAAAGTCGAGCATGTCGAGCGCGTCCGTAAGAAAGCACTTACAAAGAGTCCTGCAGATTTCCCTCAAAAAATGAATAATTATGGGGTCGCTTTCGAAATAGAATTCTCTTTATTCTTTCAATATGAAATATTCGAATTTTTCGGAGGATTTATATCTTCGAAGACTTTACAATAAATGTTATACACATGCGTGCAATAAATCTTCCAAGTTTTCCAATAAATTTTGTTTTGATTTACAAGACAATGTGATATAATTTATGTTTTTTCTTTGTTGCAGAGAGACGCTCTGAATCTGGAACCGAGCAATGTGGCAAATTGCGTGTCCAAAGGCAAATCAGAGGTAGGTTTCTTTCTTACAGTTCGGTTTGCGTTCCTTTTCGCATTGCGCGTCGTCTTTGAGAAAAATTTTAATTCCGGTACCAGTAAACTGGCCTGAATGCGTCGTGAAACAGAAAGGCCAAAGAATTGTGATTGCAAAAAAGATATAGAACGTAACATCGAGGAGAAAAAAGTCACAAAGCCGACGTGGAGTTTCTTTGAAGACGCGCGAAACGAAAGATGCAAGCTTACTTTTTAATAGATACTGTGGTGTTATTCCATATCCGAGAGAGAATGTATCTCATTTGTATCTTTAACGCAAAGGGATCTTATCGTAGCATTCTTCTTTCCGAATAATCTACACCAACTTCTACTGCACTGCATCTTAATTTCTGAATTATACAAGTATATTAAAGTTCCGTTAGTTAATCTCTATCTTTCTTTATTTCATCTATTTTAATCAGTTACATTTTAATGAATCTTGGCATACAAATATTGTAACGTGAAGAAAAATCGTACGCGTGATGGAGTTTTCCCAAATTATCGTATCTCGGCCGAAAATTCAAGTTAATCTGGAACTCTGATTTTTTAACGCGCATCCATTTTTATTCATATCCCGAAATCGTGGTACTACAGCGATAAAACGAGCACGATTGCGTTCTGGTCCATAGACACGCGTGCTCGCGCGCGCTTATCACAGCTTCATTCGTATGCACCGTGTACGCATCGTCGTCGAGGTGTAAGGTCCACGCAAATATTCCCTACGTGACGACAAAGCCAATTCATTTCCCGTGCACCGATTCGCCGCGAAATACGCGCACGACGTGATCGACCGCGACGACTCCACCGCGCACGCGACGCGATCTTTCGCTTTCCCAAAGTTCGAAGGAAACGCGGCCGCGTATTGAACAACTCATTTACGCACTATGCACTATGTCTGCAACGATTTTCTTATCGCCAATACACTACTGAATTTAATTTTTCCGATTTTTTTTTCCAGCATTTCGACTGCCGAAATCATATAAGAGTGATACAGCCGATGGGAGACGGCAATCGCCTTTACATGTGCGGTACGAACGCACATTCACCTAAGGATTGGGTGATTTATGTAAGTTTCCATGTTATTTTCGATAGAGAAAATATAAAACACGTATATGGAAAGGACAATTTTGCTGAAATAGTAATAAAAATTTTTTGCAGCAAGATAAAGATTTGAAAATAATTTTGTTGGCTCATCGAAATAATTACGCAGGAATAATTATGCATGAAGAGCAATGCTGTAAAAAGTTTTGACATTCTAGCAACCAGTTTGAGCGTTCTGAAATAATACATAATTTTTTGATGATCGAACGAAGTTATTTTTCAAATCTATAGCCATCTACATTTTTAGATATTTCAGCAAAACTATTCTTTCTGTGTGTAAATGTGGATTTGAGATTGTACATGAATTATTACATATCTTATGTAAAATGTAATCTTTAAGTGAAATGAAGTATCCAAAGATATATAATAAATAGACGATTAAGATAGTCTATCTTTAAATATCGTCAATCACTAAACGTCATTAAACTTCTCAGTTATAATATGAGGAATTATTTTTATTTTCTCAATAATATTGTAGGATATTAAAATAAATACTACAATTGTTTTCTCACATCATTCAATTCTCTTTTCCTTTTATACCTTACAAATGCAATGTATACTAAATAAATTCGTTAAATTTGATTTTGTAATACGCGACAGTTTGTGATTGGATTGTGAAATTGTTAAAAACGACAATTGGTCTGGCAAAGAGCTAAAAAAAAATATATATATATATATATACATTTAAACGTTTGCTGTCATTTGTTTATTGAAAATTGAAAATGCGAAACGATGTTAAATACATCCGCAACTTCCCTTGAAATGTATTACGGATTCAGCGTGATATGTGTAACGCACACCAATTTGTGTTGCTTTACGCTTAATTTAATTAATTAATAACAGAACGCGAGGAGGCATCTGAAAATAATATCGTTAATTAATTTTCGCGTTATGAATAAATTTCACCGCCACTCACGCATTCCTCGGTACATTTTAATTTAATTCCCGTCGAAATATTTAAAGCCATATAATGAATAATGCTGTTATTAATGGAAATTTACATGCATTATCGCAATAGTATAAATCCGCATGATGTGATTTGCAAAGTTATGTACAGTGCAAAGTGTCCGGGTAGATGAATGAATCTTACGCTTAAGTATCCGTATAACAACACGACAAAAGATACAACAGTTTCGCTTTGCTAAACATTATGAGTCCCGGGTGTGCCGTAACATCTCGCGTAATAATAACATCCAGCTGCTTACCTAAGTTACTGCTGGAGATTGTAGCTACTAAATAAAGTTAAATTACAAGATGTTCAGTATTCAATTTTATATACAGGGTTGGCCATATTCGACGGAAAGATGTTTTTTTTTTCAATCATGGGAAACGTCGTTACTCGATCTAACATCTCTTTCCCATGATTGAAAAAAAAAACATCTTTCCGTCGAATATGGCCAACCCTGTATATGTATATATATATATATATGTGTGTGTGTGTGTGTATAGAGGAAAGGCCCCTATTATAAGATACCGAGTTCATTTTGGGTAAATGCTAGAAATCCAAAGACAGAATTTAAAAAAATAATAGTCATTTTGAAGAGAATTTAATAAGCTTTAAGATGATGTTACAAAATTTAATTCAAATTCCATTTTTTTTTAAATTAAAGAAATGTGAGTAAATCGCAAAGTCAAAAAATTGTGCTCCTAATATGAGATGTCGAGATTAGACGCCTATCTCATTTTTAATAGGGGGTTTTCCTCTATATTAAAATATTATAAACTTATTATACAACATGCTTTAAAATTATTTCTTTTGTTATTTCTTTTATCTACGAATTTATTAATCAGCTTGAAATGATATTTTTTGAAATTGAACCTTTAAGTGAATAGATGAGATGGCCACAGCACTCCAGGTATAATTTTCTTTAAAATCTCGTTTTAAAGAAGAAAAGAAAAATGAAAAGCACTGCCTAGTGTCCAAAAGTCTTAAAATCTTTATATTTTTACATTTTTTTATCTTATAAAAATGTAACTAATATAAATTCGACATAAAAGTAAAAACCTAGTAAAAAAACTTATAAAGTTACAATCTTTTTAGGAGCATTATATCTATCAATTTGCATTTTAAACCATCTATTTATTGAAAGGTTAATCAATATTTATAATTTTCTTGTGTAAGACTTGTGCCTTTTAATTCACCCCTTTTGTTTCTATAACATCTTATCATCTGTGCCTATCTGACCATGTTCCCCAAATAATGTTCTTTCCAGAGCAATCTGACTCACTTACCGCGCCACGAGTTTGTCCCGGGAGTAGGAATGGGTATCGCGAAGTGCCCTTATGACCCTGCGGACAATTCGACGGCAGTCTGGGTCGAGAAGGGCAATCCCGGAGACCTGCCAGCTCTTTATTCCGGCACGAACGCCGAGTTCACCAAAGCCGATACCGTAATCTTCCGCACGGATCTCTACAATCTGACTACCGGTCGTAAGACGTATAGCTTCAAGAGGACACTCAAGTACGACTCCAAATGGCTCGATAGTAAGTACTCTTTTCACAAACGATATCATTAGCCAAGAGCTTATAATAATTAAACTTAATAGATATCTATATTTTTTTATTGAATCGAAGATTATATTCAATGACATTGTAATATTCGAATACGTGTTCAAATCTTCGATGTAATTTGGAAGTATTTTTTGGAAGCATATTTTCTATAATTACGTCTCTCCTACTGATAGATATCGATCGGTACGTCCATCATTATCAAATATACTTAAATCTCCGCAGTTCATAGAGAAACCTTTACTGGAAGATAATTACGGTGTGTCGAGGGAACAATGAAATTTCCATTAGGCTTAGAGCGCATAGTATTAATAGAAAGAGGGGTCGTCCTTGATCGGCTAAAAACCGAAGCAGGTCTTCCTGAAGAAATCATGCAGGAAGGGTGGTGCTGCTTAGGAAATAGACAGGGAGCTTTGAAGTAGAACCCCCCGTCAGCCGGGAACACGCTTCGGGTTCAAATGGATGCGAATAAACTGCCCCGCCTATTTTCCAAGGGTACTACTGCCCCTTCCTCGCCAACGACGAGGAGGTTCTCGCGCAGAAAAGCAGAGGAACGACGGCAGGGGTGGGTTAGAAGTGGAATTATAGGAGTTTGGAGGGCGATGTCGGCGCTAGGTTCGCTATCGGACCGGTTAGAGAGGGTGCCGGATCTTTCTCTCTTTCTCTACAAACGGGGTAATAAAATAACACCCCGACGCGATCTTCCTCGTCCTAAACGCTGCGTTCTCGACGAAAGTACCCTCTCCTTTTTCGAGAAAAAGAAGAGAAAGCGAGCCGACTGAAGAAGTTAAAGTTTTCTCGTCCGTCCGCCGGAAACCGCTCTCCCGCTTTACCTCGTCTCAGTCCCGCGTAGTTCGGAAGCCTGAGCTTTAATCAGTTTTACCGGCTCTCTGATTCGTCGGCCGGGATTATTGCGATCCTCTCGATTTTTCGTTATCGGAACGTGGAACGTGAGAGGCGCGGCAAAAGCGGCCCGGCAAGGAAATTGGAAAATGTAGATTAGGACGTGCGTCGAATATAGACACACAATCCGACATGGAATTTAATAGCGTAACTCGCGGGAGGTAGGGGTGTAGAGCGCGCTGATTTGCGATGATCAAGTGTAAATAGAATCCGATTCGTTAGGTTCATCGGTCGTGACGGGACACGAGGAATACGTCGAAATTTTAGTTATACGAAATTTAGTTATACGACCATTTAATATCGAAATCCTGTTCTATCCTTTGACTGTCTACGTTTTAAAATGATTGTCAAGAAAGTCTTGTTCCACAAATAGTTTACATTTTCCATTGAATATTATTCGTTCGTTAGTTCATCAAGTCAAATGCAAACGAAATATCTATTATATGTAAATTCTTAAATAAATATTTTTTATTTATTAATTATTATAAAAATTACTTTTTTTTTCGGTTGGCGAGAAAATAAGTTGTCCGGATAAAAATTAATTTTAACTTGGTCTTTGTCACAATCCTTTCGCGGCGAGCGTTCATGCACGATATATCGGACCGTAATAATGGCGCAAGAAGGTTAGATGGCTGCTTTGTATTTCTCGAGGGGGCTGCTTCCGCTTTTCCTCACCCTGTCGAAGCGTGCCACCACTCGAGCCCACTCCTTCAACCGTCGTCGCCAGGAAGGAAGGTCGCGGTATCGAAGCGGCAAAAGCCGGAGGGAACGGTTGGACGACTTTGTCCCACTTTGTATCCTTCGCGCCCTCCCGCGGGACGCATGATTAGCCATTTGTTTCGTCGTTTAATTTCGAGCCAGCAGCCCTTTCGCTTCTCTACCCCTCCCTCCCTCCCTCCCTGTCTCTCTCTCTCTTTCTCGCCTCTGCCTATTCCTCCGCTTCCTCAAGCTGCCAGGAGCCACCTCCGTTTAGACCCTACAAGCAAGACTACTGAGCGCTACCATCAAGGACCATTCTCCGCATCGAGTTTGTCTATTAACAGAGGCGTTGATTAAAAGCAGGCGAGAGTCCCGGAAGAGACGGATGGGCTCCACGCGCGCTTCTCGTATAATCTTCGCGACTCTCCGACCCTTCCTCCTCGTCGACCTTCCTTCTCCGCTCATAGCTTCTCTTTCTCGCTTCTTTGGTTTACTTGGCGGCATGGCAAGACGCAATGAAGACTGATGCGGTTCGTGGTGCGAGGTCATGATAAGGAAAGCCGGCTCCGAGAGGGTAAATCGCAGACGGAAAGGGAGACGAAGAAAAATAGGGAGTAGAACGCAGTGGACTTAACAAGCTTTGAATAACTAGCTGACGAGCGTCTACTTTCACGGATCCTTGCGCGTGCGGAATGTCACTGGAACATTAACCGTCTTCTTTTCGAATATCCGATGCATTTAAAATGTGAAAGTCTCGTTTTGTCGCGATGTAACGAGACGCTCTTTTTTTGTAAGTATAAGAGAGCACTTTCAGTGTTCGCGAACTCCGTATGTTACTCGTCAACAATGGGGTGCACAATCAAAAGTCATCTCGCTATGAGATGCTTCCACATTTTCTCTTCGTAAATTATTTCTCTCCTTCTCGCTCGTCTCTGTCTATCTACACGGGCTTGTACCGCCCCAATATATCAAACTTCCGCCGTCGAAGCGTCAGACAATCGATTTAATCGCTGAACCGTGAGAGAGATTGCGGCGGCCTCCAGCCGAGCGCCGTCGCATCATAATGTAAAATCGACAAGAAAGGCCCAGCCCGCGACGTTGACGCGATTCGAACGTGGAAAAATTCGATTTTCTTCGCCATTTTCTCGCGTCATCCAACTCCAACTTCATCGTTGTGTGGGATAAATCAGTTTCCTCGGTACAACAAGCAATTACACCAAGATTAAACCGCAACGCTTGCATCGAGCTACGAATAACGCAAATATTTGCGCGATTTATGCCATGGCACATATCGGACCTGAATCTAGTTTGTAGCCAAACCACAGATACACGAAAGTCGTTGATCGAAAATCGACAAAACAGGTTGAAGTTGATTTGTAGTAAATTATTTCCAACTAAGCGGACTTGTGTAGTAATTACGTGTAATATTTCTTAATCGATATCTCGAAAACGCTCCCTAACTGTGGACTCACTAAACCATTGAGAAATTCATTGTTAGATATTAAAGAAATAATAGTAACACAATTTCTCGAGTTAATATTTTGTCATTTTTAACTTCCTGGTATGTCAAAATGTAAATCAATACTTTCTGTGACTGAATCGCTTAGTTTTAAAGTAAACAATGTCTATATTACATATGACACTTAAATAATAAGTTGAATTTAATACATTTCTTGAGTTTAATTGTTTAACTTCATTGTTTTAATTAAATTAACAATATATTGAACAGGAACAGTAACAACTTTTAGATATTGGAAATAATTTTAGAAGTGATTAAAATTCAAATTAGGTAGATATAATTTGACAATACGAATTTAACAGTGTTATTTCGGACTCTTTCTTTGCGCAATTTATCCAAAAATAATAATAAATTCTTATAATTCTACTACGCGAAATTCAGTAAAACCGATTTAATGGCACTTCTCACGCTGTGCAGCTTTTCGAGCTGGATGTTGATGAATTGCAATTTAATTTTAGTTATTTATAATTTTAGTTATTTGACGAAATGAATTTGAATAAATTTATTATAAATTAATTTAACAAATAACACGAGATTGCAAAATCATTTTTCCACTGAATTCAGACTATTTTCCATGAAACATTTTCAAAGGACGCAATTAAAGTGCATTATTTCTAAGCTCTGCTATATAATTTCGTTTTTTATCCTCCCTTCCTCTTGCTTGTTCTTGAAACAGGCACAAAATAATACCGTTGCCTACGAACTGCCTGCGGTTAAACGGAATTCGGAGGAGATTATTGTCCGCGTTTGAACAGAGCTTGGAACAGTCCCGGCGATGAAAGTTTTTACGCATAGAACGAGCAAGGACATCTTCTCGTGTACCACCCGCGGCGAATACTCGATTCGCGATTATTATTGTGCGCGCTTATTGCGGAGTATCTACGCGAACTATCTGCTCTAGATGCAGTTATTTTGCTGTAGAATGAGGTAGACGCGCTAACGGCTAGATTACGCGACCATATAAACTCGCCAGAATATTCTGGTTGAACAGTTTTGCAACTGCGAAATATCGTCTCAGCGAGGGAAACGTACATAGAATTGCGAGGAACAGATTTCAAAGCGCTCGAAAATATCAGAGGATTAATGCTGAGATAATATCACGCCTCTTTATCTCTCTTTCTAGAACCGAACTTTGTGGGTTCGTTCGACATTGGCAGCCATGTGTTCTTCTTTTTCCGCGAGACCGCGGTCGAATACATAAACTGCGGTAAAAGTGTGTATTCCCGCGTGGCGAGAGTTTGCAAGAGGGACACTGGCGGTAAAAATATACTCTCGCAGAATTGGGCCACATACCTCAAGGCCAGATTGAATTGCTCGATACCCGGCGAGTTCCCGTTTTATTTCAACGAAATACGTGAGTATCGGCATATATGTTGTACAACATGATATCTATATATTTTTGCTTTGTATGACATATTTTTTTATAGTATAAATTACACTTTCCTTTCCACGTTTTTACCACACTTAGAATTTAGTGCTTTTAACCCTCCGCCGGCAACATTAATTTTAACTCTTCCGTCAGCACAATAGAGGATTTTTGAAAAACAGAGCAAATTTTTTATTGTTCCGGATTATCTAAAAATTCTGATATATTAGAAGTCGGACTGCATTTTATTTATTTTTTTTACAGATTTAAATTTATCTATCAAAATTCACAATCAAAAATATTGATGGTGCTTTTAAAAATCTCAATTTTTTCCCGGCAGAGAATTAAAGATTTTTATAATTATTTTTTTTCTTACATAAAAAATGTTATGATAAAAATGTCTCTAATCGAAATGATATCTGATATTACAAAATCTTTATTTTTAATGGGAAAAAAACATTTTCGCTGTTTTATTACGTTCACATTCTGACTCATATATTTTAGCGACATGTAATTATATTATTGCGTTCTTGCTCAGAGAGCATTTATAAGGTGCCGGGTGACGATACGCATTTCTATGGTACCTTTACCACATCGACGAACGGATTAATGGGTTCTGCGATATGTTCCTTCCACATTGACGCCATCCAAGAAGCTTTCCGCGGAAAATTCAAAGAACAAGCAACTAGCAGTAGCGCGTGGCTACCAGTCTTGTCCAACAAGGTTCCGGAACCGCGTCCGGGCCAATGTGTCAACGACACAGAGACGTTGCCGGACACCGTCCTGAATTTCATAAGGTCCCATCCACTGATGGACTCCGCGATTTCGCACGAGAACGAGAAACCGGTCTTCTACAAGCGGGACGTCATGCTCACGCGATTGGTCGTCGATAAGTTGCGCATCGACTTCGTGGGCATCGATTTGGATTATACTGTCTACTACGCCGGCTCTAGTAAGTAAACTATCGAATATCTGTCAAGATGAATAGAAACGCGACCTGATAACTTATTGTTCTCCGATAAAAATGCGTGAGCGCGTACCTCTTATCGCGTGTTACAGGTGATGGCCGCGTTCACAAGGTTGTACAATGGATCGACAGCAATGGCGAATCCCAGTCGATCTTGCTGGATGTTTTCGATGTCACGCCTGGCGAGCCGATACAGGCGATGGAGATCTCGAAAGAACATAAGGCTCTCTACGTGGCATCGGATCATCGGATAAAGCAGATCGATCTGGTAATGTGCACTCGACGATACGACAACTGCCTGCGATGCGTCCACGATCCTTACTGTGGATGGGATAAGGACTCAAACACGTGTAAACCTTACGAACCAGGGTAAGTGCTCATCGCATTCTCCGTGATCGTAAAATAAATTGCGAGTACACACGCGGAGTGCAATTTATAATCTTTAATTTTACGCAAGATGCATACGTATTATAAAAAAACAAAGAATAAAACACATTCAATTTTCGTCATAATTTGCTCGCTTGATTACGATACGCAGATTTCGGAGCAGAAATATTCGCGTCGATTTTACGCATCGTATATTTCAGTTACCGCAGATTCATTTCCGTCCGGTGAAACGAAATACTTTTACAAAAATAAAAAAAATAAAATAAAATAAAGGAAAAAAGAAAATTGCAGCTGACGAATCAAAATTCAATTTCGAAATATTTCGGAATAAAATCAACGGCAACGTGAATGTTCGAGATAACACGCGACAGAATTATTGCGTGTATAATCGTGATTTCTGATTGATTTTTTTCACGCAGTCTTCTTCAAGACGTATCGAACACCACGGCAGACGTTTGCGACAGCAGCGTCGGCAAACGGAAACTGGTTGTCACGTGGGGCCAGTCGGTGCATCTGGGTTGCTTCGTGAAAATGCCGGAGGTCCTGGCGAACCAAGAGGTGCGGTGGTACCATTACAGCAAAGAGAAGGGAAGGTATCAGATCGCGTACAAGTATGGCGCCGGCGGCGACAAATTCATCGAGACCTCGGAGAAGGGTCTGGTAATCGTCGGCGTGAACGAGCAGGACGCCGGCAGATACGACTGTTGGCTCGGCGGTGCTCTCCTGTGTTCGTACAACATTACTGTGGACGCGCACAGATGTTCGGCGCCTGCCAAGTCCAACGACTACCAGAAGATTTATTCCGACTGGTGTCACGAGTTCGAGAAGTACAAGTCGGCGATGAAGAGCTGGGAAAGGAAGCAAGCGGTAAGTCGATTCATCTTACTCCTCCTCGGATCAGTCGATATAATGTCGATAGATATTTCTTCAGTTACCGGGAGCGAAATGACGTTGTTGTATATCTCAGATATTCATATCATCGTCTTTTAATATATATATATATATATATCCTCGATTATTCTACTTACTCCTATAGTCAACTGACTCCGGTCTCTCTTTTATATATATATATATATGTATATAGGATTGTCATAAACCGTAATCGAGCCATTCAAAATTTGCATTGCAAAACGATGTACAATTCAGCAGATTCTACGTATATTCAGTTATCTTTATATGCATCGGAACGGATGGATGAAAATTAAATATTTATCATGAAATTACTCGATGTGAGGTAAAGTTTATTGTGGGAAAATATACCTACGGGCGTATAGCTGTAAATCGATAATATGTATCGATAAATATAATTGCATTTGATAGCCGGTAAATGAGAATTACTCTGTGATTGTTCCAAATCGTTCGTAATCTTTTATGTATTACGCAACGACAACTCTTAACGCATAAAACAAAATCAATATAATTTGCACGACAGAATTATTAATATGGTTAGCCGATTTTACGCGTTTACTCTATATAAATATTTGCGCTCAAATTAAGGCGATCGTTAATATTTTATTATATCGTATATCATGACGGATGAGTTCATAATAATCTCTTATAATTTACATGAATATACCGTATTAAAATCAGTCATGATCGATTGTGAAATTTATTTATATTTACTTACGCGAATTGATTTCACGCAGCGTAGCGATCATCTCTAGTTTCGAGCACGTGGTACACGAGGCAACAATGTTGTTTAATACAATACATTCGGGAATCGAGATGCAACTCCCTTTATAGCATCAACGTGCGTGCTTTCTCTGTTACAGCAATGTGCTTCGAGGCAAAACGACAGCAATCAGAATTTACACACGAACGAGGTGTACGGCACGCCCCTCGTCTGATGGAGCCGATCATTGGGTCCCTCGTCGAGCCGAGATTACGATGATACGATGATACGCATAAGCGTCCCACCAAGGAATCGCGGCTGGACCACGACCGGTTGGATCGGCCTGGCCTTCTTGTTGGCCGGTCACGCCACCGCGCTTGGCCCGCTGGTCACTCGAGGACTCTTAAGTGACTGAAGTCGGTCCGCGATTCGCGAACCAGTGAACTGAATAAAAGGTGTGAAGAACGTATGATCGATCGTGTATACTGCTATCCACGTGCCACGGTGCCCGAGAACTTCTCGTCGGCGCTACCGATCGCGAGTGACCATCGAGTTTATTGGCGGTCGGTGACCTGCGAGAACATTCCAGTTCCATTCTCGTCGCGCATCCGATTTTTCATTACGTATATATATATGTATACATATGTATATGTATACATATATATATATATATATCGTACTCGTCTCGCTGTAAATAGACGTGTCGCGTGCTATCCGCGAAAGTGAAACCGGATGCTGAACGCCGCGAAAGGAGCACGAGGACAGCGGGACGATCCTCGGCTCGGTAAATTTCGATACGGTTGCGCAATCGCGCGGAGTGATGTTCCTCGGGAGTGAATGAACGATACCTCTTGTGCCGAAGAATCATGAATAAAGTCCTGATTCCTCTCACACCTGGACCGATCGATGCTGCATGGAGAAACGCGCAGTTTCCTTTCCTTGAACTTATAATTAATTTTGTGAGATGGGGGGAATTTTATGTGTACATACGATATTGAAGCCTCATTTACGGAAGACGACACAACATTGATCGTGATATCATCGTGACCAAGATACCGATTGATCGATTACCGAACATCAATATTAAGCGGTGCGTCAAAAGGAGAATGGCGCGTTGAACTAACAGTTGTTTTCGCATCCGGAAGATAGAAACGAAGTCGAGATGGAGCTTCCCTACGATGAGGGTGGGAGCATCGATTGGAGAATAGTCGCAAACGGCCCGCGAGGCTGAGAGGAAGCGGTGGCGTCAAACGAGAAAAGAAAGGTAAAACGTCGTGTTAGAAAGGAGAAAAGAAAAACGAAACGTGACCAACCGCGCGTTTACGACGTCACGCAGGTTACATATGAGATTATTATCGGCTTTAGAGACCTTTATGCGAGCCGCTGCTGCGCTGCTGCACTCGCGCGACGCTGGTTAGCTTTCCATATCACGTTCGCCGCTTTTGCGGCGCGCACACGCCTATTTTCTACCTGCACCCTTCAGACCCACCCACTCAGCCCTCGTATCCCTGCGCACCTCCGCGTTTTCCTTCATTTTTCCCTTCATATATCGCATCTCGACGATCGCGCGAGCTACTGCCTGTTATCTTTTGTTTGGGAGAACCTTCGTGCCGTTCTGATCATCACCATTATTCTTCATGTACCTACATGAAACGCACAGCGAAATGAGCACACGATGACGCCGTGTTTTTATCCCCGCATATTCGCATTATGTCGACAAAAGCGCGTCGTATTCGCGTGTCGTTTCGTGTCGCGTGGAACCCTCGAAAAAATCGACATACTCCAGTTCGCGAGGAATCACTACCACGAGTACCTTCATGACGCGTCGTCATCGTCGAGAACTAAACATTCCCTCCCCGTTCCCTCCCTTCGAATCAAGGTGCTACGCGGGTTTATTTCCTTCAAAGGAAATCGGTAAAACCCGTGGTTTCAGATCCACGTTATACGTTTCTTTCAAACGCACGTAACCCCGTCTGTTCTTGTTTTTTTTTATCCGATCCTTTCCTCACAGACACACACGCGCGTGCACGAGAGAAACGCGTTACGAGCGATTAACGGCGATCGTTATGTACGCGCTCGTGCACTGTACATAATACCGGACTTGGTAGTCACGTGTACACATTTTCCGCTTAGATAAGTCTAATATTAGCGTAGAGGATATACATATTTGCTTATAAGTTTTCGATGAACATGGCCGGAGAGATCTCTCGTTGCATCCTGCGGTATCGCTGAGTAAACCGGAGTAACGACCGCCAACAAAACTAAACGCGGTGCTGGGGAACATCGAGGCGAGCGATCGTTTCGACGACTTCCGGACTTGAGGTTGCGCGGGCTATCGGAGCTATTGCATTTTTTATCCATGGAACACGTACATCCTTCGGCATTGAAAAGCCTACAGCGCGCAACGTCCGTGAAGTCTGCTTCGCCCGAAAACTGAAATTTTGGCATATTTGCTGTTATATTTGGTTTATCTTAAGATATCAAATATTATACATTGATTATTAGATACTTTTCTTTTTTATTTTAGTACCGCTTAGCTTTCGTTACGTTCTGTTTCATTATATCGCTCGAGAGCTTCTTTCGGACATGGGAACGGGCGTTTCCGACTTCGTGATTATCTGTACATAGATAATAGCGTTATATTTTTATAAAAACGACAGAGAAGACTTACTGCTAAAAAGCAACGGTATGATTTTAATCTATTGTTAGTATTTCGACTATCCGCATTCAGTCAAGTTGATTGGCCACAAAAAAATATCTCTCGATCTCTGAATAAACAAATGTTTTTCAACGAGATGCAAACGAATATTTTTTGACACATACGAAAATGACAGAAATTCAATTTTACCATGCTTCATCGCTAATTTTGCAAATACATACGTCCTCGTTTAACAATCGTCCATGAAAATATGCAAACTCGCACTATAGTGGAAATAGCGTTCGTGTTAGCGTCCGTCCGACTTTTCCTCGGAGATCTCGACATACATTTTATAATCAACGCGACAACAAATGTTTACCGGTGGTCATTTAGCGCGGTTTGTCAAACGATCGACGTATCGAGATAGCACCCAGCCAGCCATAATCAGCACACGTACACGTAGACTATAAAGAGTAGTAGGGGAGGTCATGACACCTTTCTAAACACGGATTTTAGTTCCCTCAAGTAGTTGATCGCATCGATGATAGTTTCGCTTTTACTCTTAAGTTTGTACATAGACATTTATATTGTAACATTCACAGTATCCTCGGTAATACAGCAGCGCGGAGATGCCCGATCGAGCCCTCGATGGGCGCGGCTGTTATTAACTTCTGTACAGAGATCGTCGCGATTGACGATTTACCTTTTGTACCTATAAGGCTCAACCTATACGAGATTGTATGCGATAAGAGAGAAGATTCCTCCAATAAGGAAATCGCTGGAAAAATCTGAGAGACCGAAGTAGCGGAGTTGTACCTAAACAAGACCTAGGAAGATATAAGAGAATAATACAATAATCTAATCCTCGAGTATGTACTTATTATGAGCTTCAACAAGTATTGAATAGTATTATGACGTAGGATTAAGACCGAATACACATTAGAGATAAAATCGAAAGACTTTCGGATCGAGACTGAGCTAGTCTCGAAGTCGCGCGGATCGACAAGGATTCCGTTGATCTTATGAAAGTTTCGTTGCTTTTAAAGATTCTTACGCAGGATTTTTGCGTTTTGAACAAGAAGAAACGGTAAGCGGATCCTCGACGATCCGTTCGGTCCATTTGTATCTACAAATCATCCTTAAATTTCTCCAGTCATCAACCGACGTCCCGAATCGTAGTAGATCGCAGACGCGTCTGGATATAAAGATGAGCAGAGAAAAGCGATTGAAAGAGTGTTATGGGCGAGTGCATGCATGTTGCGTGTGTATGCGTGTGTGTGCATGCGTACGATTGCATGATGTCACGGATCGATACGTAAAGAATAGTAAACCTACCTATCGCATATTTAAAGAAAGTTATAAAAAGAGTAAAAGCAAACGTAATATTACGATAGAATAGTAAAGTACACGAACTTTGGCTAAGAGCGCCTTCGTGCAGTCCTTGCGGACCATGTCACGTCAATCGCGTGTTTACGGTAATGGAGAGTGGGAAGGAAATATCGATCGCGAATGATGGTCGCAGTCTTGCCAAGAAGTGCGAAGAAGTGCGTGCCCG
The DNA here is from genome assembly GCF_024713525.1 of Acromyrmex echinatior. Taxonomy (NCBI): domain Eukaryota; kingdom Metazoa; phylum Arthropoda; class Insecta; order Hymenoptera; family Formicidae; genus Acromyrmex; species Acromyrmex echinatior. The sequence goes on from NC_141870.1 coordinate 4,381,794, forward strand.
ATGCGAGTGCACGAAGGCGCGCTTCGGGTTGGAGTAGGCGTGATCACGGAAAGCAATCTAAGTTGAACTAAAAGTTGTTAGATATATTATTTGTAAGATTACTGTATGTTGCGTGAATGCGATTGATGCGGCGGGATATCGCGAGCGGAACGATCGATCGGCGACGTAGAGGAAGGTAGCCTGCCCCGCCAGCGAGGCAAAGTAGTTTCGCCGCTGTTCGTCGAGACGTGAGCTCGAAACGCATCCGAACGAGAGAAAAAAAAATAAATAAATAAAAGATCTCGAACACTGCCTGCGAAATCCTAATCGATTATCCCGCAACGTCGACCGCGAGAAGGCGAGATAGACTATAGACTCGGTTTAATGTATGCGATACGCGAGACGATTTTGGGTTGACAGCCCTCGTGGTTAACTCGTGTAAGGGAAAACGTAAAGGGGGGAGAGAGACACCCTAACTGAATAATTAGTTACGACGACATACTACTATGATAGGAAGAAAGGAAAGAAGGATAGACCCGCGATAATGATTTATTAAAATATATCACTAGGACTAGCCGACGACTGTCTTAGGTTTTCAAGTATCGGAAGCGTAGACTCGTTTCTCGGGTGGTGTAGCAGAGGGAGGGTGGGACGGGGAAGGATTTGCTACACATGGCGCTGCGTGTATCCTTTACTTTTTGTATCCTGAAGATTACGGACGCGGAAGAGCGGGAATGATCCGTTAACTGATTTCCTCTTAATTTCGCCCGCCTTTCTTTCCGCTCTCGTGTCACCGGCGCCGTTTTTCTCCCGTTTTTCTTTCCCCCTTTTTTTACGGATATATCTTGCCTTAAAGCAGAAAATTGGAGCGATCTCGCGCGCGCGCGTGAGATTAATAGTTCATTCGTATCGTGGAAAACTCATCCTTCATCATCGCCGTATTTTTCTTCGTTCTTTCGGTTCGCTTCTTTTTTGCATTCTGCTCGTTCCTGTCGACAGCAGAGCGATCAAGGGTGGAAATTAGGGCCAGGGCGGTAGCGCGCTGTGAGTCGTTTTGAAGCTCGTAGGAGCCGATATATCGCTTAAGGGAATTCAATTTAGCCGCACGGTGTAAGGGACGGATCCAGCATCGCTCGAGGTAACACCACCGTACCTCGGCATGCATCGGCGCATCGGCAGTTTTGTTTATGGAACGTAATCGTGAATATCGATCTTCCTCCAAACGCCTCGCCAAACGTTCTGTTTGTTCGCACCGGGCGATATGTTTATCGATTAAATCAATTCGGCCACACGCGTCATCATGCGCTTGTCCGAGAACAAAGTGGCTTTTCGGAACGCAAAGTATGTTGGAAAATTTTATCGTGGGATAAAATTAAAATTTTTATCATTTATATCATAAGGAATTATCTTGTAAATTTCTGCAATCATTTGAATCGAGGACGAAAGCGAAATCCCGCTGAATATGCCGATGTAATTTTAATTGCGTTGTACTCGATCATATGCGACACACGATCGATCGATTCACGGTACGCGCCGCCTAAAAATTCAGAATTATCGACACGTATGTGCGATTATCATGTGCGTTAATAACACGACCGTAGGTAATTTTTAGTTCAAAGAATTTCGTACGATAAGAGACCCTTTTAGATATTCACCTATTACCTAAACCTAAACATCCAATCGCTATTTTTATCAAAAAAAAAAAACATGTTAAAAATCTTTAATAGTTATCCATTGTTCACTATTGCTATAATAAAGTTTTGCTTTAATAAATGATCGATCTGTATATAATTATTTTACACATTCATGTCCCAGATCTTACAAGACTACGTGAGAAGCACTATATAAATTGTAAGTAGAACTTTAAAGATAGATACTTGATACACGTAAAGCCCTCTTTTATTGAAAAGACAGGCTACTTATAGACTTTATTCAAGTCTTCAAATAATAGAAGAAGGACACCAGAAGAAATACGCCAGAAACCACAGGTAAGTCCAACTCTTGTAAACAACTGATCACGGATGCTTTCCAGTTCGTCGACGTTGTCGGCGACGAAGAGAGGCATGAAATTCGCGATTTCGTGGCGCAAAATGCAATCAGCGGACTATGAGAAAAAGGATTGAACGCCGTCCGAAGCGACAGCGAACAATGTACTATTGCGAGTCTCCGGTCGTTTCGTTCGAGCATCACCGATCGATACAACAACCTTAATGTCGGTGTATACTCTCCATTTGAATAATTACGTGCGATTACGGACTGTACGGTTTACATGTAGCGGCTATAGAACCCTAGCTGACGGACGTCATTGGCGTCCGACTTATTGTTAAAGAGATAGACGCTTGCGTCATACGTTGTACGAGCCAAGGTATTTGTGATGGGGTTCTTGATCTATTGTGACGTCATCGGAACGATACCGCGTCAAACGTTACTCTTTCTTCAATGCACACTTCTTCGGAACTCCGTGACGTGGGCCGATTGACTTCAAAGGTGTGCTTTGCAATGTTACCGCGCTTTACCGCGGTCGGCTGCCGGGAAAGGGAAAGGTCGTGGGAAACATGCATGCAATGTTCCCTCAAACGGGGTTGAATGTAAAGCCGCCCTGAAATCGACACGCCTCGCCGGTACGATGTTTGTAGTATTTAAAGAACAACTGCACAGCTTATAACGCGATGTATGTCTCTGCAATTCCGTCAGACATTCACGTAATTTTATCCTTTACACACGTCTTTCGGACACACGTACTTTTGCAAAAGTTTCAGCAGGTGAATGAAGTTCAATGGCTGCGTTCAGCAGAAAAAGCAGCTTTGCAACTGTTGCTAAATTCTTTAGTGTGATTGGTCTTGGTCTGATTCTTCACTGAATCTATAAATATATAATCCAATTGTATTAAAAAAATTTCACAACAGATGCAAAGCTGCTTTTTCTGCTGAATGCAATCAGTGATGCAGCAGTAAGCGAAGAATTTCAGTTCTCATCAGTGTTCTCATACAAAAGAAAAAAGAAAAGAATATCAGAGAAGATATAAGCTAGAAAAAATCAATTCGACTTAGATCGTATTTCGAATACAAAATTTCTAAACTCACACGAAATTCAATTTAAAAATCTAATCCGATAAAGCGATATATCGACACGTTGCACTGCTCGGAAGTTGCACTCGGTCGAATGAAGTCTGACGGGTCGTATTAAATCGGCGCGAGTCTATTGATCTTAACTTTGTTAGCCATGCCAAACGCCGATGAAAGATATATACATCGGCGTCGATACGGAGATTGAGTTCGACCATCGCTTGATGGTTCGCGCGTGTTCCATAAGTGGTTATAGTTAACGATGCTTTGCTGTCGCCATTAAATAAAACGCATTCTGGGACTGCCAGACTGGATGGTGGATCATTGACTGGACGGTGCATGTCGATGATAACAAGCGATATCTGAGTGCGTAGCGTAAACTGCAAAATGTAATTGCCGTCAAAGCGGCGCGTTTATAGTCGTCTTTATCACTTTGCCTCTACACCAACATCCTTTGTGAATATTTCAGGTATCCGTGGCCACTATCCAAGTTTTAATGGAAATGCTCTATACGCTTTAATTAACTATTACGAACTATTCGAGCACCGAACTGTTGGACATGGAGGGACTGAATGTTTATTCTTTCGCGTATTCCGCGTATCACGCGAATATTTGCACGTGCGGTATCCGCTAGTTTATACTCGTTTCATATTTGTGCCACGGATATATGCATGGGGAGTTTATCCGCGAAGCTCTGTGTGCAGCTTAATTCACTTTACTCTTTCTGGAATGTGTATTTGTATGTGTATGTATGTACATATATGTACCCGATACTGTTTTGTTAGGAACATTTATATTACAATACATTACGCTATCGCACAATGTATACCCGCATTAGTACTTTTAATTCTCATTAGTAATGCACGTTTGCAAATGGGTTAAAATATTTGACGTATCGTATGTGCGTAATAATTTATTAATTTCTACTTATATTACGTTCAATATTTGTAATAATGTAGTGCGGAGAAAGTATGTTCATAGAATTAGTTCATGGAATATTGTTATTTATCGTCTTTGCTAATAACAGCATGACTGCTCTCTCTCTCTCTCTCTCTCTGTAATTAAAAAACATAAAAATACCTACTCTCTATCCCGTCTTATATATTCCCCCTAAAAGAACTGACCCGTAACGAAAAGATATTCTTGTGCCTGCTATTTTCGTGATGTTAAGATCAATTGAAGTGACGTTAGAAACAAAAGTATATTTACCGCCTTTTTTATTCGTTTAATTATCTAACGAGGTATGCTTGAATGAGGTATCAATTTAGAATTGGACGGCGATTAAGAAATAATATTTGAAACTAATGATCCGACCCGCGATTCATTAACGCATTATTTCCTCTTTATGTTCTCTATCGCGACATTCTCCACTCATGATTAGCGTATCATTGTCCGCTTGCCACTTTTGTTCTCTTCCCTATGTTTCTATCACGCGGATTCATCATTACTATCCTCCGCTTTAGGGTGAAGTAACCAATGCAAATCGGTTAGCCGATATATTATCGAGATATATTATCGACCGACCACGGCCCGTATTTCCCAGCATCACCGATATGATATACGTATTAAAAAATCACTATTCGAAACCAGTCAGCTGCACATCGATTTAACTTCGTGATAGCCGCAATTCCCGTTTTAACCGTCATTTGTCTTGCGTTCGGGGCAACCGAATCGTAGTCTGTTGACATTTTTCAAATCCCAATACGGGTTCTCGCCCTATTTCTAGCTTCACGTTCAGCTCAGTGAATCGCTTGTTAAATTTATACGCGCTATTTTATCTGCTCGTCAATGAATTTTCGCAAATAAGAATATGAAAAGGAACAGAAATTCTAAAATAAGCTCACACTTGATGTCAATAAAGTGTCACGTTAATCATTTTTATTCTTAGTACATTCTCAATTCGATTGAATTTAACTTCAATTTTTTACCTTCTTTTATCGCTGTTCATTATTCTGTAGAAATAAATTGTAACATAAAAACTTTGTGTCGTACATATTCGCAATAGTTATTTATTTTATTTGAAGTTTTTCAATTCTCCACTCCTGTAGTTATACATTTTGCTTACAAGGTTGATCTGCACTCTCTTCATCTCTCCGTTATAATCTTTTATTTTTTTTCTTTTACATCAACCATCGTTACCATCCGCGCGCGGATGTTTTTTCTCCCTTTCTTCTTCTTATTTTTTTACTATATTGGATGGGTGGCGAAATTTATAACACCGCCTTCGAGGATCTAAACGTTAAGGCTAACGGCTTCCACTATAAGGTAGTATATGACTCTACTACACTCAACAGCCTGATAATGCTTTACTTGCATTATGGAAAACAGTTCGTTAAAACCGTATTATCCGCTCCGCCGAGCGGCGGTGCTGGCCAGAGGCTCAGCTGCGTGCTACGAACTGCCGTATATCGCGATATATCGCTTCTCGATGGTCTTCGCCGTAGGAAGTACTTCGAGAATTCATGAGGAAACTTGGCGGGTTCAAAGGGAGACCTTGGTGCTGTCAAGGGTTGCAATAGCGGGTGATATAGTTATCAAGAGCTTGGACTGTGACCTACTGCATACAATACCCCCCTCCCCCCCTTCGGTGTCCTTCGTAGATCCCTTTGATCTAAGGAAGGAACAAGGAGATGTCTAATATCAACTAATATAATAACAGTAACCGGAGCCGAATGATCATTTTCATGTGGAATTAATTTGTGGAACGAAATTAATATTTCTTTATAATAAAAGATATCCAAGAGAGAAAGAAAGTAGTTAAAAAGTTTAATTTTCGATATTCAGAGGAAAATCGCTTTCATAACGTCGTAATTACTTTTTGATGGTCTTCAGTAAAATTAATAATTCATTAATAATCCTTAACATTTTTTTCCTTTGCTATAACATCTAATTAATGATATCACAAATAATTATGGTAATATACGATATATGTATAACGACGCTATAAAATCATAATGAATCTTCTCGTGACGACAATTTTTCTTACTTATGAAGATGGATTCTTAATTCGAATACGGCATTGTCTTCGACTTCCGTCTTTATCGCCGGTAGCTTCTAAGATCGCAACGCGCGACGAAGGATTCTAGTTCTTAAGGCTCCAGTCGAAGTCACCTCGATCTTCGACCGTGTCGTGTTACCACGCCCACTGACTGCACCGTATCTATGGTCTCATTGTGCTTTAAACAAAGCGACCGCCGTGAATTGTTCGGGATTTAATGAAAGAAGAATCCCCACAGTCACCCACCACCTACGTCTGTCCGCAGGGGTCCAGCATCAAATCCTCCAACTGATTCCTGAATTTATCGGGAGGCCACGAAATAGGCGTGGAATCTGTTAAACGAACCGTGAACCGACACCCGAGAATTTTTCACTGAACAGAGGAAAATCGCTCCACCGCCGAAGTGTTCATCGCGAATTCCGTTTGAGAGCCGATTCACCAGGCGAGATTGCTTCATTTTTGGCTGTCTCTTAATTAACGTACGCTCGAGGAAATTGTGGGAGATTCTATATTGGTAGAGACGTGTGATTAATCCGCTACTGTTTTAAACAGGCAAAAACTGTCAGGAACATTATGGATATTTAAATTTTAACTGACGCGCCGGTGTAATCGTAGAAGTGTACACTACAAACGAAAGCCCTCGTTGTACCTCGGACTCGTTACCGCTATTTAATCCTGTCGTCAACAGGCATGTTTCGATATTCTACGAGACTGCACGGTGACACGTCCATAGCAGAAAAACAGCAGACAGATGGTTTGTGAAAATCAAGCCTCTTGGCAGTGCTTCAAATTTTTCGGTAAAATGCAAAAGTTGTGTGATCATGCAACGTGTAGCGTCCACAATGACTCTCAGCTTGAAATTAAATCCAGCAAAAACTTAAATCCGCATTACAATTACTGTTTAAACTTTTTTTAATGCACAGATAAATATCTATCTACTTCGAAAATAAATTTTTGAGGCAATAAAAAAGAAAGAAAGGAAGGAAGAGAAACGATATATATTTATATATTATAATATTTCTATAAAATATTGATAATTAAAATTAAATTAAATTAATTTATTCTCAATCTTAAAAGATCGATACACACTCCGGTTTAAGAAAATCTTTATTAAATTCAATATTTGATAAATAAAAGAAATCCTACATTCGGAAAGCGGATCTTAGGCCTCCTCTACAATAATCCCACATCTATGCAGCAGATCACAGGCTTGTTGCGACAGCCAATCTGATGCGTCAATATTAAAGCAACAAGCTTTCCATCTGTGACACAGCTTATGCGACTATTGTAGACGAGGTCATAGTGTTTAAATATTTCTGTATAATTCATATACATATTCGACTTTACAAACCGTGAACTGAAATTTGTTGCGATCTTGAAACACAATCATAAACAGAATCAGAATAGTAATATCACTTATTACAAGCAATTTAATAATATTTTATGCTATCGTAATAAGCATCTACAAGAACATTAATAATCAGACGTTAATGAAAATCCTAACTCTGCGAAAAAATTCCGGGACGGAAATTAATACAATTCTGCCTGCTTTCACTTGCTTGTACGAATATTCACTCCACTTTGATCGAACTTTCAACTAAAATTCTTACGAACTAGAGCACGAAAACAAAAAAGATTTCTGAATGACGTGCGCGCAGGAGGGTGTTTTAACGACTAGGTTCGCGGGATAAGAGAGAGAAACGAAAGTCGAACTTTTTGACGACTGCGAGACCACACAGCGAGATAAACGTCGCCCCTTTTACGAGTCGCGACAGAGCGGCTAGTAGATAGCGACATGCACGGGTCAGCCGTTCCCGCAGAGGCGTAACGACTTGTTTTGTCAAGCGGCGGATCGAACAGCACAAATCACTCGGTGACAAGGGAGGGACGGCAGGATGAGGGACGATCGCGCGTCGCAGAAATTGCTGCGAGTGGCGTTTTCGTGAACTTTCACGCCGTTCGCAGCGGAGACGACGGAGGCAATTGTTGCGGTCGAGAGAAATACGGAAACAGACGCGGAGAATCAAGGAAATCAAGGAGAACCACCGGAAATCAAGGGGCGAAAATTACAGTCCCTTTGCAGCTACTGGCAGAGATGATAATGGCGATCGTAGCGGTAACCAGGGTTTGCGATAATAATTATGCAAGCTAATTCAGCAAAGCGCCGTTAATCCAATGTAAACGTTATATGTATATATCGCATGACATCGTTGTCACGTTTGGCACGTTTGACCTAATAAAAATATTGCCGACAGAGCCGTGTAGCGAGGAACGGTTTCTTGCGTTCCACCTCGTCTCGTAATCGACCACTTCTTGTTCATCGTTATTTCCTCTGTCGTCTTCTCTTCTACTTTGTCCAACATCCGACATCTCTATAACGGCCAACATTGCACATTATTGCATCGGACGATATACGGCGCTTCGTATTTCTCTCTGTCAAATATATAGACGTTTCTTATTGGACTCGCGGATATTGTTTTATGTGAACCGATGTAGGTAGTCAGCAAATCTACCCAGCGCCGCGCTCGGACATTTTGTCACAGTCGCGCGGATAAAATCACTTTAAACGAGATCCTCTCACACGGTGGATAATTGAAATTTCGTCGTTCATGATACGCGATAATGAAATTATGACGCCCCGATATAGAAAATTGAAATTCTCACGCATTCGTTGCACTGAGCTGCATTGTTAAAAGGGGTATCACGTATATCCACTTAATCATATTAACGGTGTATTACTCGCGCTCGCATAAAAATCTCTCGCTGGAAAATGCAATGTAATATTATTGTTTTCAGAAAAAGTATTTCAACGTAAATGTAAACAGAAAAATGAAATCTAAGAAATTATTGTTTAATTGCACATATAAATAATATTCCACGCGCAATGAAACAATATTGCTCCAAAACGTAGATACATAGTAGGCGATTAAGATCCGATTACCTAATTGTAAGTTAGTCACATGGATACCGAAATAGAAGTTGCAGTTTTGCTTTGATAAAGTTAAATTCAAACGGTCGAGTTACAGTGGTATGTCGTTTAAACCGTGAAGTACTTATCTAGAAAATTGAAAGCAAATTGCATTGAAATTTAAAAGCAATCCTGAACCTCGTTACACTGGAATAACACGCGGCTACAGTCCCATGCTGCGCGATCGGTCGAGCCGTTTTAAGCCGATTTCGCGCGAAGCGGTAAACGAATTTTAACCAATTGCGGTAAAATGTAATAACGAAATTGCTCTCGCCGCGATATAAAACAAAGCGCTCGTAACAATTTTTTCCATTTCGTGCTTTCAGGTGGAATAGTTCAGTCTCAACTCCCTGCAAGTCAATTCTTCTTGTGTTGCTTCTAAAAAAACATTTTAATTTTGATCATCGCAAAGTAAATTTTGGTCAACAAATAAAAAGATTTATACGTTAAAGCAAATCTCTGAAATTTAATTATATTAGTCTTGTATTTTTATAGACAGTGTTGAAAAATGATCTCAACGCGCGAAAAATGATGTCAGCGCTTCACGATCTCACTTTTCTTTCTCGCAGAGCGAGAGGAAGCGGACGGAGAGACCGGAAGGCTGTGTGTGGCCAAGTTTCGGACTTTCGTGGGTTTCCGCGCGGAAGCTCTGATCTATCGCTACCTTAAAGCAAAGGGAAAGCCGCGCGGTGGCGATTCCGCGGAACGCGGCGTCTCTAAACGAAGGGGAAATCGAACTTTTCCAATTGATTCGACTTAACTGGCTAGGAGGGAATCCAGCCAGGGTAGCAATCGCCTTCGACTAACGCTGCACCCCCGTCGCGTCGATCGCCCCTATTCCGCACCACCTTCGACTTCACTTGGATGAAGCCGAAGGCGAAATATCGCGCAAACTTTATCGCGGCCATGCTCGCCTCGTCAGCTCGCTCACAGACGCGCGAATGCTCACCTTACCTATGGTCTGCACGCTATGTATACTCGCACGTCCGACTTTTTGACTTCTCAACTTTCTGCGGTAGATCGTTATCAACTTCGACCGCGCTCCGCGAATCGCCCGATTTTCGGAATCGCGGAAGGAAAACGTGGATAATTATAGCCGTGGGTGAACGCGGCGAATCCTGTCGGCGGACCTCGAATAAAGAAAAAAAATTATTTCGTAGTAAAATTATAATTGCATTTCCTCTTTCGGAGAAGCAAATGCATTTAACAATTTTAATTGTTTATGCGAGAAGAGAGACTTTAATATCTACCGAAATTTTAAATTACAATATATTTATATGTATTATATTTGTATTATTTGAACTTTAAATTTATACCGATTAATAAGACAAATAAGATGCAGTTTACTGCAAGAAAATTGCCAATTTTTTATTATAATGAAGAGGTATTATTCTTGTTTGAATTGTTACATATGATCCTGAAATTTGCTTTATACTTTATATTTAATTTTAATATGTATCGATAACGTACAATGTTGTAATACGTTTTAAAATCAAATTATTAAATAAATTAAGATACTATTTTTTTAATCAGTTTCTAGTATTGCATATAATATGCATTTAATGTATTATATCCAAATAAATGACGTAGCAATACATGAATTTTGATGTAAATATGATTACATTTACATATCCTTTAATAAAAATCTCCGAGTTTCAATTAAAAATCTCATAAATAAATAAAACTTACTTTCGGATTTAAATACTTAATAACTGCTTAATTCAATATATGAAAACGAAGCTATTTATAAATAATTTATACGTTATCGGTATCTATCAGTCTAGACAGTTTAAATTATTAATTCGATGCAAATAGATATATCGCACAGACTAGTAAATATTGATATAAGATATATTCCAAATAACTTTTTCAGAATAAATGATTTAATTGATTAAATCATTTTTTTAATTATCACAATAACTTTCTTTAATTTCTATTACGTTTTACCATTACTTTATATAAATATTTAATTTTCTTTCTTCAGTTTTACTAAGAAATTTTCAAAATAAGTAAAACATATTCTTTTTACAAGTAAAAAGAACATTTTATAAAAAATATGCTTTTTAAATGTATTACACAAGTGTCTATATTAATATACCTATTATACATCAATGTTTTTATTCTTTTTTATATACATGTATCTAAGGTGACATACTGAAAAGAATTTTCAAAACAATCACGCGTGAATACAGCCAACTCTATATTACGCGATATCAGTGATCCTACAGCTTGTCGCGCTACTCGAAGTCGGAGGCAAGTGCACTTTACGTGCTTGATCCGCTTGTCAGGTGCGCGCCGACTGCGTAAATCAATCCTAGCAATAATTTCCCGGGATTAATTGGCGAGTGATTGACACGGCGTTTCGAGAGCGCCCGTACTCCCAAGCAAAGCCTCGGAATTGAATGCAGAAGGATAATTGGTTTCGGCACGCCGACAGAAGTAGCCCATACGAAGCCGGTAATAGCGAATTTGCTATCACCGCGTACGCGAGATTAATCGTATATTTGAACTATAGATAAATGGATCTCTCCTCTCCAAATCCTCAGACTGACGCATTGTCGAGGAATCCACACAAATGAGAAGAAGAAACTGCCATAATTGAATTGGAAAAAATTATGTCATACTTTTTATAAACATTTTTTTTTAAATATTAAAGATTATTCATTTTGTGCATCTTCACACGAAGAAATACGATTGAAATTTAATATAGTCATTCGTGTCATTTCTTAATATGACATGTAAGTAGTGAAACTGACGATAAAATGATGCCTTTGTTCAATATAATCAACGTAACAGCAGAAAATTCAGTTACACACTTTGACATTTTGCATAATTAAACTATGATCTTTATCGATCGTAAAAGCTATAGAATATGGTATAAAGCATCAATATAAAAAGATATATAGATAAAAGTTTTAGCGACTATACTTTATATAAAAAATAAACGTGAATAAAAAATATTTATTTTTGTGCAATTGTAAATTGATTAGTGATTTATGTAATTAAAGAATCGTGTCTGTACTTTTTTACTTGTACGATGGCACAATTTAATGGCACAATTTAATTAAAAAACGTGTTACATTTTCGTAATCTACCACGCGTATGTAAATTTATTATTATAAATTTTTTTATAACATGTTTTATATCGTGATGCGTAAATCACCATAAACGAAGGTTTCTCTGACGAGGTGAATTTTAATCATGCAGACGTAACTTATATATGTAGAGCGCGCTTTTTGGCTTATTTGAGCTTCGAAGTTAGTGAAAATCGATTGTCCATCATACTTAATTATGCTTGAAAGCTGAGAGAATGATTTATGAGCGTGTGAGCCATTTGAGACTATGCAGGTCATATAAATGAGCAATCGATGAGCCAGTAACACTATCTAGGTTGATAGACGATCTCATCAAACGCACCCTCATTCTCGTTTAAATCATTTTCTTCCGCTTTATCGTTAATGTCATATAAATTGCTAATACACATATTAATAACTAAAAAATAATAACTAAAAAAAATGTAATAAATAAAATAATATTATGAGTTTATTTTATTGTTATGAATTTTAACGATAAATGTGAAAGAATAAACCGATTTCATAATCAGATTTTTATTACTGATTTTTATTACTGAATTAGCAACAAAGATGCTCCAGTATTATTGAATTTTCTTTTATTATATATTACAATCTGATTCAGTATGCACTTATAACGATTAGCGTGCATTTAGCACATAATTCATGTTACTTTGTACTGTAGAGTTTCAGGAAGAAAAGTATGCATTTATCGATAAAAGCGCGTTCTAAATATTTATTGTAATGGCTTTTTTGTTAAAATAAATTTGAGATAAATTAACATAAATTTACAATCAACATAAACCATTTAATATAAATTTATTATTACGGTATCTTATTCAGACACATACACGCACACACACACACACACACACGCACGCACACGCACACACACATATAAATATTTATCGTTTCCTTTTTTACATCTTTTCCTCTCTCTGTATTTATTATTATAATTTTTCTTATACTATCCTACTTTTGCTAACTACTGCATAAATTTAAGTTACTGAAGAATTAGAACTTGATATAATGCGATCGCAAAGTATTAAATCAAGTTCAGTTTATTTATAAGATATACCTGTAGAACTATAACAAATTAAAGTATATATATATATATATATGTATATATATATATATATATTAGGTGTTGGAATTAATTCGTAGCGTTTTTTAATGAAAGAATGTTATTTATTTCACATGAGCATTAAAAAATACATTAATGAAAGTACTTCCCATCACTTGTAAAACGCTACGAATTAATTCCAACACCTAATATATATATTATATATATATATAATTTTAATACATTTTTATCTCTTATCTTATTTAAGTTTACACCCATAATAATAATATTTATAATGATTTCTTTTTGTTTTATGCTTCGCCATGAAGTTACGATTTGTAAAAGAGTTTTTAAATAAGATAGTTCATAAGACACTCGATAAAGCAGTTAAATACGGATCTGAAAAGCATAAGACACTCAAGAAAAGATCAGAGAAGATTTTAAATGAAAGTCGATAATATTTGTATATAGAAGTTTTGTATACTCGAAGTTTTACATTACTTGGACATTAATCCATATTAAACATAAAATGAGCATTAATATAAATATTAACGCAGAACAATATTAGATAATTATTAACATGGAAGAATATTAGATGGTTATTGTGGCACAATTAATAAGCTCGAAAATACGAAACAGTTATAATAAATAGTTATAATATAAAATTAATATTTAATAAAATAATATATTTATAATATACATTTATAATTATATATTTATATATATATTTATAATATATTAATAATATTTATAATTAATATTTTTAATTAATATTTATTATCTGCAAAATATTTAAGGCAAAATAAAACAGAGCATAACTTCAACGATGTCTAACAGTTCTGCCGACACATATATTAAATTCTACAAATTTGCTAAAGATAGTTAGAAGTAAACCGAAACGTACGAATTAAGTCTGTATTGAAAAAGTCGTTGTTTCCAATATACATATTATATGAAGAGTTTATGACTATTATATAAATTGCGCAACAACTCCCGCGCTGTGTAAAGTTCTCATTGTCCGTAGCACTATATTTTTGATTTTTTAAAACAATTTATAAAATAAAAAAATTCTGTAATACAAATTTAGAATAAAAATTTTTATCTATTTTCATTATTGAATAATTACGAAGGAATAAGTAAAAATATGTTTGAAAATATATGTGTATTTAAAAAGTTTAAAATATTAAGAATTGATTTTTCTAAATATATAATATATACTTTCTCGAAATATTTTATAATAAATCATAACTATGCATAATAATATGTAAATATTGTGCTATATTTAAAATTTATATAATAAGAAATAAATTTTTTATTGGTTTTTCTCTAAAACGACGACTAAAATTAAAATAAATAGATTAGCTTTAGAATGTTATTTCAACTTTCTAAAGATATTTATAAATCTGAAATATTTTAAGGCTATCAATTTATAGATATACATACTTATTTGTTTTACGAATAAAACTCCAAGTATACAAATCAATCACACAATAATAATAACAATTAGTTGTGATTTCTTAGAGGATTTGCCATAGAACATCAATAAACTTTTTCTCTCTCTCTCTCTCTCTCTCTCTCTCTCTCTCTCTCTCTCTCTCTCTCTGTTTGTCTATCTATTTATTATTTTTGCTTTTTTTTGTTAATCTATTCGATCGCGCTCAGTAGCCATCGCAACAATTCCGAGTATAGTATTACATTGTCTCTCGCGCTCGACGTACCTAATGCCCACTAAATCGACGGGAGCGACGAAATTCGTGAAATTTCGAGGCTTTTAAACGAACACCCACGGTTTATAGCCGTATTACATCCACTCTTGGAACACGCGCCAGTTAACTGGAACGCCGGGCGGAGTCTTTCGCAAAATTCCTGATGTCTCTTGTAATGCGATAGCACATGATGCATGACGCTGAGGACGTAATGCCACCGTGAAAGAAGGGATTTCGAGTGAGATCCTATTACTTCGATGCTTAAATTGAAAGAGCGTTGTTCACGCGATACTAGTTTAAAAGAAACGAGCAAATTTACACCTGCCTCATCCAAAATACTACACAATATATGATAAAATAACATTTTTTTTCTGAGTATTCTCGTTAATTCATTATTATTCAATTTACAGCGAAACGCACACAGCGTTATTGACACACATCAGTGACACTTGACATTCATGTCTTTTCAGTTGCACATTAGTTAGATAGTTAATTTGTAAATCATTCTCTCTCTCGTATATACAAATAACGTGGCGTGTACACAAAATTGAAAACATCGTTTGGGGCAACGCGTTAATGTTCGTTGGAGCCTTTGACACGTTTAGCCATTTGCGTTTGACGAAGGATTCGAGCAAATTGCAATTTTCCGGTAGGGTCACCGGACGGTTAAAACTTGAAAAATGTCAGCCAATTTTCAGTACTCTGTACCGACTTTTCGTACCTGATGAGCATTTTTCTATCCCATCGTTTACGAACCCACCCCTTCTCGTTTATCACGCGTATCTCGTTTATCACTCTTGTCTAGGAGACACAGAGGAATTTTTCCGATTAGTGTCCGAGCCTTCGACTGACCGTAGCTAATCGCTCTGAACAACATTGTAGTAAATATAGAATACATTGATGTCCATTCGCTATACGATAAATTAATAAAAAAATAAAAAAAATATAAATAATATAAAAAAAATTGCATTTTCACGAAAGATTGCTTCGATGAAATTCCGTATGTGATGTTTTCACTTCGACGTTTATTTGGCACGTTTATGACGACTTCATGTTCCGCATATTCATCTTTGAATACTACATTTAACTAAAGTATAAATTGCACATCCCAACGCGGAATTCGTACTGCAACGTATGCTCGCATTGCGCTGGAAGCGACACGTAGACAGGTATGATCTACGCTATGGGTATGAAGCGAGCTAGAACTTCGCGAAATAGGTTAGCGGAATGGACGCGGAAATGGGCTTCGAATATTGAAACTCTTAATTTACATACAGTCCGCCCGCCTCTGCCATCAAATTATTAGGAAGTTTAAGGACACTCGCGGCGAATGCTAATTCGCGTCTGCTGGGTCGAAGGGTATAAAGATTCCCGGCAGCTCCATCGAAGCGGTAATAGACTCCATAAGCAAGTCTCGGCAGGTGCTCCAAAGTTTTACCTTCCTCTTCTAAAGATAGAGGCGAAAGTTTCTCAAAACCGTGGCGCCTTCGAAGACGTTGAAATGCGGGCGGAAGACACCACAGATACATGAACTGAAAGAAGTAACAAAGGGATCCTTCTGTTCGCGACGTAGTCACGGCAATTACAATGTGCAATTAATATTTAATCAGTACCTTCTCTTTATAATTTATATAGTGCAATATAAGAAACAAAATAACACAATAAAGAGAAAAAGCTCGTAACTTTGTAAATGACTGCCTCAGAGTAATTGTTTCAGAGCCTTCGCTTTAGAGTCTTCGATTTGTTAATTCATTCTTGTTGCTAAATCGAAAGTTTAAATATTACTGTAGATATTACATTAAATTAATAAATTTGAGTTCTTCCACGTTAATATAAAGTCTCCCATGTGGTTTCATCTGGCTTTCGAATTTCTCTTTCTTCACAATCACTTAAATCTCCGGTACCTTGGAGGATTGAAGTAGTACAAGACTAGAATAGTTCGGACCTTTCCCGTAAACAGTATCGAGATAAAGAGAAAGAGAAAGAGAGAGAGAGAGAGAGAGAGAGAGAGAGAGAAAGAATACGAGTGATTTTCACAAAGATATGTGCAGGAAAGTCTCGGTTTCCACGAGCTTATCGCGTACGTCTACGCAGAAATACGTTTCGAGTGGTATAATACAAAGATTACGCGAAGAACGTGACTTAACATAACTCAATGAAGCTCAGACCGAGTTAATTAAATCCAAGGGCGGTCGACAGAGCACAGAGAAGATAAAGGCTGGTGGATGGAACGACGAAGAGACGGAGTGTCGAGCGCGAAGCGAGTTGCTATTATCGAGGCGTCGTTTTCTCACCCTATCATCCTCCCCTCCCCCCCCCTCTCTCTCTCTCTCTCAAGTTCTTCCTCATATTCTGTCGCGTTAGGCGAGAGTATACATGTCAAACCTTGTAGAAACGTTGGAAAGTCGGGGGTGGTGTACGCGACGGAGCGCATGCAGGTGGATGCGCACGACGGTGTGTCCCCATACCACCTCTACCCTGCTCGAAGCTTCGTGGGGTTGAGCAAAGTGCTCTCCACCGACCGTCGTGTATATCAAAGCGGGTTAAGGACTCCCCGCGATCCCTTCACTTATACTTCCGCTATTCACACGCGCCCGCGGCCCACCAGCGAAATAATATTTCGCGTAATCTTCCGCGCTCAAACGAAACTTGAGTGGATGCAAAATGCGCGTAAATGAGGTGCCCGCGAGGCTCTCTCGTTGAATGCACGCTTGCACTGATAGACCGGAGACGCTCTTGAATGCGCCCGCCTATAACAGAAAATGTGTCCCAAAATCGTTGTGATCTTTTTTAAGACGCGTCCTCTACAATATCGGATTGTCTCTATAATAATATGGAATTCATCGAATATCTCTACTTTTCCTTAAAACACAAAGTGTTATTGTATAACCATATCAAATTAAGTTTTTGTATAATTTTTTTCTTGGAATGTTTTCTGGAACAATATAATTTCAGAGTCTAGTATATGTGTTTCTTCTGAGTGCATGAAATATATCTTGCGGAAGATATAAACGACAAACCTTATAAAAATTGTAGAATAAACCACGGAAAAATGACGGTCCGTGCAATTTTTTATTTAAACTTACATTAGGCAAAATGCATATATTAGATGGGAACTGCAGCGCAAACGTTACGTCGAGTTTCCCGAATTTGCATTCAGAAGTATTTCGCGTTCCGGATATTTACGGAAGTAGTATGACCTTATAACGAAGAAGTTCAGAAACAAAGGACAGGATGAGCCGACATAGTCTGAGATGATAAAATATTATTGCATCAAGCGGTTTTACGCAGTAACCGGAAAGTAATGTTGGTAATACACGTCTTCCTTTCCGTTCGTAACCCGTTCTGTTTGTTCTAGACGGATGTTTATATCCCGTCTCGGGACTTAATACAATATAGTCTCAAATACCGTTGACTTGCCTCGCGAATGATCTTCTTTAAAGAGAATGTAGGTAACACGGAGCTTCACCGTCGATATCCCGTGTCCACCCGCGGGATTCCCCACCTTGTGCAGCAATAAAATTTACAAGCGGATATTCATTTCGCGGCTGGATAAGAAAAACGAGTGCCTGGAACAAAAGGAGGAATTGTTCAAGTTTTATTCCGCCCGGAAGTAAAGCGATATCTTCTGTGTTGGACGCAAAGAATACCGCAACGAGGCTAATTCGGCATAGTTTACGGTAAGGTAAAAACGGGTGAAACTTTACAACGCGGCCATAGTTTGCGATGCACCGAGTGATACTTCGTAACACGCGGATTGGAACGATTTGCTTTAACTTAAATTAATATGATAAACGTTAAGAGAGAAACTCCGGAATATTTTTGCTTCGAAACAATAAAAAAGATACAAAGAAGAAATATTTCTCAATGCTTTTATCTTTTCTCAATATAATCTCTCTGGTATTTATCATTAATACCATAAAATAAATCACAACTACCGACAATAAATTATATCGAAACTTTAAATAACTGGCGAATCCCTTTTTGACTTTCATCGATATCTCAATATCTACTCCTCAATATCTACTCTACCTTTAAAGGACAAGAATCTATTTTAAAAATGTTACAATTTTTCCTGAGTAAGATTTGTTATAATTCATGATTTATTTATTTATTTGTGTTCTTTGTTTCAAAATATGACACTGTTTCAACGCCACTATAGTAACTTTTTCATCTTGTACAGGTTAAAATGAAAAAAAAAAGCATCCAGCCGCGTTGCAATAGCGAGCGACGCGTTCCCAATGATTAAGCCGCACTTTCGTAATCAGCGGGACGAACAAGCTCCTTTTTTTTCCTAGAAAGCGCGAAGTAAGCCCGTTGGGCTTTCACGTCGACGTTGCACGTCATTGCGATTACGGCTAATTATCGTCGGGTTAATAAGTCGCAACGACAATCGCGCCGGGAGAACATGCTCGGCTGCGAGAGGGAATTTTACGCGGGGCTGTTGTTGCCACGAGTGGCTGCATCGCCGGGGACAATCGTCCGCACAGAAGCAGCCAGTTACACACCGCTAACTGGAATAGGTCAGAAGTTGAAGCAATTAGCCCAGTTTGTCGCTCGCACGGAAAACAATGCCGGAAAGTTGTTAACGATGTCATGCCGACCGCTGCATTCCCCACTTTAAACGTTGTTTCCGGCCAAATTTGTCTATCCCCATCCCGCCATTCCGCCCTTACCGCATTCACACGCCACCTCTGCTGCTCCTTCTATCTCCCGCCGTCGCCGAATTGGCTCTAATTATAAACAAATAGAACTCTATTGTTCATATATGTACCGTTTGCAGAGTAAATAATGAAGATCTTGACTGTTCCCTCGCAATAATTGTTCGGATTAATAAATAGTTTATTACTTTGAGTGATAAATTGTTCCGTCAAATGTCTTCAACGTCTCGTGTCTCGGTAAGAACAAAATTTCCATTGTTAATTAAGTTAATTACGCGAAACATCGTATGCTCGCAATTAGCTCTCATTTCCTGCCTGCTAAGGCTTCGTTTTTCGTTCAACTCTCTCGAAGATGTTACGAGATGCCTTTACGACAGTCGTAATATTAGCTGAGTGCTGGAAGCCGATTCGGATGAAGTAGCATCTGTAGCGGTACGATGTTTACCGTAGCTGACGGCACAGGCACAACGTTTAATGTTTAATTAGGTCGGCGCATTGGTATCGCTATGTGCTGCACAATTAAGGAAACATTAGGTAGCTAAGGACGTACCGAGAGACTTGAAATCTGCCGAGGATTGTGCTATTAACCTACGTCGTTTCTCTTAAATGAAATATCAAAATATTGTCCGCTTTATTGCTGCTTGCTGTTACAAACTCCTCCATAAGTTGGAATATTGTAATGTTTAATATTTAATAATTGTCATGCAATGATATAATAATTATTCAGAAATTAAAAAAATAAATAACAAGAGTAAAACTTCGTGTAAATTCGAATAAAACTTATATGTGTAATATTCTGTTTATCATAGGGATAGAATTCCCTATGATCTATTTTTGTTGCGAGAATAAAAGAGCTAGAAAAAATGTTGGCGACAGCAGATTATAGTTTAGTGGAATGTTAATTATGAAAAAAACCTCGAAAGGTCTATTCACATCGAGCTCCAATCGCGCGATAAAACCGTGCTCTATACATCGGTTTGTCGAAAGAAGTTTTAATTATGAGAAGCGTTGGGACGTTGAATGTAGGGCAACGACAACGACCTATCGATTTTTACACGACATCGCGAATGCAGAACGCCCGAGTTCGAGAGGCGGAGAAAAAATGTCTCTCGGCGGTTAGCGACGAAGAAGTATAATGACTTTCGTGAGCACATGCGCCGCACCTGGAACTACTTGCTTTAAATCTGAGCGCGACGTATCCCGTATTAACATTTTTTGTCCAAGAGTCCTCCTGTAAGTACAAAAAGTCCAGCCATTATGCTAATCGGTAAGGACACGTGTTTGTAATGGCCTATTTTTACTTAGCAGTGTTGCAAGGACCATGCAAACGCGCTCCTTGCCGCTTTACGATGGTCTTACATACAGGATTACGCATCTCAATTTAAACTGCCGATTAATTCAATCTCGAATTTTTTAACAGTCAATTTACATATCGAAATTTTGTTTTCTATACAGCATGTTTTCTCGCCAAAACTATATTGCACGCAACACGAGAGAAATGTTATTAAATTGTTTTTAATATTCAGTTCGCATCATTTATAAAGATTTTAAAAAAGAGAAAATAATTGAAAATTCAGTTAGCAGATTAAATTAACTTCGATATTGTTTAGGTTTATATAAAGTTAGCTGTCAAATATATCGTAGGGAAAATAGTTCTTCAGTAATTAAAACGCAAACTTTAAATCGATGTGACTATTTACCGAAATTATACCGAGCTAGAAGCTACGACGATCTTCCGCAGATGATAGTGATAATTACGGTGTTAACTTCTTTCGCAAGAAGAAGGAGGAGGGGGAGGAGATTGGAGGAGTTGGCGCGGGCAATTAAGCGAAAAGTCGTATAAATATCAGGGTAGATCCCGAGCATACGGCTTCGGAGAGGGTTTAGGCGCAGAGTTAAGTTTTCAACGGCCCCCAAGGCTCGAGATGGGGACATCAGATATCCGCGAAATGTACGGCGAGAGCTTATTTCCTTCTACGTATTACGTTCCAACCAAGAGTTTCGCGTAGGTACGACTGAGAGTTACAGCAAATCTCTTGCAATTCTGGACATGGCAAAATAATGAGAGCGTTTGTACAAAGTTGTACGACATTAGTCGTAACATACAAAAAAAGATGAGCTAAAACTAAATGACACTGTGTCAAAGAATAAATTAATACGCAGCTTTTGCTTCATTTCGTCTGTAAGTTAATTTTATATGACGTTACCGCCGTTTTAATTTTTTATAGATTTCAAATGCGAGATATTTTCAAAATTGTCTTTACAATTTTCATTTTAATTAATTTTAAATGCAAAAAAACAGACTTTTATTTATCACTCACAATTTTTGCTTAAACGCTTCTACGTGACGAGTCTGAAAATATCAATGATAAAATTCGTTCTCTCGTTTTAACGATTAAATTTAATATCCACATGGTGATTGCGGATGCATAACTCTGTTGAATTATGAGACGACGCTGAAACTCTAAGAGATTAACCTACTCATGCGCTTTAATGCATATTAAATGGGTCTAAAAGTAACTCTCATTTACGAAATTCGCTCCATACCGCAAGAACTCGACCACCCTCCTCCTTTATGCTCCGTGAAACTTCATAGCAGCTGGAATTTCTTTACATCGAATTACATCTACAACAATGTGTTAGTCGATGCGATGAATATACCTCCTTACGGCGCGATTGCGGATTAAATAAAACGTCTTGAGAAAATGCGAAATCTTATTACACGCGGATTGTTTCTACATCGTTAGTAATACTTTATCGAGAATCGATACGCATTCTAAAAACTTGCTACGCTGTAACATAAATCGGAGCAGTGTGATGTAAGTGCAACAGTTTATCATCCATTCCTGCAGTTATCTGTTATAACGAGCACAGGTTTAAACTTTCAGGCCGAGCAACCACGGTCTCAGCATCAAATGACAAGATGCCGCCGCGACATTTCGCATTTTAGCGTCAACAGCGGAATACACGGTCCATATATCACCTCGTACATACAGCACGTATCGCCTCGTTGGCAGGTTTCTCGTCTACCTCATCCTAGGAACCGCCTCACCTGGCGAGACGGTTACTTAAGAACATCATGCGAAACCACCTAGCGAAGGGAGGCCCCCGTTGTCCAAGAAGCATTCTCGCCCCATCCTCGCAATTCATGTATAAGCTTCCATCTCCATAAAGGAGTTAGTGGTGTCATCCCGGTGGGTACTCATGTTTCATGAGGCTTACCCGCGATACTAAGCTGGCGGCGACCCACATAGTACGCGAGCCAGAACAACGCCTCGGCTAAATAACTCTGCCGAAGCAACCACCCCCTTTCTCCAGCTACCACCGCCTTCCCTACGGAAACTATCCCCGTGCTTCGCAACCACCCCGCTCGCCCGTTATACCCCGTTCGCCCGTTAACGGTCGTGGTTCCACGCAAATTCAGCCGTGAGTTACAGGACAAGCCAAACATTGTCAACCGCCTGACCTACACACTACTTTACTACTGATCGCTTTGCTACTACGAGATAAATTGAAATTTTATGTCTGACGCAATAAACGCCTATTATTATCTGTTTAAAACATTTCGATTCAAACACTGCGATTTATGTGCGGCTTTTTTATCAAATTGAAAAGTTAATTATTTCATCAACGATGATAAAAAATCATCATCATCATTATTTAACTATATTATATCGAAACATAATGTGTTCATTCTTTGTGAAATTAGCTGCGTTATCAAAAATATCGCAAGTACTAACTCAAGAGACTGCATTATTTATTTGTGCGTGATCTTCGGTTTACACTATTATAGATTACTATTTTATATTTAGCACTGAAAGAGATCGGTAATAATACAATTACAAAAGTTCATTACTCCAATTTTAGGGGAACAATTTTGTGATATACTGCCAATGTTCTTTTCTTACTGTCCATTTACATTGTGACTCGCGCGGTTGCAAGGAAACCAACAATTTTCTTGATCGAAGATTCTTCCAACCACAAAATTCTATTTTTCTGCAAAGTAGCCGAAACAGACACGGAGAACAATCAAATCGTTTTTTGCTATTCTCCAGTCAAACCAATGGTTGCTTTTTGCAAGACTAACCTTTTAACACAGCGGGATTAGTTTTTCCAGTTTGGTGGAGACAGCCGCCTGAAAAAAAGAAGAACTTATTAACTTACCATGAAAGAAGTCAAGAAGAAAGATCAATAAAAAAGAATAAGAATGTGTTTCTAATAGTTATCATATATTTCGAGAAACAATGAGATAAATCTAGATCCTATTATTGTCCACAGTAGACAATCCGTTACATTTATCTTTCCCTCATATCGATACCAGTATACTCGAAGCATCGGGACCCATTGCACAATCCCTTACATCACGGACTCGAAATACTTGGACGGATTCTCGACGCGAGCTCACATTTCGAAAAGCTCCTGAGAGATCCTTCAGCGCGGACGAGGAGTGAACACCGGCGTGTATATAGGAAGCACGGTATTCGAGTAACGCGCGCCTTGCAAATTCTTTCTCTCCCTTCTCTTACCCCTTCACCGTTCTGCATCGCGTCTAGGGGCCACCCCATCGCGTCCACGTAGCGCATCACCCGTTTATTCGTTCGACGACGAAAGCGAGAAGCGACCTGCAATTCGACACCGCGGCACAGTACGCTCGGCTTCTCCTTTGGCACCTTCCACGAGAGAAGCGTGGCTGAAATACCATCCTGCTATCCGCGCGCTCCGCTGGTATCTCTCAGCAAAGTGAACACGATACCGCTTGTACCTTACGTACTCTTTTCGTCGTTCTCCGCAGAACGATATCGCGCCGTTAACGTGATAAAAAGTCGGAGCTGCAAGATCGTCGTTTTTTTTTTGTCATAGATACCTACGGTGATCGATCTTTCAAGTGAAGAAAGAAATAATTTTTAATATCATTGCTGCACGTTACTTTTTACACTGACACATGTATTTACACAATTTAAAATAATTCCCTTTGTTTCATATTCCCAAGTGATAAGCTTATATCGAGAGATTGTTCAACAAACGTATGGGCACTGACAAAATTGGAGTTGACTTTTCGTCGGATACACAGTAGATTCGACAAAGAAAAGATAAAATTTTCCGCGTCAAAAATATCTCGTGTTCGAGATCATATCTCTTACAAGTGTACGCGAAGTATTCGCAACCATGTGGCACAACGGAAAAATATTCTGAGAATGTTTCTTGCAAATATCTCTGTGATATTTTCAATGTAATATTTTTCAAATGCGCGTAAAGTAATATCGTCGTACACAGCAATATTTCTTGGCGTTATTTCGTGAACGTACATATGAAAAATAAATATCATAGTGTAAAAATTTTTCAGATTGAGATACACAATGATTTGTACTTAAAGGAATTTTATTGATTAGCTCAAAACTGCGCGAATCAATAAAAAAGTGTCATTCTACATATTGCTGTGATTACGAAATATTATATTAAGAAGAGCTTGTATTACATGAAGATTCGCTGGGTAAAGACAAAGTAAACAAAAATTATTCCCCTAACGACTTGCGAGGATCGACGATATGGTCCTTCATGTTTATTAACAGCGCTTTCCTTGCCAAAACTTACCAGTAGGTGGATTTACTCAAGCAAATTACCAGATTCGTAATATCGAGTTAACCTTCCGCTGCCGCGTGAGAAGCGTGGAATGAGGACCGAACGTCCTTTTGCACAACCCCGTGAATTCATGCTGGTTCCCTCATGAATTTCGAAGCAACTCCTGAATCCCGGAGATAAAAATAATTCGAGCCCCGGAGATTACCTCAGCAGAAGGTACCACTTTGTTTCGTCCTTGTTTCACCTTGATCTCATTCGAAAGATCAACTTTTCAATTAAACTTTCGAGAACACTCCCACAGGAATCGTTCGAATCTTCGACAATTCCATGAGCAAGTGTGCTAAAGCCGAAGAATTCAAAGTCAAAGATTCGTAGTTAGTCGTTACATATTACACGCAAAAAAATGTGTGTAATATTCAGAATAAAGTTTTACAATATGTATTTGACATAATTTTTATAAAAATTCATCAATAAAATAAAAAGTAATAATTTATTTATATATCTCATTTTTATTCCGATCATCTCAAAATCATGCTGAATTTATTTTACATCTTGCATTTTAATGTCAGATTTTATTTTATGATTAAATTGATTAGCGCGCGTTATCTATTATATATAACAGTTAACTTCGTTTCATTCAAAAACGTTTTAAAATAAAAGTATAATTATTAGTTTTATTAATTTTAAATTTCTATTGTTAGAATCCTAATTGATAGGACAATTTAATTCAATCTAATTAATATATATATATATATATTAATTAGATTGAATTAAATTGTTGAATTAAAATGTGTGTGTGTGTGTGTGTGTGTGTGTGTGTATGTGTGTGTGATTATAATTAAAGTTTGTTTTAAAAGAATATATAATTTACGTAAAAATTTATAAGAGTATTTATAATATATATATCGTCCAACATGAAATATTTATCTCAAGAATAAAAATGCATATATACATAAGTATAAAATACATATTAAAATACACAGTAATTCAAAATGCACGGCAAATAAAATTATATTATTAATATAGACATATTTTATCATAAAATCTCATATGAATTACTGAGTGTCTAAGTTGTAAAATCAAATATTTATATAATATATATATTATTATTATTTTATTTTATTTTATTTTCAGTATATACCGTCTGAAATATTAAGAATGCCTGTGGCAGCTGTCTGTACGAATCTAACAGTAAAATATGAATTATATTTTTCTCGTCTGTTTCCTTGCTAATAAATTCGAGCGAATATATTTTCTTTTGGTAGCAACATGCCGTAAACATTTGATACGACGAGAGAAAATAACGAAAACGAATGATGTCATTCATCATTGCAGCTTAATATTAAAAACCTTTCTATGTTTTATATAATCCGTATTTGTGAAATATGTTGCAATTATTTTTTCATTGTACTACAAAAAATGTGAGAAATTTGCTTCTTTATATTTGAAGGTGACACTTTAACTGTTGATTATAAACTTCAGTTATATATATAATTTTGAAGCTATATTAGAAACTTCTATCAAATCGAAAAGGACATATAATAAATAATGCACATTAGTATCGATTATAAGTCTGAAAATAGTAACGAAAAGTTGGTTTAAGCACGTCGTAAAATACTTGATTAAACAGCAAGATGCGGACTTCACCCATTACCTGCACTTTCTTCGCCATTTAACTGACGCTAATTATCAACTATAAACAATTTTAATTTCCTGTGGGTGGTCTAAGAAGTTGATTAAGAGCAGAACGGCCTCATGTATATTAATTATTATTTTTATGCGGTCCGTAAACGCATCGCGCCGTTAAAAGTTCTTTTATTAATACGAATTGCTACTCGTAAAGTAGCGGCTACACAAACCAACTTCTGTGCCTTACGAGTCCTTAATTAAACGCGAATATCTAAGATGTAATTCAGTGTTGAATATTTCTCATCTTTTATTTAATAATAATTTTATTTGTATCAAATATATATATTTTAAATAAATGAAAACCAAATGATAAAATAAATTGTGTATCTTTTGACGTTAAAAATAAAATCATTTCAAAAGATAATTTAAAAAATCTTTTTATCCGAGTCCTCTTCTGTTCACTTTTTTGCGAACGATTGTCAGAAAGGCAGGCCAACTCTGGATTTAGAAGATATGGAATCAGTTTATTTTAGTAGTAGTTAGAATATATATGAGTTAAATCTGAAATCCTCAAAACAGAAATGTTTTCTACGCTTAGAGAAAAAGCAGCTAGTTTGCTTTGGAATATCTACAAGTCAGCGTTATATGCAAATTTGATAGGAATCATTCGAGTCCGAATAAAAGAACTTCACCGGTGCGTAAAGAGTATTACTCTCGGACCGCTCGTGGTGCCGAAGATCGGAAATGTAGTATATTCCTTTCGAGAAATAGAAAATTCCGATGATATCTTTGTTTGAGGTTGCTTTAGAAGAACTGGAAGCCAATTTCTACATCTCGCCTGTCTCAACGTACCGTTTCTCTCGCCTTGTAGACGGATTTCATCTTCAGCCATGGAGAGGGAGAGGCAGAGGAGGAGGATCTTTCTCAAACAAGCCGCCAACGTTTACGCTTTTTCCTGCGGCCTCCGCTGGGGCAAGACCGCGGCTTCCGGTCTGGAATTTACCGGAAATAATACTGGCGCGCGCGCGAGGCGACTCGAGCAGAGCCGCTGCGAGTATATGCGGCGCGATAAGGTCTCCCGGCGGCGTCGCGACGCCTTTCGCCTCTCT
The DNA here is from genome assembly GCF_024713525.1 of Acromyrmex echinatior. NCBI lineage: Eukaryota > Metazoa > Arthropoda > Insecta > Hymenoptera > Formicidae > Acromyrmex > Acromyrmex echinatior. Next base: position 4,409,623 of record NC_141870.1, read on the forward strand.
CGTAACTTTTAAACTGCCAAAGCCAGCCCGAAGTTTCCGGGGCTTGCACGAGTTCTCTCTCTCATCCTGTCTCGTCGTGTCGCGACGCGACGCGACGCGACGCTTCAACCTGGGACGTTTGCGTCGCTGAAGCCGCGAATAAAACGCCGGAATTGCTCGGTGTGCATAGGGCTTTCGTCTGGAATTTCACGTGAATTTCTACGCGGACATAACGAGTCATCACTGTGCGCTTCCTGACTAAAAAACGCAGACACGATTTCGCACTGCGCGTGAAGTTATAAATTGTAACTTGTTTTATGAGGTTTGTGTCAAATCTCAGCAATTTTCCGATGAAAATTTGACTTGTGTAAACAATCTCAATAAAGATTTAAATAGACGCTAACCTTTCTACAAATTTGTAAAGTATTGTTTTGTAGCGAGCTTAAAGTTCTATTAACATTCTTGAAGTTTGATATCGTTAAAATTCCATAAAATCTTTCTCTCTCTCTCTCTCTCTCTCTGCCTCTCTTTCTTTGTCTCTCTATTCTTCTGTTCTCTATCTCTTCAAATTATGTTAAATGTTACTTTCCAACATCGCTATTGAAACGTTGTCGGCGAAACTACAAGAAGGCACGTCTCAAAATCTTCTCTTCTTGAATCGCGGCAAATGTTATTTTGGCATGAAAGCACGAGACGTCACGCAGCGTAAGCAAACGTCGCGCGTTCCGCCCGTCAAGAAGTCGGTATATGTTTAGAAACTCTCAAATTTTGAGTGTATGTCGAGAACCGTTAAATATTATTTCATTGCCAGCGTGGAGATCATTCTCAGCGCCACGTGAAGAGATCTCAACGTCGTCTGAATTCTATGATCTCTGTGTTGAATGCGTGGGTAAATCTGTGCATTATATTTGTTTAAAGATAATTCTCAGACGTGTCGAACGGAATGCCCGTAAGTGCGAGCGCAAAACAGGGCGCTATGACGGTAGAAGTGGAAGCTTCGGAGACGTTAATGGCAGGAATTTCGAAAAGCTCGTTCTTAACTCTAGTCTACGAGGTGACGCACGGAATACAAAATTGATCTTAGCGAGAGATATTAGCGCGTTGTCCCTGTATGTAGAAGATGCATTATAATGGTGGGTATTCATGGGATCGTTTCTCTGACGAATTTTGTATCTCTAAAAATATCGGTATGGTTAGTTTAACATCAACATGTGATATCTCTATAATTCTTATTATATTGATATTAATATTAATACCAACATGAATTTATAACCCTTATAGTGTTTATATCAACACCGATGTGAATTTAAAACCCATGATATTAAATCTACATTATATTGGTATTAATATTAATATTAACACAGTGAGAATTTTAAACTAAGCTTTCATAAGGCCATATATATATATATATACATATGTGTGTAAGTAAATAATTAACAGGAGGTAAATACTTTTAATGATCTAACTGGATCTTAAATGCTTGTATATAATTCAATGTAAATTTAATTTAAAGTCCGAAACTCTTGCCGAAACTCTCGGCGGCTACATGTCAATTTCAACCAAAACCGAAACCAAAATTTAAAAATAGAAATTCTATAAAAGTCATATGTATAGATATGTTAGATACTTTTTCTTCATAAATATTATAATTTATTGAAACAATAATTAAATTTCGGCCGAAATCGAAAACCGAAATTTCGATTGTGTGTCAATTTTGGCTAAAGAATAAGTATAAGTACTTCTTTTTCATAAACATTACAATTTAATTATTGAAACAATAATTACACATATTAAAATTAATATTTATGAAGAAGATCGAGCTATATAGTTTCAGTTGAAACTGACACGTAATGAGAGTTTTCAGTTTCGGTAAAAGTTTCTAGAATCCATACACTACGTAGTTCTTTAAACTGCGCGCCGAAATTGATTTTTCGATCTTGAAACACAAACTCCGCTAAACTATCGCAGTAATATCATCACAAGTTAAATTGATTAGCAATTTAACAATTCGATGTTCATAAACATTTTAGAACGATTATAATAATGCTAAATGACATATTAAAATCTGTAACTAAATAATTTTATTGTGAAAAATATTACCTCGAAAATAAATATCGCCTACAGTAAAAATTATATAGCTATTACATGATTAAATATTAAATCCACATTGATATTTTTTAGAATGTAATCAAATGTGAAAGAGTATTAAACAAAAAAAAAAGAAATGTAATCGAATAAGATGGTACAACGCGCCTACTCGACAGGGTAACGCTTGAGGTGTTAGCAGCTTGCCTCAACAATTCCATTAAAATTCTACTTCGACAGCTTTTACTTCCTTATTGACCACGACGTCGTCTACGACGCCGCAGTGCTCGTCGCTGTCGGAGAGTTCGTTTAACGACACTCTACCGCAAACTGTACCATGCCAGGCGTGCACTTTACGATCGCTCCACACTTTCCGCTCGTAATTTAAAACGGACGCGGCGCTATTCGTAACGAAGATTCGGCGAACTCACGCACGCGCCAACGTTTTTCCGTGCACCACGGTTTTTGCCTCTCGCACCGCACGCTTTAATTAATATTCCGCGTATAACGCGATAGCGCGCAGTTTCAGTGATTTCTGTGCGTTTATATAAACCGACCGTTTACAGCCCGGTCACGCTCTCAATTTCTATACGCGGTCGGCCGATTCCGTATCGGCATTTCAAAAAAACCCCGGCGCCAGGGTGAAAAAAAAAACCTCGTTATTTTATTTTGAATGTAAGTTTAATAACGAGTTATATGCACCAGTGATAATAACACTCTCATTTATGCTAACGCGGTTCCTTAATACAATTTTACTTCCTCTGTCGTAGTAATAAATAAATTTAACAATGATTCGCGAAGGGATATGATAATCGGGCTTACATTTATGCTAATGCAGCGCCGTAAATGGTATTTCGGAGGTCTCGCTAGAATTTATTTGTTGTCTCGAGGTAAGGCCGGATCGTGCATTGTGTACTGGATTCTCATGTTTCCCCGCAATATCATCAGTAACGGTACCCCAATGGGGTAAAATTGTCAAAGCGAGAGCCGCCTCGCAATTCCATTTCCCTTTTCAACTCGGCGAGATATAATCTGTTGTAATTGAAAATTATGCCGCGCGGCTGAGCCTCTCAAGAAACTCGCGATTCACCCCATCACTGACTGGGCGTCTGTGATCAGTTTGTTCATAAAAGAAATCGAATAAATTCCGCGCGATTCCGCCGTTGGTCGACAAGGCAATAAATAAGTAAGAACCACGAAAATTCGCTCGTGGCAGCTGCGGGAATATGTTATGCGGTGTCTTTAGAAATTGATTGCGGCACTTCCGCGGAACATGAAACACAGTAGTTCGAAGGAGATTTTGCATGATATATTGTATAACACTACAGGAAAATGAAATATGCACATAATAATGTATCTGCTAATAAAACGCGGCGTGCAAGCTGCTGAGAAAATCCCGCGCTGTAGAGGCATTAAAGCAATATAGGCAAGGTTAATTAATTAATTACCCGTGCAAAATTAATTCCCGCAGACTTCCAGCCGCAAACTTTTTCGGATATAGTACGAGCCAAAAATACTTGGCATTGTTTAAATTATCGGCAGATGACGCGCAATGCGGATAAATATAAATGTGTTGTCTGTGTGGAAAAGTAAAATAAAAAATACTACTCAAATGTTCAGAAATATTAAAGTTTATTATTTATACATTCACTTTATTTCATAAGAGTATCATTAATGTAAATTTAATTGTAACATTCTCAATAAAAAGTATAATTGTATATATAATAACACAACAATAAAATAAAATTAAGTTTTTTAATTTTATATTTTTTTTGTTAATTTAACTTTAAAGTAGTTAGATATTTTAAAAATGCACAAGTTGATACATGGAGTATTCAAAACACTCCAAAAAGCTTCTAATTTTATAGTTGTACTATTTACTAATATATTATGTTACAGTTAAATTTATATTAATATCTTTATAAGATAAAAGAATATAAAAATAATAAACTTTACTAATAATGAGACTTCTGGTTATTTGAAAAGTATTTTCCATTTCCCTTTTCTAGTGTTTAAAGAAAATTATATCTGGGAGACTGTGGCTACCTACTTAAAATTTAATATCATTTTATTATTATCTGCATATATTATGTACAGTTATTCGAGAAGAATACCGAATGCTATAATTCCTTCTATACTTCAACGCACATTGAGATCAACAGATATAGCACGACGATGGTACAGCAATAACCCCAGCCTAACGAGGTATTAAAGGTGCTATGATGTGAAGTTTACGTTTCGCTTTAGAATGAACAGTGACATGCACCCCATTACAAGACTCAGAGCTTATCGCAAACCGAGAAGCGTGGAACGGGAAGAATTCCAGTGCCAACGGAGGAGCAGGAAAATCGTCTTTACCCAACCAACCGGAGAGACACAAATCTCATATGTCGCGAGACCTAAGATCCGGTTCCCATTATTCCAGGATTTCGTGTATTACCCATAACGAATAAGTCGCGGATGACAATGGGAAAATCGACATCTTGCGACGTCACGATTTATTGTACGAATTCGATGCCTAGGCTTCGAAATGTATGCATATCCCATGTTAAACGCGATTATAGATCTATTTTTTGTAGTTGAATTAGTGTACACTTTTAGAATTTAAAGTGAGATAAGTATATGTTTGATTTGGCGAAAGCAAGAGTTCTATTGTATATATATATAGTGCAAGAATAAAAAAACAATACCTTTTAAACAGACCTGATATCTTTTCTTTATTTAATTTTAGTTTGATATCGACTTTACTTTAATAGATTCCACTTTGGATCATACAATTCCCGAATGACTAATCATTTAACTGTTCTACGAGGGATGTAAATCATTATTCAATCTATATTCGCTGAGGATGACTCCAAAATGAGTCGAAACGTATGAATACTTAGAATGTATGCAGTGATTTTATAATTATAATTTTTCTATTTTATAATTATAATTGTTTTTAAAAGTATTTCTTATTGCGCGTCACGACCGGTGTTTGCACTCTCATTGACGTGTCCTTGTTATATTATTTAACTTTACATTTCTTTCGTATAATTCCTTTATTCGTTATAAACGTCTTTTGATGTAAGTTTCAAGGCACGTGTAACTATGCGATGCACACGCAGAATTGAACCACCAAGTCGTGGCTCGATAATCCTAACAAGTACTCTCTGAGAACTTACAGTAAAATCACGTTCTTGCGCACCCTCATCAGTCGTGCGCCAGCAGTACCATCCGTCAGCTCGCTATATACGGCCGGAGGTGCGTATAACGAACAAGTTCGCTAAATCTACCAAGGCCAATTTAGCAATTAAACTACCCAAGGAGAAGAACTAAAACTAACCAGACGGGCCCCTTCTCTCGGCTATCGCCACAACCACCGCGACCATCGCCACGAACCACTGTCACCCGAGCGTTAGTACCGGTAAAACCACCCCTCGTAGATTCGCGCGTGCTCGCACAGACCGTGATTCTTGTACAGATGAGGACCACCGGGATTGGTAAGAAGGTTACATTATTGCCGCGTTTCGAGCTTCACGGCTCATAGACCGCTTGAGGTCGCGGTAGTAACTTAGAACCAGCCGGTAGTAACGGGCGTGCACGAACCACGACGACGTCGAGGGAGAACAATGGATACGACGGAGAATACCGGGGTCATGATAGAGTTATTTCTGTGTTTGGTAATATCTCCGGCCGAATTTATACGCGCAGTACGCGACGAAGGGAAAAGGATGCGATTGTCTTCGTCACGATACTGGGCACGATTGGAAGGGAAATATTCTACGACTTGGCTCTCAGAGAGTCGCATGCATTATCTTCCATCTGCAAGCCACCATATTTTTAGGGGGGATAATTTTGGCGCAACGTTCACATTCTAATGTAGCTCATAAATTATTCTATAAGGCTTCAAACGTTTCTCTGAGAGCGCCAGCGATAGAGAATGACGCACGTCCAAGATGAGTTCGGGGTATTTCTAAAGTACATGAGGATACAATAGCATCGGCTTAATTATACATCTACCGAGTCATTACAATTGGAAGAACAAAGTTGTACTAACTTGGAGCCACATACGTAACGGAGGGGAAGTTACGATCGCCGTATTCGTCATTCGAGTTTCAGGAAGAAATTTCCTCCGTTTCCTTGGTCGGTATCACTACTAGAATCCGACCTCTCGCTAAAGTTAGGGCCGATAATGTATGCGCCGGATTTTCACGAGCCCGAAGCCAACGATGGGCAAAAAGATTGGAGAGAGAGGAAGAGAGAAAGAAAGAGAGCGAACACGAAGAGGAGAATATCCCCGATGAAAACATAAAGTTCGAACGTAACCGGGCGAAGAAACAGATCTAAGCGATTCTGAAGTATGACGAATGTACATCACATCACAGACAGCAACGGTTCCCGCTCGTAAGAGAGGAGAGAGAAAGAGAAGCAGTTTTCTAAGCGATCACGATAGTTTTTCTCGAGACTTTTGTGCTGGAACCAGTTCACATTAATACGCTTTCTTTTTGTGAACTATTCATGAAATATAATCTAATAAATATATGAAGAGCCGCCAAATACGTCAAAGATGTTGGATAATAATAATAATTATTAATAATAAATTCTTAAATATACTTATCCCAAATAGTGCATCGTAAATTGTCGGCTTTACAACATCATTTAAAACCAAAATACTAATCTTTACAAATTAATTTTTGATTGTCGATTTGATGCTAGCACACTTAAATTCCTATAAAGAACTTATTGCAAAAAATATTACCTCGACCAGGAATCGAACCTAGGACTTTTCTACTTTCTGGATGGTCTTATAGTACAAGCTCTCTCTAATATATGACAGCAAAAATCCAATATACAGCATATATCGAATCTCGTAAAAAATGGCAGTTGGTCATTTATCGTGACGTAAAAGTAAAATGGTTCGCATAACTCGTGCTGTCGAATAGAATTTTACGTGTGTAAGTTATCTATCGCATGTAGATCATATTTTACACGATCATATTTCGAATTAATTAAAAATTAGTGTAACACATGCATGGCACGTGACATGGCAGCTCTCGCTGTGCATTCCTCAAATTATTAATAAAATTTTTCGCGAAGCGATAAAAAAGCGCCAGGATGATTCTAGAAGCTCTGCATGTACGTGTTCACCACGCAAGATTCCTCGAAGCGGTCGTATGTATATTTTGCAACCCCAAAGTGCCCATCTCGAAATGTCTGTGGATTACGTGCAGACCGTATGGACGAGGGGTCGCCATAGAATTAGCAACCGCACTTCGGACGATAGTTCATTATGCTAATTAAAGTTGGGCAAATATCCGAGCGTGGCCAGCCGTGCACCCTGCTGGTTTGATTTCCATCCCTTTTTCACATTTTTCTATTTTTGCTGGCTGGCTGCCGCATATCTTAAGCCGGCCAGCAACGTCAGATCCCTCTTCACATTTTTTGTCCAACGTCCCTTGCGGTCGCGAGGGTACATTACATATCGTACGTGCTGATTGGAGCTTTGAAAAAAATGTAGCAAAAGAAAAATGAAAGTGCTTCTATAACATACGTTTTAATATTCTACTATAATTACACTGAAAAAATGTTCTGATTGAATAAACAAAAAGGTCTAACAAGAACAATTTGGTCAAATAGAATTTTAAATTATGATAACCAAAAAATATGTTTGGTTTCACCAAAATGTCATTCTTATTGGGCCTTTCTATTGTTTAATCACAACATTTTTCTCAGTATAATGAATATGTTCAAATAATTTAACCCTTAATACACACGATTGGATCGTTCATGTTCTTTTCTTTAAAATACTAGAAGGCTAATATATTGAAAAAAATTTGTGGTTGAAAATGGACGAATCAGAATTTTCTGTTTAAATTTATTAGTTTTCTAGTTGAGATTTATTAGAATTCTAGTTGAGATAATCGGAATTCTGTGTTGATACAATATTTCTGGTAAAATATATGTACTAAAATTCTTATTTTTACCAGAATAATTATATCAATCAGAATTCCAGTTATCTTAACTAGAATTCTAGTAGATTTAACCAGAAAATTCTGATTCATCCGTTTTCCGCCAGAATTACAATTCAATCCAACCAGATCATTTTTCTCAGTGCAGTTTTTAGCTTTTCTTTCTTTTAATACACTTTATAAATCTAAATTACTTTATAATCCTTTCTAGAGATGTTAAAGTATATGTAAGAATTATTTAATAACTTTTGGTGTACTTGTAGAAATGATGAAAATTAACTCGAGACACGAACGATCCATCGTAGTGAAGAATCTGAATATCATCGCATTAATATCGATATCTTGCTATCAACACAACGGAAAATATGGAGAAACATCGACTGTAAACGCGTTATATAGTTTGAACCGCTCCACTCATCCGTATTCATTTTGTCGCCGATTACTCATCCATGCGAACGCATCTGCGCGCTACGTATCGTGATTGCTTTTGGTATCTGACCTACAAACTTGAGATGAAAATATATACCGACAATATTAAATGACGCTTTGGACGTTTCTGGCGTAGCGGAAGTAATTTCAATGAGCAGGTTTTACGAAATATAATTTTGGCAATGTTTCAATAACAAAGAGTCTCTGCGGTATCTGCCATGTCGTGTTTTTTTAATTAACCGATGATCGCGAACCATGATATCACGAGCGATGATATTTTTCGGGAAGTAGGCCACGTGCGATCGCGCACATCGCATGCACTCTCGGGAATTCGAGACTGCTCTTTTTATCGAAGCGTAGTAGAGTTCATTACGAGAGCATTATGGTAATCGGGACTGAAATAAGCTGCGAAAGATATCGTTGCACTTGGTGAGAATAGAACGGCCGCGTACGCGGAAAATTGTTCGCGGCCCGCTGCGCGATCAATTGCTGTGCAGCGATTGACCCCGTTTTTAATATAATTCAATTTTCTATACTCCATTATACCGCTATTTTATTCAAATGAAGTGAAAATTAATTCGATATCCTCGAATTATTTTTCGAGATTGTTTTATTAGAAAATAAAACGCACCGGCATGCACATACAATCGTGATTCAATCGTTTGCTTCATTTCAAACTACAACATAACGAAATTTAGTTTAAAAACTCTGCCGATTAAGTACAGTTAAATAACAAACACGAGCAGCAGAGGTTGTTGAGGTACACGAGTGAGGTAAAATTTTTATCGTAAGCAAACATACTGTAATCGCTGCGAATTACGAGGCCGTCGGCACAGTCGATTACCATATCGCATTATTAAATTACACACGCGAACCGATGTAAGAGCGAACACGATCGATACGATCCTTTTATCGCATCAATTTTAAAATCTGCTTTAACCACGGGGAATTACTGACACGCCATCGTGTATGATCGTCACGACGTAAACCTTAACGTTAAAAATTGTATTAAAATAAAACGATTTAAACAATAAAAGAAAAATTGGAAAAGCATCTAAACAATATTTATGATATAGTCGAGTTACAATAAACGTCAGTCGGGATTTACGATCAATCGATCGATCGTTCGTACATCAAGCTTTCCGCGCCTCAACTAGGATTTCTCGCAGCAATTCGCACGTATTACTCGCGCAAACACGCGCGTATACAATACCCGTGTACCACCTATAACAGTACATAAAGAGCTTGCACCCGTTATCGTGCCCGACCTCATCCCTAGTCCTACACCGATCTCATCCCTCGCCGTCGCTGCCACCTTGCCCCCTTATCGGCTCAACAAATTTAACTTGATTTCCTATACGGACTTTGCGGAGCTCCGGGGAAATACAGAGCCGTACTGCCTGTCTGCGTCTAAACTCGCTTTACGATAAGGGCTAAACCCCCCAGCTCCTGCAGCGCAACGGACGACCTCCATTCATCGATGCCGAATCCTCTTGACCTGAACAGACAACTTTTCGTTGCGTGGAATGTCAGGATATCCGCAAAAGTTTTTAAAGTAGCAAGGAATCCCCTTCGTGCAACACAAAGCCGTAGGTGGACCGCAAGAATTTCAGGAACACAGGGAACACTTTGCACGATTTTGTTCATGAAAAGGTGTGTCATCCATGTGAAACAAATATTACGCACGGAAAGAACAATTTTGTTGAATTATCTAAAAAGGATCTCGCACTAATTATGTGGAAAAAGTGACTTCAATTGAATTAATTAAATTAAATTAAGATATTTTGTTGATTATGAGATAATAATCAAAAGGCAGGAAAATGGATAGATTTTGATGTAGCACCATTTAAAAATTACAGTTTTGGATCTAATTGGATTAAAAAGTATCTTTATCTACTAAACTATTAATTTCTTAGTAACTGTACCTTAATACTTATGCCAGAATAATGGAATGTATTAATTAACGTAAAACAAAACGTGGTTTTACAAAAAAAGTATATAATTTGCAAATGTATACTTTTTTTGTAACACCATGAATATGTATATAATATATATATTGCAAATTGCATAATTTTTTTAAAAGGCAACTATGTATTTCCTTTACATCAATTGATTCATCTTATTCTGTGTAAATAAATAAATCAAATAGGTATCACATAAATTTTAGACATGAAAAAGCAAAGCGGGATTGTCTTTGAAAAGAAGCCAAAAAGAAATGCATCATAAATGCGACACTTTGGTACCACACAGGTGGCTCGTTAACCTATAAGAGCTAAATTCGCCACGTGAATGAACAAATGGCGCGGTAATATTGTAATTATCATCGTCAGTGGCTCATCGCAGACAAAAATGCGCTGCGCTTATACGGATGGATTTTTGTCAGGCAAAATGAGCAAAATGAGCAAAATGAGCAAAATGAGCACGAGTAGATTCAATCACGAACATCTCGCACGTTCTCTCAGATTCCCGTTTCGCCTGTCCATACAACCTTCGCGCACGCTGTAAAACTATACTCCATTACTGGTATATTAAACATCGCGCAGTCGGTCCAGGGATGACGGCTCTCCGGAGGCCCGGACGCCGAGAGTTAGAAAGACAGAGGCGGCGAAAAGAGACGGAACCACGCGCTGGCGTATGGTACACACAGTCTGGCGCATAGTCTGTATAATTCAGTCATATCCATGCTAATCCCACCGGCCGGCTCGCGTTATTCTCCATGATGGATGCACAGCCACCGGAGAATTGCCCTTTTCATTGAAATACAACTAAAATTAAACTCATTTGCCGCCCTCGTGGATTTACGGCGGGGGTGGCGATGGCGTCCCACCCCTAACGCGTGACACTACGAACGCGAAAGCCCTTCGAACGTACGTATGCGCCGCGTAATTCTGTGATGTTTGTTTGATAAGTTGTGCGAGTTCCATCGCGTTAGACAATACCCATGAAAATTGGTCGACAAACGGCGATAATTTCGTTGATGATGTTGTTAACATTGTCGTAATAAGTCTTTTTCAGACGACGAAATGGGATAACGGTATATATTCATCGTATAAAGTAAAAGGATTCTTCGTTTAAATTTCTCTCTCGTATCACGTCGACGAAAAGGAAAAGGAGATAATGTATTCCTCGCCATATGGAAGTCCCTACTGAAATAAGTCCCGAATAGCGTCATTGATCGAAACGAGAGTTCCGTGCCACGTTCCACTGAGAATGCAGCTGGACGTGGAAATCGTGGGCACTTCGTGCGCGAGACGAACGGGAAATGGGATGGTCCACGACGAAAGAAGTAATTCCTGAAGACAGCGAGCTTACGTTCTCAAGCTTCTCAGTTCCCGACAATCTTCCCGGTCTGCGGAGGTATTTCCCATCTTGGAAAAATGTTGCTCCTGACCTGCTCACGATGTGAGAATGTCGACTGCGAGCAGTTTCTTCTACACGTTGTAAGATTTTATACTTGCTGTCGAGAGAACAAGAGAATTTAAGTCGATACAAATTTCATTTCGTTTATTATATGTTTCTTAAGATGTTTCTCTGTTGTGCAGAATCTCTCTTTGCATGATTTGGATGTCAGTTTTTCTTTTCAAAGTTAATTGCATTACGCGCCGCTTTCTCAAGTTTTCCAATTCTAAATGCTTTTTCATAAATTAATAAAGATAGACGGAAGGATTCTTATCTACAAAAGTAGAACTAACTTCTAGTTTTGAATCTGTTTTGTTTCAAATTAACATGTATAACTTTATTATATATGTATGCTATAACGTTGCAATATAAATCTATCTATTGCAGTATAAATCTATATAATGTAATATAAATTAATTAATACGTATATACGATATGGTATATGCATGTAAACGTTACTGTTATATAAACGTACAGAAGGATATATTGTACGTTGCACGAAAATCATTTTGCAAACTGCTATAATTTGTCGCCTAATACGCGTATAATAGTGGCAATGTGCCGTGTATTGTCTAAATTGTTCCCGTGTGTAAACGAACGCGACCTAAAATATACCATGTCTCTCCTCCTCCTCTAAATCATAATCGATATTATTATCGACATTAGTCGCAGTTGGGACGAATCATCTATTAGATTTATATATGTATATAAAAATTATAATCAATATAATTATCGACATTAGCCATTGCATTAGACATCACAGTTATATAATATATATAACTGCGGCTAATGTCGATAATTATATCGATTATGAATTTTATATATATATATATATATATATATATATATATAAAACACACAGTACTTATTGAATATGGGTTCCCCAAGAAATATAAAAGGCAAGTCAGCCAGACAATCTCACCGGATGGAGATATTACAGTAAATGTAACGGGTATTTATTCGACAGATGTGTCGATATTTTCTCATGGAAAGTCCAAAGGGCCGGGGAGGAAACATGCTAGGCAATATCGTCGCAAGACGCTGTGTGTCGTCCAAGAGGTTTCACTTAGCTTCCGAAAAATGAGGACATTCGAGCGATCGCATTGGGACATTCACTGATCGTTCCACGCTCGATTCAATGCGATCAGTATCTATGCGCTAATAAACGACAAGAACGGTTTCAAAGCACGCTTCTACCTCTAATGAAACTTCCATCGCATACAACACCTCGCTACTTTGCCCTCGCACTTTGTTTCTCTCGACCCCGATTTTTAGACCCACTCGCACAATTTATTTTCCGTACTTTTTCGAGTGACATTATTACGCCCAGAGGTGTGTGTCTGTGTGTAATCGCGCGCTCCAATTGCAGTATTTCTAAGAAGTTTCGCGCGAGAAAGAAGTCATAATGAAATTTCAATGTTCCGGCGCAGTTACTTTTACATAAGTTCCGGCCAAGTATTATCGAAGATACGAACACTGCCGCTAACTTGGAGAAATGTTGCTCGAAAGATCTACCCGTTGTGGAAGCGAAATTGGAAAATCGAAAGCAGCTGATTGATTGAATGACTATTCGCAGCACTGTCAAAGGAACCTAATCTGCATTTCGTACAACTCTGGTGGCAAAACTGTACTGTGGTGGAAAATGTTTCGAATTCGACGAAGCAAAGAGTGGGTGAATGGCACCACGGAAGTGGCCCAGTTTTCCCTTTCAGATATCGACGAACCGTGTTCGAAACTGGCTTAGTGCGATTGTCGAGATATTTCAATCCCCTGCAGAACCACAAACGAAAGAGCAGAAGCGGCAAGAAGAGAAAAGGAAGACACAATGTACTCTTGATTTATTACGAAAGAGATCAACCTTTTCAGCTACTTATTCGATTCTTCTTCAATCGATATGCAGAATCCTTTGGTTAAACAACGAAAGTTCTTGGAAGTTCAAATCTACCGCACGCCCGCGATTTTAATCCTCGACGCATCGAAAGTTTTCCCATACTAAGAACATCAACGAAGACTGAACAAGCGTTGAAGTATCTAACAGAAACAAAGTGCCGCGATTTAATTCTCCGATCGAGGGAGTCTTCCGGTTGGCGAGGCGTGGCGAGGGACACCGAACGGGAGCAGGGAAACGGAAAGAGAATTTTATTGGAAGGGTACACATCACATGGAAGCATCTCGGCGAAGAATTCGTTAGGGTCCCCGCGATCTCTGTGGCGTGTGTACGGCACACACGCATGTATACGAAGCCGACGCGCCCACAGGCAAATATATACGCGGACCCTCCTCTTTCGTGAAATAGCCACTCGGCCACGACGTTTTAAACGGCTTCCAAACGAAGTTTGGCTTCGAAAGCACGGCACGTACAAACGTGGGCGCTTACACGGCGCGAAGATCGGGCAACGCCTCTTTCGATTACCCCGAGGGCTACGAAACAAATCAAGCGGATGAATACGCGCGGATATTCAGGTGCATTTCCCACGGGTGGGATGCAGCCGGTCGAAGCCGGTACTTCCAGCCGGAGAAGTATTCCTTTGTGCGTCGGGACTACCGGATCGCCTAGGACAAGAATCTATTGCACTCTCAATATGTACCTCTCAACCGTAGCCCCGTGATTGAAAAAGCGTAATCGAGGAAGCGAATCTTTCTATTCGCGAAAGCAAGACCGGTATTTGTGAAACAAATCGATATATCAAAACCGATATAACGAAATCTTAATTAAAAATTGATTATTATATTTGTTACGACGCTTGTTAAAGTATTGATTACGATTTTAAATTATACTTTCCTCGCAGAAAGTTAAACGACTACTTGGAATATATAAATGACGGAAATATTAAAGTATGCACATAAGATTTTTATCTATTTATCTACATATCACATAAAGATATAAATAGAATATGTATGGAAATTCAGATCCGTTAGCTGTCACTTTAAATTCATATTAATTATTAAACACATCGATTACTAGTAAAAGTCTAAAATCACTAACTAGTTTTACGAACAAGTATTCAGTATAATAAAACGGAGATTAAATTTAATTTCCTTTAATACTAATCCTTTTTAACGAAATGGAAATACGTGAAACGCGTCAAACCACTGAATTCCCTTGAATATTCAGCTGCATTTACCTCAAAGTGAATGTAGATGGTAAGCTCTAGAGGAGAAATATTCCTTTGTTAAGATGATAGCCACGTATTCGGGCTGTTGAATTGGTGGAATATGAGTGTGCTCGAGGAATATACATGCTTACACATCAATTTGAACGAATAAATTATCTATCACGTTAAACGAGAGCTTATTTTACACATTGCAGTCATCTCGAGTTTACAGATATATTTGGTATTATTACTGTAAGAAATTATTGAAGATGATAAACGCAATAAATATGACGCGTTGTAAATATATAATTCTATTATCTTCATCTAGCAATACAGCGATACGTTTTTCTTCCATCAGGCGGAACAAAGTCAAAGATCTTATTTGACATTTTTATCTCGCCTTTTGTATTCCGTGCGGTATACATAAAGAGCAAGACTGTGTTACGTATTTATATGCGTACAGTACGCGAACCGCAATGAAAGTGCAAGCTGCTTTGCAAAAGATAGAAATATTCCTTTGTCAGATGACGCGCTCTGTTACGCGCATGTAACACATCGTCTCGGGCTATATTCCAAAAATGTATACGTTTCAATTTCATGCGGAGATGCGACTTATACACAGTTATATCGCAGATCTATGCGCTGGAAAATGTATTAAGCTATCATGTCATCGATATAAACAGTAAAAATCTATTTTCTTTAACTTATCGCAACAATATCCTTATATTTTTATAGTGTAATACAAGCTATTGCTACACGTGCAATAATACTTTCATCCAATATCTCGTTCTTTCATAACCAGCGTTACGTAAGCTCGATGATTAAAAAAGTGAAAGAACAACAAATTGTAAAGGCAGCTATGTAATTAGAAAAAGACATTTATAAATACATCTATGCAATCTAAAGTATTTTACTCTTTAAATGGTACATGGAATAGATAGCCACTGTATTTTAGGTATAATTTTATTTAAAATCTTGTTCCGGAAAAAGAAAATAAAAAGTACTGCCCAGAAGTATTAAAGTTCATTATTTTTATATTTCTTTATTCCATAAGGGTATAATTGTTGTATGTAAATTTAATAATACACTAACAGGTATAATTATAAAAATAAAACGTTTTCATAAGTTCTGAGCGTTCTACCTATCAAATTATGTATTTTTAAATCACCTATCTATTTTCAAGATTAAAAACAAAAAGTAAAAAAAAAAAAAGATTTGTTGTCGGTTTTAAATGGCCACGTCAAAGAAAATTATACGAAGTGGTTCCTTCGCGGGGAAAAAGATTCTTTGATATAGACAATACCCAGGAGTTCGCAGCAATGCATCTATAAAGTACATATAAGGCTTGCCTCAAAGTCTACGAAAGCAAAGTGTATCCGACGCCGCGGGCGTCCTGTCAAATATATACGTTTCAATTCCTACTATGAAACTGCATTTCACAACCGCAAGTCGCATGCACCTGACGCGTTATACGTCATTCTACACGTATATAATGTATGCAATGCACTCGAATATTAATGCCTGTAATGTGCCACGATGATTGAATCGCAAGGTAAATCACATTTGAGAGCTGTGCTCTAAGGCAAAAATTTTCATCTGCGAAAATGCGATACGAGTTTTCAATTAGGAAACTTTTCGATATTGAAATTCGATTAAATATCTTAATTGATTAATTGACATCTTTGCAAAAGAGAGATATATGAGAGATATATTATCGATTAGCTTGCGAAATGTAGTAGTAGCGAAAATATTTCTTTATCACATCAGTACAGTATGATCCATCTGAGCGTTTTTTTTTTTTGTATATACATGTGGTGACCTGATACATCACAGTGATATATCCCATTTCAATTAATCAATGGACATATATCGCTGTCACTGACATAACGTTTGAGCGCGTGACTGCGGTAAAAGTTAAATTTGTACGGGAAAAATATCACGTCCCATTTCTGTAATCGATGCCATTAATAACGAGCGAAATTGCGCAAAAATTGTATTTTCTTCCCTCACTCCTCTCCCTCCCCTCTCCTTCGTTAATTTTCTTCCGGAATCAATTAATCGCGAACTCTTGCGCGAGAGATGCGAATCGATTCGATCCTTTCATCTCGTGTCGGACAACTACGGAAAACTAACGCAAAGAGAGAAATGCGGAGAACGCGCAGTTAACCGTCCTGAAACGATTAACTGCAATTTTCGTGATCCACCATAAAATGCGGAAAATCTCATGACTCCTTGCAATTACGGCGACACAGAGAAAGGATTTAGCGGGAAATGGAGGCGCAACTACTATTTAAAAGCGATATCCCTCAAAGAGTGCAGGCGGGTTTTTCGCGAGACATAAACCACGCCGAGACGACGCGGGCTCGAATGAATTATCAGTTACTACTGGCTACAGTACGAGGGAAAGGGCGACGGTGGAGAAAGGTTAAGCTGTCGCTTGACGTACGAGGCTAATGAAAGCTTAGCCCTGTAATACAATCTGACGGAAAGCAAGCCGGCCGTCTGACGTGATAGGTCAGTCGAGGCCGATCTGAGTTTGTGCGCGCCGGGAAGACAAGTGGATTACTCGTGACTCTGGGGATGGCGGCCATATAACGGATGATCTTCGACTCTCCTTTTGATTTTGTTACCCTTCTTCAGCACCGAGTGCCGACCTATCGCGCCTGGATATTCCCTGCCGTCAATGTCCAGCTACTTTTAGTCTTTTCCTCCCTTCGATCCGGGAATGGCGCGCGACAGTTATTACCGTGGACGATTTGTCTCGTTCGTGTCTCGAGACGGGGTCTCAACCCCTCTCGTAGAGAAGTCGAGATCACGACATTGACGGAGAACGGTGACCAGTAATTATCTATAGTTTCACTTTAGCTCTCTGTATTTTTCTTATAATATAATTCTTTAGCTTGCAAAACTTACTGTAAATAGTATTTAATCTTTAGGTTCAAGATTGGGTTCTGAGGCAGCATCATTGCTAATTGCACCGCCTATTGTTTGTGCAACTTCATATTTGCAAATTAAATTAAAGGACTTACAAACTAATGAAAATATTATGAAGATAGAAAGACAAATTAGAGTCAAATTTAAACTTAGAAATAATGATGAAATAATCGTTTGAATATTTTACATTCTTAATAAATTTCTATGGAATATAAATTTAAATTTAGTAAGAATACATTACATTACATGTTTCGGTATCATAATTGTGCCATCATCAGATGTTCTAATATCGCAATGAACAAGAATCGCAGATACATTTTAAATAGTCAAAATTATATCTTAAAACGGAATAAGAAACGTAATGAACTAATCGTATGAATTATATCTAATCTATATCATAGGTGAGTCAGATGTAACACGGTGGATGGAAAGTGAATATGAAATTGCTCGCAAACGGTTTGACTGACCGGTTGTTACAGAATTTCCATGGTAAAAATACAATATTTTAGAAAAAGATCAGTAAGCAAATTCGTTTATTCCATTAAAGAACTCATCGAAATAATCTTTAATTCCGTTTATCGCATGAAGTAGATAAAATGCATGTCAAGGTGGTTACATCAGTCATTGTGATTATGAAATAAATAATTTAAATTTATATTCCATATAAATTTATTAAGATTGTAAAATATTCAAAACTCAGATTATTATATAATATATATCCAAGTTTAAATTTGACTCTAATTTGCCTTTTATCTTCTTGGTATTTTTTTTTATATTTACACATTATTATTATTATATTATTAATTTGCGCGATTGTTATCGATATAATGCGGTTTAAAATATTATATTTTCTACTCAAGCAGCTGTAAGTATTTAAAATTCTGCACGAAAGTAAATTAATTACCGGCCATATCGTCGCTGTAGTATTTCGTAAATAAGATTGGATTACGTCGCGGAAATATTACAGAAAACTACTCGTTTTTCAACCGCCGGTCTAGATCGCACGAGCGAATTTAGACCGGAGTTATATGTCACATACGAGAATTTCGAGACCGCCCTCGTATTTCACGCGACGCAGAAGCGCGTGGTTTCCGTCTTTTTTCCTTTTCTACTTTCCTCACTTTCTCGTTCTCCGCGGAAACACGCACCGCAATTCTTCCGTGCGGAGCAGTTTTTTTTCCTTCAGCAATACAGCTTTCCGGCTGCGTGATATCGACTCCCCGTTACTTAATTCCATTCGACACGACACTTGGCTGTTCCTAGAAGCGTTTAGACATCGCGATCGATTGGAGTACGGCAGAGTCGGTACCGCCATTGTTCAAAAGTCGTGTTACTTTGGTAGCAATGCGATATGCGTCTGTGTACCCCTGTATGCATGGCGGACTTCCCTTGTTCCCGACGGGAAAAATACAGTCGCGCACGACACGAGCTTAGATCGCTATCCAGTTTGGCGAATTAGATCCTTCATTGGAATTGACATGTTCGCAGTAGCTTGGTCGGTTTACTTTAGTAGAACTCATTTTTATCTGCTCGATATTATCATGCGCTTCACAGTATTACGGTATACTCTTGGTACTCACTTGAATTTAATAACGTTTCAATTGTTAAAAAAATATTCCTCACAATTCCAAGATCGAAAAAAGTTTGGTGCACAATTTGCAAAATTAGATACGTATATAAAATTCATACAGAAAGATTTAAACACTATATATTCGCTTTAACCGAATGTAGGAATTCTCTTATTTAATTAGAGAAAATATATTCTGAACAAATTTTAGTTTTATAAGTAAAGATGAAAAGATGGTTGGCATGCGGGACGAAAGTGATTTCTCAAACACGCACATACAGAACGATTGCGCCCGCCAATCCATCTGGTGGATATTAACAACGTAAAATAGCTAGTTTGCAAGTAAAATCATATTCGCGGTCGGCAGTTTCATCTTGGAAGCACTGACAACGATTGGTTTGATGTCGGACAGGGTGGATAGGTAATAATTGGTTTTATCTGACTGTGCCGACCCGGGTAGGCATAATGAAAATGAGAGGTCGGCACGCGAGCGAGCGTTACACTCGCGCAGCAGCAGCCGGCAGCAGTAACAGCTTTTAGCAGCCACTCGGTCTGCACGATATTACTATTTGCACAAAATTACGCTGGGCACAAGATTGCCGCACTTATGAACACTCGATCAACTGACGCGACCGACCGACGTCGTTCGAAACAATCGCGTGTATTCGTCCCGCGAACCTCGCGAGCTACTCACCGCCCTTCTGGGTTCTCTTTTTCCCCTATTTTTTTTTTTTTTTTTTTTTAATGAGACGATACGTGACCGGCACTGCGATAATAATCGACGGGCAGATGAAAACTTGGGTGCGACTATAGTTTTCGAACGAATCGATGTTCAAACTGATATTAAAAAATTGTACTCAAATCCACAGCTAAGTTTTTTTTTTTTTCAGATATCGCATACCGTGATTTTGTTGACAAGATTTTTTGACCATTATTATATTACGTTGCATTCACAAGACTTTGATAGTTCTTGTTTTCCTGTGATTAATTAAGAGCGATTTCATATGTTCACTACATGAATTTACGAATTATGTTCCGCTGTTAACAAACTACATTACAAACTCATTATTGCGAACAAGCACTGCTAACAATAAGCTCAGATTAATATTGTTCAG
Organism: Acromyrmex echinatior; assembly: GCF_024713525.1. Taxonomy (NCBI): domain Eukaryota; kingdom Metazoa; phylum Arthropoda; class Insecta; order Hymenoptera; family Formicidae; genus Acromyrmex; species Acromyrmex echinatior. The sequence goes on from NC_141870.1 coordinate 4,430,177, forward strand.
GAAACCGAATTGCGGTTGCCGTCTATGGATGTTTGCGTTAAGAGTTATTTAAAATATGCGCTGTAACATACGAGATAACGCATATCGTAGGGCGTATCTCGCATCTGTGCTGATTAATGTGGCACATGTAAAGTTTCGACAACGCTCGAATCTGCATATCCACGTTACGTCGTAACTTTCTAGGGGAAGGATTAAATATGGCCACGCGTCGCTGCGCACAGTTCGAATGCACACATTTCGAACTGTTGCATACTAATTTGCATACTATCAAACTCTCGACGGGGACCAAATTGAATGATCCGTCAACTGCGGAACTTATGGCTGAGGGACACAACGTCGATTCGCGTTAATCTCCGAAATCTCTTCGGTGCATTTAATTACCGACGTTAATCTGACGAAGTCAACAAAATCGACATTACAATAATTATTCGGGACCACGAACGCGGTTTTTTTTCCTCTGCAAGAAAGCTGATGACGTTCAGGGAGACCCGGGTCGTCGGGTGACGGGGAAATGTGATAGATGACGAAGCCTTCGTCTGTCCGACGGCGGAACGAAGAAGTAGGTCTCATTTGCTTCACTGGCCGTTCCGAGAACCATCCATCATAGCGTAAGAAAGTGGTGAGTTGCCTTCCGTGTATGAATATTCACGAGAGTGCAAAACAAAAGCTGCAAAGAGACTACAAGAATAGCCGTAAGGCGAAAAATCCATCTAATGGCTTTAATTCTTTCAGGTGCACAAATCTTCGATTCGCGGATTTAATTGTTATCGTGCCGCTCGTGTTTATTTTTATACGGAATTTTTTCTTAAATAATAATTTAGGTAGATATTCAACTCTCTCTCTTTCTCTCTCTCTCTCTCTCTCTCTCTCTCTCTCTCTCTTCGATCTCTGTCCATTTCCTTTAGGAAATTATAAAACAATAAATTTCTCGATGATTATGTAATCAAGAATGATCATGGATTTATGTAGGTGCGGTTTGATTCATTGAACTCCATTGGGCCGTATAATGAAACACGGTTGCATAAACTCGACTGTAACGAAAATTGATTAATTAAGTATCTTGCTAAATTCAGCCGGTAATTCCAGGTTAATGCATACCATAATGCTAAGGCCATTGTTCGTACGTACACCGTCGCCCCGAACGATACGCCGCATTATACGGGGTAATGACGAGAGAAATATGGTTATTTTCGGTCCAATGGGTAAGCGTGCTTCCATAGTTTATTGCGTTTTCTATCTGAAGTATGCCATCTTTATTACGTTATCGCTCGCGCTGCGTGTCGAGCACCAGTTTATGCCGACAGATCTGACTCCCGATATACGTTATAAGAACAATAATTAGCAGTTTCTTTTTCAATTTTAATACAGCACTAATCAGCCATGTATAAAGTCTAGACATGGATAAGATACTATTAAAGAGATCGGGAGTTTGCGTAATTTCAACATTTCGTTGTGTATTTAATGTTTTGTTTTTAGGAAATTTGAAAATAATAAACGACGTGGAAAAATACAATCGCACGAATAGGTGACATTCAATTTTCTCACTGAATCCACTTGGGCCCACTAAGCCCACTTGATCGACACGAAAACTGAACCATAGTTGCGGATGTTCACCAATATCTTGTCCTATTGTTCCAATAGAAAAGTTCTTTTCTTGGGAGTACTTTTTACAGAGTCCATTTATTAACGTCATTAATATCATTTATATTTTTCGATCATATCATCATTCAGATAGTTAATGAGAATGAGAATATCGATAAGAGTATACAAATGTTGCTAAATGTTTAAATTCATTCGTGGGATTGCTTGAGCCAATTCATATTCTAAAACTGTTTAATATGTCTGCACGAAAATTGAATCATAAACATCATTCATGGCGATAAATGCACATAATTTTGTCCAGGGCCGATCAATCAATCAGCTGCAAGTGAATGGCGAGGTTGAAAAAAATCATTGAAATATCAAAATCTATAAATCTCTATATACATTTCGCTCTCTTCTCTTATCGAGTGGAACGACTGCGCCTTGAATCGCGTTGGCGTGGAAAGCCGGAGTGATGGATGGTGGCTAGTTATAACGGCGTTTTTATTAATTAGAGCGTATATATCTAACGTATAATATTTTATATATATATATATATATATATATGTGAAATAAAGAGAGGATACGTGCACTTTCGCACTCCCGGCAGACATTAATATTCAGAGCGGCTCTAACGGTTATTTTGTGCCCCGTTTTTATGTTCCACGGAATCGGACGGGGAATATTCAATATATTATTGCCAGGCGTCGCGCCGCCACAGCACCGGGGTGCCTGCCTGTCTCAATATTTTATTGAAATATATATCGCAATATACCACGTCGAGCGGCGGTCGCGACAGGGCCGTCGTGACACGGCCCGCCGCGCCGATTCGCGGATGTGTTTTGGGCGGAGGTGTTTAAATTCTCATTGAGGCTCATAATGTCACCGCCGTTAAATCGTCGCGACAGGAACTACAACAGGAAGGCGCGCGAGCGTGGTGTATATGATTTCTCTTTGTCCCGCGGGCGATACGCTCAAATTTACACGGCTGTTATAACACGGCGTACATAACGTGTATACATAAGGTATTTCTGCATCTCTATTTGGCGAATGCTTTTGGATTTAGCGAAAATAAATGTAACAACTAATCGACTGTTTCATAATATTTGTTATTAATACTAAAAAAAAAAAAAAAATTATGTCGCAATCACAAAAATGGAAAATATGTAAAGACAATTTTTGAAAAACAGTGATGATTATTATAATTTAATTATGTAATCGTTTCTCATCGTTTTTACGTAAAGTTTGTTTAGTAATGAAGCTCTGCCTACGTATTTTCCATGGGACCAGCCCCGGCCCTGTACGCACATGGTTTTAACACACGCACGCAGTTCGGGAAATGCCGAAATAGCAGTACGCTAAAAAACGCTGACACTGACAGCTAAGAGCACGCAGCGAACGTATCTCACGTTCCTTCCGGCTGCACGACTCGTTCTCGTGAAATCACATGCTCCTTTCTTTCTATTGCGTCTGATATTCCCTACTGGTGCTAACTCCTTGCAATCGATACATCCTACTTTTGTATTTTTATATCTCGCTGTGTCCCATCCCTAATAAGTTTCGTCAGCCACCTTGAGAACTCGACGTGGTCTTACACATGATATTTTCACATAGAATACGAGGGATGAAAATTGGTACCGAAAATCAAGAGACGAGGCGCGATACAAATGCGAAATATCTATACTTCATTCCGTATAGATAGCGTGACGAATTTTCCTTGTGCATTCAGTTTATGCGTGTAATTCAGAAAGCACCGTCGTGTTTGCACGGTACAATTAATATTTCCGCGTCCAGAGTTGCGGTTACCAGGCAACATGATGCGTCGCACCGCCGCGCGTTGTATGTATAACGGTCGTAGTCGCATTTGCGACAAATGCATATAATTCGTCGCTCGTTAGTGTAACGAACTTCTCGTTGAATGCTTCGACAAATTCGAGCATTATGTTCGCGGGCGATTGTGCTGCGGTGGCAATCAATATCTCGCGCGGAAAGGTTTTAGAAGGAACACGCTACGCTGGGATCGAAGTGGAGAACGTCGAAATGGTGCCAGATTTAAAGGTCCTCGTGGAAACAATGAATGTGAATAAAAATCATATTGATATAATGAAAGAGCAATTTTGTTGAAGAATCTAAAAATTTAGGTAGACACAGATGACAAATAATTTTGCCATCAAAACAATTAGATAGGACAACAAAATTGGTTGCTAGAAATAGATATCAAAACATTTTGCAGCATTACTCATCATACTTGTACTTTAATTTTCTCGCAGTAAAATCTCACTCCAAGAGAGAATGAAAATGCAATCATCCTTGAAAAAAGTGAAAATATTTCTTTTTGAAAAAGAAGTGACAAAAAGAAATGACTTTTTAGAGTAAAATCTCACTTTTTTAAAGTGAGATTTCACTCTTTTGAGGTGAAAATTCACTATTTTTCAAGAAGTGAAATATTTTTACTTTTTTTTCAAAGGTGGTTGTATTTTCACTTTCTTGGTATGAGATTTCACTGTAAGAAATTTGGAGTATAAGATTTCTGCAAAATTATTTTGATGGTCCAACAGAATTATTTTCATATCTTTAACTAGCCAAATTCTTCAGTAAAATTGCTCTTTCAGTGTAGTAGACGACAATAAGAAGCCATTATGCAAGAAGACTATGCACCGTTTGTGCAACGGTGAAACTGTTCGCATGAAGCTTCGATGCTCCAACTTCGAACAGGAATCAATGCTACGATCGAATTGTACTATTCTCGACACGCTGCGATTTCCCGAGAAATTCTCTTCGAGCAACTGTATTATCTCATTCTGAAAATAATTACAGAGAGCACACGTCACAGCGTTACAAGTACATGAAAGTGCGCTTAACTGCGCTCATCAAAAATGCAAGAAACGCTAAAAATGCCCTAATCACGTTGAAATCAGATTGACACATGACTATGATATGACAATCTGATCTCTTTCAACGCGGTTTATCATTATAAGGCAAAATTAGCGAATCATTAGTAATAGCCACGATAATAACCCTGGCGTAATTTCACAGCATATGCAAGTTTCATGTTTCGTGTTACATAGTTTGTATATAGATTTCCTTTCTACTGTACACGGTATCGTCCTATCGTGACAAGAGTTTCATGTCACTCGTGCGGGATATACACTGACCGCTCGTAAAAAAAATAAAAAAAAAAAAGAAAAACGACCGTTTCAGGGGGGCCGTAAAATCGACCATAAAATATTTAACGTCGACCCTACGCTTCGCGCTTATTCGTTCGAACGCACGCGGATGCGTGTGTTTTCGTTATCGCCATAACACACGATAAGATCATATAAATGTTCAAGATACGTCGATAACGTATCGGAAATCAAAACGTTCGTTCGGTCGAGATCGCGGGACAGGCGAGCTGCGTGTTACCATTGTACTATTCCGTTGCTCGTAAAAAGAAACAATCCATTTTAAAAATACATAAATATTCATAGGACTTATATCTAGTCGTATCAGAACCATTTTGCTGTTAAAAGATATCGTTGAAAAATTCCATTCTCGGCGATTGCCTTATCAGTATTCGAATGCGTTACCACGTAACGTTTATTCGCCCGGTCAACGTCACATCACATGTCTCATTTTCGTGTGACTACCTCTCGCTAAAGACAGAAAGATTTCCAAATAATATCCGCGAAAGGATCACCGCGAGAGCGAAATTGTTCCGAAATGAAAGAGGGGTGGATTCCAATGGTGCCGCACCTCGTCGGGATGCACCTGTCTCAGTGCGATGGATGATTGCCGCCGCGCGTCATTATTCATTCATCAAATGAAAAAGCAATGGCACTTGCCGGGTTCGTGGATATTTCAGACTCTTCGCGCTAAAGTCAGCCTGGGCAGCGAGGGTCGTCTCCCCTGGGACGAGAGGTAACACCGAGCTAGTTGCGTGAACCCCTATCACGAAAATTCCATGGGTTTCCCATAAAACTAAAGCGCCCTTGCGTGTAATGGACTCGACATTTGGAAGGTTACGAGCAACAGGGAATTGAAATGACCCACCGAATTTGACTGCATGAATAAAAATTAAACGAATAATATCGGAGAAAATAAAAATGTATTCAGGTAATAGAATAGAATCGTAAATTCGTTTTCTAGTCAGCCTTATAAAGGGGGGAGGGGAGTGTGTTAATTTATTAATTGAGAATAATACATTTATTTATCGTAAAGTAATCATAACAACATTGTTAATACCTTTTTGTGTATAATGCTGTTTACAATATAAATGTTTTTATATGTTACGTAATAACGTAAAATCTTTATTTTTAAAATGAAAATATATTTAATTGCATGTTTTATGTTGCATAATGCATGTTTTATGCACATTTGTAGGAAGAGTGGGAAGATATTGTATATGCACGATAACTGTCCATCTAAAGATAACTTTTTAATTTATTGTCGATCAAGCTACGTTTCATTAATGATATTTAAAAAGCCGATAATGATCGTTCGGAACGACGTTCCGTTTTCATTGTCGATATTAAATGATATCGCTTTGTCGTATATGATTCGTGTCACCAGCCTTTTGCGGCGCGCATAAATTGCGTTTCGATAACAACACAGAATTAACTCTATCTCGTCTCTGCGTTTATCACTGCGCACCGCTGATAGAAGCCATCGATCCGCTCGAATCGCGGATAACGAACACATCATCACAATCAATGTCATTGTCGTGAGTTTTATGCACTCTAACTCTTAATAACACAATATCTGTTCACCAGTCGATCCTATTACCGATGCGCGTAAATGATAACGCATGGAGGCGACCTCGATATCGCGTACCGTGAATGTGTAATGAATTTGTCGTGTTCAAAGACGTGGAAGTTAATTAGAATTTTGGTTGCGGACGAGCAATTTCCCGGATTACAATTCGCTAAAAGAACTGAAATTGTTTATCGAGATTTTCACAGAATGTGGAGATAATGCGCCAGAAATGCGCCAAACGAATTGCACGAAAGAGTAATTATACATATTTTACACAAATGGGAAGTTAATTTAACATTCTTTTCGGCAAAGCGTGATTCTCAATAATATTAACATGCGGGTAATGCGACATTTTTTATCGCCATCAATTTACGTGCCACATATAATATTCGGGCTCGTACTGCACTTCAGATTGAAATTTGTGTTAAATAAAGCATTTAGAAATTTTGGTCCACGTTCAAATGCGCAACTTCTACGATACAGATTACTTTTGGCAAAATTAATCATGATCAATCGTTCATTTGCCAGAAATGTAATTTACTGTAATAGGGTCACGTATATTTTAAACGAAATAGTATTGCCGCATAAATTATTACATAACACTTTGATTTTAATTTTTCCACGTACACAATACGACTACGTACGTAATTTAAAACAATTACAGCCTAATGGCCACCAATACTCATTGTAGCGTACAATTTTCCATTATTATTAATAAGATTGATATTCGTACAAATCTTATGTTTCACACAATGCGTTATATTTTGCGGGTCCTTTTATCGACGGAAATCGCGTGCAAATTATTAAATACTTATTTACATATAAATCTTCTAAATTCACGGTTTTCATTTCTCTACTTTTCCAATGATTTTTCTGATTTTCTCGCATAAGACCGAGGTTCGATTTGTATTTTTCATCGTGAATCCTAACTTCTTAGCCGCGAGTTCGCTTTCACGATGCGCTTAAGCGCGCAAACCGTCGCCGTCCTGCGGCGGTAATTCAAACTTGCACGAGACATTAGGTTGTACCGGAGTAATAAAATCTCCATTTCCCGCAGGACGCAGTCAAGTCGGGCGGTATGCATATTTAATGCCGAGACGGCACGTCGAAGGAACGAAAGGCTCTCGCCAACTACGGTGTCTCGTCCCACCTCGTCCCTTGTCTTTCTAAGCTCCTTCTCTATCCTGGCCTGACTTTCAATCCTCCCTCTATCTCACACTCTCGGCATTCGCCATCCTGCCTCTCCTTGGATTAATGCCACGTTCACAGTACTCGACGTTGCAAGCCCCACGACGACGGTAATTCCCCGTGTAACTGAGCGATTATGAAGTAAAGCGACTTTCAACTGGCGAAAACGCCTGCCTTGCCTTTTCTCTTTACTCACTTCTCTCTTTTTCTTTCATTTTATCGATTGTGTATCCTTCAATGCTAATCCATATTATTTCAATAAAAAACAAAAACGATACAGAAGATAGTTCAACTCGTATAAACATCAAATCCAACGGCTAAATCTCGAGCTCGGTACACTCTATATGCAAATGCGACAGGTTCTAAATAGAACATTAACCTACGTCTGTAGGGACGAATTTAATATTACTTCTCTAATATAAGATGGATGATCTCATGTCTTCATTAAAAGTAATTGATAATCTATCACGAGACATTTGAACTTTAAGAGACCGCAGAATAACGAGAGTTATCCAAAATAGAAATCACAACATGCAGAGTTTCTCTTGTGCAAACTGGGCCATCGGTACATTGTACCCGACTACCTCTGGCCTTCTATCGAAGCACCGAGCTAGCATTCTCGAACGAGAGTTACCGATTTTACTGGCGTGTAAATCCCAATCCGTAGCGTGACGCCCGCAAGTCCGTTACACGTTACATATGTAACAGAAGCTCGCCCGCGGATGTACATTTCACTTATAGCTCGACGTAAAAGCTTGGCATACCTCCATCCCTTTTTTCTACTACCCCTGATTCGGATCTAAGTTAGCCGTGATCGCGCAACAGTATTGGGTAACTTGGACAAACATAAACGTAATGCTGACAGAAGAACAAAATGGTCGTTGCTCGTGATTCTCATTTGGTCGAAAATCCATGTGCGCGTTTATAGCGCAAACAGCTACACTGTCGTAACGCAAGACGTCAACCGTGTTTTATGCCTTACAAAACTAATTAGCGATAGCCGCGTCGGTGTCGCAATGCGCTCAATTACGCGCGATATAACGCAAATTCGTCCTGCCAGAATATCTCTTGTCTTCACGCGCGGCGACACGAAACTTTATGGCAATCATACGTTTTGCGTACGTGTGCTACAAAGTAGCGAGCTTAATTAGTGCTTCGCTCTAAATTTAGTACATCTTCTTAATGAACACTGAAAAAAAAAGTTTAAATATTCAGAAGCAAATGTTACTTGTGACGTTTTCTTTGATGTTTATTGACAATGAAAAAATTTAATTTGATTGATGGATTAAAAACAATTTGATGATAAAATAATTATTTCTATGAAATACATCTCTCTCTCTTATTTTTCTTGTTAATTATAAAAAAAAATAAAACAGATGATTTTATTTGCAAGAAATAAAATTTTATTTTGTATTTAATTAAGGATTTATTTCAGAGTGAAATAAACATTATATCCCACAAATAAATTTTTATCTTTTTCTTAGTGTAGAAATAAATATTTTAATTGCTTCTTTTTATCATATAATTTTCAGCAAATGTTCTTCAAACAAAATCATTTTTTTTAACAAAAAAAAGTATAAACAAAATCATTTTAAATTCAATTTTCTTAGTTATAAGGCATTATCATTTAGTCATAATTCTTATTCGCTCGACCCTCGATCGTAAAAAAAAAATCAATGCGTCTTTATGGGATCTCATCGATTTTGAGCCGCGTGATTCGATCGTAAAGCTTTTATATATGCGATGCTGCATCGCGAGGGAAATGTTGCAAGTCGCTTCTCAAGAAAATCGAAGACAAGAGGCATACCGGATCGGCGTGGTTCTACCCTCGCGCAAGATGCCACCCTCTTTCGTCGCCTCGGAGTGCTTGTGTGTACTCAAGCATATTGCCGGCGTGCATAAAGTATATTTAGGTGAGTATATATACAGACGCGCGCACGCGACAACGGCGTGAGAATATAATGCGATCGACGCGAGAACGGCGTCGAGAACAAGAGAACATAGACAAAATATTATTGCTCGACGGAAGTGGACGGGGGTTGAAGAGCGGCGTTGTTGCTATTTTTCGAGTACCCTCTAACTGTTGTCGAACCACTCATGATAGACATTCGACGATCGACATTCGTAACTACCTGACGCGAATCGAAAAGCACGGTATCAGTCTGCGCTAACTTTTTTTTGCGGTCGCTCGTGAGTACTCGAATAGTCTTTCGTGTTACTTTCTGAGGGTAAACGTGGGGACGAGGAAATCGACTTTGCGGTGGATTTAAGCGATTGAAAGTCGCGGTTGGTTTCGATTATAACGTCTCTGTGATTTGAAAGCCTTATAGATATTCGATGAAAAATTATTTTCATATGTTCGGTAAAATAGATTCTTTTTTTAGAAAGGTAAAAAGAACTCGATGCGGAGAATAAGATGTGACGTCGTTGGATAATACACAAAGTTATTAAGATCATTTTAAATAATTTTGAAAACAAGAATTTTATTTTAAAATATTGACTAAGAAGAGAGAAGAAACGAAACTCTTTTAGAATAATTAAAATCAGAATTTTAATTTATCAGTGCACAAATATCTAATATTATAATAATTTCGATAACAGTTATATAATTATTTAGATTACGTAACTATTGTATTATTTGTTTTATTGTTTAATTATTCAAAAAAGTACCTAAACTCCACTTTTGAATAGTTTTCAAATTTAAAATAGTTTTTACTGAATTCTATTTAGGACAATAAATGAAACTCATTACTTTTAATGCAGCCTTCGAATTAGGACGTTGACCTACATGTCGCTCGATGAACATTAATGCTTACGTTATGTCAGCACAGTTTGGTCGTTGAAGTGCATCGTAAATTTACCGTAACGACCATGTCGGTGCTCGCTCAAAACAAATTGATATTTACAGCGCTTCTCGAGAAAGAAAACAACCATTTTCGCGACAATTCCCGACGAGAAGGATAGCTGTTTTCTTACTGGATAAATATTGCATAGATATATAAAGCTGTTGGTAGATAACACGATTAATTAGAGACAGAATTTCTGTCAATAAATCGCGCAGATAAAACTGCAAATACGTAGACGACTTTAAAACTCAAGTGTTCATATTTATCATAAAGCTACAAGATATGAAAACCGTCTGCTTTTAAGATTCAATGTGTATAAGATTATTACTAATCTTGTTGCTAGATAAAGATTATGGCAAACAAAGGTTAAAGTCGTAGTGAGTCCTTTACTTGTCAAGACTATTATGGTATCGTTTAAGGCAATTTACCAGAAGGAACTTTAAGGCACAAAGCGAACAATGCTTTTGAGAGATACAACGAAGAGTGCCGGAAAGGTTGCCTCCGTTGGCGATCAGAGCGCTTTGTGCACTGGAACGCTTTTCAGTTCCTTTCGTACAAGAGCTAATTAAACGCATTTGCCACACGTTACGTACAAACTAATCGACGAAAAAATTCTAACGGAAAAAAACTTGGAAAAATTGTTATTTTCCATGAATTTGGATACAAAAATTGAAAATTCTGACGATTACGAGACTCAAAATATTTCTGTAAAATATTCTAAGGAGGCATATTATTAAGAAAGTTACGCATGACGTATATAATCGATGAAATAGATGTATATTCTGGATAGATTTCAATTTCTCGAGAAAAGGGAGAAATAAACTAGACGCAATAACGATTGAAAAGAATGAATCTTCCTGCGAATTTCGCCGTCCTTGCAAACGAGGGGTACGCGTTACATCGAGATCGACTATGTGTCCCATGCGGGCGTTTATGGAAATATAATTCGTTGCTGCCGTATCCTTTATTCATAAGTTGCAGCGTCGGTAGAGGAAGCGATCCGCGCTCGCTCAGGAACGGTGTGTTTGAGCACACCGAAAAGTAGACTTTGCCGCGGCAAAGGCACCTACCCCGAAACATTCACCCTGCACCAGTCAGTTGCATTTCCCAGTTGGCTGACTATACGTCGCGAATACATATGCAGCTTGCATGCAGTCGAGATGTATGCACAGGATTTCAGAAACATGACGCACCCTCTGCAGCTTGTATTCTTACGAAGAACGTAAAATAAGACGCCGATTTCGAGCAAACCTCTCTCGAGCGCAAAAAAAAACCAATTAATCCTATGTCCATGCGGCTCTTACGAATAATATGTATGAGCTTTTAACAAGGAAATGATCGGAACTGTTCCTCCAATTTTGAGCGTTGGGGATATGTTATACATATTACATAACAAAAAATATTAAACCTCTATTTTTTTATTTGTTTACTTTAAAATTCAGAAATTAAAACAATTCTTAGGGATGAAGGTAAAAAATTTTACAGTTTCAAAGAATGTGAATACACTGTTATTAAGAGTATAAAATACCATAAAACTTTCGTATAAAACATTTTTTTTTCATATAACTCATAGTTTCGAAGATATTCGCTGAAAATAAAAAAAAATCCGTTATTTTCGAGAGATGTAAAAAAAATATGATCTAATATTTTTTTATGCTTTTACGATTATATTCAAAGCGCATGAAAATCGATGAGCGATTCTGAGGTTACCTTGTAAGTAGTTTTTCTTTATCTTTTATGTAAACTTCTCACAAAATAATCAGTTATAGGCAATAAGCAAAAATTGATTCGTTTCTCTTATTGTATAATGTATACGCGACCGCAAATTAGATCTTCTCGGCATCAGAGATAGCAATTCTGTTCAACGATTACACGAGAATGCATCCATATGCGGTTTCGAGAAGATGCGCCGAGATTTCGTTGTATTCGCGCGTAGCAGAAGCCGCGGTTCGCGCATCTTAACTTTAAGCTAAATCCCGCATCTTCCATTTCACAAACTTGGTTGCTGTTAATCAGAGCATGGAAAACGTAATGTTTAAACGAACTGAATTTGAGGCCATAACATAATAACGCAAATCTCGCGAAGTGGACATCGACAAACATTTATGAATTCTTAAAAGAAACAATAAGACATACGCAGTCTTACATTAAAAAAATGTATTTAATTTTAATAAATATTTATTTGAATAATACGAATTAAATATATATTTAATTAAATATATAATAAATATAAACATATATTTATTTAGTATTATTAATTTTTACACTGAGAAAAAAAAACTTGTTCAACAAACTAAACACATTTAGTTGTTTGCAGATTTGGTTAATTTGATAAATTTTATTTATATAATTGAATTTAACCGTAGTCTGCTTAATATTAAACAGTTTGTTAAGCAGACTACGGTTAAATTCAATTTTACTACGGTAAAATTTTTTGAATTAACCAAATCTGCAAATAACTAAATATGTTTATTTAGTTGAACAAATTTTTGTTTTCAGTGTAAAAAAAATTAATGGTGTCAAATGAATATATATTTACATTTATTATATATTTAGTTAAATGTTTAGTAAATATTTAGTTCGTTATTATTCAAATAAATATTTATTAAAATTAAGTACATTTTTTATTGAGCAAATATTTATTTAGCATAAGTAAAGTTTTACTTAGCGTTAGTTAGTATCATTTAAACAAATTTAGTAAAATTTAATAAGTTTTAGTTCAGTGTATAGCGAATTTCGGTTATTCACATTATACTAGATTAGAGCATACTAAAAGCTGCAACATGAAATTAGCAAAGTTAAATGTGAAAGCGTATGAATATTTTGAACGATTCAATGCCCAATAATGACATTGTCACATTATTTAGTAGAGTATACATATATTAATTGTCGAAGTTAATTATATTATGTCACTGCATTTAGATACTTTATATATAAAGCAGCCTTTAATGTATATACTGATTCAATATAATGCCAATGACCGAATTCACTATTAGCAATATGTTTCAAAGATAGCCGTTTCAATTTCAATTATATTTTAATAGTGTTATTTTCTTGATTTCAAAATCGACAAAACAAACAAATCATTTGAATATCAATCAATAGACGATAAGATTAATAGCGTTCACATGACACTCCAGAGAGAATAATTTGCAATTAATATCATTCAATATTAATATCATTCTGAAATTAACTATAAGTTGAATGACGAAAAGATACGCGAGACAGGTAGTTAGATAATTTGTAATTAATATCGCATAGGCCTGCGGGTAATAATTATTCTCCTCGAATTTTACCTGCTATATATGTATATGTACGCATGCCGTCACTCATCAATATGATCAAACTGCGCGTGGACCACTTTGCAAGCATTGGCACTGTCCCGTCGTTAGATTTTGCTTCTGTCCCGTTACCGTTATTTGTGCTCGAAACTGCACAACGTGCTCGTCGCGTTACGTTATTTACCTCTATTATTTGCGACTCGTCGCTCCCGTTACCGGCTGCGCGGTTCTCGTTTTCGTCGGTTCTTTTATTCGCACTCAACCATTCGATGCCTCTTCGCGCGTACAACGTAAAAGGGAAGCCAGCAGGACGGAAATTTATCACCTCCGAACAGCAGGTTATCACCGAGAAAGCGGATTTTTCGGAGCAGTTACGGGGTAGAAAAAGAGTGCACGGAATCACCTTGTGGTTCGCGCGTTAATGGCGGCAACTTGCGGCTGGTGGATGGAAAGCGAACGAGAGTGAAACTGTGCATAGAGGGAATCGTGAACGGGAGAAGAAGGCAAAGTGGTAGAAAACGAGAGAGAAAGGGATTCGTGGGAAGGCGCGTGAGAGGATGGTGCGGTCAAAAAGAACGGGCGGAAAAGACTAACGGAGAACAAAAGGGTGCTACAAGCGGGAGGATGCCACGTACGTCCAGAAAACAAAGTGCTGTTATAATAGTCGCAAGGCAAAACGGAGAAGGCCCTGGTGAGCGAAGCAAGGAAGAGAAAAACGAGGCGCCGTTTTCGTAAGTAAGGCACTCATTTGAAGAACGAAGCTGTGGCGAGATGAAGTCTCGCCCAGCCATCGTAACCGTCTAATTATCCGGCAGATACTCTTTCTGACCTACACTTAACAACCCTCTCGGTAAACTTTTTAATTACTCGCCTCACCCAACCCGCTTCTCCACCCTCACGTCGTATCGCCCTCCTCGGCATAACGTCTCTAATCTACGATGAATATTTACCGGCGCTACTAAATTAGTCAGCAATGTATTCCCCCCATGCCTTCCTGCTGCGTTATTATTACAGTGAAAGGAATCTTTAAACGAAGGTTTGCCGCTTTAATTTCAATTTTGGTATTCCACAGACGAGAATTCACACTAATGTCATGCCATTTTCAGCTTCCTCAGAGAAATTGTTACTACATAGCTATTTTAACTCGCCTCGATAAATGTATAGAAGACGTATACATGTCCAAAGATTCCAAAAATAAGTAAATTAATAATGCATCGATTGTATTAATAATACATTCCTAATTTCGTCTTCTAGAATAAACTGCCATTTATTATATCAAAACCAAAAGTGAACACTGTACTAAATCAAACTTAATACGCGAAGAAGACGGTTTTGATGAAGTGTCTAAAAATGTGCTCAAGTAATCAGGAGACGTTTTAATAACATCTTATTAACAATAAAAAATGTCATTAAGATATCATTGAGATCACCTTTCTATTTTGATAGCTAGATACTGAAAATAATTGTATTGGACCATCACAATAACCATAAATAATTATATATGACGCTTAAACTGATTGCTAAAATACCAAAACTTTTTGCAGTGTTGCTCATCATATTTGAGATTTGTGTATAATTATTTTGATGATCTAGCAAAATTATTTTCAAATTTATATCTAGCTATTATATTATAAATTTTTAAATACTTCAGTAAAATCATTTTTTCGTTTACAGTTTTTATTTTTTAACATTTACGATAATATAATGTTATATGTCAAGAATCACAAATTATTTATAATATCTTCCAAAAGAGATGAATGACTCTTTATAACGCACGGCACGCACAGTACGCAATCCACATTTTCACTTCATTCTTTTCTTTTCATATTTCTACGATACTACATATATTATCGAAAACTCCCAATCGACGGTAAGCAACCGTCTAGTGGTAGCTCTCTGTGTGGGAAATACCATTACGAACCGAACCCAGACCCAACCCCGCATCTTCCGCAGCACCCTCGTTGCCGCCTCGGTTTCCTCACCACCTTCGGCCTCCGACGAGAGAACGCGCGGGTTATATTACAGCCCATAGTGGTAACCTTAGCCGGCATGCACTTAGAAACCCCCTTCTCGTCGTCGCCGACTCCTCGAACGTCCCAGCATCCCTTTAGGAAAGTATTTTTGACGATGTTACTTCTTGACGAACACAGAAGAAACCACTGACCTGCCGTCCCTTCGCCTATCTTATACTCGTAGGGATAAGTGGATCTCGCTCATAAGCGTTGCCACGAGGATGCCGGCGCATGAGATGATTCAATTTGATTATCGGCTTAGAGAGAAAAGTTGCGTCGCCTCTAATGCGTCGCCACGAGACCATGTGTCAGGAAGAATATTCTTTTAGCGGAAGAGCCTAAACGTATTGTCTCCCCCCTCAGTAAGTCATGTATACGATAGGCAATGGAGAACGCGTTCGTGTCGTGAATTTACAGAAAGTACACATGCAACATTATATTAATAGCCAAGTAAAAAAGCTATATTAAAAAATTTTTTAAATGAAATATTAAAATTTAGGTTCTTAACATCATGGGGAAGGGAATTATAAATTGAACATGACCGATTTAAACTGTGTAAAAGCCAGCAGTTATAAAATCAAGGGAGAAAAGTGGATAAAGTTGCGAAAAAAAAAAGAAGTTAAATCCCTACTTTTGTACTCTGATTAACCTACTTTTATTTTTATTTATTATCTTTTGAGAAACTTGTTTTGCTCATTTTTCTACTGTATCCAATATTTGATTTTCATTTGAATTTGACGTAAATATAAAAAAGTAAAAAAGATTGTATTTATCCAATAAATAACTAAATATGGTGATTTGTAATATATGCAATCTATGCAATTTTTTATTAATAGGATATATAAATACTTTTCAAAATTTTATTTCAATATACTATAAAAAATAAGATGTTAATTTTAACTTAAAGACGTATGTTTAGATTTTTTGAGTCACATGCAAAAATGTTAAAATTAATATGTTTGTGTTAATTTTAACATTTTTGCATTTGTTTGTCAGAAAATCCACTATCTCTTTAAATTAAAATTAACATTTTATTTTTTACTCTAAGATTTAACTGTTTGTGCAAATGTTTTTACATCAACACTTTCAATAATTCCTAAATCTTTTCTTTAGCTGTAAAAATAGTCAAGTGCATTGTGTTTTAATAAATAGAAATTATATTTCTATTGATAACACATTATACACGTTTTGTTATCTAAGTTAATAAATTTTTCTTAATTAAAAAGAAAGATTTTATTGACACAACTCGAACAAGTACAAAGTTTTTTCATTTTCACCAAAAAAGATTTCAAGTACAAATAACTACTTTTGCACAAATAGGCTACTCACATATAAACCATACAATTCTGTTTTGGTGTTGAAAGATGTTCACCATTATTCGACATGTCTATATATCTCTACAATATATATTGTCTGGATTATCGAGAATCAAAGAATCAAGCGGAAAGAAGAGCAGAAATCACAGAACTAAGAACGCGATAAAGGTTGGCTACTTGAACCGCCACAAAGACACGTCGCATACCCGTGGTATTGCCTCGAACTCGAGTCATATCTTTTCTAGTTCTCGACTGTACGAGAAGAATTCAACGGCAGGAATGGCTCGTCGAAGAGCAAAGGGTAGCGAAAGGGAGGCAGACTAACGGAGATATCCCGACAAGGCTCTTGCTTGAGAGAGACACCGGTAAATTGGATTACGGTCTTCTCTCTGTTTCCATCCCCTCCGGACCTCACTTAAGATCGTTCTCCCTCGTCCGCTCGTCTACTTCTACCGTAAAATTAATATCCGAAGATGAAAGAAGTGGTGCCGTGGATCTGGTGAGCGTCGCGCCCGCGTCAGTTCACCTTTCTCTATTCTTCTCGCTTCGTTTTCTTCATCTATCTTATTCTTTCTCGTACTTCTCCCTCCTCTTTTTCTCTCTCATCTCTCTTGACATTGTATGAAATAATCCCCCAAATTTGACAGTCTAGCTAATATCCTCTGGCATTAAAAGTTAATCCTAAAATCACTGCACTCGAGACTAGGCGTGAGAAAAGAATAGGAAAATTGCACAAGAAACGAAAATGCAGGGCTTAAATAAGAAAGAGAAACGAACGACCATTTCGAGCGGACCAATAAGCAATTACGCGGCAAGAAGAAATGAGACTTCGGCAACTCGACAATTTATTTCGGAGCTAAAACTTTTCGTCGCATATTCGAGAACTCTACGTTATGGTTAGATCGTAAATTGCATAAATTTGCCAGGCGAATTTGTCGGATATTTATCGTAGTTATCGATTCGGGCCCCATGCTGTTTTCGCCTCATTCATTCTATTCTCTTTTTTTCTTGTGGACTACACAGTGACGGTGCGAGCGTCTATGTGCAAAAAAAAATTTGCCGAATTTTCCTCGACTCAATAACGTCGTTGCCGGAAATTGTAGAGGAGAAGATGATCAGCGTAAATATCATGGCTCCTTTAATATCCACTAAATGATGAATTCTAATGAATCTAATTTCTTATGGAATTATTTATTCAGTATTTTATCGTTACACCATGATGCTAATATACATAATAGTCCTTTCAATAGTAAGTATTTTTATGACGCATTTTTATTTTCAAGCATTTCGAAACGTTTTCAAGATACATTTCAATATTTAATTATATATACTTCTTCTTAAACTTGAGCTATCCGTATTATTACACGAATATATTGGATCCGTATTATTACACGATTATTTGCGTTGTTTGTTATTTATCATTTTATTTGATTACATGCATTTCGAGTTATGCAAAGTTAAATAATATGGCATGTTATTAATGTAGCTATCCTAAGCGTGCTAATTACTGACGACCTCATTTTCAAGTTTTCATATCAAAATAATTACTCCATAAATCGATTGCAGTTTAACTGTTAACCTCATAGTTTATATAATATTATACGTATCATAGAGATATTTAGTACAGAGCAGCCTATATGCGAAAGAAGTTATGTGTATGTATATACATTTACATACATTCTGTATAATATTTTACAATATTTTTTTAAATTTTATAACCACTGTTTTTTTAAACAAAACCATTTATTAAATCTGTTTTAGTGAAAAGCCATATTACTTGTTTCTCTTCGAGCCATTAGTGTCGCCACATTATTATAAATATATAGTGTTCTGAAAACAATATATGTTTTATAATTTTAAATCTAGAATCAATTTTAAATCTAGAATAACACTTTGAATGTAATCATTAAGTTTTAAATGTAAATATTGATTAAATAAGTTATTGTATGAAATGTAAATAGAATGCCACAATATTACCTTCTCCTCATGCAAACATATACGTGTCATACAGGAATAATATTGAGCACATATGTCGCCGTCTGCCGAAACGATTCTTAGGCTTAATTAAATCGCAATGAATGAGTGACACTGTTGAGTTTATTCTAAAGTCTGAATTTAATATCATACGGCCGAATCATAATCTAAAATTTACCGACAAATCTATATTACGTCGACACACAATACAACAGCCTTCATCGTAAAGCATACGAAATGTAGTATAATATTTATTCAATGGTCCGTAGCACGGAATATCTTCGTCGTATACAACCAAACTGGAGAAACAAGATGCACGCGCTAAATCCTGTAATCCGAGCTGGGGCACCGAATAATATCGCTACCAAACACGCTCCGACCAAACACCAAGTCGCGCTGCTAATATTAGCGATAACTTTCTATAAAAAACTTATTTCATTGTACATGTTACAGCGGTATTTTTAATTTGTTATGCACTATTAAATATTAAAGGAGCAATGGCAACCCAACTCCTTGAGTTAAATAATATTTTGTTACTTTTTGAATTTCCATGAGTGCCAAAATGTAAATTAATCTATTTCTATGGTTAGTTCCAAAGTAAATAACGTCTATCCTAATACACTTAGTAAATAATAAATCAAATTTGAGTCGAACTTAATACATTTTCTTGAGTTAAAGTATTTAACTCTACTGTTTCAATCAAATTAATGACATATTGGAGAAGAATAGTGGAGATTAAAACTAATTCAAATTGAGTATAATTTGAATAATATGTGAATGTAACACTGGCTTAACCTAATTCTTGACCAAAGTCAGAAAGTGTTACATGACCCTCGACTAGATCCACTTATTTTTCTGCTTTCAAAACGGCAAGTTGCTTCTTACTAAGAGGCAAGAAGGGAAAGTAAAGTACGAGCGCGTGTATATCCATGTATGTACACGAGAAACTTGCCATCTTTCGGACAGCGTATCTTTCAAATAAACTTCTATTTGCCGAGCATCGTTCCGGAGAATTGGGGATTATTGGATTCTCGTTAGAGTGGCTAGCGGGCGTCTCACCGAAATCCAGAAGCGGCTTTTCACGGCGCTACGAGGGGGGTCTTCGGAATCACGGAAGAAGGGTGGTTTATTGGTGGGCGGTGGTTGAAGAGGGGTAACTTCGTAAGACGCGCGTCCTATCCGTTCGAGCCCTTCGGGAGGGGGTCGAGATTGGGAAGGGAAGGGGGAAAATGCTGGGGCGCGATCCTGGGCGGCTCTTATCGATCGGTCGCCGCCGGCGCGATAATGGCTAGAATAATTACCAGAATAATTAGGACGCGGCGATGAGAGGTATTGAAGATCGCTGGAGCGCGCGCGATCGCTAGCTAAGGCCAACAATTCCTAATGCAAGCGCCACCGACTGCGTAATTCGTCGTCGACGTCGACATTCTCATCTTTTAGCGACTCCTATCGAAAACCCTTCAGTGCTACGAGACCGGGCACTTCTAATCCGCCGCGCGTTGATTATACCGATCGCATTCGAGTTCGACGATGCCGCTTTCCGGGATAATTAGGGCGCGAGAAGCACCGTTCGAGCAGTTTGCGAGATTAACTCGGCAAAAGCATTTGCTCCAACGGTTCTTCAAGCGATCGCTCATTTTCACTATGCAAAGGAAGAATAAAAGATTTCTGTACGTGTCGTCATCAAGAGACAGCGAAACTATTTTCTTTATTTGAAATAAAATTTGTTCACGTGCTAACTTTAAATAAGTAGGGGATTTAAAAATACGAAAATTGATCAAGTGCTTAGAATACCTAAAAAAAAATTTCAATTTTACATGGAATAAACGATTTTGCTGAAGTATTTAAAAATTTACATATAGATCTGAAAATAATGTTGATGAACTATCAAAAGTAGGAACGTCATGCATGATTAGCAATACTTTAAAAAATCTTTTATCAGTTTGAGCGTTTTACATAATTACTTTAATAATTCAACAAATTTATTTTCAGATCTGTATCTAACTAAGTTTTAGAAGCTTCAGTAAAACCGTCTTTTCCATGTGAAGTTGTATTTTTTATTACACATTATGCTATAATTAAATTTACATTTATAATTATATTCTTCTAATTAGAAAAATGTAAACATAATGAATTTTGAGATATAAAACTTTTTATTTTCCTTTCCTAGAACAAGATTTAAAAAAAAACTCTCTGGAGTGTTGTAGCGAGCATTGTAACTACCTACTTGAGGATTAATTTAAAGATTAATTTATCATTGCGGTCCCTCGGTATATCTTACATAGAGTAAAAGTAGGTATGTTAATCGCGAAACGTATTATACGACACAGTATACGAACGCGTGCGTTACGAGTTGCGAGCTTAAAGGTTTTCATATCGCTGGTGAAAATTAAAGGAACGTTCTTGCCAATGCCTGCCTCAGCAATATGTGGCGTCAATAACGCGACGGGGGCGCGATATGACGCTCTTTCCGTCTCGAACGCATTTCCAATTCAAGTATCACGCGTTCCTTTCACGATCGCATCTAACTTCTGCGATCCGTTTCCACCTTCTTTCCCATTGGGGTACGCTATTATATTCCTGCGCGAGAACTCGCGCGACCGAAGCACACCGTCTTCGGCTTCGCCAACTTTCGAACGAATTAATCACCTCACGCGCCTCACCGCCACTACCACGAATTTGGAACGCGGGGCACATAGGGGGTTGTGAGAAGGACGGAGACGGAGGGTAGGTGATAGTAGAGGTACGTGCCAGGTCTTTCCTCGTATGGTCTATAAATGGCGCACACTGATCCGGGAATGCATTAACAAGTTCGGCGTTATCAATTCCTACATAATACGCGCGAGAGAAAAGCGTTCGCTCGCCCCAACTTCGCCAGTCGTTCGCGCGTACGAAATAGTTTCGTCTCGGACGTGCTCCATGAATACCACGTACACGACGGGACGTATATGCACGCGCGATGGTTTTCAAGCGTGCGTGTTTCGCACCAAGGTCTCCACCAACGCATACCTAGCTGCCATGTGTGCGCGTCGCGTCGGAGATGCTGCCCTTTAGCCGCGGTGTAAGCGTGAAAGTAGCGATTACGCAGGTGTACATATACATACATATATCGCATAATGGCATACAGGAACCAGTCGCGTGCGACACATACACGCACGCACGCACGCACGCACACAAGCGGTCTCGTTGCACCGGCCTATTTAGACGGCAGACGCGCATTCGCGCTGAGACTAAGTACGTGACACATAATTCAACCAACTCCATAACCAAGTTTCGAGTTATACCGGTCCCCGACCTATTCCCGGTCTTACCCCCTTAGTCGTACCTCGCCCTCTCGATTTCTCTCCAGTATGCATCGCTACCAATAACGTCGCACCTTCTCCGGGCTCTGCTTACTCGTGCGATGTATGTTTGAAGGAAGGTGTGCAGAAAGTTTCCTTTGAATCATTGGCGAGACATCGAAGATGCGAGCTATTAGCTCCGGGATAGACTCAGTATTACGTGAAGACCCTGACGTAGCTCAAAAGTCTAATTGCAATGGTCGAAAATTTTACAATGGCATGGAAATATCAGTATAAAGCTGCTGTAAAAATATAAAAAGAAATCCTTTCGTATGTATATGTTTTAATATATTTAAATAAAAAATAGAAAATTTTTCGAGTTCTCATAAGTTGAATACTTCTCTTAAAAATCTGCTATTTAAAAAATTTCTAATTGTATTTGAGGAATTAAGAGTTTATATTATATTTAATCAATTTTATAATCGTTTTAATTATGTATTGCTTTAAATTCAATGACTATAATTTTACTTACTGAGCTTTACTGCCAATTATTATTGTACATTCTTTTGTTATTGAGAGTCCTTGTACAATTTGTCTGTATTTAAATTTTATATTATTTTAGAAGGTCTAGTTAAGATATTTGTTAAGAAGATATTGCGAAATTCGCGATGATAACGTAAACACGCTTTAAGGCTCGATCGAGGATTACGAGAGATATACCGAGCAATTTCTCGGAATGGATTATGAAACGTATACTGCAGGTAATGCCCGCTTAAGCCCCTCCGCAAATAACGAATATACAAGGCATCGCGTTCGGTGTGCGCGAAGTTTTGCTGGCAATACAGGCGCCTCGCCCGCGGCGTCGCTCGCGAATCGGTCGCCTGATATTCGCTGACGAAACGAATTGCGCTCGCTCGTCTCTTTAACCAGTTTCTCGCAGTCCTGTCACGACTGAAATCGAGTCACGAGTGGAGCGCGTACATGGTCCTCGATTTAAGGAGCACTGCTGTAAACGCGGCCGACTGGAAGATTTCTAGGGCGACAAGTCGTGTCCTCTCGTTGCGGAAATCTCGTGAGAACGGTACTCGTCCCTCTTATTGCGAAACGTGCTCTATCTTCTAAAATATTTACATGAAATATATTTAATTTTAATTCAGTCTATCGAGTTGTCGCAAATTTCTCCTAAAATTTTACAACTTTTCCGTGATTTTCAAACAAAATTTCTTAACCTTCCCTGACTTCCAATAATACTTTCAAATTTTATATATTTCTGTTCTGATTTAGAAACCGTTCAATATTTTGTTGAAAGATCAATTTAACATAGCAATATAAATTATTATTAAAGTTGCTAACGTTGCACTCGCATTTTTAATTGTTGAACTAGTAGCACTCCAAAACTCTGCGTAGATATGATAAATGTACAATATATTAAACTTTTTTAAAGACAAGAAATTTAATTTTGCCAAAAATTTGACGAAATTCCCTGACTTTTCCCTGATTTTCCGTTCTCAATTTCCTTGACAAAAAATTCCGTGATTTCTCTGATTTTCAGTACTGTCGTAATCCTGTCAATGCTGTTACGATAATTATTATACAAATATTGTATTAGAGTGAACAATGAAATCTCCAGGACCCAAATCAATCGACATAAAGATTATCGAAATATTTGAATCATCAGACGTAATAAAGTAAATGAGTATACGCGGATCGCTTTGACGAGCGCAGACGAAACCACCGTATCACTGTCAATAAAGGCAACCGATTGTAGAATACGTGCAGTAAATCCTTCCTAGCGACAACGAGGGAGACGACGCCGGGAAATCTTCTCTGCTCGCGAGATAAAAGCTCCTCTCGTAGAACGCCCAGCCGTCGATTTATGCGCGAATATATTCGAATGAGCGCAAACACAGTCTAGCAATAACTTCGAACGTAAAATTGATATCCACCATCAATCTGAGCGGCGAGAGCGACAGATGGATGCGTGAGCGGTAGACAGAGAAAGATAAAATGGAAAAGTTTCATGAAGCAACGTTTATCGCGTGGCGTCTGTTTTCGTTGGCCGTCGTAGTATCTGCGAAGAAGAAAGCCTACGAAAAGACAACGGTGGCAGTTCATAAAATCGTCAAAATCGTCTTCCGTTAGTTTATACGCCATTATTCTTCTTTTTTTTTTCTTTTAGCCGTCGCCTATCGACCCTCCCTCGCTCGCCCAAGAAAAACGAGCGACTCGAAGTCGAAACTTTTCATCGAAAAGAACGGCAAGCGGGGATGAAAGGACGGAGAATGTAAGGTGGAGACAATCGCACGAAAGAAACTGTCGATTTCCTGTCCTTCGAGTCCTGGGTACGCGAAGTGTTGAGGAAGCAGCCCCCAGAATTGCGAGCAGCGCTTCACATAATCCCGCGGTAATGGCTTTCGATAGTTACGATTGCTCTGATAATTGCAGCGACGATCGTGCTGCGTTTTTCGCGACGAATTCGAGTTACTGAAGACAACTGCACAACGTTGCGGGTCTTTGTTGTAAGAATACATCGCACGCTCGCCTGCGCGGAAACTTTTTTGTCCGCTTTAATAAATAAAAAATTCGATTAGACACTTAAATGCATTAAATTGTAAAGAGATAATTCAAGAACAAACTCCCCTTCATTAGCGGTACATTTATTTGCATTTCATTAAACTTCCTAATTTAAATTATTTGATGATTAATGATTAATGTTAAACTTATTTTTCAACTTCAATTATTTGATGTTTAATAATTAAATATTATAATACAATGTAATAATTTAAAAATTACAAAATTAGTTACGATTGCACACAAAACAAAATTTAATGTTTGGTCTGGAAATTAGCCATGATATTCTTGTATTTTGACTCTGAAACCGAATTCGATATCTAAATTGCTCCATCACGTACCGTTGTAAAGTTATCTCCATAACATTTAAAAAATTAGGATTTTATAGTTCATTCGATCGCTCATCGTTTGCACATATATATGCATATTTTAAATTTCCATTTGCATATAATTTTTAGTAAAAAAATTATTCAAAAAAATAGATAAAAATGTTCAATTAAGTTGTTTTCAAATCTGTATTCAGCTAAATTTTGAGATATTGCAGTAAAATTATTCTTTTCGTGTGGAAAATCAAGTTGTTGCGAACACATCTAAAAAAGTTGTGCCACAATTTTATAATAAAAAAATTGTACTCCTAAGTAAATATTTTTATTCTTAAAGTTTTTGTTTTTCAATCGTATATAATTGTCTGAGATATTTGATTTCTGCTTAGGTAATAAGTGTAATTCTTATTTAATAAAGTCCAACAGATTTTTTTTATGTATTTTTTTTATCATATATTAATAATGTCTTTAAAATATGAACGGATGGGGATAGTAGACTAACCATAGCATGGAACTGTATGATTCATTTAGTGATGACTCTTATAGTACTTATTCAAAATTTTATTCCTTTAAAGAGATTTTCCTCAGTGGTAAATGTTATAAGTTTAGTTCCCTCATGTCCAATCTCGAAAACTAGGCTTCGACGTGTTTATACGAAATGAACAAATTTTGTAAAAAGAAGCATTGTTTTGCCCTGCGGAGCGAATGCTTGTGTTTAAAATACATTTTTATAAAAGCTTTATTAAAATGTAGCCACAGACATAGCTTAAAGTACGTTAATCTTTATTTTGACAATACAATCTTAATCAAATTACCCCGATCCCGGAGCTAGTTGAATCAAATGGAATGCATTAGAAAAATGCATTTTTTTTTCATTAGTTATCAGTTTCTCCTTATTATTAAAATATTATTAGGTAGTCAAATGTATGTAGTAACTGGTGAATTCATTTTCTCGATAAGTCTCTTAATTTCTGTAAAAATTCGAGCTGAAAAATGAGTCTATTAGCCTCAATCTCCCCTACTATACAATTCTCTTTTAATACTTTTGGTATTCAATTATTCTGCATAACATCGAATGGTGGTGTTAGATAGAAACCGTTTATTTTAATCGCAACTGCGTGCAATAAAATTCGGTAAAATCAGTAATGCTCCCGCATCGATAACCGAACACATTCAGTTAAAACGCTTCGTTCCGACCGACATTGAATTTCGTAGGCCAATTTCACGGTACGTTTCTCGTTAAAAAAATAGCATGTTGCCGTAGACCGACGCGGTGCGACGCACAGCCGTCTGTTGCCGTTGCGATTGCCGATGCGCTCTCGGCGCGTCCGGCGAAATGCGAATTCAGTGATGAATCCCCTCGAAATTCTCAAGTTGCATAACCATCGCAATTTCGCCGCGCGTGACGTAATTTTGAATGGAGATTATTCGGATGCGGGCGTGCGCGCGGATTCGCTGGAGTTCACCGTGGCGTTTCTACACGCGGGTGTCTATACGATGGTTGGATGGTAGCAGGTAGGTATGTTTGGTGGCGAGCTTTGTGTCAGTCTCGCAGACTACCTGTCAAACTAAACCCGCGCTACAGTGGATTATAACATGGCGGTGGTAAGCGGGATTCTAACGATGGCAGAAGTAAGGAGAGCAGACAGATTAGTACGAGCAAAAGAGAGAAATATACATTTTATGATCATACAGGTTGCGAATTAGTGATAAGAGGAATGGGTTGAAAGACGGATTGAAATAAACAGAAAAAGAAAATGAGGGACGAAAATGAAATAGAAACTTGTACTTAAGTATTGTAAATCTCGTATTGTACTCTCTAAGTTCTTCAGAGTGACATCTCATTCTATTATAATTGAAAATTGAGCCAGTCTTGAAAAAGAGTGACTTAATTTCAATCTTTAAGAATGAGATTTCATTCTAAAAGTTTTACCTACAAGCAATAGAAAGCAATCATTATTGATTTAATAGATTTTGCTAAAATATCTCAAAATTTAGCTAGATACAAATCTAAAAATATTTAAAGTTTTCTTGAATCTTAAAATATTCATAGAAAACTAAAGCATGATGAGCAATGCTGCAAAAAGTTTTAATATTCTTTATAGCAACCAGCTTAAGCGTCATACATAATTACTTCAATAGTTCAACAAAATTTATAAATTTGCATCCAGTTAAATTTTTAGATACTTCAGCAAAATTAAACTTTCCAAATAGATCGATTGTAACAAAATTATTTCTCTGATATTTTATTAACATATTGTTTCTTCCAGTATGAATCTCTTATAAATCTCTGTGATTTAATTCATCAAACTATTATTAAATTCCTGCAAATCACGTCTTGAAAAATCGTCGGAGAATCGATGAATCTGCAGCGCAACACTGCGAGGAAATTGATGGATCATAAAAAAGCGGGAATAACGACGCGGCAATTAAAACGATGGAGCGTCTTGCGCGAGCGCCCATTCTAGCAATAGAAACTTAAGCGGTAAACTTGAGTTCTAAAATAGAACTTCGCCTTTTAAGTAGCTTTTCCTGCGAATAGGAGGCGTGAAAGCACGAAAGCTATGATGTCACTTCGTGGCTTTACGACTTTTGGCGTTTAAACGTAGATGACTACAAGGTATAATAGATAAAGAAAAAAACTTGTATTTTATAAAGATTGCTGAATAATCCAGAAATTATGATTGGAAAAATATCTCTGTACAGCATCAATTTGCTGTATTTTCGAGAATATCTGCTTTTTGTTTGGAATCGAATGATTCTGGACTGCACACTGACAGCAACGTTCTTTAGTATATTTGTGCATTTACATAGTACTAGGAACAGTCAACGCTACCGAATCCCTTTTATTCAGAAGGATTCGGGGTAAGGCGATGCGGATCCAACTTCTCGTGAACGAACCAATCGTAAAAACTTTTCCAATAGGGTCCTTTAAGCAAAGTATACGCAGAGGGTGTGACTTGAGGGCGACCAGGATCGAGGAAATGCTGGACGCAAAATCTTCTGCGAGCTTTGTCAGTATAACTCGTAAAATCCAGAGCTTTGCTCCGACCTCCCGCGATTCAGAGATTTCATCGGCACGCTTACATTCTCGTACAACTCTAAGGATGGACCCGCGAGACTTTAAGTGATTTCCCCACGCTGCTCCTTCATGTATCTAGCACTCATCGCATCGCGATATAATGAGTCCCGAGGGATGATTCGACTAGTAATTTATATAGTGTAATCTTAAAATTATTGGAATCATATTAAATACGTAAAAAATGTTGAATGATAAACAGGATTTTTTCAACAGTATTATGCAATGGTATTCATCAATTTTAGATGCACATTTTCTTTTTTATCAATAATTGTTATTTTATAAAATGTATAGACCGATTAAAATAATTCAGCTATTCCAGATTTTAAGTATTTTAAGTTACGATCCAATCTTAGAATAAAATTGTGGTTTATAAAGAATTTTAGTTTATTCCTGATACATTTAAATTCGGGATTGAAAATTTGATCAGCTGTATTAAAATTATATAAACATAATTTCATCATTTGTATAATTAATTAAAAGATTGATATTAATTTTGCCAACATTTTCTAAAATCTCGTTTCATTTTAATATCGCTATGACACACTTTTTATATCAATTATAATTTTAATTTTAGTAAAATCCAAAAACACATTAATTACATATTTATTATTTGGAACAGTTTTGTTCCTGAACTTATTTTAGAACTGCTTGAATAAATGAGGATTCTCGATATCTTAGTAATTATGTAAAATGAGTTATATAAATCAACCTAAATTTGTCATTAGAATTCCGATTAGTTTATCAGAAATGTGAAACTTAGACAACGACGTTAAACGTTAGATCTTATGAAAGGATATATACGAGACGGAAAATTAGCACGACCTCGTTCACGAATAAGTGTTGCCGCTACGTCGTAGAATATATGGTGGCTTAAGTAGAACTTAATTAGAGACTTCGAAGCGAGCAAGTACTTTTTCTCGTGTAAAGGAGGACACGGTTCTCGCGTCGCAACAAAATGCAAGCAGCAACCGAGAGCGCGGCGTACCGTGGTTTAATTGGGGCGGAATTAATGTTCACGCGGCTAAATGTAAATGGAAGACAGAGAACGAAATCGCCTTTAATTTACTTCCTTGATGTAACCGTGAAAAT
This sequence comes from Acromyrmex echinatior, assembly GCF_024713525.1. Classification (NCBI taxonomy): domain Eukaryota; kingdom Metazoa; phylum Arthropoda; class Insecta; order Hymenoptera; family Formicidae; genus Acromyrmex; species Acromyrmex echinatior. The sequence continues at coordinate 4,459,455 of NC_141870.1, forward strand.
AGATGCGCCATCATTGTCTAACGATATATCTTGAGACGATTTTCCTATTCAACGTGAATTGCATTCTACAGTCGTCCTGTGTATTTTCGCTAGAATAAGAGAGTATATACAATGAGAGTCACTTGGCATCGAGCTAAAAGCGCAGCAAAACGTGTTCTTTTTATCAACGGAAATATTTATTCCGTTCGATAAATTGGATCAAACACAGGATTACGCAGCGGCATTCTCAATTTACTCGCTCGTATTAATCCATTTTCATTTCTTCATGAACGAGAAAACGAATATCTTATATCGCGCAGAATTTATTTTATACCAGCGATCTATATAACACCGTCAAGTGATTTAAATAATAATCCAATTCGATCCGCCGTCGACGGTCGTCGCGCTTCGCAAGTTTACGTTTCGCCTCCGTGCCTCCTCGTCGGGACAAAGCAAATTTGCGAGATTGCGTTTCCACGAGCTCGGAGAATGAGGAAGCAGGATGTACGAGGAATAGAAACGGGATTAGGACAAGGCAGTTTGTACAGAGCGCGACAATAATGACTTTCGACAAGTGATTTTTAGCCTATTTCGAATTTTAAGAATACAGAAATATGTATATGGCTCGTATCCCTTTAGAAAGTTTAATTTATATATTTTTTTGCAATTCTGTATATACATTTATAATTCCTAATAAAAGTGTAGATCTAAGTGTGTTTTAATTCATTGAATTTATTCTACTGAAGGAGTAATAATGTAGTAACCTAATATGCTCTCCAAATTCTTTGAAGTAGAAGACTCTAAAGAGTGAAAATTAAGTCTTGAAAAATAATAGCTCAATTTTCAATCCTTAAAAGTGAAATTTCTTTCTTCAGAGTGAGATTCACTTTAAAAGTTTTAAAGAGTGTATTAATAGAAATATAGTAATAGTAAAAAATATTATTTTTGTCTGATAATATTGCAACACCCTGAACCAAATAGAAAGACGAAGAGTAAGTGATGGAAAGAAAAGAATGTAAGAGAGAAGAACAGATCGAGCGGAGGATGGTGACGGTGAAGCGACAAGTTCCATTCGCGAGCCACGAGACGGATGGGCCGAAGTTTTAAATGACTTTGGTATTAAAACTTTGATGGCATTTGTCAGTTTCCCGAGGCTTCGAGAATTGTTTCGCAACTTTTAAGCCATTTTAAAGCGCCATTATTGACTCATCGTTCCTCGCACGGCCGATCTCTATGTTCCGGGAACAGTCCGCTTTTCACCTAAGTCGTAGATGCACCTGCGATTCGCTGTCTTTGCCGAGGCAACCTTTAAAGTGACAATAATTCGCACGAAACACGGAAAAGTCTTGAAATATTTGCACAGCTGCGAGAGATAAGGTAAACTCCACGACAGTTTTGCGATGCACTGTTTATTTTGTCTTAATTACATTACAAATGTCTACTTAAAATTTTTCAATTTTCTGTGTAAATTCTTCCTACGTGCGGCGAAGCAACGCCTACAAATGTAATAAGATAACGGCTTTTAAGGACCGTGCGGCGTCACCATAACCGCGTTGCACGTGCTTTCGTATGACCACTGCATCCTCGCAATCACTACAGCGGTATTCATTATGGAAGTACTCAGTAAATTGCTGGTGCAACTGAATTTCATCAAAAACAGCACTCCGTAGTATCTTGTGCTCTGACTTCAACTGTATTTTAACATCGTTTCCTCCGCATCCCGTCCTATTTTCCCTGTCTCAGTACTCACGTGTTATTATATAATTAAATTTCACAGCAGCTGCTACAAATATTATTTTTATCCTCATATTTCCTATTTTATTAAAAAATTCTTTCGCAAATCGTATTGTTACAAATTGATTTATGAAATTTATTATCATATAAGTATGTTAAAAAATTAGATCTATTATTTACATAAAATACAATATATTTTGTAATGATTTTTTTCATATTATGTATAACTTCTAAATTTCTTATTTATACCTACGATTTTCCTAAGTAATTTTTGTCAGCATTAAAATCAATTTAATTTTAACTCAATTCTTATTTTACATAAATTGTGCACTCACTCGAACGTCAAAAGAACTATTTTAAAGCGTTTTTATTTACGAGCAATTCCGATGTCGCTGTTCGTCTCGATTGTGCGTTCCGTTTGCACGGAAGTGTCCGCGACATTCGAGGTAGCAATTCTGCTAAGTAGTCTCCCCGTTTGAACGGCCGAGCGACAGAGAGTAGTAGGAAGAACCTACTCGTGAGCTTTGAACGGCGACGAGACGGGACATTAGCGGTAATTACCGGTTAACGTCAACTCGCTCTATCCTGTCGCGGGCGTAGCTCGTTTCTGGATTGTCTTGGGAGACAAGTAAGGAGAATGTAGGTGGAAGTGCAAGAGAACTGAAAGAAAGTCTTATATGTCTCAACCAATCAAGACCGAAGTATGCGTCTCCTTTATATGTCAATATTAATATTAGTCGTGCACCTATCTTTTTCTATCTTTGACAGAAAGAATCTTATTTCATAGAAATTAAATGAGTCGTATTTAAAAAGGAATTATTTCAGATTATGTCACAAAAGAAAAATGATATAATTGTTTTCCAATGTCTAGCAGTGATTACGGATAAATCATTTTTCCAGTTAAGTAATCAATCATTTTCTACTCAACCGTTCTTTTCCTCTTAAAAAAAAAAATCGGTTCAAAATTCTTGCAGAACAGTGTATAAGAAGAGATGCGCGCGGGTGGAACAAAATAAAGAAATATGGCAAAACGGTGCGAAAGAGCGGAAGAAAGGAAATTTGCGGCGAAGGCGCGGAGGATTAATCCGTAAGATTTACAGCGTGGCTGAGCCATTATCGCGTTTCGTCGAGTGGATAAGAGGAGCTTGCCCTCCAGGCTTTTAATTCTACCGCGCGTGTTTCGCCGTGCCGGCTTCTTTCTCTCGACTTCTTTTCACAACAGCGCCGACCGCAGCCTTAACCCCTTAACCGCCTTATCGTCCGCGGTTGCGTGTCATCTTCACCCGGTGCGTCTGACACTTAATTAGAGCCGTTGTGCTCGAAAATGGCGTGCTTGGTGCAACGCGTTCGCCAGGGACGTACGGAATCTCTCCCTGGAAACCGCATGGAAGTTCACTTTGTACTGCTGCTGGCATTGAACTTTAGCACACGACATGGACGTCGTGCGCAATTAGGGTGAGAAACGACGGAATTGTTCGATTTCATGCCATCTTGTCGATAATAATTTCTATCGTCCTTTACAAAGGCAACGGCAATTGGAGATATAAGAGGAATAAAAATCTAATATAAAAACGAAAGAATAATTATTACAGTACGAATAACGTAGGGAACTTTCAAATATCAAAAATGTGCGATGGCAAAGTCTAGATTGAGAAAAATTTTTGGTTGAAAATGGATCAATTAAAAAATTCTGTTCATATCAATCAGAATTCTCTCGTTATTTCGTCTAGAATTATAATAGATTTAATCAGAAAATTCTCAATTTTCAATCAGAATTCCAATTAATGCAAACCGGACTCTTTTTCCAGTGTAATATACGTGATTCTAAACCTATGATATTACGGCATTTGTGCCGTACATCGATAACGCGGAATTCGAATCGTGTACAAAATTTGCGATTTTTTGACTGACTGGATATAAACGCGTATATTTAACATCTTTTATTTATTAACTTAATCGTGCGGAGGAATACGCAGTAAACAGTTACAAAATTACAACGTATGTTTGCATATAGAAATGTCAGTCATGAGCGAATTAAACGGCTTAAAACAGGGTTTAAGCGGATTTAGATTTGTAAAGGTACGGCACTGTGAGCACAAAATGTAATGCTTGCTATGAGTTTATGCGTAAGCAAGCATTTTCACGAGTTCATAAATTGCCGTATCGATCCAGGTAAAATACAAATAAATACAATTCTGAAACAATTGGTACGATATACAGTACGTAAACGGTTATAAGTCTCTGGGTTGTTATTATTATTATGCACCTTAAATTGAAATTTATTACATCTCTGCAGGAATAAATAATTAATTGCGAGGCAAGCCAGAAACGGAAAGGTAATAATTATATCAAAGAAAGATATTAATATTAAGAGGGGACTACTGCCAGGTTCACCAGGTTAGATTCATACGGCTTATCTGCTTACAGAATTTTATTTTAATTAATTTGGCCGAATAATTAATTGCTTTCCCAATTAAAAGTTTTATAATTTGTTTTGAGAGACGCTTTTAACAGAAGATGATACAGGGCAATATCCGATCTCTAATAAAACGCTCACTTACGATCTACACTTCCTTTGATAAAAGAGAAAATAATGCAGATGTTAAGCGATTCTTAAAGTTTGTCCAACATAGACAAAATAAATAGCTCATTTATTAAAACTGATCTATCACTAATTATTTATTCATAATTCTTATTGATATTAAATGCAGGTCGACAAATAGATGAAGAAATGCCAGCACGTCATGTATTACTGAGACAATTATTATTCAATAATGCCGACTTAACAGACAATTCGAAACACGAAGTCTATAAACACGATTTTCATAAATCGCCATTCACAGATGCATTGCAAATTTATAATTCTTATATGCTAAGATAATAGATTATGTAAGAGGAGCACTGTCATTGTCACTCATTCATATCGCGATGAATCCATACGGCATTTGAAGTAAATGAATTATGATAATTGTGATAGACGACTTTTATGAAACATGTGATTAATCTTAAAATAGTTAATCGTTTCAAAACGGCTTATATACATCGATAAATGACCGACAAGAATCGAAAATATTCAAAAAGTATCAAATATGAAGATCTTACTACAAGTTAGAACAATATAAATGATTGGAAAAATTACCAAAGCGCATATATCTCTAAATATTACGATTGTCGATATATTTTATTCTAACTCAGTATTGGTAAAACTAAAAAAAAGTTCCATATGTCTATAAACTACTAATAAGTAATAAATTAGCTTATATGTCAATAAATAAGTAATAACTCAGATTTTTTTTGTACGTTCATACACTCGTACGTATGTATATTGTTAATTGTCGTTATTCGATTTATAAAGTTCGTTAGTATATCTTTGCGAATTAAACGGCGGCGAATGTGCAGTAATGTAATCTGAATTCTAATTTGGTGGCCGATATACTGGGTGTCCCGAATTTAAATGCTGGATATCTCAAACTTCGAGAATATGTAGGGAACCGATAAATTAAGAAAAAAAAATTCTTTTATTGTACTTTGTTTTGGAGAAAATCGCAAAAAAATACAAAATTTTCAATATGTTATTGTTTTCATGTATGACTTAGCGATAATGCTTCAGAGGTAATGCAAGAGTATGCGCGCCAATTTCCAGATAGAAAAGTGTCGGGTTGACGAATCATTACGTTGATCAGATTAGTGTTTGGCTGCAACACGAGCTGTCCGTACAAAATAAAAAATAAATAAATATGGATAAATAAGTAATAAATAAATACAAAAATGAAAACTACGTTTTATTCTTTTTTTTTGCGATTTTCTCCAAAATGAAATAAAAACGAACAATCTCTAAAAGATTTTTTTTTCTTAATTTAATCAATCCCCTACACGCTCCCAAAATTTGATCATTTAAATTTGAGACATCCTGTATATATCTAGATACAAACTTTCAAAGCGCTACAAAAAACTTGAACATGGAAGTATAGTGATGAAAAGTGTAACAAAAATAGGAGTCAACGGATAGCGAGAGAGGATGCGAAAGATCGAGGAACAGCATCGTCGAGAGATGGTAGGATTAGACTTGCAACTACAAACGGCGAAGTATAGAACCGCGGATATAATTCCTCGTTCACGGCTATCGTGACCCATTTTCGAAGTTAAGGCTATTGAGGCGTGAAAATATCAAGAACGTGTGTTGCGTTTACTCTACGTTTGCCGATGGGGGTTCTAGAATTTCCGGCGTTCGATTTACGCTCCGTGTTTACTCTTATTACAGTTGCAAAATTGAGCATTGCCATGAAACTTTTATTATTGCAATATAATCCCTTCGTGGAGATTCTTTTTATGTGTTTATTTCGTAATGTAAGAATTAACTCTTTCCAATCGTTGATACAGGCAACATATATTGCAGCACAAATTGTGTCAAACGTATTTTTAGTTTCCAGAAGCAAAGTAACAAAAGTAATACAAAAGTAATGTCTATAACTAGTGATTGAATAAATATTTTAAATAGTGCATTTTATATATATATATTTTATATATATATATATATATATATATATATATATATATATAAACGGATGTGGCGAACAAGCGGAAAGATTTATTAATTGACACCTTAAATATTATATACGGTATTAAATGTTCATGAATTCACGCTTAACCTATTTTATGTTCACATCTAAGAATATCTTTATAGATATTCTAAAGGTAGGTATAACAAATATATGATAAAAGATATTAAATATATAAACTGACAGTTATTCCGTCAAATCCTCAAAAGAGAACTCGTCGATGTACGGTTCGTAATCGTATATTGGAATCAAATCATGAATCTATCATAAATCCTGAGAATATCGCCATGAAATTCTGATATCCAAACTCCTATTTCCTCGCGGTATAGTTTCAATTTCACAGCTATATTTTTGATACAATTGATGCTACGTTAAGACAAATGGTATCCATCTTTACTTTACATAATCCTTTATCAATCATATAAAAGCAAAGAAAGATCAATGGAGTTCAATTTATACGAATATTAAACTTGAAGTTTAATATATACGAATATTGTCTGTTTTAAACCGCTACCGAAATGTTTGACGTACATTTAAATTGCTTAAAACAACGCTAGAAATCACATCTATACTGCGTAAAAAAGTCTAAGACTACGGCAAGGTTTAAGTTATGTTGTAGAAACGAGACGAAGTTGAAAATGAGTTTGGGACTAGTTCTAGGCTACCTAAAATGCCTTTTACAAAAGTTTGGCCAACTTTTGGATTATAGCTGCTTCAGGCTTCTGCCTAGAACTAATTTTCGTTTTATGGAACCGCCGTTACCTTTCAAAGAAATATAACTTTTTTACTTATATGAAAAGATACATGTGATAAGAAATATAAAATATATTTTCTTTGCACTCTTGTCGATCAAAATTTTTAATGCAATAATTTAAAAAATCAATATAAATAAATACAAAGTATACAATACAAATTTCTTAACCGTATCAATGTTTATGATATTTAAGTGCAAATATAAAAATATGGCGCTTAAATATTATAAATTCCAGACATAAATAGAATAAAAATATTCACAAAAGAGGCATTCTTACGTTTCTTGAACATGAGGGAAATGTTTAAACATCCGGAAGAAAAAGACAAAGATAATTCACCGTGCCAAGGGAGGATCAAGGTCTAGGAAACAAAGAAACTTCCCCGCCAAATTAATGATTTAATTATAAAGGAAACTTTTGTGGCCGACCACCATCGCGGGTGCACTCCTTGGGGAAACGATGGTGGCTATCCCCATGGATAATTGAGGATGCTAAGGTCGAGTCTTATGGGCAGCCGGCAGACAACCGTGGGGGTCGGACTAACCATGATCTATGAGCAGCCTGCATATGAGTGACCTTTGTCCGCCACTGATCCCTTCGGGAATCGAAAGGGTCGGGGGCGCGCACGAGGTACCGTCGGCTTGTACCAGACGTAATGGAGAAAAACTCTTCTCTCTCTCGTCGTTCGGACAGCGCGCGGACTAAGTCGATTTTCGCTAGCCAACGATCGATTATCGATAACGGGCGGATTAACGGGCGTTAAAACGTGTCCCGTCGGTCGCATTCGGCAGTTTTTGCAGTACATTTCGCAGATTGTATATTTTTCCGCGGCCCCATCGCGTTTGTTGCACGTTGTTTCAATACAAATGACATTTCCGACTTGGAAGCGAAGTGCAAGGCGCGTTTATCCTAAGCTGCTTTCTATTATGATTCCAAAGCCAATAGTATGACGGCCGAATGCATACAAATGTCCGAACTCGTCGCGACATAACCTTTTTCTCCTTTTATCTCTTTGGTCCATTTTCCGATCTATTTTAAATTGATATTTTTACTTTTACGTTTATTTCCTTTGCTCTCGGTATTGTAAAAATTGATTGGATAATTCGCGGACTGCAATCACAATATAATGTAAATGTCAGGAGTATTTTTCGTGTTTTTATATTTTTCATATTTCTTTTGTGATATAAATGCCCGAAAGGTGAATTTCTGACAGGAAAATAGTCGAGATCCGATTACCAGATTTGAGAAACAATGATGTTCTACGCGCAGCTTAATTAACGTCATGGCACCCTTCAAATTTTTTTAAAGGAATACCCGAGGGTAGAAAGGAATGGAACAGTTTCAGTGATTCATCGTCACAATGCAGTGTTATTGGGACCTTGATGTCTCAGAGATAATATCCCTTTAAAACGAGCGCAAAATATGGAGGGAGCGGTTGACTGACAAGGCGGGTTGGCAGAAAATCTTATTCTTCTACCACGAGAGAAGGAAGAAAAAAAATGATAGCGCAAAGGAGGGTGACGTTTCGCCCCCTGGCTTCGAGATATTTAAATCATCGTCGAGCTCGTGGCACGTTCGTTGTCTCACTTACATTATAGTGTCTACCAGACGATAAATCACAATATCCCCTTGCGCATGATTGCCGTAACGATAAATATTTGTCTTGACTGACAATGAAAGGTACATTCGATCAGAACTTTACTCATTTCGTTACTCAACATTCTATCTCAGATTCGTATCGGAGGTGGCGGAATGAAATCGAGGGGGTAATCACTTAATGTAATCGTGGGACAAAGTCTCCCCTCCCCTCCACCGAAATCATTATAAAATTCATATGAAATCCCTATGTAAAATCCGATAATTATATGCAATCACGAGAAATCATTGTGTAATATTAAATAAAATTTAATTATTTTATTTTACCAAATGATGTACGTAGTGAAGAAAATTATTTGTAATAAGATGAAATTATATAAAATCACACAAATGAAATCATGTAAATTGTGGAACAACATTTCAGCTAGTTACCCCCTCGAATAAAATCTATAAGAAGATAAATCTATAAGAATATAAAATATTTGCGAACGTCTTACTTGCACCAATCATTTGCGTTATACTTCGTTTTCTGAGATAAGTGAATTTTCGTCTAGTAGGAAAAGTGAAATTTCGAACGTTCTTCTACTTAAGGAGAGCTTGTCTACGCCATCATGTTTACCTCGCATATAAGCACGAGTGTGTGCATTCTCTCCGGTAACAACATTCTATACCTTTATTTTACGCAGCATCACATTTCGATGAGGTACACACACTGCAGGCACGATAGTGGAACGAGAAACAACAGCTCCGGTGGATAACGCGATTATGGCGTAGATAAGTGTACTCGTTATTCCTTCCTCCCCCCTCTCTCTCTTTTCACGATAGTGCATTTTTGAAATACATTCCGTGTTATTTCTAACTCCTAGAAGAAACGAACAAGATGGAGCTCAACGATATCTCGCTTCTTATCCCCAACGAGCAACTTTCTTGTGTGTTTGTTCCCTCCATCCTCACGCTTATATACAACAGGTGATGCAACGTCAGCCGAATGAAGATGGATAGAAATCTGTTTCTGAGATAATGCACGGAACATCCAGTGATTCCACGCTCGTCATTCCGCGACGAAAAAGTCCGACCTTGCGATGTCGTACGTTCGTTTCTCTGGTTCGAAAAATTTCGAAATTACTCGAGCGTTAAAATTGGCTTGGCGAACGGTCCCGTTCTTTTATACGGTCGCGCTGATATATTTCAAGATTAACGGAATGTTTCTTCCATGTATACACCATCGCCTCGATTATCCGTGGGATCGGCAGGATTAAATGCCGACGCGGCACTTTCCCACTGGATTAGACACGTCGCGGACCAACCCACCACTCGGATTTAGTACATTCAGCAGCAAGAGGCAAAATGGAAGCGATAAAATCGAGTTTGGTCTATGCTAAGAAATTTCTTATTTATTCAATGAAAATATGTGAAACTCGTCTACAGTATAAAATAAATATATTTATAAAAATAGATTCATAAAATCTTATTAAGTAAAAAGGAAATACGTACAACATTTTGGTCAGTCTGTTATTCACAATAAACGACAGAACGAAAAGTTAAAGAAATGAGAATTCGCTCATTGATCTAATGGTCTTAATGAGAAAGTTTTCCTTTCTCGACGCAGAAATTTTGTTTGACTCTTGGAAAGTTAGTTCTTTTAATAAATGAAGGAAGACCTAGTCTGTAAAAGTACTTGTTCCTCTTTTCTCGAGACTCCGACGAAACAGATGGAATTGATTAAAAAAAATTAGGTTTCTGCGAGAATTATAAAAGCTGTCCCCATTAAGACTTTCTTTACCTTCGCGAAATGCAGATTCACAAGCACGAAGGAATTTGGGTGAAAAAAATTAAAATATGCGCCGTTGAATTGAAGACTTAGGCGCGATTGCGTTCTAGCGAATAGATTTTCTTCCGAATATGGAACACATCATTTGCGTCAAGCACACCGTGGTATTTATTTAATGCTACGCTTGCAGTATAATGAACTATTGAATGTTTAATACGTTGTGGATTAGATGAACATGCAAATTGGGGTCGTACATTACCATAAAATAGCTAATACTACCCTATAAAATATTGGCCAGCAACTCGATCTAATATCGCATAGTTCCACGCGTACGATTACACTAATTCGCAATGAAGTCAAATCTGGATTGCATTACTGGAATTTCGCTTTAATAGCAAACACGTCGCTTTACCAGCGCATAGTATATTACGATTATATAGTAACGATGCTTGAAATTAAATTTTGGTGTTACATGATGCAATTTTCATTTCTTTCATAGTAGCTTTTTAACTCTGCACTTGTGTGCTTGTGCGTGTTTTTTGCATATTACGTGTATATGTGTGTGTGTGTGTGTGTTGCACTTAATACTTTTTCCGTACTTAATTTATTATACTTGTCTGTACTTCTTGTGTGCACGCAAACGGAGGTCTCGGAAACTCGGGGAAAATATATTTCATACAGAAGCGTATAATCATCTAGCGATGTACCTTCAAATTCTTCCCTCTCCAACGTATTACGCGCGGCGGAAGGAATCGCGGGATAGGAATTAGCAAAATTCGTTTCCTTGTTCCTTGAGTCGCGGCGACTCTAAATCACGAGAGAGGGCAAAGAAACGTTCATGCCGGAGAATAAGATAGACCGTCGAAAGGGGATGGTATAACGGTGGCAAAGAGCAAAATTGGGATTACGATCGGGCGGGTTGGTGAAGTTGAGGTACGGCGGGGGAGGAAATAATCCACGCGGTCGTATTTAAACGAGTGGCCCGGGCACGCAATGCCACGTGCCCGAAGATCATTTTCTTGCGTCTACGGCGCGCAGACTATCCGGATTACAGACCAATTTCATATTAATTTCCGGCTGTGTGGAAGGAGAGGGTGGTGAGGTCGCGGGAGGACAGAACGTGGCGACTGCGCGGGGTTCACTATCAGCCCGGAAACATGGCACGGGACACGAGTGTGCAACGGTATTTGTTAACGTTACCACGAAATTGTCCGCGGTTCCGAGACTTACACGGCATTCGCTCAAATTTCACCACGAAATTGCTCCTCAGGCGAGGCGAGGAGGGCAATGGGGATGAAGGAGGTGGAGAGAGGTATGGTGAGGGGGTTCAGCCACTTTGTTCATTGCGCGTGCCCGAGGTTTGATAAGCGCGGCTGGCTAGGCGACACGAAAGCGATCCGCGGCCACCACTCTCTCTCTCTCATTTTCTATCGTTGCACGCTCGAATTGTCGCGGTTGAATCCAGACTACGACGCTGGAATCGACAATAGGCTGCTGCTTAAAGGGCTTAAGCCCTTCCGGCAACAACCTTGTCACGAAATTCTCTACGCAATTTATATATATAATTGCTTAAAATATCACTATTTTAATCTTATTTACACTCTAAATTTCTTGCAGTGAGAAGAGAGTGAAAATGCAATCACTCTTTAAAAAAAAAATGGAAATATTTCATCTCTTGAGAAAAGTGACGATCTTCACTCTTTTTAGAAATCTTACTTTTTTTTTGTAATGAGATTTCACTTTTAAAAAGAATGAAAATAGTCACTCTTTTTCGAGAAGTGAAATATTTCCATTTTTTCTTTATAATAATATTTTCACTTTCTTGGAATGAGATTTCACAAGAAATTTAGAGTGTAAGTATTATTTATACACTAAAAAAAATATCTGGTTAAATTAATTAAAGTTCTGATTGAAAATGAACGAATCAGAATTTTTAGGTGAAATCTTCTAAAATTCTAGTTGAGATAACTAGAATGATTCTGATTAATCAAAATTTTCTTGTTCATCCATTTTCAACCAGATATTTTTCTCAGTGTATGTAATACTTATTGATTGTGTAATTATTCGTGTAAACATAAATATTATAAATAGTTTCAAGCATTATAAAAGAAAGTAAGGTAAAAGCAAGTAAATGGAAAATTAGTACATTCTATTTCTACTCCTGTTCACGATTATCGGTTTTCTCATTCTATCTCCCACAAGAATGAAGGAATATTCGATCTAATCCACTTTCTCAGATTTGCTACGCTTTTCCCCAAGTGCGAACAAAAAATTCTTATCGCTAGAAAGACACATTAGTCTTCTTTTAATACTGTGATCGTGGTGCATATAAACTCTACGATAAATTCTATTTATCATTAACGAGAACGTTTGGCAACGATTTCACTAACTCTTTCCGAAATTATGTTGTATTCACTCAACTTTCATCACGAAATTTCTTTTTCGATGAGAAAGAAAGCGAAGAAAAGAGAAAGAAATATTACGAAAGCAAAAAGAGTTGGAGAAATCGGCCAGTCGGTTCATTGTGCGTGCTGGAGGTTTGATAAAGTACGAGAGGTCGAGCGAGATAAAATCGATCCGCGGCGGCGGCGGCGGTCTTTCATTTTTCGAATTCCGGCCGCGCTCCTGCCGGTCATCTTCAAGAAATTTCATCCGTTCTCGCCGGGGACGTTCTCTGAAAGCGCGACTGGAAGTTTACACCCGTAAACCCGTTCGCAATTTTGTCCATTTCACTTACCGCGATAAAAGTAATGTCCTACGAAATAGATTGTCCCCATAAAATCGTATCGAGTCCTTTTGTGGTCCGGATAGCGTACACCGTCCTCGGAAGCACGAAACAAATGACCGCGTCGCCGCTTTATTCCGCGTGTGACATTATCGATCCGTCGATATCGCGAAGTGCGATTAGATTTATGCGAACACGATCCTTACGAGGCGCGCGCGAATATTCGTGACTGCGATTATCGGAAACCAATGTAACTTAATTCCGCGACGATAAAATTGTAAGCTATTAAGATCTTCAGAAGTTAAAGCTACATAAGTATTCAACATGGATTGCACTTACTGCTATCTCGTATAAAATGTAGAAATATCTCTGTATTAAGAATCGACGCGACCTAATTCGATATCGGAATTAACTTTCTTAGAAAAGCGCTTTAGATAGAGCATGCAAAAATCATATTAGATGTTGCCTGAGCTTGTTTAAAGATTAAAATATCAAGACGTAATCGGAACAGATATTGGAATATCGTGGTTGGTGGAACATCATGTTTGAAGATTTCATATCTCGAGCAGATATTCAACGGAGAAAGAAGAAATAAAGCCATGTCTCGTATTGAGACTTTACTATTGAAGAGAACACGGAGGACATGTCCCAGTGAATTGGCCGTGCGAGTTTTCTCAAAAAGTTGGATATGAATGTCACTCGAGCTGCATTCGAAATTGCACGACATCGAGAGACACGTTTAAACGTAAACGACATGCGAAGTTAATCGAAAAAAATGAAATTGTCGACTTTGAAATGTATATCGAAGTAACGTTGCTTATAAATCACAGCTGCATAAAATAGAATCTCTATGGCATCAGAATGTCCTGTAGAAATCGTACATTGCATTCTCGCGGAAATATTGATAGTTATCGCAGAATCTAGTTTCTTTTTCTAGTCGAAGCGTCTCGCCAGGAGGTGGACGACATTCGTCCGATCGATCTCCAGGTCGTGCCATCGCAAGGAGCAACAGTTGGTTTTTATGCAGACTAATATTCGGCAAGCGTGACAGGGGACAATTTAATTCGAAATCGTCCGCTTACAATGACATCGTCGTGCACCGTTCCCATTCCTCGGAATTATTGTCCCTTTCTCGCTATCACAAAACCGTCTATATACAGTCACGAAACTAATTGTCCGGATAATGCGCCATTATATAGATTGATTTCTTCGGACTATTCTTCAAACTAGTGTAGCAAATTTCACAATTAGTTGTCCAAATATAAATATAATATATATAAATGTATATTGAGAAAAATGTCTAGTCAGATTAATTGGAATTCTGATTGAAAATGGACAAATCAGAATTTTTTAATTAAATCGATTAGGATTCTAGTTGAGATAATTGGAATTCTAATTATATCATTCAGAATTTCGATTATCGATTCTTTTGATTCCAATTTTCAAACATTTTTCTAAGGGTATTATTAATGTCGTAATGTGCGTAAAATCATAATTTTAACACTAGATAACAATTTAAAGAAATTATCAATATATTGGCGGATTATAACTTTAAAACGATTGTTTGTAAGGGCATATTCTTTAAATTACGTCTTCATAAAAATATTCTAAAATTGTGCATTATCGCATTCACGAAATTAATTATTCGAATAATGTGCCATTACATCGATTTCTTCTGTTATCCAGATATTGAAAATTACGAATATAGCATTTTTCAATATATTTACAAATTGTAGTTTTAAATATATGCGTTAATTTTAAATTTATGCATTAATATATTATGGCATTGATATGTATATATATATATAGGGTATATATACAGGATGTCTGGAAATAATCGTCAAATATTTCATGGGCAGGTAGAGAGGACTAAACTGAGTCGAAAAGTCCTCTGCAATTTTAGCAATAGTTAACAAAATATTAATGACTAAAAATTGCCAAATATTAGTCTTGAATAATTTTTTACTCAAATACTATCAACTTTACAGAAAAACTGCAAGAGACAAAACTCATTTATTTTCTTCTCATAAAGTTCTGAGAATTTTTTTAGAATTTTTTCAGAATTTTTTAATACCGTATTTCCTCATGTTGGTAAAAATGAGAAAATGCAGTACTAAAAAGTTGATAAAAAATTCTCAAAAAATTCTTAGAACTTTATGAGAAGAAAATAAATGATTTTTGTCTCTTGCAGCTTTTCTATAAAGTTGATAGTATTTAAGTAAAAAATTATTCAAAACAATATTTGGCAATTTTTAGTAATTAATACCTTGTTAACTATTGCGAAAATTGCAAAATAATAGCAGACTTTTCGACTCAGTTTAGTCCTTTCTACCTGCCCATGAAATATTTGGCGATTATTTCCAGACACCCTGTGTATATATATATACATATATATATATATATATATATATATATATATATATATATAGTTTATATTTATACTTGGAAAACTAATTGTAAAACTACCAATATCGTAATGCATAGAACTAGAATTTTTAACATCCGGAAAACAATTTGAAGAAATTATTGATATAATGATGTTGTTCAGATAATTAGTAAATGTATAGTTGAGTTGCATCGAAAAGATGAGTTTATATATATATAAAATTCATGCTAGAAAAAACGAGCAAAGAATCTTGAAATTTTAATGACACTGCGAATCTCTCCAAAAACTTTTTCCGGAAAAAATATTGTAAACTACACTGCGACACGTTTTAATTAGACCTCGGAAAAGTACTTTTAAGGACTGGTTTGAGAGAAATAGAATATGCAAAACATGGTAGTATAGAGACCCTTTTGAAACGGTTATTGTCGATCTGGAGAATTAGAGGATTAAATCGACCCGTTCTTGCACCTGACGTATCTCAAATACGAGCTTCGAGAAAGCAGACGTGAGGAGGGGAGGAGAGGAGGAGGCCCAAAGTTCACGAACATGCAGTTCATTCGCCCCCGCTGGCGTGCGTAGTTGTTCGACGGCATTATTGACAGGGGTGCGGGTCGAGTATGTAACTTTGTTAGGCCGAGACTGAGGAAGCAAGCCGTCGTGCCCTGAATTCGCAATTCGCGTCCCGCCGGATGCCGCATACTGATGGAAAATAATTTTTCAACTTTTACACATGACGTGGCGGCACGCGAGGCACGCGATTATCACGATGAAGGAAGAATCCGGAAGAACGAAATCCTAAAAAATAGCTAGTGTTTAATTGATATCATGTACTTATATGCTTTATTATTCTTCTGCGCGATAATAAATACGATTCGAAAAATATTCAACGCCATAATCGCATGTGTGATTTTTAACGACTTTTTTTTCAAGGTTTTACTTTTCAAGGCCTTGCGTTTGTTATGCTTGAAAGAAATGCGATGAACGATCGCGTTCAAAATAATAATTAGCCTAACAACTTGATTAAAATCTCGTTAATGTCGTTACAATAATATATTCTATCTCAGTCTCTCTCTCTCTCTCTCTCTCCTTCTCCCTCCCCCCTCTCTCTCTCTCTCTTTCTCAAAACTCTGTGAAATATCATATTTAACCGTACTATTCACAGACTCGTTATTTCATATTAGATTTAATAAAGAAAGATGCTCACCGATACGACGTCCTGCCGATGAAGCTGATCTTCTACAGGCACTGCATTCTCTCGTCTCCAGTTCCGTTGAAATTCACCACACACTCACGAGATGAAATACTCACGAGACAACACTCGCGAAAACACGATCGAGAAAGAACTAATTGTCACAATACGACGATCGCGATATACTTATTACACTCCCGACGTAAAACGCTCGATCATCATGGCTACCGTTGTTCCGCTTGAATTCAGCGATTCACCGAGAGTCTTGACGTCGCCAACTTCACACCGACGCCACGCCACGCCACGCCACGCCACGCCACGCCACACGCGAGTCGATACAACGCGAGTCGAGTCGAATCGGCAGTCAGTCGAAACGTGAGTGAACCGTTCGAAAATGTATCCTTGTGTATATTCAAGATAGAAATATGTACGTACTTTACTTATGTCGTATTACTTTTTGTGTGTGCCACTCTCTTAAACCGTGCGAGACAATAGCCTGGTTTACATTGTGCGTTTAGTCCGCGGCCTATACGATAGGCATCTTTGTTCAATAAACAAGGTCGCGGCTACGCACCGTGTAAACATAGCCGTTAGCTGTGTTCAATAAAGAACGTAGTTTGTAACTGTTGTAAAATTCTTTTCGTACAATTTTGAAAAAGTATTGGACATCTTATTATGGACATACCATATTCTGATTATTTAGAAGGTAAATTTTATTCGCGACAAACGACCAGCGTCGCGACGCATTTATTAGTCGTGCGAACTTCGAGTCATTCATACCGGTTAACTAAATTTTATAAAGATACAGACGCAACAGAATACTGTAAATCTATAATGTCAAATTTAACCTAATATGAGTCGCCACTGCTCCTATTAAATATATAATGAGTGCAAAAAGTATTCGTACAGAGAAAATATTTTTTTTTAAATTTTATTTTTAAAAGTATAAATGCCCAGCGAGAAATAAATCATCAAATTGATGTCGAATCGATATAAATACGATGATTTCAACATTAATTTGACGTCGATTCGACATTTAAATGATAATCATTTCTTGTTGGATAATTAACAATTTATTTATAAAGAATAAAATAGACTGTATGTTTCTTAAAATGATATATATACCAAAAAGATGTGTATTATACAAAATATATCATCTGAAAAATAAGCGAAAATTAAAAATTGTATTGTTCGAATGCTCAAAAAATATTCGTACAGACGAGAAATTTAGCTTCTAAAATCAAAAATGTGAAGCTCGTCTGTTTATGTTAGAACAGAATGTATTTATTGTATAAAATTGCTAATTAATATTTATTTTCTACAAATAAGACTTTTTTTATAACAAATTTCCTTGTACGAATACTTTTTGCTCTCACTGTATATCCTAATAAATATAACAATGAAGGAATAAGGAATTAGGAATAAGATAAAATGATTTCATCCTGTGAGAAACCATATATTCTGGTGTATCCGATTTCTGATAAATTGAAATCATTATTCTTTATTCTTAATTCCTTATTTCTTTCACTGTGTCTACACAAAATAAAGCTAACTGGATCAAGTTATTAGCAAAATCAAACCGTTTCAATGTAGATAAACTTTAATCTCATTTCGATTTACTCTTCATCTTTTTTTAATTCTTAAAAAAAGGAAGAATTAGTTAAGTCGAGATTAAAATTAAACTATATTGGTAGAAACGGGCATCAGTTATGGAGACAATTTAACGTTTAATAGAAAATTAAATTATTTTCTGATACCTGTGGCATTCTCGTTACTACATCACGTTTCGAGACGTAATTATTGTACATACAAGAGCAGTTCGTTCGAAATACCTATCTGTTTGATTGTCGGGACGTGAATGATAGCGCGGCGACTTTTTGTAAACAATAGTGAAGCGCGGCGTGTGGATTGCCGAGTGCGTAAACAATTCCGAACTACGTATGCCAACTGTCTCGCCACCGGTAAGTTATTTAAATAATATTTAACGTATTATATAAGGTGTTACAGAATTAATCGAATATTATATCGAATATTTTTTTGTTGCTTATATTTTGATGAATATTATCGTATACTTTGCATTTCGTTTGTGAACTCGTTAGCATCGCTGAAAACGGTTATTTCCACTCAATTAATTATGACTCATCAACTTGTAACAATAAATTTGTAACTACAAAGTCGCAAGTTAGATAAAATTACGTTGACCTAAAATATAAAATATAAAATCATTAATCAAATTATAGTAGCTCAAAGTAATTAATGTAAAAAAAAGTTATTATTGCGCGTATTATAAATTTTTTACTGATTTTTATATACAGTAAGTGCAAAATATATTCGTACGAAAATATCTTCTGAAAAAAACTTTATTTTTAAAAAGTAAGTATTAATTAGCAATTTATTAACAAAGAATAAAATAGACTGTAGATTCCTCAAAATTATTTTACTTGAAAAGATATCTAATAATTCAAATATATTTTTAAAAATAAATAAAAATAAAAAATTATACTATTTGAATGCGCAAAATGTTCGTACAGTCGAGAAAAGCTTCTAATTGTAAGATTAAGAATACGCAAAGCTCTTTCGTTTATTTAGAATAAAATGTACTCATTATTGTAAATTGCTAAATAATATTATAGTTTATTTTTTAATAAGAATTTTTTAATAAAAATTTTTCTTGTACAAATACTTTTTGCATTCACTGTAGATATTTAATATATTATACAATAAGATATGAAATTTTCATGAACCTTTTTTAAATATAATTTTTCATCAATTTTTATAATTTTACAAATAAAAATTCTCCTCTAGTAATCTATTTAAATCAATCGAATCTCTCATTTTAAATATCTGGAATATCATACAGTCAATATTAACAAATAATGTATAAATGATATTAGATCGCTTATTTGCAACGTTACTCTGTCATTCTTTTTTCTCTTCTCAGACTTTTTGTTGCAATTAATATTACACTGATGAAAATATAATTAATTATTGTATAATTAGAAAATAATTATTAAAATACGACGATTGTGCAGTATTTTATGTCACTCCTAAAATTAACTCTTTTATGCAAGAAAATATCATTAACAAACGATCGATATATCACGCTACTTGAATCATTCGATCCGATAATTCACATGTTATTTCGCGTTCTCAATTTAGAAATGATAATGATTAAATTATATTTAAAATGGTGATAAATTTAAATTGCAATATGAGATAAATTCGAAAGAAAGTATCGTTGAAGTGTGCTAATTATCATTTGTGGATTGTAGTTAAACGATAATTTAATACCTCTCTCTCTCTTTGATTTCTTAAATGTATTTTAAATGACTAATCCAATTCGGAATATGTAATAACAATTGTCTTAATACGCTGAATTATATATTAATCAAGTTATTATTTATAATAATCTCATAGATTTATAAAATACTTATTTACGAACTATCGTGTTTCGAAGTAATAATATGACGACACTGGAAGTAGCTTGCAATGTTGCCTGTCAGTTCAACTTCCACCACACGAATGGCAGCGCGGCGACTCTGTGTAAACAATAATCTGCTATAGCTGCAATAACAAACATTGAGGCCGCGCGCCAACCGTTTTGTTATCTCGAATACGTTACACTAGCATTGAATATTTTGCTATTTATATTTTCATATTAAATTTTTCAGTAGGTGTGTGAATTACCATTGCATATTTCCATTATTTAAATTGATGATTTAAAAGTAGCTGATAAATAGATATGTAACACACTAACGTAGAATATTTTAAAGATAATGGCAAGATAAAATAGAAAAAGCTTTTCTGTAATATTAAGAATGTACGTAATATATAAGATGTTCCGCAAATATATGATACTATAATGTTACATTTTTGAAGATCATAGAATCGAAAATTAATACGAAATAATAATTAACTGTCGAGGTCGTTTACGATAATCGTTATTTGGAAATTATGTAATCTTAGCATTAAGATTTTTTTAAAATCAATTTTGAAAAGATATTATTATATATATAGTCGTGGAATTCTCATATTAAATTGTAGCTAATTTCATATAATCATCGATTCATCCAAACTGATTGCTAGTCTTTTCTAACATACGCATATATCGCAAAAGTCCGTGAAATAATACAAATAATTACAAGGTGCAATTCACAAAATAATTTGGATCTACGAATTCTTCTCAAATGCAATTGATAAATTAGCAGTGTCACACATATTCTATCTTAAGATATACATATGTTTCTGCACGATTTAGGATCGCAGGAGAAGTTTAGGGAGAACTTTCATGTTAAAGTTGATATGTCAGATATGTTATGAGAGAAATTTACACGCATCTCTCTTCAATAAAACTTACACATGATGATAGGATCGGATTGTTGACATTAGAAAGAAATTATTGGACTATATTCCGCAAAGTAGTTTTATATTTCATAAAGTTTTTTTTTCTCTTTTGCGGAAAATTATATCATATTTTTCCATACTCGATGTATCATAAGCCCTTATAAATGTTGAAAAATGAAATACATTTAACAAGAACTTGCAGCTACATTACATATATTTTCTGTGAAAATTTTTCTCCTATGTTATATTAAGTATATTTTCTCATGAAACTTTTCTCAACTTATATGATTTTAAATATCATATTTTTCTTACTTTCGTTTCTTCTGTGCTTAATTATTTTCCTGTAACATTAGACATTTTTTTTATGACTGATTATGCTTATGGCTCGGTTATAATAATATATTTCTATTTCACGTAAAAATCACGACATAGCAAATGAGTGTCGCGACGCCATCCGTTCTATGTCTATTTTGCGCCGCAGTTTGGTCTATTGACAGGAGCAAGTCATGCAGGAACAATTACGAAGGAATCTGAACGTTCGTTCACACACTTTACGAGCAGCAAAAGGGGAGGTTACGCGCTGCAGGCGAGAATGGTCTTCAGGATATTAGCACGTTATTGCCGGGGCTTATTGGTTTTATCGATTTTCTCGTTGTTCTACCCTGGCGGCCCTGTCTACCGTGAAAACGAATTAACATCCTGCCGTTTGTGAGGAGTGAGATGCGAATTGACGGCCATCGGAATCTTGTTAATGGCCTTGTGTCACACTTGGATCTTTGTTTTCGACGAATTTTGTGTAGATGATTTTGTGAACCACTTTATCGCTCCATCGTGATCCACACACTAAATATTTGTTGCATTTGTGTTCAATGATACATATAGCTTATTAAAAATTAATTTATTTTGTAATAATAATGAAGAAAAAACATATTATTGCGGTAACAATTTTCTACACTGAAAGAAAAAATTGGCTGAATATATGGCATAGCATTTTTAATTGGTTGCAGCCAATTTTTGGTTGTGTTGCTATGAAAATCCTATACTGACATTATGAATAGGCTAACGCAACCAAAAATTGGCTGCTGCAAACAAAAATTAGCTGCTACAGCCAATTAAAAATGCTATGCGATATTTTACCATCTAATTTGCTGCAGCAACTTATCTTTTCTTTCAGTGTATAAATATTTTCTGCTAATATAATTTCCTCTTAATATATTAAAGATAATAAGAAATAATAAGAAATAATATATTAAAGATAATAAGAATATATAAGCGATAAAATGGTTATGTGTGTACTGAGTGCATTTTTAAACGGAGATATACGCTACGTTGATAAAAAAGCGATACATTTTAAAATTAGCAACTTTTCAGGAGAATGTTTTAAAATTTTAAATTGAAACAATGTTTTAATTAGAATGGTAAATATGCTTAACTTCGCTTTCTATTCATGTTGTATTTTCAATTATACCATATATGTATTAATTATATATATATATATATATATATATATATATAATATTGTGTGTGTGTGTGTGTGTGTGTGTGTGTGTGTGTGTATTCTTGAAAATTACGTCATGAATTTTTAAACACCGCAATCCTAATGCTAGCTTTTTATTTGTGTAATTTTTTATCAACGCAATATGATATCTTACATGGAACATGATAATGATAAACATAATTTCAATTGCAACATAAATAATGGGTAAACGACATGTAGAGAATTAGACAGATAGCAGAGATATATTCGATCTCGTGGCAGTGAAACTGCGTGAGATGAAATCGGTTATTATACCTCGAGCGCGTGTCAGTACACAGACAAAGAGTAATGGTAGCCCATTATCGTAAAAATATAGTAGATCCACGGGACGACCAGAGAAATTATGGAAATAATTTACGCAATCGTGGAAAGTGCAGGGTACAACAATTCCCGGCTAAATGCCGCCCTTCTGACAATCGATTTGTACGCGATGCATGAAAACATCCACGGCCAAAAAACACACCCTCGCATATAGCCATAGCTATTTCACGGGAATTTTTCATATTATTGAAATATCAGAAGTTATTCCGCATGTTTGCTCGAATCAATGAAAACGTTTATTATTTTCGAAAGCAGGACCGGAATATGTCAAACATATTTCCACTCAACTTCGAATAACGAATGTCATAATGGCATATATTTGTGAGAAAATTACCAAAAACTCATTTGTACCATCCATTTACGGCTTAAATGGTATACAGGATGTACTGATATTACAAAATTAAGTTAAGCATTGACAGCAATCTCAGAGTCGATTATTGTCTTCACAATCGACTGTGATTGGTCAATTTATTATGGCTTAAGGCCTTTTAAAATCTCATTGTAGAGCTGCTTTATCAAACTATTTAATTCTAGGAATAATCTTTACGAGAAAGAATAGATTCTAAATACGGGGGGAAAATCGAGGGAAATATTAAATATAGAATATAGAAACAAGAGTAATGTTTCGCATGTATATATCAGAAATTATAGATGGTGTTTGAAGAGAAGTTTCTAACGAGAGAATTACGACAAGATAACAATAGACATTTCGCATACTAAAGGAACGACACGAACGCTTAAGTAACGAGTCAAGCAGCAATGGTAGACGCTTGTAAACAACTATCAAACTCTCTCTCGTCGTACGTCGAGTTTTCACACCCTGCCTCGTTTACATTCGTTTGTCGTTGGCATTGCGCGCATCCGTGCCGCTTGTCTTTCGTTGCTTCACTTGATGATACGGACTAACACCGATGAAACTCTCCAATTCAGTTTTTTTTTTGGTGAGAATAAACGGAAATCTTTATTCGCAACATCAAACAAAAAAATCGTCAATCTGCGGCTAAATTTAATGCGTGAAGTCCACAAGAGCTTGAAAAATCGGGTTTTGAAGAATAAAACTAGAATTTTTGAATTACTTTTCCTTTTTCGTTCATTTCCCAAGACACCGAGTAGCAAATATATTTAAAAATTTAAATGGTCCTCAAATTACTCTTCGATTCAAAGTAAATCACTCTCACACTCTCACTTCGATCAATCATCAATAACATCTGTACGCGAAACGTCAATAGCCACAAGTTTAATTCATTCCCTCGCGTAGAAGTCCATAGGTATGCATTGAATTCTGTGGATTCTTCGCGAAATTGCTCGCCGTTTCCGGCTCCATCGGCGAGAGTCGACGCGGCGGCCGCATAGAAATGATCAGTTGGATTCGGTTGGACTCGTCTGTTCCGCTTCGAAAAATTCTTATGGCAAATAATATTCGTCAATCGGGACGGAAGAACACCGATCTTGGAAAAGAAAAGAGGATGAATGTAGGGAATAATGGAATTTCGGCAAGTCATTATCGAGCGCGAAATGTCGATGGCCGGTGAATTCTCACCCTTACTTTCGTCTATATCTTCCTTTTCCTCTATTGGCCGCTTATTTCCACCGTTTTCTTTCCTCTTCGTTCACCATCCCTCTTATCCACGGAAATGGATATGTTTTCCTCGGACCAAACGCTTCGTTCTCTTATTCCGCCCTCGACCGAGCGAATGAAACGACTAGATATTACTATGCCGCTGCTGACCCGTGCAAACAATGACGCCGTGAAAAGTATCCCTACACAGTAAACAGGATGAAAAATATCTGGCCTGGTTTTTCGTCTGTCTGCTATCTCTCCTATAAGCTGATTGAACGCGCCAGAGAAACTCCCGAGTTGGACATGCACGCAGCTTGTCGGCGAAATGACGCATCATCACGACGAGAGGTCTTTTTTGTCAAAAAACTCATGAAAATTATGATATACCTTTCTGGTGCAAGTTAAATAGACTGTGAGCTAGAATGTTTAAAAAATTATTTTGCATCAAATTGCTGAACACAAGATAAATATTTATTTATATGGAGATAATATTTGCAACATATATTTATTTATAAGAAGCTTGCTCCAGTTTACGCTCAAAAGAACGAATTTTATTTATGGATACGTTTTCGCTTTGAGAATTATTTTGTAATAGGGATATGTATAATAAAAAATATAAAAAAATTGCTCGCGACTGTAAGCATATTATAATATAAATGTAAAATGTATTCAATTGCTTTCCCTCCGCTTCTTTTCATATTACTCCATTTACCATTGCATAGCAAAATCTACTTTTGATGAGAATTATAGATAAGTAAATTTCTGCTGTTGTTTTTTTCTCTCGCGGCATTCGTTGATCGATACGCCATATTACATCCGCCGAGATACGTTGTCGGTCCCGCATATCCTCCCTCCCATTACTGTACTCGAGGACAGCAGTGATCTACGATCGTGGTGTGGACAAAGGGATCTGTTTCGCGACTTTCATAAAAGCCCCTTCGCACGTGCTAAATCCTTCACTTTTCCAATCGCAGCTGCGCACCCTCCTATACCCCCACAGCTCGTCTCGCTAGATTAATTAGGCGGAGTAGGTCCCCACGGAGACATGTTTTGGAATTTTTTGCATAAATCCGTTTTAGAGACGGACATGGGGAAAGTACTGACGGTTGTTTCAGGTTTGTGACAGAAAGAAAGAGAGAGAGAGAGAGAGCGAGAGAGAGAGAGAGAGAGAGAGAGAGAAAGGAGGAGAAGGAAAGTCGAACGAGAGGAGCAAACGAACAGGGGTGGACAGCGTGAAACATTGTTTTAGGACTATAAATAATCGTTATTGCCACGTTAATCATGGATAGTCGAGAGGCTCCATTATTCGTAGTGCTGCAGGGGCAACTCACGGTATGTTATTGCCCCCTTCAACCGTAGGGTCGGCATAGCGCCAACCCTTACGGTTTCGGTGCGGCTGGTATTGCTGCTCGGTTCTGAGCATGCCGCGAATTGCTGAGAACGAGCCGATCGAATCGAGCACGTCGGATGCTACGGCCCAGTCTAGAATCCCCTTTATTGATATCTACATACCCGATGAGTTTTCGAGGTGCCTATTGCCTCGAGGATTCCCATCGGAACTCCTGGTGGCGGGCGCAATTATTCCTATCCTGTGTTAACTTAACGCAGATCGCATAGATCCTGTATAACGAGATTTATCATAAAGACTGCTTCGGTGCACGCGAATTAATTTAGAGAGAGAGAGAGAGAGAGAGAGAGAGAGAGAGAGAGAGAGATGAAATATGCAAATTATTCCAAATCCATCTCTTATCAAGAATCATGCAATATATATTTACAAGATATATTACAAATGAATAAAAAGTTTTACGCGATTTGTACGATCTCATATAATAATTATAACTCTCATATACCATGATATTAGCAATTAAATATATTCATTGCCATACACATTGCTACACATTCAGTCAAGCATTGGAATTGTGCTAATTGGATAAATAGTATATTAAATTTAATTAACCGCAATTATAAATACTACAAATCAAATTATTCAAATTATTGAATTATGAGGTTTCGATCGTGAGAGAAGTATATATTAATACGAATGTACATATAAATATTAATTTCAAAAAGAATCTTATTAATTTAAATATTGATTTGCAACAGTGCGCTCGTCTCTCGAATTATAATATTCATTATTTTTGCATGTTGCTTTTAATAAATGGAGCAGAGCGTATATAAATTCGGAAACCCAGTTATCGACGTACGTAATTTGTTAGTTTAATTCTAGTGAAATATTACGCAGCGTATGTGTAGCTAGTTAAAACTGAAAGCATTGGAAAACATATTAAATATTAAAAATTTTAAATATAAGGTCAGTATATCTAAAATGCAGAAGCTCAATTAAAATGATTAAATCCACTCTCCCAAATTATTTATGACTTCCTCATTCTGTTTAAACACGCGAAAAATACTGAAAACGACAAGAGTTAGCGATTCACTTGGTAAACACATAAATCTAACGTGGTTGAATGTCTCGTCTTTTTACTCTTCGTGCTGTCGTATCGCCATGCGTAGGTAAACTTCAGGCATATCGAGAGACAGGCAAACAGTCGCATTCGAAATTCGATACGGTCCATCGCGTGGGGTTGATCGACGTTCTAATAAATCAAAGGGCAATGTCACGAGCGTCACGAGCATGCGGAGGAGTAGACAGCCGAGATTAACTTATCGAACCGAGAGTAAAGCTAGGCTACTACGGATGACTTTCGGCCCGATCGGTCAACCCAGGGTCGGATTAAGGTACGAACAATCGAGATCCCAAAATACCAAAGTAACAATAGCGTTTCCCACTTCGCTAATTATTTTAGACTATATTTTTGTATAATCTCTTATTAGAGAAAGAGAGTATTTCAAATTTAACTCTTCTTAATAGAATACGTAATTTTAGAAGCAGAGAAAATTTTATTCCAACGAAAGAATAATATGCTCGAATATAAATTGAAATGCAGCGTAGAGTATCGAGAATCAAATTAAAATTTTGAGCGATCAAAAATAGTAACGTATAACGACAATTTATTATACTCCGTTTGGATTTTCTGCTCGCACATGAATACTATTCAAATCGAATTGTGGAATCGACTATTCTACGATTCCACAATAGTCCGTACACGCGCAAGTCCAGTTGTTTTAGGAACGGATCCTTCGTACGGACGTTAATTATGGAAAACCAGACACTGCACTGGTCGGTCTACCATGCCAGTAATCCGACGTCATCCGACGCAACCCACCTGATCGGACGTCCCGTCCTGTCGAGCGGGACAGAGAACGGGAGAACCGGCAGATGGAAGGACGACCGATGCGACCTACTGGTTATCAGATTAGTTCGGTCCCACAATCCGCACCGAATATCGTTAACTGCTCTCGTAATCTTGTTCCGAGATCCAGTGCCGTGATGCAGCGCCGAGGAATTCGTAGTCGAGACACTTCGCAAACTTTGCCAATGGAAATACCGTGCAAACTATGGCGATTGTCCTTTTTTTGCCCCGGTGCATTGAGGTATTGAGAGATTCGACGACCATACGATTCGTTGATTAATGAACAGCGCAACGACTGGCTTTGAAAATCGGTTTTTTGCGGACGGTCGTTTAGTCGGTTGTCGCTCGCTTCTATTCAGCTTGTATCGGAAAAGCAATGAAAGTTGGCGTGAGCGGCAACGATGTATTGGCGATTATGAAATCAAGGCGTTTCAAAATATTATATCATTTAAAGCGGTCTTTATTACTCTGTGCTTTTTCTAAATTATTATTCTTTATTCGATCACACGTCTATTCTTAACAGAGGGATAGTTTAACCTGGACAGTATTCATACTCTTCTTGTACTCCATACGTAGGAGAAGAAGGCTGATCGATGGGCCGATAATTGCGCTAATCTCGAAATGGGAATGATGATACCTAGAGACAGACAGACAGATAAAAGGGGGAGGAGAGAGAGAGAGAGAGAGAGAGATGGGGAGAGAGCGCGCACTCGATCCCCCGTAGTCATCGCCGTCTGGTATGCTGTGTGGATAATATACGCCGGATAATATTCCTACGTATGTAGCCGCGCATTATTACGCGTTATTACGCGTACCGCGGACGCGTATGCTCGCATACGCGAGGGGGCATCGATTTCTCGCCATTATTGTCGCTTTGAATCCCCGTAGATCGGAGCGCGTGCAGCAGAAGCGTCCCGATAAATGCCGCATCTACCTCTCCCGAGTCTCGTAGGCACATCAGTAATTGCATTCTCCTAGGTGTACATGTACATCGGGAAAAAATGTAAGAGCACACACGCGTAAGTGATGTAAGAGATGTAAAGCGCCCTTAATAACATCATAGAAATTCTTACGTGTATTCTCATGCATGACAGAGCGATATTAAATACTGTCTGTAGTAACATATAGAGAGAACGATTTTGCTGAAAAATCTAAAAATTTAACTAGATACAAATTTGTAAATAATTTTGTTAGACCGTTAAATGTTAGATAGAACACTCAAACTGATTGCTAGAATGTCAAAAAATTTTGACATTCTACTTTATTTTGAGATTCTAATAACTAAATTATTTTTGGGTCTGTAACTAGCTATATTTTTAGATTTTTTAGCAAAATCATTCTTTCCGTGCAGTATCTAGATAACTCATTTTCGGTGCATATATTCGTTACATATGGTAAAAGCATAGAATATGGAACTGGTTTTTAAATTAACATTACTTCGATATAAATGCATATGAAGACTTTAAATTTATGCTGAACTCTTAAGGAATATGTTAGCTAAAATATCCAATATATAAAAGTTGCCAAAATTTAAGTGCACGTCAGTAATAAAAAAATATAAAATGTGAAATGAAAGGGTCTAAAAAATGCATGGGATGTAATATACTGGTCAAATTTAAGGAATAGTAATGAATAAATAAAGTAAAAATTTATTTATTTATGCAAACTAATCAAAATATAATTACAAATAGTTAATATTTTTATAAAATGGTATATAATAGCACGTAAACAATACTTGGTATACAATAGCACGTAAAAAATAAAATAACGTTATTGGAAAAAATGAAGAACAAAATTAAATCTTAAATTATTAAATTATTATGTAAAATAAATAAGATAAATGTCTCAATTAGTGACGAAGTTATCTTGACGAAAAAGAATTAATAAATTATCAATATGTATGTCACAATAAGTAGATACATAAAATTAATTTTTTGGGGAAATTTAGACATTTAAGATTATGACAAAATTAAATTTTCTTATTTTCTTAAAAAGTCTTAATTTACTTATTAAATTAATGTTTCTATGTCACCATTTAGTGACATATGTATCTATTTAAAATTGTCCCAATTTATGTCATATACCATGGTTGATCTATATCACTGATAAGTGATATAAACACAACGTCCCTATTATTAACACGTCATAGAAATAGAAATTTTTTTAATAACACACCGTTAAATTGTGACATACTGTACAAATTATATCTAATTATATCCATACCAAAATTATTTTTAATCGTATCTATAGATTACAACTCCTACTTAATGTTATTAATTTAATTAAAATAAAATTAAACAATTTATTTCAAGAAAATATATTAAATTTAACTCCAAATTAGTTTATTATTTATTAAGTGCATACGTTATGAATACGAGATTTACTTTTAAAATAATCATAGAAATGGATTAATTTACATTATGGATTGATTTATATTTTGACTCACGATCAGATGGAAGTTAAAAGTAACAAAATATTATTTAATATTATTTAAAGGATTATGTTAATATTGCTCCTTTGATATCTAGTATATATAATAAATATAAATATAAATGTAAAATTTAAACTTTTATTACCAATTTTTATATTGAATATTTTTGAAAAAAATAAAAAGTATCTGTAATACATATATCTTTATCATATATTTTATAGGATACTTTACATATTTTTTTATATTTTATATACATATATTTTTATAGGATATATTTTACATATCTTTTTCATATATTTTATTTTCATTTTTTAGGAACTGTACCGACTATCACAAATTGGCACAAAATCATGAGTGTCTATTGATTTAAACATTTATGAATTAGAAACTCATTTGTATCAATTTTCTAAATTTTGGAAGTCACGATATTGATACTATTTTTTAATTTAATAATGATTGATATTTATAAATTGTATACTTTTTTTAAAAATAGGAAGGAGTTTTTATCATTTTATGTCATATTTGTTTGGATTGTCAGTAATGAAGACAAACAAATATTTTAGTACCGATTAGTAACACATATATTAACTAAAAAATATGTATTATTGTGACATTTTCAGTTTATTCACAATGTTCTTTAATATCTATTTAACTTTGGGTTTTTACTTTTATTTACTTAATAGCAATAGCTTAATAACAATTAGAATCATTCGACAAAAGGACCATCGATATAGTTCTCGTCTCACAGATATTAATAAGCATTTAATTTGTCATCGTGATAGCATGCTTATAATTATAATATTTTAGCACAAAACATTTAATTTTATTCAAAATTTGTTATAATAAATAATGTGTACAATTGTGAACATTAACACATTTTTTAGACCAAATTTGGATCTATATTAATTGATTTATTGAGAAAAAGGGTATGAATGTTACTAATTGGGACACTGTTATTAATTGAATCATTTATCTTATTAACATTTAAAATAAACATTATTCATAATAAGAATAATTCTCAAGATTTTCAATTCTTGATAT
This sequence comes from Acromyrmex echinatior, assembly GCF_024713525.1. Lineage (NCBI taxonomy): Eukaryota > Metazoa > Arthropoda > Insecta > Hymenoptera > Formicidae > Acromyrmex > Acromyrmex echinatior. Next base: position 4,490,635 of record NC_141870.1, read on the forward strand.
ATTCTATGTTATTTGCACATAACTCTTCTTGCATATAACAAATAAAATCTTCCCGGCAAACAAATTAGAAATTACAATTAATCAGCATAATATTGTTCATATAACATTATGAAAAAACGATTATGTAATATAAGCATTAAAAAAACTTATCTTCAATTTATGAGAACATTTTTTAAATAAAGCTCTTGAATCTCCAGACGCAAAAATAAATACATTTTTATGCTAACGATACATCTTGTCGCATCGAGTTTATTGCTTGTTATAACATTTAACAGCAACTGCAAAAACTTCCATCGATTGACGCCAAATTGCAGTACTTTATTTAAAAGTAAGTCTCTAATCTCATTAGTAGCCTTTTTTCACATAATTGACAGAACTTTTACTTCCAAACTAATCAAACTTATACTGAAAAAAGTCAAAATATTCAAAAGCAAATTTTACTTGTAAAGTTTTCTTTGATATTTATTAATTATGAAAAAATTTGACTGTGATGAAATATACATTTCTGTGAAATATATCTTATTACATTACTTTAAATACGAAGCGCCACTACGGTCTGAATGTTAAGATGTTGAACTATTATATATATTCATAAATATAAAAATGAATTAATTTCAGAAATGATAATTGCGTGCCGATGGTTGTCGGACTTTCAACGCAATCAATTTAAAATATTAATAATCCTCCCAAATTTCCCAAATTAATCTTAAAAAACTGTAATAAACTTATTGCGAAAAATATTGCCTCGGCTGAGAGTCGAACCCTTTTTAATTGTAAAAAATAAAGATGGTTTATTTGTGAGAAATAAAATGTTATTTCGTCATATTTAAATAAAAATTTATTTTAGTAAAATAAACATGATATCCTATAAATAAATTTTTAAATATCTTTTTCTCGATGTACTTCATGAATTTATAGATCTATCTTTCTCTTTCACGCTCCTTTCTCTCTCTTTTTCTCTCCTTCTTCTACGATTGTTGTTTACATTCCTCCCAACTGTTAAAAATAATAATAAAGCCTCGATTGGCATCGTACTCGATGAAAATCATCAATTACGCGTTTCACGTTCTCGCTATTTCGCAATCACTAATTACTCGCGAAACTTTCCCCGTTATATCCGCCTCCGATTTTATCATAAATATTGTTACAGGCAATTTTCCTACGTAGTTGTTACCTGGTAGTCATGGAAAAGAAATGGCTTTCCGAGTTCCGCAATTATTTCTTGCCTTACGGCTTTCCGACGAATGTTATAACCGCAGTTAACTAGCCACGATCGCGTGCAAACATAGCAAGCGAAAATTGGAAATACGCGATCTGCACACATTTACATACGTACAGTTTTTTTCTATATAATATTTTTTTATGATACTAACTTCTTATTTTCGATATTTCGTTCGAACGAATCGATCTCGTTTCGAAAGTTTATCGTTCTATTCAAGTTTGATGTGTATTAAGATTATTTCTCGATGAATGAGTATCTAGAGTGAAGTTATCTGTAGATAATCTAACAGATATACTAAACAGCTCCTTCGAGTCATCATTATATACACATCGATCGCGTTAAATAAAATTATTTTTTACTAAACCATTTCTTAGCAATTTAATAATTGTAAGGAAAGCTTGAATACATATATATATTTTAATAATTTTAATCTTGTAATATCTTTTCAAAGGTCTGAGAAGGAAATATTTATTCACAATGAAAAAATTGAAATCCAATGTACTTTTAAAACATTAAAATCATTTTTTTAGCAAAATAAAAATAAATTTTATTCTTTAACTAATAGAATAATTTTTTAAATGAATTAGTAAATTTTTTAAAATTATTAGTCAATTATTATGATTATTAAGAAAAATTTAATGCATAATAGTCAAACGGTTTATTATATCAAGCTCATTTTAATATTCTATAATTTGCGACAAATTTCAAGATAGAATTCTATCTACAATTTTATATATCATAAATCTTGATTATGTATTATGTATTTTTATACGTGTGTGTATATTCTGATCGTCCTCAAATGTATATTACACGGCATACAAATATAAATAAAATTCTATTGTATAAATTTTGATACAAATTATAGATCATCAAAAGAGAGCTTTAATAAACACATATTTATGTACATATTAATCAGATTGAAATAAATTTTCTCATCAATTAACAACTAATAATATTTCCATTTCAAAATGCTTTTTAATTGAACAATATTAATTGTTATCTAGACGATGATAATCAATTCACAAAATGAAGTGTAAATAAACTGTAAAATAACAGCTCATTTATCGCAAAGAACATAATACATTTATCGTGATTTTATATTATAAGGTATTAAATATTTTGCGGCAATAATATTCTCCTGGCGTGCGACCTTAATGTTTGCTATTACAACATGTAACCATCGTGACAGAGTTGTATTTACATTAGGTTGCCGCGCTATCATTTACAGTGAAACTCAAGCTAGCAAGTACTTGCACGAACTGTTCTGTGTGTCATATTATCCCTTGAAATGTGGTCGCGGCAAGTACTAGGAAATATCAAACCTCGTGATTGTTACAGTAAATAATTAGCTCGCGTAATTAAGAATTTATATCGAGAGGCGATGACTGCTTATCGAAGCAGATAATTCGCGTAATTAATTCACTTAAAATAAAAAGAGCGATGAGAGAAGAGAAATTATAAATTATTATTTCACGGTATTTACAGGCAATAATTACTCCTTTAATAATACTTACATTTAAATACATATAACTCGTATCACTCTTTGAACTTTTGGTTTAAATGTAATTTGCCTATCGTTTTGCGATTGATATAAAGCGGATTAATATACGACTCGCCGCGTCGCATCGAATCATTCAAATAAAGAGAACTCGTTTTATATTGATCGTATATTAATATCTATAGTTTGAAATAAAATAGTTCAAAATGAAAAATATAAAATATTTTTAACATAGATATTTTATAAAACATTAAATATATATATTTTTTGTCGGAGAAACTGAGACTGATGTATTCATAGTCAGGCCTTATATTATATTTAAAACTTCCTTAAATTTATCTTCAAATGCTCTACAAATTATTTTATTGGCTTCTGAGCATTTAAAGATAAATTTGAGGAAGTCTTAAATATAAGGTCTAGCTGAATACGAATGTGAGTAGTGTATAATCTTAGAATCTTTTTTTAGAGCCATTTCACACTGAGACTTATTATCATTCGCGCGCTAAGAAGCTGACAGACGTTTTTCTGTTTCTCATGTATTTATATTCGATATATGTATATTTATGTATGCTTCAGACATTTTCTTTTTATTTTTGAATTACATTTATATTATAGTTTTATATATTGTCATACTGCTATATTTTCACAATTTAAATCATTAAACGAATAATATATATTTTGCGTTAGAAGTCTATTATAATGACTTATACAATGACTTATATATTCAGAAGATCTCATAATTTAACACAAACCACCAACAAACTGTCTGCACAGACATACTTTCTCCATTGACCGTTTCCGGTAATACAAATTCGTTAAATCGTACGGAAAATTTTTGGTTACGTTGGCATGCTGGCAATGCGCATTAATAAACCGACGGAAGGGAGCGAATCAGGGAGTTTGACCAAAGGGTGGATGCAGACATTTCGGTATTGCGCTTTCTCTGCGAGAATGAAGCTTTTGTTTAATTGCGTCGTACCATCATGGTACGGCGAATTCGCGGGATGATAATGCGAATTTTGCGAGGGGATCTGAGATATAATGCCGTAGGTGGACTTGGAGTTGCCATCCGTTAAAATATGTCTTACGTAGCAAACCTTTTTTCATTTTCATAATACACGCCCGCTGGATATAAAATATAATTCAAATAATTTATGACTTAGTGGAGTTGAATCGCAACGTTGTGCTGCGTTTTAATGTGATTGTATTTTACAATGTATCGATAATTTACACACAAAATTATTATATTATTATGCTGATACAATAATCTTTTGTTGAATATCAAATTTATTAGTGTAATGGTACAAATTTTCACACGGAAAAGATTCTAGGAACTACTTTAAACATCCTACATAATCGTTTTGATAGGCCAACAAAATTATTTTCACAGTTGTATATAATCTACTTAAATTTTTAGTTTATATTTCAGCAAAATTGTCGTTTCCGAGCATATAAATAATATTTAAAAATCAAGATTCACTTTCGCAGGAATATATCTTCTATAATTTACTTTTCTAACAGATTTGTTTATAACGTGACAAAACGCGCATGAAATTGCACTCGTAAATTCTCGTTTCCATTGTATATATACTCCTGTCCACCGGTACGACTTTCAGCCCCTCTTAATTTCACTCTGTGGAAAGATGCGCCCTTTCCACACTTCCCCTCTTCTTTTTCTCTCTTTCTCTCGCTCTCTCGCGATTGTATCATAATTCGCGAAAGGCGTAATTGTTAGCTCGGAGATAGGGAAAAATCGTGGGGGTGCCACGAGGCAAAGGAGAAGCCTTTACCCTCCGCTCGTATATTTCGCAAGTTAGGTATATTCTGAATTTTTAATCTCGTGAAATTTCATGCCGCTATAAGAGACGCGTGCTTACACCGAAACTTGCACGCCGAATACATGCTGTTCCGTACCGAAGACCATTGTACGTTTATTAAACGCACAGCATCTCCCGCCCTCTTCCTCACCGAATTCTCGGAGATATACGAAGCGATTTATTCTTACCCCGCACTGTCGTGATTCTACCGAAATGTAAAAACCGTCTGTAAGAGCTTCTTGGCGTGAACTGGCCAGAAGTTTATGACGATCTTCATCTTGGAAGATACTTTCATTAAGGTACTCTCGGCTTTAGTCTTGTACGTACATAAATATTCGTAATGCAAATTTCAAAGAGTTGATGAAGCAAATCTGAATATCATCGAGAATGTCAAGAGATTGACTGGTAATAGAGAAATGTTCTCCAACGTAGTTTCTGTGTTCTATTTTGTATCTTTTTTTTATCGCTATTATTTTACTGTCGCTGTCATATCAATGTAACAAAAGAAGTTAATAACTACCCATATTGCGTGGTTTTCTGTACTTTACACTTGTTTCTTGTATACAGAAAATAACATTGAGAGACATGAAAATTCGGTTACATCAAATGTGTCACTGGTGTCAAAGGGGAGACGAAATGAAATGGGAATATAAAAAATATGAGATGTTTGAAATCGTCGGCGGAAATTCAAAACGCCCGGCAACAATCGCGACCGCAAGGGTGCTTGTCCGTTTTTCAGAGAATCCCTGTTTCCATACGTACGTAAATCGCGAACGACAGCCGTACGTCGTAAAAAGCGTGTGACGGCTCGATATTTCGACCGGGGCCATTCTCGCGGCTTGTTCCTGTTGGCGATTGATTCCAATCAGCGATGTCGGGACGCTTTGTTGGAAATGACGGACGACAGGGGCGAGGCGTGGCTTTCCCCCCTTTATTGGTGCACCGTCGAGCCATTACTTGGTTCACTGTTAACGTTAAGTGCATCGCCTATAGGTACACGGTGTCAGGACACCGAGGTAATAACGCCCTGCACTCGACTGTGCGCTGTAGGTATTCTGTGGCTGAGTGAGAACCGATTACCTCAAATTCTGCTTCCACGAGCGAGACCTGCTCTCCACGTTGTCGTAGCCACGAGGCTATCTCACATTCGCTATGGCTTCGCTTTGCAATCGGAGAATACGGATTCGTCTAGTCAACGCTCTTGCGTAACAGCCATCTCCGTCTGTTTTCTCAGGAAGCATTAAATATAAAATTACTTATTAAATTTAAAAAAGTATTTCTTGACGTTGCTCATTACCTTAACGACGTCGAATAAATGTAGATTCTTATTGTTTATGTTATTACTTAAAATGTTATCGCTTAAAAGAAAAAGACGTTTCCATACATACCCTGATTTTTGCGAAGAATATTATTAAGGCTTCGATAGTCTAAAGGCTTAGGACGCTCGTACGGAATACAAGAGATTCAGGTTCGACTCCCGACCAAGGAATATTAATATTTTTCGCAATAAATTTATTTGTAGTTTTTCAGGATATTAACACTTTTCTAATAGGATGCCTGATTAAGCATTAAATTATTAAAATTGCTAGTTAATTTAGGTAACTCGTAATATTATTACAGTATAATTTAATTGCGTTTACAAAAACGTTCCGAAAAACCAATTCGGCGCGCAGTTCGAATGACTACAAATATGGTATATATGCATGTACATATATAAGATGTGTTCCAAAATTTACTGCCAGTACTAAAAACCTATATAGTGCACATAACGTAAACTATAGATTTTCAGTACTGGCAGTAAATTTTGGAACACAGCCATAGTATAGTAATTCAGATTGAATTATTTAAGCATTAAAGATCTAGCTTTGACCGTTATGGCCATTACTTTTATTTCTTATTATTGAATTGTCAAATAAATGCTTGCTTTAATCTATGTAAAAGATTTGTTATCCATTTAGTCTCCTCTGCTTAAAATATCATCAATGGTTCGGAAACGTTCACTGCAGATCTTTGTAAAAGGTTACTGTAATCCGACAGTGATTCATAAGGCTATTCGCGTTAAGTGGGTCAGCGTCTCGAGAGATTAAAAAAGGAGATTAAGCACCAACCATCCTTTTATATTCAGTAGTACGTTAAAACGCCCGGAAGAATCGCCATTTAATGGAGCTTGCGCACGATCCGTCGAATCGCCTGAATTTCCCGAAGTAACGAAAAGGAACGTTGGATATTGAAGCTCTTGTTTTTATTACATCGTTCACCATCGTTACGCGTATATGGCACGTCATATGGTCGCATCGTCATATTCCGTCCACGCTTTTCCACGTACACGATTTTATTATACTCGAGTTTTTGACTTTTAAATATCGCTCGATTTACGAGGGAGAAGGACACCTAGTAGCGTCGCGATATATCTTATCACGTAATATTAACAGAGAAAAAGCACGAGAATCGTAAAATCTTAGGATTGATATTTTTAAAAATAATATTTTAACAATTTCATTATGATGAAAGAATATGGTATTACCAAAAGTAATGACATTAAGTCGCTACAATATTAATTCGATTTAATATCTACCAAGATGTAGTTTAGACAATCCTAATATTGATATTCCAATTTGAATTTTCCCCAATATAATTAACCGTGATTTCCGCACGGATCGAATTGAAATTTAACTATTTATCGAACATTGACATCGCGTTACCGACGACAGATGAGCAGATCTAATTATTATCATTTTATATATAATCTGAATTAACCAAATCTGGTATCGCTTTACCGAGGTTATAAATAAACAAATTAGTAAATTGTATGGATATATCATTGACTTATTACGTATAGAATATTATAAAAGTTTAAGGATTCCTTTTATTCTCGGTATATTTATTCCTTATATACATCGTGTGAAATGGAAGCGGTCACGACTTATTTTCGAGCAAGAAAATGAGCTTGAAAACGAAGCGTGCTGATTTCAAAAAAAGGCGCGGTACATAATTCGATGTAAACGTGAGAAAAGAGTATAGCCTAAGACGTTCGATCGAAAAATGCCCTATCACACAGTTTAGATCGCAGGAAGCGTTTAGTACCGTAAGCGCTGCTATGGCGATTATACAACGGATACCTATAATCGAGGCGGGCTGAAAAATTCTCTATTATTGGATTTCGTTTAACTTTACGAATATCTCCATAAATATTTATCGATATACCTCCTCCATCTCCGATGTGCCGCGTTGGGTCGTGTCTGTCGACGGACTCGGAAATCCTCCAGGTATCCTCAAAGTTCGCTAGCAGTCGTCGAAGCGGAAGCTCTTCTTTCGGAAGGTGCCCGCTGAATTATTGCCGGATATTGAGGCCGGTTGTCACGAAAACATATTCCATCGAGATTCCGCTGGGGTTCATGTCCCATTGGCTTTCGGTTATTACGTACAAAACTGATGCGAAATTTTCCTCTATTACGATCCATCGGTTTTTGAAACTCTCAAATATTAAATCACATATTGCACTGAGCGTCAAACTTTAAAATCAATAATCGTATATATCACACAGGCAACGAATATCCACGTATTTCTACTTTTCATTTATTCCGATAATTATCGTTATCTGCGAGCTGGATTTTCACGAAAATTCTCTTTTCGCAGGTTCCACAAGTTCTCGAAAAGAAAGTCGATTTGGAGTAATCGTGATAGGACCATAATACGGCACATCATTATTATACTCGCGTATTTCTAGTTGTTACTTGAGACAGCACATTGTCGGGCAAAGCCCATGAAGCTTGTACACGGTATTATAATGCATCTGATGCGGTATATGCCAAGTTTATGAGCCCATAAACCGGAACGAACCTTAATATAAGAATGTTATAGTGTGGTTTTCATAAATTTTACGGAGTAACGCCGCACATTGCTGCATATCGCCGCACTTTACCGCGATTCGATCGAGTCGCGTATTTTATTCATATATCTGCGCCATGATTATAATGCTATCCAATATTTTATCGATAGATGCATCGGTATAATAAATTGATTATTCATTGAGAATAAATATATCAAGGTATAACATTTAATAGAAACTGATGCGATTCCATTTTCAATAAAACACGATATGTAAACGTATGATCAATAAACATGTATAACGTAACGTAGTTTTGTACATCACTTAAATGCATCGATATCACTTATACTCTCCTGAAAAACTTACAACTCGAAATAGTCATCCGGCATACGAGATCAGTAATCGTAACTTTCTTTCGAATGACATCGAAGACGATCGCGATTCTGACGGAAAAAGAAATACTTCACCGTGACTTTTCCTCGCGAGAGAAACTTCTACGACTGGCAAGGAAATTACTTTCCACCAAGCTACGTATCCTGCTCAGGGGGTTTATGGTCTTGGAGTAGTGAACGACATTCGTGGCGAGAAGCGAAAGGTCTTCGACGATTCAGCACATTTTCGGTCTTCCGTGTTTCGTTGGGCGCGCGTGTCATCGCTTCGCTGTCGAATGAAGCGGAGAATGGGTTGATTCGCGGAGATTGCGTGAAATAAATTTACTTCTTTTCGGATTTTCACAGTCTTCTTGAAAATTTAAGTAGTATGAATCTCTAACATCATACTTTACAAATTGTTTGATAGTTACAAATCACAGAAAATACATGAGTTGTTGAGAGTAAACTTCTAGATACATTATTGCACTAAAAACAGACAATACACTATATAGTATGTGGTAATAGTTAATAATAAAATGTGTCGTATTCTCTTTAGTATTCATATATGTAATTGCATATCAGCAGCCACATTGTGGACTCGCGAATCCGCAACGAATGTGGATGCGGGACATTTAAAATGTTTTTTGTTTTTAAAACTATTGTGCAACTATTGAACTTGCAATAAAATATCCTCTCTCGAAGCAGCATGATAAGTTTGTTAAATGAATTCCATTTTGAATAAAAAAAGGAACAATTTTGCTAAAATATTAAAAAATTTAGCTAGATACAGATCTTAAAGTAATTTTGTTGAACTATAATTGAGCTAAAATAATTACGTAAAAATTTCAAACATGGTAAGCAATGCTGCAAAAAATTTTTATATTTAAGCTTGAGCGGCTTGTATAATTATTTTGATAGTCCAACAAAATTATTTTCAGATCTGTATCTAGTCAAATTTTTATACTTTTACACAACTATTCTTTTCACGTACAGATTTAAATATTAAAAATATTTTTACATCACTTCACAGGAAGACCAATTTTGTTAAAAATTTAGATGCTAGATACAGACCTAAAAATAATTTTAGTAGACCATCAAAACATAATTTATGTATGACACTTAAAACTGATTGATAGAATGTTAAAACTTTTCATATTTTGCAAGCTCATGGCATTTGAAATTTCTATAATTCTTTTAATAGTCCAATAAATTATTTTCAAATCTGTATTTAGCTCAATCTGTAGATATCTTCAGGAAAGTTCTTCTCGTATATTCATGATACTTGCAAATTTATTGAATTAAAATTAGAGATAACTGCTGAATGTACGTCTATTTTGAGTGAAGAGTAGATTAGATAGTTAAAAACTAAAAGGTAACGCATTGCTTCAAGTATTAAGTATTAATGCATTCGCATCTCAGATTTATAAACTTTCCGTACTTTTGTCCCTCTCGCGCCGTATTTCTGGATTACAAACAGCAGGTACGTAGCCATACTGAACGTAGCCCACCTAATTAAGGCGTTCGTTCGACCCCATGGATTATTTAAATCAATGTCATGCTGCCGGTCCTCGAGAGGCTCGTTAGAAATAGGACCAATTATCATTAAGAGGTCGACGCGGGACGGCGGTCTCTCAGCCCCCGCAAAAGCAAAAGAGTCCGGAATTACGCTCTCATGCCATTCCCCCTTATCCTCAGCAATAACCTCGAAAATCTTGCATCAAACCGCTTCTTCCGGGAGGAGAGAGAGGATCGTCGCCTCGTGTTTGCTGTATGTACACGGATATGACGTTCGCTCGATTTATACGTGTACGTTTATGCGAGGGTACTTCAAGTACGACGGTTCTCCGCTTACGACGCCGGCACCCCGCAATATCTGGCAGAATTAGTTGTCACCGGGGTTCCGGGGTTAAAGGGGTTGCCAGACAACTGGTTAAAAGGATTATCCCTGCTTACGTTACTCGGCCCAAGCTAATGCCCCACGCATTATTAAATCATTCCTGGAACCGTCGTAGAACAGTATGTTGCCGGATGCCGTAAGACATGAGTTCTCGTTCTCGCCCGTTACTGAATATTCTTGTTGGCGTTACTTGGAGAGTAACTGTCGCGAAAACACGGAATTACCACTTAGAGGGCACTCCTCCAGAATTCCTACTCTAAGAGCTGTTCCGCGCCGTATCCCTTGGCACTTGACCCCAAGTTCAAAGAAGTTATCTTTGCCAAAGAGTGCTGGAATATGAAAATTTTATTCCACGAATATCAGCTTGTGAAGCTTTCTCACTATTTTTTCATTTGTTTAACGAACAAAGCTTTACAGAGCTATTTTAGAAAATATTTTTGTTTACTTTCAAGAAAAAAAATTGATATTCTTCTCTTTCTGAAATACGTTGATTATATTTTAATAAATTGAGTCGTATAAACAAAGACATATTTCTAAAGACGAAAGATATTCTTAAAGAATACAATCAAACAGATAATTGAGAAAATTTTCACTATAACTAGACATCTCCTGAATGAACAATGAACTTTGTCCGCTAAATGAGACCGAAGAGCTGGCGATTACAACTGGCAAATCTGCCATAATTCACACAAGCATCTTCACTCGCTGAGGTTACACTGCTTACCATTCTGAAAGTTCCTTAATCTGCGGATTCGAACAGTAGGTACTGGTAATACCAACTGTATTGCTGTGGAAGAAACTCATTTTGAAGTGTGTAGCGTTCGGTAGCGCAGCTCGTAGTTTCTTTCACGTTCTACTTTCTTCCCCTCTCGCTTCTCTTCCATCTCGTCCACCTTCTTTCTCGAACGAACGGTCCAATAGCTTCCTATTTAAAGTTATGGACGCTGAAATCCTCCCAGAACTGTCCCGGAACTGTGCGTAGGTGAAGGGAATGAAGTCATTGTTTCTCTTGTCAGTCGTTCATTTGCTAGCGTTGTATACTCTTGCAGCAGCACAGCTGTTGTAGGTACAGTTGCATTCGCATCATGCTTACGTTAGCTTATGCCCTTTACGCTCCTCGAGTTTATGGGTGCAAGCCATAGCGTCCACGTTTGCTTCGAGCTTTACCGTCGACACGACTCTGCTCGTCGTTAGGTAACTCCGTGTCCGCTATCGCACAGTGCCTGGGAGCTTACGAGTTCTCGCTCAGGTTGTATCGCGAAGAACAAGGATAGAAACGGCCGGAGCAGGAATAGAATAACGGGGTAGCAATCCCTCGAGGATCAAGTCCCCGAGGAATGATTCGCGTCGTAATCATGGACTTCGTCTTAATGAAAATTTCGTGGCTTTCAAATTTGTGGCGCAAAACTTTCGAGCAAAAAATTTATTTCGTATACGCAAATAGACGACCATGGAAAATAATAATTTCTCTAACGAACACTACGCTGCTTTTGTTGGAATGCAGATTGCTTCTTGATGATAAGAATTCATAATAATTTCACGTACGTATTATAAATTATTAATTGTTATATTGAATAAAAATAATTGGTTATAATGTTACTATTTTATTTAATAACTGCACGAATATAAGAAATTATAAGAAATAAAAATTACAATGAATTACAACGAAAATACTTGTGTTGGACATATGCGAAGCCATGTAGAATTATAAAATACGTAATTTCTCTGGTCGCGCACACGAGAGAAAAATTTTAATTTAGCGTCGTTTGGAGAAACTTGCTTTTTATGCTTCTGTGTACGTAGCCTTGAATATTGCATTAAGATTCTATTTAAATAATTACTCTACAGAAATTTAGTATTTTTGTAACTAAATAATGTAACGTTAATCGATAATCATTGGAAATGTGAATGAAATAAAAATGTATTACAGTTTGCTAAGTTTCGCCAAAGTTACAACATCGATGTTATGAAATTGGCCAATTATAATCTATAGCTATTTCTCTGAAGAATGGGATGACTGTGCTTGGCCACTTTCATGTTATATCCTACGATACAATGTATCAGATTATGGTTATGGTGTGTTAATATACGAGTAAGTATATATTAAGATCAATTTAATCTCTGGTGCTGATTCCAAAATCTCTAATTATTGACGTTGCAAAATCCACATAAAGCACGATTTTGCTGGAGCATCTAAAAATTTAAGGAGATATAGATCTGAAAATAATTTTGTTGACTCATTAAAATAATTGTGTAGAAAACTCAAGCATGATGAGCAATGCTGCAAAAAGTTGTGACATTCAAGTAACCAGCTTGAGCGTCCTACATAATTATTTTGCTAGATCAACGAAATTTATTTTCAGATTTGTATCTAGCTAAATTTTTAAAAATTTCAGCAAAACCGTCCTTTCAACTACATTTAATTCATATTAATTAAAAAGTACTAATTAATTTCAAGAAACCAAAATGTCATAACTCATATAAAAAAGAATGAATATTAACCTTCTGTCAGCAATATGACATTTTTATCCTTTTGTCCACAATCGCAGTCTTCAAACTTTAGTAGCAGATATTGCATTCCAGACTTATAAAAATCTTGAAAAATTCTTACATATTTGTGAAAGTTTTAATAACGAGTTTTATTATATCATAGAAGCTGAATTGTATTTTATTTATTTTTTACAGACATAAAATCTATCAGAATTTACAATGACAAAATTGAAATGCCTTTAAAGTTTAACATTGCCGGTGAAAAGTTAACAAGAATAATCCATGTAACATAAAAAAAATTAAATAATTTCAAATTTTTAACAAAGAGATTTATAATTGAATGAGTCTATTTATCGCATTACTGTATCATTGTGGTGACATTATCAACAGTGTCGAAATACTGGCACGGTTATACCGTAAACAAACATTCATATATGTTTCAATATTTATTGACGGAAAAATACGATAGCTCAATGTTACAAAAATTTCGTATGGTTGAAATCACACGTGCTTGCGATGTCGTAGGTAGATAAAGCATCCAAAATCGATTTCGGAAGCTAGCGAAACGCTAAGTGCCGTTTCGAGTGCGAGGCTGCACACGATACACAACGCGCATTGACCGGGGAAACCGCAGCGGAACGAAAAGCGCTCCAACAGTAGACCATTCAGCTATTCCGCTGGGGAAAAATATATTTTTGCAGTGGCTTAATCTGAAAATAATTCGACTTTATGGTGACATTTAGTTGCGTGGTGGCGGCCGCGGCCGCGGCCTCGAGGGAGCGCGAGCGCAACGTGCAGCTTCCGTCCCATTCCACGTACGCAGTTAATTGTTAGACACGTGTGTGCAAGTCCAATTAAACCATTATGTGAGGGGCGCGAAGCGGGAGAGTAACAGAAATATAAAATCTCGGCGGAGTGCAATAATTTACTGGCGTTTCCGCGTCGAGTTTCGCTCACCTCGGCGTTTTAACTGGTTTTTATAGTTTCTCGCGTTTCCCTCGTTACTGCCCGAGGTTTTGCATTCGTCGTGACTACCTTACCGGTTGTAACACGGTCGTTAAACACCAACGCGACCTCGGGTTTGCGCAAAGGGAGGGGGGGGAGGGGGACGGGGGAAAAAGAGCGAGACAAAAGGAATATGCCGGGCAACCCTACTGCGTGACTCGCCTCGCGAAATTCGAGTCGCCATGTCCCGATGCTGCGAGATACGTTCAACCGCTGTTATTTTCAGAATTCGCGGTCGAAATGGAAAGCCGATGTACCGCTAACGAGAATTTGCGCGGCACAAATCTCACCGGTACAAAACCTCACACCCGCCGTAAGAGTATCCCAGAATTTTTCCATCGCGATTTTATTTTCAACGTTTTCGCGCGGATGCCGGATCGGGTGGAAGAGACGGCGCGGTGACGAAGAAAACGCGAGAATCACGAGCACATGAAAACACGTTGTCGATGAGGGTAGAACGACGCGCGACGAGAGGGTAGAGGAGAGGGTAGGTCGGCGCGGCAGTCGGCCGGGAATAAGTTATGAACTCTATGCATTTTAAATGACTAAATCTCTGGGCCGAACGTACTCTTTGTTGGATTTTTCCGGGCGAGAAATGCATTATTGGCCCGGCAATCTCCCTAGACGCCACGTCGGCGTGGCATCACCCGGCACATTGTACGTGCGGTGTTATCGCGCGTTACACCCGCTTGTTCTCGTGTTTCAAGAGGACACAACGTGCCACCCCCGTCGCCTCTTCTTATTTTTTCCCTTCGCATCCCCCTGACGCTCTCCTGCAGCAGTCGACTCGTTGCGCGCTTACATTGCTTCGTTCTGGTTCTGGAAGGGACGCTCGGGGAGTTCGTCCGCACGTGCGTGAAGTCACCACGCGCCTATTGTTCCATGCAGACGGCAATGTTACTGTCGGAAAGTAAGAATACAAAAAAATTTAAGAGCGAGATTTGTTCATAAGGTGATACTGTTGAGGAAAAGCGAAAAAAAATAATACAATAAATTAAAGACAATTTTCAATTTTATTTCCGTAGATACACGGAAAAAATGTTTGGTTGAATTAACTGGAATTCCAGTGGAAAATGAACAATCCAGAATTTTGATTAAATCTATTAGATTTCTAATTAAATTTACTAAATGTTGGTTATTTCAACTAAAATTTTAATAAATTTAACCATAAATTTTATAGATTTTATTACAATTTTGGATCGTTTATTTTTCATCAGAATTCTAGTTAATTCAATCAAACATTTTTTTCCTGCGTAAGAAAGCAGTGAAATAGACTAACGTTCATTTTTTTTTATGAGTTGTTACAAGCAAGCGAGTAAACTCTATAATTTTTTCCTGATTTCCGAACCAAATTTTATGATTTTTTTCTTATGCTTGTAATAATATTTTGGAATTTTTTGTCTTAAATATTTTGTTGAGAGAGTAATTTGATATAACAATGGAAATTATTGTTAATATTTCTGATGCTTGCATTTAATCAATAATATTCCAAAACTTGGAAGATGGGTGATGTACTTATGCATATTGAACTCCTTTAAAACCAAAAATTTTAATTTTCCAGAAAATTCTCTGACGTTTCCCTAATTTTCCTAATTTCCAGTTTAGTGGCTCTGATAATAACTTAAATTACAGCATTTTTAATCTTTCAAGTTAATTTTTATAGAACAAGGAGCCACAGTGGTGTCTGAAATAATATAATATTTCTGTCAGAGCAAAGAATATAATAAATTATAATGTTACTCGAAAAAAGATGTAAGATTTCAAAAGTAGTCTCCCAGCTAGTTCTCTAAAGATTAAGTAGAATATTTTTACCACTTTCGATATTTTAATTAACATTAGATCGGCGATCATCGTAGGTACCAAAGAAAAATAACAATCTCGAGGATAAGTCACGGGCCGCTCCAATATTTACGCGGCCGCACGACACGCTATTATGTAAACGGATGAAATTTTATCGTCGCTCACGCGTATGCAAATCGCGAAGGAAAATAAAATTTGCATTGCGCCCTTTTTCCACGCCGCCCTTTTAGAACTTCGGAATCCAATCCGACGGCGCGCACTCTCAAATTCAATATGGTGCGGCGGTGCGCATATGGCAGTGTGTATCTCGGCGGGATCATAAATATAATGGGTCCAGAGGGACGCGATGGATGATGTATCGTATATAAAATTAAAAATTTTCGACGAAAGAGACAATGACTTTTCGCAAAATTTTGCTAAGAAAAAAATTAATTTTCAATTGATCATTGTACAACAAGAAGCATCTGGTGCTTTTGGAACAACATTTTCTACAGACTGTGAGTTACATCGCCATTGCCGTGATTATTATGATTAAAGTCTGCGCGGATTCGTCTTATATTACTTGTTTCTATGTAAATTTATTAAAAAGACGCCGCGCATAATCGCGCCGCCAGACATTCTACAGCAAATTAGATTACTATCCACTCATCAATTTCCTCTCTCTTCCGCTCGGTCGCGTTATCTGAAGAATTAATAAAGGCCGGACCAACGGAAAGGCACGGAGGGACGGCGCGCCGAGCACCACTTTCAATTCCGCATTTGCATAAAATAATCCATAGCGGCTGGACGCGGTGAGAAATTACATCGTACCGTGGACGATCTCGAGTACCAACCCGGGTCGAGTGGAGGTATTTATTATAGAAAATCGATTTCAAAAGGAAGAAACGCGCGATCGCGGAATTCAAGTAAGAAATCAGAGCTGGCTTCTTATTTTGCGCGCTATTATTACCGACTGATAACGCTTCAAATTATTAAAAGAGACTAAAGGAGAGAAAAAGAGAGACAGAGAAAGGGACCAGGGTGCGGTCATTTTGCTGGTCTAAAGCTTTAACGCGCGACACATAGTATACATGCTCGAAAGTGCTATTTCGCCGGGTCCTGTGAGCACGCGAACTTTTAACAAAAAAAGAGAAACACTCTAAAAGCACACCGGGTCGGCGAAGCACGAAACTATATCAGGCGGCAGATTTTTATCACTATACCCGAATGCATCGAGAGAGGGAGAGAGAGAGAGAGAGAGTCTCGTTTTTTAAACGCACAGCACCGCATTTGCTCATTGTACTCATTGGCAAAAAGGCCGGCGAAGCGTACAACATTTATTAACTTCTCCCTCTCTAACAATGCGGAAGCCCATATATATACTGCGTATATCCGGTACGTTCAGATACTTTCCCGAGAGCCTCCATTTCCATTAAACACACCGCACCGCGACCGGAGAGCCAATTTTTTCTTCTCCTCCGACCATCATATATCTTAAATCATACACCTTAAATCAGTTTTACGAGCGGCATTTTCGGTGCGCGGAAGCGTCGCGAATGACACGTGGACGAGGGTGTGGATGCAAACGTTTTGCAGTATTGATGCGTTCTTGGTGGGTGCCGAGCAAGAGGTCGAGGTCTCCCGGAGGTCACGTCATTTCGTGTTATTAAATTTATATAGACGACATGGACCTCTCTGATCCCGGCAACGTAGATTTGTCAGGAGGACGGTGACCCCGCGGGCCTTGCGGGAATTCAATATTGCACTTTCCCGTGTCTCTGTCCCCTCCTTCCATCGTTCTTCTCCCTCTTGGGGAGGCGCAGTCGGCAAATGTTTGTGAAACTAATGCAACCGTTCTGAGATTTGATGACACAAAGAGCGAGAGGACGAGAGAAGGATAGAGAGGAGGGAAAGAGACAGAAGAGAGGCACGACAGGACCAGTACGTACTACGGAGATACGAACGACAGTTAATCTTTTGCTCAAGAGCGGTGACATTTTCGGCAATAAAGATGCAGGAAGCGTAATATTTAAGTGGCAGTTCAGAATTAAAAGAAATATAATAATAATTAATAATAATAATGAAACAGGATTAAGTAGTTGAAATCATTTATGTTTTAATAAAACAATGGGTAACTATAATCACGTGAGTAAGCTATGTAAAAATATTGTACTTGTATTTAAAAAAATATAAGATAACATTATTAAAAAATATATATTTCTATAGAAACTAGTAATATAGTCATGAAAATGAAAACCTTTAAAAATGGCGTAAAGTGGAAGAGAGGAGGATCTGCACGGTTCGAGCAAGAAGTTTTCCCAAGTAATTACAAAGTTCCATGACAAGAATTTAACGATCAGCTCGCAATGAAAGCGCGTAGGAATTAAATAAGTATTTATATATATAGTACGAATTTTAACTTTCTGAGAACTTCATTTCAAAAAGCAATGTTCTACTTGTTCTTGTTCGTAAAGAAATGAAGTCTGACCTACAAGACATATTATTGCATCATAACGGAGCAATATAACTATCATGTTTATGTGCTGAAATTAATTAGTTAAGTGCCATAAACTTTTTATTAATTTTTGGAATATTCTTTAATTAAAAATATGATTTATTATAATATTAAAAATATAGTTTATTGTAATAAGAGAATTGCATGAAACAAGTTATCTGAGATGACACTATATTTGGTTCACAAATATAGACGCACATATCTCTCGTCTCTATGTATATCAAAGCTCATATTTTACGCTACTGGAATATAAGCTTCGCTTACTCTTAATTAATTAATTATTATCAGATTACTAGTGCATATCCATTATTCAGATTTCAGATTATAGAGTACACATACCATACATATCGTTTGGCTTTATGTTTATGCGAAGTATACAACAATATTTGAATAGAAGTGATCAATATTCTCTAATCAGACAATATCCTTAATTAATATTGCTAAATGAAATACTCGAAAAAATAAGTTATGCATTAATACAAGAGACTAAATGCTACAATATAATTTGAGACATATTTCTAAGCGAAAATTTAAATATTATATCATAATACGCGTTAATTCGAAATAAAAGAACGTATAGCGTCATAATTAATTTATCATATTTCAATAAAGTAACAAAATAATGTAAACAGTAATATAAAGTATTGTATACCATACAATATATGTACATGCATCCCTTTACTTATATGTACTTTGATTTACGGATTTTCAGACTTATAGCCTATATGTATTAAAAATTGGAACAAAATGAAGAATAAAACGAATTGAGATTAAAGTAATTTATTTTAGTGCAACCGGATATTAATTTACTTTTTCACACTTTAACCTTGTAATTATTTATGTCGAATGACTAGCAATATAATATTATTAGTAAAAGGGAAAATATATTTAGTATTATATGATTATCATTCAAACTTACGATTAAAATTAGACATATGCATATTACACATATATGTATATTTTTTAAATACACATTATAAAATATGTTTACGCTCTATAATTTCTTTCGCTTTTCTTTTCATTGTTATCATTTTTTCTTCTTCTTTTTATTGAAAGAAAACTACAAAAGCTATCGGTTGCTTGGGAATCCGATCAAGACATGACGCCGCAACCTTTAAAGAACGTGGAAAAAGGAGGCACGATTAACGAGAGAATTCGACTAAGGGATTAAAGCCATTGCTCCTTCATGAGGCAACCAATGATTGCTACTTTTTTTTTTTAATCGTCTGCGTGATATTCCGCACGTGTACGTGAGTCGTATGTTTACCTCACGGTAATGGGTGCTGCTGCGTGACGCGGTTTCTTAATTTTGTCGGTTTCAGCCCCTTAGACCGGATACGGAAGGGCGGAAGGACCGCTACGAGGACGGAACACCGCACTTTGCGGAATCCGACGAGAAAAACGAGATGGAGCACTAGATGAGGAGCACAGCGAGGCGGAGGGAAGCACTGACGGTGGGACGAGAAGTAGTCGAGGAAGAAAAATAGGGATAGGAAAAAATAAGACGGGGTTGACGGGGGTGAGTAGACGAGAGAGGCATGTCAAATAGGTACCCCCAAAAGGGTCTCGCGCTTTTCTATTTTCCTTCGAATCCCTCTCGCTACCTTGCCTTTTAATGATGACTCCTGTTTATGGTTCATGATTTCTCGGCGAAACTGCGGTTACACACGTGATACGTGCATCTATTTTCTTTTCATATTTTTTTCCCCGTGACGGCGAAATGAAATCATTGCGATAGATGGGACGCTTCATCTGCATAACCTCATAAGTGAAAGATTCATCAGCATGTATATAGATCCATAGGAAAATTGTGGTTTAAAAATTAAATATGTAGTATGCAAAAATTTTGACTTTAATCCAAAAATATTGGAATATTTATAATTTTTCATTGCGTAAAACCTGTTGCTCATATATATTATTTTTCGTTAAATCTGAGATAGATCATTGCTTGTAAAATATTTGTGAGTTTTTTTTTATCATAAAATGTATTCTATATGAATAAGGATAAAATATAAATCATCTTAGGTTACCTTAATTAAAAAATACTGGAATATTTATAACTCTTTCTTGTTATAAAAACTTGATGTTCATATACATTATTTTTCGTTAAATCTGAGACAGATTACTGCTTGCAAAATATTTGTCTGATTTTTTTACATAAAGGACATTCTGCATAAATAAAGATAAAATGGAAATAATTTTAGAATTATAAGAAGATGAAAATTATCGTAGAACTACGAACTTTAACCTTAGCTATAAAGTACTATCCACGATTGTTCCTCTCCATCAATCTCATAATGTCACCATTTACAGCGAAAAGAAGTAATGCGCCATAATGTGTAATTTTAGTTCATCGAACTTTCGTAACGTGGAAAACTAAAGGTACAGCACGCATCATAGAGCACTTATATTCGCGCAATTTCAATTTCGCTTCTCTAGATGGGCATTGATGCATAAAGTACTTTATATACCTTCGATTTTTTGCATTTACCATGCTGTGCGGTGCACGAGAGGTACATCTCGTCCACCGCAACTCAATTACGAACAACAAATCGAAGCGACTCTTCATCCCTGATGTCACGCAAGCGCGATAATCACATTTTAAGGAGTCTCTCGCCACCGAACGACAAGTACTAATTATCCAACAATCTGTCAGCGAGATACAATTAAACCAACATTATAAAGTCTCGAGTCGGCGACAGGAAACAGAGTTGAAATTTTCAGACTCTGCCTCTACTGTCTTCAATTCTCGCGAGAGGCTAGTCTTAAGGGAGGATCCTTTAAATTCGCATAAACGCGAAAAACTATCCCCCGCTGGATATTCCATGTACAACATTGCTACGAGACTTCTGTTTCTTCCGCTGCTTGCGCACTCCTGATTTCTTCCTCGTTCCTCGTTCGTATCCCTTCGCGTTACGTCATTCGTTCCCCCGGTACAATTCACTCTCGCCTAAAGTTAAATACTCGGCGCGAAACTTCCGCTTTTCGCTCGGTACCTTCTTAATCATTGACACTAACTCACGCCCGCTTGGAATGTATAAATAACTAATTAGACGGCTGACGCGGGCCGGGAGAGCGCGAGGCGCGAATGCATAATTTAAACGTCCATTAACGCGCACACCATAGTTCCGCCGTTAATACATGCGGGAAGGCCGCATGCCTTAATTCGTCCCGTGGGAATTCGACAGAGTTCCGAATCTTACCCGTGCTTGATTCCGCCCGTATGCATGTGACATCCTCCTCGAAAGTGCAAGATGTCGTCCTTAATATTTTGGGCGGAGCGTTTATACAATACCTTAGTACTGGAAATTATTATTGTACTCTGCACTCTGGAAATATAATAATTTCCAGTATTGCGGTATTGTAAATGCTCCGTCCTAAATATTAAGAACGATGTGTTCCTAAGGAGGATGTCACGCGTACGAATCGAGTACGAGTAAGATTCGGAAATCTTGAATTCACACGAGACGAATTAAGACATCCAATCTTCCTCAGTATTAACGATGGAAGTATAATAAAATAAAATATTTTTAATGATTAGAACTAGGATTTTTAATATTATAGATACACTCTAAGGGTTGTATTCATAGCCGTGATTCAACTTGAGATCCCATTTGAGTTGGGTTTGAATCAGTCTTTCATTTGTAAAACGCTTCTCAATTAACCACAATTTGATAAATCTGATTCAATCTTTGGTTCAAACTTAGCTCGCCTGAAATGAAGATCATTTGTTTACAAATATAAATATAGATTTAGAAAATATGAATGTGAATTCGACACCATACAGTGTTAATATAATTATCACCATGAAGTTAATAAACACATCATCATGGTATAAACCCATGATGTTAAATCCACTTCATATTGATATCATATAATTCTCATTCGTTATGCGTTTTGATAAATTAACACCATGGATTTAAAATCTCTAGTGTTTATGTCAGCGCCATCATGTTTATGGTATAAATTTAACTCGTAAGTGATGCCTGGATGCGAATTCGCTCCAGCAAAATTTCCAACTTGTAGATATTTAAAAAAATTGGTTGCTTAACACGCAGTTTTGAATGAATAATGTGTAAAAGATGTGTTTTATTTTTCAGATATTAAAATATTTTATTCTCATCTCCACTTTTTTTGGTAAACGAAATATATATATATATTTAGGCCGATAATCATCGGATCTCTTATATTTAAAACCGTCTTAAGTATAGTTTTAAGATGTTATGAATCAATCAAAGAGCCGCATTAGTATCTTAAGACATTACTTAAGATGGTTAAAATAAGAACAGATTATATGAATATCGCTCATAGTATTTTAAATACAAACACGTAGTGTTTTGTTTATTGAAAAAATTTAAAACTAAAATATCTTTAAGTATAAATATCTTTAAGTATTTAAAAAATGGAAACAAAAATAAAAAAATTTAATATCTTAAAATTAAATACTTTTCTTTTTTAGTGTTATGGGTTAAGATACTTAAAATCCATGGTGTTAAATCCATATCAAGTTGGAGTTAATATCAATTATACAATATATAGACATTTATTATGCAAACATCGCATAGTAATAAATTCTCATCTATATTTTTTAGATTGTAAGATCATATTACAATATGCATTATAGGAACACGCATAGTGTATATTAATTAATTTTATATTCCATTATAATATTATATTTTATATTTTCTATTCTATTATATTATTATTTTATAAAACAATATTTATTCCCAATGCATATGTACAGTTGCAAAAATCAAACAGATTTGACGATCTTAAAGATGAGAAAGATAACAGTGTACGATTGGCGCAACATTTTTTGCGGACGTAACAACAGCGGGTCCCGGCGCGGAAAACATCCAATACCGTGATTGCTAGCGAACAACGCGAGTAAATGTAACATACGTGTACGCAGATACAGTCCATCGCCGTCGTCGATATCTGCGATAGGCGAAAACGACGAGCCTCAGCAGCGGTGGGAAGAGGGTGGCGAGAGGCGACCCCCAGCCCTCTGTCTCGCTCCGACTTTGTGGCACCGAGAGTTGACAGATTGGAAACAGCCCGAGACTTTTATGGCAGCTGTTTCCCGTGCGACCATAAATCCTTTATCTCGATTGTTTATCGTATGGCGAGAGAGAGAATTTCTCATTTGCGTTAAAATTGTTCCCCGGGATCGTATATACTGCTCGATGCGCGTTGTCTCCGTCGAGAGCACCCCCTTGTCGCCTCCTGCACGCTTTTCTCCCTCTTTTTATCCACGAAAGTCCCGTATACTAGAGATCTTCAAGTAAGAGATTGGACACCGTTTAGACTTCTGATTGGTCCATATTATTGAGGACCTGTTTAACATAGAATGAGATAAATGCATAAGATAGAATGAGATCTGTGATTTTATGTATAACCTATCTCATTCTACTTTAAACACAAGTCTTGAAAAATATGGCGGACCAAACATGTGGTGTCCAATTTTTTACTTGAAGAGATCTCTGCCGTTCACCTTTCTACCGTTGTCCGTTTCGCCATCTCCGCGTCGTTGTCGGTGAAAGCACGCGTGGATCCGGCTGAATGCGACCGCACCTGAATACATGTACTTATATTGGGGAAATGTTCAATTTTATGGATCATTTCGCGGAGTTTTATACCGGCCGCGTTGGGATTGCCCGGATTCGACGAAAAAAAATTGTAACTTGACGACGCCATGGAATCCCGACGAGCGACGCGCTTCCGGCGCGGTCTTCGCTTTACGAAAACGAAGAACGAGAAACTCGGCATTCGATGAAATTAAGAAACACCTAGGTACCACGTTATTATTCCTCTGTTCCTCGCTTCTTCGCCCCTTTATTCTATCTTCTCGGGTTCGACGATGGAATTTAGTAGAAACGAGAATGACGAGCTTCGAAGTCCCGAGATAATGGCGCGTTCCATAACGGCGGGAATGCTTAAGGCGGATGGTGGTGGTTTGGGGGTGAAATTTCGCGCTCGGTGAATAAAATTAGTCGTCCGCGCGATTAAGAGCGGAATGGAGTTTTTCACGCGCGAGTATTTGCAATGGTGTAACGTTCTCGAATAATTTATTAATGGAACGTTGTGTTCTCATCGATGTTTATATCGTTACTCTCGCTGTCCTGCAAGCGGAGCATAATAAATTGGTAAAAATATAAAAATATGTATGCACGCCATAGATGCGCTCGCCGTTGCAAATCGGTCGTGCACAATGCGCTCACGTCGCAATAAAAATACGAGCGCACACTCGCGGCTATACGAAAAACGTTGCAGTCACGTCGTGGTGGATTTTCAGTTTTACGTTTTGCGGAGGTCGGGGTGCTTGTACGCGAGCACGTCGGTGGAATAACATTTGGCCTTTTGCAGCCGTCGATTTTCATCAAGTGATCCAACTTTGTTGCGCGGTTCGCGCGTGTTTACGCTCATCCCCGCGTTACACCTGGTGCACGCGCGTGGCCGTCGTGTATTATCCAAATTGCATTATCGCTCTCTGTTTGCGCGGTTATAACGTCAGCCAATGTATTTGTCACGGAGCGCCTCGCCTCATACACGGTCGGTCAAATGGCTTAATTGCTTTGTCCACGCAATTACGAAATTGCTTACAATTTACAATCAGCCGGCCAGACCCGGCGCGCACGCTTCTCGCCGATCAATTTTATACGAACATTTCGCGCGCAGGTCGTCCTTTTTTGAAGCTGTTTGCCTCTGTGCATAAATCAGCTCTGTCGTTCGTGCGATAAATGCATATTGATATAAAGCCGTTTCGGCGCGCGGCTCTCTCTTGCAATTAGCTCTGATTGTTACCTTTGGCCGATTATTTCTGTTGGAAAAATTTTCAAAATTATCGACAATTTATTTCATCGTCCTTTTACACGCACGTGGTACTTTCGAATTGCGAGACACCGATTATCTCGCGTTTGCGATTCATTCATGTTTGCAACACATCAAGCTCAGTCGACCGTCACGATCATTCTTGCGCATTTTTTTAATCCCCTAGCATCCCCTACGCTCCAGTCCCGTATCGCTCGTATTTCACAAATATCGGATCGCACACGGGCCGTAAAGTATTCCCAAAATTCCCGGCGTTTAAACGGCAGCGCGCGCGAGCATTTTGCAAAATTTATTTTCGCGAAAATCGACGAACGCGACGACGACGGCGATGGCGACAACAGCAACAATGGGGCGCGATTTACCTGCTCGCAAGGCACGAGCGAACGATTCGCGCGCAATTGGCGACGAAAACGGCAGCGACGGGCCACGAGTAATCGATTTTTCGTGTCCGGTGGGACAAAATAGCAACTATTTCGTATAATCGTGAACGGCAGAATAATTTAATAATACCATAGAGCGTGCCAAATTTAACCATGCTTACTCGCACAGTCGACTGCCGATGTACAAAACGCGAGACATTAATGGAATTGAAACGGATGATTCTCGTGCGATTGCCGCTCGTATATCTTTTGCTTCGCTGCTTCTTTTTTAGTGATTTGTTTTAGCTTTCAGGTCCGATTTTTTATTGGATATTTAACGGGCCGTGAATACTGATTTGAACGACTTACGAATATATGCTATGGTCTGAGTTGAGCGGTAAGCAGAATGCACAACATCGAGAAATATTTCTGATTGAAAATAGATGAATTAGTAGATTCTGATTATATCGATTAAAATTCTAGTTACCTCTACTTATTGTTAGATAATTTGGGACAGTGCAAGTAATTTGGGACAGCATGTATTTTTGTCGAATTTAATCATGATATCTATCCATGAATCTCTAAAGAAAGTTTAAGTTTTAAATTTTCTTTAATGACTCATGGATGAGTGCTACGATTAAATTTAACAAAAGTACATGCTGTCCCAAGTTATCTACTCTTTTGGAAGTAAAACTTGACTACCAATAGTAACATGTACTGAATTGCCTAAAGTCATCACTAGTCTTATCACTCCGTGACAGGTACTGAAAATTTAGAAATAATAAGAAATAGGAATATTTATTGTTAGTTCACTTATTATCGTTGATGCGAACGTGACTTCCAAGAAAAATAGAAACCAGTTGTGACATAAACAAAACGAGAAACTCGAGAGACTTTGCTTCTATAATATCGCAATCTATTTTTATAATGACCAAACATGTATAATTATAAGTGGAAATTAGACCAATAAATGGCACAAACACTGAAGCTAGAAATAATATCACAAATTACATTGATCATAAATTTAATTGCACGTTCAATAAATCAAATTGGTGTGCAGTTTTTTATAGAAAAAAATGTATTTATAAATTTGCATATGAATATTATTAAGCATCAAAATCTGTTTCGACTGAAAATATTCTTTTTCTTATTCGAGATATATAAATCATCAATTTTAACTAAACAACGAATGCTACCAAGTAAAATGTGATACACGAAACATGTTGCATTTTAAAGTATCAAATATTCCTTATATTTCTGATATAGTATATATATTTTTTTAAAATTTATTCTAATTAATAAAAACATAATATAATCACTGGGTATTTGAGTTGACATTTTTGACACTCATTTGTGATATATTTATTTTCGTCAGCAAAAAAATGCGGAATTGTGAATAATTAATTTGAGAACTATCATCAGCTATTCTGTCGACTTAATGCAAAAATAGCATCGTTCGTATTAACTCATTCACTTTCAAAGTTCTTTTTATAAAAATCGAAAATGCATTCGACAGTGTACTCTTGTCCCCGAATCGACCGATGTGAAAACTAAAATTTGAAATTCCTCGGTGAGAATAAATGCGCGCAGTGTTAAAATAAACAGGTGCGGGGAGAAGTTGGCGAGGGACGAGCGCATATTTTTATACGCCCGGGGAAAATACCCGGGTGCGAACAGCGAACCATTTTCTGGCCATTTTTCTGAGGTATCCGGCGTGGCGGACCGTGCTGTATTTGTTTTCCGCACGTAACGAGTTTCGTATATAGACGAGGTCGTTATTTGCACGCGCGATTCGTTACATACTAATTTTGATGTCGAACGTGTGAACTATACAAAACGACAGGTTTTATGCAATGAATTTTATTGAAATAAAACTAAAGTTTTACAGTAGTCAAGTGGTTGACAGAAACTATCAGAACCTCGATAAATTTGGATTACTGCTAGAACTGCTGCAAGAACTAAAATATCTAAAAGTAGAAGAAATTCGATATCTAATTCCGTAATCTAATAATAAGTTAGCCTTTTTAAGAATAGATGTATTATCTCTGTAAAAAAAGTGAACTGAAATTGGATAATTTCCGTAAAAAAATAAATCTATATAAAGAAACAATTCAACAAATTAAATATTAAATATATTCAATAATACAATTTTATAATTTAAATGAAAATTTTCTCATTTCATCATAATTATTTATTTAAAATATGCACTTCTTATTACACTGGCGACAATTTTGAACCATATTCAAAATTATTGTATTACTTTCACGTAAATACAATACGTGTAGAAAATCTGTAATTTTTTATATTTGTTTTATATTTGTTAAAAATACAGCATTAAATATATTTTAATATTATTGAGAAAATCTATATCTATATTGAGAGCAATGTCGCTAATTCGAACTGTCGATTTCATGTGTACAATCTGATAGTTTCTGGGAAAGAACTTTGCGATTCAATATTACTTCGCGGATGTTTGATGTACGGCGAAATTGATAGCCAATCGAGCGAATGAACGGAAAGACCCGCGTAAGTTTGTAAGATTCACATCCCCCAGTCAGGCAAAATGCTAATCGTAAATACAGGAGAAGAACGAGGAATCGCAGAGGGGTGATACCACGCGCCACCGATGAAATCGAACGAGAAAGGTCTCCGATTCGGGAAAGCGTCAGCTCGCCTGTCTCGCACGATTTCATCCGCGCCGAAATAGCCGCGTAACTGTGGCGTCGTCTACAAATCGAACGATACGGGCATCTTGGAATTCCTAAACGTGAGCCAATAAAAACTTTTCCAATTGACTTCCCCCGGCTTAATTCACTGGAACCGATCGTAAGTAGTGAGGCGGGTTGTATGGCGAGCAGAAGGTTGCTCGACGTCGACGACGACGACGACGACGACGATGGTGGCGACAGTCGATGACTAAGAGAAGGAAAAGGAAAAATGAAAGCAGAAAGAGAAAAAGGGGTATGACTGCCGACACGCCGTCTCAGAAGGGAGAACGAGGGTTGCGCGAGGGCTGTGATCCAAAGTTCGCATTCGTCTGCGATCGCGGAACTCTGATTTCAATTTAGATCGCTTGCGGGATCTACGCGACCTGATTCGGCTTCTTTCAACAGCTCTTTCCATTTCGAGGCCCGGTTTTATTAGCCTCGTTCAATGGAACACTTTGTATACAGCGGTGTGGCTTATACGAGTCAGTTGCAGTCGGAATTGCGAGGTCGGCGAGGAATATGGATGAGATTTGAAGAACACGGTATGTCCCGATTCCTGAATGGATGATAGATGTATAGTAAACGTCAGTCAAAAGATCAAGCATAACGTTGATTTATTTGTAGTATGACGAGCATTCATCGAAAATAATTTTTTTTTATTCATCAGCGCGAGAAAAAATATTTTGCTTTAAAGATCTATTAATGTTATTGTGTAATGTGAATTCTGAACCACAATACAACTAAGATATGATGAATACTCAATACAACTAAGAGTACACGGTTCAGAAATAAAAGAATAAGTCATTAAAGTACAAACCGACAATGTAAAAAGGCGAGAGCGATAAAGAAGAAGAACGCTTTGGGAAAATACGGCTACCAGGATACGATTTATCGGCGGGGTTCAAGAAGGGAAAAAAGTCTTTGTAGAATAGATAGTGACGAGGGTTCGTTGTCGTGGCGGAGAGCAGATTGGAAAGAGAAAGAAAGGTGAGAGAGAAAGAGAGATGACGGTGGCAGAGGGGAATCGGATATCGGCGTAGTTCCGTAAAGTTTCGATAAGTCGGTCCCGAAGCGTTTACTTCCTAGTGAGCACGACTGCCGAGCATAGGATGGAAGACTGAAGGAAGTCTAGACTTTGGAAGATCAAAAGGCATCGTCAGCCTGGAAATAACGTGGCCCTGATGTCTGACTTTGCAGTCGTTAAGTTTTCAGAGAATCCTCTCCTCTCCACCCTTTGCTTTGCCTCTTTCTTCCTATCAAGTTTTATCTTCTTTCGTGTTACTCTGTTTTAACCTGATGTGATCGTCTCCCTTCTTGTGCGTAACTAGTTCTACAAATCAAATGATCGTTGCGTTCAACCCTTTGAATACTGTAGATGCGTATATGTGTAAAACATTCGTTTTGGTTACAGATACGCATTTGTTGTATTCTACAACATACATATATCGTTCCTTTACTTCAAAAGTGACACAATTTAAAAAATTAAGTTTTCCAGAAAGTTACTAATGAATATAATAATATCGGTAAAAAGAATATATTCTCAGAAACATAATTAAGGCTTGATTGCATCAACGTTACTTTAATTTTAAGCGAGGCTTAAAACTCTCTTCCTGTCTCTCTATCGGCTTTAAAAAAAAAAAACAGATTTTTAAGCTTCGTTTAAAGTCAAAGTAACGTTGGTGCAATCGAGCCTAAATGTCATTTTTTTTGTTATTTTTGTTTCTTTAAAAAACTCTTTCTGTTGCAATTTTTAATTATATCTTGCAAAATTATAACAAATTTAGAATAATTTTCAAAAGTTACAACTCGAAATATCACCAACAATTTATATTTACTTCTATTAATTAAAAAAAAAATTAAATTCAAAATAAAGCAATTTCTTCTTCAAACTTCGATCGCCAAAACCGTCTTAACTTTAATATTTTCTTCTATAAGCTATTACCTAAGTTGTAAGTCTTAAGCCATAAGAAATTGACCAATCATAGTCGATTATTCCTCCCATATTTAACTGTGATTGGTCAATTTCTTACGACTTAAGACTTAAAGCTTAGGTAATGGCTTATTATAGAAAACCTATAAATGTTTTTTGTAGAAGATTTCCCTTTTTACAAAAACGACGTAATTCAAAGAGTGTATCACTCTTGTAAAAGATATTATGATCTCTTTAAAAATCTTGAAAATAATACTTAAGTTATTTAGCAGACAAATTGTGAAGTTAAGTTAGTTTTTTGATGATTTCTGAAGTAATCTTTACTCTGAAACTCATTCATGGTAATAACTCAAAAATTATTTCGTATTTTAAGTAAAATACGAAAATAGAATTCCGACTACAACGTTTGCTATTGTCAGTTAAATCTAGTCACACAGAATACTCGACGCGTCGCGCTGTTTTGAACTCAAAGAATCAAATCAAACACGTTTGATCTTTTAACATTCGACCGAGCGTCACTCGATACAAAGAAACCTTATCCATTGATATAGCGCAATAATTTCGGACGATCATTTCGCATAGCTAGCGATATGAATAAACACCAATACGCCCTTTCATTTTTGTTCCGTTTCTTGTAGGAAATTTTCAGATCAAAGCACGCGACGGAAACTTTAATGCGATTATACAACCGCGTGTAAAAATCAATTTCATCTTTTTCTTGCGAGATGAAACGAAGGTGGTGAAGCTACATTCTCGTTCGACTGTCCGAAGAGGAGAAGAAAACGTCTGTGCGCATTCTCGAACCGCGTATTAGGATTCTATTAACCTATTTTTCCCATCTATCACGCGCGCGCGGGTCGAACTACAAAAGGGAACGCTAATGATATTTCTTTTTATTCCAACCATGGCCGAGGCAGCGCACGGTATAGCCGCGGAAAAATAGCTTTGTTTCGCCGCGGGCAAGCCCGAGCAACAGCGCAGATTGCATTCCCCGTGGAGCAAGGAGGCACGAGGGCAGAAGTGCCGATTGTTTCTTTACGACGATGTTGAGTAATCGCGAAGAAAACTTTTGCCTTGCACAACTTCTTTCCTTCGCCACCGTGCGCGCTTCGAGAAACTCCCGAGTACGGATACAAATACGTACAAGGGAAATTTCATCGCAGATCTGACGATTGTCCCGGTTCCGGCTGTGTGTCATAAGTACATCTCGTACACCTCGACAACCGTCCTGTTTCTTGTGCAATATTTCATCAACAACGAAGGTACGTTCTTTATAGCCGTAGAAATTCTTTTATTACGTACAAGCCGTTATGTTCAAAAGATATTCATTATCCCAGTTTTATTGCTGCATTTCACAGTGTCCTTTATGCTTTACATGCTTTACACAGTTTCGATTTGCAATTTTAATAGATTGAAAATATAATTGCTCGATTTGTACGCTTTATCGTTTGCTATTTTTTTTTAATCAAGCATTAAGCGATCGGTTGTGCTTTCAATGCGCGTATATCTCTACCTAATATCATAGATTTCATTACGCAAATGATATTACACTCGTATAAATGTGTACGACATTTATTAATATCAATTGCCTCGAATGGCTGAAGTTATTATCGTGTCGATTTAATATTGAAACAGCGATGTTATACTCGCACAGATGTCCGCGGAATCGCGCAAATCACAGAAATTATCGCATTTATACGCATCGGTATCAAGCAATACCGCAGAGAATGCTTGACTGATCGTACAATTACCATCCGGTGGATACACCCTACTGTAATATTTGGCTCTTGCAATTTAATCAAGCAGCAACATCGTAAAATCTCCGTCTTCAATTTGGGAAATTAAAGCAAGTGGAAGTAATCCGCATTCTCATTTATTCATGATCAATATATTTAGCTATTTTTAGCTTGATCTTTACATTGAATCTATAAAGGGACAAGACGGTGTATTCCAATGGAGTCGGGAAGTCGGAGTTCCGGAATGGAAGAAGACAGGGCAAAAAGAAGGAGGAAAATGGCTTTCAATATCCCGTAAAAGGAATCGCAAAAATTTGGATATTAGCTCGCTTCATGTCGATGGTAATCATATGTGAGGAGTCGTCGGTCTACAAGGGCTGCGAGAGCGGCAAGGGCAACCATCACGTGGGAGGAAGAGAGCTGGAAAGGACGACGAGCGAGACGGCGCGGCAGGCCCGGCTTGCCTTTGAGGTCCTGCCAAAGAACATTCCATACGAAAATAAAACAAATAAATCGCGTGCTTCAGACGTTTACGTAATGGGAAACGAAATAGAATGTCGATGCGACGACTTGTTTCTCGCGCTGCGCCCCGACTACCGACTTTCACTCTTGCAAATGTACGGCGGCATCGGCACTTTCGCACCACCCGCGATTCGTTCACCAGGTTCACCTGCGTGTGCGAGAACGCACACATATTGCGTTAGGCAAGGCACGAGCTTCAAATGCGTCTCGCGTTAGTCTCGCCTTGCTGGAAGGAAAAACCAGGTGTGCCGCAAGGAAAAATATCCAATCTACTCCTGTCGGTCAAAGGGAAAGTATCTCGAGTAAAAAGACCAGCAGAATGACGTGAACGCGGTAAACGTCGAAGTAGATGAGCCAAGAGCACGAAAGAGAGGAGAAGAATTTCACGTCGAACTTACGCTAAAAACGTCTCTTAGTCACCTTCTTCGGCCGCCTAGTAGTTTCAGTTTGTTGCACGTAATTTATTACATGCCTTGATGTATTCGAGTATGCTCGAGTAAACGGTCATCGAGACAAGTAATTGATAAATTATTATTATTATTAATTAATCGCCATACAATGATGAATTATCATTATGGGGATGGTTAATATTGTTACATAGATAAATACAGTTTCACATAAATTAAAAGTAATGCTAATTACATTTTTTTTCTTTAATAATTATTTTATAATAATTTAAATTTTAACTCAGAAATAATCACATGAGGTATTTTTATATCCCAACGGTAAAAAAAAAATACAAATTGTAATTAAATATTGTTTTATACTATAGATATTATTTAATATTAATATTTTCTTTCGTCTATAATAAGTGTTCTTTACGAACCTTTAAATATGCAATTCCTTTGAAAATTGGCAAAAAAGCGTTACATTAATTAAAATTTTTATTTTTTATTTTTTTTAGAAATATTGTCACAATATGAGCTTAATGTATTTATTACCTTTAATATTTATTTAGCTTCTATTTATTTGTTTTCAGAAAATTATAATTAAATTCATATTTATAATGTTCCCAAATACTAATAAATCGAAAAATAATTAATAATAATAATATACAATATGATATTATTAACAATAATTTTAATTGGAATGTAAAAATGATTATTTACATGAAAAACATCAAATAACTACTCCAGGGTTAATATTAATCTCTCCGCCTCATTATAGTTTTATTCACCGTGCGAATATTCTTATGAATATTCACCTCCGATATTCTCACTACGTCGTACATTAATGACAAACGCGTTCGATAAAAAAGCTCTAAGCACTCTCTAGCGCATATAGGAGGGTGCATTTAAATAACTTTTTCTCGTTGTTCTACCCGAAGCACCTGCGTGCACAGATCGTTACGAAATTGCACGCTGTGCTCATGCAGGTTTAAAAGCTCACCCGTCGCGCGCGTTTGCGGCCGGACTTGTTTCTTGATACCCGCAGATGCTTTTCGGTGGATTTACAGCCGACAGTACGTACGTAGGCAAGTGCTCCGGTACCACGACGGGTAAGGCTTTGCTCGGATGGGAGGAGAGGAGTCAGGGAGGAAAGAAGAAGAGAGAGAGAGAGAGAGAAGGGTCCTTTTGGAAGCAGGAAGCAGGAGGCAGCGATAAAACCAGCACCACGGAGGCGCGTCGGCTGGGATGTTTTTAAAACTTACTCCTCCATCCGCACCGACACACCCACACTATTAAGGAGTGCATACTTCTCTTACCGGGGATCCTCTCTTTCTCCACAATTTCTCCTTCGCTCTCCTTCGTTCCTTCCTTGCTCTCTCGCGTTGTCTTCTTTTTCCTCTCTGGCGAACGGCCTGTAAAGTCTGCTGTGTACTACGTCTTTTGGTCTCACCCTGACAAGAATACACGTCACGCTCGAACAACTCACTCTCTGCACTCTTCCTATATCTCTCCTACCGCCTTACTTCCTTCCTACCATTTGCGCCACGTTTCTTTTTTCGTTCTCATTTAAGCCAACCAGACGAGAGCCTGGATTCACCACGCTTGGAGCCTCTCGCGATTTCGTATCGTAGGGAGGTGATCCGCGAGCGGAACCCCGAAGTCGTTCGCGCGGATTTAAATATCTGAAAACGGCAGGAAAAACGCCCTTTTCGCCACACGTTTAGTAAGCCCTGTTTCCCTTTTCTTTTCCCTCGCGTTGGTCTCTCACACGTTAGAGCGTCAATCTCCTATCAGACGGGTCCCGGCCTCCATCGTCTTACTGTTAAAAGCCGGGCTTCTTTTCTCTCCTACTCCCAATCTCGTCTCCGCTTCCTCCACTTTTTGCCGTCTGAAAGCCCGATAGACTTACAGTGCTGGGCTGTGCGCTTATCTCCTAGTTGCGTGCGAGTATACATGCGAGGGAGCTTACCGGTATAGAACAGGTTGAATTTAGACGAAATTTG
The DNA here is from genome assembly GCF_024713525.1 of Acromyrmex echinatior. NCBI lineage: Eukaryota > Metazoa > Arthropoda > Insecta > Hymenoptera > Formicidae > Acromyrmex > Acromyrmex echinatior. Next base: position 4,525,536 of record NC_141870.1, read on the forward strand.
AAAGGAGACTATTATTATAGTTTGATGTTTTGCAGTATTACATTTCATAAAATCTTCTGCATATTGCTACATTGAATAATCTTATATAATAATTTTTATAAACCCGTGACTCTGATTAATGTACAATATAATAGCGATATTATTTCATAAATTGCAGTGGCCAAATAGAAATATTTACACTGAGAAAAATTTTTGAACTGAAAATGGACGAAAATTTCAACTACAAAATTTTGATTTGTTCATTTTCAACTAGAATTCCAATTAATGTAACTAGACTCTTTTTTTCATAATGGTAGTTTGTGTGATAGTTTACAAGATATGTTACAAGAGATTTTCAATTATGAAAATATAATGATCACGTTTAGTAGAATGTTATTATTTTTCAACTGGAAGGTTTCTTCTCTAAGATAAGACTATATTCCTCTGAATGTAAAAATATAATCCAATTAGCTTGAAGAGAGACAAACTTTCAGCAATAAATATTTTGCTGAACACGTGACACAATGTGTATCGCAAACATTAATCTCTCTACGTCTCACGAATTAGCACAATGAAATCGAGATAAATATTTTGTGAAATATTTGACGAACGCCACTCTTTCAATCTGAAATACCCAAAAACGTGTTTCGTTGGTGAAGTATCTCTTAACTAAAATTTGATCTGTATTTACCTGAGTTATAGTGGCAGCGTGGCGTAGCTCAACTTTCGCGAATCCCTTTAAGCTACGTACACACAGTTAATAGATCAGACTGCGCGATAATCGGATCCGCTGCGTTGGTGCGGCAATAACGCCGTTCTCCTCAATCCGGGGGGAGCTCTCATTTTTCGGCGGGCGTCTTTAATTAAGATCTTCCGTGGAAATTTCCCTGGCGTATTCGGCAGGGGACTCATCGAAAGCGCCCGCAATTCCTCGATAAACCGCGTTGAAAGGAAACTCGTTAAAACCAATCTGCCAGGGATCGACTCGATCGTTTTGCACCATTCGTCTGCAGCAAGCGGGAAAAGGAACGAAGGGTGAAGCCCAAAATCGGGTAAGGGGTCGCTAAAGAATAAAGCAAGAGAAAAAGACAGTGCGAAGGGCGCTTAGAAAAAGTCTCTAAAAAGCGACGAGGTTTCGATGTCGCTTTTTAGATACCGTGTTTTAGACGGTGAATCTTATTTCTGATTACATCAGCGTTGTTGATCAAGGAAGAAGAGGCGGCGATCTAATTAAAAACTTTTAGAAGCCTGTTCAATCGATCTTTGCTTGCAACTAACGTATTTCTCGGCATAGGCGAACAGATGAATTAAAATTAAGAACGCAGGGAAAAGTTGGATAAGGCTTGTCCATCTTTCTTGATCTCTACTGCGATGCTAATGGAGAGAAAAGAGCAAATAGACGCAAAGAAGGACAAGTAGTTATGAAGGAAAAGACAGAAAGAGTAAGGAAAAAAGAGAGAGACAGAAAATGAAAACGAAAACGAGTTGATGGAAGCAACTACCAGACGTAGAAAGTGAACGTGGCAGGTCGGCTGAGATGGGAGGGTAGATAATTAGACAAGAAACACAGGCCTGCTCCAGCATCTACCCTCACTTCTCGCAACCTGGCACTACTTGCTTCATCCGATCTCCTTCCCCACGTTCGAGCCCGTATCCCTTTTAATTAAATATAAGCGTCGGTCTATCCCTGTTTCTCAAACCGAGTCGTCCGCCCACTACTCTTCATATACATCCTTTAGTAGTGTTCTCGCAGATTCCAACATACCTGTCTTTATGCGATGGCGGCATACGTGAGCCTCTAAATAATAATAATATTTTGCCAATTTTGATATACGTTATGTAACCATTTTTAATGTAAAATGATATTTTTCCAAAATTTAATAACAATAAACTAATTATTAGATTCTTTTGTAATGTATATTTTGCCTTTCTTCCATTTTTATATGACTGCATATTTAAATATGCTCCTATTATAAGTTGATATTCGATGAGAAAATTAAATTAGGTTGAAGTAAAAAAATATTTTAATTCTTATTAATTGTTATGTATTTTTATTGATGAAAAACAGTAAATGAATGATATTTTAATACTGCATATATTATACGTAAAGCGTGCAAACCCCTCTACAATTATATAATTGATTTTTGTTGATATACACGATTGGGTCATTTGTGTCATGTGCATTTTTCTTTGCTAAAAGCACCTGACTAATAATAGTTTCCATTTTTTTTTAATATACAAGCTTACCTAATTTTCTAAAAATGTTAAAGTACATATACAAGAATCGCTTAATAATTTTTGTATTTTTGGAAAAGTGATGAAAATTAACTTAGATATAAACGATCTATCGTGTAAAGAAAGATCATTGCGTATACCATAAGTATATATGTGTATAATTATCTCTTGTTGATATATACGATTGAGTCATTTGTGTCATGTGCATTTTTATTTAAAATGCTAAAAGTACCTGACTAATAATGGTCTCTATTTTTTTCCTTTTTTTTTAATACAATCTTACTTTCTGAAAATGTTAAAGTACATATGCAAGAATCGCTTAATAATTTTTGTATTTTTAGAAAAGTAATTCAGACACAAACGATTCATCGTGTAAAGAAAGATCATTGTGTGTATCATAAATATATATATGTATATAATTATCTTAATTATATGTACGTATTCCATTTCTGTCAGTATTGATTTTTCTATCCATCTATTAGTCTTCTTTTCTAAGTTATTGATTACTATTAATGATGAATGTCTTTGAAGTAGTTACTTATAATATTGTAGTGCGATTTAAAGTTTCGCTTCGAATTACCGGCGACTTGGTAGTAATTACCTTGAAAGCATCGTGCGAAACCTTGAATTCTCGATTAACATCGCCATTTCCCGGCCTTTCTAAGCCGAACAATTGTCCGTTCTCCTGTTTTGTTATCAAACTCGATTCTACAGAATTGTCATTTGCTTTCTCAACAAATGTGTCATTAAGATCAATTTGTTTTGCGGAATCGATAGCAAAGCCATTACTAAAACCAGATTCCTGAGTAGTATTTACCAAATAATTGTTCAAACTTTGTAACGATACCGATGAATTTATTCTTGAAATATTTTTACTATTAACAAAGTATGGTTTGATACGGACTCTTCGCCGTTGTCTATCAATGTCAAAATTAAAACCCGTTTGTGACTGGCTACGCGATATTTTAACTTGATTCATATCTGGAGATGTCATGTAATAATCATTGTTTTGTTTAATATGTTTGTTATCATATCTGTTTCTATATCGCTGATACTTCCTAGTTTTATTTTCATTTCCTGCATAAAAAGGCGACAATAAAGCGTCGTGAGAATCAAAATTAGTATTTTTGTAATTTACATCGTGATTATTCCAAGAAAATCCAGCGGCTTCCATATTATCTATCGAGGGAGATGATTGATGCCCATCTACGTTATCCGTCGATGACTCGAGAAAATTTTTGATTGATTCTCTGTGCGTGTTTAAGGAATCAAAAACTCTGCGAAATATTTGATGATAAGTTTGACTCTCGTCCTCAGACATCGTATTATTTGAGTATGTCTTTTGATTCTCCACGAACTGTGACGATATTGGTTGATCTGAAGAAAAAGAAATTGCAGAAAGCGCAGTAGTCGTCGGATAATTCGCTGGTACCACGTGAACCAAATGCTTTTGACCTTTTTGATCGGTTCCTAGGATCAATCTCGGTGCCAATTGATTCACTTCTTCCGCTAGTTTTTCCACGGGTCTCGGCCGAGGTCGATGTCGAGGTCTCATATTCTCGAGTCCGTGCTTCCGCTCGGATGATTCCTCTTTCTCGATCTTCTCAATGTTCACAGACTCCTGAACGGCGTGGTTATCCTCTTGTGGTACCCTGTCCCGATTGGCGCTCGAGTCGTCTCGTTCTGTTAACCGCCAGGAATTCATCGATCGATGATGGTGCTCGGGAAAACTGTTTTCAAGACCAGGCGAGGGATTTTTCGGGTCACTGTCGTGCTGCGTTCTAATCGTCGAGATTGACGTAGGTACCTCCTGTGGTGTCACGTAAACGTAGTAATTCGCCCAGAAATTACTAGCGTGGAAGTGATTGCTCGTTTGCGGCATTATCGTCAACTGGAGATCATGTCGCGTCGGGATGGAATTTGGCGGTTGCTTGATCCTCCGCAGAATCCACGTGAATATGGGATTCCTCTGAACTGCGCATGGCTCGCAGTCGACGCATCCGTCCTGACATAGTATCCAGTGGCCATTCAGCAAATGATAAACGTTTCCACGCGATAGAATGACATTCTTGTCGTCGTCCGAGTAAGCAGCGACCGGCCCGCCGTAGTAAGTAGCATCCAACGGACGCTTGTAGGGTGCATTGGTATCCAGTGGTGACGGGCTGACCGATTTGAGGATAATCTCGCGTAGCATGTATTCCCAGGGTGGCACGAGAGGCCACGAAAGTGGCGGCATTACGGGATTGTACCGCTGTCCGAATGGAATACCGTGACCCAGAGTAAACAGAAGAAACTGAAAGGAGATTCAAGTTATGACATCATAGATATTTGCAAGGCGAATAATGAATATTTATAGCATCAGGTACATCAATATTCGTTCAAGCTAAATTATAAGATTTTCCTTCGGGGCTATGAAATTATTCAATTAACAGAACTAATCCTATTTTTGGTCAAAGCCGATTTTAGTGTTTAATAATACTAAATACAAACTTTTGCAAATATATTATACAGTTTGTTGGACTTGAAACGCAATTGCAAATTGAAGCTGAAATTAATATCCCAAATTATGTTGATCATCCATTAAATAATGATGCTATAAGCATTTTAACAATCTGTAAATGATTTATTACACAAAATTGCAAAAGATATTACTTCAGTCAAGATTTAATTATTACGATAAATATTTTCAATATTTTTCATACATAGTAGTAGTATGATATCATAGTAAGTATGACATCCGTCCAAGAAAGTCGAAAGTTCCAAATTTAAAAGTTTAAACCCTATAGCTAAAGTAGTATTTTTTGTATAACAAGTTGTTAAGATGTTTATTTGCGCCGAATTATTGTCACTACGATGAATTGCGTACTTGAGTAGGCTTTTGTAATTATTCTCTTTACCAATATTTTAAATATATGTTTGTCATTTTCTTACTAAAAGAAAGTTCTTATTTGCTCTCTCGCTTTCCGATTCACTCCCGCTTCGAATAACCCACCCCTACTGTCTATGCGGGGTTGAGCAGTCAGTTGTCGTAGCAATGAAGAAATATTGAGAATAATTAGTCGAAGTCTAAGGAGTCATAAAGAGTGGCACGCTCACTCGTGTCTAGCGCCCAACTTAAGTTAAGAGAGGATTTGTGATAATTCAGTAAGTAGCTATCGACTTCGAGTATCAAAATAAAATTGAATGTTGACTTGTGATAACAGAAAAGCGACGAAGTTGTGCCATCGGTCGAGATTACGGTCACAGATTTGACTATTTAATGAACAATTAATCTAATGTGAGATATTAATTTCAGCTTCAATTTGCAATTACATTTCAAATCCGACAAACCGTATCAGCGCGCAGTTTATAAAACGAAAATAATACACTTGTAAAAATTTGTATTTAATATTATTAAATACTGAGATCTGCTTTGACCAAAAATAGGATTATTTTCATTAATTGATTTATTCTTATCAGACTAATTTCAATTTATAATTATCTATAAAATTATTATTTAATTCATTTTAAATGCGTGCATGTCTTCAAATATCTTTTGTATAAAAATGATCGTGAATTGCAATTGAATCGAATTCTGGAAATGAGTCTCTCTCTTATGTCGAATATATACAAATAGAATATTGCAATTTATTGATTTATGTCCATTTCTACCAATATAGATTAATTTTAATCTCGGTTTAATTTACTCTTTATCCTTTTTTAATAAAACTAGAAAAAAAATAAAAAATAAGTTAAACTGTATTAAGTAAAGTTAATCTACGTTGAAACGGACAATAGACACTAGTTACACAGAGAATAAAAGTCGAAATTAAATCTGCCGCGGACAGGCAAACGATAGAGAGACGTCAATATTTGAGAAGAATGTAACAGATCAATAATGAAATGTAAAACGATCTTAAAATTGGATCGTTCACACTCACCATCACAGCGTATCTTTCCTTGGACGTATACATCATTTCAGAGCTGCGATCGTCTTCGCACTGACGAGATGGTCGGAGAAATCGTGGAAGAAGACAGAAAGGAACTGTCACTCACCTGACAGATGAGCAAATCATGGATGACATTACCGTTGTGTTATTGAATACCGAGATGTCCGGCTAGATATTACCCATCAAGAATGCTGATATTATTCACGATTAAACATGCTAGGAGATCAAATAACGTAACTCAAACAGTACTAATGCCGGCTTTATTGTAAGTAATTCGAGAACATTGTACGCAACTATATGTAACAACTGTTGCTGAATCATTCGCGAAACGATACTTAAAATATATGGAATCGTTTTCATATTTCATCTCGGTAAAAAAAACGTGAAGAGAAAATAGATCTCTTCTTAGAAATAAATTTTTTCCTCGATTTATTCTCGCTTGTACGACAGAAAAAAATCTAACTTAGCTATTTCAAGATTATTTTTATATAGATACTGCAGAAAAGCTCTTTGAGATAGAAAGATATGTATTTATAATCAAAAGTACAACGCTATTTAATTCTATTAGCTTTTGAATTTTTCGGATGTTTCGAATCTAATATGACTTATTCCCGTTATCTCTATTATAGTTTGTGTATAAATCGATTAGAAAGTACGACATTTTTAATTTATTCCCGTGATATGGGAGGATTCATCATCGTCGCAGAATAGATGTACGAGCGTATAAATACACCATCGAGCTGACGTTGATCGTATCGGTCTAACGGAAACGTTCGAGAATATCATATCCGGGAACTCGATAAAATATATACCTATATATGATTCGATGTAATCTCTGCGGTAGTGTAGCCTAGCTTGATTCTATTTCACGTTTTGGTCTATCGACCACGTGCAGTTAGATAAACCGAGCCTGTTTGTGGAGAAACGACGCGCGGTGAATTACTGTTTCATTAACCCATCGTATCGATATTTGATCAACAACGGAGATTATTGAAAAATATATCTAGATTGCACACTATATTTTATTTATTATTCTACAATATTTTTATTATATATGAAATATGTGTTATTCGGAGAATTATTTGTTTGATAGTGATGTTGTGCATACGCAATTTGAAATTATTATATAAATGCACATTTAAAATATTTAAAAATGCATCAAAATTAATAATATGTATTAAATAACACTGTTTGAATAAATTATTCTTAAACAGCATAACAAGAGAGTTATACTTTTTAATTATGCATTAAAGGTATTATTTTATTTGCATAAAAGACGCATAAAAGATGCGTAAAGGAATAATAAACAGATTCGTTGATTCTTTGAAACTTTTAATGAATAAAAAGAAGTATGGGTAATACAAATATTTTCCATAAGGGCACGCTACTTGTCAATGATATTTGTGGCGCCAACTGTGAAGATACAGACATAACTTCATCTCCCTTAGTCTATCGGATAAGAGATGAATATAGGAACAAGAGCAACTAATTTTCAAAATTGACAATTCAATCAATATTTTTCATAACCGCGCTTGACAATCAAGAAGTTAAATATAATTGATGTGATTCTCATATAATTCCCGAAAAAAATCGGTCACTTACATTTAAAATGGCTGCGAAAACTGCCCAAATGCAAGAAGCATTTAACAACAAGCTGCCAACAGCAGCTAACAACAATGCCAGTTTGCAAATTTCTCTTCCTCAAATGCTCGATCTTGCTCTCGGAACACCAGAAGTAAAATAATAGTAAAACTATTCATTATCCATCATTATCTTGCAGATAAAGCAATTAATAAAATTATTGATTTCAGGTTGGCGCGGTTAATTTTAATATTCTTCATAATTTCCTCCATATCTTGTTGCAACAAATAAATTTGCAGGCTGCCACAGTTAACTTTGAAGGTGAAAACGCAGATCGTATTAAAGTAAGAAAAATAATATGTCGAGTAATTGAAAAAAGAAAAGTGGTAATTCTTTTCCTTATGTGAGAGTTATTGCAGAGAATGATAACATCTATGAAATCGAAACCAGAAGTAATGCAACGAAGAGACGAAGGTGAAGACGCTGATATACTTACAGAAGGTACAATACTCATGATTTCTCTTTTGAATTTCTGTATTTATTTAATTAATTATAAATTATTAAAATAGATTGATTTGATTCAGATATTCAAGTGCCTGCAGAAACAATTTTGAGAGTGGAAAATGAAAAACCACAAATAGATTTTGAAAAAGTCCCTCAGATGGCTGTATCTGTCGTGAATAATTCTCTAATGGTATCGAAGTTTGAAGAGCTCGAACAATCTGTACGTTAGAACAAATCATTTTTAGAATTTATATTATATACGATAGTAATATAATACACTAATAATTTAATCACTAATAATTTAATCAAATAGGTAAAACACTTGCAAGATCGGTATCAGGCTTTGGAGGACTTGTCTACCTCTCCGGAAATCGAACGTTTAAAAGATCGAATTGCAGATCCTGCCGCGGATTTGTGGCAATTTATTAACACCAATAAAAGATTGGACGCTAATGAACAAGGTATCGATAAGGTATACTGTTTGCTAATCTCGTAAACATCTCGCGTATGATATTTACGTTCCTCTGTATCTCTAATAATTTAATAAAAATAAATAAAAATTGATCCTAAAACAGTTAAACTTTATTTTATTAATTTATTAAATTATTATTATAGCTTACAGCGATGGTACAAGATGTGATCAAAGGTGATGTTGGCGTAGTAACAGCAGACACATCTTTGATTAATACAAGATTGGATGAACTCGAAGATAAGGTCTTCAAGATGGAGCAATGGCTTACCAATTTGCAAGCAGTTGTCGATGCGTTATCCGAAGATATAGCCGCACCAATTGCTGATATAATAGCAGTACAAGAAGAAGAAGAAGAAGAAGTAAAAGAAGAAGAAGAAGTAAAAGAAGAAGAAGTAAAAGAAGAAGAAGCAGTAAAAGAAGAAGAAGCAGTAAAAGAAGAAGAAGTAGAAGCAGAAATAGCAGAACCAGTAAAACCCAAAAACATGATTGTACCAAATGAACACAAAGAAAATGAGCAAGAAGTACCTAAAATCCGTAGAGTAACACCTGAAAAACTCGCTGCTCGAATGGGACTTATGAGTAACAAGTTTAATGATTTTGTATAAAAATTAATCTAATCTCAAAGGCATTGTTACTTAAGTCGTTTAGAAATCAATATAGTCGCTATTTTTTTCACATATTAGAACTTACTGATTAGGAAATACATATATTTAGATGACACTGCTATAGAAGAAATACGCCAAAATATTACTGAGGTAAAAACGGACGTAGCTCATATACAGCAGGAACTGCAAGATCTTAATGAAAGAGTTGCACGTATGTTGACAATTGTATATTCACATTTATTTTATTTTATTATATAATATTATTTGGATATGAGAACTAAAATACCAAACAACAACAGTTATAGCTGTGCCGATAGTAGAAGAAAAGCCAGTGGCACCATCGATACAAGAAATTGAATCTATTGTTGAAGAAATTAAAGAAAAAATCGAAGTTACTGGTGTTACAAACTTGGAGCAATGCTTGGAAGCTGTGAAAAATGTAGAAGCAACTCACGGCGAAGCCTTGAATGATGTTGCCCAACGCGTGATTGTATTGGAATCAGAATTAAGACATTTGTTAGAAAAAATACACAGTATGCAAGAAACTGACAAGATAGATAGCGTTCAGATTAAGAATCTTATTATGAAAGTGCAAGAAATGGAAACGGATACGGAGAAAATCGGAGAAACAATGAACAAATTACTTGAAGATAAAGAAAACAAAGAAGCGCATATTAAAGTACGAGTTTTTAATAAAGACATAAGATTAATTAAAACATTGTTCATTTTTTGCGTTAAATAATATTCAAATCTAAGTTATATAAGAGCAACTACCTTGTGTTCTCCATTTATTTAAGCTGTCTTACTTATTATAATTTATAATAATGTTGACAGACATTACTGGAACAAATTGAAGTTCTAAAAACCGTTAAAGCAAATAAAGAGGATCTCGAAGATGCTTTGGCTGACAAAGCGGATACTCAAGCTGTGAACAGAAAAGTATAAAGAATTGTTAAGTTTACTGATCTATTTGTTATTGATACAGATTGAAATATTCGAAAATCTATTGTAGGTATCGCACGATCAATTTGATGCTGCTTGCGATGGTCTTGCTCGTGGTCTCGAGGAAGCAATCGACAAATTGACAAAGCAAGAATCGATTTGGCAACAAGCGCTCGATGAAGTGCAGAATGAAATCGCGACCAAGGTGGATAAAGGCGAGTTAACGCCATTGAAGGATTTTGTGGATGAAAAATTAAAGTTGCTTCAAGAAAAATTGAAGATTATGGTTGAAGCAAGACGAGAAATAGAGGCAGCAGGAACGAAGAAGCTGCTTAAGTAAACATTTTAAGTTTGCAAATAAAACTTCAATGCGATGTTGACTTCTTTCTCTTTTATCCAGAGATGTTCAATGTATATCGTGCGACAAGGATGTTGCAATGAGAACAGAAGAGGTCGGTAAATTTCGAACCGAGCCATTTCCTTGCACTATCAGCATGAAACCTTATCTCACATATGAGTTGGATCAAGTTAGAAAACAACAGAAAAAATTGCCTTACAGCAGAAATCTGATCCAATTTGAGGCAGCAATGCAAGAAGAGCCAAAGAAAATGAAAGCGAAGGAGGAGATTCTCGCGAAGAGTCCCAGGTAACCGGTTTTACAATATTTTATACCATCTCGGAATCTCGAGAAAATATTACATTTTGAAAAACAAATATTATTATCAAAGTTGATATTGATTAATATTAATGAATATTAACATTTGAAGCATGAATCTTTTTTCAAAATTACCATTATAAACTTAACGTCTTCCAGAGTTTTTAAATAGCTTAATGACAAATTATTATCTTAAGTTTGATAAGTCTGATGTATTAGAGATCATCTCTGTAATCGATACTGCGGTGGGAGCCACACAGTCACGACTCCTCAGCAAAGAGTCATGCGGACGGGTCATTTTCTTACTCAATGGGGACCCGAGACGATACAATTGACGGATGGTTTGATAAAAGGAAAAGACGGTCAAATATATCGCGGTCGACTCTTACCGAGTAAATTGGAAATTTGCGGTCCAAGTTGTTGGGAAGGTCAATTTATCGAGGAAACTGAACATTCGGTGAATGTCAACATGAACTAATCATCATAATAATTCACATACTCATTTCACTAGCAAAGTATATTATTCACTCTCACAATTCTCTCAGGAATGTTCGACGTCCCGTAAACCTGTACTATCCCGACAAAATAGCGCTGGAAATCGTGTGTAAATAATACACATCACGTTTAGAGAGTTTACAGAGGTATTTAATAAAGGTTATTGTATAATTAAATTGAATTCAATATATTTGTTAAATATATTAAAAACGTAGAATTAAATATGCTACAGACATTAAAAATTAAATATGTTTAAATACATTAAAATTAAATATCCTTAAGTACATTATGTAATTATTACAATTATTGTTGTTATTATGTGATCTGTACATTTTTCTTTTGCCGCGAATTACAGGAAAGCGAAATTTAAGGAAAAGAATCGATAATATCAAAATCGAAAGAAAAATCAGTATATTATATGCACTTTGTTATTGAACGTTTAAAAAATTAAGAATTTAAGCTCTTCATGCAATTTTCAATGTGTATATATATATATATATATATATGTTGCAATATATTTAAATATATTACATGTTTGATTTGACACATAGACAGAAGCGGACCAAGTGACATCTTCACAGGAAAATGACCGCCACTTATTCCAACTGAATCTGAAGATGAGACTATCATATACGAAACTAAGAAGATAAAGAAATAGAATAAATAAAATAAAATAGTACAAAGAAAATTTATATAATATAATTAATATTAATATTTTTTAATATTAATATTTCTTCGATATATGTTTTGTATCTTCTTATACAACTTTGTTGAAAATCTTTCGTATAAAATTTTTTTCTGTAAGATGATTTTCTTGGATTATTTAAATGAAAAGATGACGAAACTCCGACTGAAATCATAATCAAACTGGAGTTATTAATTGTTTTATTATTAAGAGAAATTTCCAGAGTACACAAGACTACCTAGTGAAGTCGATTTGGAACATTGATGGTCTGCTTGCTAAAACAAAAATATTGGATCGCACTTCACGTTTACGCCCGTACGAGACCGTGTCAGAATATTGCACATCGTCATCTAAGATCCCTTTTTACGTAAAGGGCGTGCACAGCGCTCAAGATATTTTATTGGACTTATTCCGCTTTTGCTCGATCTTATTTTATGTATCCTACAAACGAGAGCTATGCGCGCTAGTATAATCATTTATAATAATATATATTTATATATTACGTAATCTAAATGCTACTTCATACAAATTTCAAGGTACAGGAAGTATCTACAAGTTAGTGTCTACCATACAATTTACGTACTGCCTTTCGACAAATAGTATTACTCTACGTGTACAGAATACAGAAATCACTAAAGGTTACAGCTCTATGAATTCGCGATTAAATTAACGACGCACGGAAATTTCATTACCATATTCAATGTAATAAATATAATAGAAGAAATAAATATGTATAGATTATAGTGTCGATGATCGGACTATAGAGATAATATAATGTCTTAAACATTAACATATATGGATATGCATTATCGATTACAGTTAATAATACTGGCAGCTTAAAATACGATGTATAAATTACACTCAACCTAATTAGATGCGAAAGTAGAGAGTGCCTCACTTACAATTCAAGTATTTCAGTGATCGCGAATTTAAACATCAGTTTTAATAAGGGAATTAATGCTTTGTTTCGTATACACGGATTAAACATTTAAATCAAACGAGACCATCGGTTAATTTTTACAACACGATGCAACTGGCACTCGCTACTTCTCACCGTAGGTTCCCTACGTCTCTACTTAATATTAAGCAAAACTTTTCTTGCTTACGCGGCCAACGAAAATTCGCTCACAACCTCTGCGAATCGAATTTCTAATTTGAAAAATTATTGTGATACCACGGACGTCTCATCATCGCGTCTGAGTGACGCGTCGTTGCTGATTCTACGTAATAATAATAGCAAGTTTAATTATTTTATTATCGTTATCGTGCGCGCGCACGCGCGCGAATAAGGGGAATTAAGTAACAGATCACAGGTGAAACTAGGCTATCTCTGTAACAAATTAATATCACATGAAAAAATATGTATCGGTTGCATCCTATCGCAAAAATCTTTCGCGAGTGTCCTCGTGGACTCTCGGACGGATGACTCATATGACGAGCCATCGATGATTCAGACTGTCTGATTATTATCATCTTTTTCTACTTTCCTCACGTTTCCGATCACAATACCGTCGCTCGTGTCGTTTTGCGACACTCAAAAAAACACTCATTATTTTTTTCGACTCGCAATTTCTTCGCCTCACCTAAGATTCATAACCGAGCCAACTAACTGTCATACGCTTGCTTAGTTCTAAGCCTACTTAATCACTTATCAACGATGAGACGGACAACTAAACCCTGACTAAATGATTACGATTAGAAGTAAAGTTTGGCATTTTATTCGCGCTTGCTGCGCGTATCCAGCCTACAGCCTCTGCGCTACGTTCCTCGACTGGATATTAGGATTAGTTTTACTTTGGCTTCAACGTCGGGCTACTTCTATGCAGCACGTTATATGAATCTAAATACGCGCATCGCACTTTTCCTTCTTACTTAAATTATATCATTTTCGTAAAGCAGCATTTCTGATCCCATTTGAAAGGTTTCTTTCATAGAATCCGCATAGTCGCGAATTCGAGGAACAATCGTCGGGAAAAACGTCTTCAAGAATGTTCTCGAATATGCTTCTGCTAGAATCGTCGATCCCGAATTCATTATAGCCTTCATGAGAGTTATCAACGGTCGCCACTGCATCGATAATTCGTATCTGTTTCAAGTAATTTCGTTCTCCAGACTCTTACAATTTCTAATATCGCAATTTTTGATACGTTTCTCCATCGTGCCGCGATGCATGCGTTTGCCTATGAGGTAGGTTTGCGCGATGTTTTTGAGGAAGACGAAGCATGTAGGACACCGATCTTTACGCTTTCGAGTCCGAGAGGCAGAGGAGGAAAGCATTCACTGCTCCTACTGACTCTAATTTTATTGTGCAATAAAAACTTGGACTATAAACTTGAACTAGACATGCGAAAGTAAAGTGTTGTCAAAAAGATGACGTTTGTGAGCAAGTATCCTCACTTGGAGCGACCTGAGATTCCTCATACATAATTTAACACCGGCCTCTCGCAACAAATTGCACGGACCTGGACGTCCTCGTTCTGGACGATCGATCGCACTGTGTATTTGTTGAGCAGCTTCGCTCAGTGTCATCGTTTATACTTTTGTACTGTACTTCCCCTAACATTTCGCGACGAAGCGATATTCCCCGTCAATGCTATTATTGTCCATTATCTCTGACGCTTTTCGTGCTGAACGGTTCATTCAATCAGAATGCGAATTGATACGGAGGATCTCATGGGTCAACCACGTCTCACGGACTCTCGGAAGACTCCCTTGTTTGAGAATAATATTTCCTACATCTCGTTCGCTATATCAAGCTTACCGTTCATTCGCAATCGCGCGCTTCGGCACTCGTCGGGAAAAAAAAGAAAACAGATTATCAAAATCCCAGCGCCTTAAATGGCGCTACGATAGATGCGCTACAAAAGCTGAACTATAACCGGATGCAAGAGACACATGTGCTCGGCACCGCGTATCGGAAGACGATTCACGCTGAAATGACGGACCATTTCCGGTATGTTTTCGAACGGTTTGCTAAACTGCCCCAGAATGTATGCGTTCAGCTCTTCGTTCTTCTGGATGCGCATGTGCATGAAACCGCGGGCGCTCCTAAAACAATTATAACGGCGTAATTACGTGAGTTATAACACTTACGGAAGAATCCGTAATGTTCAATAAATATTTGTTCAAATTATGGAATAAGCGAACAAATATTTATTTAAGTATTACTTACTTCAGGGATAGAGAATAGTCTTGTTTGGTCGACTCGCTGTTCCTCACTAGGTAGCTTCCTTCTTGATGAACTCGCAGAAGACCCTCTGCCTCGATGCGTGTGATAGAGCCGTGATACCATCTAAATAAAAGGTCTCTCTTTAAATAACGTTCCGCGAAGTTTTAGTACTGCATGAAAACAACGGTTAAAATATAAAGAATTTAGATATTTAGATATCTAAATTCACAGATTTCTGTGAAAATAGTTTTTTCGATCATAAAAATAATTATAAAAGAGTCACATTGGTTGCTAGACTGTCAAAGCTTTTCAAATTTTTTTACAGTATTGCTCATATCATGTTTGAGATTTCTGTATAATTATTTTGATGAATTAACAAAATTATTTTCAGATCTGCATCTAATAAAAATTTTTAATACTTCAGCAAAATCGTTTTTTCTATGTGCGGAAAACATTGCGAAAAGTACTTATGCAAAATTGAAAGATAAAAAAGTGCAAGCGCACAAATGAAAGTAACTTTGAAAATGTTAACAAACTCATTAGCGGTGTTCAAGTTGTCAAAACATCGTCCGTATTAATAGTAATACATGTTCGCTAAAACTCATGTAAAAATAAAGTATTTCAAAATAGCAATAAAAACCGGCAAAACACTCACCCTTGTCTCTCCAATGGAAGCTCCACGTCAACCAGATCAGCTGATATTCGAGCGGTGCTGATTTCCAGCGGTAAACCGAGGCTTAGGCCACCAGGTTTTTTCGGCACCAATTGACCGCCCGAATTCCCACTCGTTCCCACTGCAATACTACTGGCATCCAGATTTAGAGTCATTTTCGGACGCGCCAGACCGCCGCCTGAAATGAGTCACCCGACAGTTAGACGCATCGTGGAGCTCCCGCCAGTAAACATCAATGATATACCGACCGTACGGAATTGTAGGCGATCTATCGTAAGCTCTTTACGATTCCTTAATAATTGCCATAAATCACAACTTGGATACGTCGGAATTTATTCAAGCAACGAATCGATTAAGTTGCATCCACAAAAAGTTGTTACGGAATTATCAATATTATTTTGTCATGTCTATTCTTAATTTTTTGTAAATGATTTTTCGCTTAAGAGATAATTGAAACAGATAAGAACGTTGATTGAATATTAAATAATTATATCATAAATAATGATAAATAAAAAAATGCTTTTGGTATTATTAAAATATTACTGGTATTATAAAATGTTTGGTATTATTAAAATAATACTGTGACAAATCATTATTAAATAATAATATTAATATAAAATTAAATATATTGTAAATTATATTAAAAACGAAACAATAATATGACTTGTAAATTCGACTAAAAGACATAAGACTGCTTTCTAAAAAAAATCTTTTTTTTCAAAGGTGACAGACCACTCTATCGAGAACAGTTTGTTCATACCTAATTTTTTATGATTACGTGACTTTTTGCCTCGTCAGTATCAGGGTCGAGGTTTCCTCGCGAACGATAATGATCGACGAAGGACACTCTGTATCAAAGAAACGCCCCTGAATATAGTAGGACGCTAATTTCATTTGTTGGCGCAATCTCTTAGCGGTTGACTTCTCGGACGTGGTACATGACGCAGGTAAAACAAAATTGCTCTGACAGGTGTAACGTCGAGTTAGCCTCTTTTGCGGCTTAATGTGTCCGAAGAGCATATCAAAGTGCTTTCGTCTGGGTACGCATACATTTGCAGATATTTACGACATCTCGGGAAAAGAAACAGATAGATTAGCAAAGTATCTGCAGTTACGGAATTTTATCACAGACATAAAAAATTTTAATAAATTGAGAAAATAAAATATTTAATTTTAATCCTTTAATACCATTGTGATATGGCATATCCCCCAACTGTTTCTTTTACCATAGTATTTTCTTTTCTTGCTTTCCCAACTTTTTCATGTTATAATTTTTTATTAATAAAGATATATATATATTTGTTTGTCATCGTTTAGATGAAAAAAAAATTATATATAATATTCATGTGTTGTGTAATTTTACACAATACTTAATGTGTTGTAATGAAAATTGACAAAACATATAACGTAGCACCGAAGGATTAAAGTGCAAGATTTTTATTTTTGTAAAAATTTAATTAAAATTTTAATATAATAATATATCTAATAATTACTTTATCTATTACAATTTATTACAATTATTTTATTTTAAGAATATAATTTTAATCTTAATGCAATAACATCTATAATAAAGTTTTTTCTTAATGTACAACAAATCATTATATTTGGCAAACTTTCGTTGGAAAGAAGTCGGTTTGAAATTTGTCATATAATTTGTGATGAAAATGACAATCAGTTCTAAAACATCCTCTACACGCACATCAAATTACGGTAAAAGAAAAACCGAAAGACGATGCGAATATATCTCTCACGCGCCATTTCTATTCAATTCCTCTTTGCGAAATACACGTTTCGGGAATGGTTAAACATTAACCGCGCCGCACGGCTAACGCTACTCGACGAGATTGCGTGCGTCTGTATTATTAAATTCAATCTGGCGATCGGCCCAGCAGATTTATCTGCTTGATTTTCCTCTTCCTCTTCCTCAGCGACGGTATAAACGGTTTTTCTCGTCTCTGTCTTTGTTGGAATTTTTCTCCCAAGACCAAACTTGTCTTTTGTACATCCACGCCATCCACCCTATGAGTAATATCTTGTCTTGACACTCGTATCCTTATTCCCTGCTCCCTCCTTCTTCTCTGCTTCAGACTGTTTTAATATCCGTCTCTGACGGAGATACGTCTCAATCAATTTCTTCGCGGGCTTTCCGACCGCACGCTCCCACGGGAAATGGGGAGAAGCCGTCGAGATGTTCGGTACCGGATCGTACACAGGAACGTCAAGGACACGAGTAAACTCCGTCGGTGATCATCATACGAGCGTTCGTAGCGTGCTTGCTTGCTTTAAGATCACCCGAAGTTTCGTCGAGTGATGTTTTGCGACGTCGTAAGGGAAAAAGGGAACGGTGATTGCGCGCGGCGCGGCGTTAGAAAGTCAGAGAAGAGGAATAGCTAGGAAGGGCGGAAAATATTCGTTCGACGGGAGACACGCGAGACACGTCGCCGCAGACGTCTCCAGGGAAATTCCTGGTCACGAATGAAACTCGGAGACGGGGGGTGTACACAGGAAATCTCGCAGGCGTTTGCCGTCAGGAAACTACACGCCGTATCACGGACAGCGAACGGAAATTTTAATTCCCCGCGAAAATCAGGACGTATTGCGTATCGTCAGAGACTGAGGCTCATCGAAATAACGCCAGCAGAGAAGCAGAGCACCCTCGCGCCAGCGATCTGTATTTATTGCCGAGCGAAGAAGATCGAGGGTGGAACCCGCTGCAGAGATTTACGACGCTGGCGAATTTACTGCCTTGGGAAGCCGACACGTCAAACGCGCTCGAGAAAGGAGTCAATGGCGATTCCATTGAGTGGCAAGGCGCTATTAAAAAAGAGATGACACCTTATGACGGCACAGTCACCCTACGCACGTAGATAGAAAGTTTGTCATTTTACGAGTAAAACTTTGAATTGTAAACGCGCCGAACAAAATCGCTTGGAGCTAAATGCTTCAATGAATATCCAACGGAATTATTGAATCAATCACATTTGCATTATGATCTACCGTCGTTTCATTCGGTAAATGTAAAAATAGTCGCGTTGAAACTTTGGTTTTAAAAATTCTCGCGCATAAAATAACTGTAAATGGAGGAGAAGATCTCGAAAGCTGCCAGTCACGATGAGCTTGCAATCTCGACGGTTCGCCACGAATGCGTCTTTAGCTGGAATTGCATCGTTACAAAGCTCTACTCTCCCTCGAAGATATTTCGCAATAGCGCCGAACAACAGATGCGAGACGTCGTTGCTCTGGATAGGCCTTGGAGATCTCTTCGCCAACAGATGTTGCAGTTACACGCCCTTGAGCTCTTCTATCCCTTCGTCGACGGGCCCTCATCGACGCGATGGCAAACACTTCGAACCTGCTCGGAATAGTTGATACGTCCACGATCCTCATGAAATATGAAGTACGATAGGCACATGTCAGACGTTTCCATCGTACGATTCGAATGATACTTGTACAATTTGTCCAAGGATCACCGATACCTCGGTCTACGCTACTGACTGAGTACATTTATTATTTACGAAATACTCACTCTGGGACTTTCATTTTTTATTGAATAATACCAGAAAAATTCAAGTTGTTAATGTTGCTAATAGTGAGTTGCTTATATTTTTGATAGAATCGTTCACAAAATATTTAATACTAATATTATAAAAATAAATATTTTTCTAATAAAAATTTGTAACTAAGTAATAATTTAGTCCGATTTGCATTATGGCAATAGTATTATATTTTATTAACAAAGTAACATGAACAAAGTTTCTATTCTTCAAGAATCAAGGGTGCGCATATCACAATGAAATGTCAACTCTTTGAAGTAACAAAATCGGAAATTGTTAAGATCCTCAAGTCTAGCGGATAACGACATTACATAGGTAGTTATTGGTTAGTCCTTTGATATCTGATCATATCTTTCCCCTTGTCTGCTGGTGACGAGCTTAAAGATGATTTTACGGGAGTCGATATTGTATCATTTTAAAGAGAAACTGGTAGAATAATTATAAAAATAATTATGCGAAAAGAAGAGAGAAAATGGTACAAAGATACTTTAATTCTTATCAATTAATTCTTCATCGATAATATTAGACTTTAAAGACATAGCCGATTTTTTAATTATAAATTCTGATAGATTTAAATCTATAAAAAAATAAGTGAAATACAATTCAATTTTTATAATAAAAATTTATTGTTAAAATTTTTTATTATATAAAAATTTGACAGATTTTTGTACACCTAAAACAATATAAAAATTTGCACTAAAATTCAAAGATCCAGAGACAAAGGGTGAAAATTTCATATTATCGATAAAAAATTAAAATAACTTAAAATAATAAATTAATTGCAGACGAAAAGATCAATGAATTCCAAAGATTGACAAGAAAGAGAGCGTTAGTAATATAATTTTTTAAATAGCAATGAAACTTACTTAAAAATTTATTTAAAAAGTAAACATAAGATTGTAAATGGTATAAATAAAATCTATATGCAAATAGCTTAACTTAATTATCTCGATTTTTGTGTGCTCTGCCAAGCATAATTATCAAAACACGTTAATTCTAATCTGGCGATAGAATTAACGTGTTTTGATACTCGCCAGTAGAAATCCCCGAGTATAGTCAGCCGACGGCTGGCGGTTCGCGTCGTAGTGGTTTTGGATCGGTACCAAATGGATAACAGTCGACAGTCGTGACTTGTGACATCAGGCAAACAGTACGTGACTAGATTCTTGAACCAGTAAAATTGTGTTTATCCGTAGCCAGGACATCATCATATGAAGTTTAGTGCATACAACAAGCGTTGTTTGCGTTCGTGCAAAATCCACTCTCCGAGCAAAGAATTTGAAAACAGAGTGCACGTAACATACGCAATTTGCCAGCTCTTTTAAAATTCACAAGCCGTAAAAATTTGTCAGACACACAGACAGTCGTTAAAAATCTGCATTCGCAGAAAACAATGAAAATTAGAGCTCGTTGGGCTGCCACGACGTGGGTTTAATTTCACTTCGTAACAAGCGTCATATGCTGTGATAGAAAAAAATTGTATCTAGTTATTAAATTTAATTACGCACAAATATAATATTCGCGTAATGTCCTTATTGTTTAACGAACTATATAAATAATCATGTTATTGCGCTCATTCATGAGACATTAATTTAAATTTTTTTGCAGTTGACGATGCGACATATTTAAAATGAATTTCCTAAACGCGACACGTTTAAAATGAAATCCTTAATTACATTTATAAGTTAGTTTGGCCACTATCAAATGGTTAGACTGTATGTGTGATGTTGATTTAACTATACGTGGTTCGCGTCTGTGAATAATTACAATATAATGGAATTTCGGATTCTTTTACGTCAGGGACGGAGTAAACAGAATAATTTGCGACGAACGTTCGAGGCCACATCGAGCTATCGAAAACAACGGTAAAATCACATAGATAAATTCACATAGATAAGTATTCTTCATGACCTCTTCTCGATTGAATCCAACGCCGTTACAGCCAGAGAAATAAAATAAAGAAAACATTCTTAAATTCCTTACGAATTAAATCAAGAATACACGATTTTGATTTTAGATACTATCTTTGCTTCTTTTGTCTTCTTTTTTCTTTTTATTCTCTTGAGTATTTATCCTTAAACGACAAAAACAAGATGTTTTTGCTTGAAACTCTTGGATCGCATTTGGTAGATGAGAATACGGATCGTCACGGCGGAAAAACAAAGACTCTGATGTAAGTTACACTTAACAACTTCAGTCGTAAACAACCGGAAGAGGTCTTGTATACGCACGCTTCTTCTACCATTTGCCAAACCTTCCCCGGTGTACCCAACGAAGCGAGCCGAGCCAGATATCACCGCGTCAATGCAGTTTTTTGCTTCCCTCTTCCCTCTTCTTTGAACCGTTAACGATCGCCACTAGCTATGAGTTCACGTGGTCGGCCATTAAATGGCCTACACGCGAGACAGATGTGCTCGTCGAGATTGCCAGTATCAATTTTTTCGCTGTCGCAAACGACCTAAAGCGATGATGCAAAAAAGAATGTATTTACAGACCAAGTGCGTGATGTACCAAAATACAACTACTTCTCGTTTTCGCGAGATATACAATATCATTGATTTATTTCATTATATTTATTTTACCGAATGCGATAAAGCCACTATCAAAGGGGTCGTTTCAATGATGACGTTTGAAGAGATAATCGGAAAGGGGACAGTGCAAACTTGTCGCAAGTAGGGCGTAATATTTCCGATATTTTCAATGCGCGCCTATCTTCCTGGTGACACGTGCTCTACACATCGATACTCGATATATAAGCATACACATAAACCCACGTTGTGTACGTGGGAAGAGTATGCAAAGCAGAACGAAGCAGTGGCTTTGGGATGTGTACTCTACCCTCCACTCCTGTCTCTATAGTGCATTGTGGACTTGCACAAGCTGATGGCTTTTATCTAAAGCACAATATACTGTTTTCCTTCCAGGTTGGCCGTCTGTCAATGCTACTGAAATGTAAAAATGATATGCTGAAGGAAAAAATCACCTGTCCTTCTCATATGTCACTGACCTGTCACCCACCGTTTTTAAAAAAAGTAGATAAATTCCCGTTTCCATCATGAGATTAACTTTAATCTCGGTTCAATTTAATCTTTATTTTTTTTTAGCTCTAAAAATTTTAACAGTTTTGAGAAAAAGAGTAGTTGGAGCGAGATTAAAGTTAATTGATAAAAACAGACATAAGACGCTTAGATAGATTTGAAATCATGGATCGAAATATTACCGAAAAGGAATAATTTTTTAATTCAAATCGATTTAATTTAATAAAAAACAAGTAAAGTATTATTAATTAAACAGTCAATAAAAATATAACTGTGCTAATAACATTAACGTTATTAATATTTAAAATATCGGAAAAATGTAAATGGTAATAACTAAATCGCCTCATCGGTCAAGATAGCTTATCGTGATCGACGACCTATTCGCACTGGCAATAAAATGATACGCTAGCCACGTGCGATAGTCGAACGCAAAGAAACCGATCGATCACCCACCCTGCTGAGCCTCCCACTTCCAAAGAAGTAATTGTCGACAACGAAGCGCATAAAAAGCGTATATCTTTGGAAAAATCTGGTCCTGATTACGTGCTAACGCATTCGACATCTCGTTCCTTCATATCTCCCTTCTTCCCTGGTCCCTCTTCAAAAACTAATTTACGAATCCGACATCCATCAACTGGGAAAAATATCACGGGTTCCGATTCGCTCGCCAGCCGGCTGCCAAATCGAGGTGCGGAATATTATGTATGAAGAGAACGCATCGATTACGAAGTGACGAGTACTTTTAATTTTATTAAATTTGATTCTACATTGGTTGCAATTAAATAACATTTTAATTTGAATTTATATACGTGACTCCGTAATTAAAATTTTATAAAACCTCTTGGGACATATATGAGCACAACATTATATAATCACACGCTGCATAAACGAGTACATAATTTTCGTTGCCATTAAAACGCGCTCGCCCACAGCTGTTTGGAGGAGCTGGAGCTTTTTTATGTCTCTCGTACATTTAGCGACAAAAAACCCGTCACAGTGAAATGTTCGACCAGCCGTAGTCGAAATAATTTGTATGTAGTTTCGCGAGAATGCAATGTGACAACTGCACTTTCGTTATCTAGCAAACGGAAAGGACCGGTCCAACAAACAAACTCTAGTGCGTCGCATTCACGTATTTACCCGCACATTGATTAAACTTCGTGCAGACGACGGCTATTTATTCATATTTTCGACGAGGTAGTTGCTCAAAGAGAGACTACAACTGAGTGACACGACTGGGCTTTTATCAGCAAAATCGAGCGTGTCGTACGTTTCATTTTGATACCGTATTTTGACGAACAAATTCTGCCGAATTGATGCACATACTTGTGTCAAATGTGCAATAAACAAATTTAGGCCTCTATTCTGTAAGTCTTAACGATTGTAACGATATCGTTACGTTGTCATTGCGCAATTAATTTGTACATGGTAAAAAAGTTGTGCAAAATCCGAGAAAATATTTCACAATATAATTATATAAAATTATATTAAAATTTTATATATAATTATATAAAATTATATGCAATTACATATAATTATATGAGCATATTTTATACATAATTATATGCAATTATATAAAATATGTCCATATACTTACATAAAATTTTTTCTCGAGGACATTAACAAAATCATTATATTCATTAAGAGTTGCAGAATAAAATTCTTGATTCTGTAGAAGATTTAATTAATTTATTTCACTATATGTATATTTTTTTAAAAATTAAGAACTAAATAAAGAAAGCCTGTATCAACGTTATTTGTGCGTAAATTATTGTGTTTAATAACAATACAAATTGAAATTTATATAATTTATCTTCTGCAGACTTATTTAAAAGATGGAGAGAGAAATCTACGTTCCTTTAAAGAGATTTTTTAACAACTTTTTAAAATTATTAACCTTTTTACGACATATTGCATAACGATGAAAAAGGAATATTAATTTGTTCCACAATTGCGTAATTTGTCCCTTGTTCGACGAAACCTGCAAGTGATAATCGTCTGCGCTTTAAATCACCCAGGCAACGACGCAAAAGCGAGTGGCGTGCTTTAGAGCCCCGAGCGAAGGCCGTAATTGATTAAATAAATCCGCGTCGACGTATTTCACGGCGGTGAGGAATCACTCGTTGTACGGTCGTCGTCGTCGTCCACATGTTCTTCCAGGCGAGAAAAAAAAAACAGTTCCCAAGGACCCGTAAAACTTCCAGGCAAAACGGATTTACCGAGCATTCCGTGCCTTTATTGGCATTCGACCGACGATAAAAATAGTCGCCCGCTCTTTCCTCGTCGCCCACGTTCCTTTTCTCACCCACCTCATCCCGGTAGGTCTATACATCAGCGCACGTAAACCCAAGCTTGCCCAAGCCTACCCCTCGTGTACTAGCATTTACCGTCGTCCCCCGCAGATCGACGTCACCGCAGGTTGCGGCTCCCTCGGCCGTAGGCGGTATGCAGCGCGAGAGAGCTCGTTCTCGTGGCTCTCGCATTAGAGCTTTCGCAATTTGGGAACTCGGAGGGTAGACGACGCGCGTTCAAAGTCCCATCAGGTTGGACGACACAGCTTCGGGGGATAACAGGAGAGGGTGCCCGGTGTGACGGCAGCGACGGTGGTGGCTTAATCACCCGACTAATTCTGAACGTTTCGCGGTGCACTTGCATTGAGCCAAATTCACTCGCCAGCGATAAATTATTGATGTCCTATGATTCGTACTATTAATGTGATCTAAATTACACTGGCGGTTACTTCAATACCACTTGATAAATTGCAGTTGCCGAACATCGATCCGTAATTATTGCTTGTTCCCGAATTATAGCTATGAGTCATTATACATACAAATGCCACAATGTTTATCTATAACATGTTTACCTTTAATATAGTTTCATTATATAATAAATGAGGATTTAATATTCAAATAACCTACATGGATAAATTATTTAATATTTTGACATATATTTGACAAATTATATCATCAATTATTAATAATTATTCAATTATTAATGCTGTGTAGTAAATTAATACGAATATTCGAGACGCGAAATCACTGTTAATATTTGTGGCAAAATTATTAGAAACTGTAGAGTTTTCACCATAATTTTAAATAGTTTTGCTACAATTTCTAATAATCATTTTGTATCTTTAATAATTCATTTCCTTGAAAGAATAATAAACTAGAAGAAATAATATATTATAAAGTATTCAATGCACTAAAGGATAGTCATATGCGGCATTAATACATGGTTGACAAAGAGGCGTGTGTGTTTATAATGAATATCCAACCGTTGGGAGCAACTAAGTGAAGCTTAACGATGTTAGCTGTTGTCTGGAAGGTTCATAACGATCAGCATCAAATTACGGTAGCCCCTCCTGATGAGTACTTAGTTTACCTCGAGGTGCCGAAAGTACGGTTTTTATTGATTTAATGGCTAGACGCTCGATTAAAAAGAAAGATAAATTCAAATACTCTTGTGGCTTTCCCTTCAATTATTTTTGAAAAATACATGATTTAAAAAAAAACAATACTCATCGTATTTATATGTATAATTTAAAATACATAAAAAATAAAACATGGAAAAAAGTATTTGAAGAATATAATTGTATTAATAGTGATTATATATTTATATGCTGTATTTATTTATTTATTACTAACATTTGGCAAAATTTCTTAGATTTTTAGAATTACGATATAAAATATAAAAATATGTAAACTAGAGAGAACTTACCAAATAAAAGAGGCGGCTCCACGTCGCGTACCGAGAGACTGGACGACGCCTGAGATGCACTGGATT
Source organism: Acromyrmex echinatior (assembly GCF_024713525.1). NCBI lineage: Eukaryota > Metazoa > Arthropoda > Insecta > Hymenoptera > Formicidae > Acromyrmex > Acromyrmex echinatior. The sequence goes on from NC_141870.1 coordinate 4,551,835, forward strand.
CGGTACTCTGAGTACATCTGAGACGTTTCCTGAGTTTCGGCATATCGAAGGGTAGATCTCTTAGGTCTACACTGGTCGCACTTCCGGATGTAGTGGCATCTTGTTGCATCAGCAGCCGTCTTCTACGTAGCTTCGGCATATCGAAAGGTAGATCCGAGAGTTCCGGCTCATTGTCGACGAAATTAATATTGTCAAGCTGCGGCTTTAACAAATGGAATCCGAAAGGTTTGCACTTGATACCAGCGCGGGATTCAATAGATATACCGCTGTCTGAACCCTGGATCTCCGCGTCGCCCGACGACGATGACTGCAAAGCAAGATTAATAAGATTCTTATTCTGCGGCGTTCGCCGTTTCTTAAAAGATGTGTCCATAGGCGAAGTGACTGTATTCGTGTTGGTGTTGTTGCCTGCAGTGATGTTATTCTCCGCGGTGATGCTCTCCTCGGGCGAGGCTTTCTGTGAGTTATTGTTGCGATTGTTGTCGGAAGTCTCCGAGGCCGGCTCTTGCGACGACTTGTCGGAGATTGGCGAGAGGATATGCAACTTGGTGGCGTGATGATTTAGAAAACCAGGTAGCGACGGCTGTTGATGATGATGGTAGCAGTTGGTACCGCCGCTGTCGGAACTGTGGGAGCTCAGTGATCTGGTGCTGTGCCGACTGTCGGAGCTGCTGGTTGATCTGTTGCCCTCGCTAGTGCTACTTCTGATGGACTCCATACTACCGCCGCTGCTGCTGGTCGCCATGCTTTCCGTGCTGGAGTAACCAATGCGACGTCTCGAAGTACGTAACTTGAACTCTAAAAGGCCAGCGTCTCTTCGCGGTCGCGCAAGTTCGCTCTCCGCTTCATGGGGCCTACCCTTGAACTCCATTATCGGCCTGTTCTCGCGGATCAGACTGCGTGGTCGTTGTCTCTCCTCCCGGGGCCTATCTTTGAACTCCAGTATGAGCTCCTTATCAAATCGCCGACCCTGCGAAGAATCAATGTTCTCCTGGACGAAGGTCTTTGGCCGACTCTTGATTTCAAGAATGCTGCCCTCGCTGCTCTGCGGTGATTCTTTGGCGCGCAACAACGATTTCACTGGTAATCTCATGTCCTTCAAACGGGGATGATCTTGCTGTGATGGTAAATTTGGCGCGCTGCGAATATTCAACAGCAAATGATCTCGGTTTCCGTGAAATTTCGCAGGTAAGGGAGCAGTCGACGGTGGTGACGGTGTATAATCGCGTGCTGGTAATCTCGGCGATCCAGTTTTCTCGTCGCTCGAATTGATCTGGAGGGACTCGATATCTTGGGACAAAGTAGATATATTGTCTGACTGTTGTTGCGATTGTTGCTGCTGCTGTTGTTGCTGCTGCTGCTGTTGCTGTTGCTGCTGTAGGCGGCTCGGAATCGGTTTTGGGCGGAGAAGTACGACCTTACGTCTATCTTTGTTTGATTGCGATTGGCCAGCGTAAGGAAGCGACTGCTGATGTTGTTGCTTCGACGTGTCCGTTGACGAACTCGTTCTACTCACTGGCGCGGTATTACCACTTCGTATCTGCGTTTTATTTTATTTTATTTTAAAACTTGCTTTTTACACGGAAAGAACGGGTTTGCTGAAGTATCAACAAAAGCTAGATTATAGCTCTAAAAATAATTTTGTTTTTATCAAAATAATAATATAGAACGGATTGCTAGAATATTAAAATGTTTTGCAGTATTGTTATCCGTATCTAATTAAATTTTTTGATACTTTAATAAAACCGTTATTTCCGTGTGCAAATAGAATCTAATAATAGCATTTCTATAATTTTCATTTGAATATTGAATAGAGCAAAATTCAATGAAATATGTTATTTAAGAACAAAAAGACAGAAAATGAAAATAACAGTTTGCAAATAAAAAATCTCTATCGTATTTAACTCAATATCAAAGTTCATAATAAAACTTAAAACCAACGTACATACCTGGGAATGCAGTACCGCGTGATTAGTGACTCGATCGAGATCGTCAAGATCATCGTCGGAGCGATTGACCTTGCAGTCGAAGGCCGTTTCGTAGAGGTGACGTTGCCTAGCCATTCCTTCCTCGTCCTCTTCCTCAGGCTCCGCGTCCTCCTCGTCCCCCTCTTCTCCCTCGTCCTCACCCTCCACGTCGTCCTCGTTCTCGACAAGTATCAGCTGCGGGTCTATCCTCCGCGTACGTCGTAGCTTGCGCACTTGATGCCGCGCCCCTTGCGGCTGTCGTCGGTCTAGCTCATCCTCCTCCTCTTCAGGCGATGCGACGCAGGTACAAACGGTGGTAGGCAGATCATGGCTCAACAGCCTATGAGGAGGCATGAGGGTATGATCCCACTCGGTGATGATGCACGACGAGAGGATCTCGTTTCTGCCTGGAACACCATGCTCGTTCCCCGATGTGGGGCTCACTAGATCCTGACTGCGATAATGCGACGATAACGGCGGCGGTGGATACTGCTGTTGTGCTTGTTGATAATGCCGTGGCTGAGATGAATACGATCCTCCATCACCCGCTACCGAGTTTCTTTTGGGTAAACCGGGGGTGCGTGAACGCTCGTCTGGTACATCGAGACTGACGCTCTTACGATACTTATTTGGCTGCGATTTGGACTGTTGCTCCGGTATCTTAAAAAGATCGCCGTAATAATATGGCGATGGATGACGCACGGGTTGAGCGGACTCGGTCGGGGATTGATCAGTGAGATGTACTAAAGCGACGCAGTCTACGAGCAGACCATCGGTTGAAGTTAAAGTGTCCCTGTCCGCTGATGGAGCTCGGGCCGAAGAAGCATAGACACTATTTTTTCGTTTTCTAACGATCACTGCTCGTCCGTCTTCGTCGTCCTCGCAGGACGAACCAGACGCTGAAGGATCTGTAGATTGTTTAAAATAGAACGATAATTATAAGATGTTATTATCTCTTATTAACTTTAATCGATATTCACTAATCTAGCACTCGGACATTTTTTCACCTACACTGAATCAAAACTGTGTGTAAATATAATAAAATATTTGTTGAATTGATGAAAATTGGTTCCCATAATGATTTAGTTATAAAACTATTACTAGAATTTATTGCAAGAATGAAAATGTAGTTATATAAATAAATCCCGTTATTGTATCAATGAATTAATTCATATTAAGTCATTGATTAACGATCATTCATTGAAAAATGGGCAAAATTTTTTTCAGTGCACGTTATAAAAAATTGTAACAAATATTTTTCACAACCTTATATAATTTTAATTTACATAAGGTACATTTTATTGCTCTTTGTCCTTCAAAATAAAAAAAATTGTTTAATTGCATTCATTTTAAGTAATATTAATTTAAAGTACACTAAAGGCGAATACTTTTATTCGCCTGTTAGTGTACTTTAAATTAATATTACTTAAAATGAATGATTAGAGTTAATGAAAACGAGTTAATGAAAAGTAATAACAAGTTACAAATATAATTTGTATAATTCTTGTATAATTTAATAATGCTATTTATGAAAAGATAATTTAGACTTGTCTAACATTTAAATATCGAGACAGAATTGACAAAGAGCTCATTGATCATGAACGCAAAGATTCAGAAGATTTATGCATAAAGTGATGTCCTAGCCATATAAAGCTCACTTTCGAGAACCCCAAAAAACGGCGCGAAATTTTCATAATCGTCCTGTAAAGGAAGTACGGGGGAGTTGGTCCGCCGAAGAAAGAGAACGAAGCTTACGGGGAAAGCAAAATTGCCTTGAAATGGCAGCCTTATCTCCTTAAAAATCACTTCCTCCGTCCATAGGATATTACCGTAATGGTCCCTGGCTTCCTTGCCTGACGTCCTATCCTCCACCCTACATCTTGTTCAACCACCCCTTTCAGCCTCTTTGTATTCGTCGACCCGTTCGAGTATCATCTAATGCTTCTTTAGACCTTACGATCGTGTCACGACCATTCGCGGTAGCAACGAGAGAAAGGGAAAGCAAAACCGAGCAGATGGAGGAGACACAAAATTACGCGGACACCCGGTACATTATATAAGCAAGGTACACATGCGGAATAGACGAAAGGACTGAAGATAATGGGCACATTATGCTCGACCAGAGAGGGCTCCATCGAAATCCTTCCTCGTTCCCTCCTTTCTTATGAAGGTGGCAAGAACGAGATGCGTCATAAACCACGTTGGTTGCTGCTTTTGACAGGGATCGTCGCGGATATACGGACGAACTTGCCGAACGAGAAAAAAAAATTATTATCGGAAGCCGCTCTGGTCCATCGCATCGTCCAGCCAGTATTGCTGCACCAGACACAAAGGCTCGCAGCATCAGGATGTGGATATCGATCGCTTAGAGTGCAATAGGCGGTCTTTGTACGTCTCTTTGTCGCCAAGTAATTTGTTTTTGATCGATCTCCGCACACAGTGAGTAATCATATCGCGCGCGCGTCACATGCACATTGTACAATGTACAATGTAGTTATTTAACGATGTGGATTACTGTATGGCTTTGAACATTTATCTTACCATTCACTGTGCTCAGTTTATTAATATCCGTGGTTTATTTAATAGAAGCTCCGCTAACTCAATTTTTTCAGATAATATAATTTTCTATATTAATTTTTACTAAAAAATGGAAACAGCAGCTCGCGTTACGGTGTTTGCGCTTACTATCAATAAAACTTTTATATTTCTTTTTATATTAATCACAATTAATCATAATTTCAATAATATTTATGTTAATAAATGTTATTTGTGTCATAATATAATATTTATAACATTATTTTCCTTTTCAAGCACATTTTAAAATACTCCAATTTCACCCATTAAAATAATTATAATTTTTGTAACCAACTATTGTGACATATCTTTTTTTTAAATTAATTTCCTATTTTTGTACGATATTTATTTTTGTTTTTTGGTTGTATTTTTATAAAGATTTTGATGATTTTTTTAAACAAAACACTTTTTTACACTTTTTTTCAGAAACTCTTGCTTACGTTGTAACTTTTGATACTATTATCAAAAACTTTTCTTCATTTATAGATTTATATTCTATACAGCATGTTTTAGCATGTTCTTATTTTAAAGAGTTAATTAAAATCCATTAAATTTATGGAAAATATGGCAAAAAAAGTTTGGAGTCTAAAATATTCGTTCTGTGTAAATTAGGATGATTCGGATGACATTGTTATAGTTAAGATATTAAAGATTAGTTAGTATGCGACTATAATACAATACATATTTTGTAATTATCAGATGTACACACGATTAAATATATTTTAATAATTTCAAGTTTATTAAATTCAATGTAGAAAATTATGTAGAGTTAGTTAAATAAATATCATACTAAATTTATAAATAAATTCAGAAATACCGACGAGTACAATAGAATATAGATTTCACTTCATATTATTATGCCATGGTCAGGTAAAATCACTGTGGGATCCATAACGCGGCAGGATATCCCCAATTTCCTGCGTATTTCACTATCACGAGAGGGTTTAAACTTCATTTTCCATGGTCAAATACAAAGGAGTGGCGCGACTGGGGGGATTCGTAAAGCACGAAATGGGGAATTAATTTCTGGACAATGATTCCGACAAATTATCGCACTATCCGCCTGTCGCCATAAAATGGGGACGAATCGCGTGCGATTCCATTTTATCTTCTCTTTCGAACTCGCGGCACATTCTTGGCAGCGGGTGACAAACGGCGAAGAAGCCCCGGATACGAGAAGCTGCGGAAGAAATGGTCCCTACGAAACCAGACGTTGTCTACGTATTCAAACTTTCACAAAGGGGCAGGAAGGCGACTGATGACCCATCCCCTTCGCGAGGATGAAAAACGGGAGCGTGGATCCATTACCTTTTCTTTTCACCTGAAGCTACTTTTCTACCGACTTTGTTCGACAAAACTTTTCACCGTTAAACTTTTAAACATTCAAAAAGATGCGGTGTGCGCAGAATTAAACAGAACACCGATCCACCAGGATTAATGGTAAAAATACAATACTGGATGTTGCAACATCAGAGCGGAATGCTAACGAGGAAACGCAATATTGTTTTGCGCAGTTGGTGATGTAATATCACGATAAAATTATATCAGAGAAACGTGCTGAGAGATAGGGGAACTCAATCCTCGGGAAACAAAAAATAAGATAAAGAAAACTTCTCTGAAAGTGAGATCGAAGAAGACATGAATATGTATTTGCATCTGTTTTGTTCGTGCAAACTCAAGCAAGACGTAGGATTAAGTCTCGGAAAAGTAAATATATTAAAATACTGCAATAAACAGGAAAACGTTATTTATGTTTATTACAATATTTGAAGCAACCTACGGTTGAATAAAAAATAAAACTGAAACCTCTTTGTCTTAAAAAATTGAAATATAAAGTATGACGACTCGTAATTTTTTTTTATTTTTTATTATGTATGGAGGACACACAAAAATTACATTTCAAGGTTGCTCTACATATAACCAATTGCATCGCCTTTTCGCGTCGTTATTATTCGTTTGCAAGCAAGAAATATTGCAATGGACAGTACGACCTTTCATTAAATGTGCACGCAAACATACATATATACAAAAGCATGCTGGCGTGTCGCCAAATTGCAGTGATATTGATTAACAATCAATAATCTGACTTGAAATATCTGTCAACTATACAGAAGAGAGAAAAGCGAACTAGAAAGTTGATGATCGAGCAGTTCGATTAAATTGAACTGAATTACATATATTGGCCGAAAAAAATGCGAACGTCCGCTCTTGTGTAACGTAAACGAATTTTTTTAATTGATGAATAAAACATTCGGGATAGTGGTTGAATTCAAATATCTATCTGCAACTGGCATACCTATGTAAATATACTATTTATAATAATATGAAAATATAATTATGTGTCAAGTGCTTTTTCTAAATAATTGTTGAGATTTTATTGAGAATTATATGTTATACATTATGATGTATATTTTATATAACATGTACATATAATTAAATAAGTTTAGTGAGCAAAAATAAATTCTACGTAAAATGGAACTGACAGTGAAAAATCCGTTGACGGATTCAAATGAATAAATGGCTAATTATTGTATATAACGGGACATGTAGATGAGTCAGTAACGGATACTACATGCGAATGAGTGATCGAGTGACAGAAAATGAAAGAGGGTACGTGTATGCAGAGTTAGGGGCGACGATACATCGGGGGTAGGCAATGCCTACCCTAATGAATCTATTACAGCCGGTGAGCGACAACCCTCGCCTAGCAATCACTACAGATAACACGAAACACTGTCGCATGCATCCTGTTTACATGAGTCTGTAGATAACGAAGATGAACATCCGAGACGATCTATTTTGGATTTACAATGCATGGAATCTACGTGCGAACTAGACGAGGAGGCAAAAAAAAAAACTAGCGCAAGAGAGTTGTTATCTGCCTCGATTAAGGTCAGTAGATAACGATATTATAATCAATTTTTCATTAGGAACAGTCATCAAGGCCATGGAATGTAATCCATAATAGCTCGCTGTCAAAAATCGTTTATAAACCTCGTAACGTTATACAGCTCATTTTAATATCTTAAATCATCTAGGCATAAAAATAAAAACAATTTTATATCACTTAATACAAAAATCACATTAAATAATATAAATTGAAATTATAATAAAAATTCTAAAATTCTTAATTAATAATAATATAAATATTAATTAAAATTTCCGTTTGAAGTTTATCATTTAAAAAGTTACATATAATTATTATTTGAAGTTACGTATAATTATATTTGTGCAAATCACAATAATTATATAACACATCATACTTCGAGGAAAGGTCATTTCAGTAAATACTCCTTCAGTAAATATCCATCTCAGTATGTTGTTAACACAAAGCTCTAACTATTGCAACAGTATTTTATCATGGGATCAGATTCTCAATTATATGATAATCCGGAACACATAACTTCATCTTGACCGCAATGGTGTTTTATGCAATCTTTCATTTTTTCTACGATTGACGGTCAGAGGTAGGATAAAATTCCGGGAAAATTTCTATATAAGAAAGACTGTAACGTAAGCTCGGAACCACTTCGCTCGGCATTTTATTAGATATTGTCCCCGTAACGTGACCGAGGTGGTGATAGTGTGTCTGCGGGATATGTGAATCGTGGGATTGTATCGTCTTTCAGACGGAAGAGAAAGAAAGAAGAAGAAGTAGGAAGATATAAGATGGCGACGCAATTGCCCAACCTCGGACGATATCGCTAGTCAACGTTCAGGAGAATCTTCGGGGCATCTTACGAAGCAGCTAAAGATTACGGGCCAAGCCGAGCAGCGACGAAACGAAAGCCAATCTCGGTTATTGGCTCCGTCACGCCAGGATCCACGGTTACGATCGCGAGATTGGCCAAAGTATCTCGTGCGAAATGTGTCAGCCGTGTCGAGAGAGAGAGAGAGAGAGAGAGAGAGAGAGAAAGAGAGAGAGAGAGAGAGAGAGAGAAGATCGTAGAAGGGTGACGTTTGGTCGCACGAAGATGAACATAAACCATCCGAAGATTATCAAACACATCCAGGAAGATTGAGCTGATGAACATTATGATGAACATTATTCCTATCTCGTTGTTATGCAAAGCAACTTGAACTAATCAATTAGTGTCGCCTGTAATCTCGCATTATTCAATGTAGTGTATGATGGAAGCAAAGATTGTAGTGCATGACAACAGAGAATTCTGTAGTATTATTTCTCCTTTATAAAATATATCTTCCTTGAATGTCTCCCTTTTTATTATGCCCTCCAGTCATCTTTTTGAAGCAAGAAAGAGCTACTAATAAGCCAAAGTTATCAGGGTCACAACAACGATTACAAGCTGTCACTACAAAGGGAAAGAAATATTGGAAAGAGAAGTGATCCACTTTGAAGAGAATCTATCTGTTTTTTATTTGAGATTTCCTACGAACATTCTCGAACATGCATGCATAGTACAAGATGATTGAAGCAACGACTGATTACGAAGGCCTTTTACGTAGAAAATCGCTTTCATCGCGATATCTTTTGATCTGTTTCGTATAAAACTGTCCATTGATGAAACTGACAGCTTTGAATTAAAAGGATATATTTCTGCTCGTCATAAATTAAGTATCGCTCGCTTTAATAATTCCGCATAAATATTAGATAATTATCACAGTTGAACTGAGATCTAATTGATCAAAAGCTTTCCTTAAGAAAGATATCCATTGATCTCAGAATATCTTCTGTAAAGAGCGACACAAATCTTCTTTTCTCCCTCCCTTTAGTCAACGACAGAATATACGGAAAACCCTAAAATGCAGTTCTAAATCCCATGAGCATATCTAAGATTTTAATCAAGAAGGAGCAAAAATTTTTCTTCACAAAAAACTTATTAAAATACTTATATTAAAGCTAGCCTTCGAGAATCTTCAACAAACTTTTTTACGAATAACGCGTGAGTTACAAATTGGGCAATGAACATTTAATTTTTCGTGGTAAGAATAATTTTCATAAATTATTTCTTCTTGCTAAAATTTAGGGGAACAAGTACTCTCCTCTTCCCATCCCTTGAGTATGCCCATGCTAAATCCTCTTCACGCTTCGACTGATCCTGGACGGTGATTTCGCTCCTCGTAAAATTTAAGAGCGATTGTGCGAATGCAGCTCTGAGTCGTTAGCTCCAATTGATTTTATTACCAATAAAATCAATGTTTAGGCTCGCTGGAAAGGGTTTTGCGGCGGCAAGAAGGGGGTGCGAGGTACGGCACAAAGCTGTCGATCACGGAGGCAACGCGACGTGTGGATTATTCGCTTTCCTGTCAGTAGACATTGCACAATTGAAATCTACATCGGTGGTCACAATCGTTTGCAGCGGAAAGGGTTGGATCCGACGAAGGTAAACCGAGAGGATTTTGAACGTGCCTGAAACCTACCCGCCGATTTCGTGCATCTGCCAATCGTGCGTACCTCAACCCCTTTATGGACTCTTCGAATTAATCATGTCGCGAGTTTACTTTTGCTTCAAATTCAATCTTACGTTCCGCTGCTCACTGTGCGGCGGCTCATCGAGTTAACGAGAAATCTCGTATTCGTTTTCAAATCGTGCCATGCAATTTTGATCACAATCAAGGCTCGCGATACCATTTGACGTACGGATACTTGATTCTGTCTTTACAGAAATTTTATTTAATTTTCGAGATTTACTTGCTTCGAAAATTGGAGTTAAATTAAAAAGTTACAGGAGATGATATTTCGCAATATTAAGCCTGATCTACAATTGCGTAAATGTAGTTGTAAATGGTTGTAAAATGTTATAAAGCAAAGTTTTAACCTACTATTCCCGGCGTAAAGCGTGTTGTAAAAGATAATTCCTTTGTCAACTTTATCTTTCACGATTGCGACTGTGTAGAACGTAAGAGTGAATCAATCAGAGTGCTGTCACATATCGTTATCGTCCTTTCTGTCTCGATGTGTGAAAAGTGCGAAGTGTCCTTTTCATCTTTTATTGAGTTCATTTTATGATATATTATTTGACGAGTTTATTACTACAAATATATTATATTATGAGTATGAAACACAGAGAAAGTGTTGTGAGCAATGTTCAGCTTGAAGATAAAAATTCATTAAATTTTTACTCGATTATAGATTAATATATATGTACAACATTTACTATTACTATTCCCATAACCTTATGTCTACGTTTATGCAATTGTACATTGAGCTTTATGCTTACAAATCAATTTTGAATATTATAATACGACTTCTCACCGTTAGAATTCTCTCGCTGTGCTAAGCGTTATCTCGGGGGTCACGGGATCTCACCGGAAATTTCAGTAGTTTATATGGTAAGATAGGCGATCTTTAACAGCTACGAACGTTTCTTGCATGATGCGAAAGCATCTGACACAGAGATTAAGCCAAGCGCGCGCGAAATTGTCTCGCAACGATATGCAAATCGTGGCATAAATGCTAATTGTAATTGCCCATGAAATGAATTCAAGGGCTCCCTCCTGGCGAAGGGTTCGGCTTCGTAGCTTAGCACCGACCTTTGCCCTTCAAGTCTGCCAAGTATGTCGAGTGACAAAACTGCGTGTGTTGTTTTAAAAATTTTGCATCGATATAAAACCGGCTAAGGTAACAATGTTATTCATTCTTTTCATAATAAACGAAGAAAATTTTTACAAACAATTTTTACATTCTTTTTTCAGCATAAAAAAGTAATTTTATCAGAAAGTTACTTGGAAACATTATTCACGTACGAATCTCGTTAATCACTTTTTATTCACCCTACACTCTCAGCATGAACTGAAAGGTCCAATTGCCAAAGAGAAAGCTAAAACAGTCAATCGGGGGATTTGGATTTACGGTAAACGAAACGAAATGATATGATTAGGACGTTAATTCCTGTCCAGTACATATTGCTAACGAGAATAGGATGCAGTGAGTCAGTTTCGGACAAAATCTAATAATCCTTTTAACAGAGGTTTCAAATGATTTTTTCTGACAAAAATCGTGTAGTAAAACTGAAGGCTTTGACGTCAATTCAACCATGCCAATATTACATGGCGCATCCCTCGATATCGCTATATGCGATAAACTTTCCATCTTGCCATAGCGATGCGCGAATTTAGCTCGCAAAATTGCTCGGGGAATAAGCTCTTGTCTCCAGATCTAAGCACGTACTTATCGTCGGACGAGCCGAAATTATGCTGGTGACAGTTTGTAAATGATCTAGTTTACGACGCGAGAAAGTGAGGGATATGGCGTATTCGAAAGTAAGGCGGAAAGGGAAAGAGAAAGAGACGAGGAGAGAGAACAAAGAATAGATGACAACGGAGGCATAAGGACTGAAGGTTCTTATTAATTATTCATCTTCATAGAGATCAGATTTTCAACGTTTATGTGAAGTATGGAAACTGGTGAAGATTGGATATTTTCGAGTATGCTTAAGTGTTATGAGCGCATATTTATTGTATTTAGCTGGATAATGAAATTAATCCCCTTCAGGAGCTCACATATGTGCGAGTATGGAATTGGCAACCCTAGCTACTCAAAATTAGAGCAGCCTGAGAGTCAGGTTACTTTGATCTTCTGGGGATACAAAGGAGACTATGTATATTACGTTTATTTATATCACACATATATTGCATTAGTTTAATTATTTTAAAAAATATGGAAGATTATAATATTATAAAATATCATTAAAGCTTACGTATGCAGATTATTCAAACAAATAGAAGAAAAATTGCGTCAAACAGGGTTACAATGAAAAGTCTGCGGCTTTAACTTAGTATTCTGCACACGAATATAAATTTCCGTTAACAAATATATGTACGGCAGCTTTTGAACAGCGTTTGATGAACACCAGGCCCGCCTTCTCCCACTCGGACGATGCAAACCGACGGTCGGATTGACATTTGCATACGACGGACCCGCACAGGCGTTAACTGCTCGGGGACGCGGAATGAGCTACAAGTCACCTGGTACCAGTAATTGAAATGAGGGTAACTTTGAAGAGGGGTCGCATGAACAAACGAGGAGCCCAAAAGTTCTTTTAGTGACACATTGTACATTCGCATGATATTAAACGTAATGAAAATTATGGTAGGTTTCTTTAAAACAAAATTTAATTAATATCAATTGAAAGAAGACAGAATATGAATTTTCTAGAATTGCCATTACTGGATTAAATAATTATGGAACACTCAGTGTAGTAATTTATTGCATCCATTTCCTTTATAACATGATTAAATGTAAATATTTTTAAACATTTAAAAAATAATCTCATTTGACGAAAGAAATTTTTGCTTTTAGTTCGCCATAAGTTATTAACAGTACAATGTGCCGTATTTGATTTGTCTCACAACGAAGTGCGTACTCCAGAGAAAGACGAGAAAAATCTGTTGAGAGGACTGACTGTGAAACACGGTTTATAAGTAGAATGGCGCTGGAAAATGCGATAGCGAGCAGGCACACAATTTGAAATACCCCTTGAAACTTTACGGACTATGAAAGCGGAATGAAAACGGGCGGGCGATACTACGGGTGGTTCGGCGGTGCAGGGATGGGAAGTTTAATTAAATATCACACGACATATTATGGCAGACGGGGCACCGCGCGTGGTGTCGATGGCAAGTAACGTCGGGGACAGCCCGCGAGACCGAAAAGTTTGTGCCAACAAGCGAGTAAGCCAAGCTTGTAGTAACGGACAACGGGGACGCTACGTTGCTACCACCGGAAGTTAACGGAGGGCGGCGAACCGTCCAGACATTTCAACGTCATCGGTACCCTTTTATAAAGCGGCCAGTCTGAAAATTCCATTCGGCCCACCCTCGCGCGCACGCACTTCCCTTATATTCACCCCCATCGACGCGACTGCTGATTCAATTCTCGCGAAAGGAACGGCATTCCTCGAATGGCAAGGACGACAATTTACTTTTAATCTTATAATGCCCCCGTCGAAAGCCTTGCAGTGAAGATTTTGTCGTGAGACGATGAAAGAACCGTTATGGAGCAAATATTCCGTAAATGTAGGTGGGACTTGGGACAGTGCAGATAACTTGGGACAGCATGCATTTTGTTAACTTCAGTATCCATCCATGAGTCATTAAAGAAAATTTAAAATGGAAATTTTCTTTAGAAATTCATGGATGGATACCAAGATTGAAGTTAACAAAAGTACATAAGTATATCAATAACAAAGAAAACTAAGTAGATTATATCTATCATAGTGATGCATTCGAGCAAGACGAGACAAGGAAATATCGATACCGAGATTTAGGCTCGATAAAAACAGATGATTAATACATCTTCTCGTCTCAATGAACTATTTCTCAAGATTCCCGAATTTCATCTCGAGACATTCGAGAACATTGACTATCTCATTTCATTTATTTGAAATTTATATAATCAGGCAGCAAATTATATAATTATAATAATAAAGACTGTATTCAAAATTTACTGCCAGTACTGAAAATCTATAGTGCACGTGACGTAAACTATAGATTTTCATAGATTTTTACTGGCAGTAAATTTTGAAACACAGCCAAAGATGTCGAGACGAAACGAGACGAGACGAGATGAGACTAGACGAAACGAGACGAGACGAAACGAGACGAGACGAGACGAGACGAGACGAGACGAGACGAGACGAGACGAGGCGAGACGAGACAAGGCGAGACGAGACGAGACGAGAAAAATAAATGACACATGATAATCGCAGAAATGCATTTCTTTGAAATGCATCACTAACCTATCGTAAGAGAACAAAATAGCACGTGTAATACATTTAGTAATATTATCGTGTCACTAGGAAAATACACAGGGGAAAGGTCGTATGTCTCCCCTGTCCTGCCGAAGGAAGCAAATCTTTGCACAGGCCTGATGTTGATCCTTGCCACATTCACAATGACTTGCGAATTAAAAGCCCATGAATATGGTAAGGATGTAAATTCCGCCAGTGTTTACTCGGGATCAGTGTTACACGGCAATCTGCATACTCGAGTGTCGGGTACGCCCGGTGACGCGCGATGAGGGTTGCGAATCAGGTTCGTATCGTACATGCGGGACAATCGTGCAGGGTTAATCACGACCCACAGCATTCCTTCGTGAAGATACCACGGCAAGAATTTAATCGCAGCTCTCGCTAGCGTCTCAAAGTTTCCGCGCTGCTCAAAACCGCATGAAGATGTGAGAGTTTCTAATCCGTACGAATCCCCATCCGGCAGTTTTGCAATCTCATCGAATCGGCGAGTATCATCCACTGCGAAAAAGAGACGATCCCCTATTTCGACCAACCCCGTCGATTAATCCGTTAGGCGCTCGCGACCAACCTGTGCGTACCGTTCAATTATCGAGGGGTTCTTCTCCCTCTCTTACCCAACGCTAACTGAGTTGTTACCTCGATAATTCGTACGTCGTAGTATCGGTCGTAACCCGGCGGCTCGCCACATTAATTTGCGGCCTAGCATGAGAATTTCCGCTTAACTGCGTTATCCCGGAACTTATCGCACACCGTCAGTGATCAATCAATGTAGATTCCGAACATTTCACCAATATTCAACGCCGCGGAAGTACGTCTCATGCTTCGAATACCGCAATTAATTTATCGCTATTATTTTATTACTATATATGTTTAATATTATATTCAATTATATTGTAATATGATTAAAAATAATCTGATGTTACATAATATAATAATACAATTAAAAATATTTTAATCTATCATATTTAATTATATCGACATTGTTAATATAAAATAAAAAAGTGCAATTTTAATATTTAAATTTTTTCTTTACATTCAATAGAGAGCTATATAGATTTCTCTTGTTAAATACTCCCGACATCTATTTGTACCTCAAAACAGAAGAATGCTATTTATATGTCCGTCCAATATGCAACAACTATTGTATGATTTTAGTTAGAATTAAATCCTTCATTTCACGTCGATTTAAAGAAAAGACCCACCTGTGTACGGTCGACAGTAGTTGCGATTTTCTCTGCTGTAAATTGTCGGCAAGGACGACTCC
The DNA here is from genome assembly GCF_024713525.1 of Acromyrmex echinatior. Lineage (NCBI taxonomy): Eukaryota > Metazoa > Arthropoda > Insecta > Hymenoptera > Formicidae > Acromyrmex > Acromyrmex echinatior. Next base: position 4,567,353 of record NC_141870.1, read on the forward strand.
GCTCCCGGTTCCACGTACGCTTTGCTCTTGCTGTCTCTAGGGTCGCTGTATTGTTCCACAATCTCGATTTCCGCCTACAAACAAAACACAAATTGTTTCCTTCCATTTCCATTCGAGAGAGATTCCGTATGTACACCTTCGCGTCTGAAATAGCGATCGATCTGGCACCTCCATTAGAGAATACAGTTCTCTTCCTTAATATATGGCTCGTAATGACATAGGATACGGTATATCAAATGGGAAATTGGTCTAAATTACTGTAACAATACTAATTTGGCAAGGTGCATTTTCCTCGACGTTCTCGCGTGCGCAGTAATACTTAACTTTGTCCCAGGAGAGAATATTTGTCCTTTGAGAAGGATTATCGTCAGAGATAGCTACGCTTGAATTTACACGGCAACTTGATGCCATTTTCTGGTCCTGAATGCAGCCAATTGCGGTAGTACGTTGGCCGAGACTCGAGGGGACACGCTTCCAGCCGTCCCCTAAATGATGATCGTTATTTCGAGAGAAAACAACTGCGGCGACAATTCATTTCCGCTAGCACGTGTGTCTCGGTGAATTAAACGTAGCGCTCAAATAATCAGCCAGCAGACGATGAACGTTAATATCCTGCTAGTATAAAGATTTGAGCTTGAAGGTAGAATATTTTTTAGTACGACTATAACATAAAGCGAATTGCATGTCATGTTTGTCTTAACAATCTCAACCCAAAGGAACGAATGGAAGAAATAAATTTCTCTTGACTGAAATTCAATCGACCACGAGCGAGGCAGGGTTTCTCGTGTTTCCTGCGGAAGCCGCTCGGTTCCACTGCGATTATGCGATCGATGTTTTGCCGATATTAATGATAGTAATGATAATAAAAATAACGATAATATATCTTTTCCGGATAGTAAACGACGAAGAGTGCAGACCTTCAGCATTGGATAAAAAAGAACCCGTCAATGAAAGCTTTCTTCTTTTTCCTCTCTCTCTCTCTCTCTTTCTCTCGGTTTTAATATTATATCAACTAAGGAAGCGCAGTAAAAGAAGAAATAAGATGGTGCATAAGAAAGCCCAGCAAGGCGAAACGAGCAGACATCCCAGCAATGTAAGACGAACGAGAAGGTGACGGTGGGGAAGACAAGTAGCCTTAAATGGAAAGAGCCCAAAATTGGAATTCTCCTGCCAAAGTTGAGCGCCATGCCTCCAGGGGCTGTTTCGAAGACGAAGTCGATTGCTTCCAACCACCTACTAGCCCGTCGCACGAGCCCTTCTCTCGTGAAATGGATAAATTCGTGGATGTTTATACGGAAATTACGGGAACGATTCCGCAAGCTCTATGGAGGTCGTTCGTTCGGTTATCGCAAATCCGATGACGAACGGGCTGACTCGACTTTCTGCGAAGCGCGAACGCATATTCGCCAAATCCTACGCCGATGATTGCGAAAACGATTACGCGGGGTTATAGGCGTGCAATAGCGACAAGAAATCGAATTGCCGTTCGATTCGGCGAGTGAAAACGCGCGGATTTAGCGATGCCTCGTTAAGCGGGTAAAGTAAATCTGTAAAGCTGTCGCGGTGTTGGCGGTGGAAGAGCTATGGCAAATAATAAACACACACAGTGTCCCAAGTTGCTGCTCGAATTTCCCTCCGTGTGTAAACTGTTTGACCACTTTGAGGATTGTATCGAATGCAATGGCACTGAATGCAATGCAAATAATACGCATCACACCCTATCATATTCAGTTGTTAATACTGTCCGATTTATCGAGGGTTTTAATCCGATTATTTGGTCAGTGCGTTATAATTTGGCGTAATTATTGGCTGATCTAATCGCGTGATTTTATTGTGTTTATGAGTCTACATGGCAAAATGAAATTTTCACCATTGTTCGCATTCGCTTTTGCGATCACAGAATTGTAAACGTCACTTGTCTTTGTTCAATACTTGATAAAAAAGAGATAAAATAATGCTTCGAGCTTGCTGTAACCGCAAAAAGCGAACACAGCCAACTGCATTTTGTTAATTTCTTCAGATCTAATTTTAATGGAATGTTAAACAAATTTTTAATTCATTCAACGACATTTTAATAAATAATTTATACTAAAAAGATTTTTTTTTCAAAATATGTTACGAAACATGTAGTGTCAGATGATATTAATAGAATTAAATAATTTAAATGGATAATATCTTCAAATATGATGCATATTATATTTAAAAAAGTTAATAATGCATTTTAAAGAAGGATATAAAACAAAGAAAAACTTTAGACATAAAATAAATTAGTTCTCTCTAATTATTCATTATGTATATTAATTATAGTTCCATTAAATTTAATTATTATAAATACAAAAGAAATAAAACCTGTTCCAAAAACAACTTATCAAAAAATTTCACCGAAATATAAATATTAATATCGTAGCGTTGTAAAGAGCTATATTAATGGCGACTAGTGATATAGTTCATAACATAAATAACGCCCTTACACAGAATGGCACTCTCGAGGAAACGTTACATCAGCGACGTCGATCGCTCTTAATTTTGTGTGGAACGAGTCAGTATTTCTACAGTATCCGCAATAATACAAGACATCATTAACAGTATGCAGATAATGGCGTCAGGTGAAGCGGAGGTGGCAAGAAAAATGAGCGATGCAAGATAAGACTCACGTAAAAGCGCTTTTTAGCGGCAAGAGTATCAATCACTCTCGCTCTCGGACGAGGGACATCGCACAAAGAGCTTGACATCGAGCACTTTCCTCACGAAGTCAATTTTTTCGGAATTCTTGCAGAAAGACGCGTCCCTCTAAACTAGTCAGGAATTAATTATGTTCACTTTTCAATGTAATTTTCCTCGCCGTGAATTAATCGCTTTCGTGAATTTAGGCAACCTAGTACAAATGGCGACGAGTCCTCCTGGGCATTTTGTTAATATACGTTCTGCGTTTATCAAAAAATAAATCGCCTCTCATGATTAAAACATAATCAAGAAAATTGCAAATCGAAGTTTATGAATCAACGATCAAAATGTCAAAATCATGTATAACTGCAACTCTCGAAAGACACGTTTACTAAAGTTTTACACCCCCAAGCTCTTTGTTATAGTGATAAATGCGAGCAACACCAGTGCTCGATCTCACGCATAAAATAAAGCGCTAAAGTATTAAGTAGGGCTTACGAGCACGACTCATAACGATTCACCCTCTCGAGTCAAGTGGCACCCGCTTTCCGTCTTTGTCACTCCCCCTTGCGACGCTTGCGGGGGTTGTCGGTGACAACGAAGCGAAGGAAACTTTTGTTCGGCGCACTCAGGTGTCGTCCCTTCTCTGCGACATTTCTTTCTCTTTCTTTTATAAACTCCCTTGCGACGGTCGCGCGGTGGTCCTCGTTTCCGTTTATTTGTATAGTAATCAGACGCCGAGCTGACGGTAACGAATTAAATTTTTTCGAATTAACATATCAAACATGGTTATGAATAAAAAAAGTGATAATGCACGTGATATATAATGTATAAAATAAACATAAAGTCAAGTGCAAAAACAGAAATTTAAAAAATATATTTTATATATTTGTAAAAAGTATAGATATTTATAAAAACTTTAATTTAAAAGATTTATAAGTATTCTTCGCTGAAAAAATTATTAAATAACTATTCGTAATTACTAATTCGCAGATGTGTGTGAATCTGATAATTATATAAAATTAAATAATCTAGAAGATTTATTGCACAAATTGCGGAATATGTTCACTTTCATGTGTTATAATGCTCCATTTCTTGATGAAAAAACCGCAAAGCATGATATTTCGAGCGTATTTTTGTGAACCGCAGAAGGCGAAGCTGTCAAAGCGTTTAGGCGAAGAGCTCGAGGCAACTCCAGACACCAAAAACTGAGTGGTGGAGCAATTATAAGCAACGCTGGAAGTCACCGGTCTCTCCACCCAGCCAACGATGCTTCTCGTTCCTTTCGTTGTTACCACCTCTCACACTCTTCAACACGCTTCATCCAATGCCCCCGCAATGCCCTTTGCGCTACACCGTGCCCGGCGGGTATTTTGTCACCACTGTAATTATATTTCTCCCTTCGACTGATTCCCCAGCCGTCAGCATTACGAAAATATCAATATTATCGTTAGCCGACGAAACGACTCGGATCACAGTTGCAGGAAGTGACGTCATGCGCGCATTATGTGCAGAGGAGATAGTCGAGAGTGGCGTGAGTGTAAGATGTTTACTTTGAAATCTTATGCTGACATCTAAATGCATAAACATTTTATTTTCGCAACATTTTATGAATTTTTTTCATTAATTAAATGCAATCAAGGCATTTATTTTTATAATATTTTCGTAATAAAGATAAAACTTGCAAGATTATTGACAACATATACTTCATATGCAAATTATGCAAAAGTTATTCAAAGGATTTTGTTTTCCTGTGGAAACATTGCAACCCCCTGACCTTTTTTGATTCACTGCACGTCGCGGGAGGAAAATATCGATAAACTTTTTGGACTGGGAACATGCCACAATGGGGACGCGTGAACGTGTAACGGTAGCGTGTTTGCTTAACGCAAAATTCATTGAACTGTGAATACAGATAAAGGCGCGACTGTGGTGAATAAAGTTTTATCGTAACCGCAATAATGTCGCACTGCGTAAAAGCATTATTCTAAAGTTATATATTGCCGCCACGTCTAATCTCTTAATTAAATTTTTCATGCAAAGTGCTGAATATATATGCCATTGTTTCATAACTGAATAACGTATCATGTAACGTATCATGATAGTAAGATTTAGGAATAAATCTGTTAAATTTAAAAAGTATAAAATAAATCACCTATTTATCACAAGTATTAAGTATTATTATTGTTCTATGTTTAAAAAATAAGCTATAAGCAATTGAATTTCAAATCTTTATAACAGTATTGAATTACTTACATTCTCTACAGTAGGACTAGGTAGCGTCCATTGCACGGTGGATGTTGCAGCTGCAGCGCTCGCGGGACGTCTCTTGTTCACAAAGTCGACAGGTAGACTGTAATCGTCACACAACGATACCTGCAAACACAAACGGGAAGAAATGATATACATCGTGCTCGCTATTACCATTTCCCATTAACCACTCCACCCAATGAAAATTTTCTCTCGAACTTTCATCGCTCTTCGTGTCCCTACTCTTAATAGAGTTTCAAAGTTGTAAGGGATGACTTTCATCAAATGACGCGAACTCCGATAACTGAAAAACTTCGTCCATGCTCTTTAAATCTGCATTACAGACTCACGCAAGAGCTGATTTTTAATCTTTTACTAGATGCATAAAGAATATTAATCTTCACTTACATTCATTAATTAATAGTATAACGCGATAATAATTTATATACATATTATTATAGCACATTATAATGTTGAATTGTTATATTCTTGTAACACTCGGTCTTCCATAGAATAAAACCAATTTACTTTTATTTGAATCCTTGGAACGACTAAAGCAAGTCAGCCATTGTCCTCGCTAGTTATCTTCGACACTGCACGCACTTTCTCCGTGTAGGAAGAGAAAATACGCAAAATGTTGCTGAAAAAGTGAAGAACAACCGGCGGATGAAAATCCGCGGAGAAGTATCCGACGTCGAACGGCAGAGGATTTCTACCACTCGACAAATCGCAGGGTAAAAGCACCCTAAATCTCCTCCGCGTCCTGAAATCCCCGTCGACGCTGACTGGACCAGCGATATTTACTGTCTGACGGGAGAATCGATCTATCGATGCGTAAATGCCTCGTTTCATCCGATGTGTGCGAGAACCGAGAGCGCGACCACGGTCTACGTCTATGCATTGCATATAAATCGAGACAATCGCTGATCCCCGGGGGCGGCTTATCGCGTCGGAGACCCCAAGAGGGGTGGCGGAGTTCACGGGGATGCTTGCGGAGGGAGTTTTGCACGAGGACTCTGCATGCAAATGATCTGCATTTATTGTGAAAAGAGAGCGCCGTATGAATATGTGAAGTGCAAAACGAAACAAAAAAGATATAGAGGAAAAAAGAGAGATGAACGATCGAAGGACAACGAAGGAAAAGGAGGAACAATCGGTTTGCGGAAAAGTGGAAATGGCTACGGAGATATCGAGAAATGACGCAACTAGCACTTGGTGGCGAAGAGAACTGTGTGGGGTAGAAAAATCGATTCGCAGAGAGATATGCTGAAGTATGCAAGTTAAAACTATTGATAAGTTACTTTACACATTTTCTTTTATATTTTCTTTTTAATCTGATTATACAAAAATTATACAGATTGTACGCGTAACTTCTCTGAGAATTCTTTGTGTTATATTAAACTGCTTAACTTAATCCTTTAAAAGTTTTATTATGGAAATAGCACACTGGTATATATACAATACAATTCGATTACCGATTATATAACTTTCATAAGAATGAATATATTGTAAAATTTTTTTCAATCGAATCAGACATTAAATCGAATATTAAGGAACATAATTAAAGAACATGACAGTATCAAGCAATTATATGTATCTTTATTTATAAACAAATTTTAAAGAATGAAAAAAGTATTGAAAAAAAAACTAAGTATGCCATATCGAAAAGACGTTTAAAGCGTTAATGGACCTCGTACTAATTCTATAGAAAATTGAGTTCCGGTAAAATAAGTTAATATTTCATCTATAATGCAGCTTATGTAATAAGCAAAAGATGTCATAGACAAGACTCTATAATGGATAATTTTTGAGCTATGGTATATCAAAGGTGCTCAATAAAGGTATATCAAGGTGCTCACAAGTTTTTTTCAAATCTTTGATACATAATAGCTTAAAAACTATCCATAATTGAGCCTTGTATTTATGACTTATTTATCACATTATAAGTTAAATTATACGTAAAAACTAACTTATTTCATCGGGACTTAATTTTTCATATAATTAATGCGGAGTCCTTTTAGTTGTAGTTAACAGTAGTGCTGAAGCGCGTTTGGTCAGACAATAACGCCATTAGGCAAGTAGACAACTCGAAGTGATGGTACTCATAAAACAGCTTATCATTCATTTACTGTTGTTAAGTCATGTAATTGTAGCTAAACAGTGTAGTTTTACGTACTTCACCGGCTTCAGGGTGAACACCTACCCTTAGCTGAACCGCGATCGTTGGCACCGTTGAGGAAGCCAAGTGCGAACTAGGCTGGCTCGAGGGTGAGTTCGAGGAAATCCGAGAGCACTGTCAATGAGAATCCACGTAACTGAGAATCATGTTTCACGTTGTTTTAGACATTATCCGTTCATCAATAATATTGCTGGTCTGTACGCATCTCTGTATTGTCATACATATCTGTATGTATCTCTGTATAGTCATACATTTAAATTTGATATATTAGCGAGCAGTGTGAACGTTGACTCTACAGTGAAAAGAGCTTTTTAAATCCATATATAATTTTTATTCCATCAGACTAATAAATTATTCATGAAATATTAAAATATGATGCGTGACTCGTACGCACCTAGCCGATGCAACCATAAATCACAACGCGCGTAATCCTTAAAGTTTGCCGAAATAGATATTTTCACCGGTGATCCCAGGGTGTCTCCCAAAATGATTTGTTTTCCCGTAAATCTTCGACGCCGCGTGAGTTTTCCAAGCGCTTGCTATTGAGTGAGGTCAAAAGCTCTCTCCGTGAACCGACATTTATAAAGTGCCTATTTACGTTCTGTTTACCATGCTTCTGAAGAAATGTTGCACAGTATCGTTATACGAGAGCAAACGCAAGTTCGCGTTCTCCCACAGCGGTATTTCGCGTGGCCGAGATTAAGCCGGAATATTTAGCAAATGTTTCGCATAAATCAAAGCAGCGCAATATGTTCCGAGTTCGAAGCGAAGCTATGTAAATTCATGGTAATACCGCTGGCCACCCTGCAGAGAGGAGTTTCGATTCGCGAAGTACCGAGAGGGGGTAAAGAGCGTGTAGGGGGAACCAAACTCGTGAGTTGGAGGGCAGAAAGGAGCAGGGAAAGTCCAAAAGGAGGGATAGAGAGAAAGATAGAAAGTGAAAGATGAGGAGAGAAAGGAAGAGACAGAGAGAGAGAGAGAGAGCGATGAGCGCGTATTTCATGAACCCCTAAAGCAGCCCTGAGCATTGCGGCGACCGCCACAATCCCATTCATTCTCTTTATGGGCTCCCAAGTATTTGGGAGCGAGCTTGAATAAATCGGAAATTTGCCCCGCGGGGAGCAGTCGGCCCTCTTCGCGATTTGCCTTTCGGCCTGGTCATTCCTGAACACTACGTTTCGTTTTTCGCACGTAAAGCGCGTAATACGCAATCGTTAATCCCGAGCATTTAGTATAGAAAATTGCCAGATGACCTGGACTAATAACAGGAATCTCCATGCGATAATGAGAGAACTAATCGGTTCACTGCTGCGCAATGCTTATGTCTTCCAAGAAGACAATAATTTATAAGTTTCTCTTAAGTGTGATATAGCCTAGTAGAATAATCCAATCAATATTCTTGCATAATAGCTGAATGCTTTCTCTCGGTAATGACGTCTGAGAGAACCATAATAATAGGAAGTAGTATTAGCTATTGTGTTCCAAACTCGAACTATGAACGGAATGTTTATTCTGTGGAACTTCTTATATAGTTTATCACATATATCTATGCCAACTAGGAATTGCCCAACTGATTGTATTAATTTCCTTAGTTAAAATGCCTCGCGTGTTCTACAGAAAGAAAGAATTTCATTGTATGATTATATTAATTTTATTTAAAAAATAATATTCTCTCTCTCTCTCTCTCTCTCTCTCTATATATATATATATATATATATATGTGTGTATATATATATATATATTAGGTGTTGGAATTAATTCGTAGCGTTTTTTAATGAAAGAATGTTATTTATTTCACATGAGCATTAAAAAATACATTAATGAAAGTACTTCCCATCACTTGTAAAACGCTACGAATTAATTCCAACACCTAATATATATATATATATATATATATTGTAAGATAATATATATGTATTTATTGTAGCTTTTTTGTAGAACTTTTATAAAATTTATTTTAATAAAAACATAATTTTTATTGCGTAAAATTATTGAACTAATATATGTGTAATATTAATGTAAAATTAATAATTATTGAACTAATATATGAATTAATATTAACGCTATAATGTAATCTTCGACTTTAATTATTAGGTACCTATCGCCACATAAATCTAACCATAGAGATTATTTATTGCATTTACAATCTAACTTTATGTTTCATATAAAATTGCTCTACATTTATACTTGGTTTGTGTAAGACAAAAATCTTAGTCTTAGTGCATCAAGATGTATTTCGATATACACTGCCAGTATCAAAAGTTTATAATTCATGTTACCTATAGTATAGATTTTCAATATTATAGCAATGTATATCAGAACACAGCTCACAAAGTTAATTAATAAACAAACAAAAGAAAATCTAAAAGTAATTAAAAACTGAGAAAAATTGTATACTACGATTACATGCGTCACCATCATAAACTTTCCACAGCTACACAGCAGCTTGAAAAATATTAACTTTAACAATTAGTATTTGCGATAATATTTCACAATACTGGAAGAATATTGTTAAAGCATAGCACGTAGTATAACGGGTAAATTGTGCAAACAGATCGATCACAATGACATAATTAAATCCAATTGGGAAGGGTTACGACTTGAATAGTTAAGGGTCCCGATGTTGATACCTCTGCAGAATCCCTAAATACTTGTCATCAAACTGTGTTCGTAACACTTCGAGAATAAATTTGCATTGCGGCTAGTAAATGCTCACATTGTTTCCTTTCATCGAACATTCTCTAAATAAAAAACAAGACAATGGCATACAATTGTACTCACAATTCGTGTAGTCATTACTCATTTTAATCATCCCTTCAAATTAACTTACGATTGTAGCCTTGTCTTCTTTAATGTGTTCTCGCAAAGAGTAAGCTGCCACTTTCTTCACCGACCTAGACAATGAGTCAGACCATAAAGAACGCTATAAAGGGAACTAAAGATCGATGAACAGGGTTAACTATGATTGACGACGAACGAAAGTGCACACGAAGTCTTCGGGGAGTCACTCTTCTCATTTTCACGTTACGGCAATCTGATTCGATCTAACGCAACGAGATAAACACGTTAAAGTTTCACGAACTCTTCTCCAATGAAATGTGAGAATGAAGGTCACCCGAGGCTATCCGACAGCATGACGCGCGACAATCCGACATCTTCATCACGTATTTCCCAAATGTACTCATCACTCTTTCTTTGGATATCATTTTTTCTAGTCTGCGTTCGTTACGTTAACCTTAGCACCCGAGGGCAATCTGGCAATGACGAGAAAAAAGAGCCTTCAATATCTTCTCGAAAGCGCAAACGAAAGTCCTAAAACTTTTCGAAATAACGTGGATGGGTGATGTGAATTGAGCTCAGCAAAAAGAAAAAAGAAGAACTATATAAAGAAGTCCATCAACCTTGAAATTTATCAGACCTTTTCCTTTATCAGGTTTTTTTTATTGCGGCGATAGATTTCTTTGAAGAGTAGAAATATGGATTTACATTACGATTGATGGTCGGAAAGAAGAACTTGCACCATCATACCAAATCGACATAAATACATCATTTTTAAAAATTCACGAACTTCCATGACATTTAATATTAACGATCGAATATTGATTGAGACATTATCGTTCAAAGAGACAAAGACATGAGGATACTATGATTTCACAATTTAAGGGTCAGAATCACAGCATCTGAAAATCCTTTTGCCTTCATTTAAGAGACCCATGGGTCCCTCGACAGATTCGATGTGCTTTAGACGCCCTGATCGAACAGAAACGCCTACCGAAGGACTACGTTCCTTTTTGTCGTATCTGTAGCCCCTTTGTAGGGTCGCAGAGGGTCCAGCAGGTTGCTCAAAGAGAACGTAACTCGCTCAAAGTTGAACAAGGAACTCTGTCGTAGAAATCGAGTACTAGCAATAAGACAGACTAAGGGTCGGCCCAACAGTCCCTAATCATTCGCCTTTCTTAGGCCTTGCTTCATCTTTCCTACCCCCTGTGCATTTCTTTCTCGCCCTTCTATTGCGAGCAGTTAACAAAGCCTCTTTAGCCGTAATCTCTGTGCAAGAAAATTTATAATACTAAAAATAAGATAATACAATATATAAGAACGGAGTATAAAAGCATAAATATAGACACTTTATATTAAAAATAAAAATAGATATTTTTTATAAAAATATTATTCTGATTATTCGTATTATTCTGATTTAAAATCATATTTCTACTTCACAATCGTTTACTCTTATTTCAAAGTTTTCGCAGACCAACGTTTCCTTCAACTTCTGCGATCTTGACAATCCAAGAGCCATAAGATCCTCTTTCATGCCGCTCAATTAGAATGAGTACGCCAAAGACAGAACTCGCGATCTTGAAACTTTGATTTCGTAATCTTGCTGGCATGTCGCCAATAGATAGACTTTGTCGGACATGTCATTTCAAGTGCACACGTTAAACGGAGTCGTTAAACTTCTACTGGAGAAAGGACGTCGGACCGCTTGAACGTATCGCCTAACTTGTCTTGTCGAGGCATCCCTCTGAGTAAAAGTTTAAACAGCACTCGAAATGAAACGCGCGGATTCTCCACAATGAAACTTTACGACCATGAAAATTGCTCTCTCGGCGCAGAAGATAATTAATTTTTCCTGACAATCAAATTGTTACGCAGCAAAACGTCGATTATTTTACGATTCATTTCTTCAGATTCATTTCTTTTATTTTCAATTTTTAAATAACAGGCTATAAAAAAAATTCAAAGTTTTAAATTTGTAATAGAAAATGCAAATTAATAAACTATAATTAAGTCACAATTCATCATTGGCGTCTCTTATATCTTCAATTATTAACAGGCTATGGAGATTCAAAGTTTCAAATTTACAACAGAAAATGCAAAGTAATAAACCGTAACTAAATCACAATTTTATATAATTAAAAAAACTTGCAATCTCACAAGAGTGCTATTAATATATTAAATTTATTTAAATCCGTTTAAATCCTCTAATAAATTTATCACATACCGCACAATGTTCAAAAATCACTGGCACTAAGTAAGAACCTAAGTAGTTTAAGTAACCCTGCGGTAATCAGGCGCGCCATAGGCCGTGGGAAGCTGCAAACAGTGCGGAAGGGTTGTGTCGATTCGGTGCAATCATCTCGCAGGTACCTGCACATACGCACACACGGTTTCACCCCTGAAACGCACGTAGTCGCAGTAGCGCCGTGATTGTTCCGTCGGTTTCTCTATTGGGATAAACGTCGACCCCTTCTTATCACCCCTTATCCTATGACGGAAAGGGTCCTCCGGGCGCGGGAACGGAACCCCATTGCCTAAGGGGCTGCTAATTGATTTTAGAAGTTCCTCCTTGGGACTACCCCCAAACCCGTTGCAACATCAGAGCCCCCTCGGCAAGAGTTTTCGGAAAAGACGCGCCACCGTCACGGCGAAAGCGTCCTGGTTCCTAAGTCGCGTTAGAGACTCTCTGAGAACCAGCACCGCTCTCGGCCACCCTTATTTCTTGTTAAACGGAGCTCAACGCGACGACCCTCTCTATCTCGGCACGTTTTAAATCGAAACTTTCCGCTTTCTTGTTTAACAAGTTGCTGACGGACTTCTGCACGTATTTCTCGGAAATCTTGTTAATACTAGTCGTTTTAATTTCAAATTCATCAATTGAAAATATTTTGCAAGCTCAGTTCAAATGTATTACATCTCTAAATTATAACTCTGTACAAACAAATAAAAATCCATTATTAAAGAAGCAGATTAAGAATTCCCTTTAAATATTCCCATTAAAACTTTTAGATAGAATGTCATTCTGAAAAGTAAAATCTCTAAAGAGTAAAAAATTTTCAATCTTCAAAAGTGAGATTTTACTTCCAAATGGAAAGTAATTCCATTTTAAAGAATTTAGCGAATTGATAAAAAAAGACAATGTTTAAGCATTAATAATACGATTTTTATCAATATTATGATGACGTGTGAACTTGTCGTAGACAGAAAGAGGAATGTATCTACTTTTTTTAGTCACAATTACTAGCACGATGATAATGCAGCCCTCAAGGTTGAAATTCTCCATGTTTGTTTCTCTCTGCTTCTTCGTTATCGAGCTTGTCGACATTCATCTTTCATTCATCTTTCGCTGACGGTTTTCATGCGTGCGCGACGCTCGAACAGTCACACAATGAGTTTCCGGTTTATTAAAATCCCACCTACCTCCAGACTTGCTCGTCACGATCAGTCGCAGACGGTCTAAAACGAATTCACGTTCCTGAGTTTCGCTTGTGTCTGATTGGACAATGCATCGTGGAATGTCAGGCGAGGCTATCTCGCGGAGTAACATTTTTTTCCATTCAACTCGCATAAAACTTGACGCGAGCAGAAACGCGAAATTGCGCATCTAACAATCGCAGCGTGACTTCGTAGTTTCTAATTAACAGTAGCTATATCGCAGCGAGTTACATGAAATGCGATTTCATTTATCCGCACGAAAAAATTTTGCTGAAATATTTAAAAATGTAAGTAGATATCATATAAAAATTTATGTGGTCATCTTTAAAATGCAAAAAAAGGTATACTTTAATTTTTATTATCTTTAATTATATTGATACATCTTTTTCGTATGACGGAAAAAGTAAGATAATAACAGTAAGATAATAACATTATTAATAATAACAAAAATTAAAATATGTTTCTTGCATTTTAAAGATGGTCATCTCATCCGAGTTTATCCTAGATCTGAAAATAAATGTTATTAAACTATCAAATTAATTATGTAAGGCGTTCAAACTGATTGCTATAAAAATGTCAAAACTTTTAACTGCATTACTTATTCTGCTTTCTTACGTTTATTATTATTATTATTATTTTAATAGTCCAACAAAATTATTTTCAGATCTGTATCTAGTTAAATTTTTAAATACTTCAGCAAACTCTTTTTGTGCAATATTATGTACATTTTTTGAAAATATGTGTATAAAAATATATACATCTCACAGTCTCAACTATAAATATATTGACAACACAAGTTTAATATTCTAAAATATTTTTGCTACCAATTCTCCTTTTCTTTCAATAGAAAGCATTACGTGATGGAATCGTTGCTTGCGGAAAAGTCTCTTCACGTCTCTTAGAAAGTTACTCCATTATTAAGACGCAGACTAATCCCTTTGCGTTATCGCGTCTTCGCACTTCAACGAACACAAGGACTAACCCTTCGAGGCCGCGTCACGGGAAAATACAAACTAGCGGTAAGGAAGCCAACCTCGTTAATAACTCGCGGTACATTTGACGCGCTTCGTTTCCGGCGACATTAGCCGACGTTGATCTGGATTAAAACAGAGCTCTCGCTGTTAACGGCGGTTGCCTCTTATCTAGATGAGTCTCCATCTTTCTTCAGTGCGTGAAGAATTATGCAACCACTATGGCTAACAATAAATCAATTTTAAATTAAATTGCGCGCATCGAGTTGCGTATTATTCGACCGAACATATTATGTTTAATATTTTGAGATAAAATTTATTCTATGTAATAAATATTTTACACGTTTATTTATTTTAATAAAGAATAGTTAACGTTAATAACTTGTGTTTGCTCGGAAAGACATATTAATATATTAACTTATTTATTACAATTTAAATTCATTTATTGAGAAATATTTTATAATATTTATCATGTATGTAATAATATCAAAAGAAAGCGATAATGATAATTTCAACGAGAACGTAAAATAACTGCAAGCTATAAAAAGGATCCATTTGAACACTCATACTATTTTTATAATATGATTTAACATCGTACGTCATAACTAAATAAAATGTCACAGCCATATGATATGTCTACTATGCTTCAAAGCTCAAAGGGATTACAAGAGATTTCAATCACAAGAGCATGTTCCAGTGTGATTTACGCGAATACGACCTAATTACGAAAATGATGCGTTGGAAGTTTCACAAGGGATTTGCCAACCATGTGATGTTTATTGCGCTACTCGAATATTCTCGATACAGTCATGTCTCTGTTTATAGAGTCACGGTAGAACCATTGATTAATTCCGACTGTGATTTGATTGACGATGTAATCTCCGGGATTTTCGGAAGATTGCGTATCATTACTTAACAATTAACAATCATCCATCTCAGTTAGTGCTTTACATTTCAGCGTAAACGCTGGGTGTTGTACATAAATGCTTCCGACATCGCTTAATCTGAGTTTAGTCGTAGTTGTAGCTTTATAGACAATCACCAGCAGTTTACAAATTGTGTGAGCTTAAGATGATATTTTTTATCTAGTCGGTTGTACAGGACCAATTTGGGATTGGTAAGTATGACAAATGTTCGCGACGGACCACAAAATAACAAGGGTTTCTCGAGGATTATCCGTAATGAATAGCATTTTTTAAGGTTTTTTTTAAGGAAGCAAACTGCAAAGACGTCGCCTGTTGCTAATAAAGAATATTGAGTCATTCACCCCATTGCGAATTTGAAATCCATAAAAAATATTCCATAAAGATATACTTAAAACGCTTATAAATGATTATATCTATCTTCTATTATATTAGGTGTCTAAATACGTTACCATCAATTTTAGACAGTGCTACAATGGTATATTTTCATATTTGATTATTTTCTTAGTAGTAAAATTAATCAACCTGCATTTCGAAAGCTATAATAATTCACAGTTAGACAATTAACTACATTTTTAGTTTAATTGAAAATGAATGTTGAAAGGTGTATATTCGCTATTACATGCTTTATTATTTATCGCGACAACTGTTACCGAGGCAACCAGGATAATTTGTGAGATTTATGAAATATGGTGTTAAAAAGAATTTACAGAGATTGGTTTAAAAGATTAAAAATAGCGATTTCGATGTGAACGGTAAATCACATTGTGAAACATTCTTTCATCGTGGCATCCATGTATTATATGAAATGGCAAAAATGATAGATTCGAAATGCAAATACTTTGATTGAAATGTAACGTGTGTGTGTGTGTGTGTGGGTGTGTGTGTGTTTCTTTTATAATAGATATATTTCCGAAAAAACCATTGGAATTTATTTATATACCCAATAAAAATGCAGAATATTTTCACGTAATCAATTGTGTAGTAGAATATTTTTGGCCCATACTACATGAAATAAATTTTGCGTCGGACTAGCAAGGGGAACACGATCTCGTCGCGAAATAAACGTGAATATGCCAAACGAACATTGATTTCCACATTCACCCCGACTTCCAACCCTCCCTGCGATCGCGGACGGTCCGTCTCCCAGGATCGACACGCATCACGCGCGCATACGTGCATAATTAACGAGACGTGCCGATCGGCCTAAACGCTGAATTTTGACGTACAAATCCGCAGTAACACGAGATCGAGCTAACGACTCTACCGCCGACGCCCCGGAAGCTTTTCGAAACGTTGCCGCAACATTGAATGCCTAACGCCGAGCCTGCGGTGAACCACAGCCACTGGTTTCAATCACGCGTCCCTCTCGAGCTGTCAAGCAGTGTAGATTTGTTCGACTCTAATAAAGAGGCTAAAAATTCACAATTTTTAATTTTAAAATGTTTAAGGTGTTTATGGTTATCTTGAAATCAGAAAGATTTTATCTATACACGTATAAGGTAATATGTCTTAGAGCTGGTTGTCCCTTTAGATAAACTATGTAATTTATCTAAAGGATAAAAGAAAAAACGAGACAGAAAGAGAAAGCGTCATTTATTAAAGGCTCTGGGACAAGTCCCTTCAAGCGCAGAGACTAACTTATAAGATAGTAAAAAAGAGAATAAAAAAAAATGGACCATATTTTCCAAACAATATATAAAATTAATAAAATAAAACAAAATAATGCAAAAATATATTTTATATGTACATATATAAGCGTTTATTAATATTCTAGGGAAAGCCCTTTAAGATTACAAAATAATAAAAGAAAATGAAAAAAAAAACGTAAAACAATATTTACATTTTCTTTAAAATAAAGAAATGTAAAAAATAATTGTAATAATAATTGTAATAATAAGGTAGACAATAGACAGAAATTAAAAAAACAAAAAAAATTAAAATTTTAATAGACAAAAAGAAAGAGCTAAGTAAATAGATAGATAGTGCATTTAATTTATTGATATTCTAGGACGAGCTCTCTAAAAACAAACTTATAAAGTAAGACGCCGTACAGAAATAATAATACAAATATACAAAAGGAAGGAAAAAAAAAACAAAAACGAGAATAACAATTCTGCAAGAAATTTCTGGGAAGACATGAGTACAGAACAAGAAAACAGCAAAAGTTGTGTGCAGTACGAGCCTAAAGTTTAAGTTGGAGAGAGAAGCAAAAATAATTAATTCTGTATTGAGTTGAGAGAGAGCGAGAGAGAGAGAGAGAGAGAGAGAGAGAGAGAGAGAGAGAGAGAGAGAGACAGAATAAGCTGAGATTTATTGAAAGATAGACGATCCAGCTTAATGTAGCTGAATTATGGTTCAAATCGACCATAATCTGGACGCGTTCCAATTACAAGCTACTAGTGACGAGAGAACGTTGCTCCTTCGTGGAAATTGTGCGTAAACGTTCCTGCATGCTCGCCGAACATGCCGGAGATAGTCGCGTCCTCAGCGATAACCGCGTTATCTGCGAAGCAATTTCGGTTCACGACACAGCACTGGCGGCGGTAACAATTAAGCCTCACAATCGGACACTCGATCATGATCGGGGCCGTCCGGAAGAGGGGTGCCAACCAGGATTCAACGTTGGATCCCCGTCAATGTGTCCTAATACGTCCTCGAATGCCCTGAAGCCTCGGTGTATAGATAGGTCCAAACCGTCGTATCTACGGATACTTAATTAATTCACTTTGCGCCGGACTCGCCGTTCGTAATGTGGGATCGGGCTGCCTAAGAGCCCCAAGGCAGTAATTGATTCAAATGCTGCGAGGGAGTGTTACAGACCAGTTATATCTACCGCCGCAGATACCGTTTCCGGTTAGTCGAGCATTGCTGCGAGTCGCGATGCATTTACAGATTACGTTTGCACAATTTAGTTGACGTTTATAAGAGGAAAATATGTTTGAGAGGAAAGTGTAATTATCATCTATATCTTTGCATTATTTTAATTGCACCGCGAACAGTCATAACTTGTGATACGTAAAGAATGTCTGTAAACGTTCCTATTTTTGATGAAGCACGTGCAGAAGAGACATAAATTTATGGGATGAAGAAATTACAGTTTCAGAGCGTGACTAATTGCCGCTCGTTAATTGCGGCATAAAAAGCGCGCAAGACATTGTTAAAACGGACGTTAAGGGGTAGTCGGCTGAGAGCGAGGAACTTTTCGGGGACGTTACTGTAGCCTAGAAATTCTGCGGCAACGCGAAATCCGTTGAAGCTGCACGAGGAGACGTCATAGGGCGCAAAGAAAGAACGGAGGAGAAGACGAATGCGTGCCGATGGGGTAGTGATTAATGTAGACGATATCTCTCCCCCCTTTTCTCTCTGTATAATTACTTAATTAAATTCATATATCATGCGGCATTATGTGATGTATACCGAAATCCGATCCCCTTTCGTAACGATCCCGTGGATATGGAGTTTCTATTCAGATAGTATCTCTGCAGCCGCCCCAGAAATGGGTTCTGGGGTTTGCTACGTGACTCTTGACTCATTGATATTATCCAATAATTCTGACTATGATTAGTCGCTAACACCATCGACGTTCTTCTCCTTTGTATAATTTGAAAAACGAATTATGGTTACGTGAGAAGATAGGAAGTGGTTTACGGATAAAGTGTTCGTGGACGAGAACTAAACTAATTTCAGTTTTAAGGGTTTCTCGAATTAGAATAGCTTGAGTTTATTGCTAATTGGGTGCTGTACTGGCTGCCCACCTCGTTAGCGATCCCGTTGACTTTATTGTAGAATATCCATCTAATTTTCCAAGACAAATGAACCCTTTGTCCATATATGTATACTGTAGTGTGTGTAATTAGACTTTAAAATAAATTGTATTACTAATTTAGTCAATAAGATAATTGTTCATCAAACAAACAGCTTCTCATTGCGGAATTATAATCTGCAAGTAAATTTGAGGTAGTTTTTTAATAAATCGAGTTATCATAGAAATGTCTAATTTTTTATATACCTAATGAAATTGAAGTACTTATCGATCTTGACGTGTGTAAAATTCTAGATCAACGATGAAATGACAGAGAAAAAAAGTGTTGAAAATATAACTTTTAACGTATAACTTAATAACAGGTAAAGATTGGAGACATTTCTTAATTCGACTCTCTACAAACAAATATCATCATTTTTTTAAAAAACGAGATTATAATAGTTTAAAAAATTACAATTGTGATAGTCATAAAAAAATAATAGGTCAACGGTCATTCGGAAAGATACTTACGCACATAAACTTGCATATAAATTTAATCTCGAAAAGTTAACATCACCTTGTTTTCGTTTAGTAAAAATGCAGCTCTTCTTTTTTTTAACAATTCTGAGAAAAACGCGACTAAAGTTTCAAGTAAAATTTTTTGTTTATAAAATGATAATTTTAGAGTTCTACTTTTAATCATATCGGGACCATACAGTAAATCTGCGTTCAAAGTATCCTCTTCAGCTTCATGTCGGAGTGATTTTGCCTTTTTGACAGCGTCCGACATCCTGTGCTCTGCGATATTGATTTAGTTATCGTCAACTGGCATTGTAAAATTGTAAGAGCTTGTTCCAATAATTATGTTCATGAGTTCCATAATTTTTAATAAGTTTTTGAAGCCATCATTGAAAACACAGACAGCAATGTATATACAAATATTCAACATCTAATTGTTGCTGAACGATTTTGGAACCAAAGACCACACGACAGCATTCAAATTATTGTTACTGCGTGTAACCGCCTAAACAATAAGTCAGCAAATCATTCCTACTCAAGTCTTCATAAATAGGTTTGACAGCATCAAAGACATTTTGAGGGACAGGCTGTTTGTGTTGATAATCTGAAAGGGTGGTTTTGGCTTGATATCACGAGCACCACGATTTCTCTCCAGCTGGACAATGCTTGTGCTCTTCATCGATCGATGTTTTTGTGCAAAATTGTAACCCAAATTGCATTTCTTATTTTTTCTATGAAATCGTTATTTCTTTTTATAGCGAGACCTTCTCTTTATAATACACTGTCAGTTCATCTATTATTTTATTGATTTCTCTTTTTCGCCGAGACCCTTGAGGTTCTTTTTTAAAGTGCACAAGCATGCATTTATTCGTTTTTGCACTCTTTCTTTTGAACAACGATGTTGTTATACAGTTCAGAACCGATGATACCTTTGAAGGTTTTATTGTCTCTATCGCTGACATCGAACACATATTTCACATCATGTAAATTTTCAAAATATGCAAACTTTTCAATGATAGCGTCCTACCTTCATTTTACCAGCGGAACCCTCATGATTTATTTGACAATTCATATGCGATTTATTCTACTCTTTGTATTTTGTAGTGTCATTCTCTTTCCAGAACTCGCAACTTTTACAATATGCTGATTTCACAACATTAATTACTTTACCAGTATAATAAACAATCAAAGAAGTTATTCTGCGAACAAAGAAGATGATTCGCATTTTATTCAAGATTCATCATCGGACACAATGATATCATTGATAATTGGATTTTCGTCGATAATAATTTTTCTGCAAAACCTGCATTTTTTATTGATTATTTATAGACAGCAGCGGTAGCAGAGTATGGACTAATTCTTTAAATATTTTAATTTATTAATTAATAATTAGCAACCAAGATTTTATTATTAATTGTAAATTTTTCTTTATTTCTCTCTTTCTTTTTTTCACTCACTTTACGGATTTCTAGAATCTGAATGCCAGAAGCTTCACTAATGCTTTGCTAATTTCATATGATATTTTCTGTTGATATTCTACTAAATTTTTTTATATTCTGAATAGATAATTACTAGGTAATTACCTTGCGATAATTACTTTGCGAACTAATTTTAATTGATTGAATTATAATATATGTATTTGAGAAGTGGTAGCAATCTGCTAAACGTAGGAGAATTCTCTTAGTTCGATAATACTCGCCGAGTGAAAACGCATCGACTGAAAAACATTTCCAGTTGATTGCTAGAAATGTCGGCGAGACCGGAAAGGGTTTTGTCGGTGATTGGCGAGGAGACGGCCCGGCTGAAGGGGCGTGGGAGATCTCTGAAAACAGTGATCACGTTTTTTTAATTAAACCGAAAGTTAGACCCCCGTCGGGCGGAGCTGTGGAACAATCGACTCGCCGGAGTTTAATCACGACGTAATAATGACGACAAATAAATTAAACTGGCCCGTAACGCTGTCCGCCTGATCATCCCTTCGAGAAAAGATTGCGCACCGGAAATAGGAGAGACAGAGATAGAAAGAGAGAGAGAGAGAGAGAGAGAGAGAAAGAGTTAAAATGTTTCAATAAATGTTTCAATATGTTTCGGTCAGCATCTAAACCATTTCTTTTTGAGATTAATTTTGCGAACAAAACGATAAAGAATATTGGTCTTAAATTATCTCGTTTTCATCGATATATGTTTTTCTGTATATTTCTGTATATATTTCTGTATATGCTACGCAGGAAAAATATGCAGTCGACAAAAGTAAACAAGTTTTTTCATATATATGTCTGTAGTTTGGAACCAGACAGACAACTGGAAAGCAATAGTAATGATCGAATATCAACACCGCTACTATTGATATAAAAAATTTGATTAAACGCGAGGAATATTAAATGTTTTTTACGAACTCTTCACAAATAGTTAGAAAATATTATATTGAACTAACATTGCAAGTAATTGCAAGCAAAAACATTCATAAATTTAAATTATTTTCAAAAAAGTTATATTTAGTCCGCGACTGTAAATATCGCAGCGAACACTCATTAAAAAAAAGGAAGAACTTTGTAGTTATTTTTGTCAGTTTGTACTTATTTTTTATATAAAAGCGCAAGTTTTAAAAGCAAGTTAAAATTAAAATGAAAAAATTCCATTAAAAATATTTTTACAAAGATTAAAATTACAATTGATTGAAAATAATAATATAGATATGAAATTATGTAATAATATGTAAAAAATAAAATTATGTAAATTTCAAATTCATGCGCTTCCAGTGTTGATTTATATCGTATGTTTACAGATTCATCGAGTAGGGTGCTTGCCGGAAATTGACTGCAGGCGCGATGTAAATCAACTACCGGTACGAAGATTTATTTTATTCAATTTTATATCGGAAACGGATTATGTGGTTCATCATGTAAACACAGTTTAGAAAAAAAAAATTAAAAAAATAGATGTAAGCAATTGTTTCAATCATCTTACTTCAAGTCAACAATTGAATAGAATCAACTGAATAGAAACAATTGAAAAGAAATAATACGTAAACTTATTTGTAGAATACAGAATTTATTTTAAAAGATATAATATAAAAAAATAAAAAGAAAAAGTTTCCATCGGAATATGTATGTAATACGTAGAATTAAATAATATTAGCGTACTTTAATTAAAAATTGCTATTAGTACGTTGATTAAAATACTCTGTATTTTCAGTTTCTGCTGATCGAATAGAATGTACATCAAATAGTACATATAGTAGATGCAATGTTGCTACAATGATGATGCAGTTGAAACAATATACATACAACACGTGACGCTAATTCAGCCAAGGGTGAGTTTGCACACTCATGCTAAGTCCGCCAATGTTGAATCAGCACTATGGATTATGCGAATGTGCGAAATACATGCGGATACACGAATCCGATGCGAAGTTTACGATTAGGGTTCTAGTTACGAAAACAGACATTATCTGACTCATGAAATACAATTATCACGTTAAGCATCTATTAACATTAACGAGAATGTCTGTTTTAGTTTATATACTTTGATCTGATGTTTGTTACATAATGTATTATATAATATATAAAAAATAGTTATTGTTAGTACACATATATAAAATATATTTATTATTAATACACTATTACACAAATAAATTTTTTTATCCAAAGATTAGACCATGGTATTCTTATATTTATTTTGATGCTTTGAAACCGAAACCGAATATCCAAATTATTTTATCACATCACAATCTTTTTTACAAAAAATAGCTCGATTTTTCAGTATTTTTTATCTACCAGCTTGCATATTATCGTTGAACATACTTTTTCTCTTTTACCTCAGCTTGCATATTAAAAATCAAACCATAGATGACTTTAAAAATATTGAAAAAATTGAGCTGTTTTTCATTAATGAAAAATTATGGTGTGATAAAATTTAGATATCCAATTACATATTAAATATTCGGTTACACGGGCGTGAAAATGCATACATAAGAATATCATAATTTAACTTCTGGATCGAACATTAAATTTTGTTTGCTTGTGTCTTTTATTATTTAATACTTTTCAAAATAATAGCTTATTAACAGATTAACACAAACCCAGTGACATAATATTGTCACGAATCCCTAATCCCTCATTACGCAAAATGGATATGTAATTATCTCTATAGATTTAGAGAGATGTAGGGTCCTTTAGGTGTGTTGTTATATCCGTCTACGGCGGTTCCGCCCTCGACGTGCCAGTGTGTTCAGAGAATATTTCGCCTTACCGCCTGGATTACAAGTTCCCCATGATTTGGTCTCGAGGGAATGGTCCGTCCCTTTCGATCTTAAAGGATCCGGGGTTGGTTGTATTTGTTAACAAAGACGACAGTCTTCGGTCGTGAATCATGTAGGAGCTGTTAAAAAAACCGCGAACTTTGTTACGTGCAAGCGATGTAACGTACAATATACGACTTAACTTGCTTTTTAATAAAAAAAAAAGAAAATATAGGATATACTTTATTGGTTGGAAACGTTGTAGAATACATGACAGATGTTTAATCACTTTCAAAATGGTAATCATCTCCTGTCGAGTTTGAAACCCTCTTTCCTGAATGAATCATATGACGCAGCGACGAAGGACTTGCTCGAGTTCATGAAATATTCGAGCTGCGAGCGACTAAGCTGCTTGCGGAGACCATCAACACCTGCGGTCGCAGCAACATATAACTCCAATAACTTTCTGCCACGTATTACCCTTGAAACTTTATTTCATGAGGCAATTGTAAACCTGTTAGTTCGTATCAAAAACTGGATTAAAATAATTTTAGTAAATCCATTTTTTGAAACATTACACTGCAAAAATAATTTTGCTGAAGTTTCTAAAAATTTATTGTGGCTAAATATAAGTCAAAAATAAATAAATTTTGTTGGTATGTTAAAATTTATTATGTTAACGTTTAAAGTGATTGCTAAGATGTCAAAATGTTTTTGCAACATTGCTCATCAAGATGCATTAGTTTGATGATTTAACAAAATTATTTTCAGATCTATATTTATACCTAAATTTTTAGATACTTCAGTAAAATCGTTCTTTCTGTGTAAAAAATGATACTTGTTACAAATTGTTGGGTGATTTATTATTATTTTATCATTGTTATGTTCACAGTTTCATACGGAACATTAAGAATTGATAACGAAACTTTGCAACTACCGTTCTCGCTAGTAGGACTTATATCTATTTGATATATCGCGAATGTATCAGCTAACTTTGGTAGTAAACATCATTATGATATCATCTAAACGCTCATGCGAACATTAGTTGTAGAGTAGTTGTAAATCGCAATACTTGCTCGAACATCAATCGAGACTACTGTTATGGCTGTACAATAACTAAGTCGATAGATATTATAGAACATCTACGCTACTCCGCTACTTGTTTATACAACATGAATGTGCATTGTGATAACAGATTGAGAGACCAGTTAATTGAATACAGCTGAACAGTTGTCACTATAAACCTGCAACCTTGGCTGTAACGTGATTGTGCACGTCAACACAATGCATAAGTTCTGAACGACACTTCGATAAAATAATATTTTTTTAAAATTAATATTAATTGTCATATTGCTGCAATTCAACTGATTAACTTTATCTCGACAAGTCGCGTAAAAATTGCGAAGCAATTTTAACGGTGCATTCAGTTCTGCCATTCAATTCGTTCAACGACTTCCTTTCGGCTCTTGAACACTTCAGTGGATTTTTCGCGAAAAAAAGCCCTCGTAAATTCGACGTATCACAATGGTGCCGCACAGTAATAAATATCGCAACGTGAACACCTAATGGGGGATCCCGTTTCAGCGCGGAGTTCGATGATATTGTTTATGGCGCTTACGTACGGGAACGCGATATAATGGAAATTCCGGCGTCCGGCCGACTATTTATGGGACACCGTCATGTGGCACACATTGTCGTACAACGGAGCGTCTCTCTCCTCGTAGTATGGCATACAGGCCGCATGACTGTCCCACAGGGACGACTATTACAGGACGACCCTTCACCTTCCTCGAACACCGCTGCCATGGTCTCCCATGGTGATCGTCAGCGGGGCGATATTGTGGTTTCGTATATCCATGTTGCAGCAGGTGCGAAGGCCAAAGAACAGGTGAGAAGAGGTATGAGTCAACCTTCGTGTATGGTATACAAGTGTGCGTATTATATATGGCTTTAATAAGTATGAAGTTATTAAATAAATCTATAGATACTTCGAGATGAGTCTGGCAAAATGCTATTAGTGTCCGTAACATAACGCGATTGAGAAATAAATTTAGGTGAGAAATAGATTTAAGATCGCGTGATCAGACGAACTATCGAAAAGCTCATCAATTCGTCAATTTTATCCTATTTTCGTGATCAAAAGGCGTGTGTACCAACGATAAGAACGCCGACCGCCAATAATGGTGAATATCACCCGCTGCATTTCTCGGTGGCGAGAACCCTCTTGGCTCTCCTTCCCGTGGGATTACGTCCCCTAGGTTACATTTACATACACAGCTCGTCTCTTACACGAAGCAGTGGGAGGAAAGAATTCAATAAAAGGCGAGTCCATTGTCTCAAGATTCTAACTTTGATAGGCTGAGATCTTGAAACTGGAGATCAACGGGGACTCGATGGAAAGCGGATTGAACGGACAAGGCCATTTTAGTGAAATCCTTGGAAACGTTTACTTAAAATTGTAAAATCGTGCCTCAGTGATAGTCTGGTTATCCGAGTCCAAAGATAATTTAGTGTTCTTGACAGAACGATCAAAGTTATTGATAATAACGAAGTCGTTAAAGACAATTTTTCGTTTGAAGTGTCAATAGACACATTTTTTATTCGACAGGAAGGAGTTGACAAGCCAAACGGAAAGGCATAGAAGGAAACAATAAAATCCCATCGAGTGCCTGGCGAGTGATACGTTGATGCCTCGAAAGTTTATTAAGCCCTATCCATCAGGGGTGACTTTCGGCTTTTGATGGGAAAGAGCGTTTTTTAATTTAACTGTCAAAGCGCGCTACAGTCACCAGTTTTACGATCACGTCAATATCTCTCGATTTTTTTATTCGTTCGTCTACTTTGGGCAATTGGGTTAACCAGATACTTGACAATACAAACGAACCACAATTAAAATACAAGTTCTTAAAATGTAGTATCTGTAAAACAAAATATAAATAACTAAGATTTCTTCATTTTTAAACACGTAATCTCATTAGCTTCCGAAAGTAATGCAATTGCGAACGAAAGTCGAATAAACACGTGACTAATGCGAAGAATAATAAAAGACGACTTTTGCTAGAAAAAGTTCGCTTTTAAGACAAGTGAGTTTATATATAATTTAGAAAATTGAGATCTCTCTGTGGCTTAAAATATCAAGGCGCAGAGCAAAGTGAATGAGAAGTCTCGAGCTTGCGTCTATGTTAAAGGGCATCGAAGGAATAATTTAAGTGAGTGAGGGATTATTCTTGGTGGGTACATCTCTTACCGCCGTGGATTCGTAGGATCATAACAAATGGCTTGGAGCACCCTAATGGAAATAAAGAAGAACGCTGGAGGTGTTGTTGGTATGGAGTAACAACCGGCGAGTAGGATAAAGAACAGGAATACGTTGTAGACTAAAACCGCAGGAAAAAAAAGATCAACGGACGGACGAAAGCCGCGTGCAGGAGGAAATACAGGCGAAAGAGAAATAGCATCTGGGGGAAGTCGAGCACCTATAACAAAACTCTCGACGAAACGTATCCTAAATAAATACACGCCATTTTTCCTCACGCGAGTTTTACAGCGTACAAATAACGTCGTGGAGGAAATGCGATCATGTCTCAACGAGAGACCACATCATCAACGATTCATGAACACGACCTGCTCGTCTTTCAGAATTTAAACTGCCGATATATTTGTCAAAAAATTGAAATTTGACGTGGAATTTTTCTGGCGTGAAAAATAAACATTAAAAATAATTACTCCATTATCAATTGTAACATACGAATATTAATTATATTAGGTGTTGGAATTAATTCGTAGCGTTTTTAATGAAAGAATGTTATTTATTTCACATGAGCATTAAAAAATACATTAATGAAAGTACTTCCCATCACTTGTAAAACGCTACGAATTAATTCCAATACCTAATAATTGTAACATAGTTTAGTATTCTTTTATAAACAGCTTTTTCAAGTTTTTATATTTTATTATTAGAATTTAATTATTTAACTTAAAGGAAGAAAGAGGGACAATTTTCTAAGCTCATTCAATTTGTTAAATAGCAGCAATGTAATATTGTTATCAATGGAAAGTCTACGATTAAATACTCATGCATTATTAATAATTAGCTTTGATAATTAACACGCATGGATTACGCACGCAATCCACGCAATCCTCATATATATTATATTTAGATGAGAATAAGCCAACTGTTAGTGTTTTATATTCTTACAAAATTAAGATACCTTGATTTCTTAGTATTTCATTTTTGAGATTTTTGTATCGCAAACGTGTAAATAAAATTGTGCCCTAAATAAGATCCGTCTTAAGCCGCACACTTATCAGTCGTGGCACGCAACACTCGCGATGTCGCGAGATGTTTCATGCAAATTCGACCGGTCCGCGATTTCGATGAAGGGAGGAAACGGTGAGGAAAGAGAAAAATGGCAGTCCTTTGAATAAAACCGCTCCATTCGAAGCTGTGATCTCTTCCCACGCGCGATACAACGTTGCTAAGCCGAGAAATAAAACCTGCCGCACAGCCTCGTTCCTTCCAGACGACAGCCGAGGGTGCGCGGAATCAATGCCCATAAAAATGTTAAAATAAGACCTTAGAAAAATTGTTAACACGATGTTACAAGTTCCGAAGTCTTCACGAAATGATGTGATCATTATTGAATAAGGAGAAAAATAACGTAAATATTTCACGAATAAAAGCTCTGCACGTAATAATGATAATATTAATGGCAATTATGTCATTAAATCAACAAATTCGTGAAATAATTACTCGGCATACGTCAGACCGTTATCACCTGCAAGAACGAACATCGCAAGAAAGCTTTTAGGAAATGAATGTTTCGTTAGCGAAACGCCCGTGCTACGCAAATAGTAATTGAAGTAATGAGAAATTAAGCGACAAAGTACCTGCATAAATTTAATCTCCTGTATAATACTAATGTAACATCGAAATAAATTAACAAATAACCTTGTTTTACAATGTGTGACATAATGGAGATCGGTAATGCATAATAGCCTGCTTACTCTATTTATGCTTTTGTAATAAGAAATGGATGGCGTATGGTAGAAAAATTTATCCTTATTGGCTTGTTGGAATACTGCAATCCCATTCTCAAGCTATAATCGTGAAAGCTTTACACTCTAATTAGCCAAGGACCACTCACTGTCCTTAAATCCCCCTTGAGACTTAATTTTATGTTCCATAAAATCAAGCATTAAAAATATTTTATGCAAGTAGAAACAAGAAAATGTACAGGGACTTTATTTCCGTCCGTTTCACTTTCGTTCTAGAAGAATATTTTTGTCATTAGTATCCTGAGAATGTAATGAACATGCAAATAGATCTTATCTGTATTTGGTCTACATTTCTCTACTTTTCTGTCCGTGACGAGAATTCAAAGTTACAAAGGAGAGAAGTAGAAGATATTGTGTTCACTCGCATTTTTTTCGCGGACAATAATTTATGACCAACTACGACTTGGCGCACTCCTCTCTAGATGGTTTTTAATTCTCGCCACCGTTGGCATGCCTTTTGTTCCAGTATTTAGTTCCGGCCAGTTTGTGAGCATCCGTGGAACAGAGAACTGGGAACCCCTCGTGCATTCAGCCCCTAAAACCACCCTCTAACCATCGCCGAGCCACTGTCTGGCCGCGCGGCTACACGTATATATCGTATATATACGCGTACATATATGTACGTGTATGGATCTCCACCTCTGTCTCTAACCGTTGTCCGGTAGCGAATGGAATCACGGGAGCACGTGCAGGATCGTCGGATTAAAGATTAAAGGATTTAAGGGGAGAAGCGAAAGAGCTACGAAAAAAAGAAGTCGCTAATGACATTGAGAAGAATCCTCGTGAAGGGCCCATTATCGTTTGGCTTCATTTAAACTTCTGGTAGCTGTTATACCAAGAGCTTTCTCAAACTCTCATTATAAATAATAAAACATTATTAAAACTTATTACTTATTTAAGTATTTTCATATCGAGTAATCTAGAGACACAGAAACCGAGTACAGCCATTTAATTTATGAAAAAATTTAATGCAGTACATTTTGCTAGATATTTCGGTATTTATGTTTAATTAAATTAAATTAAATTAAATTATTTTAATGTAAATTAAATATAGAAATTATAAAATAGGGATGATAAAGTGAATTCCTGAAAGGTAAGGGAAAAGAGCGAGTCTCAAAGGAAACGTGACGTCACTGGAACAATTTAAACGACAATTCGACCATAACCCTAAGGGGGTGGTACGCAGTGGTTCTGAGAGCATATTCAGACAGGAGTAAAACCACGCAACGGCGGGACATAATTGGCCGTAGAATTAGCAAAGGGGTTTCGCTGTTTCCCGTCTTGCGTACGGTGGACCGCCAAAAGGACCAAATGTCTGTCTTCCTCGTTTTCTCTCTCTCTCTCTCTCTCTCTCTCTCTCTCTCTCTCTCTCTCTCACACACACTTGCTCTCATCTCCATCGCTCGTAACTGCTCGACAAGCACGAAAATTTCGAAAACGGATGAGAATGGAAATGGACACGCAGCCACCCTGGGTCTCTAACTGGTTTACCGAATTACGTCGTGGACGAGATTGGATTTGACTCCGTCGTGGTAGCTAGTTTGTAGCTTGTGTCGGGCACGACTGAAGCGGGTGGAAAGCGGGAGATAGGCACTCGGTCTTCGAACACGAGCAATTCGCCAAAATGCACGTCGTCTCTTGTCTTCGTTCTAATCGACCTCGAGAAAACGAAGAGTCGATAAGGTCGTGTCTCGGTCGCGTGAGGAGGCAATCTCGCGGAATTAAAGTGTCAGACTGAGTGGAGTGCGAAAACGTTCTATCCGAAACTTGGATTAAGCTGTAACTTTTCTTGCGTCAGACACGTAACTAGGATATAAGATAATTAAAAAACAGTAGAAAGAAATGTCTAAAATGGAGCTATTCATCGCGACATTATCATAACTTTGCACGGAAGCAAAGGGCGGCTTTGTAATTACTTAAAATCTAGCGTGAAAAGTAAAGGCGCAAATTTTAATTTTAATTTATGTAGATATTTAAATATTAAAAAAAAAATTTTTTTTGTGCTTGGACACATAATTATCTCTAATTGTATTTTAATAATTTGTTGGTTTTTATTAATAACATCACACACTGTTATCGTGAAATGAAAGAGGTGATCGTGATTAATGATCAGCAAGGTGAGAAGAATATTTTGCGGAAATCCGACGGCTCGTGAGAAATCACCCCATCATCCGTGGAACTCGATAGAAGGGAAATATTCCCGCGGCAAATATTCCTAAATTGCGTGTAAATATCTCCTGTATCGGATCTTCAGGTGGATCCTCAGACAAGGAGCAGATATCCGTAGGGGATATTCGAAATAGAAGTGGCGCGGGATCTCGTCGGGAGATTCTGAATACCATAATATCTTTTCATATCCCACGCGTGCAAATATTGGAATTCTCTGAATTCGTTTTTGAAAACACTATCATCGTAATAAAAATCTCAAAGATATGTATTTAAGGAAATATGTATCTCATTTGTCCTAATTCTTACCTCACTTTTCTCTTCATCTAAATTAATTTCTCTTCATTAAAAAAAAATCTATATATTCAATAATCATTATTATAATGATTTGGTGACACATAATTTCAAATGTAAGGCACGCGAAAATTAACAATGAAAAAGGAACTTTACATATTCCAACATTCGCGCGCAATTATTGTTTTAGCAATTTTAATTATTACAAAGCGTGGTGCATAGCAAAAGAACGCTCTCATATTTTCTCCATGTCGCTTTTAATGACCACACAGCGGAAGATACATTTTGCCAGTCGGCGGAGAATCTGGGAAAAACATCTCGCGGCGTCGTTCGACGATAATTATCGCCCAGGCACGGTCGGCTTAATGAAATAACTTGGTAACTCCCTCCCTCCTATGTATAATACAGGGGCCGCGGCCAGTCGAGTCTGTCATTGTCGTCTGTTTGACCAAACACAGGAAATCAAGCCGACCCAGCGAAGCGCGCGATTCGCGATACAGCGCACCGAGGGAGTCGCTTCGGTTCGACATCACATCGAGATAGACGGATCGCTAATGAAGCTACCCGTTCGCCCGTGTGCCCATAGTGTCCTCCATCGCTTTCCTATATGAGACAGGATATTTATATAGGCTGCTCTACCGTGAAATCGGAACGCTAAAGAAGTGCACTCTAACGGCATTACGCAGATAGTATCTGATTTCTGATGTTTGCACATCGACGTATCGAACGAAAAAATAAGTGCTTGCATTCTGTACCTGGCATCTTAAACATCTTTCTCAATCGATTTATTAAAATATTTATAATATATAATTTTCTTTTATAATTTTTAAGAAAATTATTGTTAAAAATTTGTTTGATTTTACTGTAAAATAAGGTAACTTTGACTCAGTTGGGATAACTTTAATCCAACTTTTTTAAAGATTGCCTGCTGCAGCAAATTAGATTGTAAAATACGACGTAGCATTTTTAATTGGCTGCTGCAACCAATTAAAAATTCTATGCCATATTCAGCCAATTTTTTTTTCAGTATAAACACTACGCATATCTTAAATCAGGATATAAAACATCTTAAAACTCTTTAAGACGTTTTTGAAACATTTTATGTCCTAATTTTGATATGCGTGTTGTTTATTATTCAAGGAAAATATTAAAGAGAGGGATATTTAAAAAGGAGAATATTAAAAAACCAATTTCTGTAAAAAAAAAGCAAAAAAAACTGCATTTTTTTTTGTAGATTTTTACCTTCTGGATATAATAAAACTATTAAAAAGCTTGTGACGTTTGAAGAATATCTCGAAAATTAACTTTTTAACATCTTCCTTTGGGCGAAAGTTGTCCTATTTTATTAAAATATAATACTAGAATAGATAATTAGAGAATCCAAATATCTAAAATGGTGTAAACTGAGAATTAAAGCTATGATCAGCCTCGTACCTCATTCGATCAAATTTTCAAAACGCAATCCAACGTTCTGCGATTCATGTGTGTCATAGATCTCTCCACAAACTTCTCCCAGGTGTGCAGGGAGGACTGCCATTGAGTCTCCCCGATTTCGCGAATTCCCGACGACCGTTACCCTCCTCGTGGCATCCCTCTCGATGCACCCTTCAGAGGCTGTACGGCAATCATTTGCATATCTGCCGTCCATGGCGCGGCGCGTTCCGCAAAGGGCAGCCAAATTCTATTATCGAACTCTGGCACGCGACGATGATCGGGAGGGATTTCTGTTAAGTGAGCGAATTGGAAAAATAAGGAGGGAATTCGAGCGATGAAAATGGCGTACGAATTGTCCAGCTCAAAGAGAAAAGCCAAGGTAGCATTATATTAATTGCTGTTATTAATATCATTAAATGCTGCGTAATGCTGATACATCCAAATGAAACAAAAATCAAAACTTTAGTTGAAATTAAAGCAAAACATTTACGGGATGCAAGCATCATTATCAAGTAATTATAAAGCTTCGGTTTTCATGCGGCACGCTAATACAATTTGTGGAAATTTAATTAAAAGTCACGGAGTCATTCAATTAAAATCACAGAAGATATATTATAGGTAAAACTTTAGAAAGTAGAAATGCGTCTTTTAAGACTGGCGTATTAAGTGATATAATGTGGGGACAAGTTGAACGGGCAACATCGAATAAAGATAAGGGAAGACTAGGCGCTAGGCGTTTCAAAGGCCACATAATTGCATTCAGATAGTAGCCAGACTTCTGAGTAGCAAGTTGCCCGCTGTCCAACGTAATTAAAACTTTTGCCTCACAACGATCCCGACCATTTCATTTCGTGCCGCTCATCGGCCGTCCTTTCCATAATACTTAAGACAGTTAATTGTAAGTTAGTGCCCTTACATCATCTTCAGCAAAGGAATTTAATTATCAATTTTGCGCGTCATACACTTTAATAAAAAAAAGTATATGCGTCACTCAAATCTTACATGATCTGTTCCGAGATATTATAATTTTCGATTAGAAATCACGAATTATTAATCCTTCGTCAACCATGAAATTTGCCTCTTATGTCAACAATATGGGTTTTTAAGCTTCAATACAGACTTTCATGTTGCTTCGAATTGTACAAAAATTAACAAAAATTCTTTCATACTTGCAAAAACTTTAACAAAAACTTTAATGAGATATTACTATTATAAAAATCGAATTTTACTTATTTTTTACAGATTCCAGATTTATCTATCAGATTTCAAAAATATTGACTATGTCTTCAAAATCCAACTCAGACAGGAAAGGATTAAACTTCACGTATGATTACAAGAAAGGCAGCAAATGCACTGCCAACAAACAGCAATGCAGTCATTTAATCACGGAACAGTTTGATGTACAAGTCCTGGCTTTCCTTTCAGGATCGCAATCGGGCCTAATGAGGGAATACACTTTCGCGAGGACGTGACTAAAGGGCGCGTGATGTAACATCAGCAGTGTCAGCAACGATTCGAGCTCATTCTTCAAATGAGAAGCCCAGTCTTTCTCAGCACGTTCGTAGGCGCGTGAGAAAAGTCGTGTATGCATGTGATGTGAACACGAGGGGCGTACAATCCCCGCTTCTTCAAGATAGCTACAAACATTCGCAATGGCCTTGTAATCACGTATCTTAAATCGAACAAACGTACATAAAACCTTGCACGAAGTACTCTATATCATTGAAGGTAAGAAGACGCAAAAACTTCCTTACGAAGAGATATCGATATTTTTGTCTTAACCAAAATGAGATTGCAAGCTCTCTTGATATACCATCTTCAGCTTCTCGAAGAGAACAAAGTCCCGCGAAAAGGCAGTGGAACGGGAGATACGGACGCCTGCGAAAGAAGGGGGATTCGAAGAAAAGGCACTGATGCTGTATGCTGGATGCTGTAATGTAAATGGGAGGGTGACGCGTGCGAGGGTCTCGTAAGAAACGCTTTCTCTTCTGCCCCCGTCTTTCTTTTTTTTTTCTTTTTCATATTCCGTGAGCTCGTTCGAATCCTTTGCGTGAATGAAAGTCTTGCCCCGAAAAAAATGAATTCAGTTCAAGAGGACCGGTAGCCTTTGGACAACGCTGATCCTCTTCCTGCTTTATTCCTACTGCCTCTATTCTCGCTCGTGAACAATCGTTGTGCTTATTTTTGAACGACCATTGAGCTGCGTTTGGCTATTTTTCTTCGCGCGTGACAGTAGAACATTTTGACTTATTTATTAGACTTCTTTCCTCATACAATTTTCTTCTTTCAAAAGAAGACGGGACTTTTATCACGCAAAGAAGATATGTGACCGTCACAGAGTAAAAGGGAACGAATTTTTTATAATAACATAAATTCCTCTTTAAAATCATGCGATCAGTATTTCATAATTAATAATCGCAATCTGTACCATTTTCTGATTTTAATAACGACTTCTTCAATAACGACTGCTACCAATAGAAAACAAAAATGCAAGAGGTTATTAGTTTTTCATTAGACGTTTTACTAAAAAAAAAAGCAATTCGAATACCTATATAAATTAAAAAGCAATAT
This sequence comes from Acromyrmex echinatior, assembly GCF_024713525.1. Taxonomy (NCBI): domain Eukaryota; kingdom Metazoa; phylum Arthropoda; class Insecta; order Hymenoptera; family Formicidae; genus Acromyrmex; species Acromyrmex echinatior. The sequence goes on from NC_141870.1 coordinate 4,602,580, forward strand.
CATCTTTTATCGCCATATATGTATTAATTTTTTCTTTCAAGCTTTCTTCAGCATCGACAAAGTTATTTGCGAAATAGGACAGGCACTGTTCCTATCAGACACATTTCATCTTTTTGCTTCGTTCGCCACGCGATTGTATTATATGACATCCATAGCACTAAGAGAATCTTCGTGTTCCAAGCAGTACTGTGATGCAATAGAAAAATGTCGTCCATTACTTTTCTACGGCTCTCTTCATCTCCCAGCTACGATTTATCTTCCAAGGTATCTTGCAAAAAATACGACGAATGGTCGATCTAAGAAAAACTTTGTGGCCGTTATGTCCCGATCAACCGATCGTACGAGCAGTTGGATGCAAGTACCTGGAAAAATTTTCAAACGAGTGCGCGAAGTGGATCTTCGCACGATACGGTACAAAGTGCGCTCGTCCACGAAACTCTGTTCCTCTAAGTTTTTCCTTTCTTTTCATGAGTACTTTTATCTCTTCCCTTCATACACGCAAAAATGGGATTAGGTGCTCAAGGAAAGTTAGTTATAAGATCGATACGGAAACCGAGGAAGAAAATCTCGCAAGACATAATCGAACAAATCGCATCCGTTCATACACTAATACCTTTCACAAAAGGGAAGAAAATTCTATTATCATGTTTCAAGATTAAAAAAGAAACTCTCGCTTTAATAGTTATTAAATCATATTTGCTGAATCTAATATATTTCTTCATTACTCAAGTTTAACTTACAAAAGAGAATATTAGTCGACTGATGCATCTTGTGTACAAAGGTCGAAAACAAACACGTTCAAACAGGAAGTATTAGATTAGGAGAGGAAGGAGAGTATCCCCTTTCGATCTGGAAATTAATCAGAGTTCATTGGCGCGTAATTAGGACATTAAAAAGATAAGCGTCTTTTTTTTTCTCAGACGCATTTTGCTTCGTTGTCAAGAAAGGGTAATTATCGAGAAATAAGTGAGATTCGGAGATTATCGATCTTGCTGCGAGTTTTCGCGGTCGCTCCTTTGTCGACGCGAATAATTAACCGCGCAGTATATTAGGACTGTGCTTGAACGAGATTGATGCTTCGTTGAAAGGCTTCGTTGAAATCGTTTCCATGGAAATAATCGAGGGGGCAATGGGAATGAATAAGATCGACACGACGCTGGGGAGATTTGAAATACTTAAAATGCGTTCTTTGAAAAACACCAATTAATTCCAAAAATTTTACATCAGTGTCGTAGGTATATTCATTATCGTCGTGGCGAATTCATTACTTTTTTATAGTCGCCAACATCAGATAAAGTTCAGAATTTGAAGTAGGTCAAACACCTACGGAATTTGTAGAGTTGAGACAGTTTTATTTGCGATAGTTTAACATTGCAAAAAAGAACAATACTCTATTGGTTTGAATTCAATGTTATTATAGGTACATATATAAATATTCAGGATTATTGATTGTATTTAAAATAAAGTTATTTGAAATATATATTTTAAATATAAGAAAAATAAAAGCCTTATTCAATACTTATTATTTTAACTAACTTCTTCTGATTTCTATTTATATAATATTTAAAATAAATTTTCAGAATCTATTTTATATTTTTTATTTTAAATAAGAGTTGTGTCAGTTTTTATCGACTCCTACAATTTTATATTGTAAATAAGTTTCTGGAATTTATATTTTTATATTTTTTCTTTTAAATAAATTGTATCAGTTATTTGTACCGAGCTCTGTAAAAATATTCTCTCTCTCTCTCTAAATCTTTTGAAGTGAAATCTCACTCCAAAAGACTGAAAATTTTGAGCCAATTTTGAAAAAAAAGTGAAAATATTTTCATTCTTAAACAAGAATGGCAGCTCTTCACTCTTTAGGAGAAGATTTTATTCTTTTGAAGTAAGATTTCGCTCTTTTGGAGTGAAAGTCACTAAGGAATGAAGTCTTATTCCAAAAAAAGGAGTGAGATTTCATTCCTTAGGGGTGAATCTCACTCCGAAAGAATGAAATCTTATTCCAAAAATGTGCCAGTCTTGTTTAAAAGTGAAAAATGTTCACTCTTTTTTCAAGACTAACTCAATTTTTACTGCAAAAGATTTATTTAGAAAGTCACAAACAAAAATTCTACATATAAATACATCTTTAACGCTTCTACGATAAAAAGACTATGAAGATCGAGATAACAGACCCCTCTGTTGACACATTTCGCACGTCACGATAGCCACACGTATGAAGACATGAAAGTAGTTTGTCAGCGTGTCGACATCGTCGAGTCGATTGGACAGGAACCCTTCCGTAATAATGTATTCGCACAGTTTACTTCCAGCAGTGGAATAAATCGACCCCTGTGGACCCACTTGAAACCCCTTTGATATCCAACGCGAACGTCTCTTTGTTCTCTGATACACCAAAATTTGTCAGTGACCTAGCCACACAAGTTGCAATTCGCCCGATTTTGCTTGCTGCGAGATTTGTCATTTTGACTAAAAATTCTTGAAAAATCCATTATGTAACGTTATAATATTTTATCCAATTTTTGCTAACATTGTTAATTTGCAATGTCACGAAAAAATATTCGTATCATGCAAAAGCTGTGCCATGTGACTATTGTTCAGTTTCGCGCGTGATTCGTAGCATCGCTGAAGGATGAGTCATACTCTTTCTGTCTGTTTTTAAACCGTCGTGGCGTCGGAGGCATCCGGGGCGTCGCGAGGGGTTGGAGTTTAATCTAACAACCCCTAGCTCACTTTGCATGGCCAGGGACGGCTCTACGCGGAAAAGGGAGGGAGGGAGAAAGAGAGAGAGAAAGCTGTCCACAAGGGGTGCGTTTCCCTGACTGCCCCCAGGGCAAACTACCGCGATAACCTCAGACGAACTTCTGGTATGAATAACGTTTGCCATGAATTATCATTACACGGCACGAGCCTACGCACCTTACGTCAATCCTACGAAGGTAAAGGTCAAGCGAGATTAAGAATCTGCGATAAGCGAACAAACATCAAAGGCTCGTAAATGAATACAAAGTGAAAAAGCTAGAAGAGATTTAATTGAATCATCTAAAAAGCAATGCGTAATACATTTTATATAATTAATCAGATATAATTTCACGGAATGACGAGAGATATTTATTGATAATAAAAATAAAAAGATTTTATATTTTTGATGACACTGTTTGAACGTGACGATATCGGTTTTCTATAAAGTAACGATGTGACACACAGCGTTTGGCGATATTCGTACAACATTGATGCACCTTCAGCAATTCACGAGGATGCGACTCGAATATACCCCCGAGGGTCATATCCGTTCCTGAAATGGCAAAGCAAGGTATCTGTCGGGCTATGTTGGCCGCAACGTCCCGAGGTTCTCGGCGCCCGGTTTGCTCATCTGAATTTCGATCACGTAGGATTCGAGCCGAGTGTGACGTCATATTCGAAATACATCTTGGAGAAGTCAACGCATACGTACATCCGAGATGCGTACGCATGCACACCTGTGAACATTGACGTGACCCTGTAAGCAGACTTCGCCGAGAGGGTCGTTGTTCTCTAAGATATTCGAAGGCCTGCATTGATTTCGTATCATGTTCATCTGTAGAATTTTAAAACTTGAGCGATTTCTTTTCACATATACGTCACACACGTGCGAAGCACGGTGGCGTCGAATGTCAAGAGGAAAGCAAGATCGGTAAAACGAACCATGCGCATCGTTCTCCGCCTCGGGTGCCACCCTAGTTCTGGTGTCCTGTATCTGTCGATAAGGCGAGACGCGTGCAAAGCGTCAGACTAGACTACACGAAGACTACTACAAAGTTTAAGGTAAACGAGCCTTGGACAAACGAGCCTCGTTTAATCCTGAACTTTTCAAATTGCTGTCATGAAATATTTTCTCCAACTTATAAGTACAAAAAAATTTAAGACGGCAACTTACTTTAACTTAATTGAATTTTAAAAAAAACTACAAAGAAGAGGGGAAATAAGAGAGTGATTTAAAATTACTTATATAATTAAATGTAATATATAAGTAATTATGTTACAATTATATTGCGGTAGCAATTTAAAGTTTTAAACGTAGCATGAACTACGTCACTTAGGGCAAGTTTTTTTTACTTATACTCATGAAAAAGCACACGTACAGTAAGTCGCATACAAAAATGCTAAATACAAACGGCAAACATCAAAGGCGCATTTGATTCTGAAACGCAAAGCGTGAATTCCGTCGTAATCTCCACAAGTGGCGCTATAAGCTCTCTTTTGGAAAATCTCTTAAACGGAAGGTCTCTTAAACGATTTCAATGCTGAAATACGTTTCATTCTTTCTTGCATGACAATCATTCGCGGTTGTTTGCTTACGCTTGCGACGTCTACGAACTCGAGAATAATTTCTCAACGATCCAACCCTCGATGGTTAGGAAGCTTTAAAAGCTTTTACGACACGGCTATGTCTTACCCTCCGCCCTTCCATCTGACGGAAGCTAATTAAGGCAAGCGGGGAATGCGAGTTGCAACTGCAGGAAACGCGTGCTTCTCGATCCAGAATGGATCGAGGAGGTGAGAATTCCGCCCTCCCGGATACCCGCAATCACGACCGCGACCGTCTTCGTTATCGACGTGGAAACGGGAGATGCGATTCCGTTGGAACGCGATATTCCGTATAACGGAAAGTTATTATAAGAGAAAAGCTACGTTCAGCGGATTCAACAATTGACTGAGCACTCGCTGCTATTGATGTATTCTTCCAGATCTAAAAGAATACATCAATAACAGCGAGTACTCACTGTTGACCACCAATGGCTGCGTTCAGCAGAGAAAACTAATCAGTGAAAAATTCAGCGCTCAGTGATTCTTTAATATGAATGGTTTCTACACTTAGATCTAGCAAAGATCTAAAATCGAGGACCAATTATATTAAAGAATTAGATTAGGTTTCTCTGTTGAACGCAACCATTCGAGCGTCGCTTTGCTGGCAGCGGGACTTTTTGATATGACGATAAGAGATGCACCACTAGGAATGCACCGGCTATTCGTCGGTGGATTGAGAAATCATTTTTCAAAAATCATAAGAGGAACAATGCGTCGTGTAGCGAATCGTCCCTTCCTCTCTCAAACATGTTTAGCGCCACATATGGTACACGGCACAACCTGCATGGCTAACGACGCATTCAACAGAACGGAGTTACATCGAAAGCGGACGAAACATGGCCGGCATGTGTCACCGCGCATGCGGTAATTGCTCCGTACACGTATACGTACGACGTAATTAGTTCATAATTGAAACCCTCGGCGACTGTGAGGTGAGGGCTATTCGAGCATAAATCGCCACGGAGGTAGTAATCTTCATCCGAAATACATGTTGAATTATTACTAGTCCTATTAATGCATGGTGACGCGTTCCAACTGGGTAGGTCGTACAAGTTGTAATGGATGCGTTTGGCAGAACGCAACTGTTTTATGACTGTTGAACGATCCTAAATGTACTCAACATGTTTACTTAGTGGTCACTATAATTTCCAGCTAAACCGAGTCTCAAACAAAATACACTGGACAAAATGGCTGTCTCAATGTATCATTCTTTGAAACATAATATACATGTAAAATTGTAATTTACAACATAGTAGACACTTTTGAAAAGTTAACATTTGTACCATAATATAACAGCATTCAGCAAAACTTTCATAAAAAAATCATTACTATTTTTTGTTAAGCTTCTCAACAAATTAATATAAAATTGTAAATAATTTGTTTAGAAATTTTTATTTCTGCATAATATCTTTTTTAGTCGTTTCCATTAAATTGAATTGAATTTATAAACAAATTATAATATTACAATACAACAAAAATATTACACGCATATCGAATTATATCAATATATCAAAAAATGTTAACATTAACAATTTCTTCAGCAGTCACTTGATGTGACACGCTATTTTCTTTTACTACAAAGAATGCTATATTACTTTGCCGAGAAAGTTTTTGAAAGCAGTCACTGTCGCTGGAGAGCAAAATTCAAAACGTCGTCCCCATCGGCATTTTCCATCCGAGCGGTCCACACGTCTCGTCGCCACGAGGATATCCACCGGTGCTGATTCCTGCCATGTTTACGTCAAAAAGAGGAAACTTGTCACGTCGCAGACGCGTGGTTTTGCATCCCTGGACGCACCCGATTTCTATGTAAAAATTCCGAAAGGAATGGACAAGCAAAAATAAACATCGTGTCAGGCAACGATGTTTCAGTAATAACTTTCTCTCCTCAGTAATAACTTCAATATCAAATAACCGCATTAAAATGTATCGCATTAACGAAGCAGTTAAATTTACAATGCTGTCATAGCATTAATTCTTTTCATAGGAACTCAAAGTTTTGAATATACGGCGAGTCGCAAACGTTCGTTCGAAGCTAATACAAATTTCCGTGGACTAAAATTGCGAATGGGAGAATCGTGGGTGTTTGAATGGAATTGTAACATGAGTTGAAAATCGATTTCCTCGACGAGGAAGTTATAGAGTCAAAAAGGACGACGGCCGCTGATACATCGTGACCATAGCGAGGGTAAAAGATCGTCGAGGAGAAGAGGCTTTTGTACGAATCGTTAAGCATCTGACGAGGCCAGAAGGTCGATATTTCGTCAAATGGGAGACGAAAAAAGTTGTGTAGACGTGTAATATTGGATATTGGAGACCTATCACGCAGAATCGAGATATCTCGCCACATGCATACGAGTTTAGCAGGTATCCTGCTTTTTCCGTGAAAATTTCGTTATTTCTCACGTGATGGAAAAAGTTCACTTGCACCATGATGGCATGATCAACTCTCTAAATTCTTTAGAATGAAATCTCACTGTAAAAGAGTGAAAATATTGTCATTCTTGTTTAAGAAATTCTTAAACAAGAATGGCAGTACATTCACTCTTTCAGAGTGAGATTTCATTCTTTGAGATTCACTTCAAAAAAATTTAGAAAGAGATATAAGTGAAACATTTGAAACATAAATCTGCGAATAGCCACGAGTATATGTGGCTATTCGATAGCCATTACGATAGTAACGAATGCGTTAATTGGGAAAGTCCTAATTACCCACATCGTTAATTAATCCATTTAATCGATATTTACGGATCAATGAATCTGACTGTTTTCGTCAATTATGAAGTGCAAATTTGTTTATAATAAATATTTATCATAACCTTACACAATTTTCAATTGCATAATCTTATTCCACGGATTTTGACCTTTACAATAAAAAAGTTCAATTATGTAAATTTTAAGCACAGATTAAAATACACTGAACCCGCGAATAATAGTTAAGAAAATTTTGAAGTGAAAACCAATTAGGGAGGATTAATATTTTCTCACACTGGAGAATTTCTATGCACCGGCCGATGTGAGTAGATATATACAATTAAGACATGTACAATTAGTACTCTCCTGCGTTAATAAACTCTTACGTTGAAACTTCATCTTAAACTTTGGTAATTCTACTGACATAATACAACGTTCTTGTTAATTTCACTTAGCTCCTAACACAATTCTCTGTTTCTAATTGTTAAAATAGAGAAAACAGACAAATAACCATTCATACATTCACTTTGTACCATAAAAACGATATACCTGCAGCACCATAATTTAAGATTACGTGCGACTTGTACGCACTCTCGATTAGTAAGAGCACCCGCTCTTAATCAGCAATTTATAAGCGTCTTGGCTCTCCTTTCAGCGTCTTTTTACCCTCTCGTCGGATAATCAGCGAGTTCCCTTGAGCAAATTTGCCCTTCCTGCCGGGCAGGGGCAAACACTTCGGCGAGCCTCGCTAAATCCTCAGAATACACTCGGATAGATGAGCTCAACTGTGGGGGGAAAAAAGGAACGATTTCCTGCTTGACGACGACGCAACGCGAGTTTCTCGCGGCAATTGACCACCACGTCGCGCGTGTATAAGATCCATGGGGGTTTCCCTGGGACACCTTAAATCTATTGTCCCGAATACTCCATTCGCCAGAAGTCTCCCTTCTCGTGCCATTGATCTGTATAAGGTAAGTCTGTGCTCGCCGCTCAATCGATTTTACGATTGTTTAAAGCACCATTCAATTCCATGCGATCCCTCACTTCAATTATAGACACTGGCCAATTGTAAAATAGCTCTTGGGACGTGCCAGTCATTTCGGGTATGCATGAATGAGTTGAGTTGGGAGATGATAAAAATACGAAGAGAGAGGTAGAAAGAGAGGAGGAAAATGGAGAGAGAGAGAGAGAGAGAGAGAGAGAGAGAGAGAGAGAGAGAGAGAGATAACATAAAAGAGAATGTCGCGAATATGAATGTGTTTGGTGTGTTTATGATACTGCTTAATTAGAATGGGGCTGTAGACAGGAGAAGAAAGACCCACGTCACTTTCGTCGTTTCGCATTACGAGCTACTCCCTAATCTGCTCCCTAATCTCCATTAGTCTAGCAGCGTAGACAAAGTCGTATACTTATTTGGATCATATTACGTTATTCTATTATAAATATTTTCTATTAAAATTAAAATTAAAATTGAATAAAATTACATATATTTGTGATAAATTTTTTTTTTAACGACAAAGATCGACTGTACGAACTTTACGCAAAAGGGTTGTTCTGAATACCGACCAATTATCTCCTAGTCTAGCTTACGGCGCTTGTTTGGGGAAATAAATCGCGTCCTTTTTTCACCTTTAATCGGCTGCTCTTGACAATACCGAAATAGAACAAAAGGTGGTGAACGACTTAAGAATGGAACGTGAGGTGGAAGGCAAATGAGGCATCGCGATTTCCCGTGCTTCCCTTCCCAAAGGAATAAATACCTGGGCGTTATTCACGATTTCGCTTCATTGCAATGCAACGTTGGGGCAACGGTATGATAATCAGAAGGGGGAGACCGCGACATTAGCAAGATTGATAACGGATTGTCACGGAGAAATCTGTGATGGATGTTGCGCAGAGAATCTGCATGCTTTCCTTATTCGCATCATTATTTCGCTACTTCTAAATGTTTAATATTAAAATTATATCAAATCATTCAAAAGAATCAAAATAGAAAAAATAATTGGAATAAATAGATTAAATTTTTTAGTTTAATGAGTTTGAAATACAACTCTCGCATTAAAGGAGAGATATTCCACGAGTTTGTGTAATTTGACAGTGAAAGCTTCATTCCGCTACGTGAGTCAATAAATTAACGTATCATATCTCTCGACGCATCCGAATGCATCGCAATTACAGTGCGGTAAAATTACAGTGGATTGCGGGGAACCGAGCAAACTCTTTGCTTTCAATTAGGATTTCTTTATGTTCAATAATTTATTATTGAAGTTTTTGCGACATTGCGAGTAATTTTACAATATCTTCCGCATACAATACGGCGAAAAATTGACAAATCGAATGAAGCCGCAGCGCGCGAATCGGAAACCAAAGTCACCATTAAAAAGATGCGAAAACGAAAGTCTGATAAATTATCGGAAATGCTGGTATGTAAAAAACATTCTCTCTGCGACGCGAAAAAAAGTAACATCCACTCGCGGAATAATGAGAAATGGGGATCGAGGAAAGGGCGAAGGGATGTGCACGTCGATAATGCGGAATCGTGCTTTTCGCGGGGATAAACAAAAAGGCGAGGCCGAGGCAGACAGGGCATTAATCGCGAGTGCAATCGATGTCAGAGATCGCTTTAATCTTTGCTGGTTGCCGACGTGTACGTGGACAGGTATACGCGAACGAGTATGCGTGCACACCCTTTTGTACAAACTGTTCAACGGGCTTGAACCTGGATCTAGCACATGATCAGAAACAGGAGCTATGATTGCGCATTGTATTGACGATACGTATTGACAGACGTCACACGTTCGCTGCTTGTCGGAAATCGCTGGCGGAGAAAAGATTACGGAAAAGATGGGAAAAACGACAAAACTATCGTAATTTTAATGTCAATATGTGTTCGATTCTTTGTAATCGAACGTCGTTCTTGATCAACATTCGCGCATAAGTATATACCATTGTGTTATAATTTAATCGGATAATCAAAACGCCAATATGTCCACGGAATGGAATAATACACTAACAGTCGTCATTGGATGATCATTACGTCCATGAAACCTAGTATCCTCAATTATCATCAGTAATATCTGGCTCGTACAATCCGAGGGTGCTGTCAGGTTACAGGATTCATCGGCGGAAACAGAATGGCGGGTACACGTTATCCGAGCCAACCAAGCGCAATCGTTTTTCTGCACTACAGCAGCTATCGCGACGTTTCAGTTTTTTCTTGGCTTTTTTTTTAGCATGTCAATCTTTTCTGTGATATGTATATATATATATATATATATATATATATATATATATATATATATATTTGACGATGCGATAAAAATGTAATCATAAAAACTAATATGACATTATGATAGAATGAAGTTGATGTATAATTTAAGTATAATTCAAATAATAAAAAAAAAATATATATGCTTGGTGATTAAAAAGATGTTATAAATTTTAATCTGCTTTTAATAAAAGAAACGGACGTATTCTCAAAAATGTTGACATTTAATATTATCAGATTATTTCTTCTTTTTCACAGTTAGAAGTTCTAAATTTTTGTTACTGAAACTTTTAATACCAACTTTCTAAATCTGAATCAGTAGATAATCACTGATATCAGTGCCAAGTATGCCATTGGTAATCAGTGAATGCAATGCGAAATCTCTGACCTTTAATCTAATCTTTATTATATTCTAACAAACCTTATTTTAATACATAAATTCAATGAATGTGATATTGGAAGATCGATACTAATGTGCAAGTATTTTAATTTATATATAATATTCTAATATTCTTCCTTTTTTAATTTAATTTCACTAATTATCCAGTGCCAAATATGCCATTGGGTATTTAGTGACTATCCACTGATTCAGATTTAGAGAGAAAATTTACATAAATATGTTATAATATTTGCAAAAATTATCTTTCCATGATTTTTGTAGAAAAGTAATATTCAAGTTAAACAAATTTTTCGTTTTATAACTTTTTCTTACTTCATAATTCCGTATATTTCTAATTAAATATAACAATAATAAATCAAATAAATAAGTATTTATGTGGAAATAGACAAGTGCTCCACTTTAAGCAAATGTAATTATTTTTTTGCACTTTTTAACAATCAAGAAGAAATTCAAGTACCCTAAAAAAATTAATTATAATTCTGTTAGTTATCATACAAAGGAAATTATTTAACCATTTTCCCATTTCTTTATGGCTCTTTCATAAAGAACGACTGAAATCAGTAAAACACAGACGTGTCACGATTTTTCAAGCGTTATTGAAAAACGTATCGACTCGCTGCCGAAAGCCCGTATCGCCTTTCGTGTGCATGAAGTATTCTCAATGCGAAACTCTGCCGCGAACGATGGGTTGGTGGCTTGAGGGAGGTAAGAAAAAAGTTTTTTTAGAGTTTCTGATCCGTGAAAAGCAGCGATTAAGCGATTTATAAGTGCAACCTTCCCTCCTATCCTTTGGACCACCCGCATATTCCGCCTACCTTCTTGCTCTCTTACGGGCCTTACCCTTTCCTGTAACCTTCCATAACCGCCTACTCCCTTAGTCGTCTTTGCGATAATTCCCTTGACGTGGGGCTTTTGAGACTCACACGATGCCTCGGTCGCTTTAACGCGATCCATAAGGCAAAAGCGAAACAGCCGGAACGTAAAGAAGCCGTTACCCTCAGCAATATTACTCAACCTTGCGACTGCAACTGCAATGCGTGATAATTTCAAGGCGAATTTTAATTTTACGATAGTTGTGCTCGCCTCATTGATCGTCTGCACGGAAAGAGCAATTTTGCTGAAAAATCTAAAAATTTAGCTAGACACAGATCTGAAAATAATTTTCTTAAACCATCAAACTAATTTTGTTGGAATCTTAAGTATGACGAGCAATGCTTTGATATTTCAGCAAGTAATTTATTCCAACCAATTTTGTCGTCCTATCTAATTATTTTGGTGGTCCAGTAAAATTATTTTGAGATCTGCAGTTAATCTTTAGTTAAATTAATCTTTAGTTAAATTTTTAGATTCTTTAGCAAAATTGCTCTTTCTGTGTGGAAATCTCAAAATGCTGAATGTCTCTATACTATAATACTTTCTATACTTTCTATACTTTCTATACGCATTTCCTTCTATATTTGTATACAAATTTCATAGTACATATAAGTTTTTTTTTTTTAATAAAAGGAACAGATGGTTCGTTGTTTCATCGGAAAACATAAAACTAGACAGACTTTACTTGATCGTAAAATATCTGTCGGAAAATCTTCGATCAGCAATAACAAAACTTCTGTTACAGAAATCCGGAACTTTTTAAAAGATTTGATTCAACGTGAAACGTGATGTTTTAAAGAAGTGTTGTTGTGAAGAACGGATGAAACTTTCTCTATGAAGAAACAACAAGCAAAGTCGTCGAAAATTCGAGAAACATGAGTCGATGATACTATGTATACAATTTAAAGTTTAAAAGACAATACGCTAACAAATAAACAATGTAACAAAGATAATATTGATTCTAAATTAAAATAATATACTTGCTATACTTTGCTTGTATAAAAGACGCGTGTCTCAGTCTCGAATAAATCGGAGTACTAAGTGCAAATAAAACACAGGCTCACAATCATAGTCCTGAATTGAAGTAATGATACCATGCTTTATTTGTGATGCGCAATGCAATGTAGCATACATGTTTCAATTTCAAATCAATTTCGGAATATTGAATTCGAACGAAATGCAACTCGCACGAGCGGACGATCGCAATTTCGGATGATCGATTCGAGTGCATGTCGACGTGAGGAAAAACCAAATTACACGGTACGTTAAAGATGTCTTGCGAGCACATCAATCTGGATCTGGCCCATAAGACTTCGATTTCGCGCCAAACCCCTCGGTCTCTCCGTGCAACTGCACTCAGGGACACAATGACTCACGCACTTTATTGCGTCGCTTTGTCGTCCACCGAAATCAATAGAGGTGACATCACGCGTGATTATCTCGGCTAAAATAGCACGAGCTGATTCAGTCGTTTCGCAATAAAGTACACGTGGGCGTTACGCGTCGCTTACTATTAGCAGTCATTATCCTTCTTTGCAAACGATGTAGAAGAGCGGCAATTAATAACTAATAATAGCCGCGACAGGCTACACACCAAGCCTTGTGCATCTTTCATCGATCATGAATGTGTTATATCGCAGATTATTCTTTTATTACGCGCGATCTCTTTTACACGGAAGTCTATTAGAAGTCTATTATAAAACAAAAATGGTTCGAAAAGATTGAAGCACTTGAGATTGAAATAAGTTTCCAATTAAAGCGCACAACTTTTCGTCAATTAATATCGCGAGATAAGTTTTTATGATAACAATAAGTAGTAATAACAAGGCGATTGGAGTCGTCGCTAGAAGTATAATAGTTGCGCAAAATGTCAAATATTATAATTTACTACATAAATACTACTCTCTAAATCTGAATAGTCACTAATTATTCAGTGGCATACTTGGCACCAAATCGAAGTTCAACAAAAAAAGGAAGAATGTTTTTGAGCATTATACTCATATAATTAAAATATTGATATTTACATGTTAATTTCAATATTCTATTCACTAAATTTATGCACTAAAACAAAGATAATTAGATCTCATAATAAACATTAGATAGGTTAGAGATTTCATATTTCATTCACTGATTACTAGTGGCATATTTGGCACTAATATCAGTGATTATCCACTGATTTAGATTTAGAGAGTATGTTACATTAACTTAAAAAAACCTGTACGTTTCAGCTCACATTTGGACCATCTTCAGCAGAAATAATGACAAAAAATATATGTTGCATCATTGCATGTTTCGTGATCATGTCTGTAATGAGAGTGAGAGTCTTCCTTGACAAAATTGTTGACCCTTACAGTTCTTAGGCGTTCAGATCAGGGTTTTTAAGTTAATGTAACATAGAGTTTAATGTAATAAATTTTAATATTTGACACTTTACGCAACTACTTCTAACGACGACTCCTATTGCTTCGTTATTACTACTTATTGTTATATTAGATATAAGGAGTCCATTAATTTTATTATTTTATATCGATTTTATGAGTTTTTATGAATTCTATTAATGAACTTAACTATTTTTATTCTAGTCGTTTATGTTCAAAAGCTAGAAAAGGAATCGATAAACCACTGGGGCAAGTTTGGAATTACGCCAAATCGAGCCACGTCGTACGTATAAAGATTTGACGAATCTCTGAAGTTCCGAGCAACTTTCCGCACTGTAAGGATTGGAAACGAGAAGAGCGGGGGGGGGGGGGAGGACAAAGTACAGGGGAAAGGATGTAATAAGGATAACGACTTTGATAACTGGAACGCTGGACAACGACATGAAGAAAAAAAAATTCTTTATCCCTCGCGCCCTGATGTTTGCGTTTCTGATTGGCTAGAAAGACTTGGCTACATAGCAATCCCTTTTGCTTTCTTTCACATTTTCTGCTTTGTCCCTGATTCCATATCCATCTCGTCTATCTCTTTTTTTTTCATACTTGCTTCGTTCAAATCGGTCATTGTTAAGAGATAATACATTAAGCTCTCCTACCTTATCCCTCATTTGCCGTCTTAAGGACGGCAATTATTTCTTATTTTGATCCTTATTCTTATTCTAGATCCACGTTTGGCCAAGATAAACGCGATATAGGAATGTGATGATATGTGAAGAGTATATGGTAATAGTTTACGAAATGATATAAATAACAGAAGACGTCTCTCTTTTGATACATCTTCCTGTTGCGCGCGTATAAACATATACATATATCTAAAAGTCTCGAAGGGACGGAACTATCTGTCCATCGGTTTCGAAAAAATTACATTTTACAGCATTCAGCGTTGTATCTGCATCGCTGAATAGAATTGCAAGTTCTGTATCGAAACTCACGAAGTATATAGCGGGGGAGGGGAGAGGGGGTGAATACGAACCCCGCCTACCCGATTACAGATAACAACAAAAGCTAGAAAAAAGGAAAAAAGCGACGCAATTTTCGAGAGGCACTACGAATTTTTTAACGCTCGAGCGCTCAAAAGTTCGTGAACGAATTTAGGGAGGCTGACAGTAAACCGCAAAAACGCGTGCCGCAGAGAGGCACCATGCACAAAAGGAAGGCACAAGTTAAAACGAATCGCCATGAAAAGAAGGAGGAGGAGAGTGGCATTCCCAAAATGCAACAAGGGCGTGCCAAGGGTGAGAGTTGACTGTAACGTTATTCGCGTTACATTCACGTACATTCGTGTATATACGTGTGTCGTACAAATATTCTTTCTCGCCATTCCGTCGCCTTTCCTGAACGCAAATCCCACGCACATCGCTATAAATATGTCCCCGTACTAGCCAAGGATCGCGCAATTCCCATGCGAACCTTCACCGTCGATGTATAAAGGATCTGACATGCACAGTGTATTCTAACACCATCGGATGTCTTTTTAGCCACAACTTTTTTCATTCAATGCACGAACAATTTTTGTTTGGCGAAAATACGAAAAATATGAATTATGACTTATCCTTAGCATAAAATTTAATAAAAACTTTAAAAAATCAAGATATTTAAACTTTAAATTAATTATATTAAGCATTAAAATATAAGTTATGTCGTCTCTCTTCTCTTCGAAAGAATTTAATTTGTCAGAAGCTAATTATTTCCAATTGAATTATAGATATTTGCAATTTTTTATAGTGAAAAATTAATTGAAAAGTAATAAATGAAAAGTAGAATAAGATTTCAAAAATTAAAGTATTTAAAAGTTTTGTTTTTCAGGCAATTACATAAATATTGTCGTCTTTTTTTCTAAAGTTTAATTTGTTAGAATTAATTATTTTTAATTAAATTATAGATATCTTGCAATTTTCTTTGAATTGTGAAATAATAAAATTCAATAAAATCATAAAGTAATAAAATTAATCAAATGTAAATACAAAATCTGAAAAAAATAACTCATCAATCATGTCATGGTATCCCAGTCTCCAATATTTTATGACGTTCAAATCGATAGTGATCATATTTAAGGGTCGCCATATTATAAATGGGACTTCGATATTGGAATTTGCAATACACGTAATTGCACGCTATAATATTTGAGATGCTATGAGAAAAGCGTTTTCCAACAATATCTTAAAATTCCTTTTATTCAATTTATAGATTATACGCGATTAAAATTCTTGCACTATATATAAAAATAACGTGATATTTTATAATTTGCGTAAAGATTATTCGCAGTTTTAAAAACACAGAAAGTAAAATAATATAACAAAAATTTGCAGAATTTATGTCATTTCGCTTTCGCAACAACAGTTGCGTCATGTAAGTCTTTTTGGAAAAGAAATTATGCTTAGAGCTAACTTTACTCGAAAATACATCAATAGATTACGTTTCCCAATACAAAGAGAAGATGATAATACCATTTCATGCCATTATATTGAAATATGTAACATTATTTTACTCTTTCAAACTTTCGCAGCTTCACTGAAACAAAGCGTGCATTTCTGTAACTACGTGTGACCGAATTACCTAATTACCAACTATTCATGTGAAGACAATAACGTTTCAATTGTAGACATAATAGGGGTATAGACCATGCATTCCTATATATGAAATTGTCATTATTAGTTTAAAAAGAGTGAGGTAATTTCATTTACACCGATCTCTCTCTCTCTCTCTCTCTCTCTCTCTCTCTCTCTCTCTCTCTCTCTCTCTGAAATTTTCTTTCCTTCTAGATCTTTATTATTATTTTCCTTCATTTTTCTTACGTTTATTTTAACTTTATTTCATTCCTTCTTATCATCATTATTATTATTATTATTATTAATTTGTTTTGTTTCGTTTATACATATTTTATTCTGTGCTGCTATCTTTTTAATTCTCTTTCCTTTTTTGTTGTTATTATTTCTTAGAGGGCTTGGCTGGAATATCAATAAACGCCTTTGTCTATATATCTATCTCATCCTTTACAGGAATTTTTTCTCAGAAATCTAATATTGGCCAATTAATTTAATACTGACAAGTTTATTACTAAAAAAAATAATTAATTACGTATTTGGAATAATAAAAGCAGTAAAAACAGCAATGCTTTTAATATTCAAACTAATTGTACATAATTAATTACTGTTTGTTAGTATTAAACTGGCTAGTATTAAATCGCGACCAATATTAAATTTTTGTGAGAAATCCAAAGCGAATTAAAGAAATGCTAATGCGATTCAATAATTCGTTCAATATTGCGTTTTTTTTCTAACGGAGCACAAATGTTAAGATTAGGGATTACGCAATTTATACTATTACAGTTATGATTTAGATGGGTGTGCATTGCATATAGATATATAAATTAATGTGATACATATATATCTTATACATTGCAAACATGAAATTAAAAAGCAAGAAACAAAACTTTGATTCCAATTTGACACGTTTCAGTTTCGGATCGGTTGAACTGCGGTTTGCAAGCACGAATCTATACGGCGCTTATTTGATACAAGGGCTCAAAGTTTCATTACTTGCCAAATGGAACGTTCAGTTGAGTGCTAAGCAACTCTAATCTGAATGCAGAAAGTTTTGAATGCACAATACAATCGATACGCTCAAATGAGATCACACACACATACATGCCAATAGAATTCACGTATGTGTCTGTATAGCACTCAAAAAAGAAGTGTTTAATTTTGAGATAATAAAACGTTCTATTCTTGTCTCTATTTTTTAAACATTTAAAGTAAAAAACGTAAAGTGTTTTAAATCCAAACACATAGTGTTTTAAAAAAGGTTAAAATTAAAATATTTTCAGAGGTGTTTAAAAAATGGAGACAAGAATAAAACATTTTAATATTTTAAAATTAAATACTTCTTTTACAGTGTGAAGCAGTGAAGTTTTTTTTACTTTTTTAAAGAGTTTTTCTCTGGATAAAGTATTTGTAATATTTCCATGTTCTTAAGTATTAACACATTCTGTCGTCAAAAATAGCTAATAATATTTATCACAGTTTTTAACTGTCTAAGACACAATGACAATTTATATTAACAAATAACAAAAGATCTATATTTAAAAAAAGGTATTATCGTAAAGTAATTATAAAATGCGTGCAAATATAATATTACTTCATTTTAACTTTAAAAACATACTTATCTTTATTTAATAATATAAAAATGATATTTTAATTATTATTGTAAAAAACATTTTTAATATAAACATTATTTAACAATCAATTGTCACTATTTGTGCCTAAAATTAAAATATTTCCTTCTAATATTTTCTTTGTTTAATTTTTCTTTCTTTCTTTTAAAACATATTTAAAAAAAAACATTTTTGCCTTTACTTAATAAATATATTGCTATGCAAGTACGCAAATATTATTTATAATATGCGATTAATTTTATCATGTTCATTGAAATAGATTCTATTTATATCACATTATGTATATCAAATATAATAAATAATTTTGTAAAACGATATATGAGAGAGCAGAAAGAGAAAGAAAGAAAATCTTTTTAGAATAATGTTTACACAAAATACCGGCAATTCGTTCGACATATCGTAGATATGTGCACACATTCTATATTTACAGAGAACCATAAATGCGGTACCTCAGCACAGTTTCCTACCAGTGTGCAACATCTCGCAAACAGGCTTTAAAGTTGTTCGTGTGAGCACAAAACTGAGGAAGTTGAACTCTGTGGATCGTTGTTCTATATATTCGTACAAACGCTCATTGACGTTTCAGTGAAACGCAGCTAGCGCTCTGGGATGCATTGTAGTAACACGCCAACGCAATTATCCCCTCGAGATCCGAGTTTGTTCAACATTCATCAGCGTACGCTGTTTTACCAGTGGTTAACAACATTTTCGAGAATAAAGATTGTTCAACCTAGGATCAGCATACATTTTTAACAATGCGAACTGGAGCGAACAAGGTAAATTTTGTGACAATGCAAATCGGCGATTTTCATGAAATTTAACAAACGAAAGATATTGATTATTTTATAAATAAATACATATTTATATATAATGTTTCTGTCGTGTTTAAGAAAAAGTTATAATCAATTTACATAAGAAAAAGAAATGTCTCGACGTCAGTCTAGTACTATTTAAAGATTATCGAACTATGCAGCTTGCCAACGAAGCAAATTAATAATTTCTTCAATGTTGCAGAAAGAGAGAAAGAAGAGAGAATAATCATCAAAATTATTTCACATCGAAGTAAATTCCTCGGCAAAAATAAACGGCTTTTCTAACAGAACTGCACCACTACATCCACGTGTTCGCGAATGCTGCTTTCACCGCAGAAGCTACGGATAGCTGTAACTCTAAAAAAAAACTCATAATTTTCTGAGAGCAATCTGTAAAATCTTTTCAATCGTGGAAAAAAATGTTTTTTAACTCACTTTTCGAGATATGATAAAAATTGCCAGCACACAGTTGGTTCACAATTCGAATTCTGCTCGAAGATCAAAATTGAATTTGAGTCAATCAAACGAAACACGATCAGAGATGCGGAAGATGAACGTATGTTTACACCGATAGGTCGACGTGTGTACGTGCGGTGACGAAACGTCGCGTCGTTAGCTCGGTCTGGGAATATACAGAGAAGAGCAGTACGATCTCGGAAGGTAGCTGAAATGGACTCACCTCTCTGCCGGCTGGATGCAGCCACGGGGCTTCAGACTCGGGGCTCGCGGCCGGCGCAGATCGGATAGCACTGCGTGAATGTTAAGCACAGGTGGCAATATCTCCGATGGCACGGCTACGCCGCTCGAGTGGTCGGTGTGGACTGCAGAAAAGCCCGCAGATGATATCAGAGACCTAGGGGAGCACCGTATGACATCATCGCCGGCCAATCCGCACGAGCTTGCCGGGGCGCAAGCGCCGCCACCCTCCCGGCACCGAGGATGCTTGCGATATATCGCAATCGATTGCATCCCCGACTTCGCGCCCCCGACAACGGAGCCCTCTGCTGGCGGGATTTCACTCTCGGCTTTGAAATGTGGCGCCAAGTTTGTAGGCGCTGCGACATCAAGCAGCTTATATCCTAGGTTTTCCAATCTTATCGACTCGCGGAATTTTCTATTAATATTATTTTCTATATTAAAAAAATTTCTTCTTTACGATGAACCTTTTCTCTTTACAAACACTTGTAAAAGAAGTGTTTAATTTCAAGATATTAAAATATTTTCTTCTTGTCTCCAGTTTTTAAACACTTAAAAATGTTTTAGTTTAAAATTTTTTCAATAAACAAAACACTAGAATGTGTGGAAACATTAAACACTCGTTTAAATTTAAAATATCTTTTATTATTGAACATTTTTATAAAAATGTTTTAAACGTAAACACTTTAAACACTACACTTTTTACAGTGAAAATAGTGGAATGTCAGTATTTTTTTTTATTACTGGTCGTCAATCTAATAGCTCTTGAATCTATTAAACTTATATATACGAAAAAAAACAGCTAAAAATTTTATTGATTCGGCAAATCTAGTTGTAATATACAAACAGTCAATTTTCTATATTAAAATAACAAAGTTGACAGCTGAATATTAGCAATTTGTTAAACCATCAAATTTTTTTAGTTATAGATGTTGAATTCGCGCAATAAGTTATAGGTTTGCTGTACTACTCAATTTACTTTTTTTTTGGTGTAAATTTATTTGTTTATCAATAACTTCTCTTTCTTTATACGTTGTAAAATTTAGATTTTTAATTATTGACGTCAACAGTTTCAACAAAATATTTGTCAAAGAATTGAAAGCAAAAACGTTAATATAGAATCTAAAATTGTGTTCGTTGTGTCGCTACATCTCAAATGAAGTGTATATAATCAATTTGTCAGACTGACAAGCTTGACAAGAACATATGTGACCTGAGCGCGAACACATCGTAGATGCCGCTCACCACATTGTCAAGACAATCCGCAACGCGGACAGATAATAGATATCAAGCCAAACACGTGATCGTATAAATCTTATCGGAGTAGCGCTCGGATAAAAGCGTTTCGCATACATCGCTCCTCGCCTCGACATAGACAACAGGTAAGCTTCTTTGTTGTTCATCGTCGTCACAGCAAGCCGCGCTGAAATATGTAAAATTATTCTTGGATCTTTGCACGATCTTGAAACCAGCTTGCCAGCGTGGTGTTTTCGAAGCTTCGTGTATCCCTCAGGTACTCACATACATTCACTCGTTTACAAGCTCGTGACGCAAACACTAGCTGACTGCACAGGTGCGAAGAAGGCTTATGGAGGGACATTATCATATTCGTGAATACAAAAGTTTCCTTTGTAAGACGCGAGATTGCCGCGCGAGAAAGCAGGTCGAGCTTTCAACTGCCTCCGAAGAATGTTACAACAAACCACCAGTACGCGAAAATGCTTAATTTCTTGAAAAAAGTTCACTACACCAACTTTCAACAGCAAAAAGCTTCGCTGCGTGTGTTCTATTTTATATATATAAAAACAAATCTGTAAACACGCGTCAAATATTCAAGATGTTCCTAAACCACTAAACAACTTACACTCTAAATCTATAGCAATGAAATTTCACTGCATTAAATTGAAATTTCAATATAGGCATTAGTGGCAATTGCGCTAATGTTACTGCCAGTGAATTTTACTGCAAGATGAGAATGAAAAATCTATTCGATAATTGGAGTGAAAAATTTACTCCAAAAAGGAGTGAATTAGGAGGTTAGAATAATAACAGAATAATGTTATTCCAAATCCAAATAACAAAGCGGAGACGAATTTTGAACAGAGCATGCTGTCAATCTATTAACCGATTAACTTTATTTTTAATTATAAATTTTTGAAAAAAATTATATACATTATAAATTAATTTATCTACTGGTAAAAATAATGGTTTAATGATATAATGATATATACGTACATAATTTTGACAAATGATAAATATACGATAAATGATATGACAATGCGCTAAATTCATTCCTTGCAGTAACATTCAATGCATCTGCAGTAACATGCAATGTATTATCAACTAATGCTTAAATCACTTCAATTAATCGAATGAAATAGCACTCCTTTATGTAAGAGTAAATAAATTAACTTCAAAGCAATGACTTTGCTACTCACTTTTGTTAGCAGTAAAATTTTCATTGCTACAGATTTAGATGTAAAATATAAATTTATAGGAAAAACTTAAAATAAATTTTCTTCTAAAAGTTTTCTCACAAAAGTTTCGTCCAACAAGATATCGACTTCTTTGTTTAATAATTAAATTTTGATTATTGTAAAAGTAATAAGAAAGATAAATCTGAATTATTTCAATATTATTCATTGCCATAGTTTTGTAACTTTATTAATATTAATAACATTTATAACTTAACTTTATCATAAAAGCAATAAAGAGGATAAATCTAGATTATTTCGACATTATTCCTATATATTCTGTGAGTTACAGAATTAGAGGAATAATTTCGAAATAATCTCCTTTATTGTTTTATCTCCTTTATTGCTCTTATAATAATTAAGTTATTTAATTATAAAATATTTTGTTCAAAATATATATAATAGCCTTCAGCTTTGAAGCATTGCATCAATGAGAGGACGAGTAGCTATTTGACATTGTGTCTCTAATTTCTTCGTACGCTTGTATTATACTCCGTTTTAATAAATAAAGGTCAATTAACGAGTACTTTATGCTTCAAAATAAACAAGACTAAAAGTTATTTTGATATTCATTCCTTTAATGTCCTATAATTTAAGAAGTTAATATTTGTTAAACAAAGCGTTTGTGAAACGCTATTTCTTAAACAAATTTCTAGAAGAAAATTTTATTTATTTTAAGACCCTAAATTCATATTTCAAATTTGGCGATTTAACCCAAGAACGTCTTGTACATTAATAATTGTGGTGGAAAATAAATATTGAGTAAGATTTCCTGGTCGATTTTTGTCTGACGTAACAAATGGTGTATGGCAACAATTTACGGAAGCATTCATCAATTCCAGAAAAGCGTCTACCCTCTCGTCAAACAACAAGATGCTGATATCTTCCGAATCGATTTTACATTCCGTGATTTCGCTTTAGCTACGTATAAAGGGAGCTGTGTGTATTCCGCGTATTTATGAAACTACAAGCGATACATGCGTGTCTACACATGCTGAAGTCTGTTCCCTTCGAATTCACGTAAAGGTAATATGAGGAATGGTCGAATTATGCGACATATTGCACGGTTCGAATCCGCCCTCACGCACATAGTCGGATATTCGGGAAGAAAAAGCGGTGTTTATAAGCAAGGGAATTTGTTTCGACTGACTGATTGCGCATTGCTTTGTGCTACAAAGGTGGATCCTGTTATTGGATATTGAAAAGTTCAATTCGAAACGCGATCAACCACCAAAAAATATTCGCCAACGTATGCATTTAATTCAATTGGGAAGCAATTTATTTAATTCCAATTTTTATTATTATCTTAAGAGTTCAATAATTTCCTCGTATAAAGAGCTAACCAGGTCATTATGGCTGTATTGTTGATGGGATTTCGAGTGAGATCGATCATGCTCTGCGTAAAGCTGGAAATATGCTCGAATCAATCACAAAGCCAGTCGCGAGATTAAGCTGCACAACGACCGTTAGTCTCCTTTATTGATCAGGAATGCTTTACTGCTCGCTAAAATTCGCTGCACGACCTTTTGGGGTGATTGGAGATTAGGAGGCTAATGTGCGGATAGCTCTAGCAATGTGGAGGATATACGAAAGATAAATCAGCAGTTTCGGGAACTATTACAGCACAGCAGGTATCGAAACCGTATAATTAATCGAAAAATGCTGAAGGTATTAATATTAATAACATAGGGTAAAATGGGCTTTTTCGTCTATTTCTCGATAACGTTTATGTTTCTGAACAGCACATGTTAATTATTTAAAGATTGTGCTTGTATTCTCAAAGAGCAATCATGATTGTATAATGTAATTGTATAAAGCACATCACTGCAAAGAGATATTATTTGCAATCGTAAATTATTACTTTAAAGTTGAAACTGATGGAATAATCCCGCCCTACTTTATTATTAACATATTTATAATTTTATAATTTATGTATTGCATATAAAATGTATGTAACATTAATGTATATCCTCGAAATAGAAACGTGAGCCAAAAAGTGAATACAAAAACTGTAAGATATTCCATTGGCCCTGACATTTAGCCCTCCTTTGCCCAGATGATGATAATGCTTTTAATCAACGTAACGAGCTATCTCAAACTTGACGTCAAAGTTGGCTGCATAAATAATCATGTCGCATGAATAGGGCGACCATACGCAAAACCATTTACGACGCGATGGACGAAATCACGCGAATATCGCGAGCGGAGATTTTCCAGAAAAATTTGATGGCGCAATATCGCTACGAAAAAGGCAATAAGAGTAAATTGACGTCTTGGAAAGGAGGCTCGGGGTGCTCGAATACCAAGCTGCCGTTGCCGGCTTATTTCGTCCCGTTTCTCGGTACCGTGTCTGTACTCCAGAATACTTTCCTCTCTCCCTTTCTCGGTACGTTAGAGGGTGAATTGAGTGGCGCAAGGAAAATTATTAAACAGTTCCTTTAGATCTTTCCGAGGCTCGCGAGTGCATTAATTTATGAAGATATGAGAAATAAACTAAAAAAGAATGGCTAAAAAATATTATTACAGTATCCTCCATGAGTTTAGAAACACATTATAAAAATATGCTCTCGAGAAAAATTTTTGCTTATCATAATATGTGCCCCTTCGAATCCAACAATTTTTTTCTTTGATATTTTCTCGTATCATTAAAAATAATGAAGATATTTTAAATGATCAAGTTAGAGGAAACACCCTGTATAATAACATGATATTAAAATATGGAATTTTAATTAAAATGTGATTCATACGAAATCTAATTCTTCGCGGAGCCATTTTACAATTTTTACAGAGTCTGAAATCAACTTGCGATCAACTCTTTCTCAAATAGTTTATCATTTTTATAGAAACCGTTATACTACAATTAAATGACCTGTGATGTGTATATACAACGTTGTATATAAACAAGTGACAATAAACCAAAGCGTGAAATTCAACTTTAAGCACTCAATGCTGTGAAATAATTATCCGTCATCTTTTTGGCATGTACAAGCTTATAGATTAGGCGTATCCAATTGGAGCTTCGGAGCCCAAACGCCATCGAGGCTAAAAAAAAATCAATATGGATAAGATTTCGGAGACTGTAAAGTGTTAATACGAGCGACGCTTATTAATACTTTACAGTCCATGAAATTTTAATCATATTGAATTTTTTGGCGTCGATAGCTTTGAGATATCCAAGGAAACTTGTTATAAATGTTCTAGATAAAAATGTTTATCGTTATTTAGACATCATATGATGTATTTATCAAAAACATGTACACTGAGAAAAAAATATAGTCAATTTTAATAAATATTTAATTTAATAAATATTAAATATTTTTCAATATTGCCAACTAAACATTTACTTATTGTACAATAAATGAATATTTGTTAAGTAAAAAAAAGATTATTAAATCAAATTTATATTTCTTGTATCAACTAAATATATCTTTATATTTAATAAATATTTAGTTGACAGTATTCAACTAAATATTTATTAAAATTGACTATATTTTTTTTCAGTGTAGATCGCTATTAAGTAATTGTTTACCAGTAAAACGTAGGGTATTTCCAAACTTATGGAAGGTATTGTACCTATTCAACAATCTCTATCAACAATTCTTTAAAAGACAAAGTGTTTACGTAAGAGCTTGTAAATTTTAAAAAACTTGTAAATCGTAACAGAACGTTGAATGTTGCATTGAATTGGGGTTCCTCGTAGTCAGCACGCCGTCACTGTTGCCCAACGCGTGTTTCCATCTCGCAGATTTACATAAGTGACTTATGGTCAGCGAGTATTACCCTCGTGGTAGGGTCGTTCAGTCGTATCTTTGATGCGTCGTACGCGCAGGGATTTAAATGAGGGACGGTCGTTAAGGGAACCGGTGTGAAATATCACGCGAAAGTATCTGCTTTCGTTATTCGCGGATATTCACGCGTGATGTTTACAAAAGACCAAGCGATCCGATTCTTCCTGTTTTTCCAACAACTTCTCATTTCTCATCGTTAAATATAATTTGCAATTATATTTACGATTTTAAAATTTTATGATCCAGGCTTATCCAGGCTTTTTTATTCTCGTCTATCAAAATCGCGATTTGACTAACAAGATGATATAATCCAATGAAGCAATTAAAAATTCATCATCTGCAACATCATTGTAACTAAATATATACCTCCGCCGGTGATAATGATCGAATTTCGACATTACGTTAACCGTTCGATTAATTAACTCGACAATACTTCCCTAATAGAGTGGTTGCGGCATTCGATTAGCCATCGAAATTATATTCATTAAATCGAGAAAATCCATTTCCGTACAACTAGATATCTCTTCCGTACTTGCTGAATATCCCATCGTTTGCAAGCTATATTACTGTCGCGCAGATAACGCTTCCAGGTTCATCGTATCCAAGATTAAATAACGCGAGGCCAGCAGAAATTTTCACAGTGATATATAACGATGTGACACGTGATCGCAGATTTAATTTAGAGATTGTACATCGCCAAAGCGAACGTAATACGATACGTGACATGAGTGCGTATATGTGCGGCGCAATCATAATTACGTTTGCGCGTGTTGCCAATTTTTCATATATAATTAGCTGTCATCAATTAACGCTTACATGATGCTATTCTATCATGCGTTGACTCGTCTGGCAGAGAAGTGCGATATTTTTTTTAGTCGTACACATATGAGATCTCGGATTTTTCTGCATTTTTTATTTTATCCATGGAGTCAGCAAATAATTCAAAGCCGATTTTTTTCCGAAATCCTCTCTCCAACGAGAATTTATAAGAGAAAAATATCAATTCTGATTTGATCGAGGAATTCGTGCGCGAAGAGAAATCGCGAGATATCTCTGCGACGCTCTGCAATATCACAGAGACATATGAATAATCGTTAATTAATTCCAAGCACGGCGCGTGCAAAACGACCCGTCGGCGAAAAAACACGCCCGCCTTATATTCTCAATTTTTTATCTGCATATGTAACGAGCATAATAAATACCAGTGGCGGTTACCATTTGGTGACGCGAAGCGCATAGCAACGAGAGCAAGCATTTTTTTTCCTCTCCAGCCTTATAGTCCCGCCCGAGCGCGAGCGTTTTATCTGGCGTAGCAAAACGTGGAAGCAGTTCTCTATCATGAGCGGAACGTTTTATCAGATAAAGTCGCGCTATCGGTCTCGGCAGATAAGGGAACGGTGACAGGCTGACGATGACACACGGTGCCCGTGCTTTTGGAAGTGTACGTGTCGCTCTGGATATTTTTTTTCCCCGTTTCCTATCGCGCGTGTAATTCTTGCCTCTGTTTTCCATCTCGTGTGGAGAATAACTAAATAAAGTAAGTGGTATCGTTAATAAAAATTCAACGGTCTAAAAAAAAGTCGTCGAATTGCATAATAAATATTGGCATATGGTATGAAAATATGGTATGAAAATATGTACGATAATAATAACTAAAAAGAGTTGAATGATCTCTCTATAATTTTTAAGATTCGCTTTACGATTAAATATTTGAAATAAACTTTTATAAAAGTCGTCGATCATTCGTGTGAGTGGATATCAGTTATTATCGGAGAATCGGTAACGTTTTTCTCGTGAGCGTTATCAGGTACAAAATTCAAAGCGCACTTGATTAAATAATCACAGGTCATATCTCTGAACGAGCACACTAGCGCCGCGCATTCGTCCTAATCCTGTTTGCACTTTAGCCGTAACCCTCGTTCGCCTCTCTTAAGTCCTCCATTATTCTATATTGAATTGCACATAAATCTTCATAGCAAAAGAGCAACTTGGCTTGCGCTTCTACGCGAGTGAAAGGGCACAGAGTAATTTCTCTTCATCTTCTCGCGGTAGGAGCAGAGCGAGCGGCCGGTTTTTCTTTGGCTTTGCTTGTACTCAGTTGAGAAGTAGATTCGTCTCAATCTCGGTCCGAAAGACCGATAAGAAGGACAACCGAAGGACTATAGCACTAAATAACCGCCTCCTCGATAGGTCATGGATACTCTGTATCCGAATCTCTACGAGCGCTTCAAGACCGAAGGCCTCTGTCCCATTTGCTTCATGGAGATGGAACTGATGCCCAGATACTCGTGCATTAACGGGCACACCGTATGCCATCGTTGCAAGCCTTATTATTACAATTGCTTCACGTGCGCAGCACCGTTGGATATGGAGATCCTGTCGTCACAGAAGGACACATCCCAGCCATCGCGTCGTTATGACGATTATAATCCTAGCGCGCCGTCGATGAACGATTTTCTGGACTATGAAAGGAGAGTTTGGGAACCGTTCGTGCCTTCTGAAAATCAGCATCTCGAACCCTGCTCGTATTCTTATCTAGGATGCTGGGTGAAAATACCAGAGCATCTACGAGCGCTTCATGAGTCGAGGTAAAAACAAAAGCTTTATTCTTGTCGTCATTATCAATTTGTAATCTTCAATTGTTAATCGCATTTTGCATGAATTGCATCCATTTTTAGAGCTTTATAGATAGTAACAAAAGTAGCGCAAACGCCCCTTTAACTTAATCTAGATTAGAAATCAACCATTTTAAGGAATCACTGAATGCTCATTGAATGATAAATTAGATCTAAAATGATGATTGAAAAGAGAAGAGTCAATAGCAAAATGTGATTATCAGTAATTGCACATTCATGATATCTTATACATTGTTGCAAAATTGCAATCTGTTTCCCTATAGAGTTTTTTTTTTTTAGAACATATAAAAAGAAGAGCATAAAAAATCACAGCATCAGATGTAACTCTGCGTTTTAAGAATACTGTTATTGAATTACTGAAGATGGCCAGATTGTGGCCGAAACGTTTAATGTTTTAATTAATGTAATAATAATTAAATATCACAAACTATAACTTGTGCTATGGTTTTTTATGCTCTTCTTTTTATATGTTTTAAAATTATAACCACGTTAGTTTTCAAGATATATTTTTTTTTAGGTTCTCTCGGAATCCGGTCGGATATCCGATTCGAAGAAATTGCCTTCTCGGATATCCGATATCCAGTAACCGATAATTTTACGATCCGGTGCTTCCCTAATGAGAACAATTAACTTTGAATTTTATCTCATGAATAAAGAAACAAAAAGTAAAGATAATTTGTAAAAATCAAATATTTTAGATAAAGATATCATTAAAGATATTTATTAAATATGGGTTACATTTTCAAATATAAATTCTTAAAGATTTTTAAAAATATATCTAAAAAATGAAAATGTTAAAACTGTTACGTAAAATGTTACGAAACTGTTACGTAAAATGTTATTATTTTAATATATTGCCTAAAATGAAAAATTATAATTTTATATTTTCGGCTATGAGCAGACACAGAGGGTCGCAAAAAATTAATTAGCGAGCTACAGGTTATGCATCATTATTCTAACATAACGCAGGTGTAATATATTATAATCATAACTTTCTCTAATACAACACACGAGTCACAGTACAGTTATATATTGTTGGACAAGAAATTGTAACTAGCAATTAATTATGGTTCTGTTAGTTGGGTTTGCTGGGTTAATGCTGAGATATTAAAATCATAATTTCAGGTGCCAGTTTCGACCGTACTTGGAGGAGAAACACATGCCAACCGATCTTCATCATGGCCATGACGATTTAGTAGAATGTTCGTACTCTGCAGCAGGATGCAGGATACGAACAGTGCCGTGGAGACGCAGCATTCATGAGCAGTATTGCATCTATAAGACCAAGGACATGTTTCAAATCGTGAACGATATGAGCAATGATTTCGCGTCTGCGACAATCGCCGATAACAATTACAGCGGCGATCCCGAAGAATTGGTGCAATGCAAGTTTAAGCAGTATGGTTGCATGGTGAATATTCCGAGGAGACGAAAATACATACACGAGCAGAAATGCAATTATAAGAGCTATGAAGGAAACGTATTTCAAAATATGAACGATATAAGCGACGGTTTCGCATCCTCGACAATCGCCGATAATAATTATGGCGGCGATCCCGAAGAATTGGTGCAATGCAAGTTTAAGCAGTATGGTTGCATGGTGAATATTCCGAGGAGACGAAAATACATACACGAACAGAAATGCAACTATAAGAGCTATGAAGGAAACGTATTTCAGAATACGAACGATATAAGCGACGGTTTCGCATCCTCGACAATCGCCGATAATAATTATGGCGGCGATCCCGAAGAATTGGTGCAATGCAAGTTTAAGCAGTATGGTTGCATGGTGAATATTCCGAGGAGACGAAAATACATACACGAACAGAAATGCAATTACAAGAACCATCAAGGAAACTTGGACAGATTCGATTATTCCGCGCAACCAGAATTAGATCCTGACGAGCAAGTAGAATGCAGGTGGTCCGAATATGGCTGCCGAGTCAGACCGAAACGTTATCGTAAGCAAGTTCACGAGGATAAATGTAATTACAGGAAAGAATTGCCATGAATGCAGCGTTACATTTAAGCCAATCTTAAGATACTCTCATGAGTACAACTACAATTTTTAGCCTTAATTATACCAAACTAAACTAATGTTAATATTCAGTAAATTAGTGTAATTCTCGCAACATGCTAATGTTTATCAGAGCGAGATTACAAAATATTCTTTTTCTGAATTGTGATTTTGTCTTTTGAGAGATATTGATCAACATGCTCAATCATTCTCAATCTCTGAATCGCATAAGACACAAAGACGTGGAAACTGATTGTTTCCTCTCGTAATTGTTGAATTAAATGGAATGCTAGTTGGAAACGCGTATATTCCTCCCTTCTGTAGCAGAACAAGTAACTGAAGTGTCGATATCAATACAGAACAGAGTCGACAATTCTATTAATAGGTAACAAGCTGCGAGTCGAGCTCGTCAAGATAACAACAATTAGCAAACAACAAAGTGAATCTGATCATCGACGGCGCCGAGATGCGGAGCGATTTTGTAGAACGCATTAACGGCGATTTCCAGGAACTCGCAGGGATAATACAGAAGAGGATTATTTACTCTCTCCGCCACTCTCCGTTCCCGCGCGAGATAGCGAGACTTCCGCCTGTCGTTCCGGGGATCATCTTGAGCATGATCGTCCAGAATGAGGGAGTGATGGCGTGGCTGGGATATCCAACACCTGCAGGCTAATGGTGGGTCTCCCTGTACGCCCACGACCGCATCACCATCGCTCGACGAAACGACACTTACACGTTTATAACATCCCATTTATAACGTCGGCATGGGCAAAGGATGGCGCGCAATTCTGTCTCGATGCGCGATTGTAGATGGTATCCTGATGTCTCGAAGTCAATAAAATATATCAATATCAGAGACAAATTGCGCCATTTTATTTGTAGTCGTTTTATTCGTATAATAGTTAACCTTTCGGTATTATTCTACATATATCATTTTATCACATATTTACCACACTATTATAAAAAGTATTGCATAAAAATAAACATATTGTAACAATTTTTTTTTTCAATTAAAATGCTAAACACAAGAAGTCTCACAATAATAAGAAAATGTAGCTTCATTAATAAAAGTTATAGCATATACAGTAGAGTAAAAGTAAACTCGGATACGCCACATTAAAAGTGGCTTCAAAGAATTAAAGGAAAATTATATTCTTTGTGAAAAATTATTATCAAGTTTAGAAAAAAAATAATTTACGTTAGATTATTATGTATATTTATGGAAAATCATATTGAAAAATCAGCGACACTCTGTAGAAACGCAAAAACGAACATTGAAATCTATTTCTTGCGCCATGAAAATCTGAGACGGTCCCATGGGTACGCCTTCGTTTCTACTAAATAAATATCGAATGGATCGTGTCGCGAAGAAACTCTTGTCCGTATACAATGCTAGCAGTCTGTCATCTCGTTTGGTCAGAACTTTAACGTTCGACACTGCTCCGACGGACAAAGGGATGCAGGGACTATTTTACATGGTAAAGACCAAAAAGGACCTCTGACCAGCGAATGCCTTAAAGAGGATACCACACCAGACCTAGGTTTATAATCGTACAAAAAGGGAATGCCATTTCAAATTACGCTCAGAAACAATCGGGGTGATTCTTATTCAAGACAATGCTTAACCCCACGATAGCTACCCTTTACCTTCTTTAATTGCATTTCGGATTATTCGCTGATTTTTAATTAAACAATTTACAAAGAGATTGCGCACTTTAAAGACGATACTTTATTGTAACTGATTTTGTTTGGAAACATCTGCTACTTCTGATTCATGCACATAAATTTATTTCGCGCGATTGTATATTATAAAAAATTTAAATTTGTTTCATGCGTGTTCGGCTTTGTTTCGTCATTTCTTAGAATGTAAATACTTTCGCGTGCGATCTCATATTTTTTTCATAACAAATAAAAACAATTAAGGAAACATATTAAATTTATAATGAAAAAAGATGTTCGCTTTCTACTTCAATAAATCAGAAAATCGTGACACCGCATTAATATACATATTTGTTATTTCTATGTAAAACAGCGACGCGAAAGGAAAAGTTGATGATGGATAAGGGGCGATTATCAGACGAAAGTTAATGGCCTTTTCTCCTCATTAAAACCTCTCTCGCATAAATTAATAAGCCGATCAGCGTTAGATGATGTAAAATAAGACGGCACCTCGTCACCGTGTATTTAAGAAGCTAGGTGAAATAAATGCAGACACGACAAGTTAAAACCGGCTGCTTCGTGGGATTGAGTGAAGGGATGAAAGGAGAAGATGCGAGTAAATTGCACCCCTGGGGACGAGCCTGACGAGTGGCGCGAAAGACGCAACAAGCCAGAAGTCAGCCAACTTTAATTAAGACAACGTTGCAGACTAGATATAGGCTCGAGAGTTTATATAAGAACTCGGACCTGTAACATTTTTTCAGCTATAAGTTTTTAGGACGTAATATTTAGGAATAAAACGATAGGAATATAACATATTTCGTTATCACTATGTATTCTAAAAATTTATCTTTTAATTTGTTACATAGTTTTATTGTAGTTTGAAATCAAATTTTTCTAAATGAAAAGAAAGAATTAAAAAATTATTGTCTTTCGATTTTTAATATTAAATTTTTGTAATCAATTCTCAGATTGCAAGCCTCTTCAAGAAAAAGAGAAAAAGAGAATCAGGTCGATTTAAAATTTAATAAAGGATAAAATTTTATTACTATATTTGCCACGCTCTTAGCTTAATTTTTAACAAATCTTTTGAACTGCGCAACTTAAAAGCTAATGGTCTCTCAATGTTTTTGTTGAAAAAAATTAACTTCAAATTAATTAAAAAATTTCTAGGTAAATGATGACTCGATAGATCTAAAGTACCTCTTACGTTACAATTAAATATCGGTTTGTTTTGTAATTGTATATTTTTTTAAAAAGCATATTAGGAAGTAAAACCAAAATAGAAATTTGTCTTGTAAAAATTATGTGGTATCAAGAGAGTATCCGATCTCTCTCTCTCTCCTCTCTCTTTCTAGTGAGATGTGTTTCTCTCGAGATGTGTCTCGATCTGCAGCACGGTTGTAGATCATCGCGTGTATGCTCGTAAAACATATCGATAGCGCAGGGGATTTGGAAAGATCGTGTTCCCACGTAAATACCTCACGCCAAAAAATGACGGCGTTCGTATCTTTCGACTGCCGCCTGCGTATCGCATGGCACGCGAGCTCTATAATTCACGTTAGCGTTGCACGTCGACCGCGTGGGAGAGCCGACCGATCGTATCTCAATTTCGTCAGGATATAACTACCGGGACGTCAATGTAACGAACAAATCCGTGTAACCGTTTCTGATCGGAGCATCTGATCGCGCGGCACGTACGCGATTATCATCCAAGCGAGCTCGAGAAATAAAGATTTGCGACGAGTAAACATCCATCAGACGGAAATCCAATGGAAATCGTAACGTATCAAAATACAAGCTCAAGGAAGATTATACGTAACACTGAAAATATCATTCGCTAAGATGTTCTTTAACTCGTTTCTAATTAATACTCTGAAGCTGAAATTTGTAATATAGTTAAGGACGTTGGGTCTGTAAAACTTATTTAAATTATTATGTGTTAATTAAAAGGCAGTAATTTCAGGAAATTACAATGACAAAACTCGTATAAAAAGAATGAATACTAATTGTAAGTATATTTTAATAAAAATAATCTAAATTTATAGATGTAACATAAAGAATATTGTTTGGAATTTTTGACAAAGAGATTGAAGTGAGTCCGATAAATTTATCGTCAGTTTCGAAGAATTAGTAAACTAAATAAAAAAATTGTTACATATTATATTAGGTGTTGGAATTAATTCGTAGCGTTTTTTAATGAAAGAATGTTATTTATTTCACATGAGCATTAAAAAATACATTAATGAAAGTACTTCCCATCACTTGTAAAACGCTACGAATTAATTCCAACACCTAATACTTTTGAAGAGAACATTAAGATAATGGAAGTCAAATGATTTTCCTGTTATAACGATAATTAATCGCTAAACTTACATAGCCGATTTTTTAGAAAATCGGAAAAGCATTGAAATTTTAAACACTACTTGTTACGTACAATTTTTTTCGTTAAAATAATATAAAAGATTATTAAAAAATTGATATTAATATCTACTTCATGATTTGCAAGACAATCTATTCATTCTTGTATACATTAAGATTAATTATCATCAGACGACAACTTTTCAGAAAAGCAATCATTAATAAGTAGAAACGATCACAAGAGAAACTTTCCAGTACTCATCGACTAATAATTAACGCTATGATATTTTATATTTCGGGGCACGTCCGTGGAACAAACGATTTCTGTGTTCGGTGGCGACAAACTTTTTCCCGCAGTATTAAAATTCTTAATACAACCCTTTCGCACTAGAATGGGGATGAATGCGAGAGTACATTCATGACGGTGGAAAGACAGGCCGAAGAGGAAGAGGTACGTCTCGAGGAAAAAGCGAATTTAATGAAACGAGAAAAACCCCGGTGAAGGTGTATTTGTAATGCAAATATCTGACTCTCGGAGGGACGGAAAAATGAAAGCGTCGAAACAGACGGGAACGAAATCGAGCGTCCCATCGTTCTCGCTAATCCGATTTCGAATTCTTCGTCGTTTCGCCCACTCACTCGCTCGAATCACGTTCTTCGACGCTGAGCAATCTTAGCAAAAAAATCCTAATTTTCCTTTCCTTAATTACTTCAGGGATTCGATAAAATCTTAAAAACATCGCAATACAGAAATCGCAATTATCGGCAATTCAACAAAAATTTTAGAAATCGCAATACAGGAATGTTCAATTATCTAAAAATCACACACAGAGAAAAATGTGCAGTATTATAGATATACTAGAATTCTAGTAAACTTTATGGAATTATCAAGTTTATATAAAGATACGTGCTTACTTATATGAAATTTTCTTTACATTTCTGGTAAATGGGATTGTCGTATAATTATTATTCTTACTTTATCGACAAAAATTTTTTCTTTAGCATTGACAAAATTTATTTTACTGCATAATAAAATATATACATGTATAAAAGTTCTGAAAGTTGTTTATGCTCGTCAATCTTGAAAATAGTATGATTTACTTTACTGTAAATATAATTTGCTTTACTGAAAGTAAAGTGATTTATTTTACTATAATAATCACTTGAAATGATGTACTATAATCATACTGTATTTTTTATCTTAAATCTCTGATATTTTTACTTTTAGGCAAATAAAATTTATCACAAATTCAGTAAAAATAGCCAGAATATTTTTACTAGTTTTGTAAGATATTCATCTCTCAATTATTTTTTCTCCGTGCAATTCGGTCTAACATTGCCAAATGATTCTGTCTCATTAGACACGCATATTAGTGTTATTTTTACGCGATTAAAATCATACTGTTTAATATTTCAATATGAAACGACATTTGCGAAAGCGGAGTGATGTTGGAAGAATCGAAGGAATCGTTATTTACTGAGAGTCAACTATTGTCCCTTTTCGACGGACGCATTGTCGAATTAAGAGCTTTTGTCGCAGAGAACGCCTGGGGCGAGCATCTCTGTTCGTTTCATGACATTTCCCATCCATTTCTCTTTCTCCATGATTTTGACGTGCTTCTCCCTTTCTGCCAGTCGCGCCAAATGAAAGCACTTTTCCGCCGAATAGACAAAATAAATCGAGTCGCGCATGACAATGCCGTGATAATTTTGCAACAATACGCACTCGCCCATCGTCGGACGCACGAATAAATACGCACTCGCAGGAAACGCGCGCGAAAAACGGACGAGATATCGGTAGGGTTGAAATACCCGTCGCGTTTCTTTTCCAACAGCGTAACGGTTGAACGTCAGGGTGAATCAGCGTGAGATAATACGTGCCGAAATGGCCTTCTCGCTGGTGTACTTTTTCTGAGACTTCAAAAAAGAAATTATCCTCTAATGGAAGCTTATTTTATGTCAAACAAACGAAAACATCATAAATAAATAGCAAAAATCGTACGTCAGTATTATTACTGTAAATATTTTAACGCGTTTTATCACACACGCTCAGAATAAATCTGAAAAGTATGCATCAATAAAAAAAATCGATCATAAAAGTACTAAAAAGCAGCATTAAAAAGTAGGACGTGAAGGTTTGAATCTAACAATGTAACTGGACATAAATCTAAAAATATTGTAATTTTGTTGCATAATGAAAATAATTATATATAAAACGTTCTAATTAATTACTAGTAGAATATCAAAAGATTTTGCAACATTGTTCATCATGCTTGAAATTTTCGCGTACACTGTTAGATGTGAAAGGAGTAGGTAATAATATCCTAATTCCTTGAATTAAATAACATTTTTATTATTTTTAATTTCCATGTATGTTAATGTAAATCAATTCATTGCCTGTGATTAATTTTAAAGTAAACATTGTTTATATTAACACATTCAGTAAATAATAAACTAAATCAAGTTAATATATTTTCTTCAGTTAAATTATTTAATTCCATTGTTTTAGTCAAATTAATAATATATTAGATAATAGGGTTGGGAAGTAACTTTAGTTATTTATAACTAAGTTACAAATACAATTATCTTTTTTCAGTAACTAAATTAACTTGATTTCTTTTTTCCATCTGTAAATGTAACAACATTTCTTCCAGCAACTAATAACTAATTTAACAGTTACTTCCACAGTTACTTTATATTTTTAATTTATTTGATAATTTAATGTGGTTAAAAACTGAATTTTAAGGATACTACAAATGTTTCGAAGTATTTTTTTGATTGATCAGCAAATTGTAAACGTAAATTTTTTTTTTTGATAGCCCTAATGATATCGACGTCACTCATATTGTTCTGTTATGATAACAGAAAAGTAACTGAAAAGTTATTTTTTTAGTAACTGTAACGAGTTAATTTTTAGTCTTGATAACTTGGAACTGTAACTAGTTACTTTTGAAAGAAAAAAAAACTGTAACTAGTTATTTTTAAAAAATAATTTTTCTAATCCTAGATAATAGCAGTAGCGATCTAAAGAAATAATTAAAAATAACTCAAATTATAAGTATAATTTAACATTATAAATTTAACAGAGTGTAGCTAAATTTCTAAATACATTTTTAGATACTTCAGCAAAATTGTTTTTCCCGTATAAAGAACTTTCTTAATTACGGTATTTATTTACAAAAGCAAAAAAAAAATAAGGTTAACCAAGTAGAAGGGGCGATATGGCACGATGATTTATCAACGATAATTAAAGGGCCGAACGTCACCACCGGCTGTGTGTCGATGACCAACGACCGATGCGTGAGGCTCGTATTAATAGGCTATTTTAATATCCACCCACTACCAATTCTAATCTTAGAAAATCCACCGAACAAATGTTCGCGCGAAGTTTTATCAGCGGTACCATGCAAAATCAATCGCTAAGTGCGAGCAAATCTGATTTAAAAAATATATAAAGCTGTACGTCAGCTTTTAGCAATTTTCATTGTTCTTTTCCTTTCGCCGAAACACATCGGCATTATAATAAGCTTTCAATGATAATCGTCCCCATGAAAGAATTGCGGAAATGGAACCTCTTATTTCTCCATTTCAGCTTCATCACGAAATCGCTCACACATATGTAATCGTCTGTACCAGAACACTCGGAGTCTATCTTGTTGCAGACAAACAAGCACGTGAGAACCCTTCGCGACGAGTTCTTTTGAGTTCGCTCAAGTATCGGAAGAAGTTAGATATGGTTACAATGATGCAGAAAAAAGGAACTTTTTAATGGCATACCCAGGTGTTAGGATCCCTATCGACGTTAAGCTGTACCTAAAGCTTGGTCTTTCAGCACGGCACCCTCCTGTATGGGCTAAACAGCCTTCCTTATTTCCCCGGTAAGTCCTCTTGGCTGCAATCTCCTTCCCTTAATTGCAATAAAGAGAGTATAGCACTAAAGTAAAAACTTATCGTCCTAATGAAGCGTTTCTTACTATCTTATATGACATAAAATTGTTCGTTCGATCGTCGTTATTATCTAATATTTGCAATACTTAAATATAAAACTGAATACTTTGTGTTATTTCTTTACTTAATTAACTAATGTTAAAATCATTCGACTTCTTCGGTTTACCTTGTTTATTGCGTATTTTTAAAGCAGTAATATATATTACATATAAATTTATCATTCTATATAGCAAATGATATATAAAATTACTGACGTGAAAATAAAATATTTTGAACTATATTAAAATATGTTGTCACAAATATTAAAAAAATATTTTATAAAGATATAAATACATGTAAGAATTAATGTTCTACATCAATGTTATATATCATGTCAGATTTTCAAATATTGTCGCAGTGTTCGATCAATGTTTTACTTTCGAAAGTGATAACCATGAAACGGTCTCTATATTTCTATCTTTATCGCCTGTCAATCTAACGAATCATTTCATCCAAGTTCTCTTTGAGATCTCCTTTACTACCCTCGAAATCCCCGGGAGCTACTATCGCCGGTGGTAAAATCCAGCGCCTCGATATCCACTTCTGGACTGCAGGAAAAATGGGAAGCGCGTGAGAGGTGCGTGGCTGTGCAACATTGAGAGATAATATACGAGCTCGGTGCGGTTCTGTGTGCACGAACTTGATGTAGAGACCTCTTTTGAAAAGTGGCTGTCCTTGTTGGTACCACCAGCAGTTTTCGCCATGATTTACAGGTGAGCGCGACGTCAGGCGCTCCGGCGCGGCGGTGCTCAGTCAGTCTGACTCAAGGATTATCTTACTACTACGTACAGTAGAAAAGAAAACGTTGGATACAACGAATACCCATTATTACGTCGAACTCATTTCCAATGTTTAAGCGAAAAACAAATGCGTGCTGTTACACTCTACAAGAAACAAGAAGAAATTAACTTTGTAACTGAATAAAACATTTTTTATAAATATATGTTTAAATGAGGTAATAGAAATAATTGATTCAAAAAAGATATGTTTCATTACATATAAATATTTTAAAAAGTATTACTATTTAACAATTTACAAATGCAAATAAAACTAATAAAATTGACGTCAATTTTGTTTTGGTAATAGTGATAATTTTAAAGCTATTTCAATGCAGAACGTAATTATCATTTCTTAATTAGAATAAACCGAGACAAATCAAATCACAGGACAAATTAGATAATATAAGTTTCAAGACAATTAGTCGACAGTCGTCGTTAGATTTGTTAGTTTTTTGTTTCAAACGAGTTATTTTATCGTATTATTTATTTCCGCGCGCTTCTCTTTTCATCGGAAACAATAGATAACAG
This sequence comes from Acromyrmex echinatior, assembly GCF_024713525.1. Lineage (NCBI taxonomy): Eukaryota > Metazoa > Arthropoda > Insecta > Hymenoptera > Formicidae > Acromyrmex > Acromyrmex echinatior. The sequence continues at coordinate 4,642,514 of NC_141870.1, forward strand.
TTCTGTATTGTGTGATTCAGTATCAGTCGACGATACAAGCGCGAAGATATAAACGCATGAACAAATTTTGTCTCTTATATAAAATCATAATTTTAAAAAATCACCAATTTTGTAACGAAAAAAACGTTGTAATTCTTACATGTATTTTGAAATTTATAGAAATTATAAAGATTTTTAGGGTGCGTCCAGATTATCGAGCTGAAACTCGAGCCAAATTTCAAGCTACGAGCATTTCGGTAAATATTTGTTTTTTTGTCGAACTGCGACATGAAAGTTAGCCGAAATGTTCACAGTTTGAAGTTTGACTCAAATTTCAGCTCGATTGTCTGGATGCACCTTAAAAATCTTTATAATTTGCATAAGTTTTGACGTAATAATTAACGTTCTTTTTTGTTACAAAACAAAATTTGTGATTTTTTTGAAATTATTTTATATGATTTTATATAGTGTATGATGTGCTATATCAGTCTACTAAACTGATAATGCGCTTCAATTTCGGAGTGAATCGGACAATTCCTTCATGGAACAAATGGTTTTGTTGATGTATTTAAAAATTTAGCTAGATGCAGATCTGTGAAAATAATTTTGTTACCATCAAAAAATTTTTAGATACAGACTTTAACAAAATCATTCTTCCCATGCATTTCTTAATTTTTCGTTGTGTAATATAAAATATGTTTATATATCACTTTATTATATAAAATCCAAGTCGCAGTTGTAAAGCTTAAGAATTTATAAACTTAATAATAAAATTATTGATTATATTTTTACTAATAAAGAGATATTGATCTGAGAGATATTGATTCAGCTCTACCCTATTCTAAATACCCTATTCTAAAGTAAAGTAGAATCACGTTTCTATCCGCAAAATTCACACCCTGAAATCGTGACGTTATCCTCGCGTGAGGAGGCGCAAGGTCGGGTGATATTTCCGTCTGCGGTTTCACCCTTGCATCCCTTTGTCTGTCGAGAGCGTTGCAGATAAAACGCTTTGAATTTCAAGATGCGACAACGTCGTCCGTCACGGCGGGAGATCCGTTCTGTCCAGCCACAAGTTGGTGGCGAGTTGAACAGTAGCCGCGCGTTCGGACGACCTCCGGAGAGTCCATCTACGTTGGTAATTCGCCGACGGTTTCCATCGTCTCGTCCGGAGCTCCGAAACTTTCCTCGAAAACTTTGGCAATGGCGACGTACATATGTATCGGGCATACATATGTATGGGGAGAGGGATATACGTACACGAATCCCACGATTCCGTCGAATCGGAATCTTTCGGGAGAATTCTTTGTTGCAGCTTTCAGCCTTTTACGGATCGTCCTGGCATTACAAACGAACAGAAGACAAAAGAAAGATTCTACTGAATCCTACACGAATTCTTTTTTATCGAATTTGCAGAGCTTTATTGAGTTTTAACATGATCACGTTAGAGCGGGATAGACTAGTTCGTAAACTGGTTTTCCGCGGATTGATACCGATACCCTTAAATTCGCCATGAAATCGAAGCCAGGTACACCTGTGTCGCAGCAGCTCCATAAGAAACAAACTTTGATCTCAATGAATGCCTTTAACTATCATTTAAATTAAATATTTTTTTAATTTAATTAAATCATAATCGTGAGTTATTATTTTAATCAAATAAGTAAGGATTAATATGATCATCATCGTTAAATCTTGGTACCTAATATATTTTTATACAGTTTTATTATGATTGCGTTTTATTCAACAATAAGCGGTAGTATTTATGTAACTGGAAGATGTATTTAGAATTTATATATATTTTCTATCAAGATAGAAAATCCAGAGAATTCTAGTTAAATCTATAAGATTTCTGATTAATCTATTAAAATATTCTAGTTGAAATAACCAACATTTAGTTATTAATATATTTAATCAGAAATCTAGACTTAATCAAAATTCTGGATCATTCGTTTTCCATCAAAATTCCAGTTAATTCAACTAAACATTTTTTTTCCGTGTATAGCTTCATTAACTTATTATTGATTATTATTATTATCATTTTATTTAAATAAAAGTGATACGAGACTCAATCCCATAGAAGAATTTTCCAAAAGCTCCTCGCATTCCAAAAAAACTTGCGTTTTTTGTATAGTAATCGATAAATTCTTAACATCACGATTCAAAATATCCTGAGTAAGGGGCGAAAGAATGGCGTCTTTTCATCGCAACGCATTAGTCGCGTAGACTTTGACGAACCAATTAAATAAATGGTCGTAAATAGCCTTGGTAGCGAGGACGATAGCGCGTTACCACGAACGAAAGCGTCTCCATTAAGAGTTACAGCACCATCCATCCCCCTCCTCTCTCGGTGAAATGACGTTGGGAGCCACTCTCAGCCCTCGCTTCATCGCGCCGTTGTCGTCGCCGACGTTACAGGAATCACATTGGATCTACAAAGGGTTGACAGAAGACTTTCGTCAATGCACACGATGCCTCCATTGTTCTTGCTGTAAGATTGATCCCGCGCGGCACCCCACGTTTACCCTATGGAATCACCAGCTGAAGGACGGTGTAAAATGATACAGCATCCTCCAGGAGCCGGAAAGAGCGATAATAGAAACACCGTGTGGTGGTTGTCGAAGGATATTAAATTTCTCTTACAGAGAGAAACATCCTTTCTCATTTAAATTGAACGATTGTAATTTAGTATCCATTTTATTCCGTTACATGAACGTTACCGAATACGATTGTCACAACACTATTATTGGCGGTGTCCTCTTCCTTGTATAGCAAAGCACTTTAAAAGGAGCAAATGTATCAATTTTGGAAATTTGAGTAGATAAGAGTATGATTATAACGTTACGTTATTCAAGATGAATTCAAAGTACCTGGCAAGAGAAAAATGTAAAAGACGTTTACATGCTACATACATCTATCATAGGAACAAGAAGAATTATTTTACTTAGAAGACAATGACTGACGAGGAAAAACGACGTCTCTTCTCTTGCATTTCAGTCGATACACAAGATATATAATGTCAATGCATAAAACACACTCACGTAAGATTTTTAACAGCTCGAGCTGATCAAACGTTCAGAAAAAATTCGAATGCAGTCTGGCTGACTGGCTTGACTGGCAGCACATAACTCTTGAAAGCGTGTAATGTCTAAAACGTTCCTCTTGCCGATCGCGTACCGACTAATACGAAAGCGGAACTACGTAGCGGGCGTAGGAATCGTAATAATGCACGTAAACCGCGAGAAATATACATCGTGGGAGATGGATTTATGGCATGACGTCTTGAGCAGACCGTGGAGAAATGTAAGCGAAAGCGCGAAATATGAGAATGAGAATGGGGATGAAATGAGAGGGTGGCGGGAGCCTATTTAGTGCGCTACGTCGGCTGTGTCAACGTTATTATACCGCAGATTCTCAAGGGAAAGCTCTCACGTCAAGCAAGAGGGACGCGACCGAGACGAATAGATCACAGAAGCGATTTTTTTAAATATAAATAGGCGAGCATCGTAAAAACGAGAGATAGAACGCTTTGAACAAAATCTTTCAGTTACAAAGCTCTTCAGAATAGATCAATCTTATCGTGAGAGTATCAAAGTCTTTTATTAGTCTATCATTCACTTGTAACAAATGTATTATGTTTGTTTTTATAAATTAAAATTAAAATGATAAAACACACACATTTGTTAAAATTTGTTTAAAACAGACACATTTGTTAAAATTGTAATTTGTAATTGTTTTTTTCTCTGTTTTATTATAATTATTTTTTTTTCTTTTATATCTAAGGTATCTGTGGAAAGTGATCTGTATTAAAAACATTTATGCTTTCTATTTCGTTTTTACATATTTTTTATTTTGTTTTTAAGTGTTTTTATTTTCAGTATATATGTACTTCTTTTCTTTTCGAATAATTGTTTCATTTTTTAACTTATCAATTTCTCTTTGAGAAAAAGATGATTATTAAATTGTTCGCGTCTTCATTTTGAATATCCCAAGATGATTCATCCTTAAGACAAGTAACAATTATAGATTCAAATAGCAATTACAAATATGGACATTAATAGATATATTGCGAAACAGTTTATTTCCTTAATAACAGATGAATCGTAATGATTCAAGAATAGGAAGTTGGAGACTTTATCTTAAGGCCCATGATCTTGAAAAAAGCTGCGTGCATATTCAAGATAACCATGGCAATAACCATTTCTCGACCCTCGAGAGAGCGAGCGAGATTGAGGCTTTTATTCGCAAACGTGCATGAAGTCCTGAATTGCGGTCCAATTTAATGAAAATTCTTATGAAAGCTAAAATTTTTACAGAAGATGTGTAGCGAAAGTATCACAAAAGATTACCTGATCTCGTTGCATCGAAATAATATACAATTCTATTAGGAAGATCTCTTCGTTACAAATACATATCCGCAATGCAAGAACCTTCAATCGGCCTTTTTGCAAAGGGTCTGCCATTAATCGAACACGCTTTCAGGGCGATGTAAGCAAATGTATATAAAGGGACATCGTCGTCATGCTCGTTAAAAGTTTCGAGATTCCGTGCGTTTCATATAAAAAAAAATATACTTGACGATTTTATGGTAATCTTGAGGTCATCGACGTTCCCTATGGGATAAAATACCTTTTCATTAAGTTTGTACGCTTTGCTTGAAATCCCTTAAAATATTTGCACTTAAAATGAGATAAATATATATTCGGGCGTTGAAAAGAGAGAAAGCGAAAATGCTGAATGCAAAAAGTGCCTGCGACGCAAACAGATCTATTATTACATGAATATTAGTTTCAATTTCCTTCACAAATCCGAATATTCAATGTATATAATGGAACTAAATTTACAAACTTTCTCTTTCAAGGAGATCTTCCAATTCTTCTGGCAAAGAACACGAATATTACAATGAAATAAGAACTCCAAAAGAGAAGAATTTTTCCGTGTGGCGGATAGAATAAGAAATAAGAGCAGCGAAGGAGTGGTTATGCGGGAGAAAGTCAGGAAGAACTGTTGGCGGAAGATAGATCAGAAGGTACCTCAGGGATTCTATCTTTACGTCTGGCAAAAGTGTGCTCTGACATAGCTTACTAGTGCAGAAAAAGCAGTCCGAAACGATAAAACACACCGCGCGGTTTCGTCCCGTAATAATAAATCGCGCATTAGATTTTTACGATGGTATTACTTTGGTATTATCGGGTCATTGGCCTTAGCAGTAAATCCACAATAAACTGCCAAAATAATTGTCTTTATAAATATTTCAGCTAAATACTGGAAAATACGCTACTCGAACTATCATAGCTTCATCAATAATTCTCACGGCATTCAATACGATGTTACTTGTAGAATTTCTACATATCGTATAACTATGCGAAGAAATGTCATAAGAATAACTAAGAAATAATTATTATTAAATATGCCATACAACTATTGAGAATAGAATTTGTCTATTTGCGTTTTTATACATTATACGGTAATTTTTAACAGCAAAAAATTTAGACTAAATATTAATGTAATCTTTTTTGATTATTAAAATCTATAATTTTATTTTCTCTTATTTAAAATATTTTCTTTATTTTGTATTCGACAAACTTTTATATGACTTTTATATGTGATAAATGACACCCGAATATTCGTAACAAAATATTCTTAATTAACTTCGACCCCTTCAAAAGGAGAGGTCCTTCGTTTCCTAGATAGAATTGAGGTTTCAATGGCGAAGGGACCATGACGTATATGTAAATTGCATTGTCGCAACTATAGATACGGACTCATGGTAAAGGTCTGACCGGCCAATTAGCTTCTCTAGAGGCCCCTCGATAGAATTGCTCATAAACTTGAATCGACGATTCTGCGTGCAATTATAGCCGCTTTAGGCAAGGCAGGCAAAGTCAAATGGGCATGCAAATTACTATCCTTATACGAACATCTACAAGAGTATGTTAAAACATGTGAGAACTCTCGTAAACCTCGTAATATAAATTAATTATACATAATATATTAACTGTATATGAGTAGCCTATTTGCAAAAGTAATTATCTCTATGCAGAAAAAAGATAAAATAAAACTGCATGCGATACAGCGCGTGATATATCAAAAACAAACGCACCCATAAAGTAGGTTATTAAATTAAGTAGAATTTTTATAATTTTAAAAAGCACAAATTTATTATTCTGTTCATTAAAAATTTATATACTATATTACAAAATACTGTATTTAGTTATTCATTAAAAAAATACAATGCTTTTTTCTCTTTTACGTTTTATGTAAAATTCAAAATAAAATATCAAAATAAAAATATTATAGATATTGTAAATAAGATATTAAACACAGAGAAAAAATTGGTAAAAAAAGTTTTTTATAAAAAATAAAATTAATAAATATTAAAGAATTTGTAAACCTATAGGTTAGTTAAAATAAAGTATAAAAAATTTGTAACATAATTATTTAAATTAATTTCTTTTTTAATTTGATTGACTTTCTTTATTTTATAGGGTTTGTAACCATTTTTATAGTTTAAGATATTCAATTCGCAAAGTTTAAGGAATCCAAAGGTTACAATATTTGATTTTATTTTTTTTTTTGTATTTCAGCTGTTTAAATATAATATATTGCCTAAAATAAACAACAAACTGTTTATAATTTTTATATATTTTATATATATTTTTTTTAATATTTGTATATTATTAATTGAATATCATTATAATAAATATAATGGCTCGTTAAACTCTTTAGAATTGTTATTTCTTATACTTAAGTGAACATAAAATAATAAGAGTTATAAAAAGCTCGCGATACTTTTCTGTAGCGTCCTCTTGTATCAATTTTGCTCCACAGATATGCGACTTTTCATATAAAATGCAATGTTTCATTTGTATAAAAAATAAAAACCTAATTTTAGTATTTCTATTTATACCTATAGTAATAAAAAAACTTTTTTATTATGTAACCCAATTTATAAAAGAAATGTTTATACAAAAAGCTTCACTTACTGTTGATAAGAAAAATACAATCGAATATATTTAGTGCTGTTAGGTCTCTTGATAAGATCCCACAGGTAGGTAAAGAGGACTTCTACCGATAATACAGGACGGTGCTTGCGAAGCTTGCGCAAAGTGGAAAAGCTTTTCATGAGTTACCCATAGAGCGGAACAAACACATTTTTGTCTCCATCTAGCCGAGCTTTCTCGACTATTTCAAGTTCTTCTTACATAATATCAAAATTACCATCAATGAGAGATAACAAGAGCTTTTTTCAAAAATTATTTGCAGTGGACGTCAACAACAAGCTCAATATCCTGTGAATATAATTAAAGTGTTTACGCTGCACTGCTTAAATATATTCATGTGTTGTTTCGTTAAAATAATTATTCAGTATTAATTATGGGGGACATTATGTGTATTATGCGATAAATGTTCCAATGATAAACTGAATAAATTTGTAGAGAATGTGCATAACATATATAATATAAATAATAAGTAATTTAACGCTCATAATGCTCATCAAACAATTCTGATTATTATATATATAAATTAAAAAATATACATTCTATAAACACACTCTATAAAAATATAATATACACTCTATAAAAATATACATACATTAATAGTGTCAAAATTTCCATTAATTATCCGCGATTTCTGTTAAATTTCGAGATTTATGCATTGTTTGTTCTTGGAATTTAAGTCTCTATTCGCAAAAAATGCTGGATTTCAGAAAATTATTGAAATAATACCTCTTCATTGCAGTTATGATTACATTCTAATATCTTTAAGTGCATCATTCTGTAATGTACATCGTACACAAATTCTTCAATAATTAAGGCAACGCAAACATGAAAAATATTTGCTGTGCAAATTCCTTCCATAACATGCGAATGAAGCAAAAACTCACATCACATTCTGGGAATTTTTATTCGTATATACAACGCGGTCGATTACAGCAGCTCGACACGCTATATTAATTATATCTAATAAAAATTTATCCCACAATATTCGTTAGCTATTTTTCCAAACTTTGTTTTTTATCAAAGGGCAAGAAAAAATTAATCTTTTCATGACATACAAAAGACATTTTTATGGAAAAAAGTAAAATTTCAAGAAGAAATAGTGAAGCTGTTTATATCTGTAGTTAAAAATGAATCAAATTAACAATATTTTGACTATACAATATTAGTCAAAAGTTAAATAATCAACCAAAATAAGCTGTGATATCAACCAATATCATTTAAAATATTTTAATGATATTAGTCTATTTTAATAATATTAGCACATTTTAATGATATTAAATGCAGTTTAAAATTTGATTTAATTCTTAACCCTACTAGGTATAATTTGATGTCTCATTCATATATAAATGGAGACACTAAAATCCGTCTGTTTTTTTCACATATTGAAAATGATTCAAAAAATCTCTAAAAATTCACCAATATACTTTCAATCTTCTAGAATAAATATTGACACTTCATTTTGAAAAATAATAAAATGTATTAGGTGTTGGAATTAATTCGTAGCGTTTTTTAATGAAAGAATGTTATTTATTTCACATGAGCATTAAAAAATACATTAATGAAAGTACTTCCCATCACTTGTAAAACGCTACGAATTAATTCCAACACCTAATAGTATAATTTATAATTGCCGTCCGAAAGACTCAAAGAAACTTACACGAACAGGAATCATTCGGTAACTGATCTCCCCTTAATAGAGTAAGGGTTAATGCTACTTTCTCATCAAATTTTCAAATAAGTATTAAATACAAAACGCGATTTTACATAAGAATCAAAATTAAGGAAAAAAAAATAAAATAACTTTTAAATTAATAAAATAACTGTGCTCAAATTTTACACAAATATTCAATAATGTAATAATGGAACAATCTATGCAATTTTTAGATTTGTGGTTTGAGATGTGACCCATATATTCCTAACTTGGTTAAAGTTAAGTACCGTAAAACCATCCTTTGGGCTTGTTAATTGTGCCACTAACGAAAGTGCACATGAGATAAAACTGTAGTTATGTCGGTTAATAGTCCGAAAACTGGGTACAAGAGCGCAATAAAATATGCATTAGGCGACAAGAAGCAAGAGTGGGCGAGAAAAACGAAGCGACACGATGTAAACCACCGTCGATGTAAAGGACTATATGCGTCGCGCCGCGTTTACAGCTGCACTATCACGCTCATAGAATTTCTCATCAAGTTTGTCAGTGGAATATACATAGAGAGAAAGGAGGAGAACGGAGGAGAGAGAACGGATGAAACGCAAGAAAGGACGAAATGGTCGTCGCAGCATCACCCATCACGCGTCAAAAGCTGCATACGAGCAACGACGAAAGACACTCTTCCGTGTGTTCTGTTATCAGAGGAATTCCTTATATCAGCATCACCTGAAAGGAACGTTTTCTCCACGAATATCACTTTTCTCTCGAGCTCGGCGAGCGATCAATGCCCCGTGTTCCACGAACAAGGAACGGGAAGCGTTTGAGTTCGTCTAAATCCATCTCACGGGACGATTGAAGTGAGAGCTCGTAGACGTATCGGAGAGAAAACTCTCGGTATCGAAAAAGAAAATCGCGAGAATTCTGTACAATGCCCTTTCCCCATATTACATTTTCCGCATTAAAACTAGTTCGAGTCTGATAGCTTTTTACACAGATGCGCGCGTATAGTACATTATGTACACGATATTCAGAACGAATACATATATACGTGCCGAGGAACGTGAACGTGTAAACTTTAATTTTATTGAAAAAGAATTTTCTACTGAGAAAATAACTTCTTTTCATACTGTTACGTTTACACGCATACTTTTCTGCTTTCGCGAATTTAAGTTTGTTCAAGTTTGAAAGCGTAAATAACGCTTACAAAACAGAATTCAACTATGAAATTGATACGTGAAATCGTTTATATCAAAGTTCGAAAAATTTCAAATAAAAAATGTAAGTGAGACAGAAGTGGAAATTTTCAAATTTTTCCGAAAGTTAGGAACTTTTTTTTAGAAGTTCTGAATTCTGCGGTTTACTGAAAAATATCAAAGTCTGAACTGACAGACGCAAATATGTGAAATAAAATATAAGAGCGGAAGTATAGTACATGGAAAATTGATGATGAAGGATCGTTGATCTTTTCTCTCTTTGCAGCAAAGACAGCTGTAAGAAATGCATTACAACGCTCCTCTGTCGTTATAAATAACTGTGTGTATCGAGGATTCCGGGCCACTTTAAGGAATGAAAAAGATCACGGATGAAATCGGGCGGTAGAAACGAGTAGTTTTAACGACACTCAATCTCCGGATTGGATTGCATGGACCATTTTCAAAGCGGGAAGGAAAGGATGCCACGACGAATATCCGGCGGTTCGTTCCTTCCGTCACTTATTCCGTGAAATATAGCGCTTACCTCGGTGCAGAGAGTTACGACGCTGTAATATTGAATCTCTCGAGTTATACAGGGGTGTCTTAAGAGCATCGCGGCTATAATAATACACTCACGCGGCACGAATCGATTAACCTGAGCATGAAAATTTCCAACCGGAGATACCCCCGAATGAATTGCTTCGCGCCCGTTCTGTTTACAGCATAATAATTGAACTACATACGGATATACATTCGTAACCTGTATTTAGATGATTAATCCACCGCACGCCATCCGAGCCTTCCCTCAACGTCTGCTCTTTACGTTATCAAGCAGACTGAGATTATAGTTCTCGCACCCAAGAGAATTATCATCCTTTGCGATCCCATGTCGCGCCCACGTTGTACCATATTTTGCTCCGACAGAGCCCGCATGGTTGCTACATCGTTAGAAGCTATTTACTCTTATGCAAGCAGCGCAAAGCTTATAGAAGTAAATAACTTTATTAATATCCAAAACTAGCGTTGTAGGATATTAATAAATAAAAAAATCGACGCGTATACTCGTTGAATAAACTAAAAATGAAGCGCTGTAGTTATTAAATGAGATGCAGCAGAAATTAAACAGATATTGCGAAAATACGTTCTTATGGGAGACAGAAGCTTTTACATTCCTGTAAATCAAGAGAAGTAACACGACGATGTAATTTAAATTAACAGCGAATGCCATCTACATTTATGTGAAAAAAAGTCTCTGGATAAATGAAAATCGTTGAAACAAAATATAAAATATGGAGTAGGTTGAGATGGGCAAATTACATAAGCAACGAAGTGCAACTTAATTCACTCAAGTGTTAATTAATCACGAGGAAGCGATGAAAGCCGATCCCTTGAGCGTCTCCCTGCGATAACGCGTCGAGTTCGATAAGTCTGTGGATTAAGAACTTCCGGGGCGGCCAAGATTTATCGATACACGATGAATCGAATAACGGCACTATTGGCACAAGGTGCACGATTAGTCTCGCTTCCCCGCACTCGGTCGTTCCTGGTTGCACGGGAATCCATCACATGGACATATTGGATTTGAGAGAAGATCGAAAACTCGTTTTCTACAGGCGCATACCATCCATCCACGTGCACCATTCGCGATATTCTTGGTAAGAATATTCCTGTCGATCTAATAATTTTGTCGCGGAAAAATCACTTTCATCATAAATTGTGAATATCACAATAATACTAAATTTTATGAAGTAAAAATTGAGTCAGTCTTAAAAAAAAAGTAACTTCATTTTTTAACAAGAACAGCAAATTTTCACTCTTTTGGAGTGAGATTCACTACAAAAAAGTGAAATCTCATTCCTTCATTTAGAGACACTTTCGCTCCATATAAAAGTAAAAATCTGCCACTTTTGTCTTAAAAATACTTTTTTTTTTCAAGACTCAAGTCTTTTACAGTGAAATTTCACCCCAAAGACATAGAGAGTTTCCTATCTAAGAAAAGAATTTTTCTCAGATCTATATTTACCGGAAAAATGTATCGATCGATTTTACGTAGAGACGCGAATATACCTGCGAAGCTCGCGCGAAAGTAATGTTGACGTGTACAAGTCTTTGACTTGTCGCAATGCAGATTCAACGTCCCGTGAAAAGCTATCAGTATACCGGTTTGTTATTCCCCAACTTTCCAAAACGTCAATCTTCATTTTTCAAGAAATGAAAATACACGACGTTCTTACCGAAGTCACCGTAAGCCGCCGAATCTCCAGTCTTCCATCCAGCCTGAGTGCTACATCTGTCCGTCGCATAGAAACTCGGTAACTCCGAGCAACAAGAACATTACGGAATTTACGTGCAGTTCGCGAACTCCGATGTCTCATAGGATATCGGACTGGTACTTGTTGCAAATTTGAATAAGTCCATCGTGATATTCTGGCAACTTGCACCTGCGCGCGCGTGCAAGAGCATCCCTCGGGAGTGAGAGTGGTATTTGATACGACATAATCAATAAAAGCAACGGTGCTATTTCATATGATAGCGGAGGCGGCACAAAAAGCGTACATTTCCAAGCAGGATTTCCGTTGTTAATAAATTTAAAAGACCGGCCGTCGCACAGGCAAAAATCAATGACGAAAGTGTCGCGACCGCGAGAGCAATTATCGCTAATCCGGTATACGAAGCGCCACGAGATAAATAGTGAAATGTAATAAAAATTGCAATTGTTCTTTCTCTCATTCCCTTTTTCTTTTTCTTGTCAAGACGCGCAATAACCTCGTGTAAATTTAAACTTGCTTCCCTACACAGGAAAAAAGACTATTCTTATTTTGAAAATATCTTTATTTTCAACATATAAGACTTAAAGTAAGATTATTTAGCGTTAAACCGATATAATTTTATTACATGAAGAAATTTGATCTAATTATATCAAGAAAAATATTTTTATTATTCAATAATAATTTTCTTAATTTAAGAGGAAATGATATTGGGATAGAAAATTACAATATCTTCAAATCGGGAATTAGAATATAATATTGTTTTTATAAGAATGTATGATTTGATATAAGAATGTAATATTAATGTTAAAATTTGAGAGAGATTATCGAATTCTTTAAAAAAGATTTTATATTGTTGTTTATATAGGACAATGATTGCAGAATATAATCGTTTTAAATTGAAAATTTTTTTTCTATGAGCAGTACGATGGATAATAACAGCGAAACGCGAACAATCTCGCCGTTTCTCGACATCCTCTCGACCGCACTCTATCCACAAATCTCACAACCGATCGTCGTGCTTCATCTAAAGTGTTTGAAGATTAACGAGAATACGGACTTAACAGTCGCTCAGTGTATAATCAAATAAAAGGCCACGCATCTCGTTGAATGTCGTAATTTTCAAGGATACACCTGAAAATCTCACATTAATTGAAATAAGGAAATAAAATTAACGACTGAATATTACATCGCAAAAATATGATGTTGCGGAACTTGAAAGAGTTTGAAGTTTGCCCACCTAATTCTGCAATGATCATATACGATCCGAATGGTGGCTTGGATCGACAGCTACAAAAAGATGAGGAAATGTCAATCGGTTTATTTGAAGTATAACGATAACACGTCAATTGTGATTATCAATACAATGTTTCAGATACGTTTTTCTTTGTTGCAAGAAATAAAGTGGCCCCCTCTAGACAAGCAATAGTATAATATTTAATAATATACAATATTTTCTTGATCATCTGCTATATTAAAGACAATATTGAAGCTTCAGACTCAAATTCAGACTAAAATATTTCATTATAGATTGCGCAATATTGCAGAAGTTCGTAATCGTGGTAAACTTCGACAAAGTGCATTGTTATATTACACCAACGTCATAAGTTTGTTTAGCATTACATTGAACTTGCTGTACTACATGTCACGTTTAGCCGGTAATCTCGCGATACAAAGTATACTTCATATAGTATTAAACTCTTAAAACTGAAACTTACCAAATTACAACTTGGGGACGCGAAAGACAAACAAAGTATAAAATTATGTTAACACAAATTTTTAATTGCATAAAATAAATCCTTAATTAAATCTTTTTTACAAAAAACTTTATTATTGATGATTTAATGCAAAGAAATCTTAAAAAGTAGTTTGTTATATCTCACTGTCAATGATAAAGTTTTTGTTAAACTTACGTATAGAGTAGAAAATTGCATGATATTGCACTTATCATACACTTATTTTGTTAATAATGATTTAATTCTCAAACATTAATCTTTGAGAATCGCATCTCAAATTACTCTTACAAGTTACACATGTACATTTATACTTTAAATACTAGTAGTTTGAAAGAAAGAAAGCAACATAATTGCACGTCGTAGATATTAATAACCAATTATTTAGACTTACTAGATTAATTAGACTTACTATAGAGAAGAGAGTGTGGGCAGAAGATGTTTTTCTATTTACGATACTTAAATTTGCGAAAATGATCCAACTGCAAGGAAGGACGCAGATAAGCTTTACACAAGGTCTTGCAATACATTGTCGTCATTAATTGCAACCGGTCGCAAGTGCAATTTTACGCTGTCTGCTCAGGTTGAATCAGTAACTATTTAGCCCTCATTATTCTTTCACACAAAGCTTTCACTCGTTATTATTTCTAATAATTTTTAAACATATAAATATTTTAAACATTCATAATAATCAATACAAAGTGTCTTATAACAATAATGTAACTACACAACGAATTAGAAGTAAAGACTCTGAATGGTCAAGCTGGATCTTTAGTGCTGAAATAATTATATCCTAATACTTATATTAATCATAGTATATTAATCATATTTAAATTAATATAATGTGGTGCGTAAAGTGTTTCACATTCTCAAAATAAAGAAATAAGTCCAATTACTATCATGTAATTGGCGACAATTTATTGCAGAAATGCATGTATTGCAATCTTTCGTTTTATCAATCAGGCATTTTTCAAGAAGATTTCGGCGACTCTCTTTCATTATCAATGAAAAACTCGTAAAACTCGTCTTATAAATGTTTTATAATTGCAATAGCACAAAAAAATCTGTCGTTTTTATACGTATTCGTGTAGATCGTATATTAATTGGATATTCGAGAATATGAAACCCTGTTAATTTCCGAAACAGGATATTATCAGTTTGTTTACCGTATGAAATAATTAACGAAATATAGAAATCTGTTTTGATACTTAATAACATGTACAGGGAAATCGAGAATCGATATTATATACAATTGGACGTCCAAACACGGCTGTAATAAATTGTTAAATAAATATTATATGTATTTTTTATATATTATATAATTTATAATCTTATAAAGATCAATATTGTGCAGCAATTATTTTACATATTAATATTTATAGCTTTCAATTTAACGAAGAACAATCGAAGAAAGAAAGCATATATTCAAATAAATGTGAATATTGCGTGTACGTATATATATATATATACAGGGTGGCCCATTTTAATCGATCCACCCAAATATCTCCAAAAGTATGCACTGTATCAAAAAATTGTTCAAACAAAAGTTGTTCAGGACAACGGGGGCCATCTTTGTGCAATATTAGTTTTGACCTTGAACTCAATTTTCAAGGTTATTTAAAGGTCAACCTAACTTTTTTAAATGGAAACCCCTATTTTTAATACCGGATTCGGAAAGAGCGGGAAATTTTACGTCCGAAATGATATTTTGTAATTTAATAGATTGACCTTCAGAAGGTCAAATATTAAAAAATCGTCCAGACGTTGTTTTCTTTGAGCATCAGAGGATTTATAGGGGAATAAATGTTTGAGTGGACTTGGAAGTCAACGACCTTGACCATCTTGACCGCGGCAAACTTTCAAGGTCATTCAATATAAATTTTTTGATGAACATCTTACTTTTAGCATTACCCAAAAACAACGATGTGGACGTAGTAAGTTCTGTTTTCTTTGGGGTGCTTGTTTACCGTGAGTCCCCTTGCCTCTCACGATTGGGGTGCTTCATTACTGTAAGTCCCCTTGCCTCTGACTTTCACTTTATTGAAGCAAATGTTCAAAATTGCCTCCATCAACTTCAAGACACAAAACTGTTCGGTTGTGTCCAGTAGTGGCCGATAGTGTCCAGTATTAGTCAGTAGTATGCAGTGAAGTCCAGTAGTGTCCAGTACTGTTCGGTTGTGTCCAGTAGTGGCCGATAGTGTCCAGTATTAGTCAGTAGTATGCAGTGAAGTCCAGTAGTGTCCAGTACTGTTCGGTTGTGTCCAGTAGTGGCCGATAGTGTCCAGTATTAGTCAGTAGTATGCAGTGAAGTCCAGTAGTGTCCAGTACTGTTCGGTTGTGTCCAGTAATGGCCAGTAGGATAATTTTCACCATATTGTATGTATGAAGACATTGCCAATAGTGTCCAGTAGATTCTGCATACAGTTGATAAAAAATTTATATTGACCTTCGAATGACCTTGAAAGTTTGCCGCGGTCAAGATGGTCAAGGTCGTTGACTTCCAAGTCCACTCAAACATTTATTCCCCTATAAATCCTCTGATGCTCAAAGAAAACAACGTCTGGACGATTTTTTAATATTTGACCTTCTGAAGGTCAATCTATTAAATTACAAAATATCATTTCGGACGTAAAATTTCCCGCTCTTTCCGAATCCGGTATTAAAAATAGGGGTTTCCATTTAAAAAAGTTAGGTTGACCTTTAAATAACCTTGAAAATTGAGTTCAAGGTCAAAACTAATATTGCACAAAGATGGCCCCCGTTGTCCTGAACAACTTTTGTTTGAACAATTTTTTGATACAGTGCATACTTTTGGAGATATTTGGGTGGATCGATTAAAATGGGCCACCCTGTATATGCAAATATTACATATTGCATGTTATTTCATAATATCTGCGGTCGATGTGTTAGCAGTAAAAGTATTATATCTTAAAAGTAAGAAGTAGATCAATCAAAGGAAATCCGTTTAATCATTTCGTCAGCGTGCGCCAAGTGCGAGAAATTGTTCCAGTGAAATTAATGAACATTTTCCTCTCAAAAATGAATGAAAGAATCATGTAAAATCGTCTGTTTTTCCCTTGTTTTTATCCGATGTTAATTTCTACATCTCGCACATATGCATATATCGTATAAACAGAAGACTTTTCACATTTCTTGAAACATATTTCATATGATGTATGTCACAATATATTACGAAAAACAATAATAATCGTTGGTGTATATTAGAGAGATGTGATGGTTTTTAATTATTTTTCTAGCATATAACTCAGTCAATAAATAAGCTTACTATTTATTGTCATTTTGATATTAAATGACGTTAAAGATATCATTAGAATGTCAAAATGATGACAAACAACGTCAGTATATTTACTAGAAAGCTCATTTTGCATTAACGAGTTCATCAGTATCATTCTTCCCTTCCTTTCAAAAAAGCAAAACACTTGTCTAACTATCACTCAGCTCAGCTATTTGTATTATGTTCATTCATGTGATATTTATCTTCCTTTGTAACGGACAAATCTGAATAATTCGATGATTCTGAATAATCCGACAATGATATGCATCGACAATCTGAGAACATAATCGAGTCTGATTATTTCATTACCTGTATAATCGATGAAAAATTCCGGATGCGGGATCGTCGAACGTGGATAAGTCCTGGAATAGCAGTTCTCAATCGCTTTTTCATAACCAGTTTACTTGTATACACCACTGCACGTTGAGGCAGCAATTTCTCAACAAATTATTAACGCTTCTATACGTGTTTTTAAACAGTGTAGTATAATAGATTAACAAATTTGAGAGTTCTATCGATATATTAAATACAAAAATTTACAAGTTTAATTAAATTTTTTTTAAATTGTATTTTAAATATATTTTGCGGTCCTCACAAATCATTTACATGCAAATATTTATAAAGCATCATTAATTTTAGGAAATCAAATCACGTTACACACTTTCATATAAAAAACGCAAAAAAAATAATTTGGTTACTCATGTTATTCGATTCGAAAAAAATGTTTCATGTATAATTATATAAAATTACGTATAATTATATAATATAAAAAATTAATATAATTTATATACAGTTATGTATAAAATATATATATAAAATATATCTATATATATATAACATTTTTTCCCGGGTAACGATTAAAATTATCATGACTATGAGAAGCATCATATTTTCTTTATTTTTTCTGAAATATAAAGCTTTCTCTTTTGAAAGATAAAATCGATCTCAAGCGTTGTGTCCAATGAATATAAAGCAAAATGGAGAGAACAGGAGCACAAACGCGTTTCATATCAAAACCGTACGAATGATACGAATACAAGGCTGAACGTTAATAAGCTACGTCGATATCCACATAGAAACGAATTCAATATTCTCTATGCGAACTAGCAATCGATGTTCTTTTATCACAGTGGGTCATGCGAAATGTGAATTACGTCATAATATGTAGCCGTAGTAACTATTTTTTAACAACCATTATATAGTCGACAAAGAGTCATACACATACCGCGTTGCGACAAGAATATTATGGTCCTATGAACTATACATGAAAACGTCGCGTTGGAATAAAAAAATAAAGTAGCAAGACAACCGAATGCTGTATCGTGCAAAAAAAATACTACACTGCGAAATACGAACAATCTTAAAGTTTGTCTACAACGATTATTTATGAAAGTAAAAGAAATTGTGTTAAGAAGGGCTATGAGCCAAAGTAACAAAATTAAATGTAAAAATTTAATGTATGTAATAAGATACAAGTAACATTAAATATAAATAAAATTAAAAATATGCCTACATTAAACTAAC
This sequence comes from Acromyrmex echinatior, assembly GCF_024713525.1. NCBI lineage: Eukaryota > Metazoa > Arthropoda > Insecta > Hymenoptera > Formicidae > Acromyrmex > Acromyrmex echinatior. Next base: position 4,661,157 of record NC_141870.1, read on the forward strand.
GCTTCGACTCTGGATCGGGTCATTCTCAAAGTTATAAGAATGTATATAAAATGGTTGATTGCAAAGATAAGCTAATAAAAGACGACTACTTATAGAAATTTGATGACGAAAAAGGTGATCAAAAAGTAGAACCTTGGATATTTAGGTGATTTTAATTCCAAAAATATCGCTGATTATTTATGATCCAAATGATGATATGAAACCTCTCTGCCCCTGTTGCTTCGAGAACTAGATATAAAAAGTGAAGGAAATATCAATCAGTTTATTTGAGTGCAGTAAATGGTAATACGACAATCGTGATCAGTATCAACGGAAATCAAATACTTCTTTCTATTGTAAATAGAATTGGAAAATACTTGTAATAAAATTACAAATTAGAATTACTTCTTTTGAATAATTATAATTTAACTTCAATCTTTTTTTTCATCTATAATTGTAACTCAATTATTTTTTTATTAACAAATAATTAATTTAATAATTATTTTTTTAGTTTCTTCACATGAAACATATCTGTTAACATATGAACTAACCAAAATAAAGTGTTTAGAATAATCATTGATTATATATTGTAATTGGAATATATCTTTGCTACTCTGTAATATCTTTATATATCTATATCTTTACACTCTGTAAATATTTGCATCAAGAATTAAGCTAAAATTCTTTTAGGAATAAATGTCTTATGAATATTATATCACATAATTTGGATTGTATACTAAATATACAAATTTAATTTATTATAGATAATGTAAAGTACAATATTGAATAAGTAGTATAATGAATAAAAGAATTTTTATAGTAATGTCAGAAACATACACAATTTTCGTATTTAAAATAACAATGTAAAAAATTAAAAAAAAAATTAACAAAAATAACTAAAGAAAAACAATTCAACACCGTTACATTGACTGCTTGGATTTAGAAATATGCGCAACGTCGAATTTTTCAAGATAATTTTTTTTGGACAAACAATAAATTAATTACTTTTATTCAACAATTCTAAGTTGACAGTGTCAACTGTAAACTGTACGATAATAGTAGAAATTTCTATATCCTGTTAAAACGTATTTTATAATTCAGATTTCTCTGCAAGAAATTACAAACGAGCATCACATCTGCGGTGGAGTCATAATTAACGAGTATTATGTAGTAACTAGTGCTCACTGTATATATATATATATATAATATATAAATATGAAAATCACAAGAAACACTTCAAAAAAATAAACCATATATAGACACGAAAAATAAGTTCTTTGTAATATATTCTTTATAGACAAGACATTTCGGATATTTTGATCAATACTGGAACAACAGACTTACGAAGACCGCATTCAGTGCATCTGATTCCGCATTGAGTCATACATACTTATATACATAAAAAATCCTAAACAGTTTCCGGACAGATACAGTTACGATATCGCTTTACTTAAAGTAATGTTAAAATGATAACATTTATCACACATAGTTTCGATTAAATTGAACTATAAGATAATTACAACTGTACCAAAGAGTATACGGAAGATTTATTTTCCAAATTCCATTTGCATTTTCTTCTTTAATATCTCCTACCAATTTATCTGAACAGGATCAAATTGTCGAAGTAGACTCGCTAGCATTAATATCGGGATACGGCATGATAACGGTAAGTCTCTTAATAATTCAATCATTCTTTCAATCATTCAATCATTTTTTCAATCATTATTTCAATCATCTTTACTGAAAAAAAAATCTAGTTATAGCTATCAAATATTGAGTAAAGTTCAAACTAAATGTTGAGATAATATAACTAAATATAATTTTACCTACACATAATTTTATTTTTATAAATATTTAGTAAGTATCACCGTTTGGTAATATTTATTAAATATTTTTAAAAATAAAATTATGATTAATCATATTACCTCTTCAACTAAAATTTAGTTGAAACTATTTCACTCAATATTTAGTTTAGCTATCTTAGCTAATCTATTTAGTTGTTAGCTAATTAGATTTGGTAGTCATAATTTTTTTTTCGTTGTTAGATACTAGGTATTTTAAAATAATACCTGCTCTTATAAGTCACATTTGTACTTTATATAATTTTAGACTGAAGGAAAGAGAATCAAACAATTGCACATCGTTGATAATATAATAACTAATCAAACTTGTAGAGAAATCTAAAAGAGTTTAATTAAGAGTTTAATTAGAAATATACAAATTCGAGATTCGCAAATCTGTTCAATTCAACTATAGAAAAAGGTGCATGCCTCGTAAGTTATTTACATAAGGGATTGCAATATGTCGCAATTATTAGTTACCGGTCGCATGTGCAATTATATGCTGTCTGCTCAGATTGAATCATTAATTACTAGACACAGAGTAATTTCAATATCTTATTTATCATAAATTTTTATTGATCAATTAATTAGTTAGTTAATTAATTAATTAATACAATGCTTAATAATACAAGCATAAAACATTTAATTATTACAATTTGCTGCATCAATGGTTTGTTGATTGTTAATGTACTGTATTGATTATTTTGTTCATTAACATATTTGAGATTCCTCGTTACGTTTTATAATTTAACTTAATTGACAATGAGATCGTAGCTCAGCGATCGAGTTCATCAAACATTAATTTAATTAAAATAATAAAACGTAAATAACAACGAGCTCTGCTCTAACGAAGAAATATATTTTTTGTTAATTGTAAAAAACAACATTGTGTTTGTGAACGGATTTTCCAATCAAACACATAAATACATTTTTAGCTATCGGGAATTGTATTTTTTAGGGTGATTCCGATGAATCTCTTACTGTCAATGTACAACTCATAGGACTCGTTACGTTTACGTACGATTGTGGTAGTATAGAATATCCTACCGTGTATATACATATTCCGTCATTCATTGATTGGATATATAAACATTCAAGAATTAACGAAATACAGTAATCTGTTTTGACATTTAATGATATGTATAAGGAAATCGGGAATCAATATTTATAATGAAACGTTCAAATGTAGATACGTAATTCGTTAAATAAACATCATATATTTTGCATATCACATAACTTATATACACGTGCCAAAGATATTTCCTGTATTACTTCTAGAAAAGAGATGTATAATATATCTGCTAAAAAGCAATATCGTACAATTATTTAACATATAAATATTTATAATTTTTTATTTAAAAACGTCAAATAAAAATTTGCTTAAAAAATATATATTCCTATAAATAATACATACATATATTTATACATATGCGTACCAATGTGTATATATATATATATATGTGTATATGTATATATATTTTGCACGTTTTTTTCATTAAGTCTGTTCTTTTTGACTAAACTTTTGTACCAGTTCATCTTTCTTCCTTTTCTCTCCAGGAAAAAAAGAGGAAGAAAGATAAACTAGTGCAAAAGTTCATCCAAAAAGAACAGGCCTATTATTTCTGCGGTCAATGCACTAGTAAATGTATCTCAAAAGTGAGAAGTGGGTCAGCCAAAGGAAATCCGTTTAACCATTCCGGCAACGTGCGCCAAGTGCAAGAAATTGTTTCAGAAAAATTAATGAACATTTCTCTCTCAAAAATGGATAAAAGAATCTTTTGTTTGTTTTCTCTTGTTTTTATCCGATGTTAATTTCTACGTCCTATATGCATATGCAGCAAGCACGGACTTTTCGCATTTCTTGAAATATGTTTCGTATAATATATGCCTTCCTATTTTATGAGAAACAATAATAATCGACGTATATTAGAAAAAGGCGATTGTTTTTAAATTATTTTTACTCGCAGATAACTCAATAAATAAGCAAATGTTATTTGTCGTCATTTTGACGTTAAAGATATCATTGTGATGTCAAAATGACAACAAATAATGTCAGTTTGTCTAGAAAGCGAATTTTGCATTAACGAGTTCATCAGTGCATTCTTCCTCTCAACAAAGCAATAACGCTTACCTAACTGTTACTCAAACTATTCATACTATGTTCATTCATGTATTCATCTTTGTACGGATAAATCTGGATAACTCAATTCTGAATAGTCCGACAATTATGCATCGATAATCTGAGAACATAATCGCGAGTCAGATTATTTCGCTACTTGTATAATCGATGAGAAACTCCGGATGCGAGGTTGTCGAACGTAGGTGAGTCCTGGAATAGTGGTTCTCAATTGCTTTTCCGTCGCCAGTCTATTTGTATGCACTTACTGCACGCGTTGAAGTATAGCAATTTCTCCCTCTCAACAAACTAATAACTAATTTTTATGTGTTTTTAAACAATGCAGTATAATAAATTAAATTTGAGAGTCCTATCGATATATTGATCAAATACAAAAATTTACAAGTTTATTAAATTTTTTAAAAATTGTATTTTAAATACCTATATTTTGCGATTTTCACAAATCATTTACATGCAAATATTTATATTATTGCTAATTGTTAGGAGATTAAATCGCGCTACACTTTGTACTAAAAACGCATAAAAGTAATATGATTACTCGCGTTACTACTCGGGAAAAAATGTTTCATACAAATTATATAAAATTAATTATGCAATATAAAAAATTAACATAATTTATATACAGTTATATATAATAATATATATAAAAATATATCCATATGATATTTTCTCCTGGATAAAATTATCATAACTACTGAGAAGCATCATACACTGAGAAAAAATAACCTAAATTTTAATAAATATTTATTTAAATACTACCAACTAAACATTTACTTACTATAATTAAATTATTGACATAATAAAAAAAAAAGATTGTTAAATCAAATTAATGTTTTTTGTATTAAATAAAGATATTTTTATATTTAATAAATAAAGATATTTTTATATTTAATAAATATTTAGTTGTGGTACTATTCAAATAAATATTTATTAAAATTTAGAATGTTTTTTTTCTCAGTGTATTTTCTCTATTTTCTCTCAAACTTTCAAAAGCTTTCTCTTTTGAAAGATAAAATCGATCTCAAGCGTTGTGTTCAACGGGTATAAAGTAAAATGGAAAGAACAGGAGCACAAATGTGCTTCATATCAAAACCATGAATGATGTTATGAATACAAGGCTGGACGTTAATAAACGACGTCGATATCCATATAGAAAAGAATTCGATATTCTACGCAACTAGCAATCGATGTTCTTTTATTGCAGTGGGTCATGCAAAGACATAATATGTAGCCGTAGTAACTATTTTTTAATAACCATTGTATAGTCGATATAGCTTGTTGTGTTGAAGAAGAATATTATGGTTCTAAGAATTATACATGAAAACATCGTATTGGAATAAGAAAATATAGCAAGGCTATTGAATATCGCATCGCGCAAAAGAATATTACTGCTGCGAAATTCGAATGATCTTGCCTGATTCTGCAACAATTATATATGATCCGAATGATGAAATGAAATCTCACTGCGCCTGTTGCTTCGAGAACTAGATATAAAAAGTGAAAGAAATCTCAGTCGGTTTATTTGAATGCAACGAATGATAACATGATAGTCGCGATCAGTATCAACGGCAATCAAATATCAACTTCTTCCTATATTGTAAGTAGAGTTGGAAAATGCTTGTAATAAAATTATAAATTAGAATTACTTTTTTCAATAATTTTAGTTTTATTTTGATACTTTTTTTCATCTATAATTGCAACTCAATTATTTTTTTGATATCAAATAACTAATTTAATAATTATTTTTATAGTTTCTTCATATGAAACATATTCGTTAACGCATGAACTGACCAAAAAATAAAATGTGTTTAGAATAATCAGTGATTATATATTGTGATTGGAATATATCTATATCTTTGCTACTCTGTAATATCTTTATATACTAGGTGAAATTCCCGTTTATATCAGATAAACTAGTAAATTATTCTTAATTAATGTTATTTTTATAGTAGAGTTTTTGGAGTTTAGATAAACAATAAATTAATTACTTTTATTCAGTAATTTATAGAAGTTAACACTAATTAGAAATTAACAGTAACAATTGTACAGCTGGACGTACGATAATGTTTGAAATTTCTGTATTCTGTTGCACTTAATGTATTGTATAATTCAAGCTATTCTGCTAGAAATTAAAAACTATCCGGTGGAGTCATACTTAACAAATAACATGTAAAAACTGGCGCTTACTGTATGTATGGGTAAATATGAAAATCTCAAGAAATACTTCCATGTACTTCAAGAAAAAATTCCATATATAAAAAAACATATATACATACAAAAAATATATTCTTAGTAATCTTCTTAGGCGAAACATTTCGGATATTTCGATCAATGCTGGAACAACAGACCTACGAAAACCGCATTCAGTGCATCTGATTGAGTCCGCTTATACACACAAAATATACAATTCCCGATAGTACCCAGACAAATACGGTTACGATATCGCTTTACTTAAGGTAACGATAAAATAAAAGCATTCATCACAGTTTCAATTAAATTGAGCAATATAAGAAAATTACAACTGTGTCAAAGAATATATGGAAGATTTATTTTCAGCTCCAAACTCCATTTGTATTTTCTTCTTTGATATCTCCTGCCAATTTACCAGAACAAGATTAAATTGTTGAAGCAGACTCGCTAGTATTAATATCGGGATACGGCGTATTAACGGTAAGTCTTTTAATAATTCAATCATTTACAGGCTTCACTGAAAAAAATCTAGTTATAGCTATCAAGTATTGAATGAAATAGTTTCAACTTAATTTAAATGTTGAGATAATATAACTAAACATAATTTTACCTTTACAAATATTTAGTAAGTATTATTAAACAGTATTACCAATGGTAATACTTATTAAATATTTGTAAAGGTAAAATTATGATCAATTATATTATTTCAAAGTTTAGTTGAAATAATATAATTGATCATAATTTTAAACTATTTTACTCAATATATATACATATTTGGCTGTAATTAGATTTGATAACAACAATTTTTTTCAATATTGCACGCTAAGTATTCCAATCTCAAATTGCTCTCATAAGTCACATTTGTACTTTGTATAAATTCAGACTGAAGGAAAAGAAACCAAACAGTTGTATGTTAGATAATGTAATAATCGGACTCACTGTAGAAAATTAAGTCTGGAAGTATTTATTGAGTGTGCAAATTCGCGATTCACAAATCTGCTCAATCCAATTATAGAAAAGGTGCATGTTTCGTAAATTATTTACATAAAGGCGTTGCAATACATCGCAGTTATTAGTTACCGGTCACATATGTAATTATACGCTGTCTGCTCAGGTTGAGTCATTAAATTAATATTTAGCTTTATTATTTTTCTCAAACGAAGCTTCAACTCGCCCCTATTGTTTCTAATAATAATACGTAAAAACAATATATTAATAACGTTTGCATTTCGAGTCGCGTAACATAAAAATTCTTGATAAAAGCAGATAAGTCTGACTACATTATATAATTATCAGCAATTATAATGCAGAGAAATATCGTAATTCCAATATCTTACATATCATAAATTTTTATTGATCAATTAATTAATTAGTTAAGTAATTAATATAATATTTAGTAATACGTACACGCATAAAACATTTAATTACTATAGCAATTTGCTGCATCACTGATTTGTTGATTGTTACTGTGCTGTATTAATTATTCTGTTTATTAACATATTTGGGATGTCTCATTTTATAATTTAGTTTAATTAACAACGAGATCATAGCTCGGCGATTGAGAGTTTAGTAGAGGAAAGTCACTGATACTAACATAGGTCTTCTAAAATGACATCTCCTTATTTCTCATAAACTAATCTTCGTACTTCATTAATACAAATAAAAATATAATCCATTTATATGATTAAAGAAGAAAAACCTATAATAATATAATATATTTGTGACTTGTTTTTTTATATAAAATCAGCTAAAAACGAATTCTACATGTGAAAACAAAATTCTTCTGTTACAAATTTACGTAGTTAGTTAAATAATAGTAATCATATTACTGATAACTATATTAAACAAGGACTCTCTCTCTCTCTCTCTCTCTCTTTCTTTCTCTCCTTAAAATAACAAAAAATAAACTAAATCTGGGCTAATAAGAGTCAGTGTGAACGGAGGTGCGCAATAAAATTTTTACAAATAAATTTATTAATCCATACAAAGTGTTAATATCATCTTTATTTGAAATCTTGAAAAATCTTGAACGTTAAGAAGATTGCTGATGAAGAGAATCGACAAATTCTAGGAATTTATAAATATATATTAGGTGTTGGAATTAATTCGTAGCGTTTTTTAATGAAAGAATGTTATTTATTTCACATGAGCATTAAAAAATACATTAATGAAAGTACTTCCCATCACTTGTAAAACGCTACGAATTAATTCCAACACCTAATATTAATTTGTACAATTTTATACACATGGCTTCTAGTAATGAAAAGGAAAATATCCCACGTTATAATACTAATAAAGGAAAAAAAGTCCGACAATGAAATTCGCAAGATATGGCAAAAGCAATAGAAGCCATTCGCAATAAGAAAATGGGATAGTTAAAAGCATCCAAACAGATGAATGTGCCACAAAGAACTTTACGACGGTTAGCTGATGAAAAATGATTCTCCCGAAAAGGCTGCCTCTTGTAAACGAGAAAGGTTTCCTGTATTTGATGTTAAATTAGAAGAGGAGTTTGTTCATTATTGTCTTGTAATGGAATCACATTTTTATAATCTAACAAGGAAGGATTTACGTAGAATGGCATTACAATTAGCCATTAGACAAATAAAGCATCCTTTTAATAATATGATGGCTCATTTTGTTTTTAAAGAGACATTCTAATTTATCATTTCGAAAATCTGCAGGAACATCTTTCTTTTGCCAGAAAAGAAAGATTTAATAAAAAAATGTAAACAAATTTTTTGGCTTATTGGATGTTTTGATGAATATAATTATCTACCAGGTCGTATTTTTAATGTTGATAAGACATATTTGACTGTTGTTCCAAACAAAATATCTCAAGTTATTGAATAAAAAGATAAGCGTCAAATTGATATGGTAATATCAGCGGAAATAAGAGGATCTTTAATAATAACAATTTGTGCGGTGAGTGCTGCTGGAACATTTGTTCCCCCAATGATTATATTTCCAAGGAAGAATATGAGAAATATATTAATGAAAGATGCCCCTCCCGGTTCCAATCGGTGCTGCACATCCATCAGGATGGATACTAATTTATTTACTCAATGGTTTCAACATTTTATTAACAAAACAAAATCAAATATAAATATAAAGATATATAAAAATAATTCCATCTTATTATTACTTGATGGATATTACATAAAAAATATTGATTTAATAGATTAAAATGTTAATTTAATACATTAAAATGTTTCGAAAAAATATTTTATAAAAAGAATTCCACTTCCACATACGACACATAAACTTCAGCCACTGGATGTATCTTTTATGGGCCCATTAAAAACTTACTTGGAAGAAATTAGAATGTGGACGCGAAATTAGAATTAGGAAAGTCAATTACTCAATATAATATTATGGATCTATTTGGCCGTGTTTATATCAAGCGTCAAACTGCTGAAATTCCTATCAATGGCTTTAAAGTAACAAGAATATACCCCGAATCGCAACATTTTTTCTGATATAGATTATAAAGGGTGTTTTTTTAAGCCCGATAGAACTTGAAATTGTAAAAAATAAAACAAAAAATTAAATTAAACAGCCGCGGTGGCCATATGCCCGAAATCATTTTCAAATGTTAATGCCATGCATTGATCTTTCGACAAAAAAAAATTTTTTTATTATAATTTAATTTTTGTGTTAGTTTTTACAATTTTAAGTTCTATCGGGCTTAAAAAAATCTATCGGGCTTAAAAAAACACCCTTTATCTTATCTCAAAGAGAGATGGAAAAAGTACAATACATTCTGAAAATGTTTTACCTTTAACTCTAGTGCTTGAATTGAAGTATCTATTGACAGTAAAATACTTGATGAACCTTCCTATTCTAAAATATCTATTGAATCACAACCATCTACGCCATATGAAATTTCTCCATTTGAAATTATTCCATTACCTAAAAAGCGACGGAAAGTTTTAAATAGAGGTCATAAACTTTTGGAAGCAAAGGTTATCATATCATGTACATATCGAGAAAAATTAAAACAGACAGAATAAATAAGAAGAAAGAACGAGATTGTAACGAAAGAACAAGAGATCGAAGAAGAGGTCAAAGAAGAGGTTAAGGAGAAAGTAGAAGTAAGAGGAAGAGGTCGAGGAAAAGATAGTTCACACTGTCAAAAATCCGATTAGTTTGTTGATCGATATAAAAACGATATTTTCTAGAAACTTGTCTATAGAAAATATTTATCTAATGATGATTTAAGTATATACAGTATGAAAAAAACTATAAAGCATCGATAGAAGACAATTTCTACATTTACGTGCATATTTCCAAAGTTTTATTTTCAGATTTTGTCACAAAATATAGTCTAAAAATAAAGTATGTCGGTTTCGCTGATCTTCCTCTATCATCAAATATCAATTTAATTAGAATAATAAGACGTAAATAACAATGAGCTTTGCTCTAATGAAGAAATATATTTTTAGATAATTGTAGAAAACAACATTGTTTGAGGATCGGATTTTCCAATTAAATCCTTGTGAAATATATTTTTAATTATCGAGAAATTGTATTTTTTAAGGTAATTCCGGTGGCCTTCTTACTGTCAATGGACAACTCATAGGACTCGTTTCATTTATCTCGTTTCATATATGTGTGTGTGTGTGTGTGTGTGTGTGTGTGTGTGTGTGTGTGTGTGTGTGTGTGTGTGTGTGTGTGTGTGTGTGTGTGTGTGTGTGTGCAATTTATTATTTATAGGAATGTGTTTTTCATTATTTCTGCGGTCGATGCACTAGTAAACGTATCGCAAAAGAGAGAAGTGGATCAGTTAAAACAAATCCACTTAATTATTCCGGCAGGATACAGCGAGTGTGCAAAATTGTTTCAGAAAGATTAATAAACACTGAACACTCTCAAAAATGGATGAAAGAATTTGCATCTGTTACCTCTCGTCTTTATCCAATATTCATTTCTATTTCTCTTATACGCTTGCATAGACGATCAAGTTGTATGAACGGAAGACTCTAATGTATTTATTAGAGGATATAATTTTCATAATGTTTTTTTCATTTTATAAAAGATAATAATCATTGATGGATAACAAAGAAAAGCGTTTGTTTGAGAATTATTTTTGCTTGCAAACAAGCAAATTTTGCGTCAATAATGATTTCATTAACTCTACTTAAAAAAGTATGGTTTTAGTTGATGTATCGCTATCGCTGAAAAATTTAATGTTCCGAGGCATTGGATTGAAATTGAATAGGAAAGTAATTTGCATAGACACGAACACTATTCTTTGCTTTTACGATGCTGTAAAAGCAATATCGAAAATGCATATTCAAGTAATCCATGTTATTTCATTCCAGTTCGCATACTTATATAAACATAAAGACGAAAAACGGAGAATTACTAACTCACGGATACGATGAAATTATTGCATGACAAATGAAAACGATTAAATGCAGCAGATAATAATCTGTTGTTTCAAATAATACAATCATAATCAACGCGCGATTTCTATAAGCTTTGAAAACAGCATTACCATATATCATATTTTCTTCGGTAAATGTTATGCTGCAACTAACGTCTCTACTGACGCTATATTGCTCTCACGGGTACTACATATAATTGTTAAGAATTAATGCAAGAAGTATCCACAAACTTGTTTTTACAAAAAAGATTTAAAACTCTAATTATCTTAAATGTACAGAAACATAAATTTTATATGTCTCGTGATAATTATTTTACTAATCACAATTCTTCTTAATTCTTCTTATCCGTTAGCAAAAACATAATTCTTGATTAAAATATATTTTGACTAAAAGATACTTTGATGTATGAATAGAAATAATATGATTCTCGTTAAATTCGCAGCGAGTTATGAGTATAACATTGTAATAATACTTAGCTCTGGCAACTATTTGTTCAACAGTCATTTCGATTAATAGTCATCAAGGGCCATACTTCTCATTGCGATATTGTTATTCTAAGAATATTGTTGTCCTAAAGATATTGTTGTTCTGTACTTGACAATCTCGTGTTGGAATAAAGAAATAAATTACATGCGGCAACCGAATGTTATTCCACGAGAATACTACACTGTGGAATTCGTGCTTGGTGTTTATCTAATTCTGCGATGATCATATACGATCCAAACAATAACTTGGTATATCTTTGTTGATTTCAGAGCTACATGTAAAAAAAGTGAGGGAAATGTTAGTTGGCTTACTCAAGTGAAGCAAACGATTACACGTTAATTGTTATTAGATGATACCAAGTATTTTTTTCTTTATTGTAAAAAAAAGTTGGGAAATAATTCGTTATTTGTATTGAACAATTAAAGTTAGGTTTTTTTCAATAATTGCAGCTTAATATCATTCATTCTTTTCATTTATAATTGTAACTTATTATTAATTACATTTTTTTTAATAACTATCAATTTAGTAATTACTTCTTTTATATCTTATACTAATCATTAACATATGGGCTGACCAAAACGAAATGAAGTTCAGTGAATCATTAGTGATTATTTATTGCTCTTAGAATATATCTCTAATCATGCTAATCATTACACTCTGTAATTATCACACTCTATGAAGAATTAAATTAGAAGTATATGAATGCGTCTTGATATTAATATTATTTTGATTGCGTACTAAATATATATATATATATATATATATATATATATATATTAATTATAAATAATATAGTGTATAATATTGAATAGTGTATAATATAATAAGTAAAATAATTTAGTAAATTAGAAATATATAAGATCTTGTATTTAATCTTGTATTTAAAATTGCAATATAAAAAATTAGAAAAAATTAACTGAAGAGAAATAATTTATATTTTTTTAAGTAATTGTAGCTGTAATATACTTTTTAGAATCAATGCCTTGCAACTAAGTTATTTCTTGAGAAAAAAAATTATAATCGTAATTAGTTATTTTTACAAAGTAGCATTCACAATGCTGGTAGTAAGACATAAATGAAGATGCGAAATCATGCCAAGTATAGTTCGACTTCGAAAACTTTGTTATAAATTATGTAATATCGCCAAAGTTTTTAGTTGCAAGAAACATCAATCGAAATAAACGACTCATATCCGTAATTATCAACAATAATAACTCATATATTTCTTCTAGGAAAGATGGGCTAATAATTAAAAGCATAAGCGAACGTCACTTGTCTAAATTGTTTCAAATGGCTTATTGTTGCTAGCTCATGATGTTGTGTGACAAAACATAAATTAAACGATAAGCGGACGACTTGCTGAATTAACTGTCCCATGACGAACGTTGCAATGAAATTTGCAGCACACGCATCTAAAAATACTTGAAATTTAATACTACTATATCTATTATATTTAGAATCGTAGATTAATATATTATTTATATTAATTATTTATATTAATATTCTCGTTAGAAGATATCGATAAAGAGGTCACGAGACCCCTTACATAGTAATCGGACGATTCGAATAGTTATTTAGATTGAGTAATTATAGAACTAGAAAGATCCGTTTATTCGCTCGATTATCAAGATGTAGAAGGATATTGTGACGTTTCTAACATATCATATAACTCAAGAATTTACACAGGATGATAAAAACGCAAGCAATTATAACATAATTTTGCATTTCGAATTATTTTAATGTATTCTGATACAAATAATTCTCGAATTTGCCAACAAATGTCGACAAAGGAGCTTCGGGTAATTTCATATGTCTTTTTTTAAAAATTGTACGGATCCTGTATTCTCAATTCTATTCAAATAACAATTTGTGACAGCTTATATTGCTCTCACACATGAATATCATGTCTTGCGTGCAAAAATGTGATCAAGTCACAACGTGATAGAATCTCTAAAATCGGCTTTCAGTTCTCTTTGGAGAACTTTTTATTTCCGAGTATTTCTGTTAAAAAAAAAACAAATCGGTTAAGAAATACAGCCCGTAATTTGTTTTGAATAAAAAATTTTGCGTGCGTTGAGTAATACGACATCACCAGAGGGATTAGTTATCGCAACGAATTAAATTTCTAAAATTTAAGAAACAATATAGAATAAAAGGCACAGTATTTTAAGAGATCCTTTAGTTGTGTTTTAATAAAATAAATTTTAAAAACCCCAAGAGCTCCAAGATGAAAGTATAACACTTTTTTCTAGATGTTAATGAAGTATACATTTTAAAATAGCTCTCATATCGCGTATGCCACTTACGCGTGCAGGCGATATAAAAATGTCAATTAGAGCACTCGCATGTGCCTCATTCACGTGTTCAGCACTCACGTGTGAGAGCGATATAGACCTCAAATAAGGACGTATCTGCATGGTGTTGTGCAGTTACATTGTGACAATTATTGCGCATATTATTACGCAAATGTACAAAGTTACTATACATTTTGTTATCTGGGTAATTTCGTCGCTCGGCATTGCCTTTTATCTGCTACGTTGGCCACATTCAATTTGTTTTCAACACTGCCTGCAAGTGAGTAAACTCATTCCTGAATATTCGGATTAATGTATGTCGATCGGGTTTAGCACCGCGAGTTCATCATCAAACTCCTCGAATGCGTGATACAAATCTCTTAAACGATTGATACGTAATCTCAAGGTATTATCATCTATTTTACCTTTGTTGAGGAGATTGACCAAATTCATGATTTGCGATTTTAACGACGTTCATTTTCATACAAAGAGTTCAACTCTATCAGCCATTGTCACATAATTCATAAGTAGAAATCCAATAACTGACTCTTATGTGGTAACACTATCTAATCAAATGACCGAAATCACACCATCCAGGAAAATCATATCTTGAGATAGCGTACCATGATTGGTTCTTGTGTGATAATCCAATCTCGTACATGGGGTTCGCGAACCCCACAGGAGGCATCAAAATACGGTAATGAGTCATTATGTAATAAGTTGATACCAAATCGAACATTATTTGATTCTCAGCACTTTTGATATATACATAAGCACTATTTTAGTCTACGGTTTGTAACCCTGAGATACTATAGAACCAACATGGACACGCGATAACATTTGAAACAGTCGTATTGGATCGCAAATTATATTTGGTATGTGCTCGTATGTGACGAGAACAGAAGGGCTCGACTCGAATGAATTTCCTTTCTCGTTAGCTCTCAATGATTGTGCGTCTCTTATAGAAAAGTACTGACACTACTAGTACGCAGTAGTATTTTGAGATACTACTGCACTACTGCACGTTACTGCGCTACTATATACACTATTGCACATTACTGCACACTACTGTACACCACTTATTGCTGTAGTGTAGTAGTAAGTATAGTAGTGCCTCAAAAACTACTGCGCAGTAGTACTTTTCTACAAGAGATATTCGTCACGTTTTCCGAAATCGTCCGAATTCTGTTGATCCATAGATTACAAGAAGCCGCGATAATGACGACAGCGATGTAGAGATTTTGGTCTAGTATACGTACGACTAAACTTACATCCAGGCCTATACTCTAAAGTAAGTCTTCAACTAAACGTTTACATGACTTGTGGTATTTCCGAATCCAATGTAAGCCGCATTTAGTCCTCATATCAATTCTATTATCTACATGAAATACAATCGCATACAAATAATAAATTGCAGATTATGCTTTTATATATCATTTTTATATCGTGCGATATGTAAATTGACTATATTCCGCCATTTCACGTACAAATCTGCACTGTGCAAATCTCTAATGCTATAAAGTGCAAGTATAAAATAAGTGTACAACTATCTGGAAAAAAAGCTTTTACAGTTATATAAAATTATAGGGAATAGAAGTAACTCGTTACTTGTAACAATTACTTTTTTGGTAACTTTACTGGTAATTGCGTTATTTTCCTTTTTTGATAATTGTAATATAGTTACATTTTTTTGATAACAGTAACGAATTTTACAGTTACTTTTATCGTTACTTTGTGCACAATTGAACACAGTTCGATTAGACACAAACTACTCATAGCGTTCGAGACTAAAAAGCCTTTAGGCATCCGTTGTGATTAGCGGTTATCGATTTTTAAAAAGTAATGAAAAGATACTTTTTCAAATAACGATAATTATAACGAATTACTTTTAAAAATAACTTGACTAGTAATGGTAACTTGTTATTTTCAAAAAGTAGCTTTCCATTCTCTGTAAAATTATATATAATTAAATTATATATGAAATATATGTCTATAGATGGACATATTTCATATGATAATATAAATAATTTTATATAATTTTATTATAAACATTTTTTTCTAATAGAGCAGAGTGATCTATCAATATGTATATTTTCATTTCATAGACGTTTAGTTCGATTTTAATCTACTAGCATTTACACGCATTATGTCTTATTTAATCATGCAGACTGTGATAGATGAGGAATCGTAGAAAAGAGATTTGACCCAAACAAGGCCGCATTGTTGTGTATTTGTACATATCGTAATATATTTGTTGTTTTTTTTAATATTGCACTTCTATATATCTCTTTTTTATTATGGAGGATCTAGCTTGTCATTAACCTGAACCCATCAATTTCATTTCCTATTAAACGGTTAGAGCAACAAAATTCGTTTTAATGCAACAAATGAGCAACAGAATATCAACAAATTTTTGACTATGTCCCAACTCAATTTGAGATAATGGGGGTTAATAGGGATCAAGAACGCCGAACGTCTTTTGATATATAACCGCATACATTTCTGCTTCTCGCATTATTATTGATATCGTATGAATAAATATATGAGGCGGACACGCGCATGTGTGTGTGTGTGATACAAGCTGTCCGCTTATCATTTAATTTGTACCGTATATGACTGTCTATCGTGCACGAATTGACCTATGCAACACTTTATCTTAAAATGTTTCGCTTGTTATTCTTAATATTCTTAAAATACTTCGCTTATAAAATGTGCAATTATATGCAATAAATGTGCAATAGATTGTTAAAGTTTATAATTGTAATATACTTTGACAAAGTGCACAATTACATTAAAAGTTTATTTAGCATTCAACTTTCTGTACTGTACGTCATGTTCAACCAGTAATTTTGCGATGCGAAATTATTTATATATATTTATATAACAATATTAAACTGATAAAACTGAAATTTACCAAAGTGTGACTTGGAATACTTTATTTCTTATTTACTTCGCAAAAAGCGAAAAAAGAATAAAATTATGTAAGATTTTTAACGATAAGGAATACAGAGGAAATATCTTTTCTTTGCAAAACCATTGAGATAATAAATTACCAACATTTCTTTGATACGTTTGTCAAATTTTGTATACGTATACAATGTAGAAAGTAAAATAATACTAGACACTTGTCAATCTTTTATTAATACTATTAGGTGTTGGAATTAATTCGTAGCGTTTTTTAATGAAAGAATGTTATTTATTTCACATGAGCATTAAAAAATACATTAATGAAAGTACTTCCCATCACTTGTAAAACGCTACGAATTAATTCCAACACCTAATAGAAGTCAATAGAAAAGAAAATGTAGATCCTGACAGATTAGGAGTGATTTTAAATATTAATAAGCGTAAAACATATTTTCTAATCTTATGTAATTTCAAATTAAATTTTATAGGCACGTCTTCGTGTGTATTCATACATATCAGATTTAGAATAATCAGTTGACAACATCATATGTAAGATTAATAACAATGATGATACAATTATTATTCTTAATTCCCTTGATCGCTATTGATTATGGTGAGTATTCTAAGACAAATTGATCAGCTTTGTGTGTGTTGTGTATGTAATCATATAATTTAATTAAATTCAGAAATATAATAAGTTAATAACAAATCTTAAACAGGTGCATCAAAAAAATTAGTAACGAGAATTGTAGGAGGAAAACGTGCCTCTCAAGGTGAAATCCCATATCAGGTAAGCCAGTAAAACATTCTTAATCAATATCATTAATTTTAATTTTATTAATTGCTTGGGTTTAAAAATATGTCTCGATTTTTTTAAGTTTGATCGAGGAATTAGTTAACTACTTTCATTCAGCAATTCAAAGCTGACAATATCATTTGTAAGGTTAAGACGTATAATAATATTAGAAATTTTTCTTCCTGCATAACATGCATTTTATAATTCAGGTTTCTCTGCAAAATGAAAATGACATGCATTTCTGCGGTGGAGTTATAATTAACAAGTATTACGTGCTAACCGCTGCTCACTGTGTACCTAAGTAAGAAGGAAAATCTCAAGAAACACTTCGGAAAAATAAACTATATACAAGATATTTAACTTAACAGTCCGCATGATTTTTTAAACACTTTTGACAGTAAAGAAGTTTGACGGTAAAAAAAATTGAAAGATAAATAATTATTTATTTTATGCAGGCTACAAAATGCGATAAAAAATTTAAAAAATTTTGTCATAAAAAAATTAAAGAATTTGATCTATCTTGAATTTTTTAAATAGTATTATACAATTTTTTTCATAATATTATAGGGCTTTTGAAGACAAATTCACTATCGAAATGTCTTTTATTAATGCTTTTTGATTTTATTGCATATCTTATTACATTAATGCATAATATGTACGTATTATAAATATCCATTTGTGTACATTTCTAATCAGATATAAGTATCGTTACAAATAATGCTGCATATCTGATATCAATAAAATCATTAAAACATTAATAAAAATAACTTCCTCGATAATCGAGTTAAATTTGTCTTGAAGACTCTTACAATATTATACGACAATATTATAAAAAAAAATTATATAATATTATTTAAAAAATTTAAGTTGTCTAATATTTTTTAATTTTTTTAATTTTTTTTCATAAAATGTTTTTTTATCGCATGTTATAGTTTGTGTAAAATAAATAAATATTCACCTTTCAACTTGAAGTGTCTGAAAGTGTCTAAAAAATCGTGCGGACTGTTACGCTGAACACCTGTATAGATACAAAAAAAATACTGTTTTGTAATATTTTCAGTGCGGACACTTCGAGTATATCAGTCGTTGCGGGAACAACAGATCTACAAAAACCGCATTCAAGGCACCTGGTTCAGTCCATTTTCATACACGAAGAGTACAATCCCCAAATTTTGATCAATGATATCGCTTTACTTAGGGTAACGATAAAATGTAGTATAACATTCATTCCATATAATTTCAATTAAATTGTGAATTAAGCAATTAAATTGAAAATTAAGACTGCGCAAAAGAATACAGAAGATTTATTTTCAGCTTCAAAAGCCATTAAAATTTTCTTCTCGGATATGTTCTGTCAATTTACCGAAACAAAATCAAGCTGTCGAGGGAGGCTCGATAGCAGAAGTATCGGGATTTGGAATAATATCTGTAAGTGTCTTATTAATTCAATCATTTAAATTCTTAGGCGCTAGATATTCGAGAATCCCATCTTAAATTGCTCTCATAATTTACACGTATAACTTTGTACTTTATATATTTGCAGTCTGAAGGAGAGGAGGCTGGACATTTATACTTTGTAGACAATATCATAACTAATCAGACTTATTGTAGAGAATTGTTTGATACAGCAGCAAATATAACCATTCAGGATACGCAAATCTGCGCAAATGATCCAACCATACAAAAAGGTGCATGCGTGGTAAGCTATTTACATAAGGCATTGCAATATACCGTCATTAATTGTCGATCATATTGTATAATTATACGATGTCTGTTCAGGTAAAGTCATTAATTACTTAAATTGCATTATTCTTCCAACATGAAGATTCAATTCATTATTATTCCTAATAATTACTAAACATAATATCTTAATATAACGCTTGCACTTATAATCGTATTGTGATATACATTTTCAATAAGAAGATAAATCCGATTATATCGTGCAATTGTCGGAAATCATTATTATTAGAGACACATCGTAATTTCAATATTTCACTTATCATAAATTTTTAATGAGCAATTAATTAATTAATTAATTAATACAATACTTAATAATACGTAATACACGCATAAAACATTTAATTGCTACAGTAATTTACTGCATTACTAATTTGTTGATTGTTAATATACTATTGATTATTTTTTGTTCATTAATATATTCGGGGATCTTCGTTATGTTTTATAATTTAATTTAATTAACAATAAGATCGTGTAGCTCAGCGATTAAGAATTTAGTATCATCATCAAATATCAAATTAATTATAATAATGAAACGTAAATAATATGAGCTAGCTCTAATTTAACGAAGAAGTATATTTTTAATTATAATAATTATAAAAAATATTATTGTTTGTTGGTTTTTTCAATCAAATTCTAATATTCAATCAAATTCGAAATATATTTTTAATTATCGAAAAAATGTATTTTTTAGGGTGATTCCGGTGGCCCTCTTACTGTCACTGGATTACTAGTAGGACTCGTCTCGTTTGGGCTTTATCCTAACATTTGTACTAGCACAGAATATCCCGCTGTGTATACACGTGTTCCATCATACATCGATTGGATAAATAAGAATATAGAAAAAATTTAAATGAAATATAGTAATCTGTTTTGATACTTAATGATGTGTACAAAAAAAAATTGAAAATTGATATGTATAATTAAACGCTCAGATGTGGCTGTCATATGCAATATCGTAAAATAAACATCATATATTTATTATAATAAATCACATAGCTTACCCATGCCCAAAGTTTTCTTATTAATGTTACTCCAGACATCAGATATATATTTTTTAAAGATCAATATTGTACAATTATTTTATATACTGATATTTATAACTTTTGCTTTAATAATATCAAACCGACATTAAACGAGAACTTATTTAAAAAAAATATACGTTCAAATAAATAACAGATATTGCATGTATAATATATATAATATATAGTCCGTTTAATTATTTTTGTGATCGATAAATTAGTAATACGTATCTTAAAAGGGCAAAATGGGTCAATTAAAAGAAATCCACTTAATTATTCTGGCACTGTGCGCCAAGTGCGCAAAATGGTTTCAGAGAAATTAATGAACATTGAAATGGATGGACATCTCTTGAAAATGGATGAAAGGATCTCTGCACCTATTTCGTCTCTTGCTCCTATCTAACATTAATTTGTATTTCTATTTCATATTAGCCGCTAAAAGCTGAGATTTATCATGCATTGACCAATATGAAGTACGTACATTGAAGATGAGTCGATGTAGGTCAAAACATTTATCATGATGTAAATGAAGAATATATTGTAATGTTAAATTTATAGCACGATTCTGCTTGGCCCGTAGTCCTTTTTTAATTATTTCGTTTTTAAATCTTTGAGCCCATAATACCATATATTGATTTTTTAATTAATTTCTGTATTTCTCTTGCACGCTTATATAGGCGAGCAGATTATATAAATGGAAGACTCTGATATGCTTCTTGAAAGATATAATTTGCATAATATTCTACCATTTTATAAAAAACAATAATAATCGTTAACAAAAATCGTTGTAGCAAAAAAAGATGTTTGTTTTCGAATTATTTTTACTTGCGAGCAATTCTGTGTAAATAATTTCATCAATTCTGTCAAAAAGGGAAAATGTAATGTTTCGATTGATGTATTGCTGTGTCGTTGAGAAATTTGATGTCACGAGGCATCGGATGTGAAACTAAGTAGAAAAGTAGTTTGCAAAGACACTAGCTGCACCGTTTTTTTTTTTTGCTTTTACGTGGCCAAGGCGATATTGAAAACGTCTGGCATTTGATCGATCCATGTTATTTCATTTGTCTGGTTCGCATACTTACATGTATACAAAAGCGGAAAATTAATAACTCACGCATACGATAAAATTATTCAATGAAAAACGAAAACAATTAAATACACAATAAATAATAATTCTACTGCTTTAAATTATTATCGTGAAAAACGGGCAATTACTGTAAGCTCTGAACGGATATTACGATTTGTCGTATTTCCTTCAGTAAACTTTGCGCTGCAACTTACATCTCCACTCACGCTACGCTGCTCTCTCTACTACACATAATTATTAAGAATTACAGTGCAAGAAGCATCTGCGAGCTTGTTTTCTCGAATTTAAATGAACTCTAATTCTCTTAAGTGTACTGCAGAGATATAAACATGACATATGCCTCGTAATAATTATATACCTTACTAACCGCAATTTTGCTTTTTCTTATTATATTCATTAGCAAAAACATAATTTAGATGCTCTGATGTATTGTTGAAGTAATAGTATGGTCTCGTAAAAATCCTCAGTGGATTATGCACATGGCATCATAATATTGTATTTAGCACCAGTTATTTTTCAATAGTTATTTGATTCGAGCCACGCATCTCGTTGCGATAAAGATATCATTGTTCTATATCTGACAATACCTTGTAGATTAAAGAAATAAAACAAGCAAAGCAATCGAACATCACAGTATAAAAAAAGTATTACATTGTGAAATTCGACCAACCTTGGAATTTGTCTGACTCTACGATGATTATATGTATTACGACTCGAATGATGACAGGAGCCCTCCACTCCTGTTACATCAAAAACCACGAAAAGTTAAAGGAAATTTTAGTTGGCTGTCAAAGTATGCTAAATAGTAATCGTCGGGATACCTATAACCTATACTGTTAGTAAGTCTTAACAATTCAATCATTTAAATTTTCAGATGTAATTTGTTCAAAAATCACACTTCAAATTACTCTCACAAGTCACATGTGTACATTTGTACTTTATATACTTGTACTTATATACTAATCTTAAGGAAAGAGAATCAACCAGTTATATAATAAGTACGTCATAGATATATAATATAATAATTATAATTTGTATTAAATCGATGAGAATAAATCAATTAAGAAAAATAACATCCTATCTTCGGTCGCGCGCACCTGAAGTGAATCTTAGTACTTAAGTATTTCAGTGTGAATTTATACACATATCGAATTATACAAATCTCTCGTCAAAATCTTTTTTCTTGAATTCATAGATATTAGAATAACTAATCAGACCTATTGTAAAAAAGTGTATACTCATGGTTAAAAGATTACAACACTTTCTTTTCGATTGGTTTTGGAATACAGCCTACTCACCGAATGGTTCTTATTTATAGAGTCAAAAATAAAGATTAACCGCTCAGTGATATAGATTGTATTCCGAAATTCATTTTAAAAAAAGTGTTGCAATCTTTTAGTTATGTTAGTTACTATACATGGAATTTTTTCACTGCATTTATAACACTCACGCTGTGCAAATTCAAGAAAGAATTCATGTTCGGTAAATTATTTATATAGAACACTGCCATCGTTTATTACCGGTCGTAAAATTATGCCGTCTACCCATGTAAAGTCATTAACTCTTAACTCGCATTGTTCTTCTCATGCAAAACTTCAAATCATTGTTTCTAATAATTTCTAAAAACAGTATCTTAATATAACGCTTATACTTTACCATATTCAGGTTTCCTTGTTATGTTTCTTAATTAAATTAATAGCAGGATTGGCACAATTCGCAGCTGAACGAATCGAAAATCCATAAATCATCAATTTAATTAAAAAATGACAAAGCGAAAACAACACGAACTAGCTTTGCACTATAACAGAGAACGTATTTTTAGTTAATTGTAAAAAATAACACTGTTTGCGAGTTGGTTTTTCCAATCAAATCTTTGTGAAATATATTTTTAACTATCGGGGAATTGTATTTTTTAGAGAGATACTGGTGATCCTCTCACTGTCAATGAACAACTCATAGGACTCGTCTCGTTTTCAGCTGGTTACACTAACACAAAATATACTAGCGTGTACACATAAGTCCTATCATATGTCGATTGGATGTATGAACATGCCGTATAAAATAATTAACAAAACACAGAACCTTGTTTTGATACTATTAGGTGTTGGAATTAATTCGTAGCGTTTTTTAATGAAAGAATGTTATTTATTTCACATGAGCATTAAAAAATACATTAATGAAAGTACTTCCCATCACTTGTAAAACGCTACGAATTAATTCCAACACCTAATAATATAATAACATCGAGAATCAATAATATATATAATTAAATGTTCAAATGTAGATGTCATTAATCATTAAATAAACGCCATATGTATTTTATATACCTATAATACATATCATGTTGTTGATACAACATTTTTCTCTTATATTATTTCAGAAATCATATATCACATAATCTTATAAATCAATATTGTGCGATTATTTCATATATTTATGTTTTGAACTTTTAATTTACCGAACAAACAACAGACGAAAATTTACTTAGAGAAAACATACATTCGAATAAATTGCAAATGTTGCATATATTCATTAATATGCTAGCAGTAAACTTATCTCAAAAGGGAGAAGTGGGTCAGTCAAAGCAAATCTGTTTAATTATTCCGACAGCGTGCTCCAAGTGCGAGAAATTGTTTCAGAGAGATTAATGAACATTTCTCTCTAAAAATAGATGAAAGAATCATTTGTATTCGTTTTCTCATGTCTTTATCTAATGTTAATTTCGACGATCTATTGTACACGTTGTATGAACGAAAGACTGATTACAGCGTTTATTACAATACATGTGCAATGCTTCATAATATAGTACACATTGTGTCATTCTATTTTACGAAAGATAATAATAATAATAATAATAATATCAGAGAAAATCATTCGTTTCTGAATTATTTTTCCTTGCAAACAGGTTTTACAAACAAATTTTACATCACGAGTTTATCAATTCTGCTAAGAATAGAAAACGTAAGATTTTAATTAATTTATAGCTGAGAAATTTGATTATCGCGAGGCATTGGATTGAAATGAATGTATAGAAAAAAGTAGTTTGCAAAAATACGAGAGTCACATTGATGTTTTTTTGCTTTTACAACGCCATCAAGAGGATATCGAAAACGCCTATCATGTTATTTGACTCCATCGGCTCGCACATGTATGTGCACATAAAAACTGAAAAGGGAGGACAACTTATGGATACGATAAAATTGTAGAAAACGATGACAATAATTAAATACAACAGATAATAATCTTGCCGATTCAAATAATTATATGTAGAAAACGAGCGGTTACTTTGAATCCTAAAACCTGTTTTACGTTTTCTCATATTTCCTTCGGTAAACTTTGCGCTTTAACTTATCCCTCTGTTCACGCTACACTGAGTCCCTAGAGGACTACATATAATTGTTAAGAATTACAGCGCAGGAAGCATCCACGAGCTTGTTTTCTCGGATTTAAGTGAACTCTAATTCTCCTAAATGCTCTACAAAGATATAAATTATAGTAATTATTTCACTAATCGCAATTTTGCTTCTTATTATTAGCAAAGATATAATATAATTTATATAGATATTCTAACATTTTTTAAGAGATAGGCACTATTGTACTTTCTCATTAGGTTCATCAAATATTATATCTATTATAAAGTTACAACAAATTACAAAAAAAAAATGAAGTGAAGAAAGCTATATTCAGTCAAGAATATGAATGTAAATTTTTATAATTTCAAACAAACTGCACACCGATTAATTATTTTTCGATCTTGAAACACAGTTTTAGACTGAAGCCGGAATACGTAATATCACAAATTAAACTGGTAATTTAAGCAATTTAATATTATGGATGCTAGTAAACATTTTTAAAGCACTATAAATAATTTATTGCAAAATATATCATCATAGCCAGAATCTGGGTCCCCCGAATTTTGTGTAGACGTTTGATTATATAAATTACATATTTTGCAATAATTATTTTATTAATCGTAATTCTGCTTCTTCTTACTAAATTAGAAAAAAAATAATATAATTAAAAAATATTCTAATATCGTTAAGAAAATCATTAAATATTAAAGTCGATGTGATATCATTCAATAAAAAATATACCTCAGAACTATATATATTTGGGATTTATATATAATCGTGTTTCAGAAGCCACATGGAAATCTCTTCTTAACAAAGCAATAATACTAATTGTCTAACTATCGCTCAGCGAAGCTATTTATATGTCCTTTCATGTAATGTTCATCTTCATCTGTTTGGGTAAATCTGGACAATTCGAGGATTCTGAACAGTTCGACAATAGTGTGCAATAACAAACCGAGAACAGAATCGTGAGTCAGACTATTTCACTATCTATATGATCGATGAGAAGCTCCGGATGCGGGGTCGTCGGACGCAGGTGAGTCCTGGAACAGCGGTTCTCAATATTGCTTCTTGATGGTCGCCAGGATCGATCGACCTCCTACTTCTTGCTATACCCCAAGATATTTCGATAACAATTACATTCAAGCTAAATTAAAATTTTCAAATGTCATATTTATCGTCACATTTTGAATGATCTTTTTATAGTCTGTCATTTTTAACAATAAATTTAGTAGCAAACTAAGAATCCTATTTCAAAATAATAATCAACGCGATAACACTTTGCTTGTGTGTTTCGGAAATTAACAGATCCCAGTATATCATACAACGTGCTATCACACCACTACGTAATTATCTTCGCATTTGACGGTTCAATTTCGACGTAAAGCTGGTAGAAGAGAACGAGATATGCTTACTATATTTACTGTAATGTAATAAAAAAAAAGAGACAATTCTTTTTGACGTAAATTTTATAAATGCTTTCTAAAATGTTCTATTATTTTAATTCATTAATTAAATCCGTACCTCCGGCGAATATTTAAAGACACATTAAGAAAAATGTTTGGATCGTACTATCAAGAGTTACAAATAAAACAAATTCTAATTATATCAATCAGAATTCTAGTTATTATAATTGAATTTCTGGTAATCTCAATTAGAATAAAGTTTGATAGATTTAATTATAAACACTTGATTTTTCTAGTTGAATCTAGATACCAGAATTTCAATTAATGCAACAAAAAAATTTTTTTTCTAGTGAAATTATAGACATAAAGTGAGGCAAAGAAAAATATAAATCGTGTATATAAATCGTAAAAGACTATTGTGGATGTAGTTCTATATATATTTTTCTTTATCTTATCTTATGTCCACAATTACGACAGATATCGTAAGAATGCTTCCATTTCATTCTGTTCCATCAGCCTAAGTCAAACTACATTCTCTTAAGTAGAGAAAATCGATCAGTCCTTGGAAACCAAGCATTCCGCGGCTGCCTGTCAAGATTTCGTGATAAAGAAGGATGGCGCTTTCGGGACAACTGAATCCAGTGGCGACATTGCAGAGCGGTTCTTCGGAATGGAGTATACGAATGCTCGTGAAGAAACTTGGGAAAACTTCTGTCTCCTTAAAACTCGAACGTTCGACTCATCATGAAGCTTACTTCGATGTTCCACTTCTTCGATAATCTCTTGACCATGACGTGATTGCCATACATTAAATTCTGTTTGCATTATATCTGCTCGAATATTGCATAACAGTTGGGGAACATTATATTCCTTTTTGAAATGAGAAATATGAATTTTCCTATTTTCTCAAATATCAACGTTGCATTAGCTTCAGCTCGTCGGTTTTGATGAAGCCATGTTGCCGGTAGTGCAATGAAATTCCCGACAGAATACTACGTCGGGAATCTGTTCGTTACATAGAGAAAAATTTTCGGAGATATTTTCATTTATATCATGTGTCATATATGCGCTCGGAATGTACCTACGAAACGAGTTTCCGAATAAATATCATTTTCTTTCTCAAAAAAATTCCAAAAATTGGATCGAATATCAATGTTACATACGAATAGCAATGCATTAATAAAAATTACTATTTTTTTTTATTTAATATCGTTACATTTGCGGCTCATCGCAACAATTTTAGAAAGACTGCATTTAAGAAAGTATTGTATTTAAGAAAGATCTGGCTAACTGAGATTTAAAAGTTCAAATTAGGATTGCATTATTCAGAACATCACTCGACCACTTAAAAATGATGCGTTTAACTTGCACCATAAAAGGAAAAGATGATGTCTCTGTAACATTATCAGCACGTACAAGACTTTCGAACTATCTGGAGCCAAGCCAACGTCGCCTTGGATGCAGTTTCGCATCTGTCCTGCTATCGATCGAAAGGTCACTCAACCAGGTGCCTTCGTAATGGGTTATGACGCCCGTGGGGATACGTCACATTGATTGACGGCTACTTCATCCTAATTGGATAAAAACAACGCATAATTCGCTCATTTTAGAATGATAAATGCGACAACGGGAAAGATTGAATTTTAACAGGTACTGTTTCGCAATACTCCGAACTGCAACATTTTTAATGCAAATATCTACACGGCGGATATACGATAGATTAGTACATATTATCTGCTGTTATAAGAAAACAAGCAAATAATTTTCGTTACGTGGAAAAAATGATTTTAATTCTACGTGTGAAATTAATCGGTGTGAGAATAAAATCAACATTGCATGATAATCTCGATACTAATTTTTATGATTACAAGTTTATGACTGATACGTAAATAATGCTAAAGATACTACTAGTAAATATAAACGTTTTCTTATCGTTTTGACATTGAATTACTATATAAAAAAAGAGTTTAGTCTATAAAATAATATAAAACTTATATTCTCTATATCTCTTTAATCCTCTCAATATCATCAAAGTTATCTATTGTTTCCATGAAGTGTATAGAATAAAGTAAGAAAGTATAAATAGTAATCTTATCTTTTTTGCGACGCAATCGTAATAATTCAACTAACAATAGAATTATATTTAAAGATCTTTGCAATATATAATCATTGTATATGTATATATGTATATATATATATATATATATATATATATATATATATATAAAATAGCCGTATAAAAGTATCTACACTAAAAAAATGATCTGGTTGAATTGAATAGTAATTCTGATGGAAACCAGACGAACCAAAATTTTCTGGTTAAATCTATTAGAATTATAATTGAGATAACTAGAATTCCGAATTAGATTGATATAATTATTTTGGTAAAAATAAGAGTTCTAGTAGATTTTATTAAAAATATTGTATCAATCACAATTCTGGTTGTCTTAACTAGAATTCTATTAAATTTAACCAGAAAATTCTAATTCGTTCATTTTTAACCAAAAATTTTTTCAGTGTGCGTATCATATTATTAGGTGTTGGAATTAATTCGTAGCGTTTTTTAATGAAAGAATGTTATTTATTTCACATGAGCATTAAAAAATACATTAATGAAAGTACTTCCCATCACTTGTAAAACGCTACGAATTAATTCCAACACCTAATATAAATAGTGAGGATGCAGCGCCGGATGAAATACCGTATTCAATTAAATATATTCTGTAGGTGAGTTGTGATTAGTTTTTCATCAACTCTCTTTCTCTCTTTCTGAAATAAAATTGGTTTTATATGTTACACAGACATACACTAAAAAAAAAATTTGTTCAACAAATATATATACTAAAAAAAAAATTATTTGACTCAACAAAATACTGCAGTTGAATACGTGCAAATAAATATCAATGTAATAAGAGCAAAATATTTTGTTCAATTACTATGATGATTTTAAATTTGGCTCAACTAAATTGAGTTATTGCAGACATGTTTATTTGATTTTAGAATATATTTAATTGAATAGAATTTTATTTTGATGATCTATTAAATAGCATTAATTAAATAGCATTAATTAAAATAACAAAAGGATATGTGTTACACAAAAAATTTAATAAAACAACTAAATTTATGTTTAAAATAATCACATATCGTTTACGCTCAACTTCTTTATAGTTGAAATTTGTATATATAATATTATCGTAAAATTCATGTATGTTTTGATTAAACATAATAATTCTTGTAACACACACACAAAATAGACAATAGATCGAACTTTGAATTTATTTGATGTGACACAATATCCTTTTATTGAAGTAAAATATTTTGATTATCTCGTAACAATTTAAGTTGAATAAACTATCTTTCTTGCTTGTTCAAGTATATTAAGTGTGAAGACGCCTTTTGACAAAATATTTATTTCACTTGAAAGTCATTATAGTTAATAATAATGTAACATAATGTAACATAAAAAGTCTTGTCAAAAACTAACAAATTTATTTGATTAAATCGTTATATTTTAACGAAAAAAATAATTTTTTTTGTTATTATTTTTATTTTTCCACTTCAATTTATTATTTACTGGTTTCGCACACTTATATTCTTGTCTTATTAACTACAATTAATTATTATTGAATAACGTCATATCGCCGCCAAGATTTGAACCTACGATTAGAACGGTAGCCTAATACTTACGCTAAGCTAATCGCACGCTTGTAATTGAGTCATTACTAACATTACTTATACTGTAATCATTTTTTATTTCATGCCTCTGCTAACAATTATATTTACAATTATATTTAATATTATTAATATTTAAAGAGATTACATGAAAACGAAATAATACATTTTGATCTTGTCAACTTTATATATTTGTTACATATTTATTAATACTCTCTGCAAAATATCATGGACAAAGAATTAAGAAAAAGAGCAACAGTTGCGAAAGCTATATCGTTTTGTAAGCATCATCCGAGCTTTAAGCATTTTATGCATGCTCGAATTATCCCTTTTTTTATTTGAATAGAAAACATTTTAATCTTCTTTTGTAGGATGACTCGGAGGGAGCCCTTGATCGTTAATGAAAAACTTGGCCTCGTATCATGGGCAGAAGCTTGTTTCCCTTACTGACTATGTACATTCGCGTACCTTCAGATATTGACTGGATCAAGGAGAACGCCATATAAATTCAATTGATATTCATTATTCGTACAGACTAACAATCGCCAATTCACACAAGCATACCGAGTATATTAGGTTACATTTATTCTTTTTTTTTTTATGGTGATTTATGGTGATAAATGTACAGTCGCCATTAATTTTCTTATCTTGCAGGAACTAACGTGTTACTGTCGCCATACTATGTCTTGCTAAACTGATTGCTAATATGATAAAGCTATCAGTATATATGTTCCTGGAGATCAGTCCTGTGTCAGGAGCAGTAATTTAAGCAAGAAATTTGTAATACAAGTACCTTGATATTGTTAATTCGTGTTACAAATATGATGAATTGATTTTTCATTCATTACAAACGTTTTATCAGTGTTTCAAAATCTATTGCGGATGTCTTTTTTACAATTTATTAGCGTGTATTTTATATATCCATTATTCATAAATTAAAAAGAGATTTGTAAATATCAAATAACAAAGTGTCAGAGAATTGAGAAATGACGAGAGTACACAAATATTGAATATTATAAAATTAAATAACTAGGATAAAAAATTTTATTGTTTATCGTTAAATTTAAATTTAATTAAATTATATATATATATATACTAAAAATCTGTATATAAATGTCTGTATATAAATCGCGTAATTAAAAAAGATCTATAATATAAAGCAGTGTAATTAAATTTCTAATTAAAAATCTAACAGCATCTTTTCATAAGAATAAATGTACCTTTAATTCAAATGATTGGCTAAGCTGATTGTAGGAACAAACTACAAATTGTCCAGATTATCTTGCGTTTTTGTATTCATCTAGCTGACCTAGCGGAATTAAATCAGGCCATAAAGAAAATTAGAACTACAGAGTGAATAGCATGCTAAGTAACATCATTAGATAAAGTCATCAGTAGAGCCATTAGGTAACGTCACATATTTCACAGCCGTATTCTGTCTATAATTAGTTGCCGCACACACGATCATGACTATTCATATAATCTGCTCCGCCGCCTTGACGATAATTAACTTATCCCTGCAGCGCTGCTAACTTACCATGAACGCGCCAGCCGTAATTTGCACTTGACTAATTACAGAGACGTTACGCGACGTTACAGGGGTACTTTAACGTTTCGTAATATTTTTACGTGGATATAAAAAGCGTTTATTTATTCAGTAACACGTGTAATGCGCACGGACAAAACGAGAGAACTTTAATATTATCGCGGTAACACATTCACCGTTGACATAAACTGTTTATGATACATTGGGTACAAACGTGTAAAATCTGCCGGTACTGTTTATGCACGAGAAAATACTTGTTGATCTGAAACGATCTTTCTATTTGCACGCGTCATTGCGTCGAGATTAACGTTTTATTAGTTCAATAAATATACATAGTGCAGTTGCGGCAAACGCTAATAAATTCATCGCTTGTATCGGTCAAATCAACAGACTCAATTATCATTCTGAACGAGGCAATGTAACTCATGTATAACTCTATATTTCTGCCGTTAGCAATTTCAGTAAACCAATAACGTTTCTTCATATATTTTTAAATAGTGTGGTACATCGATTAATAAATTTCAGAGTGCTATCGATATACTGGCCAAATAAAAAAATCTACAATTTTAATTCAATTATAAAAAATTGCACTTCGAATAAATTGTGCACTATCAATAAATTATTTACAAATATTTACGTATAGCAAATATTTATAAAACACTATTAATTTTGAAAGAATCAAATCGCGCTATATATTTTCATACTACAGATGGAAAGGGCGATTTTGCTAAAATTTCTGAAAATTCATAGATATAATCTAGTTCATAGATATAATCTTCTAGATATAAATCTGATAAAAATTTTGTTAAACTATCAAAATAATTTTATAGAAATCTCAAGCATATGAATAAAATGTTTCGACATTATAACAACTAGTTTAAAGTCCTACATAATTATTTTAATAATCTAGCAAAATTATTTTCATATTTATATCTAAGTTAAAGCTTTAAATATTTCAGTAAAGCCTTTCTCTCTGTACAAAAGTAATTTGATTACTTGTGTTCCACCATCGCTTAAAATTATCATAATTATAAGTAATATAATAATTTCTTTATTTTCCCTAAAAGATGAAGATTTTCTTCTGTAAAAAATAAAACCGATCTCAGCCATCATGCCCAACGAGAATGCAACAAAATGGAGTGAAAGAGAGTTGTGAGTGCGAGGCGTTAATAAGCGGCGTCGATATTCACAGACGGATTTGATATTCTACGCAAACTGTCAATCGATGCTCTTTTATCGCAGCGGGTCATGCGCATAGCGTCGTAATATATAGCCACTTATTTTTCCGAGGATAAGCAGAAGAGGAGAAGCGCGCTCGTTCAACCGTTTCTGACGATCGCTTTAGCAAAAGCATTGTTGAAGTTCAATGTACCTCAATAAATCATGCAATTGTTAAGAAAATCGCAGAATAACGTCGAGACTCTGGCATGGCGTCCTCGCTTTGATAAGCGTACTTACTCCGTCATACAGCCACAATAAAATCATTGACCTCATTTCATGCGTAAATTTGCAATAGCGAGCTGTATTAAAATAATACTTCAGTTTGAACAAATAAATAAATTAAATTAAATATTAAAATAAAATTAATCATGAAAATAAATAGTAGAGGTATAAAATTTATTATATTAATTCATCTACAAAAATATGTTAAATAAAGTTAATTGTAAAAATAAGTAATTTTTAAGCAATTTTTAGGATACAAAATTCATTATATTAAAAATTTAAATATTAATAGGGCTGTCGAAATTAAAAATAATAATAATAATAGAGTACAGGCAATGAGAGTAATACAGGGAATTGGTGCGCAATTCATATAGTAGTCAAATAATATTCACATAATATATTAATAATCTGCAATGATTGTGGATACAAATTTCTTTTAATTGCGCACCAATTCCCATGCTGCATTAATTAACGCTCTCATTGCCCATACATTCTATTATTATTACTTTTTATTATAGTAATTCATTCATACAGAAATCTATTCAGAAACATATTCGTACACTGAAAGGGAAGATTGGCTGCTGCAACAAATTAGGTGGTAAAATATGGTATAGCATTTTTAATTGACTGCTGTAATTGATTAAAAATGCTATGACATATTCAGCTAAGCTTTTCTTTCAGTGTAAAGTAATAAGAATTAATGTAATAAGAATTATTAAAAATGTAAAACACATATAATTTATAACATTATATACGCTACATAAAGCGTAATGCGATAAAATGACAGTTAATGGTAATCATCGTATTGATAATCATCGTATCATATAATATAATACGAATTATACACGCTTCTCTCCGCGTAAATAATAATCAGGAAAATGCATACACTTTTATAGTAT
The DNA here is from genome assembly GCF_024713525.1 of Acromyrmex echinatior. NCBI lineage: Eukaryota > Metazoa > Arthropoda > Insecta > Hymenoptera > Formicidae > Acromyrmex > Acromyrmex echinatior. The sequence goes on from NC_141870.1 coordinate 4,695,342, forward strand.
ACCTCTTCTCATAAATCCTTCTTCTCTTTATAAGCGCTCGCTTTGTTTGAAAATCTTGCCAATTTTACGTGTGGACGGAAATACGTGTTCTCGGATTCTCACGAGCGTTCGCGCGAGAAGCACCCGTTGTTCCTGGATAACCTTTTGAACCTTTTATTCTATTTGCAATTTTGCAACAACCGATATTCTAAAAGGGACTCCTGAATAAAACATGCGACAGCAAACTTCACTGACGTAAAAAATAGATTTTCCTGTGCAAACAATATGCGCTCATAATGCACGTTCAACGAGTGAATTTGCGCAATGGAGATTGTATGTAAAGCTTAAAAATACTCTGCAACGCAATGATATAAATTTTTCTGTTCCATTTATCCCCTTTTATATGCTTACCATTAAAACAAGAACGTTTATCATAGCACTTCTGTTAGTAAACAATTTTCATAAAATACTAAATAGCAAATGGATTGATAAGATGGTCTAATTAAATAGTACTTGTTATCTAAGATATAATTAAAAAACTTATAGATTTGATTCAAATGATATATTTTCAATACGCATTCCAAAGAAAATTATTTGGAACATTTATCGCACTAAATAGTTTTGTCGGGCATTAAAATTACTATTATCTCGATTCAACTCATATCTGCGTATTATAAATATTTTAAGTACATTACTAAAAACTGATATTATCATCGGTGCCACGTGTAGATCTTACAAAATAAAACTAAACATTCATAATCCAATAATAAAAATATTACGTAAGAAGTAAAATATAAACAGCTATAAAATTTAAATGTCAAAATTTTTAATTTAATTTTTTATTTCTACGATATCTTCCTTCAGGGATGAAATGAACAATCGGTGATTACAAATTCCACGAACGGTTTATTGTTATGATTAATTTGTTTGAAAGTTAACTAATTCCATATATAAGTTGTAAATTTATTTGATGTATCCCATGTGCTATCAAAAAGTTTAGTAAAGGCGAACACGATTGAGAATTCGTGCACGCAAAGTTATCAGTGATCTCGACCGGTGATGCTTTGATCATGTATTGGATCGATTACACGGTCAGAGCAAGAGGTCGCAGATGAATCCTGAAACTCTGACAGCCCGCATCCATCCTAGCTGGACCAGCGATCGATTATGTTCTACTTATCCGTTCGACCGTCCATCAGGATTGTTAAAAAAAATTCGCGAGTTACAAGGATAACCGAAACTTTATCTCTCATGAGATTTTCTATTGAAATTATAAGTTGTGCGAGTAAAACTTTTAATAGGAGGCTATTAAAGTTCTTAATACGGCGTAACTTATCGTTTTCGACAAAATTATTATCTCGCAACATCAACTTCCAAGATAATTATTTTTTTTAATACAGTTATGCTAATGTAAAAGTTATTGTCAAACTCTTGTAAAGTCCTTCCTTCTCTCTCTCCCTCTTGTAAAGGTCTTTCCTTTGTGTATAATTTATATAACATTGAATGTAATGCATTTTACTAAAAAAAAATATTATTCCTAATTAAAAATAGAAAAAATTAGAAATATAATAAGATTATCTCAATTCAATATAGAAATATGTAAGTTGTTTGCATATAAGTTAGTAATAACTCGAATTAGTAGATTATTTCCGCGAAAATAAAAAATGTCTGCTGAGCACAAAGAACTGACTCAATAAACTATAATAAGTGCAAAATACAAAAATGATGCTATTATCATATTAATCAAACTGCATGAAAAGAATTGCGAAAGAGCGAAAAATTTATCGAGTGAGATTAAGAGATACGGAAAAATCCAAATCCTTATCAAGATAGCAAGACAGAAGTGTGCAGAACGATTATCACTTTGATCGAGCGATAAGAAAGGTAATATAATTAAAAAGACCCATTATAATTATATCTTTTGAACCCTAGCGCTATATACGTACATACTCATTTTTTACCCTTGACCTTAATTTACACACTCGGGTCTCTGGGGCCTCATTTATATTTTTTACCCTAACTTCCATAAAAATGGACATATTTCAATTAATTTTTTTTTCAATCGATAAAGAATTAATTAAGGAATAAGTAATATGTAAAAATCGATAGAATTGAGAAGCTTCGGAATATACAAGGTGTCTAATAATTGTTCTGACGGAATTTGTGGACATGTAGAGCAGACTAAACTGAAACGGAAAATTCTCTACCATTTTTTGCAATTTTCGCAATAGTTAACAAGATATTAATTGCTAAAAATTGCCGAAAATTGGTCTTCAATAATTTTTTACTCAAATACTCAATTTTACAGAAAAACTGTAAGAGACAAAAATTATTTATTTTCTTCTTATAGAGCTCTAAGAATTTTTTGAGAATTTTTTCAAAATTTTTTAATATCGTATTTTCTTATGTTGATAAAAATAAAAAAATACAATACTAAAAAGTTAATAAAAAATTTTGAAAAAATTCGTAAAATTCTATGAGAAAAAAAAATAATTTTCATCTCTTACAGTTTTTCTGTAAAAATTGGCAGTATTTGAGTAAAAAATTAATGAAGATCAATTTTTGGTAATTTTTAGCAATTAATATCTTGTTAATTATTGCAAAAATTGCAAAATAATAGAGGACTTTCTGTCTCAGTTTAATCCGCTCTACATGTCCGTCAGAACAATTAGCAGACATCCTGTATAGATTCAAAGAAAAAGAAAAGTTCAGGAATATGAAAAAAATCTCAATTTAGCAAATTGTACTGGGGTTTTTGAAATCCCAGTGTGTATAGCTACGTTTAATATTATAGCTACGGTTAATATTATATTACAAATTATCTTTAGTCTTAATCTAAAATTAATACTAAAGCTTATATCTAATCTTGACAGATACTTGAAAGATACTTTAAATGAAAAATCGTGAATCAAAAAATTCTTTACAAATATAAAAAATTATAAATGCGACTGAATAAGTTATTTAAATTCTTGACATTAATATTTTCAATAAAAAGAATTAATAAAGATGAAATGATATCGATTAATATACATACATGAAACATTAAATACGTTAAACATTTTGAATGAAATTACAGTGTGATACTCAACGTTATGTGCTTATCAAGATACTTATATTTGATTTATCTAATCTAGATTTCTTAAGAAATCATGTCAGTCGGTAGACTATACGGAAGAGGGGTGATGCAATTAAAAATCAGTACTACATATAAATTCGCTTCCATGCTATTTCAAATCATTCAGACAGTACTCGTACAATGGCGTTAAGAATTTTGTGTCTCCTCAGCCTTTTGGCATTTTCTCAAGGTGACTAATAATTTTCCCGGGTTAATCAATAATCATTCATTTAAGTGAAAACAAGTAGTTCTCTTAGGAGTATATGGAAGAAAAAAATGTTGTTATTCAAATAAATGATTTTCTGTGATTCGTCAATTCGATCGTTAAATATAAATAGAAACATGACAGGCGCAAAATATTATAAAGAATCTGAAATTCACCATTAAAATACAAATTGTTACTTATTATAATTCAAACCTTTATAAAATTTGTGTTTTTTTAAATTCTTTTAGCTTCATTTTACAAATACTAGTAATGATTTATCATGCATTATATTGCAGCCGGACTCCTGCCACTTTTTGATCCCAGAATCGTAAATGGAGAAAATGCGAGACTAGGCGAGATTCCGTATCAGGTACACATTATTATATAAAATATTTATTATGGAAATATTAATATATATAATATATAAAATGTGTATATACATATTGTAATATAATTAAGTTCTCGGATTGATGCCACAAACAACTCACAAGAAAGATCGAATTTATAAATCAGCATTCAATATAGTCTTCGCCTGCTTTTAAATATTTTTATCGTTTATGTTGAATGTCCAAGAAAAAACTTCCTCCGATTTGCCTTAAGTTTCCATATTCAGTGTATGGCAGAAGCCATTAGTATATTAGATGACAACAGCCTCAAATCTCATTACAATTTTTAATTTATAAAAAAAGTTAACATTAATTCAGGCGAGTATTAGTTAAGATCCCTCATTAAAAGATCAAATGATCAAAAAATAAATCAGAAGCCACTTTCCTTAAACTCAAGCTTAATGCCTGATTTAGCACCTCGCTAAATTTTTTATTTCCTAAATTAGAAATTGCAACAAAAAAGTCAAGACATGAGAATATCTCAATGTATCTCTCAAAAATCCATTAAATTTTGATGAAAACTTAATACAATTCGGAGAAGCATTCATTATACAAGTGATGTAAATGTTAGAAAGCGATAAATGTATTAAATGACAGTATTAATAAATGTTTTAATAAATATCTTCGATCTTTTTTTTGAATCATTGAATGGCCTCAGTTCGAGAACTTGTCACGCATTGTGCATATACCATATATAATATAAAAAATATCTAAATATTTTTGTGTGTGAGTATAATTAATTTTAAAAAAACAGAGATTTATTTTTAAAATCTGTTACTTTCCTTGAGTAAGGTTTGTTGTTTCATTGTATTATTGTTATTTCTTTCAAAGTGTAACTGTTTCAGTTACATATTAGCTTTCTTATAAATTAAAAACAAACATAGAAATGTTACTACAAATTAGAAATACTATGATTTCCATAGGTTTCTCTTCAATACACAGATTTTTCCTTTCACTTTTGTGGCGGCTCAATCCTGAATGATAATTATGTCATCACAGCAGCTCACTGTGTTAAAAAGTAATTTTATTAATATTTTATTATTTTTTTAATAAAATAATTGCGTATCACACTAATATAACTTGTTAGTATATTTTTTTACATATAAATATTACTTTGTTGAAATGAATTGTAAAAAATATATAAGAAATGTACCTATACGTTTACTATATATATGTATATTTCGATAAAAATGTGAACAATTAAATTTTGTGTTATAGTATAGAATCATTTAATATAAAAGTTATTGCTGGCACTATCGATTTAAGTAAACCAAAATCAGAACACAACGTCATAAAAGCCATTATACACGAAGAATATGATTCTCATAATTCTTGGATTAACGATATAGCTTTATTGCAGGTAGGCATAAATTTCTTTTTTACATGAAACATTAGACTCCTTATAAATATTTTTTCCAATTAAAAATTATAAATCTCAAGTAAAAATTGTTTTTTTTTTTTTTAGGTCGAAACTCCTTTCATAACATCTAAGACTGTCGGGCATGTTCCTTTGCCACCAAAAGGTTTTAATGTTAAAACCAATGATGTAGCCATTGTGTCGGGATGGGGCAGACTCTGGGTAAATCTTTCTAGCTGTTTTAAATATCTATATATTTAACTGTACATCTGTAATTTGCATATTGATACACAAAGATAGTGATTATTTATATTTTATTTTTATAATATCTCTTGAGATTTAGAATACAGAACTACAATATCCAGTATACAAGGAATTGATAAGAAATTAATATTATTAATAATATTATATATTATTATTAATATTATTCAAAGATAGCAATTATATAAATTATTACGAAATTACAGCAAGAAGGACCAACCACTGTTAGACTACAACGAGTCAACATCTTCATCGCTGATCACACCTACTGTCAATATATATACAATAAAATAAACTACAACGTTTATCCCACGCAAATTTGCGCATATGATTCATCAATCGAAAAAGGATCGTGTCACGTAAGTTTTTCTTAAGATTTCAGTTCTAAATTATTGATTTCTCTATTTATAATATTCTCAGTAATAATTTAATCGTGATTTCTCAAAAAGAAGAAAATATTTGAAATTGTGATAAAGAAAATACACAAAACAACATTAAATTTGGATTAGAACTAATTTTGTTTAAGACATCTTGCTATTTTCAGGGTGACTCTGGTGGCCCATTGACTGTTGGAGGAAAACTCGTTGGATTGGTATCCTGGGCGAATGGTTGCGCCAGCTCCTCTTACCCTACTGTATACACGAATGTCATCGAGTACTTGGATTGGATTACAGCTAACGCAGTCTAAACTAATCTAAATTTTGCGTCTATCAATGATTCATACTCTCTCTTTCGTTTTGTATAATTTTGTAATTAAAATCCGGGGAAGAAGGAATTTTTTTTTAATGTAAAAGCCGATAACGGTGTGTCATAAGATTGTACGTAATAAGTGCCCTCAAAATTCTGTATATATTTTCAAAATAAATTAATTCTTTCCGCAAGAAAACACTGATGAAGTTAGTCTGCCTGTTAAAAGGCTGCAGCGAAGAATTATCGCGCGACAAGTGCCGTTCATTTTATCTATCACGATTATTACGAATCAAAATCCAGAGAGACTTTGATATAAAGCTCCTGGTTAGTGCAAGAGGTCGGATAGAACTTGGCTCTGTCGTGAAATCAATACGCCATGACCGCGCGAGGCTCACGTGTTGCTCTTATTTCCGGTAATACTTGGTAGAGCGGAAGCGGTCAATGCTCACATTTTAACGATAATTGACAGTTATAATCATAGCAGTCTGTATTTGATAAAATAGATCGTAAATAAAAAATATTCGTTAAACATGTCATTAGTAGCTCGTAAACAATCTTATTATTTCCTTTATGATGTCTGATGATGATTGTGGGAAAAAACAGAAAATGATACGCAATGTTTTTTCGAAAAACCAGGTGCACACACCTTCAAGAAACTTTACTGAAGAAAACTGAAGAAAAGATAATCAAGAATGAAAGAGGAAGCTGCATCCTCGAGAGGAAAAATGATATAAAAAATATATAACTTATCATATTTGCTTTTTTTCCTAGGAAAAATAGCAAATGTTAGAAACTTTTCAAATAAGAACAGAATAAGCTGCAACTGCAATGAGACGGATGGTACTCGACAAGAAAACGCGAACGCGGGGGAAATCGAATTCATCTTGAATTCTATTCTATCACTGTATTTACATTGCTAATGAAATATCATTTCTGCTTTCACCGTTTTCCGAGCACGATAGGTTGCTACGTTGCTCTCGGGTTTTGTTTTATGACAATAAAAGGGCCTAATAGTTGCTCATTTCCGACGGAGATGATTATTAAGTACGAACCTCTATTATGAAGTTACTCTATTGTGAATCTTCTTCAGAGAACACTTTATTGCTTTATTTAAAAAAATATCCTCGATAAAATGATGGAACTCAGTTTCGCTATTTGTATAAAAACTTCATAATTTTACGATTTTGTTGGTATAATTATAATAAATCTTTCATCAACCATTAAACTCTCAGAAATTAATTTGTCGCGTAGAGACGAACTAATTTCCGCTCCAGTTACGTAACAAATGTTATAAGCGGTGTCTCACCGTATCATGCATAAATATTCCCGAATAACTTCACGGTTCAGAACCGCATACTAAACACGGTATATTTACTGTCGGTTGGCCAAAATAAGATGTATAATATATAAGTACACACACATACTGCGAACACTATGTTCCATAGCCTAACTATCCGAGCAGATATACATAAACCTGTATAGTTTGCAGAGGAGCTTATATACCCCCTAGTTCTACAGGGTTAATTTCCACAATATTACAGCGTATTATGAAGTAGCCACATACAAAAGCATTATTCTCTTTCATAACTGTACATAAAGTAGTATTTACAATCACGTCAAAAGCAATGCCTTTGCGTAGCACGTAACTTTATGATAATACAATACTTAAATGCAAATAAGAGAAGAGAGCTTGGCATTACTCTCTGCTTTAAAAATATATAAATATAAAATAAAATATTCAAATATATATAAATATAAAATATACTCATGTGTACGATATACATACAAAGACTGCCAATTAAGTGTAAAAAAATTCAAAGGAACGACTTGTTAATTATAAATCTAAATTATTTATTATTAAAGTATAAAATCAAATCAAATAATTTTGCATAAAAAAATATTTTTAATGATTCGACGTTTATTCGCAGAGTTGTGATCTCAATCAAATCATTTATTAAATCTGCGTCCTAAAAATAAATAGAAATATTATATGATATATGTATATGTATAAGGAAAATATTTATTTTAATGTCTGAATTCTCAAGCCTTTTCGCGATCAATTCGATATCGCGCTGTCTCATTCCTTTCCATTTTTTTCCCTTTTCATCCTTTTTTATACATCTTACATCTTCCCTTTTATTTCTTCTTCTGAACCCGCAAAGCGACCTTGGATGAGTCGTCGCGACAACTCAATTTTATTGGAATTTTATCGGAATAAGTACTAGAATATAAAATTGTAGGTTTCAGCTCGTGAATAAGTTAATGCTTTATATTAATAATGACAGGAAATAGCAAAATTCTATAAATTATGAAAATAAATCACGAATTAAATCAGGCTTATTTATAAAACTCTATTAAATGTAAGAAAAGTGTCCTCGATAATCAATTGATTGCAGGACATTTTTAATTTTATAATATTAAATATATAACTATAATTATATATTCAGTATAAATTTTTAAGTATAAATTTTGAAATAAACGCATTTTGCTACTTAGCATTGTATAGATGTTCAAAGTAACTTTCAGATATTGACAAATTTATTGTAAGTTCCACTTTGGTACTCTCATATACACATACATTAACCAATGAAGCATAATTTTCATCGAAATGTTTCCATAGGGCTTCTGGTTCATTCTATATAATGATTATATACGATCGTTAAATTTTGCAATAAATACTCACATATTTTCGATATGTACATAGCGACTATATGTGCTCGATAAATCTTGTTCAAATATTAAGTATTGACAAATATTTTGTGCTAAGAACAATTTATATGTTATGCAAAATTAATTTACAAAATACTTTAATGCGTCTACAAAAGCTTAACAATAAAAAAATTTTTATAACTAATTATATCTGATCTCAATTATAATAACAGAATATATATAATTATACACGGAGAGAATTTTCTTTTAAAATCTATCCTGAAAATATGGTAGTTGTGGTACAATATTTTAAAGATTTTTATTATGTATTTCAGTAAAATTGATCAAACTGATTTTATACTTTATTGTAGTTTTATTAATGAGAAATTTACATTAAAATTTTTTGAAATACAATTGTTCCACGCCTGTCATATTTTCAGGGTAAATTCTAAGAAAAAATTCTCTCTGTATAATAATGATTATTTATGAATACAAACATATACAAAATTTCTAACAATAAATTATGTATATGCCCTAGATAATAAAATTTGGAAATCGTTCGTACTAGTAAATATCACATGTCGATATCCGAGTGTCTGACTATCGTTGATTTTTACTACTTTTATAGTATTAAATGTACGAGATTTTAATTCTAAAAACATCTATGCAGTGTTTTGATACAAGAAATGTAATTATAGATAATATTCCTGTACACAACAGTCTTTAGATGATGGATTCACGATTATCGGATAAACTAAGTTTGCTTTTGCTATGGAAAGTAATTGCATTTAGAGGCAGCTATCTCGGAGAGACATGAAAGCTCATGTTCCAACTTACGATCGAGTAAATGTCCACATGGATTTAAACGAGCCTTCAAAATCATAAATCATAAACTCGAAACAACTCGCATCTTCAAACGTTATTCTAATATATATTCTTGATGTAGTCTAAATTCCTTTACCTCGAATATATGTAACGGATTGTACAATAATAATATAAAATATTCGCGACGTGCACTGAAATAAAAAATTGACTAAATATGGTATAATATTTTTAATTGGCTGTAGCAACCAATTTTTGATTGCGTTAGCCGGTTAGCCTATTGAAATCGTACTGACATTGCGGATAGATTAATGTAACCAAAAATTAACTGTTGCAGCCAATTAAAAATGCTATTTCATATTTTACCATCTAAATTGCTGCAACAGCCAATCATTTTTTTTTTCAGTGCAAAAAATACAGATTATAAATTTCAGACTTGTCTTATACTAAATCTTTCCATTTTATTATCGCAATGTAATTCCATTGCGTTTCCACTCAGCAAAATCCATTAAAGAAGTTTTCGTTCTATAAAAACGAGTTCCAGAGGAAAGCGTCACATTTACTACGAATTATAGCTTCGCATTTTTTCAAATTAAATATTCTTTTTAGGAATGTGTGCTTGAGAGTATCTCATCCGATATGGAATAGCACGTTCGGTGCATGGCATACGCAATTAAAATCTTGGCATCAGGCCAATCAAATCTTTTTGCTTTATCAAATATATATAGGATTTTTTTGTATTATTAGTACCAATGTTGTGAAATTTTTCTGTTGGATAAAAGCTTTATCCAACAGAATTGCATTTAACAGAATTTGTAAATATTAAATTTAAATAATTATAATTTATTCACAGCGTAGATATGATTAATGTTATTTATACTATCGCGATAAAGTTAAGATGAAACAACGTTACTTCCTCGTCGGAAAAAAGCAATTTCTTTGTTCCATACATAGTCCCTTATACTATTAAAGTTTGAAGAACTCACCTGCACATGAAGTCGACTATAGGACTTTTCTTTCATTCTCTAGAGACCGTTGGACTTTAAAATACTATTGTAATAGGATATATATATAAGAAAGTGAATTAAAGTTATAATGTTTACATGAGTCATCGTAGAATCTTTACTTTCTTTCCCTTACTTCACTTAAAAAGTAATTTAAACGAAACAATGAACAATTTTCACAATATCGTTTTCTATCTCTTTTTCTGTCTTATAAATATTATGGCTGGTAACATTAGAAATAAATTCAATGGAAATAAATTCCATTTTGCAAAATGCATTTAAAAAAATACATTTTTATATTAACAAAGTTTAAATACAGAAAAATATTTCGATTAGAAACAGAAATCTAGATAAAATTTATTCTTTATAGAATTAATTTAATATTAATAATATATAATATTAACACGCTAACAGTACTAATAGTATTTATTGTAAATACAAATATAAAATCATAAATACAAATGATGTACTTCATCAATTGATTCTTTCTATTAATTGATAACTTTGACATTTTATATATCCATACAATTATATATATATATATATATATATATATATATATATATATACACATATAAATAATATATATATATCATAGTTCAAAAAAATAGTTCAAAAAATCATAGTTCAAAAAATAGTTCAAAAGAAAATTCCCTTTGCATTATCTCTATTTTACCTGCTAAATATCTGCTAAAAACGATGAAATACCTCATTCAAAGCACTATCGATACGCAATCCTGATTACGAGCAAGACCAAAAGCGGACACTAACCTGTTTGCGATGCGGCGTGACACACTCGTCCTTGGTACGCTCAAAGCGCTCAAATTTGAAGCTGTTGCTGCGGTAGAGCTCGTTGTCGCTCTGTTGCCTCCTGCAGAGCCGTCGCGTGAGCGCGCGTGGCCTGCAGGGCGCACATTCGGTGGCGAGCTCCCAGTGCAAATGCAGCATCGCGAGCTCGGCGGTGCAACGTGCCATGGCGCAGCCGGCGCGCCTCACGCGGCATTTAACCCGCTTTATACGGCCTTCAGGCTGCGGTTTATGGCCGCAGGGCTGCGTGCCGTTGCAGTTGCAGTCAGTGCACGTGCGGCGCGTACGGCGCGTTTTGACCGTATGCGAGCACGGCTTCGCCTCCTCGCCACACTCGCACTCACACGGCGCCTCGCCGCCGCCTGTGTGGGCGCAGCTTGATCTTTCGTCGGCGCACTCGCACGGCTGCTGCTGCTGTTGTTGCAGCTGCAACTGCGTGGAGGAGACAGGGGAAGACGAGGACTGTGTGGCCGCTCGACGACGAGTACCGACACCGCAGGTTGCGTGCCGACAAAAACGATCCGCGCACTCGCATCTGAAACAAAGAATGTGTTAAGAATGTAAGTATTATACGTATTTTTTAACAAAATAAAAAAATTACACAGATTTTTCTATATCGTGTTTAAAAGTTATACAACAAAAAAATTGGCGTCGATTTGATACCTAGATAAAACATTATTTTGATCAAGAAATATGAGACATGTTTTTAAAAAATAATTAGGATAAAATAAGAAAATAAACTATGAAATGGTATTGTTAAATATAAATATTGACCGTATTGAACTTTTCCGTATGTATTTATATAACATTTATTTTTATAAAGTACAAATTTCCAATTCACTTTTTGCATAGAAAAACTATACACCTGATACATTCTTAACGAGTGTGAAAAGGGTGAAAAGTATTTGCGAAAAATAACAAATAATGCTAAGTTAGGTAAATATTAAACTAAAAAAAGAACTTTCTATCTTTTCTATCTCTGAAATTTTTTTACTTTTAAATTTATGCTTAAATTCTAAGCAGAACCATAAGGCTCGTAATATATTTTTATAAAATCTGTAAGAATTTTTAAGTGCTTATATCTTTATACAATATTTTTACAGACAACTTCTAGCCATAACATTTGCAAGAAATCATAGATATTTACGAATAATCATATGTCTTATGATATATCTGTATACGCATAAAATTAAAATATTAATCATATGTTCTTACAAGTTTTACGAGAACACATTATGAGTCTTACGATTCTATTTAGAATTGACCCATTAGATTAAAAATTGTATTAAAACATTTGATTACTTTATTTCAAGCCATATGAATTGTAAACATTACTATTTTTGAAGCGTTCACGTCGTATTGATTTCTTTTTTCTGAGATTTAAATACTATACCTTAATTATACAAGTGTCTAAATATTAATGGAAAACATTGATTTTCACATAACGGTCGCGACATATTTCGCCCGAGATACTTGACAGCTGTAAGTTGGACCACAAAAGTCCTATTGACTATTGGAAATTTTATCTCGCACAATGATAAAACGGAAAGACTCCGCTCGAAGGTAGAAAGAAGACTCAGATCAAAATCTATGATTGCTTGCATATGACTCTTGCATATCGCGAATGAATTTCAGATTATTCAGATAATTGCATTGTAAATTGACGTCAATAATTTCATAATTTCATAATTTAATATTTTCCTTATTTTGGTGATAAATTATTTCTTGATTATAGATAAACTATTTCTTGAATTTCTTGCGCTTCCCATATTTCTTAATGAATAAATTTTTTTCATCAAGAAATTTATGTATTCAATACAAACATTGTAATTTCTCGTATTTATTTATACAAATTAACAGTGTGTAATGTATAAATTAAAATAATTACGAGAAACACCTTCGTGATAAATTCATGTTAATATGTCCATAAATGTACACATACAACAAATAATACATATTTACTCTGTAATTTAATAAAACTACAAGCGACTGATATTTATGAGTCAAAAATGAAAATAAATATACAATTCTCTGTATAATTCGTCGTAACACGTGGCACTTTATAAATCAATATTTCAGCATTCTAGAAAAGAGATAAAAGGACCGTGCGAATTGGCATTCTTGTCTTCAGACAGACAATTTCCTCCGTTATACCGACATGAAAATGCTTTCAAACGTTGCATTTCGCGTTTCGCCATCGTGAAAGCTCTTCCATATTAATTTTACTCATACATAGACGAGGTAATTGCCTTGTTTATTCTACAAATGAACAGCTGCGTCAACCTCGGATAAGTTTGACTACCGAGTGAACTTGGCAGGTCCTACTATACTAGCTACTTGCTTCCGCCTAAAATCTGCTTACGATTAACACAAGTCAACAGCATATTAGCTCCTGACCTCCACTATATACCTTCCACCCCTTTTACTGCGATCTTCAAAGCACAGTCTAACTTTATGTAATCGATCGTCATCTATCGCCATCAAATTACACCGAAAATTACCAATGAAAATTATCAATGAAAATTTCACGAATAAAAATGTCACGAATTAAAAAAATGTACAGATGTGAAAGAATTATACAATAAAACTGGAGCACTCTATAGATGTAATTGTTGCTCGTTATTTCCGCTCTTATCGATCGAACGAAGCAACCCAAAATTCCAAAGGGTACCATCAACAATAATTTTTCAAAAAAAAATTCACAACATAATACCACGAATGTCTACGCAAGTATCAACAATTTTTCAATTATATATCACCGGAAGGTCATTGGTCAACAAGTGCTATCGACCGAATAAGGCGGTGCGGTCTCTTCCATTCTATCGCGATAGCAATAATTGGAATCGCACCAACCTACCCCAATCTTCACAACCTACCCCAGCAACAACACAGCCAGCTGGTCTTTATCGTAGGGTGGAATAGATAATAGGCGTTACTACATCGTCGTATTAATTTACCTTCTGACCCTTCGCAGGACTGATCCTCGCTGTACATGCGGACAGGGCTGTGATTCCGGCGGACAGTCGCAGCTGATGGTGGCCGCGGCGGCAGCGGCGGCGGCGGCGGCGGCAGAAGCACCAGCCGGTCGAGTACGACGAACCCTGATTAGCACTGGATGCACCGGGCACGGCTGCACTTGACAGCCGCAGACGATGGTCTGGGGTCCGCCGCCGGAACTACTGCGGGATTTACGGCCGCCACCACCGCGCTTCGCGCGTTGGTCCACGTGCAACTGGCACGGCTGCACGGGGCAACCGCAACGAGCCGCGGCACCGCGACGCCCGGCACCCTGTACGCGTCTCCACACCCGCTCCATTCAAAGACCGGCGTGCGACTGACAATCAGCCGCCCCACACCATCGCCAATCCGGCGGATCGCGCGGGCGCGCAGCCGCTTCGATCTTCTCCGTGCGACCTCGGTCGTCCTCGGCGGATGATACCTCCGGGGGATGATATCCCCTTCTGGTCGACCGTTGCGTTGTGTTGCACGCTGGTCTATGCTACCTCTCTCGCGCCTTCGTACTGTGTAGTTGACGTTTCTTCCCTCCAAATGCGCGTGGGCGCACGGACAAATCCGGGCGTTTACCCTGAGTGAAGAGTCACCGATGACTTCTTAGTGAAATCTCGCTCGATAATGTCTTGCTTTGATATCTTGCGTGAATTTGCCTCCGAGTTTTAGAATCGGAAAGATCTTAGTAATGCAACATGATTCGAGAAAATATATAATGCTATATGCATGTTCATTTTTAATGACATCTGATTTCAGACTGAAACTTTATATATATTGGAGGATTTTTTAAAGATGTCTAAAAATTTTTATTTACAAAAATTTACAATAGTTATATATAAACATGATTGTGTTATCCATATGAAAGTATACATCCCCCTAGAAAACATTAAAAATAATCTTTTATTAATAATTATAAGCAAAGAAACGCTCTTATATAGAAAACCCTCATTTTTCTATATAAAATTCAACTAATTTTAATTCGCGTTAAGATCGTGTTGTACTTAAAACCGAAGCAGCAAATATCTGTTGTAGAATTCGTGGTATATTTTTCAGATCCATGCACACAAATGCGCGACCAGAAGGCATCTTCTTTATCAATCTAAAAATAATGTGAATATTTTAATTAGAGTATCGATCAATAATAAGATAGCAAAATTTTATTTATTTGTTAAACTACCTGGTCGCTTGATCACCCAACGATCCAATAAAAATAGCGTAAGCATTTACATCTGGATTAGACGTTAACAATTTTGCAAATCGTTCAGGAGAAATCCCGTAACGATCTAGATTCGCATCTGAGAGTACAACTACGATAGACTCGTCAGAATCCTCTTTCGCCAGACTCGCAATTGCGTGCTGCGTCGCCTCTAATGTATTATCGCCGGACATGCAAAATTGCGAATGAGCGTGCATCGTCTGAAAAGACAAATAATGGCTCGTTAATTAAATCGCATGGCTTATCCTTCCGTGAAAAAAACAACAAAAACAAATCTACTCGCCTTAATCACTTCCAGTCTTCGTTTATTGTCCGTTGGCGGTTGCGTGTGATCGACAAAGACAATACGGTAATCGTCGCCGGAATGACCAACAATGTCGTATTGAAATTTACCTTCGTAGCCATTGAAAGCCTCCATTACCATGACACAGGCCTCCAATTCGCGATCCAATCGACCATCGTAGCCGTTGAATCTGTACATACTGCCAGATACATCCGCGATGAGTTTCAGTCGCTTCGGCTTCAACTGGGGAGCGCCGATCTCCGGTTCCTTCTCCGCTCTACGCCGATAAATCGTTTTTTCACCCGTTAATCCCTCGATTAACTTCGTGTCGTCCAGCTCGCCCGACGTCTGATGCCTACACCATTGCCGCTCGTTGCTCTTCGCCTGCAGCGTGCCTATAAATAGTACACGAGCGTGCGACACATAATAAGAAATACTGATTTCCATAAAAGCCATATTCAGAGCTTAGGACGCTCACCTAATATGACCCTCAAGGCCTGCACTTGATTATGAACCGCGTCGCTGAACTGAGAGTATAGCTTGTGATCGTATTCGCTCATTTTTATATCCTTGAGTCGCTGCTTGAATGCTCGAAGACCCATCTCGCGAGCGGCTTTCTTTATATGTTCCGGCACTGCATTCTTCTCCTCGTCACTCAGTTGATGCACTGTGTGCCCAGCGTCCAAACGATATGGACCTCCTTTTCCGCCCAAACCCGCCGTATCTCTGCCTAGAATACATAGAATTTCATGTGCAATTTTGTTGTAATAGTTTGATTGATGATTAAGCCCAAAAAATATTTTAAAGCAGTGATGTATTATACAATCTGCGGCTCATCTGTGAGTTTTTTACAGTCCGCTGACTCATAGTCAAAAATATAAAATCATGTTTTCTATTTTATTAGGAACAAAATAAATATCATACGGAAGATTTTCTAATTCTAAAAATAGCTTTTTGAAAATGACTTAAAAAAGATTGCGCATCATTGCTTTCAGGTAACAATATGTAATTTCTCTTTAAATTTTATCTTGTTCATTATCTTGTTTGAATATACCGTACCTCCAGTTCCCCCGGCCCAAGTATTGCCACCCACGTGTGGTTCATTATTCTTATCGACCTTTCCATGTTTTGGCCCGCTGACATCCTGCCCCGAATACCTCTCTTTAGTGATCTGCATGTTTTCTTCGCCGGCGCCTATCATTTTACGCCACGCACCTAACGACTTTTCTATATCCGTGATGGATGTTTCCCATAAACGGACGCAACCACCGGCGTCTATTGTGACGAGACCTTCGTTCGACGTAAGTGACGCATAAAGCGGAAGGTCCTTCGCATACAGCCATTGCGTCAATGGCGAGACATTAACCGGCCTGCATAAAAGAGATTTAATAATTTTTCTGAGTTGTTCTATCGGAAACGATAAATGCGCAATAATAACAAAAGTGTACAAGGTCGTGAACTGGTGATACAACTGACAAGTATAATATAGGTGATTATATACGAAAAAATAAATCGAGAACGTAACATATTTTCATATAAGGTTTATATTTTTGAGAAAATCAATTTTTAATATTATATCTCGACTTAACAAATCTTGCAGTAGACTTTCTCTCCATGTTCGTGTTTATTACATTAAGTAATCAAACATACACATTAAGATATTCACGATTATTATTTTATAAATTGTTAAAATGTTACTTATTCTGTTAAATACACAATTCTCCTCAAAGTAGATTTCTATTAATGTTTTCTGACATGTTCTTGAATTTATTAATTAAAAAT
Source organism: Acromyrmex echinatior (assembly GCF_024713525.1). NCBI lineage: Eukaryota > Metazoa > Arthropoda > Insecta > Hymenoptera > Formicidae > Acromyrmex > Acromyrmex echinatior. The sequence continues at coordinate 4,712,907 of NC_141870.1, forward strand.
TCCGTATTCCATATTTATAAAGTCATAGAGAAAAATATTCTGATCACCAACAAAGAAAACGAACTGATCGTATGAATCATATAATAATTCTGGTTATCGCAATTAAATTTCTGTTTATTACGACTGGAATGTTTGATAACTTTGACTATAAGCGTCTGATTTGTATCTTTTTAATGGAATCTATCTGAATTCCAATTAATGCAACAAGACTTTGTTTCCATTTTTTCAAAAATAAAGCCCCATATTAAAAAAAATTGTTCTACATTTTCAATCTATTTTTTCATATAGAATCAACCCCCATACATCAACCCCCCTTCTCAATTGTACTACCAATTTACGAACATACAATATATAGTATACCATTTTATAATAGTATTATTTTTTCAAAGATATTAAAAATATAAATAAAGTACTACAGCTCTCATCTTTTATGACACGATCCTTATGTTTGTCGCAGGTTTACTTACTCTGGAATAGGTATGTATCGCAGTTTATGGTTTACCGTGTCAACTATCTCTAAGTAACCGGAAATTCCCATATGTTTTGTGTCCTTTGGATAAACCTCGTCGGGTACTTGACTGGGCGAGATCGTTCTAATCACTTGTCCATTCTGCGTAATGATGGGCGTTATGAAGCTGCGCGTTCTTCCTCTCCTTGGCCAGAAATGCAGCTCGTTAGAGCTATCTAAATCGGGGAATCCCGTCGCTATACCGGCGTACGTATTATTGGTCACCAGGAGTCTATTTGGACAGTCTATTTTCTGCTGAAGAGCTTTGCTCAGCTCCGTTTTACTCAGACTGCTGTTGCCACAATTCAAGACACTGCCGGTTTTTAGATCGACGCTGTTAGATTCATCTAACTCGCGTAACACATTCGGGCACGGGTCAGAATCCGAGGATTTCGTAAGAATGTACTTATTCTTCGACGCGTCCTGGATTAACCATTTTCTATTGGACGCGAGTAAGACTGATTCAATGTTGCATGGCAAACTCATCGAGTAAGCACACATGTTTTGTAAATCGACAACTTCGATTTTGTCGTGATCTTGTGTATACAAGACAATCAGATTATGCGACGGGAGTAAATCCGCCTTCATCTTCCATTGAAGATTTTTACTTCTGAAGACGTTCGATATTCTATCGGCAACGTCCAGAAAGGTTGAAAATTGCAGTTCTCGAACCGAACCTTCGTTTATATTTACCACAAGTATAGAATTGCTCTAAAATCGATCAAATGCGATGAACGTTACTATGAACAAAAGCGATTTGCATCCCTACTGAAAAGAATCATACAATTTCATAATAAAATCATGTAATTAAAACATATAAATCACGTATCGGATTGTTCTAAATCAGTACGTGATTTTTTTTTAAATTACGTAATTTGAAAAGTCACATAATATAATATGTTCTTTTTTCTTCTATTCTTATTATTCAATTCTTTAAAATTCGATGACTATAAAATCACACGATGGATGAAATTATTTCTAATATCATATTATTTTTCAAATTACATCATTTAAAAAAAAATCACGTACTGATTTGGAACAATCCGTTACATGTTTTTATTACATGATTTCATCACATTATGACATGATTTTTTGCAGTAGAGATTACTAATTTATTACTTACAGTTTCTTCGTGAACTAAAACGTCTCCAAGATTGTCGACCGCGATGTTGTAAAACGGCATATTGCCCCTAATGGGACTAATTAAACCTTGCAAAGACGTTTCACGAATCTGCTCAGACTCCGGCGTCATACTAAATATACTCAAAGGATTCGACGTGAGAGCATGTATCCTATCATCCGTGCCATCCCCTTTACTTCCATTCGCGACCGTTAAAGCAGTCACCGTGCTGTTTTCGCTAATGGGTATTGTCCAGTAACTTTGGAGTTCCGTGAACCAAGCCGATCTGGCTTCGACTCGATCTAAAGTTCGATCGTGTTGCGCCGGAAATGTTGGCGGTTTCAACTTAATGTACCTTTCCTGAACAGGTATATTTTGGAACGTGCTTAGAACATTCCAACTACCACAGATCTTCATTTCAGGCAAAGGAATTCTGCAAATGGAAAAGGGGGAAAAACATTGTGCGCGTGTGTGCGAAAGTTATTATCCCACGTATCTTTATTTTCTTCACATTTTCATTTATTACGTATAACAACGTATATCCATTGTATATCGCAAAATTAATAAAATACATTGTACAAATACAAAATTGTACAAATTCATTATATCTTTCTAATGCTTATGTCTACTTGATTCATAAATATCTTGCAAAATTGTTTTAAAGTACGTAAAGATTATCTTACTCCTTAGCTAAGGCAATATTGGTTGGACTCGTTCCAACAGGAATTCCATATTTATGAAGCACGGTTACCAAGGTGTCGAATATTTCCTGGCTATATCGATCAAAATCAAAGACATTGCGCACTACAGTACTCAACGGTTCATTTGGAAATTTCTACAATTAAAAAATGTATTATCAATTACACTGTTATCAATCTATCCCAGTCAAAACCAATTAAAAGTAATATAATATCAAAATGTTATAATTTTGTACTCATGTAACATCATGTATTATATTACATTTATATTGTTAAAAGTGAAATTATGACATCCGCGATGTTATATTACTTTTAGTTGGTGTTGATCGTTCTAAAAAGTCTTCGTATTAGCTTACCTCTAAATGTTTAACTATATTAACAACTTCCCTAGTCGAGTAAGGATACGAGACTAAACCTTGATCGGCCATACTTCTCAGCTCGCCGAAAGCTTTCACTAATTTGAGTATCGTCCGATCGTCTATGTGCGGACCGTATTGCTTCAGGAGCTGAATCTCGCTTTGTATACTCGGATTGTCGACGGAATGAGTGCTGAATAGATCTCCCAAAGCGCCGAAAAAGTCATTGCCCAAAAACGGGAAGCCCGGTCTATTCGCTAACACGATCATCCTAAAGTCTGGATGCATGGGTATGCTGTTTGCTTGTTTGGGGGCGTTGCCGCTGACACGGAGAACAATTCGTCTACCATCCGACAGAATCATTTCGCCCGATTCCACTAGGGTCTGAAAATGACAGGATCATCTCGCGATTCAACCGACAAAATGTTCACGTCATAATAGCTGTGCTATCGTCGAGTACGTACTTTCAATATACACGTCACGTGTGTGGGTGCTTTATCTGCCTCGTCGACGACAAGGACGTGACCTAGTTTAACAGCCTGCACGAGTGGCGAGTCCTCGTAAACGACTTTGCCGTCCCTGACCATTGGCTGCAGGGTCAAAGTCTGCACGGTCGTGTCGCGATGCAGCTGAATGTATTCGCGTGGCCTGTTCAGCAGCTGGAGCAGTCGGTCCACGACCTTATTCTTACCGACGCCCTGATTGCCGACCAGCAAGAGATTCTGTCCCAGACTAAAGTCTTGCAGCAGCCGCTCTAAGAGCGCAACGTGTTCCGGCACATCGTAGAATAGGATGTCAGGTACTTTACTGTGCGCCGTGGTGAAATACCGATCTACAATGGTGTTACCGATCTTCACGGAGTCTTTCGTGACCGAATACTCGATCATCGAATCTGCCGTGGTTTCCGGCGAAACAATGCCAAGGCGACGGCAGGAATCCTCGAGAGCCTCTTTCGCGATCGTCGGCAAAAAGCGCGCCAGACACGCGCGTTGCACCGCATTGTAAACGTCGTCGCACTGGAACCGATGCATTCGCTCCGCGATTCGCAAAAGCTGCCGGGTGCTGAGCGAACCGGCGAGAGAATGTAAGGTCGGATCATTGGATGAACGTAAAACATGCGCTAATTCTACGATACTTAGTAACGCTTGGCTGGGTTCTCCGAACTGCAACAGAGTATTCGGTGAGAATTTATCCACGGTTGAAGACACGTCGATACTGTAAATTCCACTACGATCACCTTCGATCGAATAATATGAATCTCCTCGCGCTTGTCGAGCGGTCTCATCTCGTGAAAGAGGAACAAACTGAGTAATTCAGAATTCAACCATTGGCCGGACGAGCTATTGACGATCGGTGGTTCGGCCAAGGCTATCAATCTGAAGGCGGGATGAATTCGCAGAACACCGCGGTCGCGCATTTCTTCGTCGGATCTGTTATACTCTTTCTTTATTTCATCGTAACGATCGGCTCGTATGAGCCGTTTACCGTCATGCAATTGCAGCTCTCGATCGTGTACTAATCTAAGAGCAAAACGTGGGCGTTACGTTACACTTTATCATTGCCTTTTAGAAGCCTGTTAAATGCCACGATTACCTGTGCAGTATAGCTAAAGTACTGGAATGAATCCTGTTGATGCCGTCCAACACGGCCAGTTTGCCATGAAGAGCCGCGTCGACCAGCGGCGAATCTCTCCATACCGTGTCGCCATTAAGCGATGTAGTTCGTTGTTGTATCAGATCCCTGGAAGTCATATCCTAAGAAAATATTTCAACCGTTTCAATTCTCGAACGAACTGCCACGATCGTCGTCATAGACGCGAATGATTTTTTTTTTAAGTTGAGGCCTGGAGTTGTCGTTTCCTGCTTCTCTCACAAAAGAGAACATCAATTGGAAACTAACGTCATTTCTTCGAAAAATACCTGAGACTTGCCTGATAAAGCACTATTGGCTCCACTTGATAACCTAATAAATCAGCGAGTCGTCGGACGGTGGTGGACTTGCCGCAGCCTTTCGGTCCGATCAAGCAGAAATCAGATGTCAAATGGGATTCCAGCATATCCGCCAGCAAGTTATTCTGATAATTAGTCTCTATATAATGATCACTATTCGCGCTAGATAATTGACTCGTGCCGCAGGGAACCTATTCGTAGAATGGATTTAAATACTTAGCAGTGATGGTTGGTTCAGTAGAAAAAGCAGCTTTACAACTATTGTGAGATTCTTTAATTGAATTGGTTTATACATTTAAATCCAATGAAAAGTTAAGAGTAAAACCAATCATACTAAAGAATTTTACAATAATGGGCAAGCTGCTTTTTCTGCTACTGAACGTAGCTAATTAATATAGGAATAATGTAAATAAATAATTATTTATAGCTTACGTGAAAACTTGTTTTTACGTTATCGTGTTTTATGCTGATCTCTAAGAAATCATCAATTTTCTTGCCAATGTCTACTTTACTAGTAACAGTACGCTTCGTTTTAGAATCATTCAATACGCTAAATGTTCCAAGGATATCCTCGACGGCATTCTGACCCTCTTTACCCAAAAATAGTTTATACGGATAAAATCTATAGAAAACGTCGTACACCGACAAGTCTGGGTTTTTATCCTGAGCATAAATACGCGAAATTAGTGTAAAAATGATGACAAAGCGTCGCAATATCAATGCAAGAGCTAGAAATTTACCATAATAAAAACGGCCGACGACAAATTGTCCAAAGGAAAATCTGGCAGGCCTATGGTGACAGCTTCTGGAGTAACCAATGCATGAGCACATGATAATAATTGCGACAATTTCCCAGCGTCGACGTTTGGCGCTAAGTTTCTCAAGCCCTCGAATTGTTCCTTAAAAATCAAATCTTGATATATGATACTTTGACATCCCCAATAAATATGCTAAAATTTAAATAAAGAATCTAATCTGAATCTTTCTGAATTCTTTGGAATCTCACTCTAAAGAGTGAAAGTTGAGCCAGTCTTGAAAAAGACTTGATTTCAATCTTCAAGAGTGAAATTTCATTCTTTACAGTGAGATGATTCACTCTAAAAGTTTTAGAGTACTGTGTAGCTTTTTCTTTTCTACAGAACGAAGATATGACACTATCAAACGAATATGACGATGCTTCTATATTAAAAATCCAATCAGAAGAAACGATTGAATTTTCGATCATTAAGTAAACGTAAAAAATTTATGCTTAATTAATATAATTAATAGAATTACGTTCGCGAGAAACTGATAACAGCCTGATAACATTTCGCGCTCGAGCACTGCAGTAGTCACTCAGCCGACGAAAGTTCCCAACTAGGAAAGTTTATGAGGCTGCTATGTACGGGGAAGTAATATATTTAACGTTACTTAACGTCTATCTGCGGTGCGTTGAACTACTCGAATTCGGTGCAGAGTTATCTTCCCATTACTTCTCCACCTTCGTCGACATAGTTGGCATTCAAGGGAGAGGGAGAGAGATAGGAAGAGAGGAACTCGGCGGAAACGTGCACGTGAGGAATGTTATATATCGCAATTCGGTACGAAACGGTCCTCCTTCCGAGAGAGTGATTAACACCAAGAGCTTTCCAACATTGCGCCCACGAGCACCGAGTGAATAACTACCACTCGGCACGGAAGCGAGATATCCGCCCACCCTCAGAATTTCCATCGAAAACTTTCAATCGGCCGGGTTATAATCTCGAGCCCTCGATCGGCCGTAATTGCGGCGTTGGCGGAAATGTGGTTTTCGTGACTCGTCCCCGACACCCGCCATGAAAATAGAAGAAATGGAGAATCAATTTCGCCGAAGCGTCCTGTAATTCCAATGAAACCACGTTCGATTATTACGCATTCGTCGACAGTCCCGTAGTTATCAAACGCATATTGCGCCGATTTCGAGACGGACAAATAATAAATATATAATAACCGACGACCGCGGTATAGTCGCGATTAAATTACGAACTTAACGTGAAACCCGAGCTCGGAAAAGTTCGCAGTCTTCTTTCAGAGATGTGTCACCGGACTATCAGGACATTAACCGGTTATTTCGCAAACACGCGATTCCCCATTTCCAGCAATTTCCATAGTTCAATGCACTCGCATCGGAGATCAACTATTATATTTATATCGGATAAAAGACTGTTATTATTTCGACAACGATATCTTTGCAACTTTAGACTTAACATTATAGAAATGTAATAACTTTGGTGTATATTTAAGAAATTTCTAGTTGCTATAAATTGCTATGTAAGATCAAGTATTCATGCATCTACCATTCGTCTAAATAATAACCGTGAATAGAGGTCGGACTTAAATTATGGCAACATTTTTCTGAAGGACATCCATCAGCTGTAAAGTCAAACTTCCATTTTAATGCGCCGACTTTCACGATGATTGATTATTAAACGATGATGCCGTGTATGTAGAAAATAGATGTCCGCGCATCCCTATTTCTCTACCAAGTTTTATTACTCCGAAAATAGGCGCCGGGTATATTATAAAGCTGTCTTGTGAGATTCCCAAACACGCCGCTCTATTATTTTCATTCGCTATTGTAGCGACTGCCAGGAATTTTGCGAAGATGGCACATAAGTCAACGAAGTCACGAGCAACATTCATATGAAATGCAAGGCCTAACTCCGATCTAATCCAAATAACATTACACGTAATATATATATAATTATATAAATTATAAGATTTAATAAATATATAAATATACATATAATAAAAGTACAATGTAATTCTTCGTGTTTCTGTTTAAAGCAAAATATAACAAAAAGAAAAAAGGAAAAAAAATTTTAAAAGACTTCTTTAGAACTCTTAAAAAATGTCTAAAAGAAATAAAGTATAAAAACGAGGTCTATTGAGAATGCAGGCAAAATTGGAGCGCTAATTCACTTATATAAAAATGGTCTTTAATGGTTTACTGAACTATTTTGAATAAAGATCATTTTTACACAAGTCAATTAGCACCCCAATTACTACGCCTACACTTTCATTAATTCTCATTTTTACACTTTATTTCTTTTTGACAACAAAAAGGTAAAGCTATATTCTTTTTATAATTGAAATTATAACATTCGTACAATTTTATATTTGTGACGTACTCTCAAATTCTTAGATTTTAAGAATTTTTAAGAAGGTTTTTTAAAAGTTTTTTAAAATAAGCTATATTTATGAAAATAAAATCGTATCATAATTTGAATCATTATTTAAATTATTCATTATTTTAATCATTATTAAAATATATTTAAAATATATGTAAATTATCTGTAAATTCTCTGACATATGTGTCTCTGAGTTCATTTCTGCGCGTGATGACAGCAATTTCTACGGACAAGTAATATATAGTATAGTACGCTTCGTGACAGATAATATTCCTTTCATGAGAAATGGTTTAAATACTCCAAGCTGTAATTATTTTGAAGTTTTAAATGATCTTTTATATGAGTTTATTATTAACTGAGTTCTATTCAGTTTCCGACCGACGTAAAATAAGGCGATGTCTCCGTCAACTTCAATTTTCTCTCAACAGATAATAACGAGTTTGCGACACGGCTCCGGATTAATTCTCAACAAAAACGCTATTTATCGTTGAATGTCGAGTCGCATCGAAAAGTACAGTTAAACAGAAAGAGAATAATCTTGTATAAATTTTGTCATTTGTTAAATAATTGAATTATTGGAAAAGTCTTGGCACTTTTTGGAGATACTTCATTTGCAACATGTCTACATGTTTTTAAAAAATTGTTGGTAAATATATAATATTCAATAAAGTAAAGTTTCAGCTTTAGAATCAGCAGAGAATCTGTTTTTTTTTTATTGCAATACGCAATAATTTTTAACAGAGTTATGAATTAAAATCTGTATGTTCCTTTTATTTAATTCAAATAACTCAGTAACAAAAAATTTTAGGAACATTAAAAACAAAGATTTTGTAGAGAAAACTTTCAACTTTTACGTTAAAAGTCGAAAATTTTCACAAATTTTTTTTAGGCACGTGACAAATCCAGGAAGTAAGAAGAAAATTTCCTATTTTGTTCACCTTATAGATTTTTTTCTATGTAAAAATGGTCAGACTCATAGAAATTCATATAATAACTTTTCGAAGTAGAGATTTCAAGCTTAAAATCATTTTTTTAATTAAAATTTTTTTTTTGGACGAAATCAAAGCTGCTTTACAGTTGTTTGAATCCATCTCAAAGAAGTGCAACAACATTTTCTAAATGACATTAAATAATAGAAATGTATCAAAAGAATTAACTGAAAATTTTCTTGTCATAATAAGCCTGAATAAAATGATTCGAAAGTTTTAACTATCAAACATTTTTCTGCATTTAAAAATTTTAGATATATTATTTAATAAATATATTATTTATAAAAAAATTTATAATTTTGCATAATTAATTTGATAAATACTTTACCTTTCTGCAGGTCATCTGTCAAAAACATGCATTACAACGAACCTACTATCATTTCAAAACCTCATAAAATACATGAAGTCTTTGAAAATAATAATTGCACAGTCATTTATAAAAAAATGATCATATAAACTGTTTATTAAATATCATTGACCACAAATGTTCACTTCTTTTCCCTTTCACGTTGACAAATACAAACTCACAACGCGGTATCGGTTAGTAGTGATGGTAAAAAGAATGTCAGACGCAGGTGAAACCAGACGATAACAGACGAAAATGGGATAGGACGTTTGACTGACATTCTATCATTCAATCGCAGGCAAGGGATTCCAGCGAGGACGCCCGTTTCTCAACGGAACTGAAGTTCGGCATGACAATGTGCAGCTGTAAACGGCCGGACGGAGACCACGTGGCCGACCGATCGTCCCGTGATTCATCTTCATTGGTCAAATTATCCTCCTCCATGATACGAGTTCGTTCTTTCAAATCGATGCTCTCTTCCTTCCGAACTCCGTCCTCTTCCATCTTATCTTTCATCCTGGATAACCGCTTTCGCGCAAACTTCGTTTCACATTCCAACTTAAAATTCTTCTGCAGTTTATAATTCTGCACAACTATACGCTCTTTCTCTGTGATTATCGAACTCTCGCGCGTCTGTGAGAGATGCCTCCTCCTCCTGGTGACACTCCATCGCCGATGTTCTCGGACTCTTGGATTCTCTTCCGTCTCAAGCTCGTAATCCTGCGCCCTTCCGGAAAGATCCAGCCACTGTAACACCCTCTCGGACAACGGATTGCAATGCGCGTCGGATGATCTATCGACTTGCTTACATTCCGTCATAACGGAGAACACGTCTCGCTGCAAGTGCAACGATTGCCCAACGTTGCTATTGTCAAAACTCTTGCTCGTCGGAAATGTCGTTTCTTCGTTTTCTAACGTTTCATAATTCTTGCGATCCTCGTCCAACTTGTCGACGTCGTTTACGTAAATCTCCAGGAGACCCCCATTTTTTTCGTTGCACATCCTCGTGCAGGGTGGAGCGGATTGTCTGCGCACGATCCTCGGTGAGATTTTATTGTCTGGGAAATTCTTCTCCACCACTACGTGCAGATTCATGAAGCAGTTGTTCAAGCAATCCAGCCTGGTCTCGACTTGTTGATGTTTCGTGGGGAAACTCTTCTCCATGGATGCTCGCGGATGTCGACGTAGCCGTGAATTAACGACGGGATCATCGGGTGTCAGGACAGCGTGACGCATACCGTCCACCCAGACAGTTCGGACAAATAAAGGCCTCTCCGATGATGCCCATATAGCCGGCATAACGCGATACGGTGTGAGCAAGGGTATTAATAATTATCTTGAGCGGTAAATAACGTTTCAAGGTCCGATAAAAAAAACTTGACGCTCAATTTTATTTCAGGATTCAATAATTTTATACCCTAACACCGCGCAACAAATAACTAATGTTAGATTTAAAATTTAATATCTGTAATTTATCATTTATTTAACGCGTTATTCGGAGTTATAAATTGTCGGTGGTAAAAAATCGACAGATTAATGCTCGACAGTTGACATCTCTCAATATCCTTTACTAATAAATAAACGAGAGTACGCAAATTTCAAACGAAGAGGGAGGACGTAATTATATTCGTGTCGTCGCGATTGACATTACGCTATCGAACTGCGCCAGGGCTTGGAGAATAGACGGCTTCGCGTTTCCTCCTTTAATACGTAAGCTGCCGTTTGAATCCCGACGTATCGACTCGCGGGCGTGCACGGGAGGACAGGTAGAGTTTCGAAATTCGACTGCTTGGGACACGCGATCCAAGCCCCGCGCGGTGCCTGTGACCATAGCGCAGCCACGAGCCCGCGTTTATATGCGAACGAGAGGATCACCGGAAGGAAGGGATGGGATGGTACCTACGGAGGGGGTTGTCGTGCGACCTCCGCACCCCATGCCTAATGGTACGCCACTCCCGGCCCCATAAATCAGACAGAAAGTTTCGCGAGTTATACCGGTCTCCTTCGAGACGCGCGAGCGGATAGTTTTACATACGACATTCCCTCAAAGTCCCCGCTAAATTATCAAATTGTTGCTTCCTCGTACTTTTTGTAACAGTTACATCTGATAGTCGAACGACTGAGAGCGTAATTGAGACATCAATCAGACTTATGTCCCTTAATTGTCGAAAGGGGGTAATTTTAATAATGAGTCAGGCAATTGTATGTATGAATAGGTACGATCGCGAATTTCCGCGACGAAGTTTTGATGAAGCCGCATTGCTATACAATCAGAAACTTGTTTAATGACTTTTCTGAATGTTACTTCGATTCGATATAGCGCGCGATATATTTTGAAAAGATAAGACTGATATAATATTTTAACGCAGAACGATACACAAAATTTATTTATTCGGTTAATTGGTCTCTGGCTGATGTTATTAATTTTTTTAAAGTTATACGCACTTTAATACTTACCTCGAACGTCGGAGGCGGAATGTGACGAGCCTGGAACCTAGATCTGAGAGGGGGATCTAAAGGATGACCAGGATATCGCGGTGATGGTAAACCCAGTGCTATTACTATGAAATCTTCACTGACTCGCACGAGACGCCATTTGTCCAATTCTGTCTGAGTATGCATCTGCAAATAATCCCCCGCATATTATTTACAAATAAGAGGTTGGCATTAGGTCTGTTTTTTTTAATTCAAGTTCTTCGATTTATTTTTCTTCCTTTTTTTCTTCTTGGAAAGAGAAAAGATGAACCGTGCAAGAAGTTCAACTAAAAAGAACAGGCTAATAGTTTCATGAAGAAATCACTCAGATAGCATAAAAGTCTAAAATTAGGACATATTTTAGTAACATATTTTAAAAAAAACTTCTAAAAGACATCTTAAAGACATCTTTACGAGAATCGTCTTAAAGACATTTTGTGTATTCATAGTTCGTTCTTATATTTAAGACCATATTATAAGTATAGTCTTAAATTAATCATTAAAATTCATAATAATAATTTTTCAAGACTGTCCTAAATAACGTCTTAGGACAGTTACGACTCTGTGATTGATTTATGACATCTTATGACGGTCTTCGAATAAGAACAAACTATGAATATTGACTTTATCTTGTGTCCCAATTTTAGACTTTGTGTTGTCTAGGCACGGAACTCTACGTAAATCACAGAGAGATTCATACCTTCAGTAATTTATCGTAGCGGGATGCCGGAATAAGAAATCTACCGTCTTCTAAATGCATCTCGCGATTCTCTAATAAATTGTTTAACACGGGCAACACATTCCGCTCCGCTTTTTCCACACCTTCGATCAAGAGAACTCGCCCGTTAGTCGCAGCCCTCACCGCGCTCTGATCGTGATAGTACGCGGTACCGCTTTTGATTTCTCTCCTCTGCTTCAAATCCGCTTCTGTCGTGTCGCGGGTAAGCGCGATGAATTCTAGTTCTCGTCCCGTTAACTCTAAGAAGGCAAGCGCGAGCTCGCGCCTCCTTATACCCGGTCCACCCATCAGGAACATATCCTGTCGCAAAACGTCCTTTTGGAGCATCCATTTCAAATGCCTCAGCGACTCCTGAGAGTGGGTACTTAACACTATTAAAAAAATAAAATAACAGAAAATTAAATTGAAAATAAAAATAAAAAATAAAATAGCGGAAAATTAAATTAAATCCTTAACGATCTATTACATGATAAATATTAACTTATATCGATATTATAATTTCATATTCAACAATAATTTCTTACTAAAAAAAAATAGGATTGTTTTCTGTAACTAAATTAATATACATTTTTGGAATTTAAAGTAAAATAAATATATCTTAGTCAACGCAAACTAAAAATAACACAACATCAACGTTATAATTTTGTAACAATGTAATTGTTATGTAATACCATGTTATATTTGTATTGCTGAGTGAAAAATTATAATATTGATGTAACGCTACTTCCAATCTGTGTTAATTGGAATATTTGATGTTTGGCAATGCGAGAAAGAAAATACTGTGCAAAGTATCGATTGTATAACTTGTTCTCTAGAATGGAAACATGAATGTGAAAATTTTAATTCATACACATACTTTCTAAATTTTTTAGAGTGAAATCTCATTTTAAAGAGTGAAAATTAAGCCAATTTAGAAAAAGAATAATTCCATTTCAATCCTTAAAAGTGAGATTTCACTCATCTCAGAGTGAGATTTATCCTAAAAATTTTAGAAAATATACATACATACAAAAAATTGGCTCAATTTTCATTCTTTAGAGTGAGATTTCACTCCAAGAAATTTAGATAGTATGTGTATGCATTAAAATTTTCACTTTTCACGTTTCCGTCCTAGGAAAAAAGTTACATGATCGATACCCAGAAATAAAAAATCAGATTTAATGTTACATACAACATGTATTACATTACACTTGTATTATTGAATGAGACATTATAACTCAAGCAGAACAACAAATCACAGCAAAATGACATTAAAATAAAAATCGAAAATAATTGAAAAATGACTTTTAATGATCATTTTGGAATCATTTTGACATCATTTTGATATTATAATGACTTGTTGTTCTGCTTGGGAATAGTCATGTAATGTCACTATTTATCAGGTAACTACAATCTTATAAAGTTTAAGCAACAAAATGCAATACTAACAGTATTTTCTTGGAACGTATTCTGGATTGTTTGCTGGCTTCACTTCTTTCGATACGTCAGCGATAGTCACAACTATATTCTCTAAAAAAGATAAATATTAAATAATTGATCTGTGATATGCATTGTTGAAAAGAAGAATAAAACAGTAACAAATCGTCAGGTAAAGTTAGATGCCAAAAGCTCACCTGATTTACAACGTACGAAAGACGACAGGTTAGGCCAGAATCTACTAGATCGCTCCAAAATTCGATCTGCTGTTGACAGATGGCAAGAATTACGGAGAACAGATAACATCTCAAAGCGGCGTCTCAGATCCTTTTAAAATCATGCTATCGACAACTCGCGGCGGCGATTATCAAACGCAATTTAAACGGAACAGACGACAAGCGTCTTACGAAGCGCCGCAAAGTATTCTGAAATAATCACACACTCAAAGTTAAAAATCTCGTAAATATTATTTTCTGCACTTTAAGTAAGAAAGAGGAGCTTTGTATTGTATTTGCTCGATCACACGTTATCGAGCGATTTAAAGCACAGATTTAGAAATCTATGGTTTAAAGACATAACCAAGATCATCGAGTGATCACGTGGTCGAGATTGCATGAATGACAATGCGATCTGGAGTAACACGTGCGTTACACGCATGTGCGCAACGCTGCCTTTAATGTTTTTTTATTTGTATATAGCGCACTTTGTACACCTTTTTTGTTATTACGACTAAAATAAATAATGATGTAATTATAAATCAAGAAAATACGTAATGCAGAAAATACATAAATACGTGACAGAATGTTCCATTTTACGAAATTAGATATTGACGACGCTCATAGATCCTCAAAACTTCAAAACAACTTCATACGCAGCTTTTTTTCAAATAATCTTACTAAAATGTACATTACAATAGTAAATATAATACACAAAATTTTTGTTTTATTTCATGATAATGAGTCTATACATGTCGTACATGTATACATTAACCTAATGATTGTAAAAATGAGAGATCTCAATTAATAAAATACCCAATGTATATTTTATCAAATACCATAATAAAATGTATTAAGGATTTCGTGGTTTAATTCGTTTCTACATTTTTATGAAACATAGATCTTTAAATCGATTTGTTTACAATGGCTAAAGTGCATTGAGTGCGCACCAGCTCTTCCAGTAAAAAACTCTATCAGTGTAGAAAAGAAGATCATAACAAAAATTCTTTCTCAAATTATACAACTTATGTTTATGTGATATTCTTTTTTATTTTGGACTTTAAATATCCTGAGACATAAGTATATAATTATTATCTATAATTAATAATCGCCATGTATTATATGTTACGTGAAATGGAGTAGGAATCAAAATTCGTGTCGAATCAATCATGATAAAGATCCGCGAATAAAATGAGAATTACATTAACATATTCTTATTTTTTTTTCCTAATTTTTATTATATGTTTTGTTATCACATTAACCAATATTACAATTCACTTAAAAGGTGACGCTATATGCTATAGCTTTATGATTGATGTTTACTTAGTCATGTATATATAATCATTAAAAATTGTAACGCTAATAAAATCACAAAATCAAAATAAAATAAAACATTACTGATAAAAATTGTAGACCATGCGCTTCTTTATATATCAAGATATATATATTAAAAGGTCAAATTTTAATCGATATTGATTAAATATGAAGCAAGTTGCTAGTAAGTGTACACAAATTTGATTGCACATATCACACATGTACAAAAAAGAGTATCACTAATTCTATTCTTTAAACAATAATCAAAACTTCTATATAAAACTTTGCAAGAAAATACTACCCTATAATGCATAATAATAATTTCACACTCTCTCTCTTATGTAATTGCCTACTTAATTTATCCCAGCTATTGAGAGAGCATTTAAAATATAACATACATTATACATAGTACAAAAGTTAAGTTAGAATTTAGTGCCTATGCGATATATCACATATTTTTATGAGATACATAGGTTTAAGGCCTATTTACATTATTTCCAAAAGAGAAGGATCAGATTAAAGCATACACATTTCCGATTGCTGCGAAATTATGTATAATCATTGTATGATAATAATGTTACATCCGCAAATTTACGCTAATAGAAGGGATCCGGAAAGTTATATATACCGACATTGATGAATGATATATCAAGCTTTTATCAATGTTTTTCATTATTTATATATTAAAGAATAAAAAGGTATCCTATCTTAAAGGTAAAAGTTAACATATTATAGTAAAACTTAAATATTGTTACTTTAACAAAGGCTCTGCAAAGAGGATCACAAGTGTTATACGAGTATTACTCAAAAACTTATTATATCATAACAGTCTTTGTCAATACTGCAAATTAGAATTTATAATATTTATATGAAAAACTTATACATGCAATAAATATCCATAAATACCACGCTATATATCTTTTATAAATATTCGCTATTAACAAAAGTAATTTAGCTACAGCATTATAGATACAGTGATTGGTTATTACAACTAATGACCAAAAAAACGCAGACCATACATTGCACACAACGGACTACATTTCCTCTTCTTGCTCTAGAAATATCTCTAAAAATGCATAAATCACGTTAATACTTGAATAAACATTATGTACAGAAGTAGCACAAACCAAATACTTACTTCCGAATAATCATCTCTTCTAACATTTGCAGGGTAATAATCGACGATTAACGGACGCGGACGTTGACCGATGCCAGCGGGCTGCTGGAGGCCACACGCTTGTTCCTCATTCGTGATTACAGTTACCAAAGTGTTAATAACTTTTTCATCTAATGCCGACATTGCCTTGTTTGGTGCTTTCATACGTCTGAGGAACAAGGCGTTCCACTTCTGCCGCAAATGTAAAAACAGTTGAGCTGCTTCAGGATCAAGTTTAAACACCACCCAATCATCAAGTTTAAAAATGGTTCCTTCATGAAATTCATCAACCTCTGAATCCGATTCGCTTTCCGGTACAGCTGCAAATACAGTAGCAATATTTTTGTGCACACACAAATATGTTTTACGTTATGAAAAGAAAATACTCCGTGTGAAGTTGTTTACCTTCAGCTTCGTAGATTACATCCATTGGTAATCTAGCTGGTCCACTAAATAACGCTACAGTTAATGGATTTACGGCTGTAACGATTTTCACATGACAGAAACGTCCTGTACGACTCATTTCCTCATAAAGCAGCCAGTCGCACGGTAAGGATTGCACATTGGTGCAATGTGTTTGCGCGGACGTCATCCTCGAAGACTTTGGATAATCTCTTAATGTTGACGAGGGATGAAAGAATACTTTGACCTCTTTCCTATAACAGAGTGTCAACAATGTTGTACAGTATCAACACATCCAAACTTCTTGAATGTAATAATTGTACATACTGTGTCCGTAGCTGCATGTGCTCTCGATCAACTCGAATTAAGTTGGGATACAAGCCCGCGGTCAGAGCCGCTTTCACGACAGCCCAATTTTCCGAATTTGAATTTAAGTCTCGAATGTCCCCGGGACTTCTGGCTCTGACAAAGCCAGACGCGCGCAACTGACCGAGAAGTTGAGTACGCATTCCAACTACCATCTCCATTACGGGAGCGGAGATGAAATTTTTCTCGCAAAAAGCGCGTTCCTTGCCGGTTGCTCTAGCGTTCTGCCAGCCTTGAAACGCTCGGAGGACTACCATATGATCGGAGTATGTTGCGGTGGCAAATTTTTTTCGTGCCGCGGTTAAAGCTCTCTTTTGCGACGGTTGTGATGGTAATATAAAAGGATCTCTACAATAATTTGTTTTATACATAAAACAATTGTAAATAATAATTTATATAATTACTATAATTATTATTTAAATATATACCCACTTGTACGCTAAACTACAAACAATTGTTAAAATGGGATCCAAACATTTGAGGACAACGGCATATAACAACATCTTCCCGAGTCTTGGTTCAATTGGCAAATCTAATAAATGACTGCCTAATTCAGTTAAATCTTCCCATGGATCTAATGCATCGATTGTCTTTAATAATTGTACTGCATTCCTGGTCACTACGTTAGACGGCGGCTCCAAAGCTTTATCCAAAAATTCAGCTATAGGTGTATTTCCCGACGTTAAATGTTTCGTGTATAAACAGAGTTCTTGCAGCGGTAATCGTAGAATTTCAGGTGTTTGATAAGCCTGCATATTATTGTATCGGATCGAAGAGAACAAACGATAGCAGATTCCTCTCCTACATCTACCTGCTCGACCTTTCCGTTGCTTTGCACAAGCTTGAGATATCCAGTTTGAAGTCAATGTACAAACACTTGATATAGCATCGAAAGACTTTTCTTTAACTTTTCCAGAATCAATGACGTACACGACATCGTCGATCGTAATGCTAGTCTCTGATATATTCGTAGAAAGGATAATCTTTCGCGTGCCCTGAGGACTAGGTTTAAACACTTTCTTCTGATCGCAAGTCTGCATGTTCGAGTGAAGAACGAACAAATTGTAGCGTAAACCTTGATTCATTTTCTTATCTTCCGCATTTATCTTTTCTTTCATTGTAACTATGTCGTCATATCCCGGTAAAAATATCAAAATAGAGCCGGCAGGCATTTTTAAATGGATGTAAAAGACCAATTCTAATAATAGATCATAATCGATATTATCATCATTGAACGTATGATGATATATATCAAGTAATAATTTATCTTCTTCGGAGAGTGACGTCTCCGTGACATGTGCCAGTTCGTTATTCGGTACCGCACAATCATAAGTTTTCATGTAAGCTTCGATTAATTCAGCGCATTCGGTATGATTCCTACTCTTTGCCCAGTCTAACGCGGTCCAATCGTTAGCAGATCTCAAATTGAGATTCGCACCTAGATTTAGAAGTTGCTCAGTCGTGTTTATGCAACCTCTAGCTGCGGCAGCCATCAACGGTGTTATAAAAGTCTCCGAATGCTGATAATCTACAGAAACGTTTTCAGATAGTATAAAATGTAAAAGCTGCGCAAAATTATCCTCTCTACCATTTACCCATGCATCGAAAATACTTTTGTCCATTTCTTCTATCAGCCAGGGTTCTAGTTTAATTTTCTCCGGTATAGGATCGCTCTGCTGGGCTAAAATTGGAGCAGGCAATAAACTCTTTTCGCTTTTGATACTTTTATTTGAATGCTGAGGCTTGTATTGTTTCCAGGATTCCAAAGTCTTTTGTTTATCTTTCCACTTTAAAAACTCTTTCTTCTTTACAAGCATTTCCTTCGTCATGTAACCGGTCATTTTCAAAATATCCTCCAAAAAGTATACATCCACGTCGTATGATCGACCAGGAACGTTAATGACTACGCACTTATTGAAATACTTAGCAAAGATAGAAGTATCCATTGTGGCGCTCATAAGTATCAGCTTCAAGGAACGATATTTAACTAATGCATCCTTCAAAGCTATCAAAAGAAAGTCGCAGAATCTGTCACGTTCGTGAACCTCATCAACAATAATATGCGTGAGCGTAGTTAAGGCGGAATCGCCGCCCATTAAAGTCCTAAGCAATACTCCATTCGTGCAGTACGTTAGAAGAGTTTTAGGAGCTACTCTACTTTCCAATCTTATTTGATATCCGAAAGTCTGACCGATTTTTTCGTCCCTTTCGAACGCTACTCTCTCGGCCACAGATACTGCTGACAAACGCCTGGGTTGTGTGCAAATGATTCTACAAGGTTGATGCTTCTGTTGATAGTGTTCCAAGATATATTGTGGCACCTGTGTAGTTTTGCCACATCCGGTTTCACCTGCTATTATGATTACTTGATGGTTGTTTAATGCACTAAGAATTTCCTCCCTCGCGTTAAAAATTGGCAGAGATTTGCGAAACTGCAGCACATCAAAATTAGTTTTTAATTGAGGAACTTGTGGTATGCTGTTATTTAACCTTCCCATAGCCTTAGTATTTGTATTTACTGCAAAAAGTGAAAATATCTCTCAAAATCTTGATCAGCTATTAGTGTGGATTAGTAATTGTGTGAAATACGTTCTATAATTTTTAAACAAATAATCAGATAGAAAAAAAATGATTGATAATGAGAGATTGACCTATAATCTAAATTTTGCGTACCATCATTATTAAGAGGGCGTTCTCTTTCGATCGGAGGAAGCAAGTCTTGGCATTCCTTGTGATTTAATGGGAAAGTCTGCATTAAATTATATATACCCTGCTTTGAATGTTTTTGCAATTTTATCACAGCATCAGCTTGAACTATTGTTGAACCTTCTCTCTTGTACACTGTCAAGAAACGATTTGTACCTTTTCTGTAAAGTAGGATTAGTGAGTTTATCGTAGAGAAGACAGAAGAAACGTAGCATGTTTATTATATTATTCATCGTACCCTCGACTTTTTGACTTCAAGCCCAGCTCTCTAGCCAATTCATGGATGTACGCCCGCTCCTCTGCTGTGTACGACGATGGGAACTCCAGCTCCTTCTGATCCGGGCTGCTCAACAATTTTTTTACAGTCAAGTTCACTGCGATTCGGGTATCTTCCCCGATGGGGCGATGTCTTTGTTGTTTCCTTCGCAGCATAGTGGATACTTAGATCACCTATCACCAACAAGTCAACACTGACAACAATCCAACGAATCAATTCTAGTTGTTAACGTCAATTCACACGTATGTGATATCTTTATTGTGTTAAGAGGTCTGTCTTTTATTTTTGTACTAGAGCTCTCTCACTTTTGTCAAATGTCAAACATATATCCATCTCACTTTAATTCCAAAAGTGTATATCGATTCAGTCACAAAAAACAGACCTTACAATGTTTGCGAAAATCTTAAAAAGTCTACAAGGTTAAACTATATCCTGCCTTTTGTGATTTAATAAAAATACAAGTCAACTGCAAGAGGCACAAAAAAAAAAGAAAGAACTGCCCATAAATAATTCATAAAGTACGAATACTAGTGTGTATTGTCTCGGTCAATTTACAATCTCTACAAAAAACAAGTCTCTCTCGAGAGCTCTGTGCTCTGAGATTTGAAAAAATTGGACGATCGCCGGGCGCATCGCCAGCCGTTTACCATTCCTCCCCCCATCACCCCTCCTCAAGAAATAAACAAAGAAGAACAGGAACGAACTCGCCTGTCTACGTGACGCTTACCGATTTGGAGCAACAAACGTTGAAGGTCATGAAACTTGCTCCGACTACAATGATCAGCTCGTCCCAGCGAAGCGTTGCGCGGATCGCGCTCACTTTACGGCTACGTGAGCCACGTTCACCTCGCCTGGGAGCGCATTTATCGGCGATGCATTTGAGGGAAGTAACACTAAACGTGAAAAGCGTATCGTGCTATTCGTGCTATCGCACGAATGTACACGAGAAGTAATCGGCTGACCGGGTAGCGGAGGGGATATTTAAGTCGGCAGCACCACCTGTACTTCACAACGGTATACGCTTGTTGTCCGGGTGCTTCGCGGATAACAGATCGACGTTTCGCGGAATCCGGATGATAGTTAAAAGACCACAAACTCCAGCTCCACGTGTATCAATGTGAGAGAAAGAAGGAGAGATGCGAGGAATCCGGGATGATCGCCTCTGTTGATTTTTAATTTTTTTTTTTTGTTTACATCAACCGCCAAGTTTTCTCAACATTGAGATTTTCGGAACGTGACTCTTTGACGTTCCGCGCTCGAATCGAAACGCCTTACGCCGATCTTATACCCTCGGTCCGCTTCGCGCGCAGGCAGCGGCGACGCCGGCGTCGCTGGCGTCGCGACGCCGACACAGTGCGCAACGCGAGTACGCCGTTTGACAGCTCGATCGCGGTGCGCGGTACGTGCGTACGTAGATACGTGCTCTGGCTCTCCCCCGCGCGGTGATCGTGTTCTACGCGCCGCAACTCTCTTCGTGTGTCACGGAGTGGAGTGGACTCGCGCGAGAAACTTACGGGAGAGACGACAGAGACCTACGGGATCGCGAGAAACCTACGGGAGAGACCGTCGCCGTACTCCCGCCGGGTCGTTGCCCCGCACCGGTGACGACTATGTCGGCGAGAGGCCGCGACGCGGTTCTTGGGCTCGCCGGCACTCGCGCTGGTACTTGATCGCGAATCGCGACGTGTCGGGATCAGTTTGGATCAGTTGTGATGTGCCTAAACGCGGACGCGACTACGCGATCGACGTGCGTGGAAATGACATTCGTGCGTCCCTCGTGGAGTTCCTACGGTTGAGAGCACCTGCGAGAGTGTGTGAGAGAGAGAGAGAGAGAAAGAGAGAGAGAGAGAGAGAGAGAGGGAGAAGACGGTAGTAAGAAAGACGAAAGGGAGAACGTTCTTCCTTCCGTTTGCTCCGGCGGTGCCCGCGGTTGATTTGCGCGAGAAAGAAACGAAAGGCGACCGGCCGATCGATGTTTTATTTGTAATGGGAGTGCCTGCGCGGGGAGCACTCGCGGCGATCGTGGCGATAACCGCGCTCGCCGTGTACCTCAACAGCCTCGGCTGCGGCTTCGTCTTCGACGACATCTCGGCGATCAAGGACAACCGCGACCTCAGGCCCCACACGCCCCTCAAGAATGTTTTCTACAATGACTTCTGGGGCACCCCGATGCACAAGGTGCGAGAGAGAGAGAGAGAGAGAGAGAGAGAGAGAGAGAGAGAGAGAGAGAGAGAGAGAGAGAGAAAGAGTGAGGGGGGAGTGGGGAGGAAGCGAGAGCGAGAGAGAGAGAAAAAGAGGAGGCATCGTCCGACTCCCGTTGCTGGAGGACGCGCGGCCGAGATCTCCCTCCTCCCTTTACCCCCCCCTCTTCTATAGATGGCCCCCTGCGTATTGATCCGCGAGCGTCCTGTCCATTTCATCCCGATCCGATCCCCCGTCCTGTCTTCTTCCGTTTCCCTCATCTTCTGCCCCTCCGCGCACCCCCGGAATCGTTCGATATGGAGCGGGGATCGAAATCGATGTGGCCTCGAAAATCTCGAATTTTTGCCTCTCGTATAAGTACGCGAGAATGATCCTCCGTGTTTGCTTTTGGCGATTGGCAAATATTAGATTTTTACTTATCTTCGCTCCTCGACAATTGATGTCACTAGAATACTATCGATTTCAAGAGCACTGAATCGGTTCTCTCGAAATCGACATATAGTTTCAACAAGAAATTCAGATTTAGAACACATTAATTTCCCGAGAAGTAAATAAATAATTATCTTTTATTTTTCCAAATGTTACCAAATAAATATTTTTCTGTATCTATAGTATCGATAATAACATTATAATTTATATCAATTTAACAAAACAGAATAAACTGTTTTATATCGATTTATGTTATAAATAAAAAAGATGCAAGAAAATTCTATTTTAGTATAATAACAATACTATTTTAAAATTATATTTAATAATTTCAATGATATTAAATTTTTTTATTATCGTTGAGCACGTTATATACCTTTGATTTAATTTAAAACAAAATATTTGAGGTTCTAGATAATCGAAAAAAATTGTAAAGACTAGAGAATGTATGTAATTTTGTTTTATGATTTTTTTACCATTTTTTTGTCATCTACAATTTTTTAATTATTTTGTAAAGAAAATAATACATTATTGAAGATTGTATACATTGTATAAAAACATCAATATTATTTGAAGAATTAGAAATATTTTTTACTCTGAATAAGAAAAAATCAAACAAGTATGAACTATATTATTTAAATATTATTAAAAAAAAATTATTTAAATATGTGTAGAATATCTGCAGAACATCATCTTCCTAGATACTTTTTTCATATTTATCTTTTGACAATAATTACATCAAAAGTGTTGCATTAATTTACATTAAAATTGGTCCAAATTGATCAATTATTTTTCTCTTTTTTTTTTAATAGGAACAATCGCACAAGTCTTATAGACCTCTTTGCGTTCTCACATTCCGATGGAATTACCTGATTCATCAACTAGATCCTATGGGATACCACCTGCTAAATGTTATTCTACATGTTGGAGTATGCCTATTATATTTCAGGTTGGTTTACATCAATTTTTTATTTTTTTGTTTTTTTTTGCAATATTATTGCAACAGAATTAAAGAAAATTATTTCTGTAAGGCTTCAAATAATAGAAAAAAAAATAGCAGAAAAATTGTTTACAGGACCTGTTTGATGTTTCTGCCAGAAGCAGCAAGTTTTGTGTCATCTTTATTTTTTGCTGTGCATCCTATACATACAGAAGCAGTATGTAATAACATTTTAATTATTTTGAAAAGACATTTTTATTATTATTGCAAATGATTGTTATTGATAATACGGCCATAATTATATTCCTAGGTCACAGGTGTAGTTGGTAGGGCAGAAACTTTGTCCTCCTTATTTTACCTGGCAGCTTTAATCACATATACTAAATGTTGCAAAAGCAAAAGATCTACAGGGTGGAAATCCTTGATATTATCTATGTTTTTTGTATTTACTGCAATGCTGTGCAAGGAGCAGGGAATTACAGCAACTGCAGTTTGTGTACTGTATGAAATTTTTGTTGTACAGAAGGTAAAACTCATTCCATGTGCATTCATTATGTTTTCTATAGTAAGATTATACTAATACTTGTAACTTTATTCAGGTTAGAGCAAGAGATATTTTCTTAGCACTAAAATCGGCTTTTGGTGGTAATAAAATTTCACCTGCATGGTCAGGCGAGGGTACAAAACGTTTGACCGCCCTTACACTTGTTACATTTAGCCTGCTTATCCTACGGTTACATATAATGGGCTCAAAGTTACCTGTATTTACCAGGTATGATTGTGTGTGTATATATATATATATATATATATGATTTATGTGTAATTTTATTCATAGTGTAAACTAATGGCGACGTAAACACCTTCTTTAGATTCGACAATCCCGCATCGGTTGCTACAACACCAACAAGACAGCTTACGTATAATTATCTTGCTGCAGTGAATCTAAGACTGCTATTTCTTCCAAGTGATTTGTGCTGTGATTGGACAATGGGGACGATACCATTAGTAGAAAGCTTTACCGATGTTCGTAATCTCGCGACTCTAGCTACTCATGGAACTGTACTAGGATTGCTTGTAACAGCTGTTGTAACGCGTAGCAGACAAACATCAGTCATTCTTATTATGGTTAGTAGAATGTTTCACAATTACATCATAATCTAATAGAGAATATAAGTAATTGAGTAATTGTATGTGTTTGAATAAAATGTGCATGTATTCTATTTGAAATGTTGTATATACAGATTTTGTAATTAACAATACTAATATCGAATATGTTTCCAATATAATGCCTGCAGAGTTTGGCTATGATGATACTCCCTTTTTTACCCGCGTCGAATCTTTTCTTTCCGGTCGGATTTGTAATTGCTGAAAGAGTGTTGTACGCTCCTTCCATGGGGTTTTGCATGCTTATTGGATATGGATGGAATATTTTGGCAGACAAAAAGTAAGTTGATTCGTCCGTGGACGTAACATTGTGTGAATTGCTCTTGTACATTATGAAAAATATTTTTCTCACATAAACCATCTTTTAGATGCAAGAAGCTAGTGTTACTTTTACTCGTAACACTTCTGGCAGCGCACACGACGAAAACATTTGTCAGAAATTACGATTGGTTAGATGAATACTCAATATTCATGTCTGGCTTAAAAGTGAACGATAGAAACGCTAAACTGTTTAATAACGTGGGTCACGCGTTAGAGAGCCAAGGTCGCTTTAAGGAAGCATTAAATTTTTTTAATATGGCTGTACAAGTTCAGGGTGACGATATTGGAGCACACATTAATGTTGGAAGAACTTACAATCATCTAAAAATGTTTAAAGAAGCTGAAGACGCGTACTTAAAGGTAAATAATAAATATCTATATAATTTGTCTAATTCTTTCGATAATTTCTACTTCTTTTTTTCTAGGCCAAGTCATTACTACCAAAAGCGAAACCGGGAGAATCTTATCAAGCACGTATAGCACCAAATCATTTAAATGTGTTTGTTAATTTGGCTAACTTGATAGCTAAGAATGCAACTAGATTAGAAGAGGCTGATTTATTATACAGACAGGCCATCAGTATGCGTGCGGATTATACTCAAGCATATATTAATCGTGGTGATGTTTTAATTAAACTTAATCGTACAAAAGAAGCTCAAGAAGTCTATGAGCGAGCACTATTTTATGACAGTAATAATCCTGATATCTATTATAATGTAAGTATTGAGTTGCTATCTAATATTAATAAGAATATTAATTAATATTAAATAATATTAAAAATATTTTTTTTTAATTGATTACAAAAGTTAAATTAAATTCCCATAATGATATTTCCATAGCTTGGTGTCGTATTTTTGGAACAAGGGAAAGCATCCCAGGCTTTGGCATACTTGGACAAAGCTTTAGAATTTGATCCAGAGCATGAACAAGCGTTACTGAACTCCGCTATACTACTCCAAGAATTGGGACGGGCAGAATTACGTAAAGTAGCTAGAGAGAGACTGTTGAAACTTTTACGAAAGGTAATTGCATCTTTTTTTTTCAACGTTCTTTAGCTATGATTATATCATGAACTTATGGACTGTCATAGACTTATGTAATACTTTTCTCTATTACAGGATTCTAACAATGAACGCGTACATTTCAATCTAGGAATGTTGGCCATGGACGATCATGATAGCGGTAGCGCGGAGCGTTGGTTCCGTAATGCTGTCGCATTAAAAGAAGACTTTCGCTCTGCATTGTTCAATCTCGCGTTACTTTTAGCCGATGAGCAACGTCCGCTCGAAGCGGCGCCATTTCTAAATCAGTTAGTCAGATTCCATCCGGATCATGTGAAAGGCCTAATTCTTTTAGGAGATATTTATATCAATAACATAAAGGACTTAGATGCTGCCGAAAATGTAAGATATATTACACGAAACTTTTTTTTTATTTACTTTGAGAATTATATATGCAGTTTATATTTTAATATAAACAACAGTAAGAAGATCGCGTGTGTTTCTAATTCTAGAGATATAACATCAGCATGATTATTTCAGTGTTATCGTAGAATACTGCAACTAGATCCTACAAACATTCAAGGACTGCATAATTTATGCGTCGTGATGGTGGAACGGGGTAAACTTGGCTTAGCGGCGCAATGCTTGGAACGTGCTGCCGCTTTAGCGCCACATCAGGACTACGTGCAGAGGCATCTTTCGATCGTGAGAACCCGTATCAGTCGTCTACCGCCAGATCAACGCGACAACGATATTTTTGACGATTCTTTCTGGAACAGTAATGTGAAGGATAGGCCTTTCAATACAGAGTCATCAAACGGACAGTTTTTGGGAAAGACAGAGTCCGTTTTCGCAAATCACGCAACAGTTCACAATCACATAGGAAGTAAGCAGAGCAATACTGATTCCCTGAATAATCACATTATACATTTGAAAGGTCCATCAAAGCCTGCCCGTGCGATGAGCGGCGTCGGTACGGAAGCGAAGGACGGACAGCGACCCAAGCAAACGACGGTCCCAGAACTGACTAATATCGTGGAACCTACTACGGACAGGGTTTTCGATAGGATTATAAGCGCTGACGTAACAAAATTAGATATCACGCAGAAACATGGCTCGAAACATACGAATTCCGATCAATTCAATCAGAGTGCCGCCGCGACTGTAAGCGGCAAGCAAGGAATTCAGCAGACAAAGGACAGTGCGTTGTCATAGTATTAATGTAAAATCCGCCGAATACTGTAAAGTTATGCATATAACGAAAAGTTATGGTGGTACAGTCATATAGAGCTAATGTGTGAATATGGAATAAATACAGAGTATTGTTTTATATGCTGTATAAAAAAAATAGGACGTTTTATAAAATATATTTAAAACAATCGTGCATTTTTTGTTTCCCTCATGTGTACTTTTCTCCTCTACTAGTCTTATTGTGTCCTCATATCTCCAAACTTTCAAATATTTTACAATATAATTTTAAATTGAAGATGCTTGAGAAAAACCCCAATTCCATATAAATCCTCTAATAAATATAGAAAAAAAAATTATATCCCAACATTATGTCTTAAAATTATAATTTATACGAGTTTTATGTTTAATCATTTCATTATTTTTTATTAACATCCCTAAAAAAAATTTTAATTTCTATGAAATCCTAGTTTTATGATATATATTACTCTTTATTTGTAGCATTTCATACAAAAATTTGTATGGAAACGATTATGCTACTGTAATTATAATAAAAATCGGATTTAATTATGTTTATTAATTCCTTTTTGTATACGTGAAATTTCACAAGAATTTACATATAAATTTCGCATCGCTTTTATTATTTTTTTTTTTATCAATACATAATCATAACGCAATCATAACGTAAACAAAGTTTATTCAAAAGGTCATCGTCCGATCGTCAATTTAGTCCATGCATTACCTGCAACTTATTATCGATTGCAGCACGAAAGCAAGCCGTTGCGGGTTGCAAAGTGGCATAAAGTAATGAATCAAGCTGGCTTTCATGTTCATCGGATGCCAGGCTGCTGAAACATCATGTAGTATGCATGTGGAAGTTGCAAGACTTTTACCCTATCACGTCTCTCACCCATGGATCAAACGTACAGTAACGTGCTGGTGTATATAATGTAAAAAAGCTACACCCGATAAACATGGAAATGAAAACACGAAGTTTGTATAATGTATAGGGTGCTTGTGAATTACTCAATTTCGTACCTGTATTTTTATCTAACCGAGACGCGTAAGCGGAATCACAATTACTTTATCCTTTTTATCTTTAAGTTTTACGTGTATATATTGAAATCATAAAATGTAATAAAATTTATGTATCACAACATATACAGGATGTCCAGCAAAGATCATTTTAAGACGAAAATCCTAACATTGGAATATCAAGGCTATAATAGTTTTTGAATTATAAAGCATTTAAAGTTAACGAATCATACCGTCTAAAGTTTGCTCGTTTAGATGTGATTAGCATTAATTTTGCATGGCATTGACTGCGTTCAGCATAGAGAAAGTAACTTTGCAACTATTGTAAAATTCGTCAATATGATTGGTTCTTGCTTTTGGTTCCTTATAGATCTAAACGTATAAACCAATTATATTGAAAAATTTTACAACAGTTGCAAAACTGCTTTCTTTTGAATACACCTATTTACCTATCACATTTGAACGCGCGAACTTTAGGCGATATTGTTCGTTAATTTTAAATGCTTATAATTCAAAAACTACTATTATAGCCTCGACATTCTAGTTATTAGGATTTAAAATCATCTTAGAAATCTATCCTTAAACGTTATTACAATTTTTACCGGACACCTTGTATATATAAAACTTAATAATAAGAAATAATTGCATTTTCTTCGTGTTTGAATTTCTATAAAATAAAATTATAATCTCCTTAAGATATATGTATATTAATTTCAAAAATAATATCTAACTTTTTTCTCTAAATTTATTCATTCTATTATCTATTAAAAATTTTACAAAATTTTTTAAGACATTAAAGTTTAAGTATTTTAATTGGGACATTTTTTGCTAAAAGGTCACCGACGAAAGGAAAATTGTAAAAGTATATCCACAGAACTTCAGCTGAAATTAAATAGCAAAACAAATTTTTATTAATTTCATACGCAGATTTAAAAAAATTTCTATTTCACTTCTGCGTAATTAAATTAAAATAAAAACTGCGGATAAAACAAATCCAGATAGCAAGAAGTAGATATTATTGTTATCATTTTGACATCAAAATATTATTATAAATCATTTTAATCAAAAATGATGATAAATAACGTTAGTTTGTTCGAAAACACATGATCGAGTTTTCCTCGGCCAAATTGTCGCTTCTAAATGCTATCACATTAAAGAGAACATTGGCTGACGTTTCAGACATGATGGGTCTACGTACGTCATCGAGGGAGTCCAAATAATCTCTTGATCTACATTAGAAACAACTAAATTAGATTCCATATTGCTTACAAAATCTGGACTCCGATGAATGGAAACTGGACATGAAGGTTAACGTGTTAATCGTCCTCGAGACGACCGCTTGCCGGACCGACCGACTTTGCGGCGCGACGCGACGCCCAGGAGGACTGAAGATACTCATTGACCCATTATGGCTCACAGGATTCTGTTCTAATCGAAAACAGTGTCCTTGGTAAGTCACGCCGGCTCAGCCCGAGTGACTGTAAAAATGATGCCGGTGCTCTATTTAAAATTTTCATTTCGGTCGCCGACGAGCGCTATTTTGGGGTAAGAGAGGTTTCCGATCTAGCGGTTCCGGTGACACGAAAAATTATTATTTTAAATTTATTTTTTAAATTTATGGATTATAGATGCTTGAGAAATATACCATTCTCGCGAAAGTCTAAGACTCTGATGAAATTTGAAAGATATGTCACTAGACATCAAAATATGTCGTGTCTTAAGTATGAAGTGCCAAAGAACGCAGTCAAATATGTGAACTTTAAAAAATATAAAAACACAAAATTATAATATGCATAAAATTTTATATACTACTAATGAAATAAGAAAAGAACACTACACAGTATTCTGAAATAACAGAACACAGAATTAGTCATCAACATAATTTTGATTGGGAAAATGTAAAGATATTAGACGAGGAAAAAGTACTTAATGAAAGACTGATTTCAGAAGCGATCCATATAAAGCAACAGAAACAGAGTTTACAAAATGATACATATTCTTTAGAACCACTATATATGAATTTGTTTATGGAATTGTGTGTTGATTTTACTTTCTTTTATTTTTATTTTTATTTCAATAACTTACATGATTTTATTATTTTGACTCTTATTTTATCTCTGACTGTCGACACCACAAGATCTTTACGTCGAGTCGCGAGAAAACTCGCTTACGTGTAAATTGATATAATTAAAATTCAGATGATTTTAATAATTCTCTAAGTTTTCGTTTTCGTGTTTCTTTTGAATGACTACACAAATCTGACAATCTGACGAGCGATGTGATGCCACTTAGTGACGCAATGTATATTCTTCGGTTTTACTTTATGTAAGTTTTTATATTATTATTATATAAATTAATATTTTTGATAATCATTGTGCTATTCATTACACAGCTAATTTGGATAAAGAAGAACGAATTAAATTGTCGGGAAGCAACTTAGGATTTGCGTCAATTTATATTTTCTATTGATAAGGACCCAAATTGAAGGGTCGAAACATTTATTTTTTTTTCGTTTTGTTACATTCATACGGAAATAAAGAATTTTCTGTGCATCCGAACAGCTGTAGACTCTGACGGGCTTTTTTTACATTTTTCAGATAAATTCTTTCGAGTCTCATTTTATATATTTGTATAAGAAAAGAAGTCACATGTCACTTAATTCGATGTCGCCGCACGGTTTCCGGTAAAAACAAGTGAGCCCTTTCGGAGGTCTCGACACCGTGAATCGAACCGAAATCGGCTGGCGCGAGGGTGCAAAATGAGGGTGTAGGGGGCAGTTCACGGTTGACCGCACGCCCTTCCGTATGCAGGCGGCATTAGCCGTGTGCCACGCGATTAAGGGAAGCTGACAAGTAAGCCGGTGTTTAATGAACACGTCTCCGCTGCTCAAGATTATCATTGAGCTGAGTGTTTATAAAGGAGGCGGCCACCTTTTCGGCCACCATAAGACGCACACGCATCATCGAGTAACAATCACCGGCACGGGCGAATGGTGAGTACCACGTCGACCTTTAAACTTTTTTGCACCGTACCGAAAAAGAATGAATTTAGCATGTAAGGAACACACGCTCACGCATGCACGCACACGTCGACCTTTAATCAATTCCAAATATACGATTATAGTTTGCGATTATAGGATCGTGAATCTAAGGCTTGTGTAGTTCGCTTTGAATTAAATCTCTGTATTATCGAAATATATTCTCTTCTTGTTATTGAATTTAATTTAATTTAACTCTCGAGGTTTCAATATCTTTATCTTTTAAATATGGAAACGTTATTGTAATAAAATTTGATGATATGCGATCAATCGTCTGACTTATTGTTTTATTATAAATTACCAATTAATATATAAAGCTCTTCTATAATTTTTGGAATTTGTACAGTAAACTGTTGTCCTTGTATGAAAAGACGATTTTTTTGCAGTATTGCTCATTAATTATGTTTGAATTTCCTACATAAATATTTTAGTAATTCAACAATATTATTTTCAGATCTATATGTAATTAAATTTTTAGATACTTTAGCAAAATTATTCTCTCCGTCTACTGTCGATTCCAGCAATTACAATAATTTAATTTGGTCATTCAACCGCGCTAATTAAAGCCGTCTTTGTAAAAATAATCACAGATTTCAATGCGAATAATATGATTTTTGATAAAGATGCATTTATTCTCGATTTTTACTTATTAACGTCGTTGTTCGCGTTTACGGTTCATTTTTATTACATAACACGTTTCATAGTTTACGCTTCGATGTGTCTCTCACATGGATAAACTCTCATCATCTGTAGTAAATATTACAGTACTTCGCAAACTTTTTCCAATATTTATGATACAAGCTACTCGCTCAGGCAGTAAATATTATGCATCGTATCATACGAGTTCTTGCAAACGAATATTAAAAGCAGAGAATAAGTACGAAGCTAATGTCACAGGTAAAAGCTACGTTGGCCTTTATCGATCACGATCGTTGACCGCGTCATATAAGGCGTCTCGGTATTTTTTCTCCATTCCTTGTCGTAATCGCGATTAATCAAGCATGTGAAATAAGATATTTTTCCTAAAGCTCCCCAAATAGCGAGATGACGTTTTAATGACATTTTGTTGACATTAAAAGCGTCATTAAGACTTTATTAAGACGTTATTTGACGTCATCTTGCTATTTCTAATGGGTCTAATGTCATATATTTTAAGAAAATTTCTAAATATAAACTTGGACTGTTATATTCTTACAATTGCATCCACGTCAAAACCACATTATACATACATAAACTCGGGCGTATAATAGTTCGAGTTTATATTTAGAAATTTTTCTTAAAAACCTGGACTATTATACGCCCGAGTTTATAATGCGGTTTTGACGTGGATGCAATTGTAAGAATAACAATGAAATAAACCTGGCAGACGATTAAATAGACTTATCCCGCAAAACACAAATTATACCCAAAGAACAAATAAAAATGAATAAAAAATCAAAATGATTTTATTTTTATTCTTAACGTCAATAAACAATTAAATTTTATAATCAAAAATATAATCTTTTTGACTTTCGTGATGTCAAATAAAGTCATTTTAATCTTCTCTTGACTTGGCGTGTTTCTTGGGTAATTAATAGTAGCATCCATACTATAATTTTTCATTGAATAATATAAGTGTAACATAACACATGTTGTACATAACAGTTACATTTTCGAATTGTAAATAGCAAATTGTAATATTGATATAATGTTACCAGTTTGTGTTCTGTGGAACTTTAGGAATTTTCAAAAATTGTAATGCGTCTTTTTTCGTCGATCTTATCACAAAAGAGAGACGTATTATTATTTCATCTCCAATAGTTGTACTGAAATCAATATCAAGCTCTCAAGGATGAATTAATAATGAAACTGAATTAAAATAGATATACGTTTTATCAAGTTTTAACAAGTCATTAGAAGTACGATTTTAATCGAATATTTTGTAAAGATATTAGTTATAGGGTGAATGAAATAGCTTGAAGGTATGTTAGATAAGTGAGGGTGAAAAAGTGAAAGAGGTATATGGACTCCACTGCGTCGTGGAAAAAACTCGACTGTCGTGGATAAACCGGGGTAACGAATGAACAACGTCACGCAAGCCGCGCACTATACCTGAAGATTCTTCGTATTACCACAATGCCTTACGATTAACTTATCGCTAGATCACGTCCATACACATCTGAATTCATTTCTCGGAAAAAGGTTCGCGAAATGCTTTTTAACTTCTCGATCTAACAAACACGACTTTCCTCAATTCTTTTGCCAGCATGTTGCGTCACATATTAATCGGCACAGTTGATTTAAAGTCTTCTAAATCTTTTCCAATATTTCTTTGTAATATTATTAATTACGATTTATTTGAGACTGCAATTAATTAATGATAATATGTTTTATTATTATTCTTGAATATGTGATAATATATTATTTACATATTTATATTTTGGAAATTAAATGTAAAACTTATTGAATCCAGAAATTTTTGTCAAGTAATAATTATTCAAATTATTACATTGAAAGATATTATTTAAATATACAATTTATAAAATGTTTTATTTAAAATTACATTAACAAAAGAAAATTAATGTAATAAAATCTATATTTTTTTATATCTGTTTCTCCTTATTAAATGTTTCTAAAATTGAAAAATATTTTTGGAATATCAAAATCGTGATTAAACATTTCAGAAATATTAAAATATATGTATATAACATTTTGCAATAAATATTATTGAAAAAGGCGGGCCATGACTCCCGTGGATCCGCCAGTGACTAGTTTTTTGAAAACTAAATGCAAAAAAAATAAAAGAATATAACAAGATTAGATTTTTTTTACGTAATGTCTATAAATTATGGAACACAAGTTCATCGAGTGTATGAGAGATCGTGTTATTGTTTTAGAGATTTGCAAGATTTTTACTGCTGCGCCAGAAAATCGCTGGTTTCTGATCACGTGCCCAGTAATGGGTCCCATTAGGGCTAGCAGATGAAAGTAGGACAGCAAGTACTTTCCGCTCACGAGGACAATTGCCCGCGTATAGTGTATACAGCTCTGCCGACTCAATTGCAGGACTTGTGATCGTTTAAGAGGAGGGCAAAGCATCTGTCCGGAAATCGTTATCAGTAGTAGAGCCTTCTAAAATCACTATATACTAAAAGTATTAAAGTATTTCACGTTTTAAAAGATCTCAATCGTTTTTGCACTCACGTATTTATTTTATTTTTATTCGTTTTAATCCTATAATTGTAGAAACAATGATTGCTTTCCTTTTAGAAGATACAGTCGACACGAATGTTATTCTATTTTTGTTATTCATCGAATGCTAAGAGATATAACGATGTGTTGACTGTCCTCTGAAAAGAAAGCAGCCTTATACTACCTATCATCTTTGTTATTATAGTCATGAAAAATAAACAAAATCTGTTTATCGCGAATTGAACTTTAGAGATGTGTACGAATAAATTTTCCTCCTCACTTCGCAAGTAGGTTTCGTTTCAACGGAGTTATTCTTACCTCGGCATTAAGCATTCCGTGATTATTAGGCCCAGCTCCTTCAATGTAAGATTAAAACCCATAGCACAAAAACGTAAAACAATAAGACGTAAACAGTAAGCGAATCGGCTAATCACAGCAAAAAATGTAATTATTATTATATTACATTATCTGCTGTGATTAGCCGATTCGCTTACATCTTGTTGCCTTACATTGTTCTCTGTATTTTTAGCTTAACTTTAATCTCGATGCAATTTATCTTCTTTTAATTCTTTTAAGAAATTAAAAAAAGAATTAAAAAAAGATAAACAGTAAGTTAAACAAAGATTAAAATTAATCTTACATTGATGGGACCGGATTTTAACGATTACGCAAAAGGTGCGAACGTTTACGCGCGCAGAACTTACGTGATCTCGCGAAAATAATTGCGGAAAATGCAAGCATAATCTCTATCCGCTATGTGACGAACGGCGACGATCGCTATCATACCCGGGAAGAGCGCACCGAGAGAGTTCGTACGACCTGGCTGTGTACACGTCCGCAGACAACTGTTCAGACCGAAATTGGCCGTCTGCGACGACTGGAAGAATGTCGAGACGAAAAAAAAAAAGCGAAAAAATTCCTCCGGCTAGCCGTCGTATCTCGCATGTCTCCGCACGACCTCCCGAGGTCATTCAATTTGGTGGCGATCTTAGTTCGCAGACCTCGTCGTCGCGACTTACGACCCGCAAGAGACACCGGCGAACAGGGCAGCAGAAATTAATTTGTATGCACGGCATGCGAGTGCAATCGTTTCGAATGAGTCTGTCAAACCGGCGCTTAACGTGGACATTCTCTCTTCAGTGTCGCGAATATGTCTTTCTATCTCGCACTACAGTTTCCGAATTTTGCAAATCTGATAAAATCAGACAGATTGTGGCCCATTCGAGACTTGATGGACTTTAATCGATCGATTTATATGAAATAGAGTTAAAATTCCAATTTGATATGTTAATAATTTCGCAATAATTCGATATCTTTATGAAAAAATAAAACGAAGATATTAATATCGACGAATCGCTTATTTCTTAATCGGCAAAGTGCAAAAACAGATATAATTATATAAAAAATGTTAAAATTAAAATTAAAATTGAAATGCAGTTAGAAAGATATAATTTTCTTATTTTTATCTAAATAAAAAAAAACTTTTTTAATAAATTGCATGAAAGAAAGGTAAATTTGTAATCTCTTTTGTATGATAGTAATGAACTTAATATTACCCTTTTATCAAGTAAAGAGATTATTGAGAAAAAGATATATATATATATAAAATTATATTAAATAGGATTTTCCTATGAAAGTTATTCGTTTATTTAATTTAATTCTCTTGCTAATATTTATATGCATCAATAAAAAAGAATTATCAGTTATATATTAAATAATAATTAAAATTAATTAAGATCAACTAATAATCAATCTTAAACTGTAGCTTGCGTGAACAGGTTACAAATTCAATCTCTAAGCACCCACGTCAACCAATTACTAGTTGAACGATGGTGCGAGACGATTTGCACTCGATCTTCGGTGGAGTGCACAGACAAGACACGTCGCTTTCCTTGAGACCGATTGCTTCCCTCACTCGTCGCCCTCCCTCCTTGATCTGTTTGCTTTCTTCGCTATCCCCCGACCATACTTAAATAAGGGGCAGCAAGCACGGGAGAGAAAGAAAGAGAGAGAGTACGAGCCACCTTACGCTAGTTCGCTAGGGACCTTCTGTCGAGACGGAGAACCGAACCTCTCCGGGGACAAGTCTTCGTGACAATTGTGATCAATCAGGCTGGCATTGTTAGAAACGTGACCACACATTACCAGTCGGAAGAGCTTGAGACGCTCGTCGGCGACCGAGCGGTCGAGACGTGCCTCGTCGATCTTCTCATAGAGAGGAGTGTCGGATTTGCGCTCGCGATCATTGCCTATTACTATACCCGCCGACTCTCTCCATAAGTTTATAAAAAGCTAACGACTCGATAAAAAAACCGTTCGGTCCGAGGCAAAACAAGATCATTATTTAAGTCACCACAAAATCGAGTTATACAGGATCAAGTAAATTCAAGGATCTCAAGCGAGCGATTATATTGGAGACACTTTCGTCGAAGAAAAAGAGTCCCAAGGGGACAAGTATACATGACTGTGATCCACGCAATCTAAGCAACAAGCTAAGAATATTAAACCGCTTACTTCGTGCTGTTTTACGTGCACGAATTTATAAGATCCTGGTGTCCTGGA
This sequence comes from Acromyrmex echinatior, assembly GCF_024713525.1. Lineage (NCBI taxonomy): Eukaryota > Metazoa > Arthropoda > Insecta > Hymenoptera > Formicidae > Acromyrmex > Acromyrmex echinatior. The sequence continues at coordinate 4,750,135 of NC_141870.1, forward strand.
GAACCAAAGAATCCAGACTGCAAGTCGATCCTCTGATCGCTGTTTTAGCGAGGGATCAATCAAGGACGGGTTCCCTACGTTCGATCAAACGATCGCTTTCGGGACAGGTGAAGAAGAACAAGGGGAAACTAGCGCGAGGTACTCGTCCGGCATCAATGCATCCCAGACAGCGGGAAGGGTTGATCTTGCCCGGAAGTCAACGTTGCCTCGAGACGGTGGCCCGATATCGTCTACGAAGTTATATCATGATCGTTTCCCCATGAGAGATCGTTTCACCACCCTCGCCATCGTCGTAGCGATCATCATTGTGATCAAGTCCCACCTGCTGTGTCCGCGACTACGTTCGGCGTCGTCGTTCGAGAAAAAGTGCCAGACTGTGATACTACCCCGTGTGATAGAGAAATCGTCTTGTGATCCCGCGTTTTACCTCAACGTACTCAGTAAGTTACATCTTACCCGCCCTCCTACCTTCGTTCTTATCGGACTCGTGCCCTCTGCTGCGTAGAAACTAATTATAATACGAGGAAGAATATAATTCTTCCGTATAAGCTCAAGATTGATCCGTTCGATTCGATCGGTACTTAATTTTCCGGTTATTAACATCAGATAAAACGTGGAAAACGGATTTTGAACGGTTCCTGATAATTGACAATTTATTTGCTGTTTGGACCGATTTGAAACCAGACCCGTGAGATACAACATTCTTTTTCCTTTTGTAGATATATTTTGTCTAAAAGGAAAGAAAAAGTTTTATCCGCTTACAAAAAAATATTACTTTGCGATTAATTTCAGTAAATATCCAATACTTACAGCTAAATTTATCGCACTAAATATGCAATATCAGGTATTTTATTTTAATTCGATATCGGCTTGACATTTATTTTAAAAAAGTCAACTTTGTGCTCTTACAGAGTGATAGCTGTATAAGCTGACAGACACTTTAGCTTAATATAATTTGACCTACCGTTATCTTCCAAGATTCGTTCCAGCTACTTTAAATTATCGCTTCAAATCAGAATCGTTGCGAGGAAGAGAAAAAAAAGAAGAAGAAGAAGAAGGAGAGAGAGAAAAAGAGAGAGAAGAGAGAGGAGAGAGAGAGAGAGAGAGAGAGAGAGAGAGAGAGAGAGTCGATTATCTTGAATCTCGAATTATTCGGGGACAACGGGCTGACACTAATTCTAGTCACGCATGGCCGCCTCAAGTGCTATGCGAGTCTTCCTCAAATTGACATATATGAGCGCAGCACGTTTGGTACTCGTGCACCGTGCAATTGTATTATTAGAGAGTGCATCTGCCTCTTGAAGTCTCATTTGTCCAAGCCATTTCTTCAAATTATATGTTGACCCGATGACGCAGCCAATTAACGATCACGCACAAAGTGATGAGCGAGAATCATTAAATTTAAAACCGTCTCTTGCAACTTCGATACGTTTAATCATTATCCTCTTCTCAATGCTGCCGATTTTTAATCGCAAATTCACGCGTCGGGGATACCGTGCGGAAAATACAATTAACTCTCTTTACAACTTCATGTTACTCGCATTTCTTATCGCTCATAATTTATAACGTCTAAGTTCGCGATTCCATTACTCAATATATTCTGCCTAATTGCATGAGATTCCCTGTACAAAGAATGAAGTGTAATTGATTGAATTACTAAGAAATATCCGAACGATACTCTCATTTCGAAATCTGAGAAAATCTTCCGTTTTATGATAAGAAGGAGCGACAATATTTATCACTCAAAAACTTGTTCTCTCATGACATTTTTGTATGTTTATATAAATACACTTTGCAAAAAATCATTATCGTATGCGACACGTGCGGATCAATGTTTACGACGTGCTAAGAATACGATGTAATTCTCTCATTCAAGAAATCGTATACATTAGACAAACTCGAATGAACTCTGAATTAAATTAAAATTTGTATTTATCTCTAATGATTCATACACAACAATACTAAATTCTCTCGGTTGTATTTCAAGAAATCCGATGGAGATGAATTTCCTCTATATGACATACATTAAGAAATTGATAATTCAGCTTTGAAGATTAAGAAACAAATAAAATAAAGTAAATAAGGTAATCAAAGATTTTCGTTGACATTCGATTTATATATTTATCGCAATCGTTTGTACACACTTAAAAAATTAAAAATAAAACAGATGCTAAATTTATATGTAACTCTAAACTAAAAGAATTATTCTTGTTTACGGTATTTAAATATACGATGTTTTTGTTCATATTTCTATACTGAAGAAAAATATTCTAAATTTTATTAAATATAAAAATATATTTATTTGATACAAAAACTATTAATTTAATTTAATTATTATTTCTTTTTATCGAATAAATATTTATTTATTGTAAACAAATATTTAGTTGGCGCTATTCAAATAAAAATATTTATTAAAATTTAGAATATTTTTCTCAGCAAAGTCTTAAATCTTTAATCCGCACAGCAACGATGCGAACGGTGCGAATCCAAATGCAATTGAGGCGAATTAGAATCCCTTTCTTTCCTCGTGATCTTATAGGCTGTCCAGGTAGTAAGCTACGTCATTTTGTTGTCATTTTGTCGTCATTTTGTCGTCATTTTCACGTCAACTTGCTACCAGGGTGTGTTCCAAAATTCACTGCCAGTTGAAAATGTATAGTATACGTAACTGTAACGTAAACTGCAGATTTTCATCGCTGGCAGTGAATTTTGGAACACAGCCTTAGTCGTTTCTCTCACACCTGTTTATTCGTTTATCAGAAAAAAAAAATGGAAAAATTTTCTAGCTCTCTGGTGTACGCGATCGCGCTCTAATCGGGAAAGTCGATCACCCCTGGCTGGTTCGCACTCGATCGGACGTAAGTGCGCTCCCTCGAGCGCGTATAAGTACGGCCCGTTTAGTATCTTTCCGAGTGTTATATACACGTGTTTATTACTCGTGTCTGCCGGCAGTACTTCGCAGATAATACCAAGAGAAAAGACGAGGACAAAAATAGAAACGCTCTGGACATATAAGAGAGAGTAGACATGAGAGAAAGGAACGAGAGTGAAAGAGAATAGCCCGTGAGTGATGGAGAAGCGGAGAAAGGGAGGGCGATCAAGACGACGCTCCGGAACGAGTCCTCTTTTCAATTTACGGGACTTTTCGCTATCGTGAAATGCGTCTTTTCTCTTGAGAGCGCCGGGAGGATCTGTGTAGTTCGGTATTGTTTACAATCGTTGGAGGCGCCAGACGAGAAGCCAATGAACGGCATACGCGTACGTTATCGACACGGTAATTGTTGTTCGGTCTCATTTTATGCAAATTTGAAATACGATACAGTATATCTCAGGCAACACAAAATATGATGCAGTGCGTATTCAAAGAAATCAATATATACTCTCTAAATCTTTCAGAGTGAATATCACTCGAAAGAGTAAAATCTCATTCCTAAAGACTGAAAATTGAGTCAGTCCTTTTCCAGACTGGATCAATTTTCACTCTTTCTAAAGTGAGATTCTATTTCTAAAAATTTAAAGAGTATTCATTTCATAAGGATCAATATTGTAATAATTTTTAATGAGGATAAGCTAAACGTATCTCGAATGCATTTTGAAAATTTCCTCACTGAAAATTTCATTCCTAGAAAAAATGATTTTGCTAAAAGATCTGAAATTTTTCTGGAGATGCTCTCTAAAATTTTTAGAGTGAATTTTCCTCTGAAGAGTGAAATTTTCCTCTTAAAGATTGAAAATTGAGCTACTCTCTTTCAAGTTTCACTCTTTAGAGTGAGATTTCACTCCAAAGAATTTAGAAAGTACAGATCTGAAAATAATTTTGTTGAATTATTAAAATAACTATGTTAGAAACTAAAAAATGATGAACAATGTTGCAAAACATTTTGATAATTAGTTTGAGTGTTTAACATAATTATTTTGACGGTCCAATAAAATTATTTTCATATCCAGCAAAATCGTTCTTTCTGTATGCGAGAGAACCAACTCTCCATCAGACGAATTATTTAATTTATATCTCTTGCGCAAAATATAATCGCAAAATTCGATCAACACATAATTTTAAATTTAATTCGTTTCATTCTAATTGATTGAATTCTAATTGAATTTTAATGCGTAATCCAATACAGGCTTTAAGCCCATGTCACAGTATGCATTGGAGATTAAGGATGTGAATTAAAGATTAAAATTTAGTCAGTAAAAACAAAACGAATTAAAATTAAAATTATCTGACTGGTCGAACTTTAATCTCTAATTCGCAATCTCCTATCATTCGATATTGGCTTTACGGATTATGGAACAAGACTGAGATATTAGGGAGTTTTTGCAATACCGTTCATCCAGATATGGTAAATACTAAGGTCAGGTTATCTTCTTTTTAACAACTAATTAAGAAAAGGATAACATGTCTTCAGCGTTTGCTAAATCCGGATTCATGTTATTGCAAACTACCTATTTTATCGTGCTAATCGAATATGTTGATTTTCGCCGATAAATTACATTGATATACCTCTTTTTTAAATTTTGTTTTGTCGACGGCGTGCGATCGCGCTTATCATTTTCGCGGTGAGATACCGCGAGTCTCAGCCGTCTGCATTCGCGCTCAAAAACACTTATTTACCTCGTCTGGTTCTATTTTTTGTCGGTCATCAGATACACAATCTTTTTTCACGACGAACGAAAAGAAGAATCAATCTTGGATATTTAAAAAAAATTGCGAATTTCCTTACAAACTGTCAATCTTGCGACTCAGTAAATATTATAATAAAAAAATAATAAGAGAGTCTCTAATATTGAGAGATTGACTAGTTGATTTTAACTCTCCAACCCTCACCTCGAAATTTTCGATCATATTTTACACTCTGGATCGTTGAGGAAAACAGCATACATTTTTTATGGTTCCGAATTATATCAAAATCTGATAAATCTGGAAAAATTTGGTACATTTGCAAAATCTTTAACAATAAATTTTTATTATAATAAAAATTGAACTGTATTTTATTTATTTTTTGCATATTGAAATCTAAATAAGAATTTTGAAAAAATGTGATACCGATTGTACTTTAAAAGGCACAAAAATGATGCTGGAGGGTTAAAAGATGCGAAAAGAGCTTTGTAATAATGAATGATCTAATCAATCTGTTGAATGTATAGAAGATGAAGCAACACTTCTTAAGAATTACAAGTTGCACACGCGTGTTTTCATCGTCGTGTTACTACTAATCGCGCGAAAAAGATAAATAGAGTTAGATAACTTCGACATCAACACGCACCGCTTCCTTCGGTTATTGCTTAGTGTTGAACGCTAATTCCCATCAGCACGAAGCGCCGGAAATAGAAGTTGTCTGCCCTATATTCGCGTAACTTGTTTTGAAGGAGGCAAGTCAATGTGTGTCTGCTACGACAACTCGGGTACGCGTTTACCTAATGATATTGCATACGCCAATCGATCGTGAATAAGTTTTATCAACCTAGAAACGACAAAATAATGCATATTGAACGAAAATTTAAATTAGACCGTGTCAATTGACGTATACACAGTGTGGCAATTAAAAATAATATTGATGACGAAAATCAATATTCTACTAGAATTAGTAGAAACGTTTATAATCGATTTCTTTTATAGTTAAACTGTCGAGACTAATAGCTACCGAGTAAGCCATTGGAAATGAAAGACCTTTCGTAAAGCTTCATAGAGAACTTCGAGAACGTAATGACAGAATTCATTTCAATATAAAATATATCTTACTGGAATCTTAATTCTCAAAGTTGAATTATCAAGATACTGAATATCGTAGAAAATAATAATTTTATATAATAATTTTAAATACATTTTATTTATTTTAAATTTAACGAAAAGTAGTCTTATGAGTTTACTTTCCAGATTGTTTTCTGCACCGTAATTATTTCTATTTTATAATTATTCTCTCTCTCTCTCTCTCTCTCTCTATATATATATATATATATATATATATATACATATCTACAGAATTAATTTTTTAAACCTACATTGATAATATTCCAAATATTTTGAGATCGCGTAAAATTATTGTTTTGTGAAATTATACGGTGTTATACCGTAGTCTCGCATACATTCACATATCAAGGCCGCTGGCCTTATTTCCATTTTCGTTGATAACGCGACTAATCGAATGCGACGTAGCCTGCAAAACAAGTCAACATTGTTCTAATCCTATCACAGACAGCGGTCGCTGGTGGAACTTGGAGGAGATACAGCAGAAATACCGGTGACCTATCCCAAGCAAACTAGGATAATACCCTAGAAGCCATATCTCTGTGTATGTATGTGTGTATGTGTGTTTGTGTGTGTATGTGTATGTATGAGCTTTTACACATGAAAAGTTTACCTCATTAAAATACCCCCACACGCAATTATCTTTTTGTTCCAAAATAGCGCTATCTCATGAATGTAATCGAAATTCCCATGTACGCAATATTCCTAGAATGTTATATGAATATTATTTGTTCTTTTTAATATTCATCATATTCAAAGAATATTGTCTCGTAGGGTCACTTCAACGAGATGGATTCGGACATCTCTGAAATTAAGAGATTAAAAGGCACGAAACGATCATTGCGTCTCGTGTCCCTAAAGTAATAAAGGGAGGGAAAGGGCCTAGTACGTATTAGTCCGATCGAAGAATAGATCGCAATAATGCTGTCGTAAACGTGTGATGAACAAAGGTTGCTCTTATGGACAAAGCGCGAGAGGCGGCTTCTCTTTCTCTTATTCTGTCGGTGACTCCCGTTGCGACGCGACGCGTCGATTACACGACATCCGCGGACGAAAGTACGCGTCCTCTCTCTCTCTCTCTTTCTCTCTCTCTCTCTCTCTCTCTCTCTCGCCATCGCAAGATTTATAATTAAGTGAAAGATATCTAAAAATAGAGGCACCCTGCACAACCGATGGAATGCCGCGCGCCGTCGTGGTTATATACATACAAGCATTCAATTAATCCCGATAAACCGGACGCAACGCCGAGTTTCCCAAGGCGAGGTCTGATGTCGAATCACATGATGTGTTTCTACGCTTTAATGATATACCGTCGCCTAAACAAACAACTAAAAAAATATGTTCGAACGAATATCAACATCGGAAAAACTTTGTCCGAATTTTGGATATGCCGGTATAAAGAGACGTTATTTTAGTAAACAGTTTGTCTGACCTGTTGTCCCAGATAACTTCATTTTTATTCGTTTATTCAAAGGCTGTGTGATGACACCGATAGATGAGATCGCTGCCCCGTAATTTCTACCCACTTTTAATAAACGTACTTCCTAAATTCTTTGAAGTGGAATCTCACTCTAAAGAGTGAAAATTGAGCCAGTTTTGAAAAAGATTTTCAATTCTTTAAGAGTGAGACTTCACTCTTCATAATGACACTTAAAAGTTTTAGGGAATATACTTATGTAGTTCCTTTTTTTTATCTCGTTTCTTTCCTTTTTCTAAAATTGTCTTCGACGCAAATCTTGAGCGAAGCTAATTACAATAAATATTAACGTCTGCCAGGTCGATCAATTTGATGTACTTCTATCCGCTTACAGAAATTCAGAGTTTAATTTTCATAGCAACTTTGTGATCTAATTGCAGAGTAAAGCGGATGAAGATTAGTGAGACGATGAATTTAATTTCCTGAATGTAATTAAACGAGAATCGTATCACTTTCAGATGTCCGCGAATCGATTAAACGTGCTGGTGACCCTGCTGCTCGCCGTCGCGCTTCTTGTGACGGAATCAGGAAACGCACAGGTAGATGGTTATCCCCAATTCAGCTCGAAGCGATCTGCCGTGAGTGCGCCGCAGAAGTATTGCGGCAAGAAGCTTTCGAATGCTCTACAAATAATCTGTGATGGCGTGTACAACTCCATGTTTAAGAAGAGTGGTCAAGGTGAGTTTGAGCTAATCGATAAAGGAAACGCTCTTATCACTCGCTTCCGATATCAAGTCATAGATAAATGTAGTAGTAATAGATCATTACTGAATGCAACAATTTGTGCTTATTTCCCTTTCTTCGCGTGATAACGTTAAGCAATTATGTTTTTAAATGTGTGGACACAAGAGACGCATCGTATTTCATTCTTGATATAATCATAGCTCAAAGCGACTGTTTAACTAGCGGTTATTCGCTGATTATTTCAGCCTTAATAGGCGTCTTTCACCGTTAATTTTTAAATTGTACACGTCTACAAGAAATAAATAATAGGATAATAATAGGATTAAGTCTTAAACATTGTCGTAAATAATTTAATAAAATAATTTTATATCTGAATAATTATAAGTAAAGTTTAGACCGATAAAAATATTTCATTTATATTTCACTTATATCTTATTTGATTTATATTTGTATTTATATAATTAAATATTTTAATTAAGCATTTTTTAATTGGTTATTTGTCGGCATAGTTTTACTCTATCATTAAAATTTATAGAAAAGGAAATACCGACTTTTTTAAGATACACATGAAAATATCCATTATTGATGCTTTCCTTTTAATTTTTTGATTTCCTGAGCAAGCGATCTGCAAGAGGAAAATCACGCGTCCGGAATATGTCATTGACGCTCTTGCGCGCGTGCAAGCATATAATTCAGGAAGTTAATAATAGGAAGTTAAGGAATAATATTAAGGAAGATTTCTCGATGGCAGACGCCTCGTGACAAAATTTGCATTTGTAATGCGGCGACATGGTCATTAATATTAATGCCGTTCGCATTCCTTCTTTCTCGATTAATGTCACCCGCGATGGTGCGACAAATATTTTATAATAAAGACACTGATACTTATCCAGCATAAATGCGAAATTACTAGATATTCGTAAATTTGGATATCGTGGGATATTTGGTGAAAAATATCCATAAACAGACACGTTAATTTGACGTTTCGAACTATCCATTACTCTTAACGTTAAACCTGCATATCTAAAGTGACTCGTTTCGAAGTATGAATAAGGCTTAATTTGCACTAGACGTATAATTAAACGGCTCAATATAAGAATGAGGTCAGCCTATAATTCGTATAGCTCACTTTAGATACAACCTCACGTTTAAAGCGAACATTATAGACTACGCTGGCCACCGATTATAAGGGAACTTTTATCGGTCGGACCCTTCAATTTTAACGGCTTCTCAAGCATGGTCTTTTACAAAAGGCGATTAAGCACGCGATCAATCTGTGCCCGCAATTAACCAAGTAATCGCCACTTTGTCGCCAATGAATAATGCATGTAAGCTGGTATTACGTATTCCCGAGTGGGATCATAAGCCGACGCACTCTCCATAATCGTCGAATGACTTAAATACACCGACAATCGGGGACATTACATTTTTTAGTGACGGCTCTTTACTCGTGGTTTTTTTTTATGAAAACAAAAATTTACAATGGAAATTTACGTAAACTTTTTCGGACACGTAACATAATTTATCACCGAGCTTAATCAATGAAATAGATTCGTATAATCTAACACTGGGATCTAGATGTGCCTGTCCAATTTATTGATGATCGTGGAAAGCAAATTCTCGTTATTTATTTATTCCGAATAATGTGGCATATGCGACACGCATTGTAAATACGGCTCCTCATTTTCTTTTTTAAAACACGTGAAATTTGTCAAACAAAACGTAGGCAAGCATGATGGCACAAATGAAATTATTCTAATTTGATTTTACAAGTACAATTATAATCAATGGCTCTTGCGCTAATTACCGTAGTCGATATTGTTAAAAGTAATGTTTTATTATATAATTTCACACTCAATAATGTAATTCTTATTAACATCTTTTGTTATTTACATTTATATTGTTGAATGCGAAATTATATCATGTTACTTTTAATTAGTGTCAATTGACGATACGTATATAATCTGTTTAAAACTTTAAAATTTTGTTTCCTCTTGTATAAATTACGCTTAAAGGTTCTCTCCATTACTTTCGATCACTAAAAAAGTTTTGAGATTTTCAAACAATGTTTTACTTTGATTTCTTTCACAGCGCGAGAAGAAGCGAATGTCGATAGCAGAGATAGCAACTTCGACTACGTTCGCACCCAAGGTATGACTTTAGAGAGAAAAAGTTTTTGCAATCAAAAGCTTTTTCGAAAATTTCAAACTTTTCTAAATTTTTCCACACGCAAAATAAGAGGCATATTGTAAAAAGTGCAGTTCTTAAAATGTTTACGTTTAAAAAACATCTTTGCAAAGCAATCATTTAATAATAAAAGATATTTCAATTTTAAACGTCTTAAGGCCGGTTGTTCCATCTTTAGATAAACTATGAGATAATTTTTAGTTATTGGATAAACAAAAGAGTAAAAGAGAAACATAAGATAGTAAGAGAGTAAAACAGTGAGCTGAAGTTTACCAAAAGATGGAACAATCCAGCCTAAATATTTAAAAAACGGAGACAAGAATAAAACATTTTAATATCTTAAAATTAAACACTTCTTTTTTTTAGTGCACATACTTAATGTACAGAATAAACGAGAATGAGATATAAAACGAGAGCGCTTATTCCATTAAATATCAGATTTTTGATGTCAGATTTTTATTGACGTGCAATTGAAGTTTATTATCATTTATTAAAGTTACGATATCTATTACAAATTCGTTTTTGTTTCAGAAATGGAAATGGCCGATTATCCAATCGCCTATGAATTTCCCCCATTCTTGCCGCGAGCGAGGGCACGGGGGATGTTAGATGGACGTTTTGCTGGCAGACGTTACCGAAGGCAGGGTCGAGGTATCCACGAGGAATGTTGCATCAACCCGTGTACGATAAATGAATTGACCAGCTACTGCGGCGGCAGAGGAAGCGCTTCGGAGTAACTGGTAACCCTTCGACTTCCGCTTTACTGCTCGATCACCATGCAAACCGAATAATCCCAGAGATACACGCCTCACGCGCATATACCCATACACGTACACACACATAGAGGGACATACACACATTCCACATTACGTACGGTACACGTTGGAAAGTTCACCGGTAAATCGCATCATCGCTCACGTTGGAGACTGACTCGTGATAATTGTGTATACATTTACATATTACATTTTGTATCTGCGATGGAACTGACTTTTTAACGCATGATCGTGCGCGGGATTGTACAATATACTCTTCTCCTTGATTTCTTGTGAACGAGGGGGCACTAGAGGGAAGGCATAAAGATCGAAGAGATCGAAGATATGTTAATTTTACAAGGTGACATCATCAGTAATTCTGCTTCTTTTAAATTAACGACATTTGCCCGACAGTGGGATGCAGATTTTTGCGATTGAGAATGCTTGTTAAGCTTTATTTGTGATAACAGATTATATATAGACCGTTTGAAAGATGAAAAATCTGTTTGATCTAATTTAATTCTCTCTAGCTTTTAAATCTCAAATACTTGTTCTAAATTTAGATGGTTCTTCCTTCACCTGCTCTGCCTTGTCTATGAAAAGACACAAGTCTTTCCTTTACAAATGTAATTTAGTGAAACGGAAATCAGTTTTATAGACAAACTATATTCACAATTGAGAACGTTTAAAAATTATTAATGATCTCTATAAAAGACGTCACTTAAATTAAATTTATTCTCTTTTAAATTATATACGATGTTTACGACATTTTTTTGGAGAAACAATATCAGCGCCTCCATATTTGCCTGATTAACAAAAGTTAAATGGGACAAAAAGAATAAAAACGGACATTAGAAAGAGAAAATAGAACCAATCACGATCTGTTCGCGCGTATCTAACGTGTAATTATAGCGATCATCATATGATCCACGTAAAATGGAAAACATGCATGTTACGTGACTTCATGCTTGCCTTGTTCGAAATCGATTGTAGATTTGAATTCAAAAGCTATTTTTCTCTTTTTTTAATCAGGCAGCGTCAAGTGATATCGCCACGCGATTTTTCAATTCATATAAATGTATTGAAATATTCGCACTTTTTTATTTTTACCTCGTGACTTGCGAGAGTTTCTGCGTATCTATTATCCACTTTCTGTTACATTAGCGAATATCCCGCTCGCGATTTAGGATGCGTTCCGTTTTCACACGCATACACTGTAAGCATCAGATCATCCTTGTTATCTGTCAAATATTAAACAAGAACAAATGATGCTTACGAGCGCTGTAAGCGCGAAACGGAACGTACCCTTAGAAACGTCGGAAAATCTTTTCGCGATTATCGGAGGGATACAGTCTCACTCGCATGGTGATTTTTGGCGACGAAGCATAGAAGGAATAGCTCGAATAGTTTAGTTTCTTGTAACTTTAGTTAATTAACTGTAACTTCTTTTTTTTTTAATATCAAATTCGAGATTCGTTTAACAAATCGGAAGCGAGAACGCATGCAAGTCGTTGCTCGGAGACGCGACGTCACTGTTTGTCGTTGAGCGAATGCTGAATTTAATATAGGACATTACTGTAGCTTGCGTTATTTTTAATCTGCCAGAGGCTGTGACGATTTCAAGGGGCATCTACGACTGTACTGCATATGGTGATATTATTCTTATTCGTAGAACCTGTATTCCCAATTATCCTTCGAGGAAAGGACCAGGATGCGTAAAACGATTGGAAAGTTCATGTTATGCATCTTGCTGTATCGCTCGTATCGGAATGCAGCAAAATCAATATCAGTACAGCTATGTAGAGAAATCTAACTTACGTCCATTTCTACCAAACGTAGATTAACTTTAATCTCGCGTTTACTTACTTTTTATTTTTTTTCTAATTCTTTTCTAGAAATTAGAAAAAGAGTAAATCGAGATAAATATACAGCAAGGAACTTGCAGCAGCATTACTGTAACATTATTGTAAATGTTATTACATTTCTGGAAAGATCTGCTGTATGGAAGTTTATCTACATTTATAGAACTTATACTCGTTTCTACCAATGTAGTTTAATTTTAATCTTGGTTTAATTAATTCTTCATTTTTTGCTAGTTTTAAGAATTAAAAAGGATGAAGAGTAAGTTGAAAAAACCAAGATTAAGGTTGATTTATATATATTGGTAGAAACGGGCATTACACGTTAATTTAATGCAAAGATAATCATATTTATTTTGAAAACAGCTTCAGAAATTGTATTTAAAAGAAGCTAATCCTATATTTTATTCTTACATTGAATTTTTTTTTATTAAATTCAATTGTCAATTGGAGAATTATTGCATTCGCTTACGACGATACACGACAAAGGTGAGCTCATTTAGAAGCATGAAATGATTTTAAGAAAACACGCTTTCGTGTTTGCACTATCGTTTAAATGAAACTTTGATAAGTCGGGAAGATCATGAGTCCTACCTCGAAAGGTATTTACGTTTTCAATAATACAAGCGTATGTAGTAAAGAATAATTTTAATAAGAGAGGGTGTGAATACGTATACGGTATAATACAATGAATACAAGCTGAAATCTGATTTATTTAATGGCTGAACTTACAGTCTGAACGCATGAAAGAAAAAAAAAGAAATGAACGAAATGAATAAGCGTATTGTCGAAGGAGAAAAAAAAACTAAGATTCCAGACGCGTCGTGAACCAAACATGAAGAAAAACGTGGTGTACTCGCCACTGCTGTCATTCACTCGAGAAGTTTTTACATTAATACCGATTCGTTTCTACCGAGTGTTAACTTTCCGTTACGTATTGAGTGATCTCTAAATCGCATGCCATTTACCTCGTCACGCATATCTAGCGTAAGAGCACGTTTCATTCCGAAGTATATTATACTGTTATGCTTTATCACCGAACTTGTTTTAGCGCTTATTCCGATTAACTGAATCTCCTTCCTCTGTCCGTATCGTAGGTAGGTCTAGAAACTTGCGAAGGAATAGCAGATAAACTAATCCGGAGTAAGTTGACGCCGAGTCCATCTCGTCGCGATTTGTGAGGAAAGTTCGGTGACATGGCAAATTCGAAAAAGCGAGTGCACACTTCGTTATCATTATAAAAAGTAATACATAATTATACGTTAACTTTGTTTTATTTATATAATTAATATTTTTCGTAAGTTCTCTCTATGAAGGTATTTCGAAAATTGTTTTATCTTTTATCGCTGTTTTAAGCGCTTGATTCTTTAATCTCAACGGAAATTATGAGTGTATGTAGTAATATATTATGTAATTCATGTATATATATATATATATATATATATAAATCTTTTTTGAATTTACAATTTGCCGAATTTTCTCTGTCCCAATCATAATGTCCACCTCCGCGCGCGCTCTTCGTCTATTCGTCGCCAGATCTCTCATTGAATAACCCGACAAGGTGATTATAATCGCCAAGGTCGTAAGTTATTGATTAGATGCCAATTATCGTAATCATTTATTATTGATCATCATCGAGATTATTACCGTTCCATTTATACCGCATTAACGCCTTCACGATCATTTTTATCATTTCTCATCACCCCCCCCCGTATCATCATCATAACGAGATGTGATTTTATACATCGTTAACGTTGCTGCCGAGCTTGCTTGAGCGCATTTCGATCGCGCTTCCCGCGTTCTACTTTCGCACTTATTTTCCCATTCCTTCCGCCTTTTCGTTTAGTTCCGGTAATCTCCCTCGCGCGATGACTGTAATACAGCGGAGACGAGTGAGAGTCGAGAAACGATGAAGACAGCGAAAGCAGATTGTATAACGTTAGCGGATAAAATCTCCGACAGCGCACGTTAAGGTATAATCAACTATATCGATCAACCAATATATCACAAGACAGATATGTACGTACAAAGAATCAAACAGATGGTAGATAGCTTTGAATCTACCGAGACTGGATGGAGAGGGAATATTCGGATAGCGTGATTGATGCGAAACGAGATATGCGAAGTATAAACGAATATCCGTTTTCGATATTCCCCGTATTGTTTGTCGATAAACTGTTTATTCGACTTCATCGTGTCCCGGCACATGTCGCTCGGTCTTTCGGTGCGAAGAGAGAAAAACGCGGTAGCCCCTTTTGCTGCGGCTGCGAACGAGAGACAACTTAGACGCTCCGGCGAGAGGAGCGGCGATATATACTACTACTTTGTAGGGCACAGGCGATGTGATTTGTATATTGAGATGTACTTCAACTTAAACGATAAAAAATGAAAATCGTTCCCAAGAAGAATCTGTTCTCTATTCTCCACCATGACCACCCACACTTCGTTCCAATTTCCGTAGCATTCGGCAGTACGAGGACGATTAATCTCAATGATCTCAATTCTACTTGGCGTTACACTTTTATACGCACGGAATGTGCACGTCCTATTAATAATATCACTATTAATTTCCTCTGACAGATGATTCACACGATTACTTGCTTAATGTTACTAATGGTGCGTATATTGATCGCACCCGTCTAACGCAACCTTCGTGCCGACTGATATAACGTTCACGAGGACTTTACATCCGCGAATGTCCGCGAACATTAATCTCTCAGTTTATCTCTAAAATATAAAGAATGCTATATATTGTTGTAAGCTCTAGAAACTGTTTAAAGAGAAAGACAATCGATAATTATTGCTAACATTGCTGCATAAGATACCGTTTCCATGATCGATAGCGTTTCGATAAGCGTTTTCTTCAAATAAAAAATGATTAATAAAAATTTGACCGCTTTAAAAATCGTCTATCTCTTTCATGTTTGTTCGCTGCTTGGATCAGATAATTTCTATTGTTAGAAGGTTAAAGAATAAGATAGCGTTGTGATAGATGAATTGTGTGAAATATTGTAACTTGCGTGACAAAATGGTACACGTGTCTATTTCTCTAGTCATATTTAATATTGCCAATCAATCACTCAGTATCGCCATCAGGCGTTAAAGAAATTTCTCCCATTTTCTTTATCATCCCATTGTCATCTATCTATCTGTTTTCACACATACAGAAAGAATATAATTTGAAAGAATATAATTTATTACAATATATTAATCAATTTTATGGAATAGATAGCATCTTGTGAATTTTGTCTCTGAAAGTACTTAAAGGATAGCCAGCCTTTATCATGTTTAAAAAATATTTTTAATCAATTCTTATCATACTTTTGCGCATTTTGATTTGTAAATTTTTTTTAGAACTTGACAGTCTTGAAAAAAATCTAGATGGACGATTTCATAACGAAATAATTTCATAAAACGTATTAATTTATCAAATTTCTCTGTTTATCAATTGTGTCTATATGAAATAATCATAATATGTAATAATAAAAAATATACATATCACTTGATATTATACGTTTAAATCGAGAGTTGAACTGCTTGATTTTTTTTTATGTAAACCTGGGATATTTTACAGCCCAAAAAAGTTATTATTATTAATAACATATTGTATAAACTATTATTTTCCGATTATTAATATTTGAGAATGTTATAGATAAGAATTTCATCACAATTTTCTGAAAATACAAACTAAACAAATATTAAACGAAATAAACGTTAAGTAGCTTATTATATATAAAAAATAAAGATATAGATAAAAAATAAAAATTTTAATTAATATAACGCTTATTCATTGCAGATTTTCAATGGAATTACATATTTAAGATTTTTTAAGGTAGCCTAGAGAATAGACATAAAAAAAAAGAAATTAAACAATCCAAACAAAACAATATTTTACAATTTACTTTTTCTCGTCGCTGGAGTATAAAAATATTCCAGTGATTATTCCTAAGTTAGTATTTCATACTTATGTATATTTCGGTCTCTTTAAATTTTTAAAAGACTTGATCATCTTGAAAAACCTGAATGCACGATTTCGTAACGAATGTAATAATCTTACAAAATACTACATAATTTACTAAATCTTTCTGCTTGTCAATCTTGTATGACGTATGAGATGTAAAATACAGTTATCATCTGATATACATATTGTTAAAAACAAGTAAACAAATCTAAAATTCGGTGCGCGCCTGATTATCAGTTGTCACATTGATTTTTACGATCAATCAAGTAAAAGTGGTACACAACAGTGGT
The DNA here is from genome assembly GCF_024713525.1 of Acromyrmex echinatior. Taxonomy (NCBI): domain Eukaryota; kingdom Metazoa; phylum Arthropoda; class Insecta; order Hymenoptera; family Formicidae; genus Acromyrmex; species Acromyrmex echinatior. Next base: position 4,767,094 of record NC_141870.1, read on the forward strand.
TTTGTTGATAATGAATAAGTGATTAATTACTGCAAGGACCAATAGAATCTTTAAAAAAAAAAAAACAATGTGCGTGGGATACGACTGCCGAGGGTTGACGGCGCCCGCGCCGTACAGAACCCTATCGGGGTTTCCATGCGTCAGCCCTTTTCCCCTCTTTGGGTACTTTCGACGGTCGCGTGACAGGCTGACATAAACAGCTCGTCACTACGTTGCTGTCGTCCGGGTCAGGATGACTGGAGTGTTAGTATCGATTCACCTAACTGTTGGTTATGCCGCATCGTACGAAATATTTCCGATCGGAGGAGAGCCACGAGACACAAAGAAGATGCGAGCAGATAAGATGTAGTCGGAGACACTGGTGAAGAATGCTCAACTTCCGACAACTTTTATTCGGCACGTTCATATTTGCGACGTGTTACTGTATCACGTACGGACAAAGTAAGCTAGTCAGCTAATTATTCCATTGATTTTTGTTAAAATTTATGTTAATCTTTATTTATTATATAATTCTCTTAAAGCACTAAAAATCTGCGTGAAAAAGATAGGATTAAATGATTGGTACAAAAATTAACCCTCCACTGATAATGTTGGACTTTAATAACACAGTTGAGTTTTTTAATTGTGAATTCTGATAAATTTAAATCTATAAAAAAAAAAGTAAAATACTGCAATCCAATTTTTATGATAGTAAAAACTTGTTAAAACTTTCATATGTATATATATATAAAAATTTTTTTACATTTTTATACTCTTTGCAACGATACAAAAATCTGCTCTAAAGTTCGAAGACCCAAGTTATGGAAAGATGAAAATTTCACATTGCCGGCTGAAGGTTAAATTGATAGCAAACAGAAAACGTTTCACGAAGATTATTCATTTTAAATAGTAAATTAATTAATTAATGAATTAATTATATATATAACAATCAATAATAATAATAATTAAAAATTATAATCATGTAATGTAATTAATGTGGACCCACTAAGCTTAGAATTTTTTTTAACTTTTTGCTAAGGTCTCAAAATTGAAAATTAATAATCACATTCCAAAGAGAGAACATTTCTGAATATTGAAAAAAAATATGAATTATATTCATGTAATTATATAGATGCAGTAAAGATTTAAAAGAAAAGTAGCATTTGAGGCACCTTAGCATCTTTTTCATATAAAAATATTAAAAATATAGAAGGTAAATTGATTCAACATTATTTTTATAAGTTCATAATTTTATTGCATAAACATATTGATATATAAACATTTAAAAAAAGCTATTTAGCAACTTAAACATTGAATACCTATGTTAACTTTCCCTTCTTAAAATCATGTTTATGGATCCACTCGCGGACAAGTAAAAGTGTCTTTATCATTTTTAGTTAATCCCACACAATTTTTATGGACATATTTGTGATAAATGTCACTTACGCATGTGCTCGGACATGGCTTATATTGGTATCACCAAATATTTCCTTTTCTTTAATTATAAACAAAATATTGTGACAAAAATATAAATTAAACATAGTGTTGTAAAGTATGAATATAGAACTACAATAACATGAATTACAGAAATTAATAACCACGTTTTTAAAATTATAGAAAGCAATTACTTACTTACAGAATATTACAACCACGATGTATCAGTTTTTACACAAACAGAATGAATAATATGACTTATGAATTACATTAAAACCGAGTCCTACTGATCGCCTCGAATTACTACTGTCATCTATATAATTAATTATATAATTATATAAACAGCAAGTGGCTCATTTTGAGAAACGACCCAAATTGGGCCCGGTTACCTTATATAATAATAAATTAATTACTTTTTTCTCTTGATGTTATAAAATATTAATAGTTTATTTTTTTACGATCGAATGACATTTATTATTATTATTATTATTATTATTATTGTTATTATTTTAATATTAAAACTATAAAGTTGTTGTTAACGTTCAAAAAATAGCACTGTTGTCAAGTTAAAAGCTTGGAACACGTTTTCATAATTTGACATATCATTAACGTTAATTACCAAAGACAATATTATGCTTTCAGATGATACGATTAACAGACGAAGTTCCGTAAAGTCAACGATACCCACAGAAATGAAAATAACATCTTGGAACGTGAGTCTTATAAATATACTATATATAAATGCAGTAAAAGTTAATATTTTATAGGATTACTTTTAATCTTTGGAAGAAAAAGTAAAAATGGATAATAGAAAAATTCATGCATTTGTGTTTACATATTTCGGGGCGTACGCGAGCAATCTTTCCCAAATAATATGAATATTAATCAAAGCAACTGAACTATTATAGTAACAAGAACTTTTACTGTTTACCTTGTCCGGAGTCAAAATGACGTTTAGTTTCACTGTTATATCAAGAGAAAGTAGCAATGAAATGTTTAATATAACAGAGGCCAACTTAAATTTGCATGTCAAAGCAAATGTTGAAATTTTTCGAAAACTTGAAGGATAAAACTTTCTGAAATAATTTGGGAAATAGTGTCATGCTTAATTAAATCATTGAACAGAATAATTTATTGGATCAACGTATAATATTTATTTATATATTTTCAAGTTTAAATTTTCCAATAAATGATTACTTTAACTTAAAAGTGCATCAAGGATTAATTAACAATAAATAATTCTTTAAATGTGATAATAGTAACAAACTATATTGTCGGATTATAAACTGGTTGATATTTTTTTAACGATATTACGGATGCTATCGTGCAAATAAATATACCGTGAAACACATGGCACGATATTTATTTTACTATATCTTTCATGATGACATTAAATACGCATTTTTATTTGTCTACTTGATGATGAGTGATAGGAGTATAGAGCAAATGTCACCGATGTAACATTTTCAGCAGAAAAAAAATATTTGCAACTTTTACCGCAGTGAAAAAGATCTATGCACTTCTTTTACGATAATCATTTATGTCTGCACGCAAAGAACGGCATTGCTGAAGTACCTAAAACTTTAGCTAGATACAAATTTGCGGAAAATAATTTTGCTATTAAATTAATCATGTAAGCCGTTCAAGTATCTAGTATAATAAATACAGTTACAAAAAGTGTTAACATTCTAGTAACTAGCTTGAGCGTCTTACATAATCATTTCGATAGTCCAACAAAATTATATATATACATTTATAGTCAAATGTTTAGATACTCTGCAAAATCGTTCTGTAGGTGTTAAGCACATTAATCAAGACTAAACTTAACTTTTTTGACATAAATTTAAAAATAGAATTTGTTTAATTATTTAGATATTGAATTTATGTTAATTAATTTTTTTATATATTCCCGTTTATGAAAAAGAAAACTACAAGGAATAATTATACGAATGGCCATTTGTGAAAAAAAAGAATATCATCATGTTACATTTGGAATGACAATCCGCCATATGTGATTTATTGATCACCGACAAAATGTCCTACTTTTTTATATTGCTAATGGGAAAAATCTAGAATAAAAGATACAACATGCGATGATGTAAAATGGTCATCATATCTTGCACGTAAATTGTACCCTTCACTAAGCTCTAATTCTTAAATATATTATTTTCTGCAGCAAATTTTTCATGAAATTGCCATTTGCACAATTGAAATCATCATTATTTTCCTGAAAATAACATATCCTTTTAAATAATAGTAAAATTCGAGTATATTGAATTAATTAATTTATCATATATCAAAACATAAAAAGATGTTAAGTATCTCGAGTTCTTGGTGCAGAATGGATAAGCGAATAATTATATATTGCGGCGGCTGTATGTATAGTCGGAACTTGAATAATAACTCCCCAGCATAACGTGTTTTGCGTGACGCGGTAAACAAAGAACAGCTAATCGAGTAACCGAGTTGTTAGGGCTGTTGTATTACGCGAGTATCGTGGTTAATAATAAATATTATGTCAGGTTTGCCACTATATATCTTTCGATATACGTCGCGCATCTTGCAATCTTCATAGCGTTCATTAGCGTGTTCGTGTGCAATCCGATATCTAACATTAAAATGTACAAACATTCGAGTTACGCAACTAACCGTGTTAGATCGTAACGTTGCGATAATGAAAGCCCAATAATAATTAAGGGTTGCTTGAACGTTATTGTGGAATTTAATAGCCATATTATTATATTAATTACCTTAAAAATGGAAGTATTGAATAATCAATTCTAAGTTGATTCTTATTTCAAAGTTGTCTTAATTAATGATTTAAGATGCTAGTACAGCTCTGATTGATTTATGACATCTTAAGACTATAATTAAAACAATCTTAAATACATAAGACTTTAATATGAACACCGATCTTAGATATAATCTCACCAAAAGATGATTACGCTTATTTCTAGCAATAATATTTATGATCTTAAATTAACAAACGTTATGTTATCGATAATATTTATCAATTTTATCCCATGAAAATTAATTGACAAATTTCCGCCCTTATTATCTTGATATTAGATTAATTTTATTAATTTATATAAGGATTGCAATTTTTTAAGAACCTTAACTATATATGCGAAAATGTAAAATTGTAGGACATGCCGTTCTCCGGATTGGTGATGGAGAATGGAACATGGGTGGGAAAAGGCTATGCGTTTTACTTGTTCAAGTTGCTTAGTTCCAAATTAAATTTTACATATACGATCATACCTCCTGAGCAGCACGTGTTGGGCAACAGAGAAAGCGGAATATTAAATTTACTTTACGAGAGGGTAAGGCACTTTCCTCTGGAACGATTTGTTTTTGACTAATTAATAAATTATTTTAATGTCTTAATATAAGATAGAATTTTTATTAGAAGAAAAAATTGACCGTCGGTTTTTTCTTATGACAAAATTTCTGTCTACATGTGATTATAAAGTCATTAAAATCCCAGATAACAAAAACGAGATATAAAACATTTTAAAGACGTCTTTTAAAAAAATGTTTTTAAGACGTCTTGTGTCTCGTTTTCGGATATGTGTGTTGTTTAGGATAATTTATTAATTAGTCAAGAATTATTCATTCCAGAAAAAAGTTTTCACAATTAAGGTTCATTAAAAATATATATATATAGACACACACTTTTTTCATTCAGAAGGTAGATATGGCGGTGGCCTACTTGCCCATTTTACCAGAAATGCGAAAGTATTGCACGTTCAGTACAATCCTGGAGCAAGGCGAGTTGACGATATTGATGAAACGACCTCAAGAATCGGCAACTGGTTCGGGATTGCTCGCACCATTCAACAAAACTGTTTGGCTGTTCGTGCTGGCTGCAGTGGTCTCTGTAGGACCCATAATTTACACATTCGCCACATTCAGGTTCGTCGAAAGAAAAAAATCCATAGAATGTGCCTTATAAAACGCTCCAGTTCTCAATATTGTCATTATCTCGTAGGGCAAAGTTGTGGAACAAACCCAACTCCGAAAATTTCAACTTATTCTCTTGCGTATGGTTTGTGTATAGTTCTTTGTTAAAACAAGGGACCAATATAATCGCGACGACAGGTACGAGATACTGCCCTCTTATCTTCATGATATCTTGATTGCCCCATCTTTATATACGCAAACAACGTCTCATATTTCTTTAAGAGTTACGTCATTATATACTGCGACATACGTTATGTGCATTTATTTTTATATTTTTGTAATAATGTAAATTAAATTAATGAAAACCTAAATCATATCCGATTAGCATGATTTATGTATAGATTATTGTGACAAGATATTGATTTTTTTTTATACTACGGTTTTTGAAAGCAACAAACGTATGCTAATTGTATTATTTACTATGTGGTATTAAATTGAAAAATGAATTTACACCAATTGCAGACTCGACGCGGATTCTGATCGCCATGTGGTGGATATTCATTTTAATACTGACGTCCTTTTATACGGCGAATCTTACTGCGTTCCTTACGAGGCCACAATTTACCTTGCCGATCAACAACGTACAAGATATATTGCGTAAAGGTTATCAGTGGGTCGCTTATAAAGGGCGCACAATAGACTTAATGCTTTCTGAAGTAAGTCTTTTCGCAAACACGTATTTAATCTTTTTCAAGGGAGAATTTGCCAGATTTGTAATCTTATCCAACGATTTAAAACTAATAAGAGTTGCAAGCATTGATTATTTTTATCACGATCATAAAACTTTAAAATAATACTAGTTTACACAACAAAAAGTTATTTTGGATCATTAATAATATATTTAATAATATATTTAATATTTTTAATATTATATATCACAAGTCAAAGAATCCATACATAACATGATTAAGTAAAATATTTAAAAGTAAAATATTTAAATTTATAAAAATGCATCTTATATAGAGGATGGACAATACTTCTGATTAGAATTTTAAGATAATATTAATTTTTTATACAAAAAATATTAAATATCACAAAAAAGCCATTTTTGGTAGATTAAATCTCTGCAGTTATTTTGAAAACGTAATATACTAGTGTTTCGCGGCAATCAAAATATGTAATAAGCACCTTGTCTGATTCAAAATAATTAAAAGAAATTATTTTTTGTAAACTAATGTAATTAATAGAGCTTAAATTTCATTTTTAATATTTTCAGTTCCACAATGTTGAAGATTTAAGTCTCTTAAACGTCACGAAATGGAAGGACAACTACATAACATCGTATGAATATCCAGTTAACGATATTTTTGACGCATTAGAGAAGAGTGAGTACTACCGTCAAATTTCAAGCACATACTTTAATAATAAATAAAAAGAATAATATATAAATTCACGAGGCATCAGGAGTCAGCGCTGGTACTAATTTTCGCAATTATACTCAATGATAAAAATATATATAAATAAAATTTAATATCTGGATGTTTTTTTCGTCTCGATAACGTCAGATATTATTAAATTTTATTTATATATTTTTATCATCGAGTATATTTGCGCAAATTAGTACCAGCGCTGATTCCTAATGCCTTGTGAATTTATTATTTTATGAATGTATTATTTTATGAATTAAAGGAGTCCCTAAAGTAGTTATTTCTTAAACTAATTATTTTTATTGTTATTAAATAAAAAGAAGAACAATATTAATCTCTAGATAAATTGTTCCTTGAGGAGACTCATTACCTCAAAACTCTAATATTCGAGAATTATATCAACAAAACTCGCCAACACTTGAACCATCGGAACAGATGTACATATGTTATTATGCCCAACACGATTTTTATGATCAATAAGGCATTCGCCTTTCCCATAAACTCTACTTTGGAGAAACCATTCAATAAAGAGTAAGCGACAAATTTTTGTATTAAAAGAATTAATATTTTGTTATGTAAAAAGTAAATAGAATTATGGTTAATTATGTTTGTGTATCTTTTTTAAAATTTAGATAATATGATAATAATAGATAATAAAATTTAAAAAAGTAAGTAGAATATAATACAGCATAGAACATTGCTGCAACTTTTGTGCAATTTTATGCTGTAGGAGAATTTTATAATTTTATTAATTATATCCTAAGCATAGTTCGTATTACAAAAATTGTAGCCATTAATCATCAATGATTTATTGATATAATCTAATATTATTAAATGTGCAATTCAATAAAAAACTGAACGTGTTTCAGATTAATAACTTTAATGGCATCTGGTTTAATGACGCGCGAGAAACTGAAAAATCTACCAATTGCGCAAGTATGTCCGCTGGACCTTCGATCCAGTGAAAGACGATTGTCAATTGCCGATCTATCTTTAACGTTTAAAGTGGTCCTAGCTGGATATATGATCGCGATGATAATTTTCGTTCTCGAGATATTAATTAATTGGTTGGTGAAATCTTACAAACGGCGAAAAAAGATCGGCAGATGGACCGATCGCACGTTCTCTTGCAAGTGGAAACGGAAATCAAATGATTCTTTAATCCCGCAATTGGTATACATCACCAAGAATCAGTTGTTCGATAAACGGAACATACAGCCACCGTTTTCAAACATCTCATACGATATCGTTCAGGGAAAGAAGTACTGTATTAATGGCCGTGATTATTACATTGTGTTCGACCGTTATGGTGATCAAAGATTAATACCTATTCGCACGCCATCCGCGTTTCTATTTCAATACACGGCGTAATACAGGGATAATTTACGTCTGACGAACCGTAGCAAATTACCAATAGAATTTATTTAAAATGTCAACAATTTCATATAAATTGTGTGCTAAGCGCTGTTATTCATACGCGGAAAATTGTATAGTCATCAATCATTCATTGTCATAATCTAGTCATTCAGATTTACGAAATAGTGTTTCCAATTGTAGAACTTTATGTACATTTTATGTGAAGGTACTAATATTTTTTTAAATATATGTATATGCCTGATATGATGACATAATATAGAGAAATATATGTGACAGTGTATTAAAAAAATTAATTAATTAAAAAGATATTTCTTTTTTTTTTTTTAAATGTGTGAATTCCTAGCCTTCACAGAGGATTTCATTTAAAAAATAAATAAAAAGACAATTTCATTGTCAGTTAAATATTAATAATTTTTCCCGTTCCTAAATTAATCCATGTTTATTTTTTATTTTATTTAAACAAATACTGTATATATCATATTTATTATAATAAAAAAGATTAATGTATCCAGGGTTGGATAGTAATTTTATTAGTTATTAAAACGTTAAAAGTTAAAAAAAAGTTAATAACTTTTAACTTAACTTAGTTAATTTTAAATGCATTAATTTTTAATTTAATTTAGTTACTTGATTACTTCTATATATATAAACTTTAATTTAATAACTTTTTTGAATTAAAAATTTTTCTATCTTTTAATGCTATATTTTTTTCTATAAAATCTTAAACATTAGAGAATTAATTTAAAAAAAGTTCAATGATTTTATGATTACAGTCTCTATAATAAGAGTCACATCATATAGTAGCCAATTTTTATTGCTCGCTGGTTTTGTCAATTCCAGCTTATATTTGAATCACATTAATTTTAGGTGTCATAAACATTATATTTCAGCAACATAAGTATGAAATGAGCCTTAGACGAAGAATTGTTGTAAAACAGTGCTGCACATCCACTCATTTTCTACATTTTCACATATATTTTTTGTAACAAATATCTAGTCGATGTAATCGTAAACATGCGTGAGCAGTTGTTTCGGAAATTAAAAAAAATTAGATAAAGGTTAAAGAAAGAGAAATAATACAAATAATATATATCCTTCTCTCTCGCAAGATTTTAATAAAAATGCCTTATGGTGTAACTCTTATTATATATGTATAAGTAACTTACTGTGAATAACAAAATTAAATTTATCTAATAACCTATATTTTAAGTGTTATTTAAAGTAACCTCATTTTAAGAAAAATTAGAACATTCTTATCTCAAAAATAATTTTTTTCAAAATTAACTTTTTTTAAAGTAATTCTTAAGTTAATTTCATCTTAACTTAACTTTTATTAAGATAATATTTTATTCCTTCAACTTTTAACTTAATTTTATTAATTTTATAAACCATTAACATTAACTTAATTTAATTTAAAGAAAATATTAACTTACTCACCACAAATCACTTTGTCCTTAAGAAACATATAATTTTAAATAACATTTTGCAATACAATAATATCTAATAATAATAAAATGTATATACAAATCTATATAGCATATACATATAACAGTTCATAAAAATGAATGTCACATTTGCAAAAAATTGATAAGTGTATACTTATACATACATTAATTACAATATTAAATAAATTTGATAGAAATTATATTGTCCTCTTTTATAGTTCCCTGTGTATGTATTAATCGCCGGAAATATCCATGGCTACAATCGGCTACATAATTCATTGTGCATGCTTTGTGCACATAAAGACGCCAATAGACACGAGTTCCATTTAAAATATTAGTTCTCTCTGTCCGTACTAATTGAAGCTGGCGAGCTCTTACATTTAGTACAGACATACACTACATTCACTTTAAATGTTACGATTTTATCGGTAGTGTCGCGAAATAGACGCAGTACCTAATCCCTGATCATTAAAATGGATGTTGGTTCGCTAGTATACGGGACTTTGATTCTCAGTTCCCATCTATCCAACACGGCACGTGATCCAGTGATCTTACGATAAAGTAGAGAGCTTACAATCAGAGTGACGCCACACAAGTATAACTTGTGATTGGTCCGCCATGTTTTAACCATTCCCTCCAGTTTTTTAAACGCATTATTTTTTAAATTTTGAATTCATGCAAAAAAACGCTCAAAAATTGTGACAAATTAAAAAATGATAATAAATAAATATTGTATATAAAATAATAAAACTTTTACATATATTATTTATTTTAAAATTTCATTTATTTTGTACTATTGCAATATTGTACATTTTGTAATATTGCACATTATTTTATACAAAACGTTATTTATTGCACATTATTTGCGCTATTAAATGCGCTAGTTTATTATCTATTCTCTGTTCCTACATTTTAGAAGCAAAATGCATCTGTAATAATATAAAAGAAATCAAAAATTCAGAAAAATATTATAAATGAAATTTTATAATAAATAATATATGTAAAATTTATTTTATATGTTTTATTATTTTATATACAATATTTATTTATTATCATTTTTTAATTTGTCACAATTTTTGAGCATGAATTCAAAATTTAGAAAATAATGCGTTTAAAAAACTAGAGGCTAAAATATGGCGGACCAATCACAAGTGATACCCGTATGGCGTCACTCTAATTGTAGGCTCTCTATAGGCCCATTCTTATTCTTATAATTATATTTACAATTTGCAATTTGAATAAAGTTAGAACTCTTCTAATTATTTCTAAGCAAACTACATTTAATTTTAAATTGTGAAGAAAATTTATATGAATAAAAATGAATCAATCTTAGAGGCCTTCCACCACCCCCGCCAATTTTTAATGGCGATCCTCTTTTCTTTGTAAGTGTATTCCCCCGTAAAAAAAACGAGTTACTAATAAATTTAGTCGGTTTTTGCAGGTAAGTATGTTTTAAATCTATTTTTTAATTTTATATCTCTCTTTTTTCTTTAATTATTTTATTATATTTCGCTAAAATCACATTGCATTATGATTCGCGAAATACAATAAAATAATTAACAATTACATTGCATAGCTTTTTAATATTATCTTTTATTGTAATACTTTAATAACACAATAATTATTTACAATACAATGTAAAATAAAAAATGTTGTTCGAAATGTAATAAGAATTATATTATAGGCGCACAATTAACAAAATTTAGTAATGAGATATTATACGAAAATGTCGAAAATACATAAGATAACACAAATTTTCTAAACCAATGTTTAATAAAGTATTGATAAATGTGGAATGAAAATACTATCAACAATTAGATCGTACTTACTATTAATTATTAACTTGCGATTATATTATAAAACTTATTAATATCGTGATAAAAAGTCATTAATACATTTACGACAAGACTTTCATCGCATTTAAGATAATTATCCCAATAATTTGATCAAGGTCCCTCCACGTTATGGTAAGGTTAGTATCCGATATAAAGAAGAAAAAAATCTTCATAGAAAAGCGAACTTGATGTATTCTGATTCCACATCAAATTCATAAGATCCGTTCGCAAAAAAAAGTTAAGCAATCCGTCAAACACCAGCGATCTTACAGAAGGATGTGAATTCCAAATCTTTCAGACCACTTATGATAGAAATAATTTTGGTAGCATCTTAATTACATTTTTATTGCATTTTTAATATAATATCAAAATTTGCGAGGAAATTATATGTTCTACCACACATTACTACAAATCATCTCTTAAATAAAAAGATAAAATGATTTCCTTATGGAATGGTGATTACGAAGGAATATATTTAATAGTAATAAAATTCAATAGTAATAAAATACATGCATTATTGTAATTTTTTATATGTATGAATACAAAAGTATCTCGGGTACCAACTGTTTGAGATAAATCGAATTTAATAATAACGAGATTTTAAAGAACTAAGTATGCTTTCTGAAAAATTTGTTATTATATATAAAATTTAACAATCTTTTTTTTCTGCATTTTCCCAAAATTTTAATTATTAATACCTCGCTAATATAAAGGTATCCATTCGACTTATTTCGAATTTTTTGTATCCACACATTTTTAATTAAATTCATGTAATCACGATATCATTAATAAAAGAACATAAGGTATTTTGATAAAAAAATTATCTAAATCGACAAAAATCAAAATTCTTAAATATAGTCTCGTAATATATTTGCATGTATTTTATCATAGAAAAGTTTATAATATATAATACATATAAATTAATAATTAACAATATTCTGGAATGGTGGGATGTCTCCAATACCTAAAAATGATTGTAAAATAACAGTTAAAAAATTAACTATATACATTCGTAATCATATTTTTTTGTTAGAGCAATCATCGAAAAATAAGCAAATTATTTGCATAAAGCTTAAATTTATTTACTTAACAATTTGGATTTAAAAAAATAATCATTATATATATATAATCCATACATTAATTATATAATATTAAATTCGTATTGTTATTAAGATGTGGTACTATTACTAACATTATTATTACTAGTGGGAGAACATTTAATAAAACAAAAAAAGCGACGAAAATGGTCTGTTAAAGTATACTACTAAATTAATTTCGTAACTTGATTTTAAAATATATAGCATATTATTGTCTGACTCATTGACAAAATTATTACTTCCAGTGCAAGACGAGAAAACTCAGGATTAATTCCGATTCTGTACAAGAATTTCCAACAAGATACCAAACTAGACTTTGCGAACGGACTTTACAGAAAGCGACGAGGAATAAGTCTTCGTATGATATTGTAAAAATAATTTCGACTTTCTATTGGTACAAATCACGCATTCACTGCATCAACATAGCATCCACTTGATGCGAGGGACAGCGATGAGACTTTCGTACAATAATAAATTAATCATTAATATTTGTAATTTTTTAATGTTAAAAATATAAATGTAAAAAACAAACAAGAAGTTAATATTTAACCTATATTACCTCAGTCAAAGCTCGAATCTTTACTGACTTATTTAATAAATTAAATAGACGAAAAATTGACGATTATTTTAAACATCAAATTTTTAATTAAAAGTCACTTAAAATTATTAATGGCTTTTTCATATTTACAATAAAATCCAAATTAAACAAAATTTTTTCATTAAACATCTATCAATTCGTTAAATTAATAAACAATTTTTGTTATCATATGGTTCGTCGATTTCGTGTAATTTACATCAATAAAGCAACAATAAATTTGATTTACTACGACAAGATAAATGCTATCTGCATGGAATAGATATATTTAATATGAATATATAAGCATTCCAATAAATGTATAATTTAAATTAGTAATTATTGCGGAAATTATAAAAATAAACATGATGGCATTTACCTGGACATACTTCACATAAATTTTATATTACGTATGTAATATTATTATACATACATTTATTTATGATAAAATTAATTACAATATTAATGCGTATACATACTTCGTATAAGTATAGAATTTATAAGATATTAAGTTTAATTTCAAGGGAGTTGAAAATTCAATGAAATTTAAAATTATATATAATATATAATCATAAAATTAAAATTATATATAATATATAATCATATTTGACAATTGGATTGTTGACAATTAAATAAAATTTAAGATTAATTTAAAATTTTATTTAATTTTTAATCTTTTCTTTGCAATTATCAAGTACGTACACATGATGTCTATGTATCCTTATCTACATATTATATAATTATTAGTTAGATTTATTATATAATATTTTTTTAGTTTAATTATATTCATTTTTTAAAACAAAATTTAATTACTCGATCGCGAAATCTATTTAAGTGTCATTTTATTTATTATATAATAATTTAATTTTTCAATTTATCTACATTTATTGTCTTTACCTATACAGTCCCTACCTATCCATATACTTGTCCTACCTATCCGTATTTTCATTTATTCCTGCCTTCGCTTATCCTATCTCTGTTCGTATATTTCTACTTCCTACATTACTTGATTAACGTGTAACACCGCGAATATAATACGTTAATAATTGTGTTCAGCAGAGAAAGCAGCTTTGCAAATGTTGTAAAATTCTTCAATACGATTCGTGCTTCAGGTACGATTTCTTGCTTTAGGTTTTTATGAATTTAAATGAATTAATGATATTAAATCAAATTTTACAATAATTGCAAAACTGCTTTCTTTGCCGAATGCAGCAGCTAATACCTAACCATGTCCTATCGTGTACTGATAAATTCAGAGAGATTACCTAATTGCGATCGTATTAAATAAATGAGCAATAAATGACAATAATTAAAATAGACTTTTAATTTTTAAAATACAAAAAATTAATAAATAACAAAACTAATGAGAGCCATTGCGGATAATGAAGTGCAACTAGAATTTGTAGATTAAAAAACCTACAAAACTTGCGCTTCATTATCTGCACTAGCTCTCATTAGCCCTGTTATTTGTTAGTTATTGTATTTTAAATCAACAATATAAGAACTCGCAATTTGCGAGTAAGTTGCCCTCCCGAATATTCAGAATTTATCTTTATATATATCTTTCAAAAAATTAGATTGGTGTTACCAACACCCACTTCGTTCAGATCCTCGTCTTTTTTCTGGCCAATATTCTGGCTTAATATGCCAGAGATCGACAGCAAGGAGAAATATTCCTTTTTGCTGCCGACTAAAAGCGTAAAATTTTATGATGCCTTTGTATGATGCGCGAAACACGAACGCGTCGCGAAGGGGCCACCGTATTAATCAAATTGATTAAATATTAATTATCAATAATAATAATTTTATTAATACATGTATGTGAATAAATTTATTCTTTATTCGTGTCTCTATTCGAAATTAAAAATATAAGTATTTGATTTGACTAAAAATAAATCTAAATTTAAAAAAATCTCTATCTGAGGGATATTTTCAACATTTTGATTTTATAAATCTCAAATATTGTGAAATTAGATCAAATTTCTTAATATAAATTTGACGCAATATAAACAACAAAACTTCAAATTAAATATAAATCGGAAATTACTAAATCGATTACTATCCCATAAAATTTAAGGCCCATGTACGTATTCTTAACGATTCGAACGATTCGTTGCTGAATCTCATCTCAAAACATGCAGAGAGATAATAAATTCAGATAAATGATGTAAGATCCAAAAGGGAGATAATTTTCCCTTACATTGATAAATATCGTATATCGTTTATGTTTTAAATTAATACAATCATTTTCTGCATAATTTATTATTTCAAAATTAAGTATTTTAAAAGATGCAAAATTCCGAACGCGATTTTTTAAAATAATTATAAGATAAAATTCTTTTATTTCTTGACACAATGAACCTATACTGGATCTTACATCATGTTACTATTTTGACTGGTATAAAATCCAGTTACTACATATGGATAAGTTATAATAGTTTAGACTAAAGTAAGTGCATTTAGTGCAATTTAGGTAAATTATAGTAACAATTAATAATCATAAAATATTTTTTTATAATAAAAGCGAGGTTAATAAATTATACGACAAATGCGCTACATTAAAATATCTGTTCTTTCACTAGTAACAAGTATACAAATAATAAATGTGAAGCAATGCAAAGAATATCTTTGAAAACAGTATGTTATATACATATATGTGTATGTATATTATTTTTTTCTGCACCAACTTAAATAAAATTTAATCCTAAATGAATATTTGAAAATAGGATAGATAGAAAGAATAATAAAACTATACTTATTATACTGTAACAAACACTGTTCTATATTATAATATCTATAGACAAAAAAACAATTTCATTTCTCTAATTTCATTCTCTAATTACTTTTTATATACATATATTCTTTATATTTTTTAATTTAATGTATTTCATTTATTTAAAAAATACGAATACTTTATTAATTTTTGTTTTTACTTCCAAGTGACCATTAACCATTAAGACGTAATAGACAAGGTGTTTGATAATTCTGTTGACAACGCTCGTAGGTACAGCAAACTAAACTGAGTCGAAAAGTCTTGTATCATTTTGCAATTTTTACAATAATTAACAAGATATTAATAATCACTCAATATTGGTTTTCAATAAATTTTTACTCACAAGATATTAATTATTAAATAGGCGAATATAGATCTTCAATTTCGACACTATTTAATAATTAATATCTTGCTTTACTATCTTGTTACTATTGCGATGATCTATTGATCGCATTATCAATTTTACAGAAAAACAATAAAAATTGTTTGTTTTCTTCTCATAGAACTCTAAGATTTTTTTCAAAATTTTTATTAACTTTTTAGTATTACATTTTTTCATTGGCAACTATTTTTACCAACATGTGAGGAAATACGATATTAAAAAATTCTGAAAAAAATTTTAGAACTTTATAAGTAGAAAATTAACAATTTTTGCCGAAATTGAAGATCAATATTCGCCACTATTTAATAATTAATATCTTGTTACTATTGCGAAAATTACAAAATGATAGAGGACTTTTCGACTCAGTTTAGTCCACTCTACCTGCCCACGAGCGTTATCAGTACAATTATCAAACTGTATATATTTTAATGTAAAACATATTTAAAAAACCGATTACATAGAATCAACTTTTATGAGATTTTTAAGATTATTTTGTATCAATTGAATTGAATTACATACAACTGAGATTAAATTACTTATATTATTATTATTATTATTTTATATATATATATATATATATATACACGCACACATATATAAAATATATTTAAAGTTAACATATGAATTTAGAAACAAAATTTGAGCCTTTAACATTGTTCTTGAATTTTCTTGAATGAAATAATAAGTTCTACTTTATTGTTTTAGTTAAATTAATGAGAAATTGAATAAGAACAATGGCGAAAGATTATTAAAAATAACTTAAACTGAGAGTAATATGATATTATAAATTTTACAGTGCATGTACAATAACATAAGAAGAAGCATCCAGGATTAAATTTATCCTAATCTGTTCTAACTTATCCACTTTACGGTAACGGATGCATGGAATGCTACATATACATTACATAAAAAATATACAGGTATATTTTTATTAAATTGATGCATATATGCATCTGTAGATATATTAATAAAATCACCACGCATCCGTTACCTCAACAAAAAAACATCAATTCATCACTCACCAATTTGATGCGCAACAGCGGAGTTTCATCTGCATCGTCGCTACGATGATTCTGTAACAAAAAGAATATAAAATCTAAATTAAAACAAAGCAAAAAAATCAAATAATATTTAAAAAAATATTTTTTAGTAAACGTAATTCTCTTGAAAATAATCACATAATTTTCAAAATATTTTTACAAGCATCGAATTTTTTAATTTACT
This sequence comes from Acromyrmex echinatior, assembly GCF_024713525.1. Lineage (NCBI taxonomy): Eukaryota > Metazoa > Arthropoda > Insecta > Hymenoptera > Formicidae > Acromyrmex > Acromyrmex echinatior. The sequence goes on from NC_141870.1 coordinate 4,784,544, forward strand.
TACATTCACTTACATATTTATAAAAATAATTATATACTCGAAAAAATGTTATATAATAGACATTACATATGTAATTATATATATGAACATTTTTTATATATGAAACATTTTTTCCCGGGCATTTCCTAAAAAAATCTTAAAAATACATAGGTATATTTATAAAATTTCTAAAATAATTTTAAGATAATTCTTTTTTTTCTAATTATTACTTTTAAATCATTGTAAAATAAAGCGAATAAATAGAAAAAAGATATTGATTTTACAATAGCAAAAAAGATATTTACCGCAAGGTTGCTCCGCCGGTGCCCGATGCCTCTCCCAGACCTCCTCTTCCTCTCAGAGTTGGGGTTGACACATTCTTTCGCACTGGACACTCGCGAAAAACACTCGCGAATAATGGACTATAATCGCGCGCGGACTATAACTTGAGTCCGATTACTTGAGCGACACTCCCGAACAAACGCGCGACGCGACGAACCGGCTGCGGTTCGTTCATTTTCAAATAAAGCGGCGACGAGGGTACGTTAGCTTCTCCATTGGATTTTTATACGAAGAGAACGATTTTATTCAATATCTAAAAATTTATCTAGATATATCATTCAGATCCGAAAATTTTTAGATTTGAGAAAAACCGTTCTTTTCGTATAAATATCCTCTGAGTACTGAGCCCTCCCACCACGTCAAGGTGTACCCGTGAGAGGGAAGATAATCTGAAAAATGTAATAGCTATTATCTATATTACTATGCAACCAGTTAACTTTTATAAACGAATATCAAACACAGTCTGCAATTCGTCTGCATTGCGAAATAAATTTAGAGCAGCTAAAAGGATTGAATCTTTTATTTATAGATGATGTCTGTAAGGTATGATTAAAGTCAATGAAATGGGCTATTTAATAAAAAAGAGAAATGTTTCTTTTATTATATCGATAATAATAGTTTCAAAGAATTACGTTTAATTTTTAAACGGATCGTATAATGGAAGGTATACAAAAACAAAAAAATAATTAAATTATTAAACTATATTAATTCTGAAAGCAGGAATTGCGTTATTTGCATGAGAATATTATTCATATTAACGTTTTATGACTCGTGTGATACCGTTCGTACAGACAAATGCGGCCGTGTCGCTCTTCTTCACATTTCTTTTTGAAACATATAATAATCGCAAAAAATGCTAGATGTATAATAAAAAATGTTGTATTTTATAAATATTCACGTAATTCGATTACTAGAATGATTAATTATTCATAAAGTACAACGTTTCGTATTATATTTAACATTCTTCGCGATAAGATTTTAAAAAGTAATGAAAAGAACCGCAACACGCGACACGACTACCTATTTCTAAGAATCTGAGGGACCGCGCAGTAACTACGCGTAAACGTAAACATGACGCGCCGCCCGTGCCACCCCGTACCATCCTCAACACAAGGTCGCGCCGACCATCTAACTGCCGAAATAAAACGAATATTACGAATATATTACGAATAAGTAAAATAATATATTCTTCCCATTTTTAATGATTTTCGATTAATAAAACGATTATTTCTAGTTTTAACGGCGCGAGTCGTTTAATGCGATATCATAATTATATTGCGATATATCGAGGAATATATTTGACGTTTATTTTATAATTTTAAGTATCAATTTTTCGTATCAATTACAATGTAATGCTGACAAAAGGCAAGAAGTAAAAAGAGATTCTTATTAGCGTGGTCTTCCGTACATAATTGCTCACGTGAAATAATTTTAACATCCCAATATTATATCTCAATTTTAGAATAATAGCATGCATCTAACAATAAGAATCTCATTTTTATTGTTAGTTATCGTACATCCGCGAACGCACGAAATATTTAAAATATTCATGAACTGCGTATGTGAGTAATGAATCTTGGAAATAAAGGGAAAAAGTGCATACAACCTATAATCCTTTTCAATCCTTAATATATTCCTTAGTTTTAGGCAACCTTATGTAATTTGCGTTCGTAGATATTGCTGTTAATTAATGCGACACGCGGAGCGACTCGAAAACACGTCCGTCTCCCACCGAGATCGCCTAGCGAATGCCGAAGTGATGACGATCGACCACCGCACCTTGCCCCCCTACGCCTTCGCTCCGCGTCCCACCGCTTTTCGTCGCCAGTGACCCCCTTCCCCTACCGAGCTTTTCGTCAGATGTTTTTAGATTACACTCAACTATCGCGTATTCAAACGAAAAATATTCAACGATTTATTCAACGATTTATATAATTATATTTTTCATATTTTACATGATTTTGACAAACGGATATCGCCGTACATTTCGCGTTTTGCTTTGTGGCATCTCGGGCACAATCCTATATTATTTGCATGATTCTCTTAAACGAATTAGTAATTATTCGCGTGAAATATTTTTAATATTTTCTATAATTCTCAATTTTCATAATTCTTTTTAATGATCCATACTTCAATAAAGATTGATAAAATATTCTATATATGTTCTTTATATAAAGATAAACGCAAAAAATCTTAATAAAATGAAACAATTTGTGCTAAATACAGGTTTGGTTAAAAGTACTAAATATCTTGTTAATCGTTATAATTTTTCAGTTAATAAATTAATTTAAGACACTTTACTTTTACTGCAAATTATTCTGTGTTTCAGAAATTCTTTAAACGTATAATAAAATATAAAATAGATTCCGGAAACTTATTTAAAATATTAAATGAGTCAAAAATGTAGTTATTTAAAATAATAAATATTAAATTTCTCTTTTAATTTTTTTAATTTAAAATGTATACTTTAACTTTCATCGCTTTTACAAGTATGTAAAAATTATTAAACGATTTTTACATATATTTTGGCAACTTTAAAAAGAATTTGTAAAGTTATATATTTATAACAAATTTTACATTGTTGTAACTAAATACAGTTAACAAAATGAGAAAAATGTACTTTTTCAAAAATGTACAACTCTGAAACATAAATATTTAAACGAAAAATATGTTCAGGATTATCAGGTAGTAATTACTTAAAAGTAATAAATTATGTTAAAAGTTAAAAAGTTAATAACTTTTAATTTAGATAATTTTAAACGCATTAATTTTTAACTTTATTTAGTTACTTTTAAACTTTAATTTATTAACTTCTTTTAAATTAAAAATTTATAAGCCATTAACTCTAACTTAATTTAATTTAAAAAAAACATTAACGTTTAAATTTTTCGTTTAAATATTTATGTTTCAGAGTTGTACATTTTTGAAAAAGTACATTTTTCTCATTTTGTTAACTGTATTTAGTTACAACAATGTAAAATTTGTTATAAATATATAACTTTACAAATTCTTTTTAAAGTTGCCAAAATATATGTAAAAATCGTTTAATAATTTTTACATACTTGTAAAAGCGATGAAAGTTAAAGTATACATTTTAAATTAAAAAAATTAAAAGAGAAATTTAATATTTATTATTTTAAATAACTACATTTTTGACTCATTTAATATTTTAAATAAGTTTCCGGAATCTATTTTATATTTTATTATACGTTTAAAGAATTTCTGAAACACAGAATAATTTGCAGTAAAAGTAAAGTGTCTTAAATTAATTTATTAACTGAAAAATTATAACGATTAACAAGATATTTAGTACTTTTAACCAAACCTGTATTTAGCACAAATTGTTTCATTTTATTAAGATTTTTTGCGTTTATCTTTATATAAAGAACATATATAGAATATTTTATCAATCTTTATTGAAGTATGGATCATTAAAAAGAATTATGAAAATTGAGAATTATAGAAAATATTAAAAATATTTCACGCGAATAATTACTAATTCGTTTAAGAGAATCATGCAAATAATATAGGATTGTGCCCGAGATGCCACAAAGCAAAACGCGAAATGTACGGCGATATCCGTTTGTCAAAATCATGTAAAATATGAAAAATATAATTATATAAATCGTTGAATAAATCGTTGAATATTTTTTGTCGTTTGAATACGTGATAGTTGAGTGTAATCTAAAAACATCTGGCGAAAAGCTCGGTAGGGGAAGGGGGTCACTGGCGACGAAAAGCGGTGGGACGCGGAGCGAAGGCGTAGGGGGGCAAGGTGCGGTGGTCGATCGTCATCACTTCGGCATTCGCTAGGCGATCTCGGTGGGAGACGGACGTGTTTTCGAGTCGCTCCGCGTGTCGCATTAATTAACAGCAATATCTACGAACGCAAATTACATAAGGTTGCCTAAAACTAAGGAATATATTAAGGATTGAAAAGGATTATAGGTTGTATGCACTTTTTCCCTTTATTTCCAAGATTCATTACTCACATACGCAGTTCATGAATATTTTAAATATTTCGTGCGTTCGCGGATGTACGATAACTAACAATAAAAATGAGATTCTTATTGTTAGATGCATGCTATTATTCTAAAATTGAGATATAATATTGGGATGTTAAAATTATTTCACGTGAGCAATTATGTACGGAAGACCACGCTAATAAGAATCTCTTTTTACTTCTTGCCTTTTGTCAGCATTACATTGTAATTGATACGAAAAATTGATACTTAAAATTATAAAATAAACGTCAAATATATTCCTCGATATATCGCAATATAATTATGATATCGCATTAAACGACTCGCGCCGTTAAAACTAGAAATAATCGTTTTATTAATCGAAAATCATTAAAAATGGGAAGAATATATTATTTTACTTATTCGTAATATATTCGTAATATTCGTTTTATTTCGGCAGTTAGATGGTCGGCGCGACCTTGTGTTGAGGATGGTACGGGGTGGCACGGGCGGCGCGTCATGTTTACGTTTACGCGTAGTTACTGCGCGGTCCCTCAGATTCTTAGAAATAGGTAGTCGTGTCGCGTGTTGCGGTTCTTTTCATTACTTTTTAAAATCTTATCGCGAAGAATGTTAAATATAATACGAAACGTTGTACTTTATGAATAATTAATCATTCTAGTAATCGAATTACGTGAATATTTATAAAATACAACATTTTTTATTATACATCTAGCATTTTTTGCGATTATTATATGTTTCAAAAAGAAATGTGAAGAAGAGCGACACGGCCGCATTTGTCTGTACGAACGGTATCACACGAGTCATAAAACGTTAATATGAATAATATTCTCATGCAAATAACGCAATTCCTGCTTTCAGAATTAATATAGTTTAATAATTTAATTATTTTTTTGTTTTTGTATACCTTCCATTATACGATCCGTTTAAAAATTAAACGTAATTCTTTGAAACTATTATTATCGATATAATAAAAGAAACATTTCTCTTTTTTATTAAATAGCCCATTTCATTGACTTTAATCATACCTTACAGACATCATCTATAAATAAAAGATTCAATCCTTTTAGCTGCTCTAAATTTATTTCGCAATGCAGACGAATTGCAGACTGTGTTTGATATTCGTTTATAAAAGTTAACTGGTTGCATAGTAATATAGATAATAGCTATTACATTTTTCAGATTATCTTCCCTCTCACGGGTACACCTTGACGTGGTGGGAGGGCTCAGTACTCAGAGGATATTTATACGAAAAGAACGGTTTTTCTCAAATCTAAAAATTTTCGGATCTGAATGATATATCTAGATAAATTTTTAGATATTGAATAAAATCGTTCTCTTCGTATAAAAATCCAATGGAGAAGCTAACGTACCCTCGTCGCCGCTTTATTTGAAAATGAACGAACCGCAGCCGGTTCGTCGCGTCGCGCGTTTGTTCGGGAGTGTCGCTCAAGTAATCGGACTCAAGTTATAGTCCGCGCGCGATTATAGTCCATTATTCGCGAGTGTTTTTCGCGAGTGTCCAGTGCGAGAGAATGTGTCAACCCCAACTCTGAGAGGAGGAGGAGGTCTGGGAGAGGCATCGGGCACCGGCGGAGCAACCTTGCGGTAAATATCTTTTTTGCTATTGTAAAATCAATATCTTTTTTCTATTTATTCGCTTTATTTTACAATGATTTAAAAGTAATAATTAGAAAAAAAAGAATTATCTTAAAATTATTTTAGAAATTTTATAAATATACCTATGTATTTTTAAGATTTTTTTAGGAAATGCCCGGGAAAAAATGTTTCATATATAAAAAATGTTCATATATATAATTACATATGTAATGTCTATTATATAACATTTTTTCGAGTATATAATTATTTTTATAAATATGTAAGTGAATGTAAGTAAATTAAAAAATTCGATGCTTGTAAAAATATTTTGAAAATTATGTGATTATTTTCAAGAGAATTACGTTTACTAAAAATATTTTTTTAAATATTATTTGATTTTTTTGCTTTGTTTTAATTTAGATTTTATATTCTTTTTGTTACAGAATCATCGTAGCGACGATGCAGATGAAACTCCGCTGTTGCGCATCAAATTGGTGAGTGATGAATTGATGTTTTTTTGTTGAGGTAACGGATGCGTGGTGATTTTATTAATATATCTACAGATGCATATATGCATCAATTTAATAAAAATATACCTGTATATTTTTTATGTAATGTATATGTAGCATTCCATGCATCCGTTACCGTAAAGTGGATAAGTTAGAACAGATTAGGATAAATTTAATCCTGGATGCTTCTTCTTATGTTATTGTACATGCACTGTAAAATTTATAATATCATATTACTCTCAGTTTAAGTTATTTTTAATAATCTTTCGCCATTGTTCTTATTCAATTTCTCATTAATTTAACTAAAACAATAAAGTAGAACTTATTATTTCATTCAAGAAAATTCAAGAACAATGTTAAAGGCTCAAATTTTGTTTCTAAATTCATATGTTAACTTTAAATATATTTTATATATGTGTGCGTGTATATATATATATATATATATAAAATAATAATAATAATAATATAAGTAATTTAATCTCAGTTGTATGTAATTCAATTCAATTGATACAAAATAATTCAATCTTAAAAATATCATAAAAGTTGATTCTATGTAATCGGTTTTTTAAATATGTTTTACATTAAAATATATACAGTTTGATAATTGTACTGATAACGCTCGTGGGCAGGTAGAGTGGACTAAACTGAGTCGAAAAGTCCTCTATCATTTTGTAATTTTCGCAATAGTAACAAGATATTAATTATTAAATAGTGGCGAATATTGATCTTCAATTTCGGCAAAAATTGTTAATTTTCTACTTATAAAGTTCTAAAATTTTTTTCAGAATTTTTTAATATCGTATTTCCTCACATGTTGGTAAAAATAGTTGCCAATGAAAAAATGTAATACTAAAAAGTTAATAAAAATTTTGAAAAAAATCTTAGAGTTCTATGAGAAGAAAACAAACAATTTTTATTGTTTTTCTGTAAAATTGATAATGCGATCAATAGATCATCGCAATAGTAACAAGATAGTAAAGCAAGATATTAATTATTAAATAGTGTCGAAATTGAAGATCTATATTCGCCTATTTAATAATTAATATCTTGTGAGTAAAAATTTATTGAAAACCAATATTGAGTGATTATTAATATCTTGTTAATTATTGTAAAAATTGCAAAATGATACAAGACTTTTCGACTCAGTTTAGTTTGCTGTACCTACGAGCGTTGTCAACAGAATTATCAAACACCTTGTCTATTACGTCTTAATGGTTAATGGTCACTTGGAAGTAAAAACAAAAATTAATAAAGTATTCGTATTTTTTAAATAAATGAAATACATTAAATTAAAAAATATAAAGAATATATGTATATAAAAAGTAATTAGAGAATGAAATTAGAGAAATGAAATTGTTTTTTTGTCTATAGATATTATAATATAGAACAGTGTTTGTTACAGTATAATAAGTATAGTTTTATTATTCTTTCTATCTATCCTATTTTCAAATATTCATTTAGGATTAAATTTTATTTAAGTTGGTGCAGAAAAAAATAATACATACACATATATGTATATAACATACTGTTTTCAAAGATATTCTTTGCATTGCTTCACATTTATTATTTGTATACTTGTTACTAGTGAAAGAACAGATATTTTAATGTAGCGCATTTGTCGTATAATTTATTAACCTCGCTTTTATTATAAAAAATATTTTATGATTATTAATTGTTACTATAATTTACCTAAATTGCACTAAATGCACTTACTTTAGTCTAAACTATTATAACTTATCCATATGTAGTAACTGGATTTTATACCAGTCAAAATAGTAACATGATGTAAGATCCAGTATAGGTTCATTGTGTCAAGAAATAAAAGAATTTTATCTTATAATTATTTTAAAAAATCGCGTTCGGAATTTTGCATCTTTTAAAATACTTAATTTTGAAATAATAAATTATGCAGAAAATGATTGTATTAATTTAAAACATAAACGATATACGATATTTATCAATGTAAGGGAAAATTATCTCCCTTTTGGATCTTACATCATTTATCTGAATTTATTATCTCTCTGCATGTTTTGAGATGAGATTCAGCAACGAATCGTTCGAATCGTTAAGAATACGTACATGGGCCTTAAATTTTATGGGATAGTAATCGATTTAGTAATTTCCGATTTATATTTAATTTGAAGTTTTGTTGTTTATATTGCGTCAAATTTATATTAAGAAATTTGATCTAATTTCACAATATTTGAGATTTATAAAATCAAAATGTTGAAAATATCCCTCAGATAGAGATTTTTTTAAATTTAGATTTATTTTTAGTCAAATCAAATACTTATATTTTTAATTTCGAATAGAGACACGAATAAAGAATAAATTTATTCACATACATGTATTAATAAAATTATTATTATTGATAATTAATATTTAATCAATTTGATTAATACGGTGGCCCCTTCGCGACGCGTTCGTGTTTCGCGCATCATACAAAGGCGTAAAATTTTACGCTTTTAGTCGGCAGCAAAAAGGAATATTTCTCCTTGCTGTCGATCTCTGGCATATTAAGCCAGAATATTGGCCAGAAAAAAGACGAGGATCTGAACGAAGTGGGTGTTGGTAACACCAATCTAATTTTTTGAAAGATATATATAAAGATAAATTCTGAATATTCGGGAGGGCAACTTACTCGCAAATTGCGAGTTCTTATATTGTTGATTTAAAATACAATAACTAACAAATAACAGGGCTAATGAGAGCTAGTGCAGATAATGAAGCGCAAGTTTTGTAGGTTTTTTAATCTACAAATTCTAGTTGCACTTCATTATCCGCAATGGCTCTCATTAGTTTTGTTATTTATTAATTTTTTGTATTTTAAAAATTAAAAGTCTATTTTAATTATTGTCATTTATTGCTCATTTATTTAATACGATCGCAATTAGGTAATCTCTCTGAATTTATCAGTACACGATAGGACATGGTTAGGTATTAGCTGCTGCATTCGGCAAAGAAAGCAGTTTTGCAATTATTGTAAAATTTGATTTAATATCATTAATTCATTTAAATTCATAAAAACCTAAAGCAAGAAATCGTACCTGAAGCACGAATCGTATTGAAGAATTTTACAACATTTGCAAAGCTGCTTTCTCTGCTGAACACAATTATTAACGTATTATATTCGCGGTGTTACACGTTAATCAAGTAATGTAGGAAGTAGAAATATACGAACAGAGATAGGATAAGCGAAGGCAGGAATAAATGAAAATACGGATAGGTAGGACAAGTATATGGATAGGTAGGGACTGTATAGGTAAAGACAATAAATGTAGATAAATTGAAAAATTAAATTATTATATAATAAATAAAATGACACTTAAATAGATTTCGCGATCGAGTAATTAAATTTTGTTTTAAAAAATGAATATAATTAAACTAAAAAAATATTATATAATAAATCTAACTAATAATTATATAATATGTAGATAAGGATACATAGACATCATGTGTACGTACTTGATAATTGCAAAGAAAAGATTAAAAATTAAATAAAATTTTAAATTAATCTTAAATTTTATTTAATTGTCAACAATCCAATTGTCAAATATGATTATATATTATATATAATTTTAATTTTATGATTATATATTATATATAATTTTAAATTTCATTGAATTTTCAACTCCCTTGAAATTAAACTTAATATCTTATAAAATTCTATACTTATACGAAGTATGTATACGCATTAATATTGTAATTAATTTTATCATAAATAAATGTATGTATAATAATATTACATACGTAATATAAAATTTATGTGAAGTATGTCCAGGTAAATGCCATCATGTTTATTTTTATAATTTCCGCAATAATTACTAATTTAAATTATACATTTATTGGAATGCTTATATATTCATATTAAATATATCTATTCCATGCAGATAGCATTTATCTTGTCGTAGTAAATCAAATTTATTGTTGCTTTATTGATGTAAATTACACGAAATCGACGAACCATATGATAACAAAAATTGTTTATTAATTTAACGAATTGATAGATGTTTAATGAAAAAATTTTGTTTAATTTGGATTTTATTGTAAATATGAAAAAGCCATTAATAATTTTAAGTGACTTTTAATTAAAAATTTGATGTTTAAAATAATCGTCAATTTTTCGTCTATTTAATTTATTAAATAAGTCAGTAAAGATTCGAGCTTTGACTGAGGTAATATAGGTTAAATATTAACTTCTTGTTTGTTTTTTACATTTATATTTTTAACATTAAAAAATTACAAATATTAATGATTAATTTATTATTGTACGAAAGTCTCATCGCTGTCCCTCGCATCAAGTGGATGCTATGTTGATGCAGTGAATGCGTGATTTGTACCAATAGAAAGTCGAAATTATTTTTACAATATCATACGAAGACTTATTCCTCGTCGCTTTCTGTAAAGTCCGTTCGCAAAGTCTAGTTTGGTATCTTGTTGGAAATTCTTGTACAGAATCGGAATTAATCCTGAGTTTTCTCGTCTTGCACTGGAAGTAATAATTTTGTCAATGAGTCAGACAATAATATGCTATATATTTTAAAATCAAGTTACGAAATTAATTTAGTAGTATACTTTAACAGACCATTTTCGTCGCTTTTTTTGTTTTATTAAATGTTCTCCCACTAGTAATAATAATGTTAGTAATAGTACCACATCTTAATAACAATACGAATTTAATATTATATAATTAATGTATGGATTATATATATATAATGATTATTTTTTTAAATCCAAATTGTTAAGTAAATAAATTTAAGCTTTATGCAAATAATTTGCTTATTTTTCGATGATTGCTCTAACAAAAAAATATGATTACGAATGTATATAGTTAATTTTTTAACTGTTATTTTACAATCATTTTTAGGTATTGGAGACATCCCACCATTCCAGAATATTGTTAATTATTAATTTATATGTATTATATATTATAAACTTTTCTATGATAAAATACATGCAAATATATTACGAGACTATATTTAAGAATTTTGATTTTTGTCGATTTAGATAATTTTTTTATCAAAATACCTTATGTTCTTTTATTAATGATATCGTGATTACATGAATTTAATTAAAAATGTGTGGATACAAAAAATTCGAAATAAGTCGAATGGATACCTTTATATTAGCGAGGTATTAATAATTAAAATTTTGGGAAAATGCAGAAAAAAAAGATTGTTAAATTTTATATATAATAACAAATTTTTCAGAAAGCATACTTAGTTCTTTAAAATCTCGTTATTATTAAATTCGATTTATCTCAAACAGTTGGTACCCGAGATACTTTTGTATTCATACATATAAAAAATTACAATAATGCATGTATTTTATTACTATTGAATTTTATTACTATTAAATATATTCCTTCGTAATCACCATTCCATAAGGAAATCATTTTATCTTTTTATTTAAGAGATGATTTGTAGTAATGTGTGGTAGAACATATAATTTCCTCGCAAATTTTGATATTATATTAAAAATGCAATAAAAATGTAATTAAGATGCTACCAAAATTATTTCTATCATAAGTGGTCTGAAAGATTTGGAATTCACATCCTTCTGTAAGATCGCTGGTGTTTGACGGATTGCTTAACTTTTTTTTGCGAACGGATCTTATGAATTTGATGTGGAATCAGAATACATCAAGTTCGCTTTTCTATGAAGATTTTTTTCTTCTTTATATCGGATACTAACCTTACCATAACGTGGAGGGACCTTGATCAAATTATTGGGATAATTATCTTAAATGCGATGAAAGTCTTGTCGTAAATGTATTAATGACTTTTTATCACGATATTAATAAGTTTTATAATATAATCGCAAGTTAATAATTAATAGTAAGTACGATCTAATTGTTGATAGTATTTTCATTCCACATTTATCAATACTTTATTAAACATTGGTTTAGAAAATTTGTGTTATCTTATGTATTTTCGACATTTTCGTATAATATCTCATTACTAAATTTTGTTAATTGTGCTCCTATAATATAATTCTTATTACATTTCGAACAACATTTTTTATTTTACATTGTATTGTAAATAATTATTGTGTTATTAAAGTATTACAATAAAAGATAATATTAAAAAGCTGTGCAATGTAATTGTTAATTATTTTATTGTATTTCGCGAATCATAATGCAATGTGATTTTAGCGAAATATAATAAAATATTTAAAGAAAAAAGAGAGATATAAAATTAAAAAATAGATTTAAAACATACTTACCTGCAAAAACCGACTAAATTTATTAGTAACTCGTTTTTTTCGGGGGAATACACTTACAAAGAAAAGAGGATCGCCATTAAAAATTGGCGGGGGTGGTGGAAGGCCTCTAAGGTTGATTCATTTTTATTCATATAAATTTTCTTCACAATTTAAAATTAAATGTAGTTTGCTTAGAAATAATTAGAAGAGTTCTAACTTTATTCAAATTGCAAATTGTAAATATAATTATAAGAATAAGAATGGGCCTATAGAGAGCCTACAATTAGAGTGACGCCATACGGGTATCACTTGTGATTGGTCCGCCATATTTTAGCCTCTAGTTTTTTAAACGCATTATTTTCTAAATTTTGAATTCATGCTCAAAAATTGTGACAAATTAAAAAATGATAATAAATAAATATTGTATATAAAATAATAAAACATATAAAATAAATTTTACATATATTATTTATTATAAAATTTCATTTATAATATTTTTCTGAATTTTTGATTTCTTTTATATTATTACAGATGCATTTTGCTTCTAAAATGTAGGAACAGAGAATAGATAATAAACTAGCGCATTTAATAGCGCAAATAATGTGCAATAAATAACGTTTTGTATAAAATAATGTGCAATATTACAAAATGTACAATATTGCAATAGTACAAAATAAATGAAATTTTAAAATAAATAATATATGTAAAAGTTTTATTATTTTATATACAATATTTATTTATTATCATTTTTTAATTTGTCACAATTTTTGAGCATTTTTTAGCATGAATTCAAAATTTAGAAAATAATACATTTAAAAACTGGAGGGAATGGTTAAAACATGGCGGACCAATCACAAGTTATACTCGTATGACGTCACTCTGATTGTAGTCTTTCTACGAAAAAGGAGAATCAGCTGCTGATTATCAGCTGACCCATATGGCCACTATCGTTTGTCGAGGTTCTTTGGATAGTTTTGATTGACTTAATTGTTGACCAATTTGATTTTGGATTTGCCATGAGCACCTGTCAATTAGAACCCTGTATCGAACTTCCTCTCTCGGAGGAGAAGTTGAAAGAAAGTGTAGATAAAGCGAAGGACTGGGCGCTTATGCATGGTAATTATGTTTTTTTGACTGATAAGAAATAAATTGCTGATAATCAAATGTATGATTATATTTATACTCTTGCTCATTCTTGATAAAACTTGCAAGTCATAAAAATAAACCTGATGGCTATTTTATATAATTTTAAGCATACATAATTCAAGGATATGATACAAATATAAAATAATTGCAATGATTCAGATGATGCATTTAGATTTATGTGATGAGTTCTTATGTTATTACTTAGGGATATCTATGCGGTCCAAGACGAATTTTAATAAGGACCAGGTACAACTACTACCTGTTACATTGTTACCATCGAGCTTTCCTGAAAAGCCTTTTTTAACTGTAAACAATGTACAAACTATATTAAACGAACTTATTCATAAAGTTGCTCATGATAAGGAATTTCTTACAAACAGCTTAAAAAGGTATTGTTATTAGATATAATCATAATGGAACTTTTCTTATTGTAGAGTTATATTATTTGATTTAGCACAATCCAAGCTGATCCATTTACAGCAAAACTATTCCACATATATGAGACAGTATATGAAAAAGGTTTTAGCCAGGTATGTGATATTAAATAATAATGTTTAGGTTAATATCTAGACATCAATAAAAAATTCAACGCAGTTGATCATTGTGCACAAATACAAGAGAAGATTTTCCTGTTATATAGAGTATAAGTCTTGGACTATTGAGATCAGATTATTTGTTACACGATGACTGTAAGATAAAGCAAGTAGAAATAAATACAATAGCAGCTAGTTTTGCGGCCTTAGCTACAATTACATCCGAATATCATAAGTAAGTTTAATGTGAAAAATTTTATTAAGAAGAAATATTATTATTTGAAAAGTCTTTTATTTAAATTTTTTTAATAAAAACATATTTATTTTTAGATATATATTAGAAGAATTGGGATATAAGAAGAAAGCGTGCGAACAAGTAAATTAATTGTTCATTATTATTATTAGGTGTTGGAATTAATTCGTAGCGTTTTACAAGTGATGGGAAGTACTTTCATTAATGTATTTTTTAATGCTCATGTGAAATAAATAACATTCTTTCATTAAAAAACGCTACGAATTAATTCCAACACCTAATATTATTTTTTAAGATATAGTCATTTATATGTTTGATTTTTGTAATATGCTAAAATTTTTTAGTAAATCTGTTCTTTTTAACTGGACTTCTTGCAGAGTTTTTTATTTTTCTCTTATTCACTCCAATGTGAAAAAAAGGATGGAAGATAAACAGTGCAAGAAGTTCAGCTAAAAGAATATTCTATCGTTTTCTTGATGCTGTAATATTTTGAAAATATTTTACAGTTTATTAATATTGATTATTGATAAGATTCCAGAAAATAATGCGCTTATTGGATTTTGCAAAGGATTAATATTCGCATGGGAATTGTATAATAATTCAGAGTAAGTTGAGTGATAGAGCAGATTTTATTCTGGTTGTTACATTCTAGAAATAAGACTAATAAACAAATTGTTTTAGAGCTGTTATGTTGTTTATTGTTGAAGATATAACTTATAATATAAGCGATCAAAGGTTTCATGAATTTCAAATTCGTCAATTATGTCCTAAAATTAAGATTATTAGAAAAAGTTTAACAAATTTAGTATCGGAGGGAGTGAAATTGGGACCAAATAAAGAATTAATTGTGTAAGTTGAAATCTTAATTACAATTTATGTTATAAATTAAATTAAAATTTATACAAAATATTTTAAAAGAGAATTTTTTTCAAGTTTTTGCAAATATAGAAATAAATACTGAATAAAAAATACAGATATTTGAAATGTTGAATTATTGAAACATTTGAATTGTTTTAGTTCAAATATGGTAGTAGCTGTTGTTTACTATCGTTCAGGTTATGAACTTGAAGCTTATCCTACAGAAAAGGAATGGGATATGAGATTGTTAATAGAGTGTTCTCGTGCAATAAAGTGTCCATCAGTACAGTATCACTTAGCAGGTACTAAAAAAGTATGTAAATCATTTTAATTTTTATTTGTCTAAATAGTAATATATAGCAAATTAAATTTTTTTGTTATCTGTACAAAAACTGTATGAAGTATTGGAATAATTAACAGAAAATTGAATAATTAAAGAAATTGGAATAATTAACAAGAACATTTAATTTTTATCATACTTATTACAGATAGAATAAATTCACACACACACACACACACACACACACACACACACACACACACACACACATATATTCGCTATAATTAAAGTTTGTAAAATATTTTAATTTTGAAAATTATCTTTTTAGGTACAACAATCTTTAGCTCAACCTACTGTATTGAAAAAATTTCTAAAAGATGATGCTGCTGTTGTTAAAGTGCAAGAAATATTTACTGGTCTATATACATTAGATTTTGTAAATAATCTATTCATTATTTTATCATAATGCTTATATAATTAACAATTATATGAATAACTTCTAGCAATTCAAATCCAAAATAATATATTTATTGTAATAGAATGATGATGGAGAAAAAGCAGTAGAAATGGGTATAAACGAACCATACAAGTTTGTTCTCAAACCGCAAAGGGAAGGAGGAGGAAATAACATATATAATGAAAGTATAAAATCGTGGTTAAATTCACTGAAAGAATCGCAAGAAAGAACGGCATGGATTCTCATGGATCGTCTTTATCCTCCTTTACAGAAAAATTATTTTGTACGTGCCGCTGAAGAATCATCTTCAGAAGATGATATTGATCTATCAGATGTTATAACAGAACTTGGCATATATGGCGTAATAGTAGGGTAAATACAGATGGGATGACTTGCATTTTGATTATATTCATATTCTTTATTAATAAATAAATGACATTAATAATATTTGAATAATATTTCTAGGGATAGCAATGAGATAATGTTAAATAAACAAGTTGGACATATTCTAAGAACTAAATTATCGAGTGAGGATGAAGGCGGAATAGTTGCAGGTATTGGTGCCCTTGATAGTCCCTATTTAATTAGCTAAAATTATACATCTCTAGAAAAATAATTTTAATTAAATAGATAGTCATACAATTTATGAGAGAGAGAGAGAGAGAGAGAGAGAATATACATTATACTATGTTTATTATAAATATTTGTTTATTATATATGTATATGTAGGCATATGGATATCGGATATGAATTACTGGGAATCAAATAAATCTTTAGTATCAATAATTATTTATATGATGACGTTGTATTTACATTTTCTAATTTTTAAATATTAGATGTTTATTATAATTGAATTAACATTAAGATATTTTAACAATAATAATGACAATATTTTTTTAAAAATTCCATTTTTATTGATCATGAGATAATAATTTATATTACAATGCAAAACTGTAAAAACTGTACAGAGAAAGTTTAATATTTCTATTGTATATATGCATGTATATATATATATATATATATATGTATATATGTATCTATGATATGTTTGAAAGAAAGCAATCGTAGCGATCATGACATAGAGAACGATGTGGCTGCTCTCTATGCCAAAAATCCAGGTTCAAAAATCCATCCAGGTTTTATCGTTGCCTTTCGAAAAGTAATGACGAACTATCAAGAGTATCTTTGTCATGACAATTCTTCTGATATGACCGTTAGAATCCAGCGTTAAAAATTGTCTCATATCAAAAGATACGCTGATATTAAAGAAATTTCTTTAATATTCCCACTTCACAATTAAAGCAGCTGTTCACTTTCCTCTTGCTTCCTTTTCATGGAGCGTACCTTTGCTGGCTTTAAATTAACGAAGACACTCATTCATTTTTGCTTGCTTTTAATTCATTTTAATAAAAATGGATTACGAAAATGAGAATATATCGAGTATGTAAAAGAATCCGTATAGTAGCAGCTACAGTTGCAATAGAAATTCGGAGGTGATGTATAACCGTTGCCATTGCTAATATATAATTATTAAAAAAGAAAGTACTGGTTAACACCCATTTTCAAAAATCGCAGCGAACATGGTTTTTTCTTTGCTTCGCTCCCAAAATTAACCTTAGAAGACATACGATTCCATAAATATGACATGACATGTATTATATTTCAGAAATGTTTTGATATTAGTTGAATAATATCGAATTTTGAGCGTAACTTCGTTGTATATGAAAATTGATAGAGTACGAGTAACTCCTTTACAAGATATCCGTTCAAAAGAAATCACAAATCTTACATTTTAAAGTGTTTTTCTTCTTCTATGAAATAACACCATATTAGACCGTTTTTGCGAATTATCTTCATCATGAAATATTTTATGAGCACGAAATAAGTACACTTTTAATTTTAATGTATAGTTTGTAGTATAAGAACAAATCTTGCATCGGAATTTGTTATTTTTTAAATTATTATAATGTTGTATCCAATTACTTAGCAATTCCTTTGCAGTACACTTATGTCTGCACACTTATCTCAGACTGTATATTATTAAATATGTAAATATCTATACCGTCGAGAAATATTTAACGAAGGTCGAAGAGTCACATGTGAATTTAGTTAGAATATAAATATTGATGATTTCAATACTGATATAGCTTAAAGCCAAGAGCACAGACTCTTGTATAAAGTATAATGTATAAGGCATATGAAAATCACAGTTCTTTATTTCATGGAAAGAAAAAAAATAAAGGAAGGTTCATTTTTTTATACATTATATACGTTATGCGTTATGCAAGTGTTTATGTTCTTAACTTTTTGTGTCCGATATAGAAATCCATCCGAGACCTTGGACGGAGAAAGTTCATTGGTTATGTGACCAAATTATCAAATGTGATTTGATATTTCTTATTATTTCTTTCTGTGTTTTAGATTTCGGAGCGATTTCTAGTATCGTGGACAAAGGTTAACAGTCAAATAGTATCACTCTACTTGTAACCATTTAATCATCGTAATTAAGAGAATTCAGATTAAAATATATTTTATACATCCAAAAATGAAGATTTTTTTTTGCACTTAGTGTTGCATCATAAAGATAATATTTAAAATGGTTTTTAAAAAACTTCTTTAAAAAAATATATATACGCTAAGTGTATATATTTTCGTCTTCGCCTGGCGTCGCTCGGCGTCATTGTCGTCCGGCGAACTTATTTAAAATAATAAGTACTAAATATCCCTTTTATCTTTTTTTATTAATATATGTATATTTTATATAACTTTAGCTCTCAAATGCGATCGAACCCTGTAATCAGATAGCGTTGCGTGCTTTTATTTTTCATATTTCTTTTTGAAACATGATCGCGGCAAATGCTAGATAATACGAATTTTACTTTATGAATACTCACAGTATATGATTATTGGCTTGCACGATTGATTATTCATAAAATGATCGAGATGACAATCGTATATCACGGAACAGATAATTATAATTTTGTACGGTTTATTCATTTGGAATCAAAACGCAATGGAAAACAGTATTTGTTTATTTCGCGATAATTACGAACGGCAATTATTTTTGTTTATCGTAAAATGTTTCTCTCGCTTGATAATACTCGCTTATACTTCGAACGGTATTACAGGAGTCATAAAAAGCAATGCTAATAAATATTTTTATGCAAATAACGCAATTCATGCTATTCCTACTTTCGGAACTATAGTTTATGTAATTAATAACTTAATTAATTTTTCATTTTTACGTATCTTTCGTTATACGATCAGTATAAAAAATTTACTCGAATATTATCAACTTTACAGAAAAAAAGCAAGTGCTGTTCAAGTATTTGAGTAAAAAATTATTGAAAATCAATATTCGGGGACTTTTAATAATTAGGGAGTTTTTGTAATACCGTTTATCTAAATACGGTGAACGCTAAAGATTATCAGATTATCTTATTCTTAACAACTACTTAAAAAAAAGATAACGTGACTTTAGCGTTCACTATATCTGCATTCACGCTATTGCAAAAACCTCCCTATTAATTACTAAAAATCGCCGAATATTGGTTTTCAATAATTTTTTATTCAAATACTATCAACTTTACAGAAAATTATTGAAATATTGAACAAATTATCTTGTTCTATCAATGTTCCTACCATTTCTCGGACAAACAATTGTTATTTCTTATTTTTTGAGGATCTAAATAGGACTCTAATATAATTTTCTAAAAAAATAATAATATAATATAATAAAATAATAATAATAATAAATAATAATAAATAATAATAATATAATAATAATAATATAATTATTATAATTATTATTAGGTGTTGGAATTAATTCGTAGCGTTTTACAAGTGATGGGAAGTACTTTCATTAATGTATTTTTTAATGCTCATGTGAAATAAATAACATTCTTTCATTAAAAAACGCTACGAATTAATTCCAACACCTAATATAATAATAATTCTATTATTATATAATAATAAAATAAATAATATTAATAATATTATATAATATATATTATATATATATATATATATATATATATATATATAAAATATAATTTCCTAATACAATTTCTTACTTTCCGAAGATCCTAATATAATTTTCCAAGATCTATTTAGAACCTTATAGACATACATCAAAAATGATACTTTTTTAACATTTTCCTTTTAGATGGTATAATTTGTTAGATTTAAATGATTACAATAATTCAAAAACTACGATAGCTTTGACGTTTTATTAGAACTTTTTCGTCCCAGAATAATTTCGGGAATTTGTCATTAGGTGATGCGTTAGGTCTGAAACACCCTGTACACACACCCTCGCGCGCGCTCGCGTAGCATGGCATTTATAGGCACATTCACCTTGATATCTAAAGTAATAAACATTAAAATTTTTTAAAAATGTTTTATTATAAAATGTTTTGTTATAACTGAGTTTCAATAATTTTTAACAAATTAATTTTTGAGATGTCGTTATTATTGTAGTTAAATTATTTTGAATGTATGAAAGAAAAACAACGAGTTAGCACGAGTCTAGCTTCTCTGTCTCTTCAACATCTCTCACCTCCGAGCACATGATTTCTATTTGTTTCTTCCATTACTTTCCATCGCAGCCTACAAAAAGAATGCTGAATAGTTAAGTCTGCAATAATTTATATGAATTTAAATAGTTGATTAAATTATCTTTTTAACTATGAATGTAGTTATTTTTTGAAATCACGCGTGTGTATATGTACTCCGTGCGTAATGCACAGAAATTTACATAATGCACATTATAATTCGATAAATATAATCATATAAGCGATATAGTCACAGAAATATTATGTGTCTAAGTGTAAAATTATTACGTTATCTTCATACTTACAAATTCATCAGGAGGACTGACATGTTCATGCTGTTCAGAAGACATGTCTTTAATTGTCGAATCGAATATTAACTCAATCTCATCTCTTTGATTATATAACGGATTTTGAAAACGAATGCGGCGAATGCTGCAATAATTATATATTGTACAATTTTAATTATAATATATGCTAATGACATTTATATATATAATTCTTGAAAAAGAATTCCTGTTTCAATTAAATACTAAAATAAATTTAAGACGTACTTTAAGTTATCTGCTAGTTTCCACTGGAATCCACTTCTCTGATAGCAGTTGTAAACGCATAATAATAAAACAGCAATTAGTAATATAATTATTGTTACAATATAAATACTTGTATGTTGTATATTTCTAATTAATGGTTTACTATTTCTCATACAAGTTGTATTGGATTTTATCGGTTTACCATCTGAACAAATACATGTTACACTTTCTTTCAAAATACACATATAGTCGCAAAACTCTTCATTACAAGGATTACCTTTATCTAAAAAAAAGTATAATTTAACTTTACTTAATGACTCTATAAAAATTAATATACATAATAAGAATTTGATTTTGAGATTACTAGAAATCTTACGATACCAATCCAAAGGTTGCCTGGAAATATGAAGAATAGCAAACTGTCTATGAATATTATTTGTGTTTATATCTAAAGTTTCACATAATTTGTTACCATACAATTTACAACGTCGCACTTTACCGTTTATACCCGTCAACCAATAAAGTGATTGTTCATAAATATTAATGCTTAACGGATGATGCATCTAAAAAAGAAAAAATATTGTTTTAAAGAAGAAAAAAATTAAATATTCAGTTTTTATATCTTTTTAACGTGTTTCTGATTTAAATTTAAAAAAAGTAAATATAATGAATTAACATACACTCATTCTTAAAAACGTGCTGCGTTGGCTTCCATCTAAATTAGATAATTTGATAGCATTATTAAAACTATCCAACCAATATAATTTAGATTTTACGTAATCGATTGTCATCCCACTCACAAAGCCTATATCAGAATCAATAATTTTTATATCGCTGCCCATCATATCTGTCCGACATATTTTGCTAAATGGTTTGTCCATTTGCAAAGTTATTTGAGACCAAAATAGCCATCTACAACATCATGAACAAATAAATTTTGAAAATTCTAACAAAAGTATCATTAATATCCATCAGATTTGTATCCAGATAGACAAATTTACCGAAAGCATGTATTGCAAATTATCTCTTTAAATTTTTTGGAGTATTTTTCTCACTCTAAGGGCCGGTTATTCCACAATCTTCAGATAAATTATCCATTAGATAAATTGTGATAATTTATCTAATGGATAAACAAAAGAGTAAAAAAGAGGGTAAGAGTACGAGAGAGTAAGAGAGTAAGAGAGTAAGAGAATGAACTGAAGTTTATCGATAGATGGAACAACAGCTTTAGAGAGTGAGATTTCAATCCAAGAAATATAGAGAGATGTATTGCATATTATATTAGCAACAATAGAATACAAATCTAGTGTCTTTCTAATATTGGTAGAAATGTATCAGAAAACGAGCAGATCATGCATTATCATATCATGATGAAATCGAAGTATGCTCCATTCCTAATGCATTTCTGTTTATATATTATGGTTGATAAGTCGTAATAACAGAAATCAAGTTTAAAGAGAATACAGTTGATAGGAGTTCACTCTATATCATTGAATTTGTGAGCATACTATTAGAGTTTTGCTATCTCGGTAAATTTATGCCAGATAAATGAAAATAAAAAAACTGTAAGAAGAATAAAAAAAATACCTCTTAATCGAATTAATTAAAAGGGATCCTACTTTTGCCCTATCTTCTATCTTCACCAGAGGCGCACATCTTTGTTTCTCGAAATTGCACACCTTCAACAAAATAATTAAATAAGTATTCAGATTAAGATATTCTATTGTTAACGAGATGTTGAAGAGCATGAGCGTGGCATGGCAGACAACTAGTCTGTCATGCCAGAGATTCCAGGTTCGATCCCAGTAGGAATCAAAATAATTACGCTCGTGTCTCTTCTCGGAGAAGGCCGGCAATCCCCCAAGAGTATCCTTGCCCACAAAAACATCTCTGAAAAAATCCTGCTGTTCCGAACTACCCTTAAAACTATAAGTCTCATATGATTTATGACAATTAAATAATCAGCGTTTGCATCACAAGCATATGAGAGAGGTGTAACACAGGCCAGAGGCTTTAACGTAAAAAGAAAAAGAGGTGTTGAGAAAAAATATACCTGAATCGTATTCGAATGACCATTATCATTGACATAGACATTATCAGTGATCCAATCAATCGCGAATGCCTGCGGATGCTCCGTAGTAATTGTGAATACTTCCTTCGTTCTAATTTTGAGTTTCTTAATAGTGCCGAATTCACCTATAATTATTTTGTTTGTACATTTGAATAACGTAATTCTTTTGAAAGACTTTTCCAATCCTTTTTCAGAAATCTTTTGAATCTTCACATTTGCTCTAGTCGTTCTAAATATTGTAATATAATTAACTTAATTTATATAAGATTAAAACAAAAAGAAACTAACTGTTACTCCAATAGACAGAATCATGAATTGCGTTCACGTCGAATCCGTTTATATTGATATCCAATAATGAATAAATCACATCAATCGAATGTAAATTAGATGATATTTTTCTAATATCATTATCAGTAATGGTGATGAATTCCATTGGTGGTCCTAAATAATCATTAATAATATTTATTGTTTTAAATAATATGCAAAAACATTTAATTGACTATGCACTTACCGATAGCTTTGCAAGAAACTCCGTTATCGGTATCGATATCATGATGGTCGTCACAAAAACATTCGAAAGAACCTATTGTATTTCGACAAAATTGCGAGCAAATGTCGTTTTCGCATTCGTTTATGTCCTCGCAAGAAGTCGCATTAACTAAACGATATCCATCTGGACAATCGCAAACATCGCCTCTTGGTGTCTTGTAACATAGATTTTCACAATGATTGTTTATTGAACAAGCGGTCTCTACACAGAAAAATATGACACATCAGTAAATAACGCAAACTATAATAATATGCAAGACATAAATTTTTCAGATTTTCAAAAATTCTGGGATTTTGTCTTTTTCGCTTTATCGACACTTTTTTTTAATTATTAGTGAGAAATATTGAACTTATATAAAAAAAGCCAATTTCAGCGAATTCTTCAAAAACAAAAATATTGTAAATTAATTGACAAATTTTTTGTTAAAAGCATTTTCAACAGTTAAAATTATATAGCTTAAAAAAGATTAATAACATACGGCACTTTCCATTTTCATCGCTGCCGTCTGGGCAGTCTCGAATACCGTCGCAAACTTTCGAGTATGGCACACAAGTGCCGATAGAACATTTGAATTCATGACATTTGGTATATTCCATGATGGTTTTTTCACCATTGACACAATCTTTCTCATCTGAAAGGTCGTCGCAATCAGTCTTTTTGTCGCATACCCAACTCTTCGGAATGCACTTTGTTCCATCACAACTAAATTCATCGTTCGAACACACTTCACAGCCATACTCGTCATCATATTTCGGACAATCATCTATGCCATTACATCTGCAAGACAGAAAATAAATACGAAAAATATTTAAGATTAAGATTATAATTTATTTTCTAACGTTCATGATTATCCGCTTGCGTAACAAATTCTGCAATTTGAAGAAATCTTCACAAAGACTAAGTAACTTAAGGCAAATTTGATATTCGTGCACATTATTTGCCGACTATTCTCCTATGTTGTGAATGAAATGATTTACCTTACTTGCTTAGGAAGACACAAATTAGTGTCGAAACATTGATACTCGTTTTTGCTGCAAGTATCTAAAGAATGTGGGCATAATGTTTCATCGCTTTTATCAAGGCAATCATAGAAGCCGTCGCACACCAGTGAAGTAGATATACAATAAGCATTGTTACATCGAAATTGTCCGTCTAAACATTGTGTTGATTCACATACCTCATGTGTTTCATCCGATCCATCTTCACAATTAGACTTAAATACAAAATTACACAAAATAATACTGCCATATTGAATTAAACATACAGTATGTACTGAATTAGAAAAAATTGCTGTAACATTTTAGTAGGACAATACAGTTGCTACAAAATTGCTAAAATAAGCTGTGCTGTATACAAAAGAAATTAGAAAAAGTTCATATATTTTAATTTGGAAATGTAGAGACGCAGTTTCTTAAAATGTAATTTCATTCTGGCATTTTTGCGAGACTGTACCTTGAATTATCAAGTGCTAGTAATGTTTATTCTTAGAAAATAAAAAAATTACATGTAATAAATACGAGTGAATTAAACGGATTAAGTATGATATAAACGCTACTTACTATCTTGTCACATACAAACGTCTTCGATATGCAAAAGATGAATCCGTCATGACATTGAAATGCATCTAAAAAGAATTTATACTTATTATAAATAAATTCACAATTGCGACTACACGCTGTATATATTATTCTAGGGATGTCCAATCGTCATTTTGGGATATCGCGATAATTTTATGATATCCGTGGATGGTCTCAGTTATCCGGCAAATATCCGCATGTATGAGATCCCACGGAGATTTTAAACAATATCCGTGGGATATTCAAAGAACTGTTTTCGAATATAGCCTTATTATAATATTTAATATAATAAAATTTATAAGCTTCATGAAATATAACTTAATTGGCACGCAGTTGTGTCCGAAGTAATGATGACATTCTTTATTTCTATCTTTTAGTTTTGACACTCTCCAATTACAAATTTTTGCTGTATTATAAAGCAGTCTCAGGACATATCTTGAAGAACTATATTGTGTGGTAGAAAGATTTAAATGATTAAAGATAAAATATCTTAAGATATTAATAGGATATCTTATGATAATTTACGTTATTTTACAATATTTTCTTTAAATATTCCGGATGGGATATCTATGGGATTGCTTTGTCAATATAGGACAATTTGAGATATTCTCAGGCTAAAGTGTTCTGTGATATGTATGTGATATGAGTTTAATCGAAGTACATTCATACCGTTTCTTCCAATGTAAATTAACTTTGATCTCGGTCAACTTATTCCTCAGCTTTTTTAATCCTAAGAACTGCATTAAGATAAAGAATTAGTTGAACCAAGATTAAAATGAAGCTATATCTGTAGAAACGGGCAGAAAGATAAAGATCACGGTTTCATTCAAATATTCCTTCAATCTTCGCATTCAGATATAATTAAAGGATAATAAGTAGAACAAAAATGCATGTGACACTTATCATAATTACCTTCTCCGCATTTCGGTCTTTTGCAATTCTTTTCATCCGATTGATCAATGCAATCGTAATACCCATTACAACGATTTTCTTTATCAATACACTCGCCGTTTGCACATGTAAAGTGATCTTCCTTACATTTCTTCTTTTCATAGCAGTCCATCGTCTCGTCTTCACCATTCGGACAATGTGCAATACCGTCACACCTAAATAAATTATAAATTTTACAAATATTAATAATATTTATATCATATATAAAATCTACAAGAAAGAGAAAATGGAATAATAAATATTCCTTTGGTTTGAAGAAAAAATAAATTAAATATAAAGATACAAAAAAAAATTTATTCAAAATAAGTAAGTCAATCTCGATAAATTCGCATAATAAACAATACAAAATGTGTTAAAACTGAACATATAACTGTTAATACATTGACTTCCAATGTACGAAGAATTAATTTTTAATTATGGATTATATTATTTAAAAATACTAATTAAACGTACACATTTTTCTTTGATATGCAGATATTGTGTTCGCTGCACTTAAATTCATTTGCAAGACATTCATGCATAATGCAAGTACGATTGTCATATGAGAGCCCTATTCCAGGAGGGCAAGCACATATCTAGAAATAAACACATTTATCCATTTTTTTTCAATAAATAGTATCATTTCGTAATCAAAATGAGATTAAATTGATTTTTCTGAAGCGCCTCGTACCGCTCAGTGAGCGGCAGGAGCGATTCCGCCTCTTTTGTAATCTGTCTCGACTCTCCAGGTTTACAGAACTATGTACCTATCAAAATAGTTCTGGATGCTATCTATAGATGAGTTGACAGAAAGTTAACTTTATGGAGTAGACATTAATGGTAAGAAATGTCTGAAATTCTTGATGTGACAGCTGTGTAATATTTCAAACTTTAAACTTTAAATTTTCTCAAAACTGCATTTTTCAAAACAGTGTACATAACTCAAAAGTCATTCAATTAACTTAAAATTTTAACTAAATATTCTTAACAACATTCTCTATCGTCTGACATAGGATTGTTACAAAATATTTTGTAGTTTTTTTTTAATCGACAATTAAAGATGATTTTTTTTTTCGAAAAAATTGCAACTTTTTTCAAACCATCGTCATTTTAAAAGAAATCAATATTTAAAAAAATCACTACGTCAGACGATAACCATAACCAGTGTAAATGATGCCATTTTTGTTTAGTTTGCATAGGTTGCAACGTTTGGTCGAAAACATGTATACCGCTTGAGTCCGTCTTACAAAAAATGTTTCCATAATTGGATCAAAAAGCTGCCATTTTGTCATTCAAACAAGATGAACAAATTATTTTCTACACTAGAAGATATGTATAATGAAACCCTTAATTTTTAATCAAGTTATTCATTTTTCCCCCAAAAATTCACAAATTTAGAACTGATTTTTGGGTGCCAGATTTTTGGGTGGGGTCTCTCTTTAAACAATATATGTAAATATATGAAAAACAACAACTAATTATATATGAAATGTTTGTATTGCGTTTGTCGAATAATTAACGTTGACATATAATCGCCTACATAAAACTTGCATACTTACAAAAGTATTAGAAGTATTAGAAGAAGGTAAACACACATGTGAGCAATTTCCATTATTTTTCTGACAATCGTGATCAGGTTTAGTATCTTTACTCAAAGTTACTATAAACGAAATTTTTAGGGTAATACCTAAAAAGATCATTTTATTGATTATTAATCCTGTATATGTAAAGGAGAAGGTATTATGATCAGTATAGATATTGTAGTCTCCCTTAATATCGTTTTATATAACGAATTTTAATAATTATTTATAAAATTATTTGTTTAGTAGCCATTACACCATGGCTGTAAATCTAAATCTAAATATACTCAATAGCCAGCACTTATTATAACGCATTCTTACTTTCAAGTATTTTAAAACGTTTCTGAGGCTTCTTTAATTACAATTTAACATTTAATTACACGTACTTCCTCATTTTTCCTAAATTTAACGTATTATCACACGAATATATATTTTTGTGAATGTATTGTTTTCTCTTTATCATTTTATTTGACTGTATATATTGAGTTACGTAAATTTAAATAATAGCATGATATTTTGCTAATGTGGCCCTTTATGAGTATTGATTACTCACGGTCTCTTTTTTAAAGTTTTTACAAAATAATTAGTTGATAATCGATTGTATCTTCACTATTAATCTATAGTTTATATTACTTATACCATTTTCAATACTTAGATTTTTAGTAGGCTGAGCTTATATACAGAAATTATGTGAATGTAAGTATAATATATACATTTATTTGCATACATTTTAAAATGTTTTATTTTTTTTTGTTAATTTTATAATCAAATACTGTTTTCTGAACAAGACTAATTTTTTAAGGTTATTTTTAAAAGACCACATTATCGCATTCATGTTTTTCTTCGAGTCATTATGTAATGTCGCTACATTTTTATTAATAGTATCCTAAATAAATATTGTATTTCGTAACTTTGAATCCAGAAATGATTCAATAACATTTTAACGAATGTAATTATCAAGTTTTAAATTTAAATATTTGACTATTATAAAAGTTATTGTAAAATGTAACTGCGGGGAGAAGGGTGCCATAATATACGTACTACCTTCTCTTCTGTATTTTATTAAAGAGACTCACCCAAACTAATTATATTCTTATGGTTCAGATCAAAAGTGTTTTTAATATTTGTCGAGTATAATTCCTGTGATTTCCTTTCAGTCCAATAGATATTGTTGCCCATGATAGTAAGACTTAAAGGCTTTTTTACATTAGTACGGAATTTACGTGTGCCTAAAAATTACATGCTTTATATTTTTACAATATTCGTACAAACGTATTTTTTCATAATAAATTATTGTACATACACTGAGAAAAAAGCTTTTTTAATTTTAATAAATACGTTCTCTCTCTAAATTCAAATTTACTTAATTTAAATGAGATTCTTTTGCTTACAAATCAATTGCCTATAGCATCGTTTGCTTAATCATATTTGCCGACAGTTCGTTTGCGCAAAAAAAGTATCACCAACAGTTTGATTGCCAACATGTAGAGAATTTTTTCTTAGAGATTATCCTGAAAATATAATAGTCGTGGGACAACATTGTATGTCGAAGAATTTTAATGTAAATCTCTTTTATTCATTAATAAAACTAGAATAAAATAAGTTTAATTAATTCTACTGAAGTGTGTGCATGTTAAAAACCTTTAAAATAATGTATTGTACCACAACTATCATATTTTTAGGATAAATTTTAAAAGAAAATTTTCTATATGCACAAATATAAATAAAATCAAGAGAAAAAGGCACTTTTGTACAATTTGTACTATTGCGCACAAATTGTATTTCATAACGTTACTCGTCTCTGAAATTTTTATTTGTGCGCAAAAATGCTAACAGACAATCAATTTGTAGGCAATAATGTTATATGTGCAGTTTGTACGCAATAATGTCGTGTGTGCAAAAGTGCTTTTTTTCTCTTATTTTGTATTTGTGCATAATAATGCATGTAGACAATCGAAATGTAGATAATAATTTTTGTGTACAAGTTTTTATTTGTGCGCAAAAATGGGCAGTAATAGGCGATTAATAATCGATTAATAACCGATTTGTAGGTAATAATATTATGTGTGCAAAATGCAGTTTGTACGCAATAGTGACGTGTTTACAAACGTGCCTTTTTCTTTTATTTTGTATTTGTGTATAATAGTGTATGTAGGCAGGATTGACAAACGTATTTTTCAGTTACTTTGCCGTTTTTTATAATAAACAATTTGATGACGATGTTGCAGTTTTTTTATAACAGTAAAGCTAACTAATTAAATGCTAAAGGTTGTGTTTAAATTAAAAGAGTTATTAATTGAAAAGTAATATGTCACAAAAGTAATATGTTACTCATTATTTACTAAAAAAAATAATAAGTAACGAGTAAAAAGTAACTATTATGTGACTTGTCACTATTATGCGTTACAAATTAGGAGTTATTTTTTCCAGTAACAAATGTTTTTAACCTGTTACAAGTAACATTGACTTTTCTAACTTTGATATAATCATTACCGTCATAAAAAATTCAAAATATTATTATCGTTATTACACAAGATAATATTCAATAAAATAATGGCGTTATAAGTAACGCGTTACTTGCCAATCCTGCATGTAAGTAATTGAAATGTAGGCAGTAATTTTTGTGCGCAAATGAACTGTCAGCAAACGTAATGTAGGCAATCGATTTGCAAGCAACTGTACAAGTCCTCCCAAATAAATAATATTTATATATAAATTTTTTAATTTAAGTATATTACTGAAGCATTAAAATTTTAATTTAATAAATTATATAATAAAATATATTTAAAAATTTAAACATGCATTTGCGAGACATAACTCAAGACTTAAATACTTATAAAAGTTAAAATGCAAACCTTCAGCCGAGTGCAACAAGATACTATGAGACCATTCATCATTCACAAAGAGTGTTTTACTGTCTTTATGGTAACACATTAATATTCTTAAACCTTTGAAATAAGTACCTTCCATAAGCAGTTTTCTTTTACCTAATCCATTCATTTGCATTTCATATACAAAATATTTCATTTTTTTTAGAGAAAATTTTTTCTGGAACGCTACGTACATCTTGCTGCAATATTTAATATATAATATTTTCTAATATATAATATTTTCTTAATAATTGTTTTGTTAACAAATACTATTATATTATGAATGATAAGTTATCAATTTAATAATGCCATACCTTTCTTCAGGCACCAATGTAATAGAATTAGGAACATCATTATTAAAATAAAAAATCGTCATTGCCAAGGTTTTTATATTGTATACCTCAATTGATCTGTTATGTTCGTTTAGTATATATAAGTTATTACGAATATAATCAAAAGCTATCCCACTATACTCATCTGATTTATTCATTGATATGATGTTTTCAAAGATATTATTGACAGGATCGAAGCGCTTGATAGCTACTGGGTTTGAGTGTAATATAAATATTTGACCTAAATAAATTTTTAATTGTAAAAATTGATAACCACAAAAACCAAATGTTAAACAGCCATTTATAGTTTAAAAAACAAATTCTAATATATATATATATATACCAGTGATCGGATCAGGTGCCATATCTATTAAATATCCAAGATTTGTAAGTGATTTGTGTGTTACATTTTTCACTTTCGGCATTCCTATCATTCCATCATAATAGTCTACAAGACTGTATCCATTAGTTATCAGCAAATGCTGCTTCTTTGTCACCTCTAAAATTATATACTCTCATGCTTACTCAAGAATGCTTATTTAATAAGATATGTGATAAGCATTATTCATTATTACTGTTGTCTCAATTTTGATATACAGAATATGTTAATATATCCTATAAATTTAATATTTAATTTTAAATTTTTAACGAATTTACCTTGACAAGTATGATTGTCGATGTTTAATTCCTTATCCATAGTACAAGCGCACGAGTATCCGTTCTCCTGATTTAGCATGCATAATTCGGAACACGGATTGGAAAGACATGGATTGTTAATCTGAAATTTGATTGAAAGATAATGCAAATTTTTTGCGATCTACTTTTTATAATGGAAAATTAACATCATGATACTATGCATACTTTAGGCTTCAGCGCTGGATGTTCGATATGCAAATTATAAGGATGACGTAAACTTCGAAATAAGATATTCCGATCCTTTCCAGTAAATTTATTGCATGACTGTATCGCATTGGATTTCATGTCGATCCAATACAATTTATTTTCGAAGATCGCCAATGTGAATGGATTGTATGTTATATTATGTAGTACAAACTGCAAATAATTAAATTATATAAATGTATTTCGTTTCTTAGTGTATTGCACCTTGTGATATTTTATAATTAAAAAAGAAACAAATATTAACTCTTCGATCAGTTCCGTCTAAACGTATTGATTCGATTGTCCTTAATTTGAAATCCACCCAATATAATCGATCGGTTTGATAATCAATAGTTAAACTTTTCGGCGCTTTTATATTTTCAGAGACAAATACACGGATGTTTTTGCCGTCCATTCCCGCCACTGCTATATGTGGATTAGAACTCCAATCACACCAATACATTTTCCTATAAATGTAATATATGCTTAATATATTTTTATTTAAGTTTATGTTGTTATAATTCTATCTTTTAATTTCTATCTTTAATAATTGAAAAAGTTTAATGTTTGATTTCAATATTGAGAATAACAATTATCTTATCAGTATATTTTATAAAATAATAATGTTAATTAAATTCTATTTGTAGTAAAATAAGGATCGAAATAAGATCCAGATAAATCAATTAATAAGAATTTGTTTTTTTACTTTCTCTCTTTTTCTGATATTTTTATTTGATTGTTAGAGCATTAAAAAAATAATTAAAAAGTTTGCAAAAAAATTATATTACATATATATATTATATATATGGTACAATAGATTTAAAATATAATTATTAAGAAGATTTGTAAGCTCTTGATGAGATAATAAATTAATTAATTAAGATAATAAATTAATTAAGAACTTCTTCTTTTTTCTCTTTATCTCTTCTAACATTTCTTATAAGATCATTTAGGTTATCAAGAAATAATAAAATTTAAGAATAACTTTTATAAGAAGTGTAAGATTTACCCACGAGTTGGTAATAAAGCAATTCCCATTGGTTGATCAATATTATCGATTAATACAGTACAATTTGTGTATATTCCGATGAATTTGCAAATTCCGATATGGTTAATCTTGTCCGTAAAATATAGGTTTTCTGTAATCCAATCTACGGCCATCGCTGATATCCTTGACAAGCCTTTATACAAGAAAAATGTAGAAAATTTAAAAAGTATAATAAACAATTAGAATATGCAACTTTTATCTTAACTTACTTCTCAAAGAATGAGACGCATTCTCTTTTGTTATAAATATTAATAATTTTAGATATTTATGTAAATGTTATTATATATGTATATAAATCTTATTACAGTTTTAAAAATATGTGGGTCAGTAAACGAGAAGAAAAGATGTTTATAGTCTAATACAAAATTTATTCTCTTTCGATTAATTATGAAAATGTTTTGAATATACAAACTCTTCGTCAGTGGTAATATAAAAATAATTAATAATAATTCGAGAGATATGTTAAAATATGATAGATAAAAAAATAAATAAACATTATTGATTATTTTTACATTATTTACAGCTAATGAGTTTATACAGTTTGTAGTAAATATATTAATAATTTATTAAAAGAGAATAAATTACATTAGACTTAAAAATAATAATATTAAGTGAAACTTAATCAATAAGATTGAATAAATAAGATCGAATAAATAAAATAAAGATGATCATAATCAGTTAAGGCGATTTTTCGTGCTTATAATTATACTTCTTTTGAATGAATTTATACAATTTTCAGTTCAAGGTATGCGATTATTTGTATCACAATATCTTTTTTACTGATTTTGAATCTGATCGACTTTATTTTGCAAATACGATGTTAACTTTGAATTATTGTATTAATTATTAATATCATAGTTTCATTACTGCAGATATATAATATCATATAACAAATTATAAAAATTATAATTATTTATAATCATTATTCGATTATAATTAGCATTATATATTACAGTTTTAAATATATTATATTATTTTGTACTACAAAAAAGATGTATAAAAAATTGCTTCCGCAAATGCTTTACAAAAGTTATAATTATATCTACAGATTATATCATTCACCTGCTGTCACGACGTTTTCATACATATTTGACATAAGAATATTTTTTGAAATGACTTCATTAACACCTATCAATTTTGAAAAATATATGTGCTCATCGTTTACTGCAATGCTGATCAGGTGATTTGAGAATGTCAATTTATTGAAAAATTCAATGTCATTTTTTTCCGTGAGATACATCCCTATAATCTCGGTTTTTGTAGAAAACAGTATTTTAGCACGACCTAAATTTCAAAGAAAGATTCGTGTTTTTATAAAATTAATATAAAAATAAAAAGAATATGCGCTGTTACTCATACTCCCAGATTATTATAATTTACCACTCGCTTTGCAGGTTTTATTGTCCTCCTGTAAAAAATAATCCGTTTGACACTTGCAACTATACGATCCTGGAGAATTCACACATTCTTGATCGCATATGCCATAAGTTTGACACTCGTCGATATCTGTGAAATAGAAAAATCGTTAAGTAAACGATATATTTTCGCAACATTGTCGCTTTTGTTTATCGCAATTTTTACCTATACAAGTGCGGTTATCATTTTGTAATTTATAACCCGGCTTACAGAAACATATATTTCCTTTAGAAGTTAGTGTGCATTCGTGATCGCATTTTATCGATTTAGGGCAGCTAGATGATGTACCTAAATAAAAATTAAATATAATTTAACAATATAACAAATCACAAAGATATTATATCACGAAAGATTTAAACGCATTAAAGTAAAGGACAATATAATTAAAATTTGTTGCAAAAAAATTAATGCAACAATTAAAATATATTGAAATATGTATAACGTAGTACTCACAATCGATTTCGTCTGATTTATCACCACAGTCATCCTTTCCATTGCATACTAATTTAAGAGGTATGCATAATTGATTTTCACACAAATATTGAGAATTTTCTATTTTACAATTATTTATGCCTGGAAAGATAGATAAAACATAAGGCTGTATGTAAAAGTTTTTATTATAATAAAATATAATTTTTATTATCCTATCGTTATTAATATATAATCTGTATTTCTATAAATTACTGCAGTTTAACTCGTCGCTGCCATCGGGGCAATCGTTTCTGCCATCGCAAATCCATTCTCGAAATATGCAACGTCCGTCATTACATCGAAAGTTGTTTTTGGTGCAAATCAACTGTGGACAAAAACAGAATTGCAAATTCAAGAAAAATAATAGATACAATAAGAAAATAAATTATTATAATTGTCAATAAAACGAATAAAATTTTTGCCCCGATTCACTTACATCTTTCACGCAACCGTCGTATTCATCGCTTCCATCCGGGCAATCCGTTATTGTATCACAGAACATTGCTTTCGGAATGCAGGTATCATTTGTGCTACATTTGTATTCATATTTGGAGCATGTAAGGCTATGCTGTAACTAAAATAACAGAAAAAGGAGTTATATTGTTTATACTGCGAGCACATGTATGGGTTGCGTTTTTAACATAACGTTAAACAGTTAACACTATAGAGCCGTCAAAATCGGAATTATAGAAGATATTTCCTCTTGGAACTATCGAAAATAATTTTTTTTGTTTTCGATTAATGAAGCGTTATTTTCATATTTATACTAATTAAAAGTTTGTGTCAATATATTTTTTATATTCTAATTGCATACTAAAATTTTACTGCAATTAATTTTGTATCAATTAATTTATAATTATTTCACTGTTCGCGCATAGTTCAATCATTCGTATGTATCATTCTTCTTTGCTGCTATGCAGATAAATAATAGGGAGTTTTTGTGATATCACTTATCCAGATATGGTGAATGTTAAAGTCAGGTTATCTTCTTCTTAATAATTAATTACAAAAAAGAATAATGTAACTTTAGTTGAATATGGATCCATATTATTGCAAAAATACCCTAATAAATTATGTTCAAAGCGAATGCCATCGAAACTGTAAGAGATGGAAAAAAATTGTCGATAAAATTTGAATGATTTCAAAAATACTTTATAATGGTAAAAAATTTTTTTTGTTTAATAAAAAATGAATAATTTTTATTTAAAAAAATATTATAGAAAATGAAAACAATTTTTTAATAATAATTATTATATAATGTAATCTTAAATTCATTCAACTTTTACTGAAAATTTTTCATTTCTTATAATTTCGATAATCGCTTCGAAAGAAACTAATTTTGGAAAACCTATTTTTGTCAAAGGAATGTTTCACTCTTTCAAAGTACATATGAACACATATAAAAAAATATGCGTCTTTTATTTTGGATTAGATAACAAAAGTTAAAAGCTCATCAAAATTGAAGAGAACACTTTAATTCGTTTCGTTGTAAATGCCATGACGACTTCGGCGGTTTAAGATAAAAATGAAAATAAACTGTTTAAATATAAATAAAATTTATTAATTTTATTTTTATAAATCAAACTTAAGAAAAATTAAAAATTTAAAGAAAATTATTAACCAATACAAAAATTTACGCAGAAGTTTTAACAGTTTTTAACATCAGTGAAAACAGGTATAGTTCTAGTTTATAGTTCTAATGTTAAGACATAAGACATTGGTAAATCGATATAGTTTAAGCAAGTGTTATACCACGGAACTATAAATCTCTTATAGGAACTAAATTACTTAAGGAAAAAAAATAACAAGTATTATTTTAAAGGTTTAGACAATTTTTTTCTAAAGTGTTAGTTTAGAATTGTTTTTTAAGAAACTATCCATCGATAAGATTAATTAAAAATTAAATTAAAATTAAATAAAAAAAGTAAACTGCTACTGTTTTTTAGAAGAAGAAGGGTAGATATAGGAGTGTCACCTAGATATAGGGTTTGCGGTTCTAGATTCTTGAAAGCATTAAAAAAAGGGTTTTTAAATAAAGGGTTTCAATATGTAATGCATAATTTAATTGTAAGAGGAAGCTATATTTATCTTAAAAATCTGCATCATAGACATAAAATAGGTAAAATTTTAGGAATGTTACTATCAACAAAAAAAATAACATGAGCTGTATAATACTCATGCAATAATAATAATCACCTTATTATGGCAGATGTCAAATATTTCATCTGAACCATCTTCACAGTCCGTTATGCCATTGCACATCTGAATGTTTGGTATGCATTGACCATTGATGCATTCAAAAAAATCTCTTTTAAATTTGGAGAATTCAGTGTCATATCCAAATCTACACTTTGGTATTTTTGACGGGTAGAAAGATCCTTTTAACACAATTGTTTATTATTAGTATTATCAGTATTTCATAATACATGTAAAGAAAAAGATATAATCTCGAAATGATTTATATTTTAATATTTTAATGCATCAAAATTTTTATATTAATATTATCAAAATATCTTACTACCAAATGTAAAAGAATATAAACTGCATATAAACAGTACCACAAGCCAACGCATGATCTACAAAAATAAACAAGTTACAATAAAACAAATTAGGATTGACTAATTACTATTGTTCTTCCATTTGTTTTTTTAACAAATTCATTCAATATATGCACTATTAATAAGCCACGTATTTTAAATCGCTTTACAGTTAAAGAAATTGGCTAAAATCAGTTGTGACATGTAATACGAATGAATAGACGGGCGAATTTAATATTTGTAATGTAATAAATGTAATCACGAGTGCAGAATTTAAATAAAATTTGTATGAAAAATCAAATTCGAACACAAACGTAATTCTATTTCTTGAAATTTTATGTTAAAACATTTTTATTTTAAATTATATTATTTGAAATATATAAATAATAAATTTAATAAATAGTATTAAATGTCTTTTAATAGGATCCTTAAGCAAAGCCCAAACTCTGATGGAATCACTGTTTTATTGATAAAATGCAACAGATTTTTATATGTGTATTACTGTATTAATATTACACGCAAACATATAAATTTTTGTAGAATAATAGAATTTTAATTTGACATCTAAATTTAATTTCAAGAAATCGACGTTGTTTCTTTATATAATCTACTAGTTTGTAGCCTCAAATTTCATAAGTATCGATTGCAAAGCTTTCGGACCAAAATGCACGATTTGAAATGCACAATTTTAGACGTCATTTGGAAGAGATTTTTATCATTTTAAGAAATGATAAAAAATATTACAATTTCAAAAATTTTTGTCGTTCTTGGAATAACTTCCAAGCTGTAGATGCACATACCACTACATGTATTTTAATTCTGAAGAAGAATTTCCAAATTAGTAAAAGTATAATAGTTAAGATGTGATATTTGTTCTATAAAAATTATTGTGTTTAGTCAGTAAAACAGACGATTTTAGGATTACTTTAATTAAGAATATAAAAAGTATCCAATTAGAACATCGTATTTTATAATGTATTATATAATATTATACTTGTTATACTTACATAAATAAATATAACAATAAATAAATATAAACATAAATAAACAAAAAGCGAAAATCACGTTCTTTTGTATTTTCTTCAAATATATAAGTAATTAAATGTATTTAGCGCTGTAAAGTGGATGTCAAGGTGCACATCTTTATACCATTTTTGGTAAAAAGAAATTAAATGCATTAGTAAATTCTCTCGATTAACATTGAAATTAATAAATTAATGTTCAATGAAGAAATGTACACACATATAAAGTATTTAAAATTTTAATAATGTCATGCTTTACGATGTTAATTTTTTATAAAGCGCGAGCGCGACAGACAACGCATTGGTCTATCATGCCAGAGATTCCGAGTTCGATCTCAGTAGGAAAGAAATATTTACGGTTATCTTCTCTCAGAAAAACAACCTCTCGAGAGTATCTTTGTTTACAGAAATATCTCTCGAAAAAACCGCTGTTTGAAACTCGCATAAAAAATTGTAAGTCCTACATGTTCGTGGCAATTGAATAATCAGCGTGCGCATTACAAACATATGAGAGAGGTATAACATAGGCCAGAGGCCTGAAGAAGAAAGAAGAAGAAAAATAGGAAGAAGAAGAAGAAAAAGAATTTTTTTATAAATATATATAATGTGATAAAAAAAATAGTTTAACACTCATTAATTTACATAGCAATGGTAACATAATTTAACGACTAAGAGACGAGTAAATTGAATATGAAGATAATTAAAATACATTTAATAATCTAATAAAGTTATATACAACGTTTCAGGGCGCAGAGTTTTTACTTGTTTATAATTTAATTAATAGAATCATTAACTAATAAAATAATATTACAATCTTCCATTTACAATTAACTTAAAATAAAATGACAACGAGAGGCCAAGTCATAACAAATAGTTTCTATCAAATTCTAATATGATAATCGTGCACTGAAAAAAGAATGGTTGTTGTAACAATGTAGATAATAAAACATGGCATAGAATTTTTATATGGCTGCAGCAATCAGTTTTTGGTTGTAGCAGCAAATTTTTAGTTGCGTTAGCTTATCAAAATCATATACTAACATTGCGGATAGGCTAATGCAACTAAAAATTTTGCTGCTACAACCAAAAACTAATTACTGCAACCATATAAAAATACTATGTCATATTTTATTATTTAAATTGTTGCAGCAACTAAATTTTTCTTTCAATGTGAATATGTGATTATCCACATGTTTAACGATAAATATAAAAAGTTAAAACTTAAAAATTCTTATGGTAATAAATTTATCGTCCGATGGCGAGAAATATGTTGAATTTAGTATATAATACATATTACATAAGAATTTTTCACTTTATTTTAAGTTAATTTAGTATATAAAACTGTGTAATATTATTATAATATTAATTAATGACTTTATTAAAAAATTAAATTATGAAAGCTCTATGAGATAAAACATTAAATTTTATATATACTATTTTATTAGATTATTAAATGTATTTTAATTATTTTAACACCCAATTTGCTCGTCTCTTGAAAACTATATCATTATTGTCACATGTAACGTTAAATTAATATTATTGTTTTTATTGTATTGTTTTTATTATTTCGAGAGCTTAATTTACATTATCACTGTGTTAATTAATATTACATTTTAAATATCATATAAAATATAAATAGTTTGATAAATATTAGTTACATTTAATTATATATATAATTAATTTTCTTATAACACATATTTTGAAAGAGCGCAATGAGTATTCAAATTTTATTTTAAAAGAAGAAATAAATGTACTCACATAATATAATGTAATCACATAAAATGGAAGTTCTATGTATACGTATAAAACTCAGATTTATTTTTAATAACTTAAAATGAAAAAACTCATGCTTTGACACAGTCGTGATGCCATTTAGAACAATATGTTTAGAACTGAAACGCTGGGTTTAAATATGTTTATTCCAAATTCCTTTCCTCTCTCTCTCACATAGAAACTATTATGATACTTAAAAGTCATTACTGATAATGGTCTAGGGACCCATAACATGATTAGGTTGCTGACTACGATCCATTTCTTGCCAGAAATATTTTGAAGCATTTTGTTTTGAATTGGTAAAATTTTTATCTTCAGATTTATCAATCAAATCTCGAAGCATTGTAGAATTGAATGGATTGCATTCAAAATATCTTCACCCATCAAATTATCTCTAGGTTATTGTCAATGTGCTTGAAATGCTTAAAAGTTGCTAAATTTGTCGCAATATTCAGAAAAACGGATTCCAATTTTGCCTTTCGATTACTGATTTTTATGCCTAAAAGCGGCAAAATGTTTAATCCGTTATTGGAAAAAGCTATTTTGAAATTGCTATTTCGAAAATTAAAAAATCAAACCGAAACAAAGCAAAATGCATTTTAAAATTAAAAGTTGATAAAATTTAGAAAAAAATTTGCTGCTACAAAGTCATCCTCAAAATCATTATTTTTTTCTTCTTCAATATTATTTTTCTTAAAATTTTAACGTGATAATCGATTGATAAATATGTTTTTAACAGATAAAAAAGATACATGAAAAATGACTTATATTTGTATTCCAAAAAAAAGATTAAATTTGTTTAGATAGTGTTATTTGTCGAGTAGTTGCGAACTTTCTATGGTACGCTACTATAGCATACTACTATTTTAAGCATGCTTGAAAAAAAAAACCGATTAATTACGGAGCTGCCAATATCTACAAAAAAAAGCTAAACTAATTTAGTTCGGAATACACTCTGAGAAAGTTCTTTATATTCTTTGCAAATAATATTGTAGAGAATAGAAAATTCCATAATTTATCTTTTATTTATTAAGAAGTAAAAGCTTGTTTGATAGAATCATAATATCACAATACGATAATGCGAACGGAGATATCTTTTACTAAAGGCATTTCTTTTAACGTATTATCTTTTTATATCATTGTAAAATCATTATTGGACCTAATGCATGATTAGGAACGATACTGCGCGGTTACAAAATGTACTTGCCATCTCAAGGAATACATTAACAATAAGTTAAGAGAAATTCAAAATGATGATTTTTTATTACAAAATTTGACTACTACAGTATCAAGCTGCTCCTCGCCTTGATGAAGTGGACTGCAAGGCTCACGAAACGTTGGCATTCCAAGAATCTAGACGGAGAAAACTCGCGAAACACACAACAGTTATTCTTAAATATTACCTATATTATACCAATCAAAAGGTTACCTGGAAATATGAAGAATGGCTAATTGTCTGCAAACATTATTTGTACCTACATCTAATTTCGCACGATTTTTTACCATACAATTTACAACTTTACAGTTAACCGTTTATACTTGTCAACCAATAAAGCGACTGTTCAAAAATACTAATGCCTAACGGAAGATACATCTAAAAAAGAAAGAATATTATTTTAAAGAAAAAAAGGATTAAATATTTATGCAGTTTTTACATCTTTTTAACATGTCTGTTTTAAATTTAACAAATGGATCGATATAGTGCGACACAGTGCGACACAGTGATCATGTTATCTTTATTTCACATTGGCAAACAACAAAGATGTAATGATCCATTGTGTCACACCATATTACTTGTGTTGCTTGTTGGAAGACTGTTATGCCAGAGATCTCAGGTAGAACCGAAAAATTTTCGTACACTCATAGCTCCTCTCAACAGACAATGGCAAACCACCGAAAATATCTTTGCCAAGTATACTTTTCTAAACAAATCAGTTGATAGAAGTATCGATAAAAAAAGTTAATGAAGTGATATCATGGGACGAATAATTCGAACAAAAATATGTATTTTCATGAGAGCATTTCTTCTTTTAAGAAAATGTATCGTCATATTATTGTAAGAGAAAGCGAAAGAGAAAAGGACAGGATACAGATGAAAAAAAAAGCAGAAGGAGAAATGAAGATGGTGAGGAGTGAGAGAATAAAAGAAAACGAAGGAGCGAAAACTGAAGAAAATTGTGAGATTGAAGAAGAGGAAATCGAAAATAAGAGGATGAGTAGTAGACTTAGTGACAGCATGAGATGGGGTGAGAGAATGATGAAGGAAGGGATGCAACCTCCTAGTAATTTTAAATA
Organism: Acromyrmex echinatior; assembly: GCF_024713525.1. Lineage (NCBI taxonomy): Eukaryota > Metazoa > Arthropoda > Insecta > Hymenoptera > Formicidae > Acromyrmex > Acromyrmex echinatior. The sequence goes on from NC_141870.1 coordinate 4,827,121, forward strand.
GGGGACGATTTTCTGATTGACTGTTTTGTATGCGAGAGAATATCATTGCATCGCTCCTGAAAGGCAAGAATATCACGAGATTTATGGGAACTGTAAATAGATAGATTTGTAGATTGGTAGATAGATAAATTTGCGGAGATGAACTTTTGAAATAACTGAAATAAGAGTATAATTATTACTTGCATATTTTTCTATGTGTATAAATACACAATTGTAATTTTTATACACGGCTATAGATTATAAAAAATTTATATATACTATCATTTAGCATCAACATTTATATTAACATTATGTATATTCTTATACATAAATTATCTACTGTATTACCTAATGTATTACCTAATGTATTACCTAATGTATTCCATAACATAATGTAGATCGTTGTTGGTAAATGTACTTATAAATGCAAATATTCAATAGTATTGATAGTTATAACAATAAACTAAAAATATAAACAATTAAGAAAAATTCTAAACGTCATATAAATAATTTTCTAATAACTTCAACAGTTTTTAACACATTAATTCTTGAGATATTTCTCAATATGTATGTACGTAAATAGTTTAGATATACTCAATTATTGTATGAAATTAAATGATAATATATGTATAATTTTTGTTTCAAACATGAACATTTCTTAGCATACACATCATTTGACATTGTTAAACGGTCAAAAGTAAAAGACAGCTCTATAAAATATTATAATTTAGATATAGTAATTTTATTATAACTTTAAATTATTTCGATTGTACAAAATAAATTAATGAATCTTGCTTCTCTGTCTCTTCAATATCTCTTTCTTTCGAATATAGATCTGACCTCTGTTTATTTTCACTATTTTCCATTGCATCCTACAAAAAAATATTAAATATTTAAGTCTATAATAACCTATCTACATCTAAATAATTACGTAAATTATCTTTAATCATAATAAATAGTTATTTCGTGTCATCGCACGTATATCTCATATGATTGTACAAAAGTTTAGAAAAAGCGTAGGTATTATAATTTAATAAATGTAATCACACGTATAATCATAAAAAATAATGTCGTACGTGTAAAATTTAAGTGTAAAATTGCTACTTACCTTTAGATTTAGGAATTTATTATCGATAGGATTAATGTATTCATGCTGTCCAGGAGATAAGCCTGTAACTATTGAGTTGAGTGTTACCTCAACCTCGTTACTTCGATCGTATGATGGATTATGGAAGTGAATACTGCTGCAACTATTAAAAATTACTGTACAATTTTTACATAAAAATAATATTTTATATTACTCTTTTAACGATCAATTCCTATTTAAATTCAACATTAAAATAAATTTGGAACGTACCTAAGATTGTTTATAGGTTTTGATTTTAATCTGTTTTTCTGATAGTAGTAAAAAATGCATAATAACAGAACAATAACTACTAATACAATTATTATTAGGCTATAAACACCACTTGTGTATCGTGCACTTCTCATTGGATTTTTAAATGATATCCGTCCATTATTCATATTTATTGTGCAAATACTATTGGATTCTATCGATTTGCCATCTAAACAAATACACGTTGCATTTTCCTTCTTCAAAACGCACATATGGTCGCAATACTTTTCATCGCAAGGATTTTTATCTACCGAATAAATACATATAATTTAATTTTACTTAATAACTCTATCAAGATTAGTATGATAAGATTTTAAGATAGCTAGAATCTTTAAATATTATATTATACCAACCAACAGGTTGTCTGGAAATATGAAGAATGGCAAACTGTTTGTGAACATTGTTTTTGCCTATATTTATCGTTTCGCATGATTTTTTACCATATAGTTTACAACTTTGCAGTTGACCGCTTGTATCCATCAACCAATAAAGTGATTGTTCATAAATACTGATGCCAAACGGATAATACATCTAAAAAGAGAAAGAATATTATTTAAAAAAAAAAAAGATTAAATTCATTCACGCAAAGTTCTTGTATTTTCTCAATATGTTTTTGTGTAAAAAAAATTAATCTATCAACGTACATTTGTTCTTAAAAACATGCTACGTTGGCTTCCATCCAAATTGGATGATTCAATAGTTTTACTGAAACTATCTAACCAGTATAATTTAGATTTTATATGATCAATTGCTATTCCGCTTACAAAGCTTATATCGGAACCAATAATTTTCATGTCGGCACCCATCATGTCTGTCCGACATATTTTGCTAAATGGCATGTCCACTTGCCACGTTATTTGAGCCCAGAATAGCCATCTATAACATCAAAAGCGATTTTGAATTCTGTTCTTAAACATACTTTAACGACGATATTAATGTCAAATTGATAAGTTTATTAGACAAAAAAAAACAATAAGAAAATTACGAGTGGAATAAAAAAGAGGTACCTATTAATTGAGTCAACTACAATGGACACTATTTTTGCTTTATCTTCTATCTCGACCAGTGTCGCACATTTTTCTTCCTCCAAATTACATACCTTCAATTGATTAATTAAATGAATATTTAAATCACGGCATTCCCCTAATTTAATATTAATAAAAATATACCTTAATCGTATTCAAATGGCCATTATCACTAACGTAAACATTATTAGTAATCCAATCGACCGCAAGTGACTGTGGATGCTCGACAATCTTAATTGTAGTAATTTTCTTTGTTTTAATGTTGAGTTTTTTAATAGTACCGAATTCACCTGCAATTGTTCTTTTGATATTTAATTTAATAATACAATTTTTTTGAAAGATTTTTCCAATTTTTTTAGAGGAAGTTTTTTGGATTTTGTGCTCTGTAGAAATAATCATCATCATCATCAAGAGCGCAACCCAAAACGGGACAGGGCCTATCTCTCATGAGGTTTTCGTAACAATGGATTATTTTCCAGAATTTTTCCGGAGCCTATCTAATCTCCAGCCTGAAGGGATCCATACATATATCCAAACAACGAAATTTTTGTTAGAGAAGTGTTTTTGGCAAAGATACTCTCGGTGGGTTGCCACTTCCTTTCGAGAGGAGACTTCCTTCCGAAAGCGTATAAAAATATCGTAATTCTATCAAGAATCGAACTCGGGATCTCTAGCATAGAAAATCAGTGCGCTTGCTCTCTTATTCAATCTTATAAATTAAGTTATTTATTATGTTTATAGGGAGCATCTCGAGTGGCTTACCGCTCAGTGATTGACTCGCGATTTGTAAATCCGGGTTCGATCTTACATACGCTCGCATTAAGGAGCCGAAAATGACTTCATCTGGTAATTATATTATTTTTATCACCAGCGCCGTTCGGATTCGGCGTTAAATTGTAGATCCCATATGACTGTGTACAATCAGCGTACGCACAAGTATATGAGAGAAGTCAACCACGTTCGAGTAATAAGATTAAGAAATAAGATTGAAATAAAGAAACTAACCGTTACTCCAGTAAATAGAGTTGTGAACAGCGTTCACGTCGAGTCCATTTATACTTAATCCCGATAATGAATAGATCTTATCAATTGAGTGTAAATTAGATGAGATCTTCCTAATATCATTGTCAGTTACGGTAATGAATTCCATTGCCGGCCCTAAATAATCATCAATGATATTTATTGCTTTAAATATTTAATATTGCAAATATTTAATTGAAACCACTTACCGATAGCTTTGCAAGAAACTTTGTTCCTAAGATAATATCCCTCTTGACAAGAACATTCGAAAGAACCTACCGTATTCCGACAAAATTGCGAGCAAATGTCGTTTTCGCATTCGTTTATATCCTCGCAAGAAGTCGCATCAGCAGCTAAACGATATCCATATGGACAGCCACAAACATCACCTTTTGGTGTCTTGTAACATAGGCCTTTACAAAAATTATTTACCATACATGCGATCTCTACACAAAAAAATATAACGCACTCTGTAAATATCGTATATTAACACATATAAAATAATTAAGATATTTAAGAATTTTCTTAGATTTTCTGAAATTCTGCAATTCTTTGTCTCTTTTAATTCATCATCTCTTATTTATTCTTTAAAAAGTAAAAATTCTCTATATAGTTTCTTTTTTTCGCCAAAAGAATTTTTGGCAAGGACAGTTTTTATTAATCAAAAAAGATTAACTACATACGACATTTTCCATTTTCGTCGCTACCATCTGGGCAATCTCGATTCCCATCGCATACTTTGCTGTATGGCAAGCAAGTGCCGATAGAACATTTAAATTCATCACATTTGGTAGATTCCATAATGATCTTTTTACTACCATCGCAATTTTTTTCATCTGAATTATCACCGCAATCGTTAAACTTATCGCATACCCAATTCTCCAGAATGCACTCCTTATTGTCGCAGGTAAATTCATTGTCAAAGCAAAACACGCAATTGTGTTCATCATCGTTTTTAGGACAATCACTTTTGCCGTCGCATCTGCAAGAAAAGAACCAATACAGCGCATTTTAACAGGTGAGATTATAAATGATTTTTTTCTATAACGCTCATAATTATCTGTTTGCATAACAAACTTCACAATTAGAAGACATCTTCATGAAAAACGAGTAAGTTAAAGTTTTAATATTCGTGTGCATTGTTCACCGACTACTCTCTTACATATTTTTAAATTATCAACTTACTTTACTTTTTTAGGAAGACACAAATCAGTGTCGAGACACTGATACTTATCCGCAGTGCAATTAATCAAATAAATTGATTTTACTAAGCAGTGCCTTTCGTCACTGCCATCGAGACAATCGTCGATGCCATTACACTTCAGCAAAAGAGATATGCAATTACCATTGTTGCATTGGAATTTATCATTCGAACATGATGATTTACATGCTTCAAATCTTTCATCCGATCCATCCTCACAATCAAACTTAAATACAAACATATAAAAAAACATTGACATATTATAATCCATATAGCACAGAATTGCAAAAAGAATATTGCTGCAATATTTTCAAGGTTGTTACTTCAATATTGTTGAAACGATATAGTTTGAAGTAATATTATTGAAATAAGCTGTGTTAATAATGCAGTGAGAAATTGTTAATTTGTTTCATTTTGTTTTGACAGTTTTTTTTGCAAAACTGTACTCTAAATTAACAATTATTATTAACATCTGATTTTATAAAATAAAAAGTTACATATAAATATACAAATGCATTAAGGGGGTCTCGTTAGACTGGTGATCTTTCATAAATTTTATTTTCATAAAGAATAATTATTGTAGGTACAAATTTTTATGTGGAAAAAAAGTATTCTAAATAATAAAAACATAAACATTTAGTTTGACGGTTCGCCACGACGTAACAATTTTGTATACATCCTAGCGGCTATAATTCTTGCCTGAATCAAAAAATCAAAAAAGATTTTAATTTGCATAGAATATCATTCTATGTAAATCTAAAAAATTTAAAAAACTATATAAATTACAATTTTATGCGATTATGAAGAAAAAAATTACAATTTTCACTAGGTAGCAGCCATTTTTTTCTGCAAAAAATTTGTTAAAGTTAATTTTTATTTAATTTTTTAAGTTTACATAGAACGGTTGACTAATTAAAAAATGAGCCCTAAAAGAAGTCGAATCAGACAAATACTTTTTTTCTCAATCGTGTACATAAAATTGAAGAAAATGCAAAAAACTATTTCAAGAAAAACGCGTTTAAAGTTTTCGATGTACATATACCCTGTATATACAAGCACTGAATTTATACTGAAGAACTTCGAATTTCGCTCTAAAATTTTAAGGACATATTTTCGAAGAGTTGTACTATCGATTTATGAAAAAAAAAATCGAATTTTTTGATCCTCTAATGTAGGAGACCCTTTTAAGATAAAGTATGATATAATTGCTACTTACATCGCCGTCGCATAGTAATGACTTCGATATGCAAGGAATCATCCCGTTGTGACATTGAAATTCATCTAAAAAGAATTTGCTCTTAGAATGAATAAACGCACGATTGCGATTGTATAAGTATAGTCAAAATACATTCAGAGATATTCAGGGAGATAAAGATTACAGGTCATTCAGATATTTATTCTATCTTCACATTTAAATATAATTACGAGGATGGACAATAAAGTAGAAAAAAAATTGCAACACTTGTCACTGTAACTACCACTTGTGCATTTCGGTTTTACGCAATTTTCTTCGTCCGACTGATCAGTGCAATCGTAATGCCAGTTACAACGATTTTTTATACTGACGCACTCGCCGTTCGTACATGTGAATTCATCTTTCTTGCATTTCTTATTTTTGTGGCAGTCTATCGTCTCGTCTTCACCATTCGGGCAATGTACGTTACCGTCGCACCTAAATAAATTATAAGATTTTAGAAATATTAATAACATATTCTACATTTATACATATGAAATCTTTAAGAAGAAAAAATGAAATAGTAAATACTCCTCGGGTAGAAAAAAAGTTAAATGGAAAATTTTGAAAATATTGAAAGCAAGTTAGTTAATCTCGATAAATCCGCATAATAACAACCATATTAAACCATTATAATTATTGACATATCGATACTTTCAGTTTATGAGTTTGTAATTTTTATTTATAATTGATACGATTATAATACTGATAAAATATCGATAAAAATACTGATTAAACGTACACATTCTCCTTTTGTATACAGACGTTGTGCTCGCCGCATTTAAATTCATTCTTAGAGCATTCATACACAACGCATGTTCGATTGTTACTTGATAGCGACATTCCGGGAGGACAAGCACAAACCTAGCAAATGATTATCAAATGAAAATATTATATTAAATTTCTTCGATAAATAATATAGTATCAACATATGGTATTGATCAAAGTAAGGGTATATCCACATAACTTGCATAGCCGCATAAACGCATGCATAAAGAAAATGATCTAATCGCATTTCTCTTATAAAATCGCATGTAAAATGTGATTGGATAATTTTCTTTATATTATATACTCCAACAATATTAATTATACATTAAAGGCATTATATTCGTCGAATAATTAATACATGATTACATCGCCTACACAGGAACACACACACATACAAAAAACTTGCATACTTACAAATGAAGTAATAGAGGAAAGCAGACAAATGTGTGAGCAATTTCCATTATTTTTCTGACAATCGTGATCCTGTTTAGCATCTTTTCGCAAAGTTATCACACGCGGAAAAATTGTTGGGTAATAATCTAATTTATTGGATATATCTAAAAAGATATTTTATAATTAATTAACAATCCTACGTATACATTGTATTTTATTAAACAAAAGAACTCACGCAATATAACATCTTTATGATTCAGATTAGAAGAGCTTTTAAAATTTGTCGAGTACAATGTTGAATAATCTGAGTTTTTTTCATATTCAATCCAAAAAATATTGTCGTCTGCGACAGTAAGACTTACAGGTTGTCGTAATCCAGTACGAAGTAAACGTGCGTCTAAAAATAATTTAATACTTTCATAATATTTGTACAAACATATCTTTTCGTAATAAAATATTGACATAAACTTTACAATATATTTTTATACTGTATAAAATTTTAATTTATTAATTTAATAATATATTTTAAAGTTCACATCTGAAATTTAATAATAAGATTTAAAACTTAAACATTTACAAAAGTAAGAATGCAAACCTTCGGCCGACAAGATATTCAGCGACAAGATATTACCAGACATTTGATCACTCACGAAGAGCATTTTACTGTCTCTATCGTAGTACATTGATATTACTGGGCCATGCAAATTATCCCTGAGTAGTTTTTTTTCACCGAGTCCATTCATTTCCATCTCATATATACAAAATCTCTCAAATGTGTGATCAGAGGAAAGTAGGTTTTTAAACGCTACGTACATCTTGCTACAATACATACATAGACATATATATATAAAACATCTATAAATTCTCTAATCTCGTGGAGTGAAATTTCGAAGAAACTGAAAATTTAACCCGTCTTGAAAAAAGAATGAAAATATGATCACTTTTGTTCAAAAATGGCAAATTTTCATTTTGTTTTTGGAATAAGATTTACTTTTTTGAAATAAAATTCACTCCAAAGGAAATTTCAATCCTTTTTTTGGAATATAATTCCAAAGTAGATGAAACCTCACTCCAAAGAAGGAATTGAGATTTCACTCCTTCAGAGTGAATTTTATTCCTAAAGAGTAATCTTACTTTAAAAAGAGTTAAAATCTGCCACTTAAAGACAAGAGTAGCTGTATTTTCACTCTTTTTTCAAGATAGGCTAAATTTTTAGTTTCTTCGAGTGAAATTTCACTCCACGAGATTTAGACAGTATATATTTTATTTTATGACTGCTTTGTTATTGAATACTAATAACTATTTTGTAAATAATAATTGTAATCAATTCAACACCATACCTTTCTTCAGGTACTAATGTAATATAGTAAGGAACATATTCCTTAAAATAAAAGACCGTCATTGCCAGAGTTTTTACGTTGTATACGTTGATAGAGTTGCTTGGTATATTTGTCATGTACAAATTATTACCAATATGATCAAATGCCATGCTAAAATAAGAAACATTGTGCAATATGGTGTTTTTAAAAGTATCGCTGACTGGATCGAAGAGTACGATGGTTTTCTCAAATTGTTCCGTCACCACACAGCATATTACTTGGCCTAAATAAGTTTTAATTGTAAAAGTTAACATTAAAGACTATTAGATTGGAGTTTGTAATATTTTTGATGAAATAGCAATTCATTCATATACCAGAGGTCGGATCAGATACTATATCGTGAGGAAGTAATACTTTCGAGGCTATTCTTGTTTTCAGCTTTCCCAACATTCCATGATAATAGTTTGTAAATATCGTATCATGAAGAATCAGCAAATTCTTCGTCACCTCTAAAATTATAATCTCATGTTTATTTAAGAATATATGATAAGCATTCGTTGTTATTAATATTCCAAATTTAATAAGGCAGAATATATTGTCCTAAAGATTTAACATTTTTCCTTGGTTTTTAAACAAATTTACCTTGACAAGTATGATTGTCGACATTTAATTTTTTATCCAAAGTACAAGCGCATGTGTATCCGTTCTCCTGATTTAGCATGCACAATTCAGAACACGGATTAGAATGACATGGATTGTCAACCTGAAATTTAATTAAAAGATAATGCAAACTTTTTGCAACATATTCTTCACAAAGTAAAAGTAACTTCATAATACAACTGCGTACTTTGGGCTTTATTGCTGAGTGATCGATGTGCACACTGAAATGTGAATGTTGACCAAGATGTAAGAGATTCCAATCCTTTCCAGTAAATTTATTGCAGGACTCTACTGATTTGGATTCCCAGTCGCTCCAATACAATTTATTTTCAAAGACCGCCAATGAGAATGGATCTTCTATTATATTGTGTAGTACAAGCTGCGAATAATTAAATTAAATAAATATATATCTCAATGTATATAATATTGTACTTTAAAATATTTTATAATATAAAAAAAGAAACAAATATTAACTCTTCGATCAGTTCCGTCTAAGAGTATTGTTTCGATTGTCTTTGACTTGATATCCGCCCAATATAATCGATTAGTCGGATAGTCAATAGTTAGACTTTGTGGCGCTTTTAAGTTTTTAGAGACGAATATACGGATGTTTTTGCCGTCCATTCCCGCAACTGCTATATGTGGATTAGAACTCCAATCACACCAATATATTTTCCTATAAACAATGTAACAAATACTTAATACATTTCTATTTGAGTTTATGTCGTTATAATTCTAACTTCAAAAATTAAAAAAAATGTAATGTTTGGTTAAACATTGAAAATAACAATTATCTTATCAGCACTTTATAAAATAATATTAATTAAATTCCATTTGTAGCAAACAAGACTCCAGATACAATAATAAATCAATTAATCAGACTTTGCCTTTTTTCTTTCTCTTTTTCTCTCCTGATTTTTTTATAAGATTGTTAGATTATTAAAAAATAATAAAATTTGTTATATTTACCCATGAGTTGGTAATAAAACAAGTCCTGTTGGTTTCTCAGTATCATTGATTAATATGGTGCAATATGTGCCATCGTCTTTGCAAACTCCGATACGATTATAACCGGTATCCGTGAAATATATATTTTGTGTGATCCAATCCACAGCTATCGTCGATATCTCCTTCAAACCTTTATACAAAAAAGATGTAGAAAATTTATAGAAGATACATATAAAATAGAAAATTACTATTATTATGTATAATCTTTATTTAAAAATTGACTGTTTTATAAAATACTTACTCTCTAAATCTCATAGAGTGAAATCTCCTCGAAGAGACTGAAAATTCTAGTCTTCAAAAAAGAGTGAAAATACTCTTGTTCAAGAATGCCAGATTTTTATTCTTTTCAAAGTGAGATTTATTCTTTTGAAATAAGATTCGACTCCAAAGGAGTGAATCTCACTTTAAAAAGAGTGAAAATCTGCCACTCTTGAACAAGCCGTTTATTTTCATTTTTTTTTCAAGTTTTCTCAATTTTCAGTTTCTTTGAGTGAGATTTCTTTCCACGAGATTTACAGAATATTCAAAGAAAAAAATACTCATTTTGTCTTTTTTACACAAATTAGTATATAATTTTGAATATTAATTTAATATTGCAATTTCGAAAGTATATGGACCAGTAAACCAATCAAAACAGATGTTATTATCTATAATTTAATAAAATTGATTCCCTTCTAATAGATTATTAGAACGTTTCAAACTATACAGCGTCTTTCTCGTAATGTAAAAATAATTAATAATACAGGAAAATATTATGGCATGACAGTTAAAAAAGAATAAATAAATATTAATGCTATTTATAAATATTTATTAATATTAAGCTATATTTATGTTATTAATAATGTTATTTATAAATATTAATTATTATTATATTATTTTTACATTACGGAACTGATGAAAACTGAAAACTTTATTCAAAATATTTGATATGATATTTCATATAAAAAGTAAATTTTTTTATTTTCGTATGATTTTTTTATGGACGGAGACATTGGAACTTTCTATTTATGCATATTTCAGTCCTGTAAAAAAACTATCAAATTGGTTCGAAAATTTTAGTTGTATTATAATTCATGGCAATTGCCGTCATTCCAGCATCCACTATGCGCGCTTACCCATCATCACGATGACTTCATGTTTATTTTGAGGAGTACTTCTTACAATGACTTCTTTGTCTTTTTCGATATCCGACCAATATATGTGGTCGTTGTTCATAGCAACACCGATCACACGATTTAAGTGTTTCGCAATTATAAAAATTATATGCGAATCGAGATACATGCCAATAATTTCTGTTTTTGCAGAGAAGACTATCATAGCCTCGCCAGCTAAATTTTAAAGAAAAATTCGTATTTTTTACAAAATTTAATGTCAATCAATATGCCGTTACACATATTCTCCATAATTTACCAATCGCTTTGCAGGTTTTTTTGTCCTTCTGCAAGAAATAATCTGTTTGACACCTGCAACTATATGATCCTGGAGTATTTATACATTCTTGATCGCATACACCATAAATTTGACACTCGTCGATATCTGCGAAACAGAAATTTGTTAGACAGAAATGGAACATGATTTTCGCATCGTTATTGCTTTTATTTATTGCAATTTTACCTGTACAAGTACGGTTATCATTTTGTAATTGATAACCCGGTTTACAGAAACATATATTTCCTTTAGGAGTTCGTTTGCATTCATGATCACATTTTACCGAACAACTGGATGTACCTAAATAAAAATAAAAATTAAATATAATTTAACAATATAACAAATCATGCAAAGATTATATCACGAAAGATTTAAACACATTAAAATAAAGGACAATATAATTAAAATTTGTTGCAAAGAAATTAATGCAACAATTAAAATATGTTGAAATATAACGTAGTACTCACAACCGACTTCGTCTGATTTATCACCACAGTCATCCTTTCCATTGCATACTAATTTAAGAGGTATGCATAGTTGATTTTCACAAAAATATTGGGAATTTTCTATTTTACAATAACTCGCAGATGATGTTTCATTTGCGCCTGAAAAATTGCAAAAAAATATAAAAGAAAGTTATTGTACGATAATTGTTATTGTACGATAATTATAAGATATAATTTTTATTATCCTATCGTTATTAGTATAAACAATCTATATTTATAAAAAATTACTGCAATTCCACTCGTCGCTGCCGTCGGGACAATCCTTGCTACCGTCGCACACCCATTCGTTAAATACGCAATGTTCGTCAGCACACTGGAATCTACCACTGCAATTTAACTGTGACAACAAAAACAAAATTACTACTCGAAAAAAATAATGCAAATAAAAAAAGGAATGGGGATAATTATTAATAATACGTGTAAAATTTTGCACCGATTCACTTACGTGTTTCACGCAATCGTCGTATTCATCACTTCCATCCAAGCAATCCTGTATTACGTCGCAGAACTTTGCTATCGGTATGCAATTCTTATTTTTGCATTTATATTCATGTTTGGAGCATTTGATAGAAGAATCTGACTAATTATAAGATAACAGAAAAAAGTTATATTGTTTAATATTGCGCATACCTATATTATGTTGCGCGTTCTAACGTAACATTAAACAGTTAAGAAATAAGCCATTATCTTTTCGATTAAACTTTATTCAGGCATTGGTATACCTTAAGCAAATACTATACTACAAACGGAGCTATACTTCTTATGAAACTGAGATATAAGGATTTAAAGATGAAGTATTATTTAAAAAAATTTTTCTAAAAGACTAAAGAATTTTTTTTAAGAAAATTATTCATTAATAAAATTAATTAAATAATTAACAAAAATGAAATTTAAAAAGGAATAAATTATTATTTGTAGAAAGAAAAGTATGCCGACTAAATGTACGACTTATTGAGTATACATATCTGCAGTTCCAGATTTTTGAAAGCATAGAAAATTTTAAAATGAAAGGTAATGCGTAATATGTGATTTAATTGTAATAAGAGAAGCTATGTATATAATCTATCTTAAAAATCTATATCACAGACTTAAAATCGATAAAAAAAATCTTTCAATAAATATGAGCTGTATAATACTCACGTCGCTATAATCGTCGCAATTTTCTTCATCCGAACCATCTGTACAGTCGTCAGTTCCATCACATCTATAGGAAAGTAATATACATTGTCCATTGCTGCACATGAATGAATTCTTACCATACAGATTTTGACATTTTTGTATTTTAAAATTGGAGTCCAATCCTTATAACATAATTTTCATTTTTCAGTATTTCGGAATACAAGTAAAGAAGTGATGTAATTCTAGATTGATGTATATTTTGACACGTTAGTGCGATGCACAATTTCGAACAAAAGGTAGATATGTATAAAAAAAAGTTAATTAAGAATAAATCTAATTAAAAAAAAGTTAAGAATAAGAATAAAATTTTTGTCGTGTCAGAATATCTTACCATTAAATGAACAAGGATATAAAAAGCTGTATATAAATAATAGTACTACAAAACGACGCATAACCTGTAAACAAAAAATTAAAATTTAATTGTAATAAGACAAATTAAAATTTACTAATTATTGCTCTTTCAATAATTATTTTATAAAGTTGAATATATGCGTCATTAATAAACCCTATATTTTTAGTCGCTTTATTATCGAAAAGATTACTTTTCTCGTGATATGGTGATATAAGTAAATGGATGAATCTTAAAAATGAATTTAATGTTTGCGATATAATAATAAATAAATAATCATAATTCATATGAGGAAATTAGATAAAATTTGTATGGAGAATAAAATTTGAGCATATTCTAAATTCTGTTTTCAGAGATTTTAAAATTAAATTTTTCTTTTGTAAATTAATAAATAGTACTACAAAAAATTCTTTAGAAACTTAAAAAGAATTTAATCAGAAATTAACATACAACATTGTATCTTGTAATATAAAATATTGTATATGTTCATCCGGTTCACACACATCACGTACAAATAAATATAACATAATACAAAAAGCAAGAATCTAATTTTTAGATAAATTAAATATATATTTTCTTTAAATATATTAGTATTCAAATGCATTACTAAACTTCTCGAAATAAAAATTGAAATTAATAAGCTGACTCAGCAAAAATGGATATATATATAAAATGAAACTTTAATAAATACCATGTTTTAAAATGTTAAATTTTTATAAATATATTTAAAAAAAATAAATGAATGAAATTAATATTAAAAACTAAATATTTAAATATTTAAATGTAATGTATTACATATTTAATAAATATGTTATATTACGTTTCTTAAATATTAAAATATAATATTTTGTCGGAACAAATATATTTTAAATATTATACAATGTAAATAATTTGATTAAAAATAATTACGTTTATAATTATAAATATTATATATTTAACTTCATTAAAATAATGTTAGAAAGTACACAAATTTTACAAAAAAAATAAAAACGTACTCACACTATAGTAAATGAAAGTTTTTATAAGTATATATAAAGGCTCAGATATATTTTTGTATCTTAAAAGAAGAAAACACGTGTCTTGAACCGGTCGCGACACTGTTTGAAATGATTCTGAGACGTTAAATCTGAATATATTCGTTTATACTTAGTTCCTTGTTTCCACCACACGGCAATTATTAAGGCACTCAAAGGTCGATGCTGACAACACAGAGGCTGACAATACGATCATTTGATGCTATAATATTCTTGGATTGGATAATTAGTAAAACTGTTTCTTCTGGTTGATCGATCAAATGCTTCGAACATTTGTACTGTTAAAATAAACCGCATCCAAAAATTATACTTTCATAAATCACATATAAATAGACACCTGTCGTGATAAAATATAGGAAAGAATTTTATTACTTAATCGAATGTTATTACTTAAGATATTTTTTTTATATAGATATTTTCTATTTATTTTCTATTATATTTATTATATTGTTATAGATGTCTACGCAAATGAACATGGAGATTGTGATTTTATATTTGAAAATATCTATTATTATATGTTTAACTTTTTTATAACAAATCAATAACAAATTAATTTGTTATGAGATTTTTTGCTGTATAGCAAATAAATGTATATAAGATAAAGTATGTAAGATACACATATTTGATAGAAGACACGATTGTATTTCTTTACAAACTAAATTAATGAATGTAATAATATTTTATGAAATATTTCAATCTTGCAAAATAATAAATTTTATTATTAAAAAGACGTATTTGAATGGCCGGTGGATATATATAGAACATAATGAGGTGCTCATTAGATAGTCTACAAGACGCATCCTACAAATAATCTCTAAATTATAACGCAAGTAGTTTCCACGATATGAACTCATTAAATAAATTTCAATGTACGCAATTTCATTGATTTTTATTTGATTTTTATTTACTGAATTCTTTATAATTTTAATATTTTAATAATTAAATTGTTAATAAATTCTTAATAAAAAAAATATTAATGATGAAAATGGATTAATCGATAGATTTCAATATGCAATTAAATAATATTTTGTTATTATTCATTTACAATATGATTAAAAAATTTCTATCAGGGATAAAATTAATAAGAGAAATCATTAACTAATACCTAATAGTTAACTAATATTCAATTTTAATAATTTAGAAAAAAAAGAATTAATTATTAAAAAAGTATCAATAATAAAAAGATACGGATGTTGAAATAAAATTGGCGTGAATTTATTTTTGCAATTAATATTTGTACTTATATTAATTATTAATACTTTATTCATATTAATTATTAATACTTTACTATTATCAATTATCATATTATTATTTTATACCTTGTAATGATACAATTTATAAAATTTGTTAAATTTTATTAAAATATCGATTTAATCTTTATTATAATTACAAATATATATATATATTCCAGATGTATGAAAATTTTATAGGAATATCTAATAGATTGGAACAAAAATTTCAAAATACATGAAACTCAATGTATAGAATGATAAAGATTTCTATTTGTTGAATTGACAAACATAAAAAAATGATATATTGTTGTATAGAGATAAATGATATTGGTCTCATCATTTTTACAATAATTATTTTAAATGAGACGGAATAACATTAATTTATTAATTTTACAGATATAATACGTACGCATATCTAAAAGACATCATACGACGTCTTTTAAACACGCGGATGTCTGAGAAATCGTACAGATGTAAAAAAAACTATCGAATATAAAAAAAATTGATAATTCGTAAATTATCCTAGTGAATTATCCTCATATTTTTTTGTCGAGTGGTTTCGAAACTACGCTACTGCTTGAAAAAAACAATAGCCGTTCGAATGCACGGCAGTCGCCAGTCGAGCAGTGCCATTTTGCTGTGTTTTGCTGCTGCAGTAGAGGCTCAAGAAGTTCTCTGTACTCCTTGCGAAGCGTACTCCTTATGGTAGAAAATTACAGAATTTATCTCAAGGAATATGCCGCGTTGTTTACTAAGGTCAATGGCACGATATCACAAGACAGACAAATGTAACGAAGGTATATTCTTTTATGAAAGCATTTCTACTTTTACGAAGATATATTTTCTTGTATCGTTGTAAGATCATTTAGGCACAATGTTTTAACAATTGCTCGCCATATGTTTCTCTAAAGGCATTGTTGAAATTACGAATTGCTCGGGATCGTTACTTCAACCTTGATTGTCATCACAATAATAAACAGTTCGTAAATATCATGCCTCGCGTGTCTTATCTTCACGTGATCAACTTGAATTCTGATAGAGTCGGGTAGAAATTACTTTCCTGGCGGAAAAATTTTTACGAAAAACTACATGGATTGAGACAAGATCTTAAAAATTCTTATTCATAGATATTCGTAATGGGATGAAGAGTAGCGTTGTTTGTTTGAAAAATCAAGAAATCCTCCGAACAACGCCACTCTTCGTCCCACTACGAATATCTACGCAAAATTAAGAATTTCTAAGATCTTGTCTCAATCTATGTATTTTCTGTACTTTTTCGTAAAAATTTTTTTCCGTCAATGTTGTTGAGAAATAAATATCAAAAATATTTTTTCACGAGTATATAATCGTAGTAGTGATATAATAAAACGAATATATAAAAAAATTTCTACAATTTTCTTGTTTTATTTAACCAATTGTATCTTTATTTATCTTGCTGGTTATGTGATGGAAAAAAAAATATATTCTTTTTAAACACAAAAAAGACACTTTAACATTTCGAGATTAATTACTGACAACTGTAATAAATGAATTTTAATTTTATGTAGAACGAAATTTCTGTCAAAACTTATTCCAATTTGTTCACTTATTGCAGCATTACTTTCTACTGTTCAAAGTAATAATAAATCTTTTCTAGAAACGCTTTAAATCTCAATTATTCCGGTAACAAATATCGTGCTTGCTTCAGATGAAGGAAAATCGATTTTTGCAGAGTCCGAATTCCCGTGGCTGCCACCATCCACGAGTCTCAAGCGAAAGAATCATACGAAAGATACGACGTCAAAGATAAGCAATATCTGGACCTGTTCTGGGCTCCCCATTGTAACTCGTTACAGCTTCCACAAGACCAATGGCGCGCCATTTGATGCAGAATTGAATTTAGATAGCCAAAATTTTGAGAGTGTACACCATGATGCATCGATTGACGGACACATAAAGGATAACAATGGAAAAGTATCGACGATATTGCTCGATGGTGTGTCACGATTTTCCTCCAAGGCAGAGGGATCGGCAAGTCCGGCGACGCAGACGACAAATACAGAAAAAATCACTGGCACGATAAATCCAAACATCATGATCAACGGCTGTGAAACACAGACCCTCTCGCAGACTTTGTATTTACTGCCGAAACAGAAGCACGAGTCGACGAATGCAGCTGAAGGTAAAACGACATCCACTCGGGAAGGCTGGAAGAAAAATAAAACAATGCACTACTGTCCATATTGTCACAAAAGCTTTGATCGGCCGTGGGTGCTGAAGGGCCATTTGCGTCTACATACAGGCGAGCGGCCTTTCGAATGTCCAGTTTGCCACAAGTCCTTCGCTGATCGGTGTGTACAACAAAATTCCCTGCCTAAATTTAAGACTTTGATGTAAGAACGCTCCCGGATTTTATTCCATTGACGAGAAATCTAGATAAATTAAGAATTAAGCTGTCGTTTTGGTAAGAGAAGAGAGAGAGAAGCAAAAGTTTTAGTTAAACGTTAAAAAGCTAAACTAAATCTGTGAAAATCTCCAGGATGAGAAAACTATAATCCTAATTCACATTTTATCCTATCACCTCTCGTTCTGTTCAATTGTCACTGTTTGGAATGTTAATTATTATCAAGAAGTGTCGTTATGTGATTAATTAATCTTCTTGGGATTATTACAGCTCGAATCTTCGCGCACATCAGAGGACACGTAATCATCATCAGTGGCAATGGCGCTGTGGTGTCTGCTTTAAGGCTTTCTCGCAAAGACGCTACCTGGAACGCCACTGTCCTGAAGCCTGTCGCAAGTATCGTATATCCCAGAAGAAGGAGATCGTTTGTCCATGAATGTATATTGGAAAGGACGCGACCAAGAATACCGGCGGTTGTTAAAGGCTGTGGTCCATTTATGCTCGTTTTCATCAATGATTAATTTTAATCTTTATTCAACTTATTCTTCATTTTTTTCTAATTCTTAGAGAACTAGAAGAAGATGAAGGATTAGTTGAATTGAGATAAAATTTAATTTACATTGAAATAAGCATTAGTTTACAAATGTTCGAAGCATTTGATTAATTATCAGAAAAAAGAATTTTACTAATTAAAGTGGTTCTTTAGTAAATCAAGTTATCATAGAAATGTTTAATTTTTTTATTTAATGAAGTTAAAATACTGAAATTGATGTGTGCAAAATTCTACGGTAATTTAACGATAAAATAAAAGAGAAAAGATGTTGAAAATGTAATCTTTCACGTATAACTTAGTAATAAGGCTTGCAGACACTTCTTTGATTAACTGCATACAAATCTTATCATAGACTTTACTAAAAAACAAGATTGTAATAGTTTAAAAAATTATGATTTTAATGGTCACAAAAAAGTAATAGATCAATGGTCATTCCAGAAAGATATTTACGTGCATAAACTTGCATATGAATTTAATCTCGAAAAGTAAATATAATCTTATCTTGTTTTCGTTCGATGAAGATGCTCTTAATTTACTATCGTTTCCATACTATGTTTCATACTTTTTAAGATATGCATATAGTTTTAATATATATTTTATCCAAATTATGCAGACATTTGTAATTTTAAGACCCTGGCGAGGCATCCCAAATTTTCGACACTTTACTAAAGAATCACTTTAAATAATCAAAGAATATTTCAAAATATTTGTAATTGAGATCAATAAAAGGAAGGAAAGAAGTACTTCGTAACATTTGTAGATTGCATGCATAGATCGCAGCCAAAGTTTCAACGATATGTGTTGCGTACCAATGTATTATGTTATAATGTATATGCCATTTTTGACGCGAGCATACGTTATATAATTAAGCTTTGCCATGCTTTACGTTCCTCAACAAAATTTTGGTTTTTTTTTAATGCTTTTAAAAGATAATTTTATGCGCTAATTATTTTATTAACATGATAATTCAGGTTCAAATTGACTAGTGATAGACGAAAAATTTGTACTCAAGCTATAATAATTGCATGAAGTTATACTTTAATTTATGCGACATTCAATGCGACTTGAATCGTTTCTGAGAAAAATGTTAATGTTCGATTTTATATTTAGGATGTCAAACAGCTATTTCATTGCTTATAAAATCTTTAGATTATCTGAAATTAGATTTAAAATAATCTTACATTTAAATTGTTTAATTATTTTAAATCTTATTTAAATTTTATATACATTTAAATATAAAATTTAATTA
Organism: Acromyrmex echinatior; assembly: GCF_024713525.1. Classification (NCBI taxonomy): domain Eukaryota; kingdom Metazoa; phylum Arthropoda; class Insecta; order Hymenoptera; family Formicidae; genus Acromyrmex; species Acromyrmex echinatior. The sequence continues at coordinate 4,847,037 of NC_141870.1, forward strand.
TTAATTTGATAAATATAAATATTATATTATTTTAAACATAAATAAATATAAAGATTATATTATTTTAAATCTAATTTTTTATAATTTCTTATAATTATAATTTATTTCTTATAATTATAAGATTTGGCTAATAAAATAATCGTATATATATCTTTGCATATATCTCTTTTTAAATATTGGGTCATCTAAAAAGTATCGGTACTTTGTCACTAGATATATGACTATCAACACACATCTAATGACAAAAAACCGCGGATACTTTTTAGATGATCCAATATAAGATCTTAATTATATAAAAAATATAATCTCGAGATTTGCTTTGGACTGGATGAAATCTCAATCCTCCGCCAGCAATGTTCGAATTTAAAAAGCATTTTTTGAACAGCTATCTCATCGGAGTTGCTGTCGTGGGCTGTGTAAACATGCAAGGATAAAACGACGCAATAGCGTTGACAGTGCAACTTGAGATGTAAGCAGTCCGAGAGCGAAAGCATCCATAATGATTGCGTTCAGTAGAAAAAGTAGCTTTGGAACTATTATAAAATTCTTTGATGTGATTGGCTCTATCCTTAGTTCCTTACTGGATCTAAATGTATAAATCAGTCATATAGAATGAGTGTTCGGTCTGTAACTTTATCGCCTGTTTTGCTGATTTTAAATGTAATTTATATGTAACAAATATGATCTAGTTTCACTTCGAGCACTTGATATTAACTAGTAATTTTATTAACTTTCTATTAAATTGTCTTTAAATTAAATTAAATTAAATTTCAACAATGTATTTAAAGAATAATGTATTAAATTGGTATAGTATGCATCAAAATTTAATTATAAATACACATATCATGTATATATATATATATATATATATATTTACAAATATCATCGAAATTAAGATAATTTAATAGAAAGTTACTATGGTAGATATCGTATCACAAGTGCACGATGTAAACTAGGCTAATTATTTTTTTCTTCTTTTTTGACAGAGTCAAAATCTTTTTCCAAGATTAAATAAGTATACTGCATTAATATGTGAAGTGGAATTATATCAAGAATGAAAACAATTGTTTCAATTTAGATCTTTATCATTTCTTAATCCAATAATCCAATACGGTATCAATACCGTAATAAAATTTATTTGATATAAAAACTTTTTAATCTGTACTTACGAAATTGTGATCTACAGACTATAAATAATTTATATGAACGCAAACAATGTGGAGTTCTTAAAATTAGACTTACGTCTGTTTATACCAATGTAGTTTAATTTTAATTTCAATTCGACAATATAACTCTTCATCTTTTTCTAATTCTAAAAATTATAAAAAGATGAAGAGTAATTAGTTGAACTGAGATTAAAGTTAATCTACATTGATATAGAAATGAAAATTAGACATTTAGTTAAAACGCTGTTATTTTGTGGAAATTTATGTACTTATATATGTGCGCGAGATATTGCTATAATATACAATATAAAGATACGTCGTATTGAACCGTCAGAAGCGAGAAATGACACGTTAATTTTTGTTACGTGCCATTTGTAAATATTCAAAGACAATTTGAATGAAACAAAATAATGAGATTACTTTAAAACATTTGTAAAAACGGAAACACATTATGATTATCTCCCTTGACAATCAGTAAATAATCGTAAAAAAAGTGATAAAAGACACGTGTAAGTTCAAATAGATTATGCATACGCATTGAAAAGCATTTCATGTGCCTTTTATAACTTTATGATTATTTACTGACTGTCAGGAGGGATAAGGATAGCTTTCATCCATTTTTTAGCGAAATTATTTAAAAACGATCTTATCATTTCGTTTTATCTAAATTGTCTTTATTTATAAATGACACGTAATAAATTAACGTGTCCTTTCTCGTGTCGCTTCTGACGCGTAACAATTCAATATGGCTGTAACTATAACTCAGAATTAGTGTAGTCTTAATAAGAGTTAGGACAATGTAGTCGCAACTTTTGATTGATTGCCAGAATCCGCCATATATAATAGTTAACCGCTAGTTTCAAATGAATTGCAATAGTCAACACAACCGTGAATTACAAGCAAATTGCAAAAAATCATGTATTTGATGTTATCCTTCATATTTCCGTCATTATCTGACGCTGGCAGTATAACATTTATACGATATTTGTTAAAGAATGTTACTTCTAACGATACATGCTCATTTAATTGAACCACCGACAAAATATTATCAAAGACCATCAACTCTGGACATATTTTCGGTGGTATAAAAAGGGCCCGAAGGTAATTGAAGAATTGACATTATCGATAATTGATATAAATTTACCATTATCAACATAAATATTTGACTAATACATTATTAAATTCATAATTTTTTATTACATAAATGCTCCTAAATAAATATGCATACTTGTAAAGCTGTAGTATCCTATATATTGTCGAAAAAAATTACAATTTTTTCTCTGCAGTTACTATCTTTGTTGATAATCAAACTTTGACGATAACACTGAAATCAAAATTTTAAAGAAAAATCAAGTATTATTGAGTTCTAAATGCATAAATACATCTACTAAATTAATAAATCATAAAATTAATGCAATATTATCAGTTTTTAATTCTTTATTATTTCAATATTCACAATTCGACGCGAATTCTCATAAGGATTGGTCTTTAATAATATCTCGTCAGTGATTGAACTCAGCTATACGTTTGACGTTTCTATAGTCTCTGCAATATTTGGCTATTAATGGCGACGGTTTGTCTTAATTCTTATTATAGGAACATTCAGGAACCTTAACTGTTAGGGCCATTCCACATTTCTGTGATAAAGACAAACGTAAAATGCGATTGGATGATTTTCTTTATGCATATGTTATGCGACTATGCAAGTTTGTATGGAATGGCCTTTACGTTTAAATATAAGACCAGTTATATAACCGGTTTATTGGTTTAATGGAATATTTAATTTATTTAAAACTAAACTTAAAAGACGATTTTGAAGATATAAGATTGGACTATGAATTGCACTTTTGATTTCGCCAGCAACACGTCTTCCCTTCCATACCTGGCACACGGAGATTGGTCAATTTCCGGCATACAATTCGAACTACGTGATTCGTGTTACAAGACGTTGCCGGGTCTGTTCTCTATACCGCAAAAGCTTAAACACAATAGGCACAGGCAACAATGAATAACGAGCCATCTAATTAGAGCTCTGGTGTGTAAATTCGATATTATATTCCAGAGCTCTGATTGGACAGTTTATTACTCTCTGTGCCTATTGTATTTAAGCCTTATTACGTTATATTCGCCGTTTTATCTGAAATCAAAACACAGGACATATATACGATTGAAGATGGATTGAAAAAGGGAAAAGACAGAAGATACGAGGAATTCAGCTGTAAAGAACAAATCTGTTGGTATGTTTTGTTCTCCGCAATCGATCGCAAGTTTCTCATGAGAACCGTCTTAAAACAACGCCTGGCGGACGATATTCCATAGTCGTTACGTTATCTTGTTTCTGTTATTCTTTCATGGTACGGATCGTGTACACCGAACAAGCAATAATCGTCGCTCGCATTCGACGCAGTGCATCAGTCGGGATTTCGAGATACTGAAAGCGGAACGCAAATCACAAGTCGCAGAGACAGACCGAAAGACTGATAGTCGGGACCGCGTGTTATACACGAGAACGCTTTTTTTCCGAAGCGTAACGAGTAAAGAAGCGATAGAGGTAGAGCGAGAGGGAGAGCGAGAGAGTGTGAGAGAGTGTGAGTGTGAGAGAGAGAGAGGGCGAGAGAGAGAGAGAGAGCGTGAGTGTGTGAGGAGAGCGAAGCGACAGCGCGGCATTGCACCGTAGAGGAAAACGGTGCTCCGACGCGGTCACTGGCGCTGCGAGAAGTCGGCGAAATCATTGACATTGGGGAACGGCCATTTTGGCGTGTTGTTTCTCACCGATCGAGTGCTCGAGGCGTGCATACATACACACGGAATCGACGTCCATTCGTTTTCAAGGTAAGTGAGGAACACGCGGACGAAGGTGCGCGTCCACTCGCGACTCCCGCATTCCATCGTTCCCGTCGACCCGGCGTCTCCTCGCGCTAATATCAATTGATTTCGGCGCCGGGCCTTAACGATATTTGCCCCGAGGGCCTTTCCGTTGCCTCTCGAGAAACTTGCCAGCGTGAAACGAGATGTTCCAGTCGCGATCTGACCTATAAAAAAAAAAAGAGAAAAAAAAGAAACCCCCTTAGAGCGATTAGCGTTCGTTGAAACCACGCGGGAACAGAGCGAGCTGACCACGGTATATTTAACGCGCAAATCGCATTCACGAGTCTGACCTTATCGACGGTTCGAACGGTTGCGCGTTTGAAATTCCCCCGAATTCGACGAGCGGCGTATCTGTTACCGTTAATTAAGAGCAAACTCGCGATTAAACGAGCAGCGATACCTTCTGTTGTCGTTTCTCTTTGAATTTCTGTACCTTCAAAGATTAAGTTTCATCATTCGGAGATATAACGAGATAAATTTTAATATCGAGATTGTTCCTTTGTTTCTTCGTCGCGTACGAGTAAGACTTTGAATACATTCCGCACACAATACGTTTCAACCATATGAATCTTGAAGCACTGAAAGCCTCTCCTTTTTAACATATATTATTTATTGCACGATTAAAATGAAAGTTTACTTGAATCTATAATCTTTTTGTATACTTTAAAATTAGCTTATATAATTCTTTCTTTCTATGACCTGGTTGCACCAATGTTACTTTGACTGTTGACTTTAAGCAAGACTTAAATCTCTCTGTCTCGTTTTAAAGTGAAAGAAAGACGGAGAGAGTTTTAAGCCTTGCTTAAAATCAAAGTAATGTTGATGCAATTGGGCCTAAGGGGATTAAAATAGATTAATATATTATATAAACAGCTATGCAATTTTCATTTAATTGTTTAATAAATTTTGTGCTAATTAGAAGTTACAAATGAAAGAGAAATCAAATTTTTTGTAGCACAGTTAACTGTTTCATCTACAAAGTATTTATACTTGTGCCTTCTATATCCAAACACACAAAAACACTTGGCATATTTGAATGTATTCATAACGAACACAGTATCTAAAGACATACAGTCACTGTAGGTCAATTTTGTTTGGTTTTGTTCCCCTTCTGACTTTCTATTCAGACGTTATTACAAATTTTGATACATACTTTTGAATATGTTTATAAGATCAGAGCTGTTATGGTATAATTGTTAATATAATTAATATTATTTATAAGGCGTGCAATGCCTTATCAATATAAATATTTTATAACGGAAAAATACGAATTGACAGAAAAGCATAATAAATGAATGTATGTGTGGCATTAAATTTTACAAAAATTGCACAAAGAAATTATTGTGATAATTTTAAGTAGTGTACATGTATATATATGTATATATATATGTATATATGTGTACAGATAATGATGTTTTCTCTCTTCTTTTTTTTTGTCAGGAAAAGATAGTAGACATACTACAATATTTCCAAAATGATGACCGAAACGCATATGAACTCTAATCATATGTTAAACTCTGGTTTATCTAACAAATCAGAGATAGATAAAATGGATGATGTAGGTTGGAAAGCGAAATTAAAGATTCCACCAAAGGATAAAAGAATTAAAACAAGTGTGAGTTGATACAAAAAAGTTGATATAAAGGTTGATAAATTGAATGAAAATTACTAAGTAAGAAGAAATTAATAAATTTTTATATTTTTAAATTTGAATTATTCTCAATTTATTTCAAACGATAAAACAATTAAAATAAGTATCAGTTGATAAAAAAAGAGAAAAGTTGATAAATTAATAAATTACTAAATAAGGAAAAATTAATAAATTTTTATGTTCAAATCTGGATTATCTCTTAATTTATTAAAAAATTTTTTTTTAGATAAAAAATGAATATTTGAAGAATATAAAAACAAAGAGCTACGAGTCTAAGATTAATCGTTGTAAAATAAAAATTTTTTAAATCGTTAATAAATAAACATGTCATCTAGTTAAAATGATAATGATCCAACAGGGATCGAAATGTTTGTTTTGTTTTGTTTGTTACCGGCAAATTAAAGTTTATATTTTAACTAGATGACATGTTTATTAACGGTTTAAAAAATTTTTATTTTATAACGATTAATCTTAGGCTCGTAGTCCTTTGTCTTTGTTTTTTAAATTTATTGAGCCTTATTACTGTTATAGTTGAATTTTTGAAATTAATTAATTTTACTATTATCTCTGTAGATAGAAATTCTTGAAAGCATTCAAGTTTTTTAAATTGAAATTTACTTTTGAAATATACATTACAGGATGTTACCGACACACGTGGTAACGAATTTGAAGAATTTTGCCTAAAACGTGAATTATTGATGGGAATTTTTGAAAAGGGATGGGAGAAGCCATCACCGATCCAAGAAGCTAGTATTCCCATTGCACTTTCTGGTAAGGACATCTTGGCACGTGCGAAAAATGGAACTGGTAAAACTGGAGCATATTCAATTCCAGTGCTGGAACAGGTACGATAAATCGGCGAAAGAGAAGTATGATAAAGATGTTTACTTGAAAAAAAATTTGTTTTGAATGTTGTATGCTTAATGTCATACATTGCTGTTTTAGGTTGACCCAAGGAAAGACGTAATCCAAGCACTGGTAATTGTGCCTACAAGAGAATTAGCACTACAAACATCACAGATTTGTATTGAGCTCGCAAAACACATGGATATAAAAGTTATGGTTACTACTGGAGGAACCAACTTACGAGACGACATTATGAGGATTTATCAAAAAGGTAAGATATCTACAGTAAAGTGTAAATAATTTATCAATAATCTGCATTAAATTAATTTACCGATGTATAACTCGCGTAATTTACACTTTCAGTGCAAGTGATAATCGCAACGCCAGGAAGGATCCTTGATCTAATGGAAAAGAATGTAGCAAATATGGAACATTGTAAAATTCTAGTTTTGGACGAAGCAGACAAACTGCTGTCACAAGACTTTAAAGGAATGTTGGATCATGTAATATCGAGGTATGTCTGTACAAAAATACATTTTATTTTACACAGAATTTCTTTATTTAACCATACACTCCTTTTATGGTAGATGGATATCTATGACAGGGGGGTTGCCACAAAACTGGAAATCAGGGAAATATCAGGGAAATTGAAAATGGTCAGAGAAATCAGGGAAAAGTCAGGGAATTTTGCAAAATCTGGAAAATTAAAATTCTTGGCTTTAAAGAAGTTTAATATGCGTACTTCATATCTACGCAGTTTTGGAATACTACCAACTTAACAATTAAATACAAGCAGTGTCAGCAACACTAATAGTAATTTACATAGATATGTTAAATTGCTTTCTCAACAAAATATTTGATTTCCAAATCGGGACAAAAATACAAAAGAATTCAAAATATTGAAATCATTAGGGAAAATTATGAAATTTTATTCTGGAAATTAGGGAAAAATTATGGAATTTTAGGATGAGACATTTGTGATAATCTTGTAAGAATATGCAGAAAAATATCTCAAATTTAATATTTTTAAGTATGAGAGACAATTAAAGTTGAAGCAATTATAACATGTTTATTTCATGCACTCATACTTGTAATGCTACATTTTATATTTAATTAAATTGCCTGAAATGTGAAATGTCTTATCGAATTGAGGTATGTTGCAACATATTCGCATTCTCTAGTGCGTCAAACTGACTAATCAAAGTGACTAACTTTAATTGGCTCTCGCATAAAGATTTACCAAAGTTTTACTATTTATTTCATTCGCAATTTTAATTTATGTTGTTACCATACTTTCCACTGGGTATTATTAAATGTAATAAATTTTGCTAATATAGAAATGTTTACTTACGTCATACGCGTAATAAAATACTATCAGTTATTGAAAATAACATTTATACTACTCACTGCTCTTTATTGGTATTACTTCCTGATATTTATTAGTTGTATTATTTTCCTTATAGATTACCACACGAACGTCAGATTCTGCTGTATTCAGCAACGTTTCCTTTAACTGTGAAACAATTTATGGAAAAACACTTAAGAGATCCATATGAGATTAATTTAATGGAAGAGTTGACTTTAAAAGGCGTAACACAATACTACGCTTTTGTACAGGAACGACAAAAAGTTCACTGCCTTAACACGCTATTCTCCAAGGTAATGTTAATAAACTGAATTTAATTTTAATTTGATGCATGTATTCAAAGTAAATGTATTATTAATTTATATATTTTATAGCTGCAAATAACGCAAAGCATAATCTTCTGTAATTCAACGCAACGTGTCGAATTGTTGGCTAAGAAAATAACAGATCTTGGATATTGCTGTTATTATATACACGCGAAAATGGCGCAGGCACACCGAAATCGCGTATTCCATGATTTCCGTGCAGGATTATGCCGAAATCTCGTAAGTTAATCAAAAGATGTCCACATTTTTACTTTGCAAAATCTTATTTACATTTTAACTATATACGTAATAATTACGTTATCTGTCAAGTGATATACATACTGAACAAATTATACTAGTGTATCTATATGTGATTCAACTGTTTATTAAAATTTTTATTAAATCTAAATTCTTTTTTTATAGGTGAGCAGTGATCTATTTACTCGTGGTATTGATGTTCAAGCTGTGAACGTCGTAATCAACTTTGACTTTCCGAAGATGGCAGAGACATATCTGCATCGAATCGGCCGATCTGGAAGATTTGGCCACTTAGGTATAGCAATTAACCTAATCACGTATGAAGATCGCTTCAATCTACATCGTATCGAACAAGAGCTTGGAACAGAAATTAAACCTATCCCAAAGGTGATAGACCCCAGTTTGTATGTGGCGAGACCAGAAGACAATAATAGTATGGAAGAGGGTAATGTGTCCAAGTAGTTTCGATGCACTGTGGTAAAACGAAGCTTTACACACGCTCAAAGAGTTTAAAGTGTGTGAAAGTGTGTCAAAAAGTGAGTTCACTTGTAAATAAAGCGTACTATGTATGAGTAATAATGAGCTGAGTGATTGAAGTGTCGCGTAAATGTCGATGCGAATCTTTGTACATAAATACATTTAAATGTACATAAGCTAAAACAAATCAGAGTCAAGCCATTATCAAGATGCACAATATGTAAACAGATATGTGAATAACATAATAATCAATCATTGCATTTTATCATAACTGTAAATATTACATGCGAGGACATACAATATCGTTTTAATAGAGGATTTTTATACAACGGCTTCATTCTTCCAGTATTTTTTTTCTTCTGTTGTTCTTTAACGATGAAGAAAAAGGGCATATGATTTAGAAAATCTATCGGGCCAATCTCACCGAGTACAACATAACGATTCACGTGCTCATTACTTTTGTACTGTCATGCATATATATATAAATTGTCCTTGACATCAATAAGGTCGTGTATATATATAAATATATATAAATAAATTGCCCTTAGCGATTTATAAAATTTGGATATATTAAATATCAGTTGTAATATTTGATCATGGCTTGATTTTGCTATTTGTCAAGATTGTAATACAACTCTGAAATTCAAATCACTTGTCAACACTTAAACTGTCTCTTTTCTGTTTATTCAACAGCTAGTGAAATTTTCTTTTTCTTTTTTTTTTTTAAATGCAATTTGATTTTCTTTTTACCATGTCGTGATTGAGAATCAGAGGTTGTACAATTGACTAGTTTTATATAATTATTTTTTATAAAGAACTGGCTGGTGGACTCTCCACAACAATAATAGAGATTCTATGGCTGATGCTGATAATAATATATGTCCAATCACAGCCTATATTTAATTATACAACAGTTTATCGGGGGCTAAAATTGAATTTAACAAAAATTGTGAAGGTTGCTAAAATTAATGGAAATGCGCGAAAGACGGAATACATGAATCGCAAGTGAATGCACATGAAGACGCAACTCACACTGGAATGTGAATGTAAGGTGAAGCATTATGAATGAATACTCTATCTGTCGTGAAAGATAAAATAACTGCCAAAGTTATTGTATTGATATCGACATAGAATCTCTAGAGATCTCCATAAAAATATGGATAAGCACGAAGAAGAGTAAAAGAGGTGCAGGAAATTAATGTTTCGTATGCATGACTATACTTAAAATTTAAGAATTCGAAAGCCACCAGCCAATATGACTTAGGTTTTTGGATGTGAAAAGTATGGAACAATCTGCGCTACTAAAATATTTCATATTTGAGAGGAAAGAATCCTCTTTGAATGGAATATTGGTGATACAGAAGCAGGTTTAAAATGTATTTAGGGCTGTAATATCAGAAACTGTGAGCTTATCACGGGAAAAACTGTAGATAATAGATAAACAGTAATGAGTTAACTGCTGACACAAAAAAAAGAAAATGAAATTGCTAACAATTGGACATTTAAACTGATTTGTATAGAATAGTGATCTGGACGAATGGTTGTTCATGCTCGCTGCCTTCAACCTTCGACCAATATACGTAATTTTTGTTTATAGCGACACCAAGTATATGGCTTAAGTTTGACGCAAGTTCAAAATACATTTTCGAGTTCAGATATATTCCGCGAGTCTCCATTTTCGTAGAGTACAATCGTAGCTCTGCTAGTTAAATGTCAAGAAATAGATTCGCATTTTTGTGAAATCTAATGTAAATGAATATATGCGTTATCATACTCACGAATTAGCTTATCATGTGCTTTGCACATTGTCTTGTGGTCTTGCAAGATAATTTATTTCGCATATACGACTCTACGATTCTGGAAAATTTATACATTCTTGATCGCAAATGCCATAAATCTAACTCGTCAATGTAATATGAAAAAAGAAGTCTTTAGGTAAACATCATTGCGCGATTATCGCTTTTGTTTACCACGGATTTATAAGTTGCAAAACAATCGTTTATCGAGGATTTATTGCAAAGCGAGTTTTTAGTTGCAAAATGATCGCAACCGGGTAATAAGTTGCAAAATAATGGCAATTGGACGATGAGTTGCAAAATAATCGCAATCGGGTAAAATTGCTAAATCACAACTGAATTATAAGTTGCAAAGTGATCGCATTTGCGACTTATTACCCGATTTGCAGACATGTATACGTGCATTCGTGATCTATGCGCGATTGAATGAAAAAGGGGTAAATTAATGTAATATAATGAATCACGCAAAGATTATTGCGTGAAACGGAAAGCAGTACTATAATTGAAATACGTCAAAATATGATGTACCAAACCGCGTCTATTTTATTTTAAATTTCTATTTGCTTCCTCGATTGTCTTTGATTCGGCAAAATTTTTCTAACAACGTATTTAGCTACCGTTATAACTATAGGGGCAGATAAATATCGAATAAGAAGTCAGTATTGATATTGCAACAACTTTGTTATCGGTAATGTCCATTAACGATTACAATCGGATAATCTACTCACAACACTGTCTTCTACTTAATGGAGATAACGAAAACAAAAATAATCTGCCAGATAATAATGGTGCCGTTGACCACATATAATATGAACAACCAGAGCAGACCGGAAGACCAGCAATTATATCTGCTACGATTTAATAATTTATTAAGTTCTTTTTTGTGTCACTGTTGCAAAGATACTGTAATGAATTAAATTAACGTGCGATCTTGTTGATCAAATGATCTGTCGCCCACTGCATATTAATTTGATCAATCGGAATCTCATCTGATTGCGTCATAGTCTAATATTACGGTCCCTCTTCATTTTTATTATCTACTTAATATATAAACAAAACGTAAATGGGTTCAATGTAATAACAGTCGTTTCGCCAAACAATTTAATCTGCGAAATGTTCCCATTTACAAACTACAAAAATTTGCTCTTATTCTATTAGCTTCTATTGTTTTGCTTATATGGCGATTCTTTGAAAATTTTTTTGGCAATATTACGTAGACTAAGAAGAAAATACTTAGTCTTACTGTGCTGTAATTGGAAACATCGATAGATCCATTGTATGGAGTCTATTTTGCGAAATGTATTTTATTCAACTTTTGAAAGAGTCAATTAGCTCGTACTAATACACAAGCATAAAGAATCTTTCATTTTTTTAAATAAGAATTTTACAAACTATTCTATATTATAATCAAAATTATTTCCTAATACTTCTTAATGATTTCATAATGATCGATGCACGATGTTTGTATATTTCAAAGACTTGTAAACAAAAAATCCATTTATTGATATTAAAATTCTATAAAATTGCGTGCTGTACTTGACTCTTTCTAAAGAATGATGTTTATGCGAGGTATATAAACTTAGAAAAAAGTGGGCTTAAAAAATCCAAAAAAAAAAAAGAACATTGATTAGCAATGTTATATGAACAGACTGAAGAACGTGGTAATTTTATAATCTATTCTCTCTTGCAGCCGTACTTTATACATATATTATCGTTCTTATATTCCAAATTACAGACGAGTATCCTTTTTGCGAAAAAAAATGCTGGAAAATAAGTTGATGCCTGTTTCGCAGCTGCAAGTTGCCAAAGTAAATATTTTTTACTTTGGTATTTTTTACCACGTCTTCATGTTTGATTCATGAAATATATCCAAGTGCGGTTTGCAACCAATCTTGAATATAACAAGGAGTGCCCTTGATATGAAAGTAAGCGAATGTAATTCGTACGACGTATAGAAATACGATTTCGGAAGTAAATGTGTTAACATCCGGGTAACGTGCGAGAATTGTGTAGGACTCTCCAATTCCATCCGGGGGAGGGTAAATTCTACTTCTCAATGTCTACGATTTAAATCGTAAGTGTGAAGGGGAACATCTTGAGAACGAGCTCTCTAACAGCATCTCGTAGATCTCGTACCTTCGCCTGAATTATTTCCATTGGTTAACCCAATGTGGCGAGCTGTGTGCAAGCACATTCCCAACAAACGAACCGAGAATCGATCGCATCGAAAGTTTAACATCTAAATGAACAATCCGCGTTCGAATAACATACGCAGCTCGATTAATAATATTGGAATTAGATCTCCAATATACGTGAAATATAAAAAAAAAAAAAAAGTATAATTCGTTTGAAATGTAAAACAGTATCAGTTTATCAACTATCCATGCTTACCGTTTTGTTAAAGAACTTATTATTATATACACTTGTTTATCAAATTGCGGAATCAATCATCCAAATGGCATACCTGATGAACGGCTACTATAATGATTAATGTGATACTATTTTGTTATTATTAATATTATTGCTACTATTATTAACGAGATATGAACCAAGATTTTTCGACAATGTGTAACGGACATCGATTTATTTTGTGACGTTGAAATCTGAGTTTCGGTTATTCGTAAATTATACAAGCAGCATAAGATTGCGAAATTTTTCTTACATATCTTTGCTGTGTTTAAATTTTATAATTGATACAATTAGGATTACATAATTAATGAAACAGGAAAGTGCGTCCCTAAAGAATATGATAAAATGATTTCGCGATATTATGCAACTTGCATATCATTTACAAATAACTCGCGACTCGTGCGTAATTGTGCGCAGATGAAATACTTTTCCTGTATTTCTGATTTTTATGTGCATTTGTCAAGACAATTATTCTCGTTAGGTGTTACCGTTTTTTTGAAAGCAATCCGTAAATGGTATAAAACAAAATTATTCAAAAAATTTTCTTGTTCTACGTAACGTTATCATTTTTCTTTCTCCAAATTGTAAAGATGGGTTTGCGCGTGACTATAAAACATTTTTTTTTTATTTGTCTTCGCGATTTTGTTAGCACAAACCCATTCTATAATGAGTCGTATGTCAATTTTGTTTCCTTGAAAGGACAGAACTGTCTCTTAATAAAAATTCTGTTTCAGTACACACGATACACGATTTTTTTTTTTACATTGTATAACCCGAGATACTTGATTGCGTCCCAAGCTTTTTTTCTCTTACGTAAAACGATCCCGTCTCATGTGGTCTTAAGATTATTAGATAAACAGGGCGAATTTTTTATGTAACTTGAATTTTCAAGAGTATGTCGGGAATCGAGAGTATGAAGTTTGAAATTTTTTAACTACTAAAGCATTTTTTACCCAGAATTTTAATTAAGCTGCTACTGCACTATTAAAAACATCGCCTTTGTTTAAATTGTATCAATATACCGTCATTTACAAATTAACATAAATGTATTATATATATATATATATATATATATATATATATATATATAAAAGAGAAGATTGTTATGTGCGGATATACAATATTTTGCCACTTACGAAGATATTGTCGCGAAGTCTATGCATTATTTAGTCGTATTTCGAAACATCTGTGGACACTTATTGTTATAGTTCGCAATATATTTTGTAGGTATATCCGAGGATTATTGTAGCTAATGCACGTTTAAGCGGATTACGTCAAATGCGACGTTACATGGAGATATCGAAGTATCCTTATAATACGGCTCATATTAATTTATCGCTAGACGAAGTATGCATTTTCCTCTAATCACGTTTAATACTACTTAATATTTAACGTTCAATACGATTTATTGGATAAATCGGTATACAATTTATCGGATAAATGTGGTAAACAATTTTCATCCTAAGACAAGAATACTGTTGCTTTCGTTTCGATAATGATGTTACAATTGAAAAATTCAGTAAATTTATCATGAAATATCATAGCAAGATCATCGGTGACAGGAATATTTGTAATAACCTTAGCATGTCTAAAAATTTACGTCAACAAATCGAATGTAAACGACGAGAATTATTCGTAAAAATAGTAATTTTTTAAATTAATTTTAAAAAATTGAAAATGTAATGTACAGAAAATCATATATAGGATTCTCGATGTCGAACCGTCAGCAAAAGTAAAAGAGTACCATGAAAAGCATTCACTATCGAAAATGAAACACGATACTTCAATACCATGGGATAAGCATCCGTATTTCGATACTATTGCCGTTATCATAAGCCTCTCCAGCTCTCCATCCTCCGCGGCTCTTTCAAAAGAGAAGGAGGAGGAGGAGGAGGAGGAGAAGAAGGAGGATCTGTGGAGAGCAGAATCCGTGTGGAGAACAAACCGACATGGCTCGAAGAGTGGGCGGAGAAGAGGGCATAAGAATTATGCTGTCAGACCCTTGGCGCGATATAAACGCTAGGCCGCTATTGATTTTAAGTAGTTGCTTAAATAGCGTCGTTCGGCCGTGCCACCATGGCATCGTCAGATGCATCGCGCCCAAAGAGAAGACGCGTTATCGCCTCTCTCTTTCTTCCTTATCTTCGCAACGCCTGCAAATCCACCTTCAGTGAGAACACTCGACATCACACGTTCTATATTTTCACATTCTCTAACCATATTTATTTCTCCGCATCTCATTTTTATTGTTATTTCAATTTTATTTCAGTTTTATTTACAGAAAATCATTCATTGAATAATTCCCCAGATAGCGCATAATATTTATGAAATATTTGTAAGATTTATTTTGAACATTTTATAAATATTTTTGTGTGTTTTAAATTGCACAGATCATAAATATTTATTATAAATATTATAAAATCGTAAATATTGCGGTAAATGTTACGAAAACTACTTAATACGACATAATTCAAATAAAAACATATCTTCTAGAAATATAATTTATTTATGTTTATCATAAATATTATTGACAATATATAAAACATTTATTTTATATTTTAATAACATCTCGAATAAAATTTTATATGAAATAGGTACAAAATGTTTATATAATATTTAAAAAAATAAATAATAAAATTTATGAATATTTATCATAAATATTCAGTATGCACTGTCTGGTTATTATTACATGAAAAAATATCATATGCAACTAAGACTATGGTCTATTTGTGTTCATTTCTATCAATATGGATTAACTAATCTAGGTTTATTCTTTATCTTTTTCTAATTCTTAAAATTAGAAAAGTAAATTAAATCAAGATTAAAGTTAATCTATATAGAAACGGGCACTGATGCTAAAAATGTTTCGAAGCATTTTTTGATTGGTCAATTAGTGAAATTCTTTTTTCGATTAGTCAAGCAAATAAATCGCAGATTTGTAATATTTATATATTTCTTTTTCTAATATTGTTGCGAAGCCCGGAAAATGACGAAAGCGGGATTTGCTTTTACATCATCTAGAAAGGTGATGACAATTTTCATTGAATCTTATCCAAGTCCGATCCATTTATGTAAGTGTATGCTGCTTTAAGATTTTCTCTGTTAAATTAATGAATAATTCATCACACTAATTAATTAAAAACGTATTATCAAAGAATACGATTAACGTTTTTATTTTAGTTATTTATTTTTCCTATCGGTCGATCAAGTTTCAAGAAGAACACCTACATTTTTGCATACACATCTCCAGCTATGCTCTCTGGCTGGCGATTCAAATCGTTTATATCAATTTTACCGATATTTTTAAAACAAACAAAACAACAGGTCGATTCTATTTATTTTCATAAAGCATATAAAATGAAATGACGAAAGAAAGCACAATTCTCGGTCGTCGGTCCTCTTCCGGACCGATTGTATAAGATTTATTTTCTCGTTACTTTGGATCATCCCTTCCCTTTTTTCTTGAAAGAGAGAAGAAGAGAGAGAGAGAGAGAGAGAGAGAGAGGGAGAGGAAGCGAGAGGAGGGAAGAAGGGGGGAGGGGGAGAGGGAGAGAGAGAGAAGAACACGTCGCAATTTTGCCGACAACGGACGGGCAGATATCGATTTAGACAGCCAATTAGGTCTAAGAGGTCCTTCAGGGAGAATTTGTACACGACATACTACGAATCACTTCTCCATCTCGTCCACCACCGCTAACGTGTCATTCTTCTCGCCGCATAGCGAAACCCAGCCGTTCCTCTTTCTCCCGCCCTCCTCTCTCTCTCTCTCACTCCTCAGCCGAATCCCATCTTTCTATGGTCGTGGCTCTCTCATTTTCTGAATTATTTTTCCACGAGTCGTTTGCAGGGTCGAGACTCTGGAGACTCCGGGGGAGAAAAGAGCAAGGGGGAGAAAAAGAGAAAGAGAGATTCGTACGGTCGAGGGAGTCCGTATGCCATACACATCCCTCCGACTCGAATATATAAGCGACGACAATGCGACGATAGCGGTGAAGAAGGATACAAGGATGCTATGTGGAAGAAAACGGTGGTATAAAGAAACGAGAAATACCCTGACCCGTATTCCTCTACTTCTATCTTCGCCGCCACATTTAGCGCACTAAGCGTGGCCATCGAAGTGTGTGGGCTTTAGGACCGATCCCCGGGACGTCCGTTAACCCCAGATTGGGGATGTGTTTCCCAAGCCTCGAGATACGAAAGAATGAAGATGTTTTCAATTATGGTGAATGATAATGAATAAAATATTTATCTCTCTGTTACTTCTGTAAATTCATCACGGAAAATATTATATCTTTCACGGCTTTTAACAGATCAAATGAATTCCCTCCCAACAGTCCAACGATCTCTTCTGTTTCTTTCTAAACATTTAACTTAAAGAGAGCGAGAGAGAGAGAGAGAGAGAGAGAGAGAGAGACTATTGTTAAAATTTAAACTTTCGATGTCTCAAGGAAGCGTCGCTTATTTGTACGGCATGAGAATTGGGCAAGCACGCGTTTAGCGCAGAGTATGCGACCGGAATACGGGATCTTAGGAGACCACGAATTTCGCTCGCCACGCGGGCGGAATTCTACGATGGAATTCTACGATTCTAGTAGCCGATATCGCAGCCGGGTCGGCGGCGACACCGGGTGCCCTCCACCCCGTAATCTGGCAGTGCATTTAACCACTTTGCGAAATAGCCGTATATCTCCTCGCTGTGACGTAGCATTCGATATGTCGAGAGTGCGGGATTCGGTGGTGAGATCGGCAGAACGGAGTGGCGAGGAAGTGGAGAACGGGGGGAGAAAGTTCCCAAGGATAAAGAGACGCGAAGCACCGAGGCTCTCGTGACGGGGATGAGGGAATCCGGGGAGGGGGTGAGTATAGCGACGACTACGATATGCGCGCGCCCCCGTCATACCCGTTTAGGGATAGAAGGTGGTCCCCCGCCCCGCGACCAGGGTGGGGTTGCCTGACTGTTGGTAGGGGATAGAAATGCTCCCGATTCGACTCGGTGTGTAGGGCGCACGAGCCGACTATTGCCGCTGGGGGTTGGAAGTGGGGATTTGTTACAGGGAGAGTATCCATAGGCAGCATAGGGGAGAAAAGAGACAGGGTGGAAATAAGACAGACAGAGAAAGCGCGTGCGAGAGAGAGAGAGAGAGAGAGAGAGAGAGAGAGAGAGAGGGAGAGAGAGAGAGAGGATGTCGGGACATTGGAGAACGTACGCGCGCGATTGCAGAGTACGAGGGGTGGTGTAGACTCGAATCACAATGATCATGTGTGTGTGTATGTATACGGGGTGTCGTAAAAAAATTCAAACTATGATGCCTTCTCTAATGATTTTTTAGATTATTTAATCTTAGTGGAAATTTCACTAGAGACTTAATTATTTTTCTTTACGTTTACTAAACGTTGTAATATTGAGTCGTCAAAAAAAAAAAATTCTACTACTCTGATCTGCTAAAACTTCTAAAGTTCCTCTAAAGCTTTCAAACAGTTTGAACTTGATCTTTTCAAACAGAAAATTCATTTCGATATCTTGCTATTATCTCTCAAGTTCTTTCCAACCACCCTGTAGCGAGCGTGGAAGAAGGGTGCGCCCTACTTCGCGTCGGCGTTTTCCCTCCCGAGCAGCCCAGCATGTACAACGGAGTGAGGGGATGCCAAAGGGTGCGAGGGGACGTTAGCAGAGTACGGGCGTATGGACGTATGAAAGGACGGAGAGAGACGGAGAAAGGACGACGCGAGATGAAGATACGAGGAGAGGAAAGCCGTGCGAGAGGGTGTCTCTCTGTTTCGCAGCCGGGGGTTTCGCAGTCTCGCATTTCAACAACGACGACGCCGAACGTCGCTGGTGTCGCCGTCGCCGTTTTTTCCCTCGAGTAAGGGAACGCGCGCGCGCGTAAATGTGATAGATAGAAACGTAAAGAAAGAGAGAGAGAGAGAGAGAGAGAGAGAGAGAGAGAGAGAGAGAAAAGAGAGAGAAAGACGTCGACAGATATAGCGAGTAGGAGAAAGAGAATAAAAGAGAAAGAAAGAGAGAGACAGAGACAAGGGGTACACAATAGGGGAGACACTCGCGAACCCTCGTACGTTGGCCCCCGCACAACGAGGAGAACAACGTTACGCTCGGCTAGCACGACGGGGTACCTCGTGAGAATTCGGGTATCAGAGGTGCTTCCGTAGTAGTAGCGGCGGCGGCGGACGGTGATGTGAGTGGTAGCGGTGGTGGCCTGGTGGTAGCGGTGGTGGTGTCGTCGCTGGTGGTAGTGGTGCGGTTACAGTCGATACGGCGTGGTGGAGGCGTCGAGGTGCTTCTCGTCGGCGACGACGCGAGTGGTGCACGTTGGTGGACATAGATTTACGTAAGAACGACGACGACGACGACGACGACGACGACGACGACGACGACGACGACGACGACAACGAGGATGATGATGATGATGAGAGGTTGTCCGCCTTGCTCGTCTGTCTAATAGTGACATCGTATGTGCTGGTCGCGTGTGCGCACGTGTGACGCCGCCAATGGATACTCGACGAAGTGGCTGATCGAAAATCCGAAGGGACGTCCTCGGTGGTTTGGGCTCGTCGAACGGAGCGCGCGCTGCTCGCGCAGAGCGAAGGCGAAGGCGAAGGAACGTAACAAGTACGTGATAACACCGTAAGGATAACGAGTGTTGAGGAAGGATTTGCGAATGGACGAAACGGGTCCGTTCAATTCCCGTTTCGTTTCCCCTTATAGTTCGTTACGGTGCGCGGTGAGGATTCTGGAGCGGGCGTATAAATTTCGAGGTGTACGGAAGGATCTGCACAGTCAGTAAAAGGGGAATCGTAAGGAAGAGAACGCTGAGGAGGAAAGAAGGAATACAAGTACGAGTACATGGAAAGGAGGAGGATGGGCGTAAGATCGCTCCCCAGAGGCTTTCGTGTACGGAAGATGCTTCTCGGCCGTCATTGAAACGACGCGAATCCCGAGTGTCGTCGGGAAAGCAAGATACAGAGAGAAAGAGAAAAAGAAGAGTCGCGAATCGAGTCGTGGGACGACCAAAGTTCGCTGACGACGACGACAATAACGATCCATCATGGGGGTTTCGGTGTTTCTATTGTACGCGGTGACGGTACTCGGTGTGGCAGCCAGCGACAATTGTGCCGACAAGTGCTCGTGCAAGTGGAAGAGCGGGAAGCGCACGGTGGAGTGCGTGAATCGCGACCTGACCAGCATACCGGAGTGGATCGATCCGGAGACCCAGGTGCTGGACATGAGCGGCAACAACATCTGTCACCTGCCAAACAACATATTTATACACGTGCGGCTAACGAATCTGCAGCGTCTCTACTTGCGTGAGTGTCGTATCGATCGGATCGATAGCGAGGCATTGGCCGGCTTAACGAATCTCGTGGAGCTCGATCTCAGTAATAATATGCTGGCCGCGGTGCCGAGTTTGAGCTTCACCGACACGCCATTCCTGCGCGATTTGGTGCTCGCGTACAACCCGCTTAAGCGGATTCGCTCGCACGCGTTTAAGAGCACGCCGAATTTAGTGAAGCTCGATTTGTCGCACACGCAGCTCGTTGAGATCGAGGCCAAAGGTTTTCGCGGACTGGAAATGCTCGAGAGTCTCAAGCTGAGCAACAATGAACTGTCCACTCTACACCAGGGCACCTTCGAGCCGCTTAACAAGCTCACTAGCATCGAGCTGCACGAAAATCCGTGGATCTGCGATTGTCATCTACGTGAGATGAAGATGTGGCTGGTGAAGCATAATTTACCGACCATCGTGGCGCCTGTATGTCACGGGCCCCAGCAGTTGCTCGATCGTGCCTTCACCGACCTCGGGATCGACGACTTTGCCTGCCGGCCAATTTTGCTGATAGCCAGCCGTTATGCCGAGGCCACCATCGGCGAGAACGCTAGTATCGTGTGTCACGTGAGAGCGGTACCAGCAGCAGACGTCAAGTGGTACTGGAATGGGCGGTTGTTGACCAATCACTCGGCTTTCAGCAGCTATCAAAAGATCCTCATCTTCGAGGAGGGCCAATTTAGGAAGCGGAGCACTCTCATTCTCACCAACGCACAGGAGGCGGACTCCAGCGAGTTCTACTGCGTCGCCGAGAACCCCGCTGGCTCCGTCGAGGCAAATTTCACCCTGCACGTGTCTCTAAGGACGGCGGGCATGTCAACTTTAGGCTCGGGCCAGATCGCGGGGATATCCGCCGCATTGGTGGTGCTCATACTCTTCATCCTACTCATCATTCTCGTATTATTCATTCGTTTGCGGAGAATGCCGCTGAAGGACATGAAGTCGTCGGCGCCGATGGAAGCGGCGTCCAGTGACGGTGTCGGCA
This sequence comes from Acromyrmex echinatior, assembly GCF_024713525.1. Lineage (NCBI taxonomy): Eukaryota > Metazoa > Arthropoda > Insecta > Hymenoptera > Formicidae > Acromyrmex > Acromyrmex echinatior. The sequence continues at coordinate 4,868,507 of NC_141870.1, forward strand.
ATGGTGGCAGCGGCGGGGGTGGCGGCGGCGGCGGCGGTGACAACAATCCGTCGTCCGCGACCTCGACCACTCGCAGGAAACATGAGGAGATCGAGACGACGTCGTTCGCCCTGGAGTCTAAGCCACCCGCGTCGCTGCATCTGAGCTACGTACAGAGACCGCACGCGGCCGTAATGCAGGATAACGAGTACAGCACAATCAGCCGTTTCGACGATCAGAATCAGCCCGCGATGGCGGCGATGCCGGGTGCCGGGTGTTTCTCGTCGACGACGTCCTTGATGCCGATCGATAATCCGGATCTCATCAGGGACACTCGGCGTGGCTCCACCGAGGACATCACGCCTTACGGCGTCACCGATTACGGCCGCGTCGAAGCGCTAGACGACGCCGGTAAGATGCTCTACACCAGCTGCCTGTGGGAAGCGAGGGACAGCTGCGGCAGGACGTCCGCCGTCTCGGCGAACGTGTACCCGTCGAAGGAGCAGCTCGCGGTGGTCGCGCCGGTCGTCGAGCAATTTCCACCCGGCGCGAAGCAGATGAGAGTCTGGCAAAAGGGCGTCCCGGTGCTGCCGCCGGTCTCGGCGCTGAAACGCGTCCTGGGATCCACGCGCAGCTCGCCCGATGAGGGTTATCAGGAGGGCACCGGTACCGACGTCTAGGTACCGCTACTTCATTACTGCGATGCCCGGCACCGTTATCTGGAGCTACGTAGACGGCACCAGGAGGACGACACCGACTGCTAAGGGAAGAATGAAGAAGAAGAAAAAAAAAGAGTTGTCCTCACGAGTGCCGGGCGGGCGGTAGTGAACAGGAATACAATGTGCCGGACGAATCTCGCGTTTAAGTGTGATCGCGTCAGTGTGACAATGATCAAGAGTTAACGCGTAATTATTGTTGTGCACAGACTACTCTTTACAACTGGACGAAAGCGTTACGCTCGCAATCGCGTTTACGTACAGTGATGGAAGATACGACATTATACAGTTTCACATTCAACTTGATACCATCCAAGTCAGCAAGAGCGATACCACCTTCCAATCGGGAAGGTACGGTACAATGGAACCATAGACAAGACGTGAACAACGCACAGCTCACCTCTAAAGACTGCCATAACTAAAGTACGCGCATCGAATCGCTAGGCGTATGCAAGGAGCTTTCGAGAGGTCAATGAACGCGTGGATCGTTACTGCAAGAGATTGACATCGTGGCCACTGAGAATCGTTTGCGTCCTGCATGAAGTTTCGCTCGAATGACTTACATGGTCGATTGTGTTAAGTAACTTAACACGAATCATGAGTTTAAGCGACTTATGAGACTAGCAAAAATGACGATTGGACTCTTTCGAATTTATAAACCATCATCGATACCCAATCGTGAACGAAACCTTGCAAACGAGCGTTTGTAGTGGTGCGATCTCTTTGAAGGCGGTCGACGGCAATTAGTGACACAGTTAGAGATGTTCTTGTGCGCGGTGCGTGTGGTGCAATCAATTGGTAGACGTTCGGTTCCGTTTGTACTTGTGTCACGAGGGTTGCCTCCAGTGTTCGATATCGACAATGTTAACCTGTACAGGATGTTCCGAAAAAAGTGGTCGACGTATGAAAGATGACGACGTTTGTCGTTGCGAGTGATACGAGTATGTACGTCCTGAATAACGTCTCTGAAACTACTCACGGAAGTTTGTATTTAAGAATACGTAAATATCGCGATTGATAATAAAATTTTACAAATCGAATACGCAGAAATCATACGTATTTTCAAGTTCACGTGGTGATCTCTCGTGAGAATCTCACCACAAACTTGAGAATGCAAATTTAGGTATATATTCATTAAGATTCTCTTACACTCGCAACGATTGACATTATTGTCTTTCAAAATATTGGCCTTTCCTCTGGAAACATTCTGTGTAATGCGGCAATGAAAGTCGATCGCAAGGCGATGTCTCGCGCATACGGAGTGCATACAGGAAATGCATACACACGACTGACACGACGTGCACCAAGCCAGGGACGAGGGAAGTGACGACGATACGCTACGCCAACCACGTCATTGTCTGGGCGGTTGTGCAGCACAATATCGACGGGTAATACATTTGTATAATGGCTAAGCCAAAGCGGTTTGAGTCAGTTGGGAGGCTGAAATCTCCCGGAATAAAAAATTAGGTAGCTCCCCTTAAGACGATAAACGGCGAGCACGGAGACTGGCAGTACACGTTTCCGGCGATGAGGCTGGCGCGTAGAATTGCATAGGAAGCGAGAAACGACGCTTAAGCTACCAAGTATCTCTCGCGGATTTTTTCTAGTCAATTTGGTGGAAGAGGGAAAGAGAAAAAGAAATAAAAAAAAAAATAACAGAAATGCGAACGGATTCACGGAATTATTTATTCGGCGGGACGGGAAACTCGCGCTGGCAAAATGGCGCGATCTCAATTAGGAGAATACACGAGATAGTCTCGTTGAGTCAACATTGGGTTATTCCCTCGAAGCTTCGGTCGACAAACTCTCACGATTACGGACCGGCGAGCCTATATTGTTGCTTCGAGTGGCTGGTCCGAGTGGCTCTCGTGTCCGAGACGAAGCCTCGCGAAAACGATCGAGCAGGGGATATGGCGGCCGGATGCTGCTCTGGATCCATACTTACGACCGCACGTTCTCCGATTCGATCGCAATCGCGGTCTCTTGGCGGGTAGTACCAATTTTTCTCGAGTATTCTGTATGAATTTCGCTACGCTTTTATCCGATACAAATTTATTTTTCTATTCTCATTTTATTCGGAATACGGCTTGATTGAATTTCTTATATTTTATTTAATATTCAATTTAGTAGTAATTAAATAAAAAAAAATCGATATATCGTAAAGCGTGGCTTTCGTAACAATTTTGCTGTTTATTTTGATATTTATCAGCGTTAAAAATATGTATCTCATATTAAATTTTATACAACAAATATTATACATAACGGTGTCGGTCAATAATATTAGTGATATCTGATATTAAAGCTTAAGGCTTTTTCAATATTAGTGGAGTGTCATTTGCTAGCACGTGTGTTGTGACAATGAATCCAGAGTATATGCAGGTCTTGATCGTTGTCTTTTTGCACATGCAAGCCACTAGAATCAATTCTATAAGACTGTGATAAGTCCCTAAACCAATCGCGAGCGAATGTATACTATTGCTCAATCACTAAAGCTGGATTTCGCGATTGATTGGTTGACTTATGCCCGCATCTTACGTAAGTGAGGCTCTGTCGATTCACGCATTCGAATGAATCGTATTGTCAAGTTGGATTATTATGCTTCTACAGGGGTATTTTTGTATTTCATGTTGAACGATTAATTTAGAGAAAATCATTGGATGTTTAACATTTATCAGTAAGCAACAAACAACCCATAATTAAAAAAATTATATAAAATCTTCGCAGCAATAGAAAAACTCTCGTAACAATGTATTGTCTTTTACTTCATAAATTGATCTTTATTGGATATTTTTCTTTTATAGATTTTTATTTTAATAGGTAGTTTTATTTTATAAATAATATTAAGCGAGAAAAAATCGACTGAAAAATATTCAATACAAATTAGGGAAAAAGGTCATGTTTGGTCAAAAGTAACGCTTAATAATACTTTTATATGAATTTTTTACAATTTCAAATAAACTGCTTTTTATTTTATAGTTTATTATGCATCATGTATGTGTGACTTTAACATGCTATCTTTTTCTGAGAAAAGAAAAACAATATTTTCTTTAATATATTTGCAACAAAAAAGACTTACGATTTTGTAGCAACGAACAATTTAATCAAACATTACAAATCATTTCTCTAGACATCAATTTGTCTTGGAGACATTTTCCTACCCCTAAGGGAGATAAATTAACTCGATCTGACGATAAGTCAAAACGCCAGTCGCGAGTTTCGGTTCGATCGCCATTTAAAGTGTGACGACGTGCATTCATTTTGTGTGCCGTATATAAGCGTGTACTCGTGTGCGTATGTAGACGTCTGTGTACATGTGGATGAGTGCGTAGATGCGTGTGTATTCGTGTTTTTGCGCGTACGCGTTTTTCCGTTCGTCGAAAAAGCACGCGGCTGAGAGAGCGCGCGCGCGATTCGGCGCTTTGCGTTTATCACCGATTGTTCTGTAGCGTAACGTGTGGAACGACCGGTTTTTCTCTGCTCAATGATCTCGAAGCCGTATCCGTCATATCGGAAAAAGAAAAAAAAAAAACAGCGTTCCGGAAATAGCGCCCGCGGCCACTCCGGACGATATGTCGCGTGTATACACAGAACTGAATCACTCGGACTTTGCATTAATTCTTATATCTAGAGAAAAGAGGACGAATATAGATGACATATACGTGCGCGACATATAAGTGAATAACGTTGACTACATGAGCCCTGATACGATTGTACTGAATATTCCGAGAGTAAGTTTACAAGGGGATCGCGGAACTTCTCTGTCTGATAATTTCTATCTTTCGTTGCGCGTAATTAAAAGTCGTGGTAATTAACCAGTCTTAAGTGACGAGAGAAAAGTTTCATAGGAATGTAAAGCGAGTGACAACAGTTACGTTACTTTGAAACGAGCTCGACCGTCGTTCGGTTACCATTCTTCTCACACGGATGTGAGTCGATGTTTGGTACATGCGTGTAAAGAAGACGAGACGATCTCCGTGAAGTTAGCGACCCCATTTTTTAGAATGTTCCATCACGTAATTCACGGAGTCCTGTTTTTCTCGTCATTTATTTGTTTGTCCACTATTTTAATTGCTGTTTTATCCGAACAAACGGATTACGAATAATCGGTTTTTGTTTCTTCTCTTTTTTATTTCTCTCTCGGAAATTTCGTTTCATAACAATTTCTATTTGAAGAATGCGCCGTTACTCAATCCTACCTATCATTCGTATAGCGATCCGCTCGTTAATCTACGCGAACCGAATTCGTCCTCGAAAAAATTTCGTTTCGCTTATATATGCGATGTTAACAAAAAATTGTACGATATGCAAGCTCGCGAATTTTTCTTCGCGGACGTCGTTGCGTGTTAACTTTCGAACGTGGAATCGCTCATCTTAAAATCGTGTGACTCTTACATTTTGTAAAATCGCGAACTAATGAAAATGTCACGTTTTTTTTTTCCCATACAACTCTATTATCTACTAGTTTAAAATGTAAATGTTTTCGAGCGTTCTCACGCATATACCGGCATGTCGATCGCTCAAAGCAGTCAAGAGTCAACTGTTGCGTGCAAGTGAGTCTTTATATCTGATTTCCAGTTTTTTTTTATACCTCTCGATCGACGTGGCACACAACCGAGTGCCACAACGCCACATGCCGGTTCAATATACGCAGTGATAACACTCGTTGTCTATCTAGCGACTATAAGGCATGTGAAAGGTCTAGAACCTGTGCAAAACTCAATGCGAGCTATACCAATCGGAGAAACGCGATATTAATTGCGATTTACTGTCAAAATCAAAGTGCGAATTTTCGGGGTGTGTATCGATCACGCGATATCACAATTTACACACGTTATTTAAAGGAAAATCTTTAAAAAATGTGTTGGATAAAGTAATCTAACGAATCAGCTCGCCGGGAAATTACACGAACGTAATATCGTCATGAGGAAATATTAATTATTTATGAAACTGGAGCACGATAGAGATTATTGTTATAAAGAATTAATGTATGATAAAATACGTAATATATCAGAAAAATGACAAATGACTTTGGCAATTGATTCGGAATTCTATTCTGCGAGGATCATTTTTAGTAAAGATGATCATAGAACTAAGAGTGATCCTCATTGGCTCCTTTGAAAGTTTTGCGCTCTAAAAATGTCTTAATAATAAAACTTAGCAAGTACACTCGGAATAATGCTATTTCATCTTATATTGATTTGACCATTGATTTTCTTTTTCCTGAATTACTGATGTATATTCGAATCAGTATAAAGATTCTTTATTTTCCGGAATCCTTCTTCCGAAAAATAAATAATTGTTGATGCGTGACATGCGATATTGCGTGAAACGAAACTATCGTCGTATACACAAATGTTTGTCCTACAGGCGATTTTATATTTGTTAATGACAATAACTTATCGAATAATTTATTCAAATTATGTTCAACATTTCCACGTGCTATTTTGCACACGATAACATTAAAGTTTCATTATAATATTTTCTATAATTTACCATCGATTAATTTAATACTGTATTTGACAACAACAGCTTAGAATAAATTAAAATATATTTAACGCTAATGAAATATGAATAAACATTAACTATATAAAGCTAATTTAACTTTTAATATATAATTAAGCTTTTAATCCAAATTTTGACAATATAAAGCTCAATTAAATTGATTTGTAAACGAAAATTTCGTTATCGCCAATATCATTCGATTCATAAGGGGAAGATGTTTTCAATTTAAACACGTCCACATGACTTATCTTTTTTTTACAATAGGCAAGATGACGCCAGTCATTATAATTTTTGTAATTGTATTGCGAACGCGGTTACGTGTTTGCATATTTTTACGAGAAAATATATATGAAACACTGCCGAGGAATGAGGAGCTATACGAGACGAGCCTGTGCTTACGTAAACAACCCTGTGCACATATTTTCTCACTTCTTAAGGTAATTTCGCTCGCTGGGAGGAGCTCGTCCTTCGCTCCTAGCATGAAAATATGCTTTCGTGACCGCGACGTTCGATGCTCGGTTCCTTCGTAAAAATTTACACACCTCGAGCTTTCGTACTTTCGGTACCGTAGGTGTATTAACGTAATGTTACGCAGCGACGGATTTAGAATATTTTGGGCGCAAGACGAGATATTCCGAGCCCTTAAAAAAAAAAGATATAAAATAAACCAGATGAATTTTATAGCTATATATGTGTATCCCATATCGTAAATATTTTTAACTAGAGTTTATAAAATTGTTATAATATTTTAATGTTTCTTATTGATGTGGCCGAGACTGGCCGTATAGCTTTATTATCTAGGCCAAAGTTCGCATCAGTTGTTACGACTCATTATTGTCAGAATATAAATACAGCATTCAATGGTATTTCCCGTTGTTGTATTGTGGAGTAACAAACGAGTACTATCTGTCTTAACAATTGGCAGCAATAAATCGTAGTAACTACCAATCGATCGAGAAGTATTTTAAATTAAAGCGGTAACAGGACAAGTGCATGCGTGAGAGTGAAAGAGAGAGAGAGAGAGAGAGAGAGAGAGAGAGAGAGAGGCAGGAAGAAAAGGAAATAAGGGATTGAAAGACAAAGTGTTATTTTGTTGGATTCGTTTTGTACATAGACAATAATGTACGAGGACTTTCATGAACAAGCGAAGTAATACAAGAAAATCGATCATGAATTATTTACAGCACCTGATAATAATGATATGAAGCAGAGATGGACATGGTAGATAAAAGAGAAGATATTTATTCGCAGTGACTTCGTACATACAAGCAGGTGTGAGTGATAAGTGTTTTCTACAATTTCAAAGTATGCGCGGTAAATTAATTGTCGTTACATTCTAATAGTGCGCCACGTTGTTAATTTTGTACCCGGTTGAAGTAGCGAGATTAACTTCTAATCCGACAACTCTCTCTTTTTACTTAATTAGTAGAGATGTGGACAAACAGAAATTAAAAGCAAAAGGGTATTAAATTTTAAAATAAGATATATCTTAGTCTTTTTTAAAAACATTTACGACTTGCGTTTTAAAGTATTTTAAAATCGCATCTTAAGATACGAAATCGATTTTAAACACATACATATAACTGCCAAATGTGTAATCACGGGTCAAGAGTTAATTTCGTTCATGATACATGACGTTCTTTCCGATTTGTTATAAAAAGGAATATACAGATATCCGGAAATATATCTAACATCTATTTACAAATATCCAGTTGTTACATAAATAACGTTCACGAAGGTGCGATGTATTTTTGAATGGAATTAAATGAATGAATTTCTGATAAAAGTACTCAGGTATGAATAGGGTTGCCAGAGATTTTTTTATATAGCTGTCCCAGATTTCAAGACGTCAAAGATAACGACGTTATATTGGAAATTTAGAGATCCAATTTGATTTTTTTAAATCTCGTATAATTACATTTCTAAATAAGAAAAATAAGAAAATTAAGACGCAGAACATATTGAAAATAGAAAAGAGAGTGACGTTCCCATTTACAAAATACAAGCTTTTTTTCTGTCTTTACGTGATCTACGTATGTTCCTGTATTTCCTGTATGTTGAAGGGAAAAATCTGGCAATCCTGAGCACGAAGAAAGGCCCCTCCCCATCCCCCAAGATACGCATCGACGTAACGCATCGACCTCGGCCTTAAAAGCTGCACTTTGTACAATTAGACCGAGTGTTACAAACCGCGTTGCGGCGACTAGTAACCGGCTATGTGCTCCGTGTTAACGCTAGTAATAACATTAATGAGTAACTCTTTAACGTCCGCTCCAACGAGTGGCTCGAACACGCGAGTCCTGCGAAAGATCCTCGCTACAGGTTGTTGGCTCCGTTAATAACCCGTGCGGTAATACATCCGTTATACGTCATCCTTATTACCGAGAGAGAATAGACATTCGTATATATTCGTATATACAAACCTAAGTTTTCTAATCCCTCTCTATCAATTTTACATTTTTTATCGTAGTTTTTAAAGCGCTGAGCGCATATCTACGCTTCTATTGCGGACAATAAAAATTTCAGTTTTAAAGATAATAGGACGTCGACGGCGTCTACAGGCTATTGTTTGAAACAATAGTATCGCGTACATATGCGCTCCGTCCGAAGGGATATCACATACACTTGTACGTATCATTCGCGACACATCAGATGTAATCTGAAAACTGGACGAAAGGAGGAAATGTAAATCTCTCGAAAATCGCGGGAAAATGATAGAGTTGCCAACGAGATTATTTTACAGAGTCTTTAGATTTGACAAAATGTAAAATCTCTCTTCGAGCTTGGAATTTTTTATACATTCTCTACATATCCACATGTTCACATATCCATGCGTTTGCATATCTATGTACATGTTTACATATTCACATATCGTTACATATCGATCTACGTATAAGTAGTTTTTCAAGACGTTTTGCAGCTCGAAACAAACTTTGTTACCGAATTGATCCGAATTAATATATAAACTTTTCTTCTCCGACTGTGTGAAACAATGCGTTATTGTTGGCAACCTCAAAAAATGAGCAGAGAACGTTATTATGTATCCTGCGTGCGCGCATGTTTGTGTGCGTTGTATATGCGTATGTAGGTATGTATGTGCATTTGCCTGTAGACCGAGTGCTCGCGTGTAAGTTATAAAGGAATCGGACCTAGTTTACGACCCTTAAGACGTGTCCCCGCCAAAGGGGGCAACCACTTTTAAGGATGTTAACGATGTACAAATGTGTAATTTAGTGTCGCAGGAAGAATCCGTCTAACGGCGCGGTGCATGACGACGAATATATATATAAAAAAAAATAAAAAATAAACGAGAAAAAGTATATAAAAATATTTCTTTTATTTTACAAGTAACGAGAGGGATGGGCGCGCGTACGATTGCGACTGTTTAGAGAGCATAGAGAGCGTATCTATATTTCCAAGATTACGCACTTTTTTGAAGGTATACATAATAGAGCAGAATATATTCAAGATGGAAATTGTTGGTGAAAGGAAGAAAGAGGAAAGAGCGAAAGAACGCGCGTGTGCGATACGCTGTCATAAACTCACATGTACGGTAAAATCATGTGCTATAACGACAGTTGTCGAAATAAAATTTTTTTCGATCGAATTAGTGGTTTTGTTTTTTTCCTATCCAGCGACAAGTTTTTAATGTATTTATAAATTGCATAAAAGTGTTGTTTTTCAAGACAGAAAAATGCAAAATTAATAGAAGCGGAAATGTGACAACTAATATTTGAAATAAATTGAGGATACGATAAAAAAATAAATATAGATGTAAATCCTGTAGTTTTTATAAGTACTGAATTGATGAAAAAAAAAAAATGGAATAAAGTCATTTCAGACTTTGTCTGCGTATAACTATTTAAAACCAATGTGATTACATTTTTATTTATATTCAAGAAGTAGTTATTTTATTCATATATATATACCATATGTACATACATCAAATTTTTAAATAAAAGACAAGAGCTTGATATGGCTCAATTTAAATTATTTATTTTTAAAAGTTTTCATAAAATATTAATTTTACCTCTTAATCATTTTCATTTCTAAAAATTAAATATGTTTAACGAATTTAATTTAAATACATCAAATTATAAACCTAAAAGTAGCGGTTATAAATTATCACACATATTGAAAAGGATCATTCCGGCGTACTGCATCATAAATATTTGTAGAGGATTTAACAATGTAGCTATTTTCATACGTTTATTTTCTATCGCGTTAATAATCATAAATGTTCACGAGCGCTAACGCGATATGTCGATATGTCGTTATTTTCGTCATTGCGTTTATCCGTTGACGTTAAAAAGAGACGCATTGAATGACGAGATGTGGGCGAACCATGAGATTTCAAGCGATTGTCAAACAAACGCCGGGAACGAAGAGCGGAGAGATAGATCGAAGACAGGCAGGACGATGGTGCTCTTGACGTTTGACGAGGAGGAATCCCCTATCCGTCATTATTATAAGCGGCACTTTATCAATAGAAAGAGGGTCATCTCGTGTCAGATCGATCCGCTTGCATTTGTCAAAGTGAGAAATTATGATGGGTCTCATACACGTACATCATGTAAAAGGATCGCGTGAAAATTCAATTGGAAAGTATTCCACGACGTATAATATGCGAGTAATGTATGAAGAGAGGGATACGTCGAATGGTGTGATACGCGCGGGTAATGAAAGGAATCCAGCATAAGCGAGAGAAAATTAACGAATACAGGAAACGTCACGTTCGATGTCAAATCTAAATCTGAAATTCTGCAATTTACCTAATTACGTGCATAATTAAAGTCTCGAGTCATGAATTAGGATTATTAAATCGGTACTACTATTATAATAAATGTATAAGCGCGCACCTCTGGCATTCATATTACTTTCAAAATACGTTTGTATTTTATTAATCAGTTACGCAAACATATCAAATTTTATATATATATATATATATATAATTTGTCTCCGGATCTCGTACCGCAAGTGTATTGTCTAAAATGGATTTTAAGCAAATAAGGGACACGTAAATTCTACAGCAAGACCGCGATAGCATTCACCGGATTTCTGGCCGAAAACGACGTAGCCTGATTGAAACCTGAACGGCCGAATTGCATCCGGCGACACGGGCGTTGCATTCTGAAATTTCATATCCAACAATCGCGTTATAGCAACAATGCCTTGATTGGTATCATTCTATCTGTACCGTCTGTCCCGCGTTTCTATTTGTAACAAAAAATCAATATATCCGCATGATGTCCCCTCCCGTCAATCTCTATCCCACCCATTCCCGCGTTCTCCTTCGCTTTCAATCTTCACACTGATAGTAAAGTTTTTTTTTTTTTATCTATATTGTATATGTATTTCTAATACGTGGGACAACAGCGTTGTTGGGATACACAAAAATGCGTAAGCACATATTTGAGTTAGATTTAACGGTATATTCACATTTTTTTCGAGTGAAAAAGCACTGTAAAAGCTACCATTGCATTGTGTAACAATGAAGAGAGAAAAAGAAGAGAAAGAGAGAGAGAGGGGGGGGGGGGAGGGAGAGGGAGAGGAGAGAAAGAAAAGAGGAAAAAACAATATCGTTTGAAAGGGCAATCGGTTATTATTTTCTGTACTACTGTGATGTATCGGGTATCGATTGTGTTAGCTGAAATACCGTTATCTGCGTCTACGAGACAAGGAAGGTATTGTTTCTGGTGTTAACCGTAATATTGCCATACTCATGCAGTTGTATATAATATTTGTACTTTCATTGCACACGAAAACGAGCAGTAGTACGATAACGATGCTTCGTTCGCAGTAAATACACGCAATATTTTCCGTGAAAGCAAAGCAATCATAATAAAGTTGAATCATATTTCGTATAATATAACAAGCTTGCAATTATGAAATTGAAAATATCGAGAAGAATATCGAAATTTCCTTTTAAACACATATTTACTAAACGCCGATGAATGACTTTTACGTCATCTGCGACAGTATGTTAGTTTTTGCAATTTGCTATAATTTTTCACTTATGCTACTTACAGTTTCTGTTTTCTTTTCCTTATTTTTATAATAACGTGTGGTAAGTTTTCACTTTTATATTTTATTTATATTATTTTTTGTATTATTTCATTTCTTTTCCTTTTCGCGCTTTCATTCTTCATTTATTTCTTTCTTCCATATTCTTGAAAGGTATTATTATTACGCTGTAAATGCCGTTAGCCTATCTAATACGAAACAGCACAGCTTATCTAACAGCTTATCCGATTTAACTCACTTTTCATACGAAGCTTAACGCTAAATTGATTAGTTTATCTTTTCATGCTCTATTAAAATTACAGGTCATAATGATTATTAAATATTTCGCATTATACCTGCAGTTGTACATGTTCGAGCTGTCTCTTGTTCTAATTTTGAACGTACTCGCTTTATCGTTTACACCGAGGTCTTGGCAGCGACTCCAATCTCCAATTTTGCAGCGAAACATACACGAAACGAGTGCATAGATGAGGTCACTACGACGCCAAAATGTACGTATCGTACGGTATTTCGTTTCTATGCGCCGAGACCTCGAACGCAACGCGCGGACTATCTCGAAAACGTCATTAATACGCTGTGGTGTACAGCTCGCGAAAGTAAACACGCGTGTGCATACGTATTAACGGACGCACACGGTCGGGGACACACACACACACACACACGCACACACATATACGCACACGCATGCACACACACTAGGAAAACGACACATTATTTTCCCGAACAGTAATCGTGGATTCAGCCACGGTCTGAAAATGCGTATCGTAGTCTTCATAATATGGCTGTTACCGTGAACTATTGCGGTGCCCGCAATTCTGGCCTGTCTCGTATTTTAGGTCAGACTCTTCAGGGATAACGCGATATATGTACGCCCACGTTATTTGAAAGAGATATGTACATGCATTCCTATGCTAATACGAACCTTTAGATAGTCTATCACACATGGGATCACATACATTTCATATTAAATCTAATTTATTACAGTATCAAATATAATTAAAGGAAAATGAAATAAATTATATATGGATTATTTTCTATTTTAATTTATAACGATAAAAATTCTGTTGTAATTAATAGCGTGACTTACCTCACGATAGTTAACGATTCAATTTTTTGAGAGGAAAAACGTTGGAGATATTATTTTGCGATACAATATTCCAACCGTTAGGGAGAAATATTGCTGAAGAAGAACTCGAATCAAGAGTTGAAACGTACAAGATTTTATATATTTAATATTAAGAAGACTTGCATTAATTAATAACTAATTTTGACTTCTACTACCTGTACTATACGTTATTATTAGAGGAAAGCCCTTTATTATGAGATAGCGGCGTTTCTAAATAATAAACGCTATCTACTGGTTCCACCATAAATTTATTGCTCTTGGATTGAAAACTATTTAGTAGAAAGTTCATTATTAAATCATACCTGTAGTCATTGTAAAAAAAGATTTTAGAATTTGAATGTCTTCAAGTTTCATTGAGATGAGCTTTTAAACCTTGTTTATTATTTAATAAAAATAAATATTTGGCAATAAATTATTCATGTAGTGACAGAGTAAAGTTGTACTAACAGAAAAATACGAGATATGTTGAATTGTTTAATTGCAGAAGTTAGATAACCGTAAGGTGTGGAAATCGTAATATAAGATACCCAGGGTATTTCTAATATGAAATAATTCATGCTCCTATGTGATAGTGAAAAATCGTTGCTAAAGTATAAATGTTTTTGTACAATATAATAAAAAAAACAACCGGAATGAACGTCGAGTGCCTATTTCTACGATGCTTGATTCGAACTACCTGAAAACGAGTTCTAGGTATAATCTATCGTTCATTTTTTGCGCTGACTGTATTTGTTTGTATTTTAGAAACATTAAATTTTTTAATTGCAATACTGATATACTTTGCGTTTTACTATCGATTTCTCGGGGTATCTTATATTGTATTAGGAACACAATTTTTTGACTTTGCGATTTGCTCGACTTTTTACATTTCTTTAATTTTCAAAAAAAAAAATGAAATTTGAATTAAATTTTTATATAACATTATCTTACAGCTTATTAAATTCCCTTCCAAATGACCTATTACTTTTTTTTATTCTACCCACAGACTTCTAGCATTTACCCAAAATGAACTCGATATTTCATAATAGGAGCCTTTCTTCTATATATATATTTCTAAATTGTTTTAATTAATAGGATCTTTGCACAATTTAAATCTATAATTGTTAATTAATAACAGAAAGTTTAGCTTCGAAGAAACAATCCATAAATAAGCTCCGCAGAAATAGAAAGAATAACTGATTAGCATCTAGTTGGATAAAGTATTTCGGGTCCCGACCTCTTTCCCGTTTAATCGTCCGCTATTATTTTCGCTGATTAACCAGACCTTATGTTAATTAGATGCGAGTAGAATTGCAAGGAGGACTGGCAATTATTATTTACGCGCGTCACTTTTTTTCACGCTCTCGCGTGCTAGCTGGAGCCGCTAGCGTTGCCTCCGTTTCCGAATTTACTTCGCGCAATTACCCATGGGTCTGTTCCTGAAATATCGCATTCTCCACCACGTTTTGCTTTTAATTTCGTGCCAGGCCTCCGCCGCCGCCACCCGCGTTAGTGCGGTTATCCTTTGGAGAGAGTGATATTCATTTTATTAAGCGCGCGTGCGCCGGGCATCGCGACGTGCAAGAGAAAAAAAAAAGAGGGAAAGAATGGGGAAAACGAGAGAAAAGTGAAGGAAAATTTAAACGCATGTGGGATCTTTTTTTTAAGCTCCTAAGCCCGTATTTTATCGTCCGACGTGTTCAAATTCGCGTGTTGGTAATTCGCACGTTACTACGTAAACTTGGATGACCAGTCTTGTACAGACTGATTCGCTTACAGACTGATCGAAAAACCTCTTTCTGAGCTGTCTAGATAAAGCGCTGCTGCAATTAAATCTCGAGTAACACCGGTCGAGTTTTTTGAGCGCAAAGTTTGAGTATCGTTAATTGGCAAACGCCGTAGAGTTTGCTGTGCTATCGTAGACATGTATACCTTCTAAATACCTTTCCCTCTTCTGGGTCACTTGCGAATACTGCGGATTCGTGCGATACGAAAGTTTGTACTCCAAAACCAATTTAAGAGGCGAAACTTATACGATAATATCGGCCGAAACTCATTTGGAGAATGTCAAGGCCATTTTTTCACTTTTCGTCAATTATTTCGTAACACACGAAGAACTTGTTCAAAAATATGGCACGTTTATATAATGTTACCTAAATTATTCTTCTAATTAATTTTAATTGATGTGTGTGATTTTCCGCATAATTTTTAGAACAGACACAATTCTAAAAATATAAGCTAATTTAGTTAAACATTTTTATTTTACTATTTATGCTTTAGACTTTAGACAATTATGATTTCACAAATATATGTATATTAATATTTCAGTAAATTACTCTTACAATGCTACCGCTACTGTTATACAGTATCGAAACAATTTTAAATTTTATGCATAAAGAAATAGGTCATTTTAATTAATGTAACATAAGTTTTTAATACATTTCACACTTTTAATGATAAAATATTCATAAATAATATTAAGGGAAAATGGATTGAAAAGTGTTCAATGTAAATGAGTGAAGATACATTTGATCAAGAGTCTCTTGATGCCTAATAATTGTGTGAATTTTTACAATTTTCAGTTCAAAACTGCGCACCGGTTATTTGTTAGTCTTAGACTGAAGCCGAAGTACGTAATGTCACAAATTAAATCGACAAGCAATTTAATATTATTGATGCTAATAAGCGTCTTTAAAGCATTATAAATAATTTATTGCGAAAAAATATAGTTATTATACATGTTATAATATAGAATATTTGTAATCTAAATTTTTATACATTTAAATAATCTAATTATTAACTTAAAAGAGAAAAAAAGACATCATCAAATTCAATTTTAAAGTGATATGGAGTCCAATTGTGTGTCTCCTTATAACACTTAAATAAAATATACGTGTAATACAAAATAATAATACAAAATTTAAAGATTGAAATCATGCTCTCTGTTATAATACAGAGAAAAATTTGATAATGGGTAGACCTTTTAAAAACTTGTCCAAGCTTTTAGCACATCAGATGGTTTTTTTAATGACACAAAAGTGAAGCTTAGCATTCAATAAGTCAATGACTTCGTTCACCCGTACGTAAAATTTACGTATTAACGTTCTATGATTAATTGTAGAAATTTTTGTATAACTTTAAATAATAATGTGTGAAATTATATGTACAAAATGTTTGATAAGTAATGATAAAACTCTCGCATAGGGATATAATGAACTAAACTAAGTCAAAAAATTCTTTATCATTTTACAATTTTCGCAATAGTTATCAAGATATTAATTATTAAAAATCGCCGAATATTGATTTCAATAATTTTTTACTCAAGTACTATCAACTTTATAGAAAAACAGCAAGTGACAAAAATTGTCATTTTCTTCTCATAGAGTTCTGAAAATTTTTTCAGAATTTTTTAGTACCGCATTTTCTCATGTTGGTAAAAATAGTTGCCAAAGAAAATGCAGTATTAAAAAGTTGATAAAAAATTCTGAAAAAATTCTTAGAGCTCTATGAGAAGAAAATAAATAATTTTTGTCTCTTGCTGTTTTTCTGTAAATTTGATAGTACTCGAGTAAAAAATTATTAAAAACCAATATTTGATAATTTTTAGTAATTGATATCTTGTTAATTATTGCAAAAATTGTAGAATGCTAGAGAACTTTTCGACATTACTTTAAAAGTTACAGTTGTTTGAAATATGCAAACATATGAAAAATATCCATGTAATTGCATGTAACACACTTTGCGATATGCTTATAAACTGATATTTATAGATGTCATCGCACTTGGTTTTTTCCGCAATAACGATAAGCAAGTGCAACGGTAAAATAGGAGTATGAAAAATCTCGTTTTAAAATCCGCCAGCAGCCGTACCTGTAAATTAAACTTTAATCAAAAATTCCTGCGGAGCAAAAGAATAGCCCGACCGAGTTGCACTCTTGTAGTGAGCCATAGGTCCATTGGGTATACCATGAAAAAAAGATCCCAACCATGATCTGCTTGGTTCCCAGCGTCTTTATCGAAATCGAATTTCAGATCGAGTTCGCAGATAGGCTCGTATAGTTTTGTATGAGCGCGTCGCAAATTATTTTCACTTGCAAAATTAGAAATAGATTTCCAGTCACGATATCAATACGGGTTAACGTCGCACCAAATTACCGTGCGGTTGGTCGATTAATTCCATTTTCTCTAATAACTACATCGAACCCACGGGCATGTCCCATTCGCATCCGAAATCAAATCACCGCGCGTCGGCAGTCAATCTATCGCGTCAATTTCTAAGTGATTGCGTGTCGATACGCTCGATTAGTCAACCGAAATTTGGTGACAGCTTCGCAGTGGAACGTGTCAATCGACGAAGAAAAATTTCAACTCAATTCCGTTGTCTGGGATGTCTCCTGATTGCAGCCGCACCTGAAGAGTTATTTTGCAACTCTTAATGCAAGTTTCGTTATCGTTATAACACTGTTGTGCAGCTTTTACCAAGGCAAAAAACTGTTCAACTTCAATATCTGATCAATTGGTCTGTTTTCTCTTCCTGCATTAGACTGCACTTATAGAACTCTCTTTCTCGCTTTCGATCAATATCAAACATATCTCATTTTAAGTTCCAAAAGTATACACTCTAGTTCAGCTACAGAAAACAGACCTAATATCATTATATAGATAATATATCTTTATATAAATATATCCTTTAAATAACCTAATTTTATTTGAAAAATTCATTATTTCGTCTTTGCAAAACAAATTCTAAAACAGTTCTCTTGTTTTACGATTACATTTAATAGGTCATATTTAATTGAGGTATTAAATATAATTTCAATTTAATTGACTTATATTAGTAAAACGATATACGATGTGTTTTTAAACTTTTAATTATAGTTACAGAGCTTACAAGTGTCACGATGATAAGAAATCACGTCTCTCCATTTCACATTTTACGTGGCACATTTTCATCGGAGGGTGGAGGGAAGGGGAGGGAGGGAGAGACACTGCTGTTTAACAGTTCGAAGAAGTTTGCGCAAACGAGTGAAATTACTTCAAATTTCCGTACGGAACAGCGGCCGGGAATAACGGAGGAACGTTACGCGCGATGGCGGCGTACTACGTTAATACAGATGTATGAATTACTGTCACGTACTACGAAGGTTTTCTGTACGCGATGCGTAATTTGTACCGCTGCCTGCGCTCCGTCGTGAGATGAATAAATCATTCGCCACTTATCACGCAGAAACTTTCGAACATGCACACAGAGAGATGCACACAGACAACACTCAGAGTCGTTGATCCCACACGTTGGCCGCTGCAGAGTCATATGTAATATGCGCAGTTTAGCTGCAGTTTACCTATTCCCCGAGAGTCCTTTTTCGCCCGACTTTTAAACATAAATGTATATATATAATATCTGCGTATGTGTACACGTACACGTATTGATATATATATGCTAGGGACGACGTACAACATCCAAACGACAATTTATCCTAGAACGCATCTCGAACGACGTTAGATATTATTCATCTGAGAATCTCGGGCTTCTATCCGATCCAACGAAGATCCAAGAGGGCCGACGGGCTGCTTTTCTTCGCGAGAGATGAGAAGAAAGGACGAAGACGGATTTCCGGCGAGTCGCTTGAGGGATTAAAATCTTTTTCTGAGAGACATCGTTATAACGGGAGTCCTTTAAACCGCGACAAACATTAGTTTATTTCGTACGTCCCGTAATAATTTTTAAAAATTTTTTAATAACAGGTAATATATCAATGGTTTAATAACAGATAATATATCAATAATTAATCTTTTAATTGTATAGATGTGTTCGACTTTTTTAATAGAGAAAAGTTAAAATGATCGTTAAGAAGATTTTTTTTTTAAATGATTGTCTTAAAAGGAAAATAAATCCATACAATGTATTTGTTTGAATGCAGCAGCTTTAAGTTTTCTTATAATTGATAATAATAAAAGAAAACTAATCAAAATTACTTTTTACTTTATATTCAGATAATATAAACATCCGAATAATATAATATTCAAATTATTTAAATATTTATTATTCGATTGCTCAAATCCAGATGTTTCAATTATGTAAATAATTTAAATCTTAATATATATAAAACATTGAATTCATGGTATCGCAAATTAAATTGCGAAACATAATATGCCAAAATTATCAAAGTTATAACACAAGTTTTACACATATTTTATTATATTATACAAATAAATATATTAAAAATTTTTTAAAACTTTTTTTAAAAAAAATAAAAGTTAAATACTTTTTATTTTAATATTTAAAATAACAATCAATTTACGTGCACAAATAATAGCTTTTTTCGACTATAACGATATTTTCCGGAGAAGCAGTCTTTCAAAGTCAATGGAAGAAACATAGCCAGGAAAGCTAAATAAATAATTCTAGCCACTTTAGCAATCAGTTTTCTATCTATTCTTTCTTATAGTAGACAATTCGAACCTGAATTAATAAAGAACTATGTCCAATTTGAGCCCCGGCTGAACAGCATTGAGACTTAACTAGGATTGTAGAACATAAAAAAAGGATTAAAAAGTTCCATATGCACAACTTTGTAAAATGAGTCCTTTGAGTGCTACAGTTATTCAAAGTTCGTTATTGTGATCATGTATTGTGTACTATAGGACTGGTTTTATTCGATTTCTCGAATCATCTAATATCTGGAATATGTTCAATCTTGACGAAGACAACTAAAACCTTTTTTGGACCCCAAATAAATAGTTATAAGTGATACACATTAATCAATGAAGAGGAGAGACACTCAAAGTATGGAACAAAAGGTTTTAATTGCCTAATTGAAATGTAGTCAATATATGGACCTTATTTCTCTTCAGCTTTCTCATCGGAATTCTCTAAAAGTAAAAAAACATCATTAACTTACTTGCTGGCGTATGGATGTCTTTGTCAAAGTGTTGGGCATATCCCAGATACCATATAACTGTCAACCGGATTAATGAACTGTACCAAATACATTTTAGATATTACTTCAATGTCTTTGGTATAATCCATTACCGCCGTTACCGCGGGAAAGTGCCCTGGACGCAGAGAAATTGGATAAGACTAGTGGTACATGGTCATAATAGCGAACTTTGGATAATTCTAACACTCGGGAAACTTCTCCTATAAAGTTGGGCTTATGGAATTTTTGATTCTCTTTTGATACCTTAAAATTTTTGCCATGTCTCAAAGTTGTTCATCCCAAATTCCCCTATAAAACTGGACATAATCCTTTGTAGAATAGGATCTGATTTTCATTAAGATTTGATTTCAATAGTTTGGATATCTGAATTCGGATAATCGGATAATTCGGTGAATTAATTATCAGGATATCCGAATATTAGCAAATCCGAATTGTATTTACAGATATACTCATGTACATGTCAATGGAATATATCCATTATATAAAAAAAATAATAAAGATACAGTTATCGTTATAACAATTTCGACGGCAGTGGATAACGATGAACAACGTAAAATACAATTAAAGCCAAAGGTATTCAATTCTATCCTACTTCATAAAATTACAATAGTGCAGATGGCGGACTGATAATACCACCTGTATTAATTAAAGACTGGGCACAAAATGGTAGCATTTGGCGAGCTAATAAATTCTAAATGCATTAAGCTTTTAAAGCTTAATTGTAATCGCGATCTGCATTAAAGTAAATCTGTATTAAACTATTTTGTTTTCTAAAAACAAGAAAAATCTTTTTTAAGAAGAGGCCATAATAAAGTAATCGTCAGATAATAAGGTTTAATATAAATTATAATAAACAATTTATTAGGATCGTATAACGTGAATACACAATAAAAAGCAGTTTATATCGGTCAAAGCTGGATCTTGAATGCTTTAAATAATTACGTGTAAATTTATACAAAGTGTATGTGAAATAACGCTCACTATATAGTACTCTCATCATATAGTACTATTTCTAACAAAAAATTGAGTCGAAAAATTCTCTACCATTTTGTAATTTTCGCAATACTTTTTTTGAGTTACCCAAAAGGTCTAAAATCAACGTATAAGACAACTTTAAGAGTTCTTTAAGAAATATCTTCAAAATATTTCGTAAGTAACACTGAAAGATATCTTAAAATTGTCTTATACATCGATTTTATCATTTATTCAACAATCTTTAAAAATTAATATCTCGTTATCTATTGCCAAAATTGCAAAATGGTAGACTTTTCGACTCAGTTTTTTTTATTAAGAATAGCACTGTATGGTTAGTGGATATTATTTCAGATACACTCTACATACCACGTTTGTAGTCTCTCGAAATTGCACACCGAAATTACTTTTCCGACTTAGGAACGCAACTGAACTACCATATACAGTAATATGACAAATTAAATTGCTTAGAAATTTTATAATTCGATGCTCAATTGGCATCGAATTTTAAGATTTCAATGTATTGAAAATTAATGATATAAATTGTTCGTCTCATTTTCTTTGACCCGAGTAAGTTTGTATTTATTAATACAATCCTGATGCACAAACACAGAGGAAACACGCGATTTTCGAATTTCGCGACAAGGCAAGGGAGTAAAGTGCCAAATGTCCGCGACACGCGGCACAGGGCGGGTGACAAGTGTAAATCACGATTCCAGGGAGAGCTCCGCGAGAGTTCGACTTGCCTTGCTTGCCAGTAGCGAGCTACGAAATCGACGATGCGGGGTGTAGGGTGGATGGAACGAAAGAGGGTAGAAAGGGTAGAAGGGTAGGAGGATAGGAAGGAAGGAAGGAAGGAAGGAAGGAAGAAAAAAGAGAATGCGCGGCACACGTGTGGCCCATTCGTTCCGAATCCTCCCGTCGCCACCTGGTGTGGGCATCGCATGAGGTGCTGGACGAGGCCGAAGAAGGGGAGGAAAAAAAAAAGAGCAGAGGGTAGTCACGTTCCAGG
Source organism: Acromyrmex echinatior (assembly GCF_024713525.1). NCBI lineage: Eukaryota > Metazoa > Arthropoda > Insecta > Hymenoptera > Formicidae > Acromyrmex > Acromyrmex echinatior. Next base: position 4,890,758 of record NC_141870.1, read on the forward strand.
GGCATTTTTCAGAAGCTGCTTGTCGGCTACCATATCCTGCCCAGCCCATTCTCTCCTCCCATTCCCTCACCCATTTCCTTCTCTCTCACGTCCACGAAAAAGTCGATAGTTGCGTAGACAGCGTTCTCGGGAGGTGGTGAAGAGCGGATGCCAAAACGAAGGGCGACAGAAGAGACGAAAAGGGGGATCGCGGCTCTCGCGGGCCGTTGTCAGAAGTTACCATCGATTTTTCAAGTTCCTCGTGGGTACATAGGCGACTGACACAATCGGATTTTCTTCGTTCGCCAAGCGTCACCCGGGATATTTGTCAAGAGTCTGACCGTGAGTCTGACCATATTCCAGATGCTTACTACTTGCCCGGATAAGAGAAACCTACTAACACCTACTAACCCATTGAGAAATCGCTTTCTCCTATTCCTAAAACTTTATTCACAATGTACACATGAGATTGTGATTGCTTTGAAAATTAATCAATTACGGAATGATCGAGAACTGAAATAGTTCATTCCTTCACGAAAATGAAATAATTCCTTTTTAATCTGTCTTTCTGCAGGTATACGGAGAGAGAACGGTTTTACTGAAATATCTACAAATTTAGTCAGATACAGTTATAAAAATAATTTTATCGAACCATCAAATATTGGTGCAGGACTGTTCAAACTGTTGCTAGAATGTCAAAACTTTTTGCAGCATGCTTGAGCGTCCTGTACAATTATTTTAATAGTCTAACCAAAATATTTTCAGATATATGTCCGGTTAAACTTTTAAATATTTCAGCAAAGCTGTTTTTTCTCGTATAATTATATTTATTTTGTATAGATAGATAATCCTTTTGTAAATAAAATATATGTTTAACAATATAGAGCATTGATATATTGCTTATCTTGAATTTTAGATTTTCCCTTTTTGCGTTAAATCTCTACCATATATAGTATCGGTTAATTTTGATCAATTTGTTCTACACTATATATAGTGAGGTGAAATCCTCGTGAATCAAGTGCGAAAACCACGTCCATAAACGCGAAATCATTGTCGACCGCGTGTCCGAAATTTCCGAAGTTCGAACGTTACAGAGATACGTGTCAGAGCTATTGGGTTATTTCGCGGTAAAGCATGGCGACGCGAGACACTTGCCAAACGAGGCTATCGGCGTGGTAACGTAACCGACACTTGCATAAACAACCTACCCTGCTGCGGTACGATCGATTTCTCAAAGGCTTATCGACACGTAGAATAAATGGGGTTTTCGTGTAATTCCGTCTACAACCAAAGTCATTCTCAAATTGTATTACCACTACTAAAATTGCAAAACATTGGCATAACACGTCAATCTCTCTGCGAAAGACTGCAAGCCTCTTATAAAATATATATAATCACTAGCCATTTGTGCATCTCTCGACCGCATTTGCATCGCGGTGAACTACTTTTATAGTATAAAATATTAAATAAACTCAAATTTGAATAAATCCTGAAGGCTAAATACATTATTAAAGTCATTTATTTTCAAAGAAGAGAGATCTTAGCGCTTGACAATGTTTATGTATAAATTTGCAGATACGTTCTTCAATTCTATAAATAATAAACAAGATTCTTCTTTTTATTCAATTTATTATTCTTTATTTATCAATCTAAAAGGCGTTTATAATAATTTATCTTTTTTTAAATTGCATTAGTAATCATGTTGCGGATAAAAAAGGATGATATTGATAAATTATACATTTTTCAATGATCTAATCTTAAACATCATTACATCATGCTACGTTCATATTTCTGCTTATATTCTTCTTTAATAAACCTATTTTCATTTTTAATTTGAGTCTGTTTCTGCTTAAGACGTCATCTTCTATGCTCCTTTACTATAATCGGTTTTAACGATCATTGGGCATTGTCCGTTACTGAATACGTGTCAATCGATCTATGCTAGTCTGTACAAAATACCAATCAATAAACATACGGCTTTACTGACTATAGTCGATGAGTGACAAAAGAAGCCAAGTCGAGTTACGTATCAGCACAAACATCGATCAATCATTCAATTTCAATCTTTGTGCGTACATAGAGAAATTTCTGAATTTATATTAAAAAATATTTTGAATTGCACTTTAATATTCGTCGTTATTAAATATCAGGCTTATTAAATCTGTTAAATACCGCTGCCAACTAACTTTGACTTTACGTCACAATAGCTTTACGCTATAGCTTTACTACTTGTATATACTAAATTTAATTATGTAGACACGCGGCTTTACACCAAGCAGGAAGCATACAAGTTATGCTTTTAGACGTCTGTGCTGTGCCAGCAATAGTCTGTATGCTGTAAGGTTTCTTCTACTTTAAAAATTCTCCGCACGGTTCAGTGACCACGTAGTGTACGGTAGATATAGAAGCTACTCTATACCCGATTCTCCAACGTCAACACTAGGGTTGCCATTTCACGAGGTTTAAAAATCCTGAGATCGTAGCACGGAGATGAAGTGAGAGTAGGAGCAGAGGAACCGCGTTTCCACTGAATTTTCAAGTCAAACATAAAAAAAAATTGTCAATATTTTTTTACCACGTATCTAAGATAAACGCGCGAACGTAAATCACAAATATTTAAATTAAGTATACAAATTTATCGCAGTTTGCATATTAAATCAGTAATTATTCCTTTATATGTTAACATGATCTGAGGCTTATGGAATATTTCGCACAAAAAAATTAGCTTTATGATCGGTCCTGAACTTCGCGATTATAATCCATTCATCAATGTTACATCGGGCAAACATGATGTATTCCCTCGCGTTAGTTCCCACAAGCATCAAATGCGGTTCCATATATCATAAGTTTAAGATATCGAACCATTTAACTGTTATCCAAAGATGTTTGATGTTATCAACTAAATACGTTTTATTCTTAAAAAATTGTTTCGCGTCGTATAAAAACAGGATTGTCACAAATTCTTTATCATAGAATTCAATAACTTTTCTCCATTTCCAAATGATTTTTTTTTATGTTTTCAATAATATTTTTAATTTTTCTTGTATTTTTGTCCTAATTTAGAAATCGTCAAATATTTTTTTGTTGCTGGAGAAATTTAACACAGCAATGTAAATTATTATTAAAATTACTGACACTGATTGCATTTAATATTAAGTTAGTAGTATTTTAAAACTACGTAGATATGATATACACATATTAACATAAATTTCTTTAAAGTCAAGAATTTTCATTTTCCAGAAAATTGTTCAAAATTCTCTAACTTTCCTTAATTTACCCTAATTGTTTTCCCTGACATTTCTCTGATTTCTCTGATTTCCAGTTTTGTAGTAACTATGTAAAAACAACAATCAAATCAATACAGAATCTAAAAAAAAAAAATTAATAGAAAAAAAAAGTAATATAAATATCTAACCATTTTATTATTCTATAAAATATCATGCTGTTTGATGCTATCAAAAATGCAACAATTTGCATTTATTTTTTTTATTACGTGCGGTTAATTTTCATCCGTGTGTATCTTGCGTGCAGTGATGGTCATTCTGCGTCAGCATTTGCGAATTGCGAATCATGCAGAGGCACTTTGAAAAACAACTAAATCAATTCAGATTCAAAAGAAATCAAAAGGAAAAAAGAAAGTGGTATAACCGAGCGATATTGTAGAATTAAAGTTCCCGCATAAGATGTCATATTTCTTTAGAACCCCAACTGTTTTTAGCAGTTCCCTTTTTATCTTTAATTCAATTTTATACGTTAGGGAAGAGGATATAGACAGAGAAATCCGAGTTTAACGATACGGTAACGATCTACTGTTTATAACGAGGTCCTTCCGAAGGCTGTTCTCACGAATCGGTCGGAATGCAATACTTCCCGAACCGTAAGCGGCCACTGCGGTTCGATAGGTGCGGGATCGATGGCCGAATAAACAGGGCGAACGCGGCGCGGCGAGAATCGATCCGTCTCATCCCCATATCGATATCGGATGCCGCGTAGCGCATTCGTTAGATTGCACCCCGGAGCTGCAAGTCCGGCCTGACGTAACGAGGCGTGCGAACAGCACGGCACGGCACGGCGTGACGCGACGCGGCGTGCCGTGCCGTTCCATGCCGTGCTGTGCAGTATCGTGCCGTGCCGTACCATACCGAGCAGAACGGAACGAGCCGAAAGCCAGAGCGCATGTCGATGCCTCGAGCGGCAGCAGCCAATGGACTGGCTAAAATATTAAACGGGAGCAAAGACCCTGTTCTCGTACGCCACGTAGCCGCGTTCAATTCCTGAGCCAGTCTCTCCAACCCCTGCCGCAACGGGGGATCGAAAGTGGAAACAGACGGTTGTAGCCAGACTCGTTGCGCCGCGACAGTTCGGACCGGCACTACTGGCGACATCCGTAAGCTTAGGCGAGAAAAGAAGAGGGATGGTGCGCGATCGGTCGGCATCGGGGGTGAGTAAACTTTAATCAGGAATAGAAATAGAAGTTTATATATAAACCAAATGTAGGTTGAATAGCATAAGACATTATTTTAGATTTAAAAAATATTATATTGGCTCAATTTAGAAAGATAAAAATAGTTCACATTATATCCTTACTTTTTCTCTGTTTTTTTTTTAATAAGATTTTAAACAATTTTTAATAACATAGTATACGTACATATTTCCATGGGAAATTTTGTGTTTAAACGTCAAGTTAATGTATTCTTAATTAAATAATTATAAATAATTTATTTAAATAATTTCAAAATGGAAAGAAACGCGAATTCGTTATATTTGTACACATATAATTCGATATAGTATTCTTATCTTCGATTTATTTCCGCTTTTCCGCAATGTGAACTTATTGTGGCTAAAGTTGTAGGAAGTACACACATTAATGATATAATACATTTTGCACCGGCACAGTTTTACGCAACGTGCTACCACGTGTAGCACAAACACACACACACACACACACACACGCGTGCGCGCATGATCGTCTTGATATAATAGACGTTAAAGTTCGGTAGATTGTAATCATGCTAAATTGTCTTTTCTTATTTCCAAGTTGGATAATAGTGTTAAACTTCAATGGTTATTGTCTCGAAACAATAGTGTTGTGCTCACAATAGCTCTTATTATTATGTAACGTATATATTACCTATATATTCACAGCTATATATTCAACTTGTCGATCTTAAGGATTATTTGATTAATTTTACATTAAAATAAATCGTTTTTGATATAATATTAGGTGTTGGAATTAATTCGTAGCGTTTTACAAGTGATGGGAAGTACTTTCATTAATGTATTTTTTAATGCTCATGTGAAATAAATAACATTCTTTCATTAAAAACGCTACGAATTAATTCCAACACCTAATAATTATAATAAATTTTTTATTTTGTGGAATCAAAGTCTGATTTCTCTATTACCATCACTGAAATGATTTCGCGAAAATTCATTCGATTAAATAGAATTTTCAGCAAGATTGTGAATTTGGTATTTCTGAAAGTTCAAGTTAATCGACCTTTAATTGATAATTTCCCAACTAATAGATCATAACGTATTATCGATTTGACTTTTATATATATTACATAAGAATGAATAATCGAGAATAGATATAATAGAATGAATAATCAAACGAATATGTATATCTATAAATATATTATTACACGTGTAATGAAAAGTATTGAAAAAAATGGTACATGGTCCTGAATGGTCGCCTTTAATGACTTTCGTGAAATACGTTCTAAAATAACACGGTCTAAAATGGTTGAATATCGAAGCATGGAAAAGAGAAAGGGTGTAACGTAAGCGACGTTATGGCGTTTACTTTTTACAAAACGCAACAGCACTCGTCGTTCACATGTGGTCGACCGCAAAAAAGATCGTCACATTTTTTTTCAGCGAGTTTCGGCACGTACTAGAATTTCAACATCCCGTGTCGCCGCCTATTTCAGCGCAAAAATTTTGTCAGAAAAACTGTGCGTTTGCACGTGATACAGTCTATTTAATAGGTCACGATTTATACTGCTTTGCATGTGATCATACGAAAATTACGCGTGTTTGAACAAGGACGCAGAACAACGATACTTCGATGACAAAACCATTGTTTGCAACTGTTTTTTTGCTACGTGAAAATGTTTTCGAAATACTATCGAATGAGATAAAGTTATAATTCACTAAGTTTTATATTAATTCATATCTAACAGATATCGCGATATTATAACAGATATATAACTTGTGCTCTACATCCATAAATACAGCGAACGGATCTAATATAATTTTGAGACGTTTATCAAATCACGGATAGAGTCATAAATGTTTATAATTAAATACTATTAACGAGAATATGTGAAAATGTGTGTTATTGGTTTACTGTATTCCACAAAATTTATGTTACATGTTTAAAGTGTGACATGAGACAACATTACGTTTATAGCAATTATACATCGCTAATGAAAACATCATAAATATTATAAAATGGAGAATAAAATTTCATTGGATTTTACATATAAATGTGTCTTCTTTTTCGCTTGTTATTTTGATGCTTCTACGTTAATGGAGCGATGATATACCTTTGGTGATCTACTACGACGCCACTCGGATTGTTCCTAGAGAGATTATTATTAATAAAGTTATATATATAATGTTTGTATAATACATACATTATCAGCATAATAATCGGATATAGACTATCAACAAATTTTAATGACAATATTCAATTAATGTAATATACATTACTATTTCATGTCAATGATTTTATCAATAATAAATATTTTATTAGGAGATAAATGAATTAATTTACACAATATAATGCTGCATGTATCGCGGAAAAGATTCGTCACATATTGATTAAAAGAAGCTAAGCTAAAGCGGAAAGTTCCTGACTTGCACAATTTCATTATTTCATCAATACCAATCAATATTATCGAACAGAAAATATCATTTGGTGATAAGAATGTGATATTTATAGAAATTTGCGATATCGTCTTATTAATGATACTTTCGATGACTCACTAATCTGAAAGTTTACGTTCAACGTTGAATATCAATTTTATTGTCGGCAAGAAATAAATATATGACACGCTTAATTAAAGCATCGAAATATCCGCGTTCAGAAAGAGTTAACAAAATGAGTAAAAATATATCTCGTCGCGAAAGATAAAAAATCGGATAGCCACAGAAAGGTCTAAGATAGGGTCGAATCTAATTTTATGTCTGCCAATTGAGCGCGATTGCCTGCCGAGACTGATCTAATGTTCGACGCAACGACCGAAAGTTGCAGAGGCCATGATACGTTTATACGACCTTTGGTAATTCAGTGTTTATAGGTCGCCCTCGCGTGTAGCGAAAGAGATACTCCTTTCTATCGTAATAATATCCCACGCGTATACGCGGAAAATCGCATAAATGCGTTTTATTAAATCTCTCATTCATCGACGACGGCAAAATTTTAATTAAAAGCGAGTTCGCGATTGGCACACAGATTATTCGTAACCCTTTGTAAGAGTTTCTACGAGTTTCATCGTATTCATCTCTGCGATCTGCGGGTTATTAAATTATTTAAGGTTGATGATCGCGCGTAAATTCTGAATAGGGTTGCGAGTGAGCTGTGGATCGATTATTTTTATCAATAGCGTTGAATTAAAAGGTGACAAAGGATATACGTCTGGATAGCGTTCAATTTTGGAACAGGAATTTTTTTTATTTACTCTAGTAATAACGACCCGACCGCACAATGTATCCCATTTATCGTGACAAATAATTTACCTCGGGCTTCAATAACTTCTCGATACACGACATTTTGCTGTTCATTATTTCCAATTCCAATTGCTCTTTGCGTAACTGTTACGACAAAATCCGGATATCCGGACGTTAAAATATAATTAGTAAGAGTAGCGAACGATAGATTATCGAAACCTACCATTTTCTTCGTTTTCTCTTGAAACACGTTCATTCGTTGTAACTAGAGATTGAAGTTATTAGCATAGTGTGACGAAGAAAACGTTAATCGTATCCTTTAAAAAATTTTTAATATACTTACATGCTTGTGAATACATTTATACGGAGGTATGATGCTAACGACACTTTCCATTCGTGGTAACTTCTACAAATTATTGGCAATTGATGCTTTTAAAGTGTGGAGGTTCAATATCGCTCTAGCTTCGATCAAACTTCAGTTTAGCTGTGATTGCCAAAATTGCCTAACTTACCTTCTCCGCTTTTTCGAACAATTCACGAAAAAGTGTATTGTTCAACGTCATCATATTTAAACCCTGGCGTGAAAACATTAAATATTTAAGACAATTAATATATTAAATTAAATTTCATTTTATTAAATTAATCTTTCTATTTTTTTGTATTTATTTCTGATTCTGTATTAATATTCCCTATTATCGTATGCTTATCTTGTTAAAAATAGTAACAAATTGTTATAAAATTATCGCGTGTTTTCTGAAGAGAAACTATTTATTTATCAAGAACATAAATGTCATGAAATAAAGATAACAGCGGATAAAAGGTCAGTAAAAACTTTTATGTGTGTGTGTGTGTTTTGCAAATTTTGTTTTGCAAGTTCAAAGTTGTAATTTCTGAACGTCATTACGTCGATAAGGATTAAAGCAAACGTTATTGCGTGGGAGATATGTAGCTGAAACCCTCTTCGTCAAGATTGAAGGCATATGATATATTTTATATTTATGTGTAAGAATTATATTTGTTACAACGTGACACGTGCGCGGACATATCAGTATTCAAGTGATTGCCCCGCAAAGTTGTTTACATTTTCTTTAAGCCAGCAAGAGAGTTTGGCGCTGGCAAGGTTTTCGAAAGATACGTGACTCGTTTTCTTTCGTTACGGTATATATAACGGTGAGCATTATCTATTCAAAATCTGATCACGATACGAAAGGGAATATATCGATAATTCCGCAACGTCGATCGTTTATTGTTCCTTGATTAATTACACGCTGAAATAATATTATTACGTTGGATTTAAAGCAAACAATTAATTATAGAATCGTGTACTCGTATTGTCATGGCGTTTTAATTATTGTATCGAGTCATACGGTATCATATGCAAATTAATTGCCAGAATAATAAGCTCACTTGAATTTTCTCTACCAAACGAATAATTCGTAGAAGCTTTCATGCTTGTTATTATGAATAAAGTTAATGAACAGACTAGTTTTTAACGACTAATATGAACTCCTTTTATTAATTATCTGATAAATTTTATGCTCAATAAAATAAAATAATTGCTACATGCACGAAAAAAGTAAAGCTATTCTATTATCCTCTAATCTCTATTGTCCTCTAATTAAAATTATTCTATAATAAACTCACCGCTATCGAACAGATGGCGATAATTACTACAAAGATGAAAGTAACAAAAGTCACCGTTCCGCAATAAGCACTTAAGTTGAAGAATCGTCTTAGATTATAATCAGCGATGAGAAATCGGTATATCTGAAAGCACGATTCGCGTGAAAAATTAAAGTTCCCGAAACCAGGTTAACCTAATCGATCCGCATTTCTGACCAGCGAATTCAAACCGTATCCGGATGTTCGATAGTACTTGTACAATCTAGTGTCGTCCATGATGGGGAGGGCGATAACTACCGAATAATTTGTCGAGATCGCGCCACGATACCGCGTCGATGTTCGGGGAGAGATCGCGAGAACGGTCAGTCTACCATTTAAACGAATGTTTGACAGGAGATGGTGGTACGCATCGCGATCGATCAACAAACAAGTGATGGTAAACAGACGAATTGCTGTGGCATTGGTCAAACAATACGCACGATTCAACATTCTTTTATAAAGATGAAAAAAATATATCAAATGTACGCCTCTTTCGAAAAATAATTGTAAAGCTACTTTAAAAGAATCAAATATAAATAATAGTATCTCTAATTTTCCTTAAAAAAATAATGACATCGTAGGAGTGTAAATTTAACAGCAAATTAGTATTTAACGATTTGAAGATAAAAATAAAGGTAGAATTTATATTCAAATTTATATTTAAATGTATTCAATAAATTATTAATTGTAAATGACAATGTGTTCCTTTTTTTAAAAAAGTAATCAAAAGATTTCGATCCTCTGTATATTTTATACGTCATCCTTTGATGAAACTATTGAACATCGTTTAACAGCTTGACGCACTTCAATATTATAATTAATTAATTTTCATACTCTTTCACCTCTGGGTAATTTCGCTCGACTTTCTTGCATTTCTCCCTGCCTCTTCAGTATTTACACGAAAGCTACTCCCTCGCGTTTTGAAGTTCGAGCATAGTTCGTGTCAGTCGCGTTCGTTACGTGTCATTAGGATCCTCGTGAAAGGTTTGTTTAGTTTTGCGTGCGCCACCAATATTCTTCTCGCGAAGTTTCCTGGCATAATTTATAACCCACGGCATTTGCCTATGTGTATACGTAACACGGAATGCGTTATTGAGTCATAAAAGCGTAGCGTTAGATGGAGGAGCATTATCCATTCAGCTTTCTACTTTGATTGTGTCAAAATTAAATTTATGCGAAGATATTTAATAATATAAAATTATTAATCACGTCTGTATCCAAAATATTAATATATAACGAAATATTATTATTAATATCTATATTTTAAACATAAAAGTTACTTATAATATAATTAAACGTGAGATTCTGAAGTAGAAGGATAAAATTAAATCGCCGCGATATTGTCTTAACATATTATTGTAAATGAATCAAAAGGAACGTTTTTAGTCGCAAAAAATTTAAAAATATATTTTAATGTTCTTATATAATATATGAAATTGATTATCTATATATATAGTATGAGTAAACATAAATAACAAGATCAATTTTGATTAACTCTTGTCGATCGGTAACCTCATTCGGGGTCACCTTCTTTTATTTTATAAATTGCTCTCTCGATTTTTATAAAACTTGGCTTATGCAATAATTTGATAATATCGAGAATAATATTTTATTCGTATTGAGACCAAAAATAAAAAAATGACAGATTCAATATGGTGGACAGAATTTAAAAAAAATAATTTTATGACCTTGGTTTTAAACTGCGATGTGATATCAACTCTCCAGTTTTACATCAAGTTCATCAATGCTACATAAACATTTAACTGACTTTCAAACTGATTTTCAAACTCTAATTATGAGTCTTTTGCCACTATATTCTCTTTCATAGAGGTTACTACATTTTTAAAATTTGATATTTTCAAGCTACATTCAAACTCAGAAATATCAAAAATCTAAATTCGAATTTAATGATATAATCAGATTTTTTTGAAATTTGAACTTCAGAATTCTGAGGGCAGAATTGGAAATGCAGTGATCTTTAGAAAACAAGATTTTCTTTAAATTAATATTGATAAAAAGCTCCGATTCAAAAGATTGATATAAGTAGTGAGAGATTAAAGTATAAATATTGCAAGTTTAACACTGAATGCAACAATAAAAATAATGTATTATTTTAACATAATGTTTTTTTATATACACTTTGCACTAAATATGTCCACCAATCATTGTTATTATTATTATAGTAAATAAAAAATTACTGTTTTCTATACATTTAAGTAATTTTAATATTTATATTAAAAGAAAATATTCGACATATTTAACAATACTCAAAAAACAATATGCTCTAGAAATTAATACAAGTTGATTTTACTTTGTACTATTTAATTGTATTTTATGTTTTACTTGTTCAGGATAAATGAAAAGTTTTAGTTTGCATAACACATATCGCTATTTTCAGTCGAAATTTTACGTTCTTTTCCTATAGAGTTCTCTTAACTACGATGGATGTCAAGGAGAAAGAAAAAGGAATATGAGGAGGAGAATGAGAAGTACGTGAAAAAAATATGTAATTAAAATCCAACATTGTGAATGAGATGCATTTCGAGCGTGGACGAAGAAATCAAGATGAGAAGACGAAAAAATTATCCAAGATAGACGATGGCAGATAGGATAGAGAAAGACGAGTGTGCAAAAAAAAAAGATTACGATTACATGGACAGAGAAAGAGAGAGCGAACCAAAGAGGTTGAAAAAAAAATGTGCGACAAGCACACGTCGTGCGCTTGCCGAAAAAAGATGAGCTTCGTCAGAGCAAACGATGACAAACTGAAAAAACTGGAAGACATTTTCGTGAAGTTTATAAAAATAAAAAAAAATATTCTCCAATTTAAACTCGGTTGATATTATGTAATATTAAACTGCTATTCAATATTCAAACATGTTACTGTATTTAAATTCTAAACCAAACATAATTTCTGGAAAATTAAATAAATTTTTGATTAATTATGGCAAATTTATTTTAAAACTTAAAATATAATAATATAATAAAATATAATAATAAATGTATGTATATATATATATATATATATATACATATATATATATACAATTCTATTATATTAATAGCGTATACGAAAACATCTAAAACAAGTAGATGGGAGAATATTAATATTCATTAATTTAATGGAATATAATAACCGATAAATAATAATTAAGACTTTGTCAAAGACTCGTATTTTCTTTCAAAGTTAACGACAAGCTAAGAAACAAATTCTTGAGGTGAAGAATTAGAAAAAGTGTTTTTAAATGTTTTTTTTTTAAGTACTATCGAAAATACTTGGAAGGTTTATATAAAATTGTTTATAAATATTATTATTCATATTACTTTATAAATATTATTATTTATATGTAACGTATTTATCATTTTCAAACAAAGATGATTCCTTGCTGAAAAAGTATCCAATGAGAATTCTGTTCAAAGGACTAAAGATACGCACGGCCACTTGGGGCTTATCCCTTATAGACGTGATTCGACTTGCCTCGGGTGAATCCTGATTCTATCGAAGATATACACGCGCCTAATCCCGAGGCCTATGGCGTCTTCACCGGATTATTCGAGTCTCTGATTGAGGTCCCTGTATTACGTTTTAGGACTGACGATGTTCATTTCGACTTGGATTGGAAGCGAACCAGAAAAACTAAGTAATTTTATCCCAGAGAAAAGTAAAGTACATAAGTTCGTTGCGTAAGGCCGATCAAGAGTTATCCACTCAATTCTGATACGAGATTCACTATCGCGAGTTAAAAAGGAAGATGTAATGGATTTATGAGCGATTTAAATGGTTCTTAGAGTTTTGGCTGTTTTTCAAATTATTGTGTGAGTTAATAATCTCATCTTCACAATTTTGCAGGGCTCGATAAAATAACCGACACAACTTATTTAAAATAAAAAATAAAAAATAAGTTTCAAAAACTTATTTAAAATATAAAATCGTAAAAGTCGGTAAAGTAATTGATACGACTTATTTAAAATAAAAAATATAAAATAGGTTCCAAGAACTTATTTGAAATATTAAATAAGAAATAGGTCACAAGAAATTATTTAAAATATAAAATAAGAAATAGGACCCGAAAATACATTAATTTATTTAAAATATAGAATAACTTTTATTTAAAGTAGAAAAATGACTTGTCTTTTATTTTAAATAAGTTTTCGAAGGCAATTTTTTATTTTAAATAAGAAATTATTTTCAAAAATCTAAAATAAGAAATATAAAATAAATAATTAAAATATAAAATAAGAAATATATATTTTGAATAAATGTTTTAAATAGTAAATACAAAATATTTTAATGATTTTTAATAAATCAAAGCTTATTAAGCCTTGACTTATTGATTATATTGCGTGCCACACGAGTCTATTTTTCTATTTTTATTTATTTAAATATATGAATATACATTTATAAGTATAACGTTTCAGTTTTTTTTATAACTATAGCTTATAATTAATATTTAATAGTATTAATCCTTCGCAAATCACAGATGGAAAATTGAAATGAATCATATGTGAGTATATTTTGGGTATATACCCCATACATGCTATATTTCATCATATAAATATACTATAATTTATATAACTATTCACTGTCATTTTTACTGACGGATCGGTAACATAATTAATACAATTTACTTAAAATATAAAATAAAAAATAGGTTTCAGAAAATTATTTAAAATACAAAATCGATAAAAAACTGATAAAAGTTATTTAAAATATTAAATAAGAAATAGATCAGAAGAAGTTATTTAAAATAATAAATATTAAATAACGTTTTTATTTTTTCTTTATTTAAAATACATATTTTAAATAAATTTATTTGAAATAAAACCGAGCCCTGCAATTTTGTAATTAATAAAAGAGAAACGTTTGATAGAAATTTGAGAAGTCTTATCGTTCTATAAGAACTCGTAAATAAAATTCTTCCTCGACTGCGTTCCGTCTATTGAACTATAAAGCAAAACAAAGCAGAGGTCGTCGCACTTGGGGCTTCTCTGAAGCACTAAATCCACCATTGGTAGAAATCGCGCGCGCGCGCGTGATTTATCCCAAGAAAATGATTTCTACAATTATAGTTTTATATCGCTTAGTTTGGCGAAGGGGAATTAAAGCTACCATAAGAGTGAAGCTACAAGATAGCTTTTATAACATGATTATCCTGTGGTTCCAGGTACAGGAAGCTTTAATCTCGTTAAAGAATGAACTCAAAGGGACCTATTACACGCTCAGAACATTAGACAAACAGATCCGGCAACAATTACTGGATGATCATTTCCTGTTCGAGAAAGGTGACAGATTTCTAAAAGCAGCGAACGCTATTAGATTTAGATTAATAGATAAGTTCCTTAAAGCAATAATGTACAACTAATATCAATAACATTATATTTTCTTATTTGCCTACATCTGAAATTAATTTCAATGTACATGTAATTCAGCTTTGGTGATAAATTAAATTGCACAAATAAACTAAAATTATCGCCCATCTTATTTATGGTAGAAATTGGATGGCATTTCGAATGTATTCCATTTACGTTGACTGCGCGCTAAGAGCTAACTTCAACGACTAATATTACACGGGGTCAAACTTCGATCCGACCGTAGTTGCTTTCGTTAAAACATTCAATTACAATGTCTTAAGTTCCTTCAGCCTACTCAAAAACATTAATCCCCCGGTAAGCCATACACCCCAAATCGAGGATTTATGTTGAAACGAAGATTAAACCAAAACTTTGCCAAGATTAAAGCAAGTTCTCTAAGAGAATAAGCAAAACGATTACGCGTGCGTATATCAGCAAACGTTTCGATCTGCAAACTGCAACGTGCATTTTTAAGCAGTTTCAAGCTTTAATCAAGCTTTTTATACCCACATCTTATTACACCGTACTTTAAATAATCATTTAAGTTATAAATCTCCCACGATGTCCGTGTAAACAATGTATTCTACGGTGTAACGTCTTACGTATGTGGTACAAGGACGGCGAACAGCTGATTAAATAAATTTGCATTAATGATTTTCGTCACGATGAGGTCTCGAAGATCCCTTCGCCTCTCGGATTAGAGAGTTAAAAGGGTTAGAAGGTATTATGGAGCTTAGTGTTACGGAGCTTAGAAGAGGGTGTGGTGTGCAGTGCTTGAGAGTTTTCCGAGAGAATCGAATGTTTCATTGAATTCTTTTTTTTTTCGTTTTTATGAGCCGTTCCAAATTACGTGAAATGTACGAGATGTGTTCAGAATCATTAATTCGTTATTATGAAAAATGAGATACGAAAGAGTTTCTGGCTTTTTCCCAGTCGAGTCTTGTTTGTGTAATCATTTAGTAATCATTTTGCGTAATCATTCCGATTTTGAAAATATATACATATAGATTTATATAACGGATGGATAATCCAAGTTACATTTATTGTAAATGAATTTAAGTGGAAGATAAAATGAATTATCACGTTAATTAAAAAAAAAACATTTCATTTTTCATCGCCTGTCGAACAAAGGATCTCGATGCGCCCTTTTTCTCGCGTTTACGCAGAACGCATCTGCAGTTATGCTTAATTAACAGCATCGTAACTCTGTTGGGTTTTCCTCTTGTTTCCCTCATTTGACGTTGTCGCTAATATTAATTAAATGTGCAATGTACAGAAATATGATTCGCCATAGGACAAATTTAATTGCGTGCTTTGTTTCGTCTATCTATTGCATATCTCATCGTTGTATTTCTTCTTTTCCATTTGCATGCATTGCACTCGATGGAGATTACCGCGTTGCCTGCTTGTTACTCACAGATAATCAGAATCGTAGTCGGATCTATTTTTCCTTTTAATAAAGAGATACGCTCGACCGGTCGAATCAATACGGATTAGCCTTTGAACACACTAATAGATTAAAGTGCATGGCGCTCTCGGTTTAAGTTCATCTGAATATTAGACTTTTCATATCGTATACCTTACATGAAATATTACCTTATGGTTATAATTTAATTTAAAAAGCGCTTATTCCAAATTAACTGACTTTTATTCAATTTCGATATTCACCGATTTTATATTCGTTATTGAATTTAATAATATTTACAGTTTATTAATTGGACTACAAAATAGATAAATTGCGAGATCTATAAGTGAGATATTTTTGATAAAATATAAATAAGATTTAAGCGGGAATAAAACAGGTTTATTCTCTTAACATATATTTGCGCGATATTTTTAGATAAAGTTCACGTTACGAGCACCACATGTGATAAACGCACACGAAAAAATCATTTTTTCAAATTAAAATGCAAGTGGGTGAGGTAACTTTCTAACTTTCTGAACACGCGTTTGCAATGTAATATCCCTTGACTAAAAATACAACGATCTCGGTTAAAGGTTAAACGGAATTGCCTCCTTGCGACCTATTCATTATCTTTTCCGTATTACAAAGAATTCAGTATAATATTTATACACACACATGCATATACAACAAAACTATCTACACAAATACTTAAGACAACAGAATATAATAGAAGACCTTTTCCGATTAAAGAAGAACATGGCATCCCGGTTGAAAGTTCAAGAGATGTAAAACTATCACGCTTGTTTGTATCATGCTATTCTCTCCTTCAGGTACAAGGATATTTTTTAACGAGGAGAAAACTTTCCTTGTCTGACGAAACTTGGAGGATCACATGCGTCTGATATCGATGGAACGAGATGGTAACCTCGCGGCGGTGTACGAGAGACTCGTTAAAGTGGTCCAAGAAATCGAGAAGAAATTGGAATTCCTACGGTGCCGAAGACTCGGCTTCCTTACATTTTGTTCTACGAATCTTGGCACAGCCATACCGGCCTTCGTGCTCGTTCACCTGCCAAAATTCAGCGGGATTTTATCAACGAAGAGATCGCGGTCTTCAGGTGAGAACGACGATATTATATGGATAGAGGTCAACCATTTGATATGACGAATAAATATTATAGTTATTCGATAGATATGAAGAAGCGATCACGAACTGTTACATTTCACAAAATCTAATTTATTTGAAAATTAAATATTTTAAATATGTTTTTTTTTAAGTGATATTTACTTATAAAATTTTATTCAAAATATATATTTTAAATTTTATGATTTCCAGCAAGATCTTAATTTTACATTTTACTTATATTAAAATAATATATTAAATATATATAGTTAATAAAAACTATTATTTAAATATACAATATATATATATTAGGTGTTGGAATTAATTCGTAGCGTTTTACAAGTGATGGGAAGTACTTTCATTAATGTATTTTTTAATGCTCATGTGAAATAAATAACATTCTTTTTAAAAAACGCTACGAATTAATTCCAACACCTAATATATATATATATATATAATAAATTCAATTTTTTTATAATATAAGAATCTAAAAAAGATTCGTATTTAGAGATTATTTAATCAATCGGATTAATGATTCTCTCTCATATGGATTCTGTTTTATAAATAGAATATTTATAAGAAAGATATTATTTGAATTCAACAGCTTACAAAGAAGTTTCAAATAAAAATTTAATTACTTTTCCAAAATAATTTTCTTTTTTAATAAGATTTAGTTTAAATTATTACAAATTTGTATAATATAAGTAGTATTTAATCATGTTTTAACGTTCAATTATTATCATGGAATTTTTCTTCATAGGCAAAAATTTTGTCAAAAGGTATCATCCGGATAAGGATAATTCTAGAATAACAAAAGTTGTATAGAAAGATACAAAATAAAATGCAATGGATATAAATGTATATAGAAAATAAATTTCCATATAAATGTATTTCCACATAAATATATAAAAATATTAAGAATATTAAATTTGGAAAGAAATATACATATACAAATTTTATAAATATACATAGATGTTGCATAAATATAAACATTTCATAAATATTAAATATACAAATTTTGTTGGATATAATAATAATGTAAAATATAACAATAAAAAGCATTAAATTATAATATAAATAGGAGATACCTAGAAAATTAATTTTGCATACTCTCTTGGAATTGAATTTGCGAACCAAGTGCATATAGAAAATTATTTTGTCACAGTAAATAAACTTTACCACGCGATGAATAAAAAATAAAATAATGATCTTAACAATTCATGATTGTTTTATATTTTTAGAGAATTATAAAATTTGTATTGAAATTATAAAAAAATATATTTACAATAAGTAGGTATAGTGGCATATATAATGTATATGTATGCACATTTTCATATATTTATAAATTTTTTATTTTTGTTATGGCAATAGGCATATTTTTGAAAGAAACAAATATTTTTAGAAGCAATAAAAGAGAATTCTTCTAATTGTTCGTTAATCATTTGATAATAGAAACAGGCTGATAATAATATAAGATATTAAGCATTAAATATTAGTGATACATAAGTAATATCAGTCACTTTCATCCCCGATATCTCTTTCATATATAAGCTTATTAAAAATTTCCTCTTATGTTTAAAAAATAATTATATAAAATATTAAGTTAGAAATTGCTATTTTTAAATCAGAATGTAATCGACAAAAAATCGATAAAATGTTAATTAAATTAATTTCTAGAAAGGATGTGATTAATTATGTAATTACTATGCTAACTGCTTAAACTATTATTATGCTTAAAAATTAAGTTATTTTATTTTAAATAATTTAATTTAAATGTATAATCATTTTATTTTCAATAATTGACAATAATTTGTTGATAATAAATTCAATTATGCGAAATTATAACAATAATATATAAATTTCAAACAAACAAATTACAACAAAATGTGTAAAAATGTAGTTAAAATGACAAGTTAATATAAAATTTATAATTGAAATTCAGTACTCATCATTTTATTCCTCGATGTCCGCCGATACATCTTTTATTGCAACAGTATTCGGAGAGTGGTTCGCGATTCTTTCTGTCGTCCTTCAATGATTGCACTTCACATAAGTATTCACGACGCAAAATTGCAGTTTCAATTAATTTTGTAATTCACTTACTCGCAAATATGATAATTAGCGAGTATTTATCATAAAATGTAACGTGTAAATCTGATTAAAAAGTTTATAACTCTATTGAATTTTATTTTTTAAATCGTTTCATTTTAGATCACGTACAATTCATTTGCAACATGAAATTCACAATATTTAATTTACAAATTCATTTACTATTTATGTTGGAATATTTATATTGTGACATTGCGATTACATTTTTTCAAAATAATAATCTATATAGCGCGAAATGATTATAAATTAAGTTCGGAACATATTTACCAAAAAACGAAAAATGCGATATTTTAATATAAATTTCATTTACATTTATTACTTCGCAACATTCCTGCATAGATCACCTCGCTTCGCAATATTTCTGCGAAAATTATTTTCGCAATATTCTTACAAAGATCGCATTGCCTCGCTATACTCATGCGAAGTAACAAAGCTTAATATTCGCAAATTTTGTGCAAATATCGTTTGATAGTAATTACAACGATGAAATAAAAGCAGTCCAGCAATAACGATAATTATTTAGAAAATGCTAAACAATTTGCAATCGCAAAATAATTAAGAAATAAAGTGTCGCAAAATTTCTATCGTAGAATTCTTTTTGCAAAATTAAATCTTAATTTTATAAAATTTGTATATACTACTCACGTCTAATTGCAAACATATGAATAATAATATGAATGAAAAATTAAGAAACATTGCAATATGAAATTAATAATTATTAATAAATAAAATATTAATAATTCAATAAGTCAAAGAAATAATCAGAAAACGAGGATTGAAATATTTGTTATAGACTTAATTTGAAATTTTTACTCCTATTTGTGATAAAAACAGGAAAAATAGAAAAGTAAAAAGGACCTGTAAAACAGGAAAAGAAAAAGTAAACTGCAAAGTCTATAATTAGAATTTCTACTTTCCTAATATTCGCGGATCTTATTATTTTTTTCACACGCGGAGTAAACACAAAGAATTAAAAATAAAAAATAAATAAAAAATGGAAAATTAAAAACTGTAAAATCTATTAAGATATAATAACCGCAAAATAACGATTTATAATTTACAAGATTATTTTAAAGCTTATAAAATTCAACCGTCAATATCAATGATAAAAAAAGGTCCAAAAAATTGATCCGTATAGAATGGATAAAGGAACGATGTAATGAGGGATATTGATATTGGTAAAGCTTCAATGGTAAAGCCGAACCATATACTTTAGGAAAAAAAAACAATTAGAAAAAGAAAATACATACACACACAAATCAATCGAATTTTTTATTATATTGCGTCAAATATTTATTCAATCGTATGTCTGTTATAAATCGAATAGTGTATTATAATAAGATAGTTCTATAAGCATTTCTACTGCGAATATGTGTTTTCAAAAACCCGAGAGAAACATGATTTTATATCCCTTTTTCGTTCGACACCTTTCATTAAAAAATTCACATGTACACAAGCAAAAATCTAACGTAAAATGTGAATCGGACTGATTTCAGAAATAGCAATTTCTGTGAGAAAATACCATCATCAGCTTATTTTAAATTTTACTCACCAATATTTCTTATTCGGTTACATCTCGCATTCGATTCTGAAACAAGAAAAAAACATAAATAATATATCGCTCATTATAAATATACATCAAACAAGTTTAATAAATAAATTGAAGTATTCTGTGAAGTGATAACACAATTATTAAGATAATTTTTATATATAAAATATTATTTTGGCAAATTACATTAATTATAAGAAAAGAAATTTTTATTATTTTATATATTTATATATAATACATTTAAACATATACTTTTCTATGAATAACACACTAATAATTCTGGAGTTTCATGTATATCTAATCTTGGCCATAAAAGAATATTAGGGCACCTATCTTTTTTAATTTATCTAAAATTCTTTTGCCTGTATTGTTATCTATTGATTATTAATATTATATAATACATAAAATTGAAAAAATTCTTGAAACAAATAATTTACACCAAACACTATAAATCAATTTTTGAAGCTTTAAAACTTTAAATAATAATTAATAAGGTGCTTAATATTTTTTACTAAGGTTGTATGTATATATTTAAATTTATATATATGTTTATGCTTTATTTAAAATTTCTTTACACATTTCGTATATACATAATTCGTATTACATAATAAATATTAATTACTTGTAAAAAGAACGTATTTAAAATTAATAAATTTCAAATGTAAAATGTTAAAAAAAAGAACAACATCTACCTTCGAGTTGATCCTGCTTAATCCGAACTAGATCCTCCGGTATCACAGTTGACAAATCTGCAAAAAGTAAACATTTGTATGTGTATTTGAAATAATAAATAATTAAATTAATTAAAAATAATTTAATAAGGTGCTTCACAGAATTATGTATTAAAGCGAAATTGTTAATACTTTTATTATTTAATTCCTATTATATTATTAAAGAATAATAATAAAAATTTTGCAGTATTTGCTTGATTATAGTCTTCAAAATTAAAGAATATTAAAAAAGTTATTTTGTAATTGTTGACTTTTTTGATTATTTTTGACTATCTTTTTAGTGTTGGATTTAAAATAATTCATTACTACACAAAAAGTAAAAGTAAATTTTTTAAAAAAGATAGTCAAAAATAATCAAAAAAATCAACAGTCACAATTTTTTTTTTAAATTCTTTAATCTTAAAGGTAAGAGTTGATCGAAAGTAGAAGACTATAATCAAGCAAATACTGCAAAATCTTTATTATATTATAATACTATTCTTTAATAATATAATAGGAATTAAATAATAAAGGTATTAACAATTTCGCTTTAAATTTTGGTAAAAATTCATTCAAAGATTACATATCCATTGATTAACGCGATTTATTACACATAATATATTAAATTTCTATTTTCCTATCAGAAATGTAACAAACTATATCGCGGATTAAAAGATTCATTTCAAAATATCAATTGAACATTATACTATATGCCGTAATATGTATATCATTACGAAATGTTATAAAAGAGGTCAGCATTTGTACCTGAATTGTAATTAAATCGTAATATATCGCCTCTAATGTGTAATGCATCATTGTAACGAGATACGATAAAGAGATAGAATTTACAATTAGTTACGGAGTCGCGTTACCTTTGTATTTCATCGTGTTACATTTTATTGCATATATACAAATATTGTTCGCATATTACTGTTGCATATTATGCGCTATGCCAGCTCGTTCAGAGATCGCGACGTCTAAAGTACATATACGTCACCTTCGACCTTTGCACAACTTTAGCCGAACACACGTGTTTGCGACATATATATAGTATTTTAACGGCAGAACGCATCCCATTCACTCACCTGACTTCTGAATGAGTGCTTTTCATTTGATGACACAAGTTGTCACAAATATCGTTCTATCTTTGTTACTCACTGAATATCAAGAAAGACAAAATGATGATGTCGACTTGTGTCATCAAATGGAAAGTATCCAATGTCCGTTCACTTGATTCTTGAATGAATGCTTTCCATTTAGGATTATCCATTCCGAATTACGCATGAAGCGCATAATGCACTTTATCCTTTATTATTTAGTGAACAACAAGGATAAATGATGTATCATGCGCTTCATGCGTAACTCGGAACGCACCATTGATGACACAAGTTGTTACAAATATCGTTCTATCTTTGTTACTCACTGAATATCAAGAAAGACAGAATGATAATTGTGTCGACTTGTGTCATCAAATGGAAAGCGTCCAATGTATCGATATGAATAGACGCTGTTACGGCGGACAATGAGCCTAATTCACGCAATCCCCATCTCTTTTCACGCAATGCTGTTCGCCAAGGATAGATGATATTGGGTACCGTACGCATAATTAAATTACAATTAATTTATACATATTAAATATATCGATTGATTACACTGAAGATATTATAACCAAACGTAAATTGATCCTGAACAATATAAATTTAATTTAATCTGTTACTATGACTTTATTGTTTCGCACTTCGATACTTTATACCATTGTTATTTTAGTTTTATCTTAATCCATGTTTTCTGCCGTTTAAATGTTTCATATATAATGTGCTAAAGGGAACTGAGAATAATATACTAAATGTGTATTGTTGTCATCGGCATCCGCGTTGGTTCATATTGGTTTATCTTTCCTTCATTTTATTTTAATATAAATTTATTGTAGATATGTTTATTGGCATAATTACTTTATTTTAAAAATTCATTATTACGCGTAAGTAAACAAATATACATCTCTAAAGACATCTAAAAACTTCATTAAATTATTTTTTTTATTTATTTAAATTGTTTTATTTAATTTATTAAATTATTTTATTTCATTCTGTAATGTATAATATTACAGCGTTAATTTTAAAGAATTACGCATAACATATTATGACATATCTCAACAACTGAACACACTGTTGATTAAAATTGTATAAAATAATATTTATATATTAATTTTCTCGTAATATGGAAATATTCGTAAGACTCATTGATATTACACAAAGCCCCATCTAGATAAATCGCATTTGCATTCGCATTCGCGATGAACTAATCAGAAGCTGTCGTTAGTCCCATTGACGTTAGTCCGATTGACTGTCGCGAATGCGAATGCGTTTTGCTTGTTGCAATTTATCTGAATTTGAATGCTGAAAACATTAGAATATGACTGTTTATACAGCAAATAATTGTATCGTAATGATAGGATGTCCGTCATCACCAAAAGTTACGATCAACCGACCGATTTCTTTCTACGTATTTGTCTCCCTTCAAATGAAATAGTTGAGATACATTTTTTTATGGTAGCTGAAAGATATTTTTTACTTTTTTTTTAACATGTACGTTTTTTACATTTTGCATGTATTGCTGATTCACCCATGTACTTGAAAATTAAAATGGTCCACCATAACGTTTTTTTTTAATTTCTACGTTACTTAAATGCATTTATCACGTACAAAGCTTTTTCATGCTCACCTATAGAAGATCTCGCGATACCATTCGTCGTTTCGCTGACATCGAATCCAATCACTCTTCTTGATGGACTTAGGATCCGAATATTTCAAAAAGTAAAGTTGGCACACTTCTCCCCTCACGTATTCCCTTCTTTTCTCTTCGCTTTCATCTTTTTGCTTGTCTGCGTCACATTCACTTGTACTACTCCGATCATCGCTATCAGTAGTAATAGTCTTCTTCCTTTCACTCCGGCTGACGTTGAAATTCCTTTCCGCTGTTCGAACTCTTTTATCTCTCATCGCGCTGGCTCCTTGATATTTTTCCTCTTTACTCCGGAGGTATTTTCGGGAGAAATCAGAAGTAATGTTTCACGTTGTAGCCTGTTTTTATCGGGCACCTTTTCCATCTTCACGGAGACTCAAGGTAACTCGCAGAATAATGCGAAAGGCGTAGTCTCAGCTTCTGCAGCGGTAGGAAGCCTCAGTAAAAATTCATCAGTTCGAACAACGTTTGCGTCAAAGGGATAAATTCCACGGAATAGGAAGGTCTCTCCCCCCCCTCTCTTTCTCTTTCTCTCTCTCTCTCTCTTTCAACATTAATCGAAGTTGTTTCGTGAATCAAACAGTATTGAATACTTCGCTGATCTAGTTCTTTCACAACTGACGCTATCACGAATTTCTTCGTAATGATATTTTCAGAAGAGAAACGTCGCTAAGATCCATCGATTTATAACGCAAATTGCATAACGCTATTTTCTCACAATGACTCATTAGATTCCTAAAGCGATCGTTTAATAAACACTCGGCAAATTGAAATCTCCAAATTTTCTCCGATCAGTTTTGAGATCAGAACAATAAAGATTCGGAGCATCCTGAATGGAGTATAGGTATGCTTTATAGTGCCTATCAAATGTTTCGTAGCGATAGGCAGGTCGGTACGTCATCCTTTATTGTAAAATAATGTAAAAAATGGTCCTTTAATTTCAGGCTTTTAGCTATCCTTTAAATTTATTTACTTTGAAAACTCAATTTTATCCTTTACTTTAATTAATAATATTACAGGAAATTCTCCCCCCCCCCCTTTCTAATTAGCATTCCAATGTCTAATGTGCTAATAAGCAAATTTTTATGGAAGAAAATATTAATAAATTTAGTACACTCTAAAAAATATTGATGTGAGTTTAATACTCATACAGTGTCTATATAATTTTCACTGTGTTAATATTAACACTAACACTAACACTATTAACATGGTGGGGATTTCAAATCGTTAATGTTTATATTAACATCATCATAGTGTAGATTTAAAATCTATGGTATTAAATTCATATCATATTGATGTTAACACAAACACAGTGAGAATTATATAGACACTGCTATTTTTTAGAGTGTAATGTTTTGGACAATACCGAGACTTTTCTCGTTATCAGCACTGAGACGAGACCGAGACTCTATTTTTAAAGAGAACATGGGCCAATCATCAAATATTCATTATGAAAATGATGTATAAAGATTATACCGTCACTGCATGTGGAAATCCTGTATGTTATCCTGTGGGATCGACCTGTCAAAGATTTTCTAATCAAAGACTGATCACGAACTGAGTCCTTTTACGAAAGAGTCATTAAAATAGATTTTTTTTTTAGACAAATAATATTTAAAGAAAAATAATTACTATTGAATGGAGAAGTCATCCATGATCATTATTAGTTATTTTAAGGTACGTCTAGCCAAATCTCGTGAGTCATTTCAGCGAATATTTCATATCTTTTGCTGAAAAATAATCACATCAATATTTTTTAGAGTGTACTAAATTTATTAATATTTTCTTCCATAAAATTTTGCTTATTAGCACATTAGACATTGAAATGCTAATTAGAAAGGGGGGGGGATTTCCTGTAATATTATTAATTAAAGTAAAAGATAAAATTGAGTTTTCAAAGTAAATAAATTTAAAGGATATATAATTTCAGGTATAGCTACCTGAAATTAAAGAACAATTTTTAAAATTATTTTACAGCTATGAAACTACTCACATTTTCAAGTAAACAAGCTTGCACAAGTGGCTTGCATAAGCATACTTGATAAGTTTACTTAAACGTGTAGTCTGGCAAATGCTTACCAAAATTCTCGCGGCTCGAGTTTCGGTTCACTGGATACACGTTTATTCATTCGTTTATCGTTTATTCGCAGTAAAAATACAATTAAAAAAATTTTCGATTCGAAACCAACAAGACTCTCGACTCGAGATCGAGACTGAAACCGAGACCGAGACAGATCAGATAAAACTGAAACTATATCAAGAATTTCAAAATCAGACCGAGACTTCTCGTCGAGACGAAATCAAAACACTAAAACTTACAATAGTTTTATGCAAAGGTAAAATTAACCCAGGCAGAATGACAGTCACAATAACATCAAATTAAGTCATGATTAATTGAAAATTGAATTTTTAATGATTATATTTGCAACTATTTTGATATTATTGACATTATTATTAAAAATAATCATATTTGCGATGATTTGATTTACTTGACAGTTATTTCAAATATACTGTGCAAGAAAATTTAATGCGCAGACTTCTGATAGTTACAAACTAGTTTGGAAATATTTAAGAATAAAGTCCTAAAATTTGCCCTTAGGTTTACTCCTTAGGTTATCTGTTAGATTATCTGAAGATTTACCCTCCATTTTCTCTGAAAAAATATGATCTCCGTATTTATGACACATTACACGTTGCTTATACAAAGATGCTGCGCCGTGGTCCCAATTATATTCTATTTGTTACCCTTATTTATTAAAGCTAAAATAAGAGAAATCCTATTTTTTGCTCGAAGTAGATCTTGGTACTTAAACATTTTTATGTAAATTTATATACATGTCTGATTCTGCAAACAGCGCGCTAAAATTTCTTTGAAACGCAATCATAAACAGAATCAGAATAGTAATATCACATAAAAATTATTAAATTAACAAATCATTTAATAATTTTTTATGCTGTATAATAAATATCTTTATAAGAATATTAACCACTTTAGATTAACCACTTTAATTTTATTGAGAAATTTTATTTAAAAAAAATTCTTTTTTAAATTTAATTTAATTCATGCGCACTTTAATAAATAATTCATACTAAACAATTTTTTTTATAATTTTGACTATTTTTCTAATATACGTAATATATTATTATATACATTCTTAAAGGATATCGATAGAATTAAATAACTTTAATAGATAATATCTTCAAATTTAATTTACATTACAACATATGCAAAGTTCGAAGGTTAATAATTTGATATTAGTGAGAATCTTAAATCTGTGAATAATTTATTGCGAAAAATATCGCCTCAACCGGTATTTGAACTCGGCCTTTATTTATTACCCTTCATATCACGATCGCAACGCGTTTCGAAATGCGACACCTCTCTGCTAACAGTCCGTGCGATTTCATTTCGCTTTCGCGATCCAGCGCTCGCACCAAAACGACTGTCTCGTTTCCACCGAAGCACCTGTCTGCGACTCGCTCGTTCACTCGTTTGAACACGAAATCGACATGATGGAACATTGCCGCTTTCTCGTGATGTTTAACGGGGTGGGTAATCGTTCTCTCAACGAGATTCAGTGTGTTATTCTGTATATTCGCGTCGCGGTCTGCGTCTCTCACTCCCGATATAGCAGACTGTAATTTGTCCTTCGTTTCCGGTTGGAGAGTAATGCGCGAATCACCGGATCGAATAGTTCATTTACGTGAATGATATATCGACTGTTTGTTCATAAAATGTATGTATATGCTTGGTGTATATTACACTCTCGTGTGTGGATATAATACTGAATTGTATATTTTCGTATTGCGACTTATTGCTTGCTTCGTTGTTAACTTCGCGTCGGACTTCAGAATAAACTGTCCCAAAGTTGTCAACAACGGATTTCCGAATTTGTCGAGTCATTGGCATCGCGAGAAAGAATCACTATCAAATTGAGCGCCGCGACGCATTTGCTTTGTAAGTAAAATCACAATGATACGTAATTAACACGAGATGCGTATCTTACAACGCTCATTGGACAGAAATCTGAGGCTTTATTCTTAAAAAATATCGCATACGAAAATACTGATGAAATTTATAGATAAATATAACGTATACTATAATATTTTCATAATATTTTTTTATATGGATTCTATCGCGCGAATGAACAGCAAAATGACGATTATACTTTCGAATATGTCAAGTATCTTACCTTTGATTTTAACATCTTCATTCACCTGCATTGAACAACGTGTGTATGAGACAAAGAGAGGGAGAGCTCTGTGAAATGCGAACGAATTATTTCTTACTCAAACAGGGAAACAGGGAGCAGGGAGTGTAGTCAGAGAGCAACAAGTGTAGCACCACTACCAACCGTCGCGCAGCAATGACGACGTAACGCGTGAAGTTAGTCGCGATTTTGTTTTCGAAGCCATCCCTTCCCCCTCCGTTGACCTGATGCGCTGCTCTGTTGTTTATCTGTAAGACATCGCGGCGTACGGACGCTCAATCAAAAGGCCTAACGGATCGTGGCGGCATAGCTCTGTACGTATATATTGTCGCGATTGTTCTCTCGCTTTGCTCTTCTGGTTTCCGTGACGCAATAGAGATTACCCGTCGCTTGTCGCATGCGATCACTACCGTGCGAGTACTAAAGTACCTCGTGATCGTCGTCTAACGGGAATTAATCGCGTTGTCGTAGTTAACTTCATTCAGATTTGTTTTTATTCCTGCAATCTAGAACTCTAGACTGCATTAGAAACTCTCTTTCTCGCTTTTGTCAAATATTAAACATATATCTGTCTCACTTTAAGTTTCAAAAGTGTATACTAGTAGTATAGTCACAGAAAATAGATCTTTTGTTTTCGCAAGTGAATTTTATGTGTGTGCCATAAAGAAGTCACGACGAGATGAGGAAATGGCGGCTCAGAATGGCATCGGGCAACGGCGGAGTCTACATAAAGGGTAAGTTATTCGATGGTTATTTATTGTTTTATTGTCCAATGAATTGATCGTTTTTCACTGCGCATCATTAGATTCGTTACTTGAAATCCCGAAAAATTGTGTATTTAATACATATCATTCGTATTCTCAGCGTTTCTTTTCTTGAAATATTAGAAACGTCTGGTTAAATATAGTTTACATTTTTTTTCTGAAAATGTTTGCTTTGGCATCTACAAAATAATTTTTGTGCGTTCTCGTTTTTTGTATATCTTTTGTTTTCCGGAAATTTACTTTAGGACACGAAAAATCTATCGTGTGTAATAAAGATGTGAAAAACTATCATATAATAAGAGTTAATCATATATTATCATATATTAAGAGTTAATATAAATAAGATAGATATATGATGTTTTCCATCAAAAGACACGCAGAGTAACACAGTGATTATTTTATTTTTGTTTTAACAGTAACAAACAATAAGTATATAATAATTCATTGCGTTACATCTGTATTTCTAGATGGAAATTCATAAAATTCAAATGTTAGAAAGAAAGAAAGCTGAAATTTTAAATATAAAAAGTGTAAGCATCGCGAATAAATCTATTGTACATCATTAACTTTATATCTCTAATTATATATATAAATATATATAATAAAAATTTAATATATAAAATTATTATATATCGCGTAACGTGAACTACGCCAGAAAATTTTTTTTAATTATTATTTTACAAAAGGTATTTGATACTTGTTGTATACAAAAGATATTTCTATCGTGTTTAATTTATGATATTTAAATAAAACTTTATATTTAAAAGTAGATTTTATATATCACTTTATTAATAAAGTCTACCGCAAGAAATATTTTTTAAATATTATTTTGAGCATTGCTATAATATATTCGTTTTTTTTACAGATTAATACATT
Organism: Acromyrmex echinatior; assembly: GCF_024713525.1. Lineage (NCBI taxonomy): Eukaryota > Metazoa > Arthropoda > Insecta > Hymenoptera > Formicidae > Acromyrmex > Acromyrmex echinatior. The sequence continues at coordinate 4,920,917 of NC_141870.1, forward strand.
AACTCTGCTGCTACGCATCGATCGGTAAGTCAAGTTATTTTTTTTATTTTATTTAAGGTAATGTATATTTGAGATATATATATATATATATATTAATATATATATATATATATATATATATATTAGGTGTTGGAATTAATTCGTAGCGTTTTTAATGAAAGAATGTTATTTATTTCACATGAGCATTAAAAAATACATTAATGAAAGTACTTCCCATCACTTGTAAAACGCTACGAATTAATTCCAACACCTAATACTTATATATATATATATATATACTTATATATATATATATATATATATATATATATGTATATACAAGTTTAAAATAAAATTAAAACATTAATTTTATCTTTTCAAAATGGATCTCATAAATCTATTACTTTAAATAAAATTCGAATTACGAAACATGTAATTTTAATAAATTAAAAGTTGTAATAGGTTTAAAAAATTTAAGAAGAAATAAAATTAATTTACCACGAAAAGTGGCACGATTTATAATAATTTAAAAATGTTAAAAACTTTCCATTTTTACTCAATTTATTAAACTCACATAATTTCCATTCTTATCTTACATATTATAAAATTTTAGGAAAGGAATAATAATAAATTAGAATAATGATAAATTAGATTTCATTTTCCGATTGAAACGAAGATAAATGTAAATTTAATTATCAGGCGTTAAATTTAGATTTAACTCGTGATATTTACGATAAAATCTCCATAGTCAATTCCGTTGTAATGCGATATATTTCCACATGTTTATCACATTTCCATAATTTATAAACTAATAATTGTTAAATCATCGGCTACTTGTTACTGACAATTTTACTCACAATTTACTCGTGATCGCAACAGCAACGTTATATTTACTCAGATTATAATGACATTATTGCATATTCAAATGCACACACAATGTGCACTGTAAATTTAGATATCCCTGATATCCGATATTGTTATATAACTGATAGATAGATATATATTAACTCAATATTTTAGATTATCTTTAAATGATGTTAGCTTATATCTATGATACAACAATAATCGTAGCGTTAAGTATAGCGATATTGTACAGAATAACAATAGCTGACTCAGAGAGATAATACAGACAGTAGAAGACGTATTGTTTATCTGTTGCTCATTTCTTACTTGTGATCTTCGGCTTAATTTGTCCGGATATGACGAATCCTGTATCGTTCCTAAATGAAGTAATATATATATATATATATATACATATATACATATATCAGTATCTAGACAGAATTTCAAGATTACAAAATAATATTTCTTTAGTTACGTACACTGAGAGAAAATATATTAAAATTGAATAAATAATTGTTTGAATAGTACTAATATTTATGAAAAATAAATATTAGCAAAATAAAAAATATAATAGTTATATCAAATTAATTTTTTGATTCTTGCATCAAATAAATATAATAGATTTATATTTAGTAAATATTCAACTGACACTATTCAAATAAATATTTATTTAAATTTAATACATTTTTCTCTCAGTGTATTTAATATTCTTAAAATTAAAAAATTCCTTAACTACATATTTTAATCATACATATTTTAATATGTAAATGAAAAAAATATGATATGTTTTTTATGTTAAAATAATTCTCTTTAGTTTGACTTCCAACATATTTCGTCTATAAAGACTACGTCAGGTTCTCTGGGACATCTATAAATTTATTTACGAGATCATTTTTTGGAAACATGTTACGTGGGAAGAATGAAAACGTCTAAATTATTATCGGGGAAGGGACGATATGTCCTTTTCGGTAATATTAGTCGATCCATCATTCTTATGTCAGGCTCTTGGTGTTCAAAAAGGGATGAATAATCGCTATGACATCGCTATGACAAGAGCTGCATTGATCGTCCAAAAAAGTAGCTATCGTTTTTTTTTACATTTTAGTAAAGCAAGATTACTCGGCATTAATTACTATTTCATCATTCTGAGCATATCATCTGAGAATGAATACGAAAACGTTGATCCACATTGACGGACCTTAACCTGGTTTCGTTCGGTTGATTAATGTGATCAACATGGTAGGAGATATACGCGATAATGAAAGATAACTTTGTTCCCTCCGTTCTAATCGCATAAACTGCAATGCAGACCTTTTATATACCTATGGGCCAATAATTCAAAGTAAAATAATATACATAATGACACTTAAAATTATGCCTCAATTAACAAAAAACGCGATAAAATAAAAATAATTGTAAAATATTTTTTATACAATAAATATGATAGCAAAAAAACTTTCTGATAGTCATATTTATTGAATATTATTTCCTTCTCTTTTCATAAATTTTATCTTCTCTTTTATTAAATTTAATATTAAATTACGTGCTTATCTAATAATGCATAAAATTATATAAAAAAATATATAAAATATCATCACAGAAATATAATACGTATTGAAAGATGGATCAGCAAGTATTAACGGCGAGAGAAAGATTTCTTCCTTTTGCCGACAAAAGTAATCTTGTTACACAAAAGTGCCCCCGGCATCTGAGACTCATTGTCAGAAACACCGATAAAGATAAATGAGCTTTCGTGCTTAAGGATTAACCGAGTGGTTGCGTGTCTCGTAACGATCGATGAAGCGGCAAATCTACGGATAACCGTCTCGTTTAAGTGTTCAATCGTAAATAAGTAGTAACGAACGTGCATGGGCGGACAACGTGATGACAGTGGTATCGATCTTCGCATTTGAGATTTGCAAACAGCAGTATTGCCGAATAAGGATTATTAGAATTTATTAATGTTAAATCTTACATTATAAATTTTTGGAAATGGATTTTCACTCCCGAAGAGTGATAGTTGCGCAGGAGTGAAATTTTCACTCTTATGCCTATACACATTGGAGATGCACTGAGGATTGCAAATTGAGGATTAGAATTCAGCCAATTAGAACAAAATGGATTAAAATTAAAATTATCTGATTGATCGAATTCTAATCTTTAATTCGCAATCTTCAATCTTCAATACGTACTGTGACACGGATATTAGAGAGTGAAGAAGCACTCCAAGCGAGAGTTAATTTTTAATTTGCAGAGAATGAATAATTTCACTCTGATAAAGACTGAAATTTCATTCCGATAAATGTCAAGTATAGCTCTCTTATATCCAAATCTTGACAAAATTAAATATTTTTGCACAAAACGAACGAATCTGGCAGAAAAAAGCGTCACTCTGCTTCGCGAAGCGAGATATTAAAGTTGACCTTTTAGAAAATTTTTAGAAAATTCCTTGAAGTAATTCACTCTTGCCGGATTGGCGCAACTATCACTTTTCTTGGAGTGAAATTTCACTCCCCAAAATTTAGAGTATACAAGATGTTAAGATACCTCGTGCATTTCTCATTAGTATTATATTTGAATATACAGGGTACTCGTGAACTAGTAGTACTTACAATTGAGAAGGAAGTGATTCTACATGAAAAAATAAGTCGAAAACGTTGAATAAAATTTTCTTATATAAGGCATTATTTTTAAGAAAATCAATTTTAAGTATTCGCCTGGTATAAATTTAATTAAAGAATTAGAACATGGAAAGTATTTATAGAAATTTACTTTAAAGACCAGAATTGTGTATTCGACAGAATAAACAATAATTTATAAAATAATAAAATTTATCGTGTGTGAATATCCTATTTTTGAGTATTTCCGATTATCAATACGATAATAAACACAAATACAAGCGGAGATAATAGTTCACGAAATTCATCAAATCGAGACATAGTTAAGTGCACTTGGCGAACATTTAAAATCGATTCTCTTGAAAACAAAGCCTAACGTGACAGAATTTTATTCTACATTTTCAATTTATTTTTTAATGTAAAATTACTCTCTTCTCGATTACTATTCGATTTTACGAGTACTCTATTTACTTAAACAGCCTGTATGCACTTGCATGCACAAATAACACTGAATCACTGTTATTATCTGTGTTGAAAAATTATTTAAAAAATTATCAATTTGAATAATACGTATTTCCCATCGTATTTTCTAAAGCTTATTAGCTTTTTGTTCCTTATTTCTGCCGAAATCTATTTATCTTTTATGAAAAAAGCTAAGCTTCGAGTTCTCGTAAGATGAGGACTTATACTTACTGCAGAGAGACGGGTAACGGTCGCTGAGGAGGGTTCCAAGCGGGCACAAGCCTGGTCGGCCGAGCGTGTAGAGCTGCTGGGATGCTGTACGATCGACGGGTCCGTAATTACACACGAGTACTTCGACCTGAAACCCGCCTAGCACCATCGCGATCTTGCTCAAGTCGAGCGTGTAAATCGCGCGGCCGCAACCTACGTAAATGAACGTCGCCGATGCGAAGGGAATGTAAGAGGAGAGTTGCCACGCCGTGTTAGAATAGTTCACTAGTCTGAAAGGTACGATTAACTGGACTAAATTAAGGTGGATGGCCGGCAGTCAGTTCTCGGGCCTCAAGCTCTTTCCATTGACGCAACTTGAATTCAAATTAGGACGGATCTTTTCATAATTTGAGATGCTCTCGTAAGATTCGAGAGCATTCGAGAGATTTACTCGCATCTTATAGATTTATCTTGAAAGTCGTGCAATGCAAATTATTAAAATTAAGTTTTACGAAGAAATGTAGAATTAATTGAGATTTTGTTTGAGCATGTATGATAATTCTAACACATATTGCCTTAAAAAAGGCCGTAAAATTTGTATTTGAAAGCTATCTTTTTTTTCTAATATTTTTGAATAATCAATATTTTTGTATTTATACATTTCTCTTACCAATTCTCTTAGCAAACATATTCGGATAAAATTTGACATAAAAAGTTGTATAGATATAAAAAAAAGCGATAGGGGTAATACGTTTTTGTACAGCTCTCTTTCGAGCACACTTTACAAGGTTAAAGTTCGAAGTCTGATTGTATCGCATTTTCATGTATCCTGTAGGAAATTGAAACCTTTTTTTTCTATCAGAACTGAAATAATAAAAAAACGACAGAGGCTCGTTTATAGCTGCTAGGGGATCCGTGTACTGGACTATCGAGTAATTTAGACCGGTACAATAGCACTCTCGATTTCCAATTTACCGAGAGAATACGCGATTTTGATTGTTCCCAGCGACAGAAGAAGAACCATCCGCTATTCTTCTATTTTCACCCTCTGTTCCATACAATCGGTCTTCGGTCATTTTCTCCGACGGTCAAGTCGCTTCATTTCTCTCTTCGTCGTCCTTCAACGCCTGGTAACCTCTCACAGTACCGGCTTTAAAGGGTGATCGAAACGAACTGTTGCTCAGAGCCAAGAAGAGCAGGTAGATAGAGGTACAAGATACGTGAGCGTGCGTTAGCATTAATATAACCCTCTTTGAAGTAAATTATTTTTTTCAAAACTATATAGACTAACTCTTCAAATTCTTTGAAGTGGAATCTTATTCTAAAGAATGAGATCCTTTTTTCAAAACTGGCTGGATTTCCACTTTTTAAAGTGAAATTCCTCTCCAAAGAATTTAGAAAAAAATTGCTAACTTATTGTTTATTTTCTAGTAAATATAAACATAAAATTATAAATATAAAATATTTTTAATATTTTACAACTATTTCGGCGGTTTATTATATTTATTACGAATTTTATATTCCTCTCGCTATTGAAATAAAACGCTACAAATAATTATTTTATAAATTCCATTACACGTTCAAGAGATTTTTCTATTAAAAATGAAATAAAGATACAGATATAGGTATATTTGAAACTTCGTTAATTTATTCTATTTTTTTAATTTTATTTGATTCACGAAAGAATGATAAAGACAGAGCGTGAAAGTTTTCCATTTGATGGAACCGAGATTTTTAAAATCAGCACTAACTCCCACGAGGGTACTCGCGAGCGAAAGCAGAAACGAGGATGGTAGATACGTGGAATGAAATAGAGGCTCGCGAAAAGGCGAGAGGGAGACGAAGGAAAGCGAAGAACAGAGTGGTGGTTGCAAACCTTCCCCTAAAATTCGGGGGAGCGAGTTAGCTGTGTCTACACGCCGCGCCGGATCGAACATCGACCATTCACAAAGGGATAGTAGAGTCTCTTGGCACAAAGGAATCGTTGCGATCAACTCGACTCGAGCCATTGTACCTTTCTCTCGACAGCATCGCGATTCGTGCACGCGTTACTATCGACCTAGATACACATAAGGGAAGCGTGTATGTGTTCGCGACGATCCTTGACGTGTAATTTGCGTATACAGTATATCCCATAGATAGCCAGTTATTTTCCATTTATGGAGTCTTTGACTATCGTGGAATCAATTTTTTTTTTAACAATAACGTCCTGATAATTAATTTTTTAATTATAAACGATTGAAAACAGCACATTTTTCGGAAACTCAAAACAGTTTGAACAGATAATGGAAATGTTTTTAATTTGATTTTAAATAAATTTTATTTTAAAAAATTTAAAAGTTACCAATGGCCAATAAGTGAAAAAGATATTTATTATTGAAAATTGAAAATTTGTGGCGAATAATAAATGATCTTCCATTAATTCGCCAAAAATTAATTGGTCAGACAATCCATGTAAATGACAGGTGTCTCGCTAGATATGGAATATCCTGTACATTTTATGTATAACTATGCGCACTTTCGACTTTTACCCGACATCCGCGTTGTCGAAGTTTTCCACCTCGTCGTACCACGATGTAATATGAAAGTGAATTCTTTTCCTACTCGTGCTATTTTCCACGCTGTCCATGTCGAGTACATTTACGTTCTGCCACACTTCAAATCGTTCTACAACAATCGACTTGTTTCAGTAATATTTACTTGTATCTATGTAGATTAACTTTAATCTCGGTTCGAATTATTATTCTACATTTTTTTTAATTCTAAGAGTTAAAAAAAGATGAAGCGCAAATTGAATCGAGATCAAAGTTAATTCGTATTGGTGAAAACGGATATAAAATAGAGTGAAGTTAGTCACAATTCTATTAATATAAAAAAATAATGACAGTTAGAATATCACTTTTTATAGTTTTACAGTTGTTTATAAAAATAATAAAAGATCTCCGCATTTTTTATATTTTAAAAACCCAAAATTGAAAATTATTTAAAATTATTTAAAATTATTTAAAAATATATAACCGTCGGAACTCTGTTTACAAATAATTATAGGGCATAGAATTTCGCAAAAATTAACGAGAAATGTCGCTGGAGAATTGCGATAAATTATCAGCATGATACTTTTTTTCCAAACGTGCTAACTTCTATATTTAAAATTTTGTTTTCATGTTACATGTGTTGATAAAACTCGAGTAATACTAATGCGAACTGTAGTCGAAAATAGAAATATTTATCTTTATTTGTACTTTAGTGGGAAAGAGTCGTTCTCAATTTCTCGAAATTGGTACGCCGTATTTTTAATTTTGGTTTTTAATATAAAGAATGAGAAATTTTTTTTAGAAAATTTTTATAAGAAACTATAGAATTATTAAAAGAGTGCTACTGGAATTGTCAATATTTTTTTTTATATTGTTAGAATGTGATGATATTTTTACAGATCCTATAAAATGTCTGTATAATGCATTTTGATCTCGTATAGCGTTTGCTTTTAAATTAATGATTCCTGAAATACACAAGATTACTCACACAGTTTTGTCTTATTAAAACCTCGAATAAAACCCTTTTACTCGTTTATCTAATTTCGCAGATATTGAAACCGTTATAAGAAAATATTTCAAGAGTTTCATATCGATCATTTTGAAGATATTTCCGCCAATTGTCGTATTTTTATTCTTATAAATACTTTCGCATATTTTTATATCACCGGAATTTTTATATCACTGAAATCTATGAGCTCCGAATAAACTTTAAACCAAATCCGCAAGCTGTCGATTAGAAAATCAGAGAATCAGGACTGTGCGGTCTTACATTCTCACAATGCTGCATACATAGACGTTTCGGTGGTTGTATCGGTAGAACAATTTCGCGTCTGCATGGGTTATTGGATATTGAAAAATAACGGTACGGCAAGAGGGAGGGATGAAAAATGAGATATATCCGTCGGAGTTACTTGCCAACATCTCGGCACTGATCCTTCTCGAAGAGCTTGCACTGCAGCGCCCATCGACGAGCTATAACGGCAAGTTCGTCGTCCCAGATCTGTCGAAACAAATGACACTTCAGACGTCGTCCACCATCCCCGGGATAAATGATTAAATATCGCGTCGCGCGTATTCCGTCGATTTTTATACCAATTCCATCATGGTCCTTGCGGCGGGCTGCGGCCCGGGATTTCCGCGACTCTCCTTGCCGTTCGCAATGACAACACGATAACGATTATGACTCTCGAGCACCTCCTCGATATCCTCTTCATCGAGGTCGTTGTTCACCATATCGATGCAATCCGCGCTCCCGCAGTCAGACTATACGGATGAATACCAAATTGTAAACTGAAGGTACATTCATGGAAAGAATGGTTTTGCTGAAATATCTAAAAATTAAGGGGATCTTAAACTCGTCTGTTTTATCGATTATTTTTCAATAAGTATTTTTCTAACTGTCTTTATATATACAGATTTAAAAATCTTTTTTTAATTAAAATATATAAAATATAGTGCAGTCCAAACCGGTTAATTTCATGCCAAAAACGAAAAAAATTACAAAATTATATTTTTATCAGTTTCTGGCATTGACTCGTAATAATATTTACTTTATATACAAGTTTTGTAATTTATGAAACAATCTTGATTTAGACTAGAGATTACACGAACAAACAATGTTGAGTTCTTATTAGAATTTGGCTTATGCCCATTTCTATACTAATGTAGATTAACTTTAATCTCGGTTCTCTTTAATTCTTACACAGAGAGAATTTTTCTTAGAGTTTATCCTGAAAATATAATAGTCTTAGGACAACATTGTATTTTGAAGAATTTTATGTAAATTTCTCTTATTCATTAATAAAGCTATAATAAAATATATAATAGGATTGATTAATTTTGCTGAAGTGCATAAAAGTGTAAAAATCTTTAAAATATTATATTATATTACAACTATCATATTTTCACGTTAAATTTTAAGAGACAATTCTGTTCGTGTAGAATTAGAAAAAGATGAAGAGTTAGTTGAACTAAAGATTAAAGTTGAATTATTGATAAAAACTGACATTAAATATCTAAAGTGAAAGATCAGTTAGAAAATTTGTACATATGCATGCAATATTGATGTAATAATAGTTCTTTCTAGCTGAATTTTTACACCAATTTATTTTTCTTCTTTTTTTCTTCAGAAGGAAAGAAGAAGAAAGAAGTTGAGCCAAAGTTCAGCCAAAAAGAACAGGCTTAATGTAGCTAGTGATGTGTAAATGACTCATAAATAGGTCCTATTGAATCGATAAAATAAATGACTTTAGGAACCTTTTAAGGAGGTTCTCGCGCTACTTCCTAGACAATCAATAGACAATTCATTCATAATATGTAAAACAATTAAAATAATGGAATAAAAAGATTACTAACAATATCTTATACCATTATATATAATTATTGTTAATTTTATATATTACTAAATATTTTCAAAATGACAAAATAAAAGTTGTAAGATACTCATTTGATGTATATGCATCATCCATTTGATATATATTCTAGCTTTTTTCAATGAAAAATATAAATTTCTTGTAAACTGTATGGTCAGTTTAAATGAAACTTTATGAGCACAAATTTAAGTGTTTACTTTATAATTATAATGAATTTTAAATTGCTGTCTCATACACAAGTGTCTCAACTGAAAAGAGAATAACTCCAGAATAAGGTTATATCTTCAACTTGTAATGTAAAATTCTATAAATTTAGAATTAAACATCTTAAATGGTACGATAAAAATCAATGAAATTTTTTCTAGATATTATTGATATTACTAACATTTGTATTACATGTATATGATAGATTTGTCTTATATTTCATCAAACGCGAGAACTTTCTTAATGCCTATCTAAAATTTTTCTAAATACAGATTTGAAAATAATTTTGTTAAACTATCGGAATAATTTTGTAAGGTGCTCAAATTAATTATAGAATATCAAAAATTTTTGCATTGCTCATTACGCTTGACTTCCCTATATTATTTTCTGTATCAAATTTTTTAATATTTCCTAAATAGGTAATTATTTGGTAGCGTCACTCATGCTTGACTTTCCAATAAAATTATTTTCAGATCTGTATCTAGCTAAATTTTTAAATATTTCAGCAAAATCGTTCTTTCCGTGCATACTTTTTTGTTGCAGAAAGGCAGCGTTCAATTTTGCAATTATGTAAAATAGCGAGTAATAAAAAATTAGGTTAGATATATTGGATTTCGAAAATCTCGGACGTCTGTCAGCATATTTCATCGTGATTGAGTACCGCGCTTATAAAGTTGCTATTCTCTGTGGATCAAATACAGTTTATACAGGGATAAAATTTATGCACATGGATATTATCTAATCGAACAATTTTAATAAATATTTACAGGAAATAAGCACATGGTATGATCGGAGCAAATGCGGCAATAATTTCTATTCTCGCAGTCGGTAGTTGTCATCCTTCCTGTCGCTTCGCTATCACTGTAATGCGTGAGAAAAGATAAGAGGCAAAAGATACGAACTGTCCTCCGGTTAAGCCTCATCGTCGCCAATCAATTCGTGAGATTAGTCACACGCGTCAGCTATAATTACGTACTTCAGTTGCTATCCGCCCAACGCCCTTAATCGTGATGTCAGATTTTCTTTTCTTTTCTTTTTTTGCCGCCCTCACAAACTATCTAACTTCAGATCGCGCGAATCAATTTAGCGACTTTGACAGTTCCGGGATGCCGGATTGGTAAGAAAATTTATCGTGCAACGTGGAACGGAAATTCATATCGCTGCATTGCTTCGCAAACTGACTCACCGCGCTGGTCTACAGTCGGCCTTGCGCTTGATCCATACAAACGAAAAACGAGACGTATATCTAAACAATATATCGCGAAAAGTATTTCAATTATGCATTTATAACGTTCAAGAATTCGCCGCCGCATGTAAAGAAAAGGAAATCGCTGGCGGGATGGGCCGCTGATAAATTATCTGACGGGCGGAATGCCCGGCACTCGGCAGACCGATATTTTTATTTGCCCGCGTGGCACATTGCTTTATATCCAAATTTATTTTCAAATTTATATCCTCTTTTCCTTCTTTCCGCTCTGTTGCGGAATACCGCGGGGTCTATATTTCACTTCGTTTAATTCGGGCGGATCTGATCGATGTAAATACTCGAGTGGCATATTCGAGACCCAAGCCTTATTACGCGCGATAAATAACCATATTAACAATATATCACCAAAAATAATAGGATGTAACATTTAACATTAACTTGAAGTATCGATGAATCGAGCGATTATTATTGATCGTTTTTATTTTTTAAATTGTATAATATTATATTTCTTATATAAAAGATAAGAAGTTATTTAACTTTTATGCTGATGATATTTGATTTTTCATCATTTTCTTTATTTTTATAATTTATTTGCTTGGATTTTTTAGTGAGTAAGAAACTTGGTATACTTCTAGTAGGATAATATATAATAATTATATATGATATTTTTAAATTACATACATAATTTATAATTATTATAATATTAATATCAAACAATTATTAGGGATAAAAAAAAATGCGGACAAAATCGAACGTTAAGTTTGTCAAAACGAAAGTGAGGATAAAAGGCGATAAGATATATAAATGATTCTCTCATCCGCTTACAAGGTACTGTTTGTGGAACAATTTCGTAACGCAATATTTCCTTTTAAGTGCGATTTATAAAGCTCTCGATAGTAATATCACGGTAAATTTCTGGCGTTTGGAGGTATATTCGAAATTTGTTTGTTCGATCGTTCCCCCACGAGATGTAGCGTGTAAACGTGCCTATTCGGCAAGTTCGTTCCTTCTCTCACGCCGTGCGCGGCACGTGTTTTCATTTTGATATCGCAGATAGAGCTGCCTCTCATATCATTATTGTTTCAATACGCGCGGGAGATAAAAACTTCTCAAGTTCCGTTTGTTCCCGAGACTGCCGGGCATCTTTCCAGCTCTTTTCGTCGCAACAATAGATGGAGATTACAGACAAAACTGGAATATCGTATAGACTGTACACGTAGTGAATTGCAATTGTAACTAAAAATTTTCAAAATCGATGCCCATCGCTCGATGTATATTTTTGCGCGTTCTACTTTATTTTCTGCATTAAACTGTATAAAGTATGCAACAATTATCGAATAATAAAAAGAAATACAAATAAAATGTAACATTCTTGTAATATTATGTGGAGAGTAAAAAGGCACAAATTTTCCAAGTCCTGCATGACGTGTTTAACGACATTGTAAATTTGCTTAACGTTTTAACGTAAAATAGTATGCATATGCGGCAACTCAATTTTACAAGGGTTGATTGTTTTGTCAGTAACGCAATTTACATTTTCGAGTAATGGTCTGTCAAACATTTTGACTAAAACTGAAAGTGGTACATGAATGATAAAACGCGAAAGAAAATCAAATTAATTTAAGGAATTTAAAGATAATAACATATTGACTTAAAAATAATTTATTTTATACACATTGTATATACAAATAACATTCACGTACAGATATGTAGATAAAAAATTCAAATAAATATTCGGAGATATTGTCTCCAATGCGTGGAATATATTATTTATACTATTCTTATGTTTAATGTGAACTACGCGAAAATTAAATAAAAGTAAGAAATCAATTAATATATATTGCATAGTGAAGAGATTGCTATTATCACACGATATTGCAGCATAGCCTAGCTGTTAAACTTTTACTAAATGCTTTAGCTGCAAATTGCGTAATTGGCAAATCTTGTAAAAGTAAAAATCTGGAATCTCCTTCAAAGTTGAAAGTATCTTAGGTAGAAGGTATGTTGCTTACGCTATATAACCGTATCTCTATCTTTGAGAAATTCCTCAGTGGTTCATTTTAATAGATATATATATATGAGAAAATTTCTCATCGTGCAACTCCTTCTGAAAATTACGTAACGGTGAATTAACATCATTTGGTCCCCGGCATATGTGTTTACTTTAATAATTATCATACGGAAGCCTGTTACTTGGCGGCATGTTTTCCATAATGAGATATGCGCCTCGCGAATAAGATTGAGTAATACCTGTATTAATAGTACCTATACACACAATATCGTTATATATGCAAATCGCTTTGAATCGATCGTATATCTTCACAAACTGTTTAGCTCGAGCTTATATACTCCTCGCGAAAGCACCCAAGCTCTTTTTTACATTAAGCACCACGTGATACCGCCAAAAACCTAATTTATACGACACTAATCTGTGTTCCAAAGTTCACCCCCCGGGAAAAACGGATGAATAAGCCGACCATTTACGTATGTAAAAAGATATTGTCAATTAATTTTATCCTTCATTTATCGTGCTCGTGTAATTATTTTGTATAACGATCGTACACATTTTGCTTCTGCTTATTCCTAAAGATACATCTATGTAGAATTTTTAAATAAATTAGAGATCAACTTGACGTGATTGTAGAATGAAATAAAGCGCATACATAATGTCTTGCTGCGTGTGTGTAGACTTTTTGAAACTTGATTTATCGAGGATATGTTCAAAATAAATGGTTTCGTTCGGGCGTAAGATTTCTTTATGCGGGATCATCCACGTGTGCGACCCTACGGCGCTGACATTGACGTCGTCATCGACGTCGTGATCGGTGCAGCGCAAAATGCCATAAAGTCATATTAAGGACTGTCCGGTGCGTTTTCCCGCCAAGCCAATATTGTGTTCATGTCGGTAATGCCACGCGTGCTCCATGGCTCGAGCGGATCCGAGGACGACGTAGGTGGTGAAGCCGCCTTATTCCGCTCAATCGATTCCCTTCTCCTCGCTGGTTCCTCAGTTTCTTTAGGCGATACCCTGCGCATGCATCATAAAAAGCACCGACCGATTAGGAAAGCAGTCAATCGAATGCCGATACCGTTCTATGCAGACTGCCATTGTATTTTTTTTTGGTAGACACTATTTAATTTTTTAATGTAAAATTGATGATTCTCTAAGCACGATTTTTCTTTTACGCGATAATAGATCAGAGATCATTAATTATTGTATGTCTTTGCAATTTTTAACATTGTCGTATTTGTAGCTAAGCTTTAAATTAAATCTCAGTTTCAAATCAAATCCACTTTAACAATGCTTTTGTCGTATATTTTTTATGCCAAAGTTATAAATATGATACTTTATTAAAGAAAAATCGATCGGCGAAGAATCTATAGTACAATCGGTGTGGAACATTGCGTAACTAACGATGTGGGATAATTATTAGATGGAATTTAATTAATGTGTCATTTAAGTCGTGTCAATTAACGCACGCGCGCCGTCATGTCGTTCGCCATTATGCACTTGGAAACTTCAGATTCTATTGTCAGCTATCACGATTAGTTATTCTGTTCAATAAACATCGACTTCTATATTTGTATAAGCTATATTTGTACGACTAAAAAAAAATGGATATCGATGATTGTTCATATAACAAATTTATATCTTCCTTTTCGAGATCTGTTCTTTATTCCTGCACTGTCTAAACATGAAATAAATATAAGTTTGTTTCGCTTTAACTTATTGCACCGTGTGCACCAGTTCAGATAGTGCAGGAATAAAGAACAGATCCATGGAAAAATTATGTAAGTCTAGAGATACCTTTGAACTCGTGTATTTTTATACAACTGTTTATCTTTTATGAAAAAACCGAGTTTTGTTTTACCTTAAATTTAGAAATATGTAGAATATAGAACTTGCATATATAATTTTATTTTCGAGAAAAAAATATTTCAGCGTTCAATCATTGTTTTCTAAATATATAATTTATCGCGAAATTATCGGAAAATTTTGCACAACTCATCATTGACTATATATATGTTTTATTACCTATTCTTGGCCGTTTTTGGTCGACGTTTTTGGATTTTATCGAGTGGTTTGGTAGGAATGCTGCCATTCTGTTTGACCTCCGGCTTAATTGTTTCCACGGTGGTCTTTCGTCCTTCAGTCTCGATACGATTCATCGGTCTCTGTTCCGGATCATTCAGTAGTGGTCGATATCGCAGACTTTGTTCGACGGATGTTGTAGATGAGGAACTGTCGCCATCGTCATCACGGCGTGACCGTTTCGATGTAGTGAATCTGTTATTCGCGGATTTTATCCTTCGAAGGCGAGCTTCGGTGCCAAGTAAATTATCGCCTATAAAAACGATTGACATAAATTTCTCTATTTATAATAATACGACATTTATGCAATTTTTATTAATAACAACTTCGTGTATTTGTGCTCACCGCCGAGGTCATTGTCGCTGGACTCCATGAAATACTGTTTCTTAACGATAGAAGATTTCTCAATGGTCGGCGGCGCGACCATGGCGAAGTGTGCTAGAATTTGCGGGTCGATTGTGGTTTTCATTGAAGCTTCGCTTGTGGCTAAAGCGGACTTCGCTATTTGCAGTAGAGTTTTGTAATCCGTTGTAGTCTCAGAAGCGATAGCGAGTTCCAAAAATGGATCTTCGACGGTTTCTTCGAGCGCTTTCGTTTCTATATTCAATACTATTTAATCTCTTCATATTAAATTGGTTCATATTAAATTTTTACAAAAAAAAACCGCTCTCAATATATTTATTGTAATTTACTCTTGTTATTATCGAATATTAACAGAAAGAAATTATTAATTACACTAGTTGACAGAAAAAATTTTGATCAAGTATCAGATTAAGTGTTTTTTCTACTTTTTGATGTGTTTAATTTAAATCTGTAAATAAAAACCTCATTTTTCTCAAAAATTTGTCGTGATATTTTTATTTACAGATTTCAATTCAGTGCATCAAAAATGAAAATAGGAAATCAAAAATAAGAAAATCTATTCTGATTAGAGTTACTAGATAAAAAAAAATTTTTCTGTTAAACATCGTTATTAATTATTAAGAATTTTTATATCTGTACTTACGATTCATATTTCTCAAATTCATTGCCTCCACATCCTTTACGGGATCGATAGACTTATCGATTAAATCTGTGAGACCTGATAATTTAGTTTCCTCTTTAATGGGTTGATTATGCGGTTGCACATTTATCACCACTTCTGGATTATTTTGGGTTGTTTTCGTCTGCTGGTCGTTGAGAGCGGCTTTCGACTGCGCTGTCTTTATCTGTTTTGCGTCGATATTGGTAGGTATGCCTTCCGTCGCAGTGGATAAGTCAAAGTCATGTGCAAAGGCCATTACGTCCAAAGCTGCGGTTAACGCATCATCAAAACCTGCAGTAACTGCCGACACTTGCGGTTGACCGGCATTGGGACTGTAATGTACGTGAAATTAACGCGTAGCCACAATATTCCATGGGCAGATTGATGTAACATATAAAATGTTCAATTTAGAGAGAATTATTATCGGAATAATTATATAATATTTAGTTACTCTCTTAAAGCAAGTAATTGATAAGGAAATTTGCCAATAAAAAATTATAGATTAGCGGTGTAATAAACTTACATAAGGATTTTTAAATATACCATCCATAAAATATGCCATCCATTGGCAAAAAGATATGTATGATATGATAGTACTAATAAATTAAATTGAATTAATAAAAGAAATTAATAAATAAAAAATTATCTGATCGAAATTAAATCATCAGCTTTTTTCAAGATATTAAATTATCGATGTGTCTGAAATATCTGATTCTTTATATTAAATGTCGGATCTATTCATCTTACATCCTGCTATATAGATATTATGTAACGCATCGCGTCGAGCTTCATAAATATTTAATAGACTCAAGATATGGTCACGTTCACGTTGCTGTTATGCGTTCGTTACATAAAAGCATAGCCAATCCGTGAAGGTTTCCGATGTTTCTAGATGTCTGCGATGTCTGCGATGTTAGCTATGTCCGGATTGCAGGTGGCAGACTCGACGGAATTACGAGGTGATAAAAAGTATCGTCATACCGTCTCTCTGACAGTGAGTCACTTCCACAAGGACGATTGTAAATCTATGCGTTGCAAGTTACAAACGCGTGAAACGGTCGAGACACAATGTCAGCGAGTAATTGAAACAGATTTGCATGTTTTTTTTTTTGAATGTATATGTGCACGTGAAATAATTAAATAAAGTTTAATAAAAAATAACATAATTAATCAATTTTTAATATAATAACGAAGTAATATATCTAAACGAATGTAGTATAATTGTAATAAATTTTAATGAAAATAAAAATTAAAAAATATGTACATACGTAGATTGCAGCAACATTTGAATGGAACAGAAAATACATCATAATTTTTTATTTTATAATACCGGTGTAATAATTAACAAGTGTGTATTATTACAGATTATAACATAAGTGATAATCTGTAATAATATAACAGTAAATTGAATATGAAACCGAGAAATTATGAGACAACATGAGTATTTTGGAATTATACCAAAAGGATAATAAATCAACGGATAAGTCTGAAGAAATACTGTGTGATGAGATGCGATGAAAGTATCATTACCTGACTCGCACAGGGGTGGAAAAGGACGCGCGACCCCACATTATACGACGGAGTTCCTCGCCAGTCATACCTCGTTTTCTCAATTCGAGTATCGTGACTTTTCCGACTCGCTGCAAAAGTACATGGGGCGAAGTGATATTATATTATAACGCCATCATTCGTGTTACGATACTTTTATAGGTATAATTGAAAAGTCGAGAAACGGTTTTAATAATAATAAAGCAATATATTTGATTCTTTTAATAAATATATAAATTAGAAAAATTTTCTATTTATTTCGTTGATCTGCGAAAAAAATGAGTTATTGAAACATTAATGCCGTTCATTTTTAATACATCTTGGAGTAAATATTGCGCGTAGTTGTACTATTCTGACGAAATTTACTACACCGTAGCAAAATTTGCTGTGTGCATTTTACGAGAGTCGATACCAGAACTCATATCAGTCGAATGGGACGCCGATAAATAAATTGTGACGCTTGATGCACTGGTGTGAAATAAATCTTTGGATATACATCGCCGGTGCATGCATGCATGAAAAAAGAATAAATATAAGTAAATAAATCACCTTCCAATTAGACACAGCGCCCTTACGCTGCTTTGCTCTGGTTTTCGATTTACTTTTAATAACCAACACGCCCCTTTGTTCCGACGCGGGGTTGTTCGGATCATCGCCGGGTCCCAGTTTAATGCTGTATTCCTGTAGGTAATTATGAGCATCTTTCTGAGATACGGCGCGTTCCAAAGACACCACGATTTTTGCCCACTTGAAAATTAATAAAAAGCAATTTAATTGAGCAAATAAACTCAAGAATTATTTTGTGATATTTATTTGAGCACGAAAAGAACAGCTTTGTTGAAATATCTATATAAAATATATATATAAATAAAAATTTAGCTGGATACAGATCTGAAAACAATTTTGTTGGACCATTAAAATATGTAAATATGTAGGTCACTTAAACTGGTTGCTGGAATATCAAAATTTTTTGCAATATTGTTCATCATGCTTGAGATTCCAACGTAATTATTTTGATAGTTCAACAAAATTTATTATTTTTAAATTTTATCCGTATCTACCTAAATTTTTAGGTATTTCAGCAAAATCATTCTTTCGTTTATATTTGAAAGAATGTTTTTGTTGAATGCTTTTGTTAAAGCTAAAAATTTAGTTATAAATGTAGACCCGAAAATAATTTATTGAATAATTAAAATAATTATATAGCACACTCAAATCGATTGCTAAAATGTCAAAATATTTTGCAATATTTTGTGTTGATTATACTTGAATTTCCTACATAATTATTTTGATAGTGCAACAACATACTATTTTTAGACCTAAATTTTAGATACTTTAGCAAAATTTTTTTCCCATGCATGATCTACACGCTGTAGTTAATAATTTCATTTTAATTTATCATTAAATCTTTGTATAGGACAGTCGATGTACAGTTCGAGTATTTTTATTGTGTATTTTCGTTTTCTATCAAACATTTTTCTAATTTCTATATACAATTTCGTGTCAACGATAGATTTTTAGTTTAATAAGTACAAATACTTTGTGGAAATATTAGACATTTATTTTAGCATTTCCTAGCACTCGAAAAAATAATTTATAAACAATATGTTTTGAAAGTGGATATCATAAATTAAGAAAGACCACGAATAATTTCAATACCAACCTGCTTGACGAATTCCTTTTCGCTTTGCTCGATAACATGTGCATATGTATTACCCATCATGGCAATTAGCATGTTGAGCAGCAGTATGGGCACAAGTACCATGAAAATCGCAAAGACGGTCTTGCTCAAGTTAGGATAGGTCGTGTTACTCAAATCCGCGTACTGCAATAGAAGCAATAAAAGCAATTGGATAAATGCAACACTGGTACATCGTTGCCAGTAAATCGTCGCGACAATTACGTGTGGGTGCTAATAAATAGGCGACCAATGCCCGATGTTGCGTGCCCGTCGCGCGACGGCGGAAGCACATAGAATTTTCGAACGGAAACTCGTATTTTCCATCGTACTATGGTCGCTATCCCCTCCCCCCTCCCCCTCCTCCTCCCCTCTCTTCCCTGTTAATTCAGTGCAACGAGTTAATCGTTATACGCGAACTGCGAAACCGAGCAATGATTTTTACCGGACAGGCGGTATTTTATACACCCGCCACGCGTTCATGCAGATGCGCGCTCGATCGTTGTGCTAAATCTTTAATTTCGTCAGGAAACCATATTGTAGTGTTATTTTGTGCGACGTGGAATTGTCCGTGATTGAAATTCAAGATTCATAGCCGCGTGTCCTGACGCACCGCCGGAACAATGTTTGGGATGATGTAAACACGCGTGCGACGTTTAATTTCTAACTTTGACACGCAGTAATTAAACTAATGTTTAGCAAGGCTCTAAAAATGTTTAAAATAGAAATACAAAGGATGAGAAAAAAAATTAAGGAATGGATGAGATAAACAAATGGATTCGTTCAATGGAAACGTTATTTCTGTAAATGTAAATAGAGCAAATTAAATTTACTAAATTAAATTTGCTTTGCTCTTTTAGATAAAAAAAAAAAGAAAGGATGTGTAAGAGGATTAGCTTACACTTATGTGCATGCGTGTGCAAGATAAGGGTCTGCAGTAGAAACTGCCACGACGTGTGCCAATAAAACGGTAATCTATGGTGAGCTTACGTTATAATCGCCGAGGGTTATCTGAAACAGTGCCATCCAGGTCGAAGGATAGGAATGATACAGAGATGATTTCACTCCGGGGAATCCCTTATAAAGAAAGTAAAATGATTGCGAGAATCCAAAGAGCATAACCGTGTAGATAATACCAAAGGTCAGCATATCGCCCGTTATCATGCTGTATACCATTGTGACAAATGGACCAGTCAATCGAATCGCTCTGTAAGAAAGAAATTAATGTAGTGAACAAGTATCTAAGAAGAGTATAAAGCATCTCATAAAAGTAATGTTTTAATTTTAAGATATTAAGTATTTTGTTTTTGTCTCCGTTGTTTGAACTTAGGCCCGTGTTTTCACAATATATTTATCTAAAGATTGAAGGTTACCAAGAAATTTATGAATGAACTTCATTGATGAATCTCTTGGTAACCTTTAATCTTTGGATAAGCATATATTATCTTAAAACGTCTAAAATTGAAGTATTTTTTATTATTAAATAGTTAAATGTTTGTTTTGCAAAGATGTTTTAAATGTAAATTTTAAACGTTGCACTTTTCACAGTGTTTGGTGATGTATAATCATTTTTATTTTGTTAGTTGGTTATTAACAAAAACTTTTTTACTTTTTCATTAAAAAAATTTGTTAGAATAATCACAAATTTTGATTAAAATAACACAATTTTTAAATGAAAAAATAAGTTTTTGTTAGTTAAATAACAGAACAACAGAATAAACGGTTATACGTATTGAACATTTCCCTCAGCGTGAAAAATAGAAAAGTGCAATTTACGGAAATGATCAAATATCGAAGACAAAATTTCCGAAGTTTATTGAATTTAGCTTGTGCACCGTGCAGTTTGTTTTGACTTTAATTACACAATGTTCCACATATTAGCGGTATCAACAAAATTATCATTATTGCTGTTACGTGAATGAGCTGTCATCGTGTTTCATTCAGTGATATTCGCGCATCAAAGTTCGAGGTAAATCAGTCTATTAACGTCATCGACATCGATTTCACTCGTATGATTCAAATGCGCTTAATATTATGCATACAAAATCCATCGTAAAACATTTACCGGCCTGATATATGTGGGATGCACATGATAATTGCATCCCTCTAATCCACCAAAATGATGTGTCTTTTCGCTCGCGCACGACAATCTAGCTAAAGCTAGATTCAAACATCATCATCCCGCAAACAAATTGATACACGTGTATTTTCTTTCTCGCGGTACACGTAATTAAGTTTAATACCGATTAATGTAAAAGTGTTGTTTACGATTATCGTCGCGCTGACTCTCGTGACCGTTGAATATGTAGAAATAATAGCTGATTTGGAATACATGCAATTTTATATTTTGCTTTCCATGAAATGGTCCAGATATTATTTGCATTTACCGGTATTAATTCGCACGTACAGAAAAAGCTTTGGATAACGAAATGTTCGGTTAACAAGTTAAAAAGTGCATGGCTTTGAACACTTGATATCGGAGTTCAGTTATCGCGTTTTCAGTAGCCGCGATAACACGAATAGGTCAGGCACGAAAAGTGCTTGTGCAGCAATCCAGTGTGCATATGTAAACTACTCTTCTTACACGCAGCTCACAAATTTATAACGAGGAAAACAATTAAATGCTAATAACTCTACCTACCAGAGAGAAATTTAAATACGTTATTGATTACCCTGAAATAATCGATAATACAATTTATCCTTTTTAATATCATTTAAAAAAATAAAGAATAGTAAAGCGTAAAGTGATTTAAGTGATTATAGTAAATGATATATTATAATATAATAATTTACAACTTTCAAGTATTAAAAGCTACTAAAAAATATTAATAAATAATTAAAATTATTCATGTCGAATTAGACATGAACCGTACATAAACGATTTTCAATAATAAATTGAGAAATTGATAAGATAAAAAGAGAAAATTTATTACGCAGTATATAGGGATATGTTTAAAATGTTTAAAATGTTTTAATTGATATCCCTGTACTCAAAGCGAAAGAAAATTTCATTTTAAGTTAGCGTATTACTGATTAAATTAACTTTGTAATACTCCAATGTAAGTAAGTTACGACTCTTTCGTTATCGCAAAGTTAGAATCGCGACTACTAATATAAAGCAGACTTCGAATAAAGTATTAACGTATTATACTTACTCATCGCCATTAAAACAATTCACTGACAAAGATTTACTTCAATGTTCTTCATATTGTCTACCATAACTATTATAATTTTCTTTATTTCGTAATTGTACACAAAAGAATATAATACATTAACAAAATTTAATTTTAGCTAATTGAAAGAAAATATAAATGGAATTATCGTTGAAATTATAATAAATGGAATTCTAAACGGAATTATATATAAATTATTTTATTCTCAATTGTACTGGATTCTTCGTCTTTTTTCGCTCAATGATTTTTTTATACGCTTTGAGGATCGCGTATTTGCGTTATACAATTACAACTAACGGTATGCATTGATGAAATCAAAACGATTTGTAATTCGAGATTCATGGCATCCGGCGTATCATATACGAGCACAATAGGAATACGAGCTGTAATCGAGGGATCGAAGAACGAACGATTAAAATCGATGTCGTCACTACCGCCGTCGCCGTACTGGACGGCTACGGAAAACAAAAGCTTTTTAATCCCGACGCTATATCCGTATCCGTCGACAGACCGACAAATTTTTCAGATTCGTCATTCGGCTGAGATTAAGATTGAAGAGACTCTGTGAGCGAACGAAGCGACGGACGGATGAACGAATGGCGAATGATCGACGAATAACGGCGGAAGAGAGAACATCGATCGAGCCTCCATTAACTCCGTCGTCGTCGACGTCGTCGTCGTCGTCGTCGTCGTCGGTCCTACCCTCTTCCGCTAATCGATGAGTGACCTTATCTTGTCAAGGGTTACCGGCGCCCATAAATCTTTGGTCTTTTTCTCAGAGTAAGTTCAAGGGAGGGTACAGCCGCGATAGAAAAGACACCGCGGATATTTTCCGATATAACTCGCACGGTATAGCACAGTATAAGCGATGCAACTTGGATGAGGGATATAACATCGTTGTCCCGGGTATCGCGTATACGTTGTCCCGGGAAAATCAATAGGAACGTCGACTTCCGCTCGCCAAACAAGTTTCCGCTACGCAAGTCTTCCTTGCTACTTTCAGTAAAGTTCGAGAGGGGAGACGTCATATTTTTTTCTTTTTTTTTTTTCCATCGCCTTATGCAACTCCTTCGGTAATTATGCCGGATTAATGTCAGCTGAGCCATCGTATCGATTTATCATAATAATGAATTATAAACAAACTTTTGTTTCTTTCTGCTATGATGAATATCTGATTATGAGAAGGAAACTTAAAAATAATTAATTTTAACTACTAGCTTTCCGTATGCAGAATGTTCCATGGAAATTGGATTTTAACTGTAGGACCACTACGTTAAAAATAACTCCTATATTTTTGAGGAGATACATGGGTGATAATTTTATTATTCCGTTTAATTTGTATTTATTGATCGTACGAGATTAATGCAAATTATTAAATCAATTATATCTGTGAATATCATTGCTACCAAAGAAATGTATGCTTAATATTACTGCTACAGGCTTAATATAGCTTTTGACGCTGACAAAGTATCAAATCGTATTAATTCAAAAAAGAGGATAAATTGAATGATGAGTAATATCACGAGAAAAAAATTATAATGTCATTATCGATACCGTAATTCAATACAGCCTTTGAAGTCCAGAACTGTAATGAAGGACTAACTGTGTTACCGAGTCCCCATAAAGTGGGGCTTCAATATATTTTATTTATTTAGAGCGCGGCGCGACGTAGAAGCCGCGATATTCCCCACGCGTAATTACTGTCCATCAGGATCCTCTTTAGATTCCCGACATCACTTCGTTTAAGTACGTATACGTGCAGTAATTCCTCAAAGGTTTCCCGCGCACTCTCGATGCCACTCGGTGTTTCTTGTCCTCCATCACGGCTGTCGTTCGCCTTGGCAATAAGCCACAGTCACGCCTGAGATTAATTTCGCACAAAATTTAACGGGAACCCGCTACAACCCGTCTCTAAAGTTACGGCCTAAGTGCTTTACGATGTACCATTTACGAGCCGCCGTTTTACGTCTGTTTAAATTCAATATACACTCTTTGCGCCTGTACAAGTTCCAGGAACGCCTCTGTATAACTTATAGCTAGATCTCAGGCACCTTGTATCTTAGGCGCAGCTAAAGGCCACAGGAAGAGGGTACAAAAGATAATATAATGTTCTCTTCTTTGAGTTGATATTTCGCGCGTTTCAGCTCGAAGACGATATCTGATAGAACTTTTTCGTATTCTATGATATATACAGGATGTCCCGTAAGTTTTGGCTAATCGCTTTTGTGTAGAGCAACTAAACTAAGTCGAAAAGTCCTCTACCATTTTGCAATTTTCGCAATAGTTAAGATATTAGAGTAACTCTGGCAAATACGTCGCGCTGGGATTTACGCTCTGATTTAGAAATCAGAAAAAATAGAAAGAATGCGAGGATAATTTTTCCACAACTACTTTGTTATATGCCTTTATGTTATATTAGTATTGTGTTACGATTTTAGTTTCTTACTGTTAATGAAATTATTGTAAGTTGAATCGATTTGTCACTGTGTTGAGTAGCGCCATCATAAATTAGAGAAATAGCAATAAAGCATACAAAATACAAGTACTTTGCTCTTGTATTCTTTGTTTAGTTTGTTGTCTTGTATATTTCATTTGTTTGGGATATACGGCATTTTTAGCGAGTGGGATTTATGTTCAAAGTATACAAAGTGGGTAGATTAAATTCAGTGCACTAAATGCAATAAACGCGTTACGTGAAATATCTCATTGTAACATATGTAATATATGTGGGAAGATTGTAATTATTATTTATTATTTCATATACATATTTATCATTCTTATTCCTTAAAATTTTATAAACGCATTTTATAAGTTATTGTGTCATTTCACGACTTATTTATATACATTATTTGTAAATTTTTCATGAGCCGTACATATCCCTCCCCTATGAGTAGTATATCCCACTCTTATGGAATATATGACAAAAATACAAGGGTTTAAAAAAGTTCATTTTTTAATATGTGAAATATAAATATTTCGGATTTCCAATTTTTTTTTCATACTAGTAGACAGTACAAAGTTTTTACTGATATAGTTTGTTTACTTTAAACATAATAAATAATATTTAATAAATTTTTTTGATAAGTGCGGCGTATATACTGGAGTTATCCTAATTACTAAAAATTGCCAAATATTGGTTTTGAATAATTTTTTATTCAAATACTATCAACTTTACAGAAAAACTGAAAGAGACAAAAAATCATTTATTTTCTTCTCATAAAGTTCTGAGAATTTTTTCAGAATTTTTTAATATTTTCTCATGTTGGTAAAAATAAGAAAATGCAGTAAAAAATTAATAAAAAATTCTGAAAATTCATAGAGTTCTATGAGAAGAAAATAAATGATTTTTGTCTTTTGCAGTTTTTCTGTAAAATTGAGAGTATTGAATAAAAAATTATTCAAGACCGACATTTGGCAATTTTTAGTAATTAATAATTTATTAACTATTGCGGAAAAAATTGCAAAATGGTAGAAGACTTTTCGATTCAGTTTAGTCCGCTCTATCTACACAAAAGCGATTGGTCAAAACTTACTGGACACCCTGTATATTTCTATGATATAGTATATATAAAATCACCGATTGTGATTGAAACAGTACACGGAGAGATGAGACACGAAAATAATGATTTTGTTAAAGTTTCTAAATATTTAACTAGATTTGAAATTATATAATTTTGTTAGACTATCGAAATAATTACGTAGGATTTCAAGCATGATGAGTAATGCTGCAAAAAGTTTTGACATTTTAGCAACCGATTTGAGCGACCTACTTATTATTTAATAATTATTTTAATGATTCAACAAAATTATTTTTAGATCTGTATTCAGTTAAATTTTAGATATTTCAGCAAAACTGTCCTTTCTATGTAACAATAATAATATTTATAGAAATAGAATTCTATTTTTAAAAAAATCCATATCTTAAACAAGATACGGAAATAGAAATGCATTTTTAATTACTTAATTCCCTATGAAAATTTAATAATGTCAAAAAATAATATCGCTGCAACGATCGGTATCTGATTTGTAGAGAAGTAGAGCGTCAAGCGATTAGTAACTATCTGACACCATGCACCTGAAATATAGTGTTTTAGTGATGTTTACGTACAATTGGACCGCGGTAAAACAAACTGAATTTTCCGAAAGGAGCAGCTGCAATCCGACTGTTCTATTCCCGATGTCGGTCACGTAGATTTGATATCACGTATTAGGAACGTATAAGCACAATGCGAATGCACGTTCTCACCTCTCGATAAACCATTTGTCCTATTCTTCGCGGAAGTACATCCGACAAGAGACGTCGACATTCGTCAAAGTGTCGTTAAGCAAGAAACGCTTGCTAGCAGCATGTCGCGAGTAACCGATGTAGGAAACAGATTCACAACTTGTGGAAGTTCTCCGTAAAAACGGGAAATTCTGCCAGTAGAATGCAAATAATGATTTTATATTGTGAGTTATGGAGACATATTACGATGCCTATAAAGAAAATGTATTATATGTTTTAAGAAATTTAAATTATAATTATATTATACATTATAAATTAAAATAACTAAATAAAAAGGTTTAAAAGATAATATATAGAAAGGTAATCATTGCAAAATTCTTTCTCATGAATAACTTTCAGAAATTGGATTATCATGTATAATATTAATGCATATCGCTTAACTTATACATTGAAAAAAGTCTGCTTTGGTAATAGCTACCAAATATTGATTAAAATAATTTCATTCAAACGGTTTCATTCAGTTGATTTTATCAAAAATAATTTTACCTTTTTAAATATTTATTAATTATTACTAAACACATTATGTTTGGTAATATTTACTATAAATATTTAAAAAGGTAAAATTATTTTTGGTTATGTTAATCAAACATTTGATTGAAATTTCACTCGACATTTGATGGTTATTACCAGACTTTTTTCAGAGTACAGCATAAAACATTTGCAATATTACTGCAATATTACTGAAACGTTGCAATGTTACTGCAGTATTGCTGAAATAATCTGCGCTACATGGATAATATTAAACATCTTCACGTTGCAATTTTATTAGAACTAATAATGGAGAATGTATCCTTTCATAAAAATAGAAGTACGCTTTTTTCAGCTTTACCCTTGATACTGCGAATCTTTTTTTTTTCTTTTATCTTTTTTTTCCCTCGTCAATCTGCCATATTTAGATCCCATTCTTTTTTACGATTACGTAAAAATAACCAATCACGATTATTTTCTGCACGTTGGCGTACGTAATTTTGAGGTATAGCGAAAAAAAAAACGTTAAATTATACCCAAAAGAAGGATTTGCTACATGAGAGAGATACACATTCGATATACTCGGTCCGACAAATAGCTTGCGGTGTATATACGCACAGGTGGCTGTAAACACGTCGCCAGTTTACACGCGGCGATTGTCCGTGGCGCTAAAATGATGCGTGAAACAAATGGGTGGCAGCAATGTAACGAGTGCGACCTGGTCGCGTCGCTCCAGTAAATTGCAACCACTTTAATTTCGCAGCTGCCTCTCCCGCGTCCCTCCGTCCCGTCTCTTGTATATTACTTACCCGGCGAAAAACATAAGAAGAAACCATGAGCCCGGCACAGCGAACATCAGTATCGCATCCTCCGCGTGCCGATCGCCAGCGATACGACATGGAATGCACGCGAGAATGAGCAGATTGCTGATCACGAATATCAACTTGGCCGGTTCGTGGCTCTGAAATGCAAATGCGCGCAGACGAAACGTTAGTGCGGCCTCGTGCACTCTTGTAACGTTTCAGGAACGTCCGCAGGGGAATCGATATTTTCGTGTAATTTCGATACCTCCGTGTAACGAATGCGTTATCACGGCGACGCGACGACGCATAGAGTATTTGCTCGATGGCATATCGAGGATAGATAAACAAAGTATTTCATACGATTGTTTTGTCAACTTTGAGATGATCTTTAAGATATTAGTTTTTGAGAGAGACATTTTATATTTTAATATTAAGATTTTACAAAATTTGAAAAATTTATTTATTACATGTATATATTTATATTATAAATTTCTTCTAAAAAATATATATAAAATACATATTATATCAAATTGTGTGTGAAGAGGAAAAACATTTTTTTTCAAAAAGATTCGATGTTAAGCAATAGTTATGACGTTATGCATGAAGAGCTGAACATTACATTTATCATAGATAAAATATTTTTTATTATTTATATATATGTATATATATATATATATATATATATATATATATATAGACACACACACACACACACATTGATTGGACAAATTACAGATTGGATGTGGCGCGATGACGCAGCTTGTGTAGGTGCGTGTTAACGTTTTTGAACCGTCGTAATATTAATTACCCGCAAATCGAAGCGGATACATGTACTTGCAATAATATATAATACAACGTTATAGCTTATATTTGATTGTATTGAATCAGACCAGCGAATGTGTGCTATATTGATCCTGTACAAGCAATAACCAACATGATATATGTATATACGTGTATAGTCTCTCCTAATTGATAGATATGAATAGATAACCAATAGGCGTGCTAATGCGCCAATGTTTGTATTTTTGTGATATTTATGAGACTTCTTGAACTGGAAAATACGTAATATAATTGCATTAGTATAAATTAATTAATTATAATAATAAATAACAAATACGTTACATTTTACGTAATGTATATTACAAAATAAATTTGATTAGCTGTGATTTCTCTTAAAATAGAAAATAGAATAAAATTGACAAAAAAAATTTAATTGGAAGCTATACATAGTTTATAATTTGCTGGTGGAAAAAATCCATCTTTACTATCGAGGACATATATCGAAATATCATCTCTACCAAAAATGCTTTTAACGCAATCTATCATTATCAACAATGTCTGCCCTGAGATTTATATGATACGAAAAAAATAGCATTGTTAAATTAAAAGTATTAAATTATATGGTTATATTAACACTAACTTTCGTTATAAATTCAATTCATTATAAATTTAATACAAAAATGAGTTTGTCTTTTTATCTATATAATTTGATATAATTATATAACAAACAATATATCGTCTTCAATTATCTATAATATATCTGATTACACAGCCAATAAAGAAAAAAGATAGAAAGAATCCTTCATCAAATTGCTACCGCGTTGCTGTCGACGTTGTTGTTATAATACCGCTATACGTAATGCTTCGATAATCATCGCTCTATCTTTCTCTTATTCTTCGAACTCATTAATGCATGAAAGATTAATACCACGAACGTACAGCTTCCTTCGACAACCGTAGGGTACCTTGGCACATCCATAGATCCGTGATTCGTTACAGTTCATCAGCCTCAGGATTTGCGCAACTGACTACACTTAGCCTAGCATTGCTGCACTGAAATTGCGCCGTTGAGTATCGACATTTGCGAACTAGCACGAAACATCGGGATATTTCATGATTGAAAGAAATGACGAAAATGCAGATGGAAAACTGGAGCATTTTATATATTTACTCAAAGATTTTTAATCTTGTTATATAAAAAAAATTAATTATTTAGAAAAAGAATCCATTAATTTATAAAATTAAATTAATTCTTTTAGAATTAATTTAATTTTCTACGTTTATATATACTTCGTTATAATTGCATCTAGAATTTTATGCAACTTTATGCAAAATAGCCTGAAAGAAAATTACACATCTCTGTATTTCTTTGAAATTACTCCATTTTTCTCTATAAAAATCCCAGTGTGTTTTGTTCGACAAATCACACTTTAAAGTCTTAAATTCCATCTCTTATGTATCTTCAGTTTAATTATATTTCTCTGTTTAACAATGCGAAAGTTAAAGAACTTCGTACTAATTAGAAAATTAAATCTCGGTTAGTTTTCACAGATAATGTACACTCTCCAAAATATCGGGATTTAATACCGTGCGGTGTCTATATAATTTTCACTATATGTTGGTATTAACACCAACACAATGAAAATTATACATATAAACATCACATGGTATTAAATCAATACCGATATTTTTTAGAGTGTAGCTTATAGCGTGGTGAACAAAAGGCTCAGTAATGGATACTTTTTGAATTATAGCTTATCAAAGGTGTATGAGTACAAGTTTTATACTTTTTATACATCATATTTCAAAAACTATCCATTATCGAGCCTTATGTTTGTGACATCTTTGATTCACTACGTTACAAGCTATTATATGTGAAAACTAACTCATTTTGTTAGGATCCAATTTTTTATATACACTGAGAGAAATAATTTTGTTATAGGAACGGATCAAGAGAAAACAAATGTAATATTTGTTAAAAAAACGATTGATTAGTTACTATTGCAAATTAATTATTTCTCATTCATCAATGTAACAAATAATTAATAGTACCGCTTGCAAATAAGAAGCTCATGTACATATATAGAAGTCGTAGACGATCGCAGGATCTCAAATCGTAAGAAATTGATCGATTCTAGACAAAGTACTCTCCCTATATTTGACTGTGATTGATCAGTTTCCTACGACTCCACAATCATCTATTTCTATGTAAACAAGCCTAAAATCTATCCAAAAAATAAGTTAGCTTCTGTTACCAGTAATTGATTAGGTATAGCATACTAGCAGCAATCACAAATCAAATTTGTTGTTACATATTTACCAGTCACTTGTTAAATTGACAAAATTTTTTCTCTCAGTGCAAATAGTGCGGGGTCCTTCGTTAAATCAAGATATCAGGATATCTATTCATATCTTCAGGTATATGATTTAACTAGATTTTCAAATTAATTGTAAACTCGGGATCCTAGATAGTGCTCTCGCGATTTCAAAACGGTTAAACTTCCCTGACGGTGAAGTCATTGCGGCGGGAAAAATGTCCGAGCCTACCAGTTGCTTCAGGAATGATAGCGGACCGACGTTGATCATTTCGCATCCCAGCTGCACCAGGATGTAATTCAGCACGCCCAGCACGGTGATGCACTCCGCCGCGGTGCGGACGACGTCCGTTATCTCCTCGGGCCACTGCAGCAGCACAGCCTCCATGTCCGCGGGCCTGAAGTACATGGCTAAGGACAGCGAGGCCAGGTGAAACACCAAGATAATCAATCGCTTCAGGAACTGCAACTTTTCAGTGGAGAATAGATGTCGGCGTATGCACCCACGGAACTTTCCGCATCGATTGGCCGGAATATAAGAGCAAAGTTTTACGAGCGGTAATATAGGGGCGGACTCGCGAAAATATCGCTGGTCCCGAGGCTGAACTTCAGAGAGGCTTGGATATCGGTCGAGCGTTTGAAAAGATTGATTTATCTCGCATATTTCGTATCGTTTATTCATTGTATCTGTTTTCTCAGATTCGATTTTCTCGGTAATGAGAGCGTAATTTATAATCAGGATCGATAACCTCCGAGATCATTTCATTACGTTGAAATATGACAAAAATAATTTTTTCTCTTTTATATCTAATATCACGCGTCAGTTTCTTCATAAAATTACATCAGTTCCAAATATAACGAAACATAATAAACAATTTGCGAACGGCAGCTCGCGCCACGACATCGTTGCCCGCGTTATCGCGCCATGCTCGTATTATCGCGCATAATCCAGCGCATAACCAAGACGCAACGTTTAACGTCTTTTATTTTATCTTTTGCCTCGCGTGTTATCGCAGCACTTGTTTGTAAAAGTTTGTAATCGCACGCGTTTTGTTTAACGCGTGGATGAAAATATTTTAACGAGCCGCTCCAAGATTGACTCCGGTACGATCCGATAATAGGAAAATCATAGCCAAACGGACACAATAATACTGCATATTGCGTTTACGTGCGGTTCGAGTGTGGCCGTGATTAGTGCCATAAATGGGACACGTTATGGACGCGGTGCAGTTATAATATGCGCGATACGCGTCCGTCTGTTGAAGCCATCGGCGTACGTACGAAAGCTCGTTTGTGGTGCGATCGTAATTGCAATCGGCTCGCCCGTATAACTTCGATAGCCATCGTTTCGAAATCACTGAGCCACCATGGACCCGCGACAGACTGACTTGAAATAACCGGCGCAATTATACCGCCATCGTCGGAAGCCTCATCGACGTCACTCGACCGATCGACCCGAGTGTTCAAGTCGACTCGGTCCAAGTTACAGAGATTCAACGGAGAAAGAGAAAGAGAGAAATCTCTAGTAAACAGCGCGACAATATCTCATACTACAGACTTCTACAGTCGTATCTGCGATAGGCGAAACCGCGTGAAAATTTGATCTCCATTTTATCAATTTTGAATGAACGTTGCGTTATGCGTTATTTTCCTCCCAAAATTTACATTTGCCAATCGTTTAAATCGCTTTAAACGCTTAATTCTTTCCCGAGTCGTTTATGAAGCTATCTAAAATAATGATTTAAAAAATTTACAAGTTTCAAAAACTTCTATACTCTGATAAAAACTATGTTTGATGATATTACCCTGTTTCTTTCATAAATGACCTAAGCAGCTTTGCGAAGTAACATGTTATTTATCGGCAATTGTCCAGGTGGCTCATCTGTTGTCAACTACATAAAATATATAAAGTGAAAAAGCATCGCAACGTGAGCTGCTTTTACGATGTAAGCCGATCTTTTTCAAAGTGCTCGCGTAAAGATTTCCCAAAAATACGGTCTGGCGATGGAAATCTAAAATTGCCTCTTAACAAATAGAAAATATTTTTGACTGTAGGATGTATAGAGGTAGAAGATAGATTCGCCGACGAGATCAAGATTGATTTATCTTTAGATGCTATTTAAGAAATTCGATTAAGGATTTACTTAAAGAAAGTGACAAGCTTTTAGCAGAAAACAATTTTCGAACAACATCAAATAAACTCGATAAATGATTTTTGTTTCTACATTATTTAAATGTTGTTTATGTATTATTTAATAAAAAGATGTCATTTGAAAATTGCATTGGGAAAATCATATTCTATAGTATTTACATATTAAACATCTTAACTTTTAATAGATTTCTTAATACAAAGCACTACTATATTACGCAAAAATATACAAAGTAGCGAAAAAACGCAAAAATATAAAATTGAAGAACTAAAAGAATCAACTCTTTTCTTGATGCTTTGAGTTGTGCACAGAATATAAAAAGAAAAGAAATCTCTCTTTGTTCGACGTAAGAATCAGTTATACTAATACACAATTCAAAGCTCTGAATGAAGCTGCCATTGTTTTATGAAAGAAGAAAGAAAGTCCTGTATATCATAATATATATCAAGCAATATTTTGCATCTAATATTATTTATAAAATTTTCGAATTTTGTATATACTTTTGATCGAATTAATTATTTAAACTATTTTTAAAAAAAGGGGGGAGGCTACTATTTATTCTTTACATTTCGTACTTTATTTCGAAGCTGGATATGGTAGAAAAATTCGGGGAAATACCAGTAAAAGATGAATTAATAAAAGATGAGGTGAGTGCGTATGCCTTGTGATTCTATTGTTACAAAGAGGATCTCGAGTTGTCGGAGCAAAGTCAAGCATAAAACCGAAGAGATGATGAAAAACTTCAAAATATAGTAACGTCTTATAAGAATTATAATTCAGCGAGAAACGAGCGGGAACGCCATCACGTGGACGCACTTACTCGCGCGAAGGTCTTCCATTTTTCCTCAAGTAATCGCTGAATAATACCACCGTCCAGCATGTCCAAGTGCTCCTCCTTCGTACCGTTCAGAATGATAAATAGCGCAGAGTTCCAGTCTGAAATAGAAATTCGGAGAGAGCCATTTGCGGTTAATGGAACATCGCTTTAGGGTTTGTGCCGCGATAATTATGGGTTTTGCATTAGTGAGCGTGCATATAGTGTGATGTATACAGGTGCAGGTGCGAGCAGGACTTTTCGGCATTTTCTCCCCCTCCGACAGAGGAACATCCGGCACGAAAGATTTCCGCTGCAGAGACGGAAATTTTCCGTCGCCGCCATGTGTCGTTGTCGTATACGGTCAAAAGATAAATCCGCCGCGCCATTAAGGTTTATTCGAAAATATTCACGATCGCTAAAGAATACAGCTTTTTCAAAAAATGCCCAATTTATGTATCCGTACATCAATACAACAAACTGGACCATTCCATGGCGAGATGGTCGTTTAAATATTTGAATCACGATTACTGACTTTTAAACATTTTAGCGCGATCAATATAGTACACCTTTCGTCCTGCCAAATCGCATCGTGCAATATTAAGTGCAACGTTCATGTGCAACGTTACTGAGAGACTCGGTTGTGTATTGATCGCATGCATCTGTCGTCGCACTTTGCCCGGCTTTGGCGCGAGTGCTAAAGTAATTGGAACTTGGAGGATTGTATCCTCGGGAGTCCTTAATTACCGCTCGACACGAGCGAAGGTGTACGGTAGCTTGACCCGAAAAACATCGTTTCCCGAATAGAAAACGTCTAAACGCTATTATTTTAGTTATTATTTCGCTATTTTTATATTTATTAATATTGATTTTATTTCTATATAAAATTTTGGGAAATATGTGAAAAAAAAGAAGAAGATTTGAACAGATCTTTAAATAGAAATTTCTAAATTCCAATAACGAAAATCATGACTTGAACATATGTTGTAGCAAACGTTATAGCATTATACTGATTGAGATTCTCAAACGATTACAGATTTATAATTTAAGGAGTGTAATTCGGATGTCAGATAAGTCAAGCGATAAAACGGATTTGGTGCTAATGTCAATATTCTCGATCATCTGATTCTCAATCTTGCATGACGACCGCTGACTGACCTCTTGACTCCAAACCGGTTGGTATATCCACGGTGAAGTTACTAACGCGTGTCCGTTACCGCATCACGTAATTATATCTGACTTTGGAACACAGAGCCACGATAGTTTTCCCCAAGCTTCCTCCCAGTATATCTCGGCCACTACTAATCTCGACCGGACATTGAACCGAACTTAAATAACAAGTACCACTTTGAGCGTTTCATTTTTTATCAATCGGTAGTAATTATTTCGGATTAATCGTGAAATTAATGAGAAAAAAATACTTTCAAAGTACACTTAGAAATGTGACGGTATAATTTATAAATCCATGGGTGCGTTCCGAGTTACACATGAAGCGCATGATATATGCATCATTTTGTTGTTCACGAAATAATAAAGAATAAAACGACACATCATGTTTCATGCGTTTCATGCGTAACTCGGAACCTGTATGTATGATTTTAAATACTAGTACTAATTTAAATCCTAGATTTGGCTTGTCAGATCCAATATTAACATTTCCAGAACATATCCGAGGCGATGATTGAGAAATGGATTATTAATTATTCGAGCGCTAAATCTTGTATCAGTTAGTGTCCCCACATAAACTGTGATATATATATATAAATTGAAATTGAAATAACTTTTTTTTAAACTGGAAAGGCAGGTAAAAACTAGAATGTATAGTTTCCTGGAAGTTTTTTCTATTTGAAAAAAAACTTTCAAGAGAACTCAGTGATGTCAAAACAAATCACAACACAGTGTTGTAGACGTGCTCGTGATTGAATCACATAATTTTGTATCAATCTTTAAATGTCAATGGTTGTGATCGCGAGAAGTAGCTTAAAAAGTATGAGAATGTCGTGAATTTTGTTAGGATTTCGTTAATATTATGGTATTTCCGGGATAGAAAACTTCAATCACTGGACATGGGATCAGCTAAATTCCGGGACTTTCTCAGAAATCCTGGTCAATCCTAACATAGACACGAACAAAATTTTTTTCCAAATAATAAATAAATGTAAAATATATTCAAAGAAACTCTTTCTAAAATCGTAAATAAATATAAAATATTAAAATTGGAAATAACTTACAAAGTTACTTAATTAAGAAAGCTAAGCTTTTAATAAAGCAAAGTTTTAAGTTTGTATAACTTGTTTACAAATCCGGCTTAAGATAAAGAAGAATAATTAATTACGAAAAATAATTTAAAGAATAAATTTGTTACTAGTATTGACTCTATCCATGTAAAATAATTTTTTGTTTAACTCGTTTTTGTAAGCTTTACTCATCTATATCATCTTATTTTCTAAGGCTCTCTGTTATTATCATCGCGATAAAGTTTACGATGTGCGATTCTATGCAGCTCTTGAAGTAGACATCATATTTCTATGTTTTTTCTTTTTTTGAAAAGTCGACAGATTCTGGTATAAATAATAGAAAAAAAAACTTGTAAATTGTGAATACAAATTCAATAGATAATAAAAATTGCGTGAATATCTACTGGATGTCGTCAAATTTGCGAAGATGATTTTTTTAGCGAAAATTTGATTTATATTTGATACTTTCATATTAAAAACTATATGTGTTACAAATTAAAAGTGTCAGTGGAAATTAAAACTTCGCATTTATTTTAAGTAGATATTTTAATAAAAATAAATTAAAAATTGATTGTGATAAGTAGGTAATATATTTTTTTTAAACACTAAAGTTTAAATTTATAAAAAAGTTTTGTAAACTTTATCGTAAATAGAACACTTATTGTTAGTACATAGCTATTGTAGCTGCAATTGCGGATTTCATGGTGCACTTATGTGAGTTTTATAGTGTCATATTATTTACGAGTATAAGTTTCAACAAATCCATTATAAAGAGAAAGGAGAATCGTTTTATTACATACATTTTTGCTTTTTTCATAATACGTCGTGTTACTAAATAATGATAATAAAAAAAAATTGCAAACGTATATTACGTACAAATATTAATAAAAATGTTATTAAAAAGTACAACGAAATTTTATTATAATAGTTTTGTAATATTATTAGGTGTTGGAATTAATTCGTAGCGTTTTTTAATGAAAGAATGTTATTTATTTCACATGAGCATTAAAAAATACATTAATGAAAGTACTTCCCATCACTTGTAAAACGCTACGAATTAATTCCAACACCTAATATATAACATAACGATTTATATAAACCACATATTTCTATAGAAATACCTAGAAATCGTTATCTCTGTAAGATGAGTGTCAGTCATTGAAGTCAATTCAACTAATTTAATAGGAGAAAGGATGTCATCTTTACCCAGTCGTGATTAAATTATAGTATACCGAAATATATCATTATAGATTTTATTTTTATGCATTTGCAATGAAGCATATTTATATGCCATTTTCCTATTTGTGCAAAAATAAAAATGTAAGAAAAGTATTTAGTTCTCATCTTTTAATCATAAAAGACGTAATTATATCAGGTAATCTTTACATTCTATAATATAGCAATTCACAATACAGGTTAACACCAATACCCTTAAAGCACCACAAAGCACTATGTGATGACCGGATAAATATGGCGTCCCGGCTTTAGCTTAATCCGTAATAAACTACATGTTAACGATCTAAGTATTACTACGGAAATCTGTGATAAACTAATTTACCTAATCGTTGAACATGTGGTCTATAATTTTAACTAAAATCATTAATCACACTTAATGTTAAGCTTTATTAGCATTATCAATTTTAAAACTCATAAAACAAATACGTTTCTTGAATTATAATACGAAAAATAATTTTAAATTAAAAGATTCTTTATATTTTTATTTCATTTTAAGATTCTTTATTTTAGTCATTTTTATATTTTCCATTTATATATAACTACAATATTTTTCATGGAATTACAACTTTATATTAAACTTCTCAAATTTTTTAAATAATTTTTAATAAACTAGAATGTGGAAAATTTTGGTATACGAACTCAAATATATATTTTTCTCCTCACATATACACAAACATTGGACAAATTTTATATCACGAGTTGTTTAAAACTCGAAAGCTGCCGTAGTCTTCTTATGTAACGTCGCTTACGTGTGAAGGAAAAGTCTGAAATAAGAGCTTGTGCAACGTGAAAGATGGTAAGCGTCTTAACGATCGCGCATCGTCAGGAATCTGTTCCCGGTCAAGAATACCGTAAGCGGTTCAGCGGAGCATCGTAGTGATCACACGTTCGATATACTTTCATCGTCACGATGCGATTTCT
Source organism: Acromyrmex echinatior (assembly GCF_024713525.1). Classification (NCBI taxonomy): domain Eukaryota; kingdom Metazoa; phylum Arthropoda; class Insecta; order Hymenoptera; family Formicidae; genus Acromyrmex; species Acromyrmex echinatior. The sequence continues at coordinate 4,959,372 of NC_141870.1, forward strand.
CGCAGAGGCTAATCCTTTTGCACTCAAGAATATATAAATACAACACATAAATGTCCCTCTCTCTCTCTCTCTCTCTTCAATAAAGGAGAGTATAAAGAGCCTGCGATAAAAATTGCAACATTCCTTAATTTTTATTTTGAAACTTTTCTAATCGCATTCAAACGCCACGCTTATACTTTTCGTATCTGTGTTCCCAACAGAATTGTTCTTAATTAACTCAACAAAAAATGACGGCGTTGATTGCGCGCGAGTTGTCTCAGAGTTACAGTCAGTTTCTAGTGCGACGATGATATCGGAAGTTACGAAAACTAACATTTTCTGCGAGCGTTGCGTAGCCCTCGAATTAAAACGGGAAAAAAACAACGTCGGCAGGGCCGAGACGAGGGAAATGGCTTTTCCGTTGAAAGCTCGACCTTTGACCGCCATCACTGAGGCTCTTTTGGCCAACCGCCATCATCGTCCAACCCTCATCCTTCGACTGTCTCTCTCCCTCTCTCTCTTTCTCTCTTCTCGCTCGCTCGCTCTCTTTCCTTTCCCTTGCTCTTTCACTCTAACCTTGGTTTGGAGTAATTAAGCGTACCCGTAGGAGAGAGGTACCGAAAGTTCGGTTCGCCTCGATATAGCACTGTCCTCTCGCCACCCTGGTTACTTTCCTCCATCCGGGCAGCCCCGCCGACGATGCGACCATCGCCACCCTTTGCGAAATCGACGCGAGGTCGACGCTCGTGCCTTAGTGGAGACGCCCATGCTAGCTACGAGGGAATAGATATAGGCGGTGGCTAGGAAGGATCGAAGGGATAATGGATTCCGAAACTAAATGAAACGCAAGCTCCGACGCGCCGCACCGCGTCGGCGTCGGCGTCGGGTCCGCGGCTAATCTCGAAACTTCGTTAAATGCCCGTAATTGCATCTCCTACGACCCACTACACTCCCAGGCATCCGCGTCGCGCTTCGCGGTATTCCTACTCGCGAACAATCCAGGGAAAACCTGAAACAGGTAACGACGAACGCATCTATTTCTCGGCAACGCTTCCCAGTTCCAAACTTCGATACAATTTCACGCAAGTTCGACTGACGGTCCTCTTAAAATGCGAACGGCAGCATGCAAAACTTTACTCCTCCCCTGTTCCCTGCGGTTCTTTGTTGGGAAATTTGGTGACATGACAAATGGGAAAGTAAAATTGAATTGCATCGTCTACCTGGACAGGACACTTCTATGAGGATATCACTATAGCTGGTTCACATTCGAATCTGGATAGGTATTCGTTGACAATTCTTTATAGCGTTTCAAAGATCAGTTACTTCGTTAGATCGAATTAATTTGAGATCTACGTCGTAAACTTCAGGATTGTATTCTGTAGTAAAGTTTGGTTTAATACTTAAAGTTTCGTACGAAACTCTCTCTCTCTCTCTCTCTCTCTCTCTCTCTCTCTCTCTTTAGATTTAGAGAGTATTGTCTCTCTCTCTCTCTCTCTAGATTTAGATTGTATTGTCATTGATTGTCACTAATTACTTTGATAAAATAAACTTGTATCCGGCACTCAAAACGGAAACACGTTAATATGCAGAAATCTTTTAATAAAAAACTTGTATACATAAAATTAAATGTACCATGTATAAATCATTGGCATCAAATTACGTCGCTGCAGTTTGCATCGCGCTCCCCGGAACGGTTTCATTTATCTCATCGGATACCAATTAAACGAGAAATCGACTTCGATTCTAAATTATCGTCAAAGGCAGAGAAATAATATCGATAACGACGGTAAGAGTGGCGACGATAACGAGCCAATATCAGCTAGTTTTTACCGGAGAGTGGCGTGTTATTCGCATGTTGGGCGAAGTTGTTGGCAGTATGGTTTACTATCCGCCTGTGCTCTACGTTCGATGTAGGAAAACTTTGTGAAATTTCTTTTTTTTTTTCTCTCGGAAACTTCGCAACCCGATTTTGTCCTCGATTTTGTCCTTGTATCCAATTTTACGGGGAAAGATAGTCCCTTCTTGTTTTCGCTATATTGGTCCTTTTTTTCTCTCTCGTTCTTCTCTCCTTTTTCTTCTCCTGTCGTCTACACTCGTGTCGCAATTTTTGTTCTATTGCCACCTTCTTCTTGTTGGGACACTTTACACGGAGGTAAGCCGTTGAAAATCGTGAGAACAATTTTACATAAGTTGCGCATATGATGCAGCGCAAAAAAACTCAACGCGGAATAATTTACCGAATATTTTAAAGACGTTTTCAAGAATGCACTGTATTCCCGCGGTACGTTATAATATTCAAATTTAAAAAAAGAAGCAAGCGAAAAGAATAGGATAGCGTAGAGAGTAAAGTGAAATTAAAGCATTTTATTTTATATATGAGAGTAAAATCTTCTTTTAAAAATAATAAATGAACGAAAAATGTTAAAAAGAGGGATGAATTATAAACACCAGAAATCAAAAGCAAGATAAATTTCTAAATAGTACACTACTGAAAATATTACTTAAATATTTCTTGTGACTAGGAACTGAAGAAAAATGTTATAAAACTAAAGATTTCAATTAAATCAAATATTTCTTTTAAAATACTAAGCATACATGTATAAGAATGATTTGATTATTCTTATAATTAAGGCACAAACCTTGATTTTTTAGTAATAAAAAGACAAATATTATTTATTAAGCACTTTAGAATTGCATCCTCTCAAAAGCGCTCAAAACAATACATGATTAACAACAACAAAAAATATAAAAAATATTCAGAATTAAATTAAGCTATAACATGATATAAAAAATATACAAAAAATAACATAATACAAAAAAAGAATTAACGAGAATCTCTCCTTTACACTACAGTGTCACTACTGAGGGTGCTACTATTATTTAGAAACATTTCAGCCTTGACTCGTCCCAATTAACTCAGGAACATGCGATAAAGTAAGGGTCTACTTGACGCATGATTCGGTGGATCGTAGATAACGATTCTCATAGAGCCGGATTGGCGTAATTCGATTAGCTTTACGACGTACTTGTTCTGCCATCGGGCAACAGCGTGTCGAGAGCATTGAGAGGGTACGCCGAGCAAGTGATATTACTGTAACGCCAAAACTCCCGCGCGGACAGCTCCAACATCTCACGGAAGACCTCGGCACGCCCCAGCTGGCAGGCGAGTGTCAACGGGGTCAGGCCCGCGGCATTCACAATTCCATTGCGAGCAGGAAGCTTCGGATGTCGCAATGCGTAGCCGAACATGTCCTACGTCAAATAACAGTTCTCTACGCGAGTCGTTTTGCAACGGTGGACCATGTTGGCAGAAATGTCAATATCCGTGTTTTATTATCTCGGGACGAAATAAAAAAAATGTATGGATGACATAAGTAGAATTAGAAAAAAATGTTAATCTCTAAAGAGGTGTAAAAATATTACTGCTGAAATGACAGTAGTAAAATCTATTTAAAAATATTTCCACTTTTACCAGTACGCAGTAACATTTATTTAACACTAGAAGTTAAACACCAAGGTTTCTTATTTATGAAACAGACCAAGTGAATAAATTATGAAAGTAAAGAAAAGGATGAAAATCAAATATTTTATCAATATAAAAGCCGTAATATTGAATAATTAAAAATTTTTAGAATCTTGTGTCTTTCGTCCTTTATAAAAAATAGAATATTAATATAAAAGAATATAAACGATCAATAATGACTGTTTATGGTACTTTTTGTTAACTGAGATGTTACACAGAAAAAAAAGGAAAATTTAAAAAAATGAGAGATAATTATCAAAAAAAATCATCGCAGATTTCTGAAGTCTAGTTTTTACGTTTAGGTCAATACGCACCAATTTGTCGCAAACTACGACCATGTGCAAAATCATATTTCCAAAAGTATCCTGCTCGTCAGGATCAGCGCCGGAATCAAGCAGCAGGTTGTAGACGCTCTCATTAGCGCAGCAGGCGGCCCAGGCGAGAGGATACTCTCCCAGATACGCGAGACCCTCGTAATCGGTATTTCTGGCGGGATTCATCCTTTGCTGATCCCGCGGCAGGAAGAAGCTACCGATGGCCCGCTGCGAGATAATCGCGCCCGCCTCGACCAGATCCTGCACGAGCTCGTTGTTCGCATAGGCGATCGCCAGATGAAGAGCACTCGCACCCAGATACTCTTCGCCCTCGACGACGTCAATAGCTAGCCGCGGAAAACACTTGAGCAGTATGCGCGCTATTCTAGTATGCATCCGCGTGTCACATATGATAAGAACATGCAACAAGGTCTCGCCCAGCGAGCCTCTGTACTGCATCTGCCAGCAGGCTTCATGATCATTCCACTGCGCTAGTGGATCAAAACGCGACAGCGAGGCCTCGATCGGCAACACGACTTGCTCGAGGTCACGAAATTTCCAACGTAGATACTCGGCACGATTGATTATCTGGCCTTTGCCATCCATATACATCAGGATACCAAATTGCTCGCGGATCAGCTTCTCCACCTCAGGCTGACCGCCCTGGTTGTACGCCTCGATTAGCTCACCGCCCTTCTTGTAGTTCGCCAATCGATACAATAAACACTGGTCCTCGTTGCTTGCCTGGCTGATCACGCGGTCGAGGATCGAACCGGCGTTGACCTGGCTGTTGCGACCAACGCGGCACGAGCAAACACCACCCATTCAGACATATCCCTTCGCTATCGGTTGAGAAAAACACCGAAAGCTCCGCACTGTCGCAGCTGCTATCCACCACTACTTGGTTTAAGCTTGATTTTTCTCGATTGTTCATCAGCCAACGTCACCCGAACGGAATTCCTCTCGAGTGTCTTCAGACGTTCTCAAGGTCGAGCAGCACGCCATTTCCGTCGAGATAAAGCGAAAAACCACTTCGCCGTACGGCTACTCGCGACCGACTCCATTGATATAACACTCGAGATTCTCTTACCCCCTGACAAGAGGGTGGCACAGGTAGAGAGAGAGCAAGAGTGCTGGTATTTGTGCTATAGCAACCAGCCGATCCATAAGCGGTACCTGGTGCAGACGGACACGACAGGGTCACCACCACCACCACCACCACCACCACCACTACCGCCACCACCATCACCATCACCACCAACTTCTCTGCTGTGAAAATTGGGAACGTTTTTACGGAAACAAATTTATCAAAGACACGCTGCTAGAAGGTGAACATGTGAAACGTCGATTTAGAAACGATGATTTAGAGCGTGTCGTATAACGAGTTAATTTTAAAGCATAATTTCAACCGATTCGGTTCTCGATCGGGCAATTCGGCAAAGTGGCGAAGACCATGACTTACTGATAATCCGTATGTCGATCGCACGACCTTAACACATTTTCCATCCGGCTGCATACATGCGCAAATGTTTCTCAAGACCGACTGCAAGGACGAGTGCACTATCGCGTGAAAATAAGGATACGAAAAGAAATATGAGGTATAAATAATATATTATATATACGAAAAATGCTGTTATAATTATTGGCTACGACAAAAGTTAAATTTACTACTATGAAATGGAGTATAATTATAGATAAATGAACGATATTAATCTCGGTACGTTATAGTACTGTTTTTATTAATTTAATCGGCATAAAAATATTAATTGCATTTTTTTCGTTGTTTCGTATGCAGTCGTTCGCACCGGGACCTGGTTTCGCGCTTCATTACATCCATATTTACGATGGGAATGTTGAAATCAATTTCCCATCCCCCCAAGTCCGAATAAAACAGAATTACGCGCGACGTGCATCTCTGTTTGAAGTGCATTCGTATTTAACCGAAACGCAGCGAACATTCCATTCTCATCGTATTGGAACACTGCAATAATACATATATTGTTACGTTGCGTGCGCCTAGAATTAGTATCACGTCGATACCATACAAAATACTAAGCTATCGAGGAGAGATTATGGTATCTCAAGCTTAAACGATACAAACGCGGCGCCCGCTATTGACTCGGGCGTGAAAAGCTGTTCGTTTATTTTTTAAGGATAAATTCTCTTTTATTCTTTCGCGAGAAATTAAACGATTTCACATAACGAGGCATGACTTTCTATACGGCGTGTATTTCATCGCCGCAGACAAATCGTCGTTGTCCTCGTTTGGTGAATGGTATAGCCAATGTATTATACAGCACGGTCACGCTATTGTAAATTGATGCCTCGTCATCCTCCGGATAACTGCGAAAAAAAAGAACACTCTTTTTCAATTCGACGTTTCACCGACGAGCGTCGCCGGATGGATCGAATCGACGTGTGTGGTGTAACAGTGAATGGCGGAAACTACAGATGATATGTATTATATTCTGTCACATGAATATCTCATTCATATGCAGAAGTAAGTGTTTAAGTAAGTAGACATTTTGCGAGTGCAGACGTTTAATGCTTTCGCAATTGGAGAATCCAAGGCAAGTGTCTGAATGGAGTTGCGAAATTCTTGCGAAAGTTTAGTTAATCTCGGAAGTAAAGTTAATATATTCATTATATTCATTATATTAACATATTTATTAATGACACGCGTTGCTGACATATTAATGTATATTCATTAGCTGAAATAGTACGATTAATCGCAGGGTTAAACTAGTTTGCAATCGGAAATCTTAATGCTACGTAACAATGAAAATATTTTTGTAGAACGTTCCAAATAATTGCTTTTCTGATAATATTTTCGATTCTTTTTATTATTATTTTATTTTTAGATAAATGCTATATATATTGTTTATTCTTTGCTATCGTTTTTATTCCAAATATTTGTTAGCCTAAAAAAGATTTTTTCCCCATTATATCGGCGAAATGTGCGTAACTGTTTCCGGGGATTAAAATATTTTTGAAAATATTGTTAAACCATGCGCTTTCATTCACCGGCCCTTTCAATTAATACATTGTTTATGCAATTCGATATGCAAACTCACTTTTTTTCTGTTCGTTGCCGAGCGACCGCAACAATACCGTGAGTTTGCCCAACGTGATAAACTTCCAAATTTACACAGGCGCGGTAGAATCTAGGGAAAGAGATAACGTTTGCTGGTATCTGACGCCGTAATATATACAATAAAATGTATTCCCGCAAACTGTCACGCTGGTTTGACAAACGCGAGAGACTCCGTAATATATTCAACATCTATATATATGTATACAAATATGAACGAGAGGATTATCGTCAAATGTCGAATTGACGCAAAGTTACGGCCACGACTGCGTAATTTATTCGTGAGCCGCGTATATTTGATCGTATTACTTTTTGTAATAAATTAAAAAAAATACGATATGAATTCGGACTGATGAGGATAAATCTAATTAAATAGAGAGAGAAATCCTAAATACATTCGATCAAAGTGGATCTTAATGCTTAAATTGTTCTGTGTAAATTTATGTACATACAGTGTACAGAGTACAAAAAAAGTATCCGTACAGAGAAAATATTTTATAAAAAAACTTTATTTTTAAAAAATAAATATTATCCAGCGAGAAATGAGTCATCGAATTCTTGTTGAATCGATGATTTTAACACCAATTTGACGTCGATTTGACGTTTAGTTAACGATCATTTCTTATTGGATAATTAACAATTTATTCATTTATTTATTTAAAGAATAAAATAGACTATGTTTCTTAAAATTATATATAGCAAAATGATGTGTATTAATTATACAAAATACATCATCCAAAAAATAAGCGAAAATTAAAAATTGTATCGTTTGAATGCTCAAAAAGTATTCGTACAGACGAGAAATTTAGCTTCTAAAATCAGGAATACATGCTAAGCTCGTTTGTTTAAATTAGAACAGAATGTATTCATTGTATAAAATTGCTAATTAATGTTCATTTTCTACACATAAGGCTTTTTTTATAACAAATTTCCTTGTACGAATACTTTTTGCTCTCATTATATATCTGATTCCGTAAACCACGCGCCAACATTTTTTTCAGTCTTAAAACGCAATCATGAGCAGAAATATCACTTATTAAATTGACAAGCAATTTGTTAATTTTTGAATTCTAATAAGCATTTTATATGAGAATATTAATAATCTGATATTAAATAAAAGAGTCTTGAATCTGCGGATAATTTCATAACATCAGAATTTCATAACATCTGAATATCGGATTTCTCTTATTTAATTAGATTAAAAAAGGAATTGATTTATTCGCGCTGACGTAAGTATCACATGCAAATTTAACAGGAAACTTAGATCGTTAGCTTGAAGAAGGAAGAACAAATGAAAAACGCAAAAACCGCCGACGAGAAATATAATATACCGGACGCGTCATCGCTATCTGTGAATATACGATGCGACGGAGGGAAATGCACCTATATACGTGTACGGACGAGGCAATTACGATATTTCTAGCACGGATGACTCAACATCTACGTCGCACGTCGATCTCATTGGTACCAGTCTTGACTGGGGTCACTTATTTGTCACTGACTCATTCATCGGTGCCTCGTCCCACCACCTGTGGGTTCGCGGAAAAGCTAATACGACGTTAAGGGAGTAAAATGACAAGTAAATATGACAAGAGATAATATAAGTATATGAGATAATATAATATCGTTCAAATATGTCTTTAATGTGCACATGTTATCGAGAGGATGTATTTCATTCGAGCGATAAGTAACAATTTGCATTTAACATTTGTTACATTTGTATTTGTATTGTAACAGTTTGTATTTTTAATTTCGTTACGAAACACTTCAACATTATTGTATACACATATATTTTTTGCAGTCTTACATTTCTTAATGATGATCCATTGTCGCATTACTTTCTGTATTTTATATAGAAAGTTTTGTATACGATGCTAGTTACCCTTAATCGACTTAGTCTCGAGCTTTTCAAAGGGGAATTACTAAAGTTTAATCGCTTGCGCTTAACGAGCTAATGCGTTTGTCAGATTACGAAAATATAGCAGATAACGACAGAAAAATTCTCATTACCTTTTCAAAACTAGTGTCATTTTGCAAAAATATCCCGGCAACAGTTTGCAAAGCAAACTGATTGCTTTTGTACAAGTAAACATTAATTTAAAATTGAAGTAAATTAATGTATGTATTTACAGGCTACGAAGATTCTCACCATGTTTTTGTCCGGCGCGACGTATAGTAATTTTTACAAATACAATGCGCTCTTATCTCTTAAATGCCTGTCTAAGCACCTGTCGTTTTAGACAAATAATTACGTATTTATCGCAATAAGTTACGTGTCGCTACTTATTAGAAATGTGTTTGCAAATGTCTTTTAGCTATTTCTGTGAGAATAATTTATATTATGTAAAGATAGATTGACGACGCAGAGAGATATTCTCATTTATATTTCAAAATCAAGGTGCAGTCTCGAAGAGAAATAAAAACACGTTAATATATTTATAGCTTGAGATCTTCATACGATATACTGCCAGCAAACGCAAACATTTTGTTTTAACTCATACCTGCGGCATATTTGTGTATTCTTGCCATATTTGTATAATATCGACAACGAAAAGCGTGATAATTAATAAAAATATTTACGTAATAAAGATATGGATTACAATTAAAAACTAACAGATTAAAATGATTTAAAGATTAAATAAAAAGATATCATAAAATTTTATCATGACATGCATAGTTAACATATATCTTGTTTTCTTTATGAAAATTGCTGAAGGCTATATTTTAATAAGATCACACACAAGTACAGCGAATAAAGTACAATAGCGATATCTCCGTATCGCATTAACGATACGATATTTGTCATTAAATTATTAAAGAAAATATGATAATCATAGCACAGTGAGGTGATGCAATAAATTAAATATGCAATAATAAATGTTTCTACGTCAACTTTTCGGATAATCTGAAAAGCATCATCGTATCAGACTTGTTACTGTCACGTAATAAGTGACATCTTCTTTATAATCAAAACGCTGACAAATGTTGACGCGAATGTGCAAAACTTTCTATAGAATTCGGTGTTCGTGAATCCACGCTCGAAATATAGGAAACTGAATGTGGAATTTAAATTATGCACGCTGTGTCTTGCGACGCGCCGTTAAATACATTTAGCCGATTGCTCGCGCGCTTTATAATGGCAGGAGTCCACGACGACGAGAGCAGTCGCCTTCGGCTTGCACGCGGCCATTATACCGGCTCTTCCGCATCATAAATTATAACGGCTGGTACGCTCAAGCCGGAAGATTCGCAGGAAGCGGGCACGAAGCCGAAAACAACAGCGTGATCCACATTGCAATCGACCCGTGAAATGCATTTTCGCGAAATTACCAGCGGCCTGTGAATGAACACGGCGCGATGCGGCGCGCGACGCGACCGATTCGAAAATTCGTCCAAATCCTGGCTACATTGGACATACGCAATTACTTTTAATCAAACTGCCTGTTGTTTGCAGGCCACCGTGTGTCGATGCGGTCACTGAACGCACGACTTAACGGCATTCGACCCAGGCAGGCCCACAAGCTCTCTATCTCTCTTTCTCTCTCTCCCTCTTTGTGTGTCTATATCCCTTTTTCTCTCTTGTTATTAACGCATCGCACATTTGTCCATTTGTGACTAATCGCACCGGTGAACAATAGCTGACGCAGTTATAGCATGAGCAAGGTCTCTCATTTTAATTCGATGACGCGGTTAAAAAATTGTTTCTTACGATGATAAGAAAGTATTATGAAATAAAGATGCTTCAAGAATCATTTCCCAAGAAATCTGAATCAAAGAAAAATAGAACAATTATTTCAAATCGCCTGACTGACTAATCAAAGGTCTGTTATTGCTTAGCGTTAATTTACATTTGGAGAATTATAACATATATAACATATTTAAGATTTAATTATTCAAATACCTGTTTTCTAAAAAGAATTGAAATTATTCTACGTATGACAAATTGAAATTTTGAACTGTAAAATATGCTTTTAATTAATTTAATTAAAATTATAATTATAATTTTATATAATTTTATTTACCTAAGGCAACGATTTTATTATAATAAATTCGTTTAACATGTTTATTAGTTCAGCTCTCGTTGCTAACTCAGTATTAGACGAAAAGAATCAAAATAATAACAAATTAAAATTTTTAAACTAAACTAGGTTTTTAATTAAATTTAATAGATTTAATTATAGTTATATAATTTTATATTTATCTAAAGCAGCAATTTTACATTCATTTAATATGTTTATTGTTTTAATCCATGACTTGACTTAGCGTTAGACGATAGATTTTAGATAACAACTATCGCAATACATAATATGTTGCAGTAGTCGGAAATACCTAAAGCGATAATAGGCGCAAGGTTAAATTCATATGTGGAGAGACGACAAAATGGATGTCGCATAATGCTACATTTATCTATTACAATGAATAGTTCGTGTCTATTTTTGCTACGTTTTTGCGCAGAACATATGTGAATAGCGTGCATGGTAAATTTATCAAAGTAACGAAGCGAAGAGTGCGTGTTCGTAGCTTATACCTTATTCGAGACGATGAAAAAAAATATATGAATTACACGATTCCAACTATTCTTAGAAAATAACTTGATTATATAAATACGTGGCCCTGACTTAACCAAGGTCCGATCACAATATAATTTCATATAATATATGAATATAATTTCATCGCACAATTACTTTTATCAACATGTAAATAACTACGAAATTTATAGATCGCTTTTGCGAATACTGGAACGCCGCATTGGAAAGACGTAATTTTTACTCTGAACATATTTTACTTTTATATTAACTTTGAAACGCAAATATATTCTCGAGTATATATATATATATATATATATATATATATATATATATATCTCCTTTCAATATAGATTTTCGCAAAAAAGATTTGTGTAGCTTTGCATTTCATATCTTAATATAATTTTTAAGAATTATAAGTATTCTTTAGAAATAATTTCTTTATAAAAGCAAAGATTACAATACAAAACTAAGTATGTAAATGACTATAATATATGTGTATGATTAGGTTCTGTGTAAAAAATGACACTGTATTACACTGTATTAACCCTTCAATGTTACACTTCAAAAAATCCAATAGTTAATCTGGTTAACATTTAAAAAAAAATTCTAAATGTGTTAACTTTGGAAAAATAAGTTTTATTACTTAAAAAAATATAACTTTTTAAATTTATAATATTTTCAAATGCAGTATTGGCCTAATCTTCTTGAGATGATTCATGCTTTGGTCATTTTGACTCACAGTGACCATGAAGGGTTAATACATATTATGTATTTTTGTATGCAGTATATAGGGCTGGGTACATTTCAAATACTTGTATTTGAAATACAAATTGTATTTCAAATATTGTATTTAAAATACAAATGTATTTTGTATTTTATATTTCAAGAAGATCATATGATATATTTTGTATTTCAAATACAATTTCAATGTGTTTTATATTTGAATGCTAAAAAAGATCCTTGATAATAATCTTTGAAGCGAACAGACTTACTGGCTGCATTCGGAAACGTTAGAGTTATGGCAGAAAACGAAATGTAGAATTATGGCGCGTAACGAAATGTAACTGTCGTAGTCGTGACTAGTCGGAAAAGTACCGGGTACGCAAAAAAAATTTGAAAGAATATTGTACTAAAAAGTATTTTATATTTAAAATAAAAAAAATTTTAAATACGTATTTTGTATTAAAAAACAAAACATTTTGTATTTGAAATACAAATTTTGAACATATTTTGTATTTGAAATACTAAAAAAAAAACTTTGTATTTAAAACAAAGAATTTTAAAATATTTTGTATTTTATATTTTAAAAATATATTTCGTATTTGAAATATTCATTTTGAAAGTATTTTGTATTTTGTATTTCAAACACTTTGATGATGTATTTTTGCTCAGCCCTGAGTATAATGTATATTTTTAGACGCAAAACCGACCACACATATATTTTGTAGAGCTACTTTCAACTTTTTACATATATGAATTTGCAGTGTAACCTTTAAAACTAATGATTAAGTGATGACTAAGACCTAGTAATACTAAAATTACAGACTTCCGTAAACATTTTTGTTGCTTTGCATTTTCATGTCTTAAAATAAATTTTGAGAATTATAAATATAGTCTTTTAAAAATGATCTCTTTATCTAAAAGCAACTTGTTGAAGATTAACATTTATAGTATAATGATACTAAAACTCGGCAGCAATTATTCGAAGTAATTTGTCACGTCTTCGCAGTTGTAAAAGTAGCTCGTGCGCGCGTGTCTCAGGGTTAAGCATCTCGTCAGGCAAGTCTCGTCTGGTTCCGAAGTTTCTCGACGGTTCATGTAACAGACTTCTTACGCGAAAGCGCGCAAGCATGGCAAGCGGTACACCGATGCGTGCGTAAGGCGGCCCGCGTGTACACATAAGCTTGTTGTGAGACGCACGATAATTATCGTGTTCCGCTGCGCTAGTTCGCCCGCCATCGTTGTACCGTGTGGTTTCTGTAATAATAATAATCCGCACATAATACACGCGCAAGAGGATGTACGCACACACGTGCGTACGATTACGCACGTATATACAGTTGCGTATACGCATATCACCACCGCGTACACCACGTGCGTGCGATAAGGATCCTCAGTGCGAACCGCCGCCTCCTCTGACCCGTTTTCATCAAAATTACACAATTTCTCAACGTCTCGGTCTAAACTTGAAACTGTTATTCGCGCCATTTATCTTCTCGCGTTTTTTTTTTCTTGGAAAGTCTCGTGAGTAATGATTTTTTGAACTAAGCTGATGACAGGCACGATAACGTTCGCGGCGTTTACCCGGAACAAGAGTGTTATTCATGTATTATGTATAATACTTAGTTTGGTACTCGTATAATTATCAGTACATGCGCAATTGCTCGGCGAGCGCTGTAAAAATCAAAGATACGATTGTTTGTGCACGCCGTACTTTATACTTATTATTCCGGTGGCGGTGTAGAATTATAAAGATCGCCTTTACCGAGAAAAGGCTGTGACGTGACTCAAAATCTCGCGCTGCGATCACGTGACGCGCACCACGTGACGACTGATCGGCACTGATTGGCGCGGCCGCGATCGGGGGATCACATATAGCCGCGGCGCGGACAAAAGCCGCGGGGCAAAGCGTCGGTGTTTTCCACTGTCCGGTCTGGTCTGGCAAGTAACCTTGATCCTTTCGCGAGTCGTACGTGACAGTCATCGTTCGGGTGGACCGGTTAGTGTCGATCGAGACATCGTCGAGGTAGCAAGCGATTCTTGGCAGTTTTACGAGTTATCGACGTTCCCTGTATGCGACAGGATGAAAACGTTCGTCCAAGTTCTTCTCGTTGTGGCGTGCTTTGTCGCCTGCACACGCAGTTTCCCAAGTGAGTGCGATATTATTCTTTTAAATTAACGAATTGCTTTTTTTTTCTTGTTCGTACATCGCGAATATAAAGTTTGAATTTGCACAGTGCGACGAGCTGCCGTCAGAAATTTACTGCTGACATCAGCGTTTATCGTATATCAAAATACCTTATAAAATTTCTGTTAACCTTCTGATATCAATTTTTAGCCTTGTGTCGATTGCCATGAACGTGATTATATTTCTTAATTAAGTTCTTGTCTCAAGAATTCTCGCGAAGAAATCGTTCTGTATTATTCTTCTTAGCAAAGTATTTTCTCGTTTAATAATCACTCAATGCAAATACACCTGTTACAATCGAATCTAATTAAAGACAATTCTTTATGATTGTAACTTAGCTTTATAATTGCAATTAACTTTTGAATTAAACAGTAATCGACATGATTATCCGTCATTTTCATTGATTAAATATTTTATAGAATAATATAATTACATACTGTCTCACACACACACACACACACACACACACACACACACACAAATCTCTCTTAATTTAGAATTGCCGTTTAACTACGGTTTAGAGCTGCCATTCGTAATCCTCTCAAAGTAGTTTATTTATAACTATAAACCGGATTATTGAAGTTAAGTAATGGAATATTCTATTGTACTATAATCGGCTCTTTCGATTCCATGGACGAAATGGCGCAACTATGCTCCAAAACGCTATGTTAAATCAATAAAAGTCGATGTGGTAAAAACGAATTTAAATTTAATGCCGGACAGCGAATTAATAGTGAATATTTTCAAACACATTTCGTTCATAAACTGAATAAGCAAATATTTCAGTTAGCCTGTAGATTCAGATTTGCGCATAAACATATTTATTATATTTGACTTCTTGTCCTTTTTAAATCATAATAATAGATAAGATAAGTGCACTCTGATATATAATATTATATGCCAAACAATCTCAGAATTTATAATATTAATATTTATAATATAACATAATATTTATAATAATTTTATATATTAAATTAATTTATATATTAAAATATTTTTACGCGAATGAATTATTGAATCTTTTAAAAAAAAGGGGAGAGAGAATATAATAAATAAAGAAAATTCAAATCTTTACGCATTTTGCATTGTAATTACGATTGTAATCATAATCGTAATAATAAGTGATAAAAAACGCAATCTACAGCTTTTACGCTTATTTTCCATACATCCGACGTTTATCGCGGCTCCGTTCGTTGCATTGAGCGATTCTTCGAGATTATTTGCATTCAGTTCACGACATTTATGCGTCGTTATAAGGCGAGACGGGTGCCCCCGACGGGCGAATATCGCGATTGAATGTCAGGTCACGAAGAAATCGTGGAAGCAGATAGCACGCTCGAACTACTTAAGGCCGTTGTTTACTCGATTACAACTCGATATGAAATTCACTTCCAGCATAGACTTTGCTAATTAGCATCGGATCCGTTTTTGCGAGACGGAAACTGCAGGAAGCTCGTTTAATTGGAGCTGCTTCGTCCCCAAGATAATTGTCCGAGTGAATTCCCGTCGAACTCCAATTTATTCCTCTTGATTTTAATGTAACTTTATCTCTCGGACCGACATTTGTGTGTCTGAAACGTTTTCAACCATGCGGAAATCTTCCCAAAAATAAGTCGATCTGACTTTCGGCAAATTGCGAATTACGATTTTGTCGCTAACTTAAGAGAGAGAGACTCTTCTTTACTAGAATTGAGAATTCAATTCTTATTACACTTTACGTTATAATCGTTTAAACATCGATCTAACATGTTGATTTTTAAATACAGCAATTTTTAATATAATAATTTTCCAAATATTGAGTATAACAATCTTTTAACTAAACAACAGATGTTTAAATTATTTAAATGAATATTGTTCATTGCTTATGGAATTTTAATTTTTATACATTTTTTATACAATATTAATAATAAACTTTTATCTTGGCTTTGTTACTTTTGTGCAGTACATTTAGGAATGTGAACGCACATTCATTTTCGCATCTGTTTAAAAATATCGTTTATGATTTTTGCGACGCGAGCAGCTCCGCGTCTAAAACAGATTAACGAGTTTGCATTCGAATAATTGTACATGCATAAATGCATGCCGCGTTATTGCGGAGAGCAACATTTGTAAAACAGTCTCGGAACTTTGTGCATATTCGTTGAAGTACCAAATGATAGGAATATTTTAACCAGAGGCATCGTGACACGCCACGCGTATTGCGTCATTACGCTCTAAATAACTTTGAGCGGTGAAACAACAATCGAAGCTTACAGATTGTTAATTATTATTGCAAAAGATACCGGAGAAATACACGTGGACGATAGTTCAGCCTCGGAGGAGAACTTTCGCAATTGTTGAATCATTAGTGTCCGGTCGTGGCAACGCAGGCGGCATAAAATCATACAATCAAATTTCTTTCGTCACGAGTGAACGTTACAGTGTCTGTTATTACTTGGGTGAGGAGTATGACGCCTCCGGCGAGGTGTTTCTCCTAACGTGATGCACCTGCCAGTTTTCATGCCGCGGAATTTCGCCGTTACGACGCGGTCTCCGCAGGAGAGAACGTCTGCTCTCATTACGCTCGCTGACAGTCGGGTGACAGCCGGATAATAATGTAATTTTTGAGACTTCCCCGGGACGGCGACTTGCCAACAAGCTACGAAAATCGAGTTTCGGTGAGTTTCGATCGTGGTGACGAAGCTTCGCTTCGTCCCGCAATCGGATAGATAGATATTAGGCGAGTTTGTAAGCATCGAACAACAACAACGCGAGAGTTCGTCACGGCGGTGTATAAGCAGATTGCGCTTCATCCTATTAAGAATACATAATCGTCGCTGCTAGGTAATCTTACTATTCGGTAATCGCGCGTCGCCTTCGAGACGAGCCTGCGTAATCACCTGCAATCGTAAATCTCTTTCGTGTAACAAACATGACGTGTTTGGCACCATTGCGAGCGCGGCGAGCTCTTTGCTTCACTCTGCGGTTCGTTTGTGCGAATAATAATTGTACTTTATATAAAAATTGAAACGCAATAAGAAAGGAAACATATTTACGCTTGCTAATTAATTATATTACTTATGCTTATTAATTATATTCAATTTATATACATCAAAGAGTTATATAAGATAGACGCGTATATAATGTCATAACTTTATATAAAATTACGTATAGACTTAAGTCTGTATTCATAATTAGTTTTTATATATAAGACCGTATATTAAGTTTCGAGATGTCATAAGTTAATCACAAAGCCGTATTAGCATTTTAAGACATTATTTACAACGGTTTTACAATAAAAATAAACTATAAATACCTTAGGTATACTTTCTTACATTTAAAGGCGGCTTGGACAATGTACGCCAACTTTATGTACAATCGCTAAATACTGACCTACATTCGTATAGATAATTATGCATGTCATGTGTGCATATGTGTGCATTTAATATTTACTAATGTTGACGTACATTGACCATGTCATCTGAAGCCGCCTTAATCAGAGAGTTAATGCTCATCAATTTTACTCAACGTTACACGCTCGAAGCTTTCATAACGCTGATGTACCAACATGCCTTTCATCTCGTTACATCAATCGCGATTGTAATCTATTAATAAGTATTTGTTTTTTTTTCATTCAGTACAATAGCGCGAGTCATCATCATATTACACAGGCGAATCAATTCGCATTCGCGTAAAAATGCGCCACGTAAATCACTCAGTCTGCACGACGCCAATTACAACGGGGAAAAAAGTCGTGACTAATTACTTCCGTCACCTAGTTCGGTCTCCGAGTAGTTGATTCACGTAGCGTCGCATATCTATTGCACAATCCGGTAATGTCATTCCTTCTTCCTATGTTCCGCATCGCGTTCGACGAGCCTCCCTTTCACCCGCTCGCTTTACACGTGCAATTGCACCGATCGGTGCACGTGCATATATCATACTGTCCACGCATTGTACGTACAATGCGGATGTATGACGTATAGCGTACACGATAGCGCAGCATAATGATTACAGGGCAAAGAGCAATAATGCACTCTTGATCGCACACTTTTATTGCCTCTTATTTTTCCTGTTAAGAAATTCTTTTTCCCTTGATTTATATAATTTTTATATTAACCCACAACCTCGTTAAAACATCACTTAGGGTTGCCGCAGACAAAATTTCTGTAACAGTAACATTAAGACACGAACTTAAACAAGCTGATGAGCCAATCAGGAAATGGAAATAGCAGTAAACTTATCTATGAGGCGTTTCAACCGGTTGAAATTCGCCTTATCGCGAGGATATGGATAAGTTTACTGTTATTTCCATTTCCGTTAGATTACGTAGACTGTAGATCTAAAGCAATATCCTGATTGGCTCATCGGTTTGTTTTTATGTCTTACAATCACTGTTGCGGAATTTTGTGTGCGAGTCACAGTCCTTCTTGCTACTGTATGTATGACTTACGTAGAAAATAGAAGTCATAATAATAACATATGGGCGTCATCATGATGACCTTATCATCATTTATAAGTTCACTTTAAATTATATAAATATGTATATCGTTTTTATCACTCCACAGTAAAACACGGTCCTAATAATATCTTAGGACGTCATCATGTCCTTATTTATTATTTATAAGTTCATTTTAAATTTCAAATTATATAGATATATTATTTTTATTATTCCTGAGATAGAAGATAGAATTATAATGATACAAGTTATCATAATGTTCTTACTTGTCATTTGTAAGGTCTTTTATAAATGACAAATAAAGTTACGATGACGTCTTCTAGTATCGTTAACTTGTGTTCTACCTGAGAAATGATAAAAACGACATATCCGTACAATGTGGACATATACCTTTACTTTATATTTCGCTCAGAAAAATTTGAAAGAAACGACGGAAGACATTTCTACCGAGTATCATTATTTTGCTGTACCTCTCGTAACTCCATACGTGGAGTGTCCTTGTAGCTTAGTTTGTTGTGCACCTCCGTATCTGGAGGCGAAGTGCTGCCGCGGATTATGACCAACTCATATTATTTTCCTGTCGCAAACAGCCTGACCCCGTTGACGTAGTGTTGGGCTTGCCTTGAGTGGCAGTGGCAGAATATGCCTCCATTAAGTATGCAGTCTGCATCCCGTCGCCGCCTTACCGACCATTTAAATGAAAAAAAGCAGCAGGTACGCCGCAAACGTTTTTGTCGGCGCATCTTTTTTTGTTTCTCCTAGACGTTGCCCTCGGGTCAATATCTCGACTACAAATGATTCTGCGCAATTAGCTGCATAAAGCAAAACCTATTCAGTAGATAAATGATCCAAGACAGTTATAATAATTTGTGACGTAGCTCGGGTAATAAAAATGAATGCCGTAAATTCAAACTAGCGTAGAAGCCGTAAATGGATATATATAATATATTTATAGTTATTTTTATTTAACAAAATCATATCAGACATAGTCCAATGCTGTTTATATCTTTAAAACAAATAATTTCGATATATCTGTCAATGAAACCACACATGAAAATGTCATCAATAATATTTTTATTTTGCTTTACCGTATAGTTTAATGTATCTGAATCAGAATCAATAACAGGAAATATTATGTTTATTTTCTATATTTTGTAATAAATTATACAGAAAAATCAAAGTAGAATATATTACGTAATATTAAAATAAACATGCAAAATTAATTACGAATAAATATAAATATAAGTCTAATAATATACGTTAAATTGTCATTAATTGTTTCAAGAAGATATTACACGCGCATACATTAAAATTTTTAACGATAGTAAAGTTGAGTATTTTTTTATAAAGTAAATTATTAGCTTTTATATAAATAATAATCTTTTTATTTGTGCAAAAGTCTTCTTCAAGGCAATTCGTTATGGGATATCATAGGATAGGGTATCTCCTAGACACACGACATAAGATGAAACGAGTATACATTTCAGGATTAAAGTAAAGCGTATCCTTAGCTTCAACTCGTGCACGACTTTTGTCCTGACAATGCATTTTACCACGCGCATTGCATAATTCGTGTAAGCAACATGCTGTAATAACATTTATACAAACGCGCCATACATTGCTTTTTGTAATCCTTAAAGCATAATTGCGATTTATATTAAGTAATTTGTGAAACGAAAGCGGAGATGGAAATACCTACCAAGAAATTTTAATTTTTCCTCGAGGAAGCAAATTATGCACTGCCACTGATGTCACGGAAATTTAAATATTTTGAAATAAAACGCAATGCGAGAAGAATTAATTTTGTTTCAAATTATTTGCATGTCGAGGCTGATTTACATATATTTATTGGTCATTCACATCGTGCTACGTATAATATCGACATTGGACCTTGCTTAAAAGCACGAACACTTGCTATGGCCGTTATAATTTAACGGCGTCGTTTAATATATATCGTCGCGATCGTGCATATGTGTGAAAGGAACACTGTTAAACATCACGCATAAAAGTCTTTACTGGCAGGTAATTTGCCTATCATCATTTGTTGCACATGCGCAGCAATAAAGCGGTAGATAATAAAAACAGTATTTGGACGTAATTCAACAAATTATCTAATTAAACAGATTATCTTGCGCATTCACATAGGAAACGCAAGCTGCTTTTAAAGAGGAAGACTCTTTAATGTTGTATGTATGTGTGACTATAAAATTTATGCTTTGTCTATAAAATTTATGCGGGGGAAATATTTTTAATTCGCTAATCTTAGAGAGTCCTACTATCGTAGGTTTAAATAACTTTTTCCAATTTTATTTTAGTAATAGGGTATCACAAATTTTTTTGGAGTATTAAATTTATAATTGTACGCATTTAAAATGTACACGAGACAAGAGATGAGAGGAACGCATTTTGTTGACGATATCTGCGCATTAAATTTACATTCGCCTGATTTGTTATTCAGAGCAATTTTTAGCGTGTATTTTTGCTGTTTTTCTTCAACTTTCAGTAATCGTTTCAACTTTCAATAATCAAAACTAATTTGACCCAGACTACTATCTTTATGATCTAATGTTTTATACAGTGAAAGTCAAGAACGCTCTTAGTTATCGAAATAATGACGAGCGAAGCTAATAAACATAAAAAACTTTTCAATTAAATAAAATCGAAGCTTTCCATGCGAAACTTTTCATATTAACGCTTTCGCGAGAAGCAAGAAAAGGAAATGCAGCAGTTCCTAACAAACAATTGCGAAAAGGATGAGCTCACGTCAATATTCGCGAAACGATAAAATCGAGTTTTGCATTTAACAATCATATGGCTACACATTTACGAGCTTCAACTTTGCCATGTTATCATATTTGCGACTGCTGGTCATAATAATTATTATAATGTGCGAATACATTTGCATAGTTCATGTCATAAATTTTGCAAGTTATGGAAATTTTTATATATAAATGAATCAATATTAAATTGAAAGTCAATGTTAAATAATTTTTTCCATATATTTTAATCTCAAAAAAATTTTTTTTTTTAACGTTACAAAACAATAGTAATCACCTGTTATTCTGGAGTTGGCTTAAGTAAGTCTTACCATCGAACCGATAAAGCGGCACACTAGATACAAATAGAAAAATACGCGATTATCGGGAAATAGCGCAGAAGACACACAATAATGTGCAGCACAGAAAGCGCCACGGTACCGTGGCCATTCTTGTTGACGTAAAGAATTATGGGATGGTCGTTCGGTCAGTCGGTGGCAGACAATCCAATTATCCGCGAGTCGCGAAGCCATAAACTGCCGCGACTCTTGGCGATGGTGAAGGCGGAGAATGATAGAGTAATTATGAATAGGTGAGTGCATATCGCGCATAGACATCAAAATCGGATCTGCCAGGTGGAAATTCGTTTGAAACCAATCATTAGTGCTTTCCTCGCCTCATCTCGTTCGCTCACTTTTTGTCGTATAATAGCGCCGCCGTAATCGCCGCTTTTCCGAAAGTCTAATAACGAGAATAACGAATATTCCTCCGAAACAAATTGAAATCCAATCTCGCGTCTCGGCGAATCTGTCGGGAGCAAAAGTCAATGCACCATTGATTTTCAGCAAGCGTGACCCCGCCGAGAAAACGGTAATTTCAGGGGAGAGGGATACAATAGTGTTCGATCGACAGAAGGAAGAAATGGATTTTTTTGTCGACTTTTGGAATGGACAATTGTAAAAGAAAAGCTTTTGCACATTAGCCTTGGCTGTATCTTGAAGCTGTATCGCGAGGCGTGGCATGAGAATTAAAAATACGTAAGTTACGATTGCGAAATTATTCGTGTGTAATTATCAGTCGTAAAATATAAGCGTGGGCAGAACAATACTAACATTTCGTAAAGAACAAAACAACTTGCTAGATAAATCATCTAGAAGAGAAGATTAATGGAGTTTCTGGCTCAATGTAGGGATAACGCAAGATAACGGGGATGGTGCAAAATTTTTTTTCTCTTTCTTTCTTTCTTTTTTTTTTTTTTTTTTTTTTTTTTTTGATATATGTCCCTTGGAGTCATGTTGCGCGTACATTAGTTACACGAAAAACGACGCATTTGACAGACATGAAAAAACGAAGGCCGTCAGTATATTTCCGGATATGTGACCTCAACAGTCTCATAATAATAAGTATATTGCATATGGGAACAGGTATAGCAGTCACTAATTAGCAACAAACTGATTGTGTAAAGATTCTCAGAAAATATATGTAGTTATAATAAAGGCTTTGTTCCCTCACAGGCGAAGAAGAGATACGTATATCAAATAAAATATTTATCGTTTAGTTGTACGTTTCTCATTATATCTCTTCACATCCTGAGCGATAGGAAACAATAACGCATATTATCTGTTGCATTATTAAGGGTTATATCTGTGTGAAGGATTAATTACTTGAATAATGGAGAATTAATATTTATATGTGTAATAATTTAAAAATGATAACGTTAAATAATTGAAATATTATTTTTGATTCATTATTAACTTTAAAGTAAAATAAAATCGGAAATCTACAAACAGATACTTATTTATTGCTAATGCACAGAAAGAATGATTTTGCTGAAATATCTAAAAATTTAAGTAGATACACATTTTAAAAAATTAATTTAATTTTGTTGGAACATTAAAATAATTTATGTAGAGAAAATTTAAGCATGATGAGCAATGCTGCAAAAACTTTTGACATTTTAGCAATTAGTTTGAGCGTTCTATCTAATTATTTTGATAATCCGACGAGAATTATTTTCGTATCTGTACTAAATGTTTTAATATATCAGCAAAACCGTTCTTTCTGCGTGCTTGCAAGAAAAAACATTCGTGTTTTCAGATCTAATTTATAAAAAAGAAATATATAGGTATGTATATATATATTCCCATTAAATCCCATTTAATGGTATCTTTATCTACTTCGCTGCCTTAGCATATAAACGTGATAACATCTTACATCACGCTCAAAATTCCTAAACGCGTCACATCTCATTGAGCTCTTCTCTCCTTCTAACCGTTACTCACGCAACATTCAATGAACCAAGGCGTATAATCCATGTTGCATCTCAAGTATTTAATGCCGTTAGAACGTAAAGGAATTTATCGTTGAGACGTTGTATTGATCTTTACTTAAGCGAAGCGATGTACGCGCGCGTGTGTGTCAGTAATCCTCGCTTTGCGTGATCATCGCATTTCCGAAAATCACCGTGGTGTGATCGACAAAATCGCGTGGAAAAAGTGTACGAAACGCAACGATCGCCCATATTTTTCGTCCGAAAAAAAAACTTTTCGGCTTAACGTGAATCGGATTAACACGGTAGTCTTCGATAATACGGGATAGCGCGGAAATTCAGGACACCATCTGCATCCCGTGTCGGAATGCCTTTTATCCTTGTATAATAATTCGTTTGCACACGAGAATTTCCATTTTGTTCCACGAACGAAATCTGATGTTTTAGCGCATCTAGATCTGTGATATCTAGATATCACAGAATTTTTTTTTTATCTGCGATAATTAAACTGTCTCTTATCGCAATATAGAAATAAAATTCTTGCAATGCAATTGCATTTTAGCAATTGCATTCTAAACTGCGCGTTTGTCAAGGTGCGCTTCACCGGTGTAAAAGAAAAAAGATATGACAGCTCACGAGACGTGACATTCACAATGGTTCCCAATTATTGCGCGAGAATATTTTCTCGCGATGCGCGGACCATCATCAACTTTGCAATCATTTTTGACAGCAACTGTTATGACTAATATATTCGATATCTTGAGACATTTAGCACCGAATATAATATAATATTTTTCATTTTATATTTTTTTGTCGCACATAAATTCGTTTTCAATACATTCAAAAGTAAGAAGATATATTTAGTCTGAAGAAGCGATAATTAACACATACATATGCAACTACTATAAATAGTTAATGCGCGACCGATTACGTGTACAATACGTCTGTCATAATTTTAAGACTTCATTAACAAGCCATTTATAGACTTAGAGATATTAGTACACCTGGAGATCAGTATGTTACGCAATGTTAGTGTTTAACATATAATGCATGAAAAGCACCTAAACAAAGAGAGACTCACATATATATTTCACGGTATTTGATCAGCTTTTGCCTGGTTATCTGAGGCAAAAAATAATCCTTGTAATAAAGCAGTAAATTATATCTCTGCGCATTTTTCGAGGAAATCGTGATTTTAGGTCACGATGACGGATCACTTTTAAATTTGGGAGAATCGATTGATATTTAAAAAATATTTTTATATATACATATATATTAGATCCTAAAATTGATAATCTTTGAGAAAATTGGCATTCTTTGATTCCAAAGCTCGAAATACTTCGTGAACAATTATCATTCATAAAATGATAGAAATCGGCGCAGATAGTACAGCGTTACTATCCTATACTCGAATTATATGCTTATATATTCGTGTCCGCCGGAGCTCTAAATTTCTTGCAGTGAAATCTCACTCCAAGAGAGTGAAAATGCAACCATTCTTGAAAAAAAAAGTGAAAATATTTTATTTCTTGAAAAAAAAGTGATGATCTTTACTCTTTTTAATGAAATCTCACTTTTTTGGAGTGACATTTCACTTTTTTTGAAATGAAAATTTATTCTAAAAAGAGTGAAAATTGTCTTTCTTTTTCAAGAAGTATATTTTCACTTTTTTTCAAGGGAGCTGTATTTTCACTTTCTTGGAGTGAGATTTCACTGTAAGAGAGTGTATATTTTTCTAATTTTAAATAATTTCAAATATTTCATTTACGTTTAAACGAAGAGTAAAGAGATTTGAAAGCGATCCGTCGTGACCTAAAATCACAATTTTTTTCGAAAAATACGCAAAGGTGCAATTTACTACTTCACAGGAATTATTTTTTTGATGCTCCAGAATAACCACGCAAAAGCTTATCAAGATCCATAAAATACATATGTTTCTTCTCATAATTGTAGTCATATTTATTTAGGTGTCTTTAGACTTCATACGTGTCCTTGGCGCTCAATGTACAGACGATAAATGAGAAGCAGATTTTCAAAATGCGTTTTGTTCAAAATATAATTTTCAGAAAACGAGAAAAAAAACCTACACACACACAAGAAAATTACAGAAAATAACAATATTGTCAATCAGTAAGATGTGAAACATCAAACAAAATTGCTAAACAATTGAGAAACATGTTAAACAAATGCATTTTGTTTGTCCTAATTAAAAAACATAATGCACTTCAAAATGTCTGTTTTTTCAGCATATAAATTAACGGTGACAAAATGCTTTCTGAACCTCTTAGAATAGATTATAATATGAACCTTTCAATATATTAAACAGTACGCCATCTCTAACTAAAAAAATGAAATTATGGATAAAACGCATTTTGAAAGTCTGCTCCTCAAATCTTCTGCTCTTCAAATTTTTATCGAATTAAAATCGATCCGCAATTTCTACGGAATCGGACCTACGGAGTAGTCTCGTATACATAGAGTGCGTAATATGCAGTGATGTGTCAATCTGACGCACTTACCTCCACTGAGCGCGCAATAACTTCTTGCTTCGAACGCGGATGATGTACGAGCGAATATATATTTACACACGAATTCGCTTGCGCGTGTATACGTGTACATGTGTGCGTGCATGCGTGCATGCAGTCTATACGTCGAGCTAGTCATATCTCCCTGTACGAGACGCAAGTACTCCCAAGTTATTACGCCTTTGACATCAAGTACGTACTCCTGCGGTACTCGCTATTTCGATTCCAAGTTTCATAATGTCGAGGCTCTGTGAACTAGCAACGCCACTTCCCGTTCCATCCACACCTCGATTGGTAGATGCCCCTGTCTATCCTTACTATAACCCATCAGTTGAAACTGCAACTTTGATACCGGCGAAAGCTCAGCGTGTCGCCTCAGCAGAGATACGGATCATTGCGAAATAATATGGGGACTCCGCCACATAATTCATTTTACCCCTGTCTGCAGTAAAATTAAATTCCAAGCTCTTGCAATGTTCCTTTTTTAAACTATTTCTTTCTACCGTGACCTTTTCGCATGCTTAATTCGTGTTATGTCTGTTTTATCTCGTTTCTTTTGTTCTAATTAATTAATAATTAAAAATTATATAACTTCTTAGGGAATTGTAAGTTTATATGTAAAAAAAAAAATCGAATTGTACTAAGATTCTATCGTTTGGCAAGTTTAGTTTTTCTGTGTATGAAATTTATTGAAGTATTTAAAAATTTTGGTAAGCATTCTGAAAATAACTTTATTGAATCATTAAAATAATTATGTAGGAAATCAAACGTGATGAGCAATGCAATAAAAGGTTTTGATATTTTAGCAACGTCCAGCTTGAACATCCTACATAGTTATTTGATAATCAAACAAAATTATTTTCAGACATGTATCTAGTTAAATTTTTAGTTCTTCAACAAAACTCTGTGAAAAATAAATCCGTCCAATTTTTAGCACAATAATATAATAATAATAATAATGAATATAAATAAAAAATAATTACAACTAACAAGTATATATGCGCGCATACATGATAAATGGAATGGATGAAAAATTCTGTTGGAATAAAAAGACACTCTACAAATAGAATTCTTGAAATTTCTGAAAATGAAATTCGATGCACTGCACTTGTATGTACTACAAGACATCAGCGATGCATGGCGCGATGAGACGCTTCCTCGGAGATTTGAACATTTTTTTTTTTATGAACATTACGTGCGCTACGAGGTATTATCTTTTTTTCCCTCGGCTTTTTGTCGGTTCATGTTTGCTATCGATTTTTTCGCATTTCACTTCGTATCAGAAATATTCTCGCATCGGCAGACTCATTTTCAGCGCAATCAAGTCGCTTGAGACGTTCAGATAATGAGAAATAACTTCGACGAGACATTATAAAATACGTTCGCTAAAATTATGCGCGTTGCTATCATAAAAAATACATAACGAATATAAAGCTTCGATAATCGGAATAATTTGAGAAATAATTACGTACCGGTGTGACATTTTTGATACATGTGTACACGTTGTACCGTCGACGGTCGACGATCATTCTTTCTTCTCACTCAGTATTTTTCCTGTTAAAACATACGGCAAGCTTGAAAGCCTCTTAAAAATTTAAATAAACGCAAAAGTCTCGCGTTGCTAACACAAAGTTTAAGGAATTTTAATAAAACGCCGGTCGGAGAGTTACCATACGACTTAAGGAGTCGTTCTAAAAAGTGTTGCGTCGTGCGATCGTAATATCTTTGACAAATATTTATCCGTCCCACGTGATGGCGGTGGGTCCACAATGAAATACACGCGTCACGCGATAGAGTAAAGAGAGAAGCATATTTTACGAGACGTCGCGGCAGCAGCGGTGTCGGACCTGTAATTTCTCGCCCAACAGGGTATGCATTTTTTCATGCAGTTACATCTCTTCCGGTAAACAGACTAAATAAACCACGAGGCTGGTTCGCTAACAATCGAGCGACCGGTCTCTGTACCTACTATCTTTCGTTCGAGAAATGTTTATCTGGCGAAAGCGATGTAAAACGCGAGAGAATCACCCTGTTTCACCACCAGCGAAGCAAAGATGGTATCCATCGAAGTGAAACGAATCTAGATTAACGGAAACAACAGTGCAAAATTTACTTAACCCAAAAGGGCGAAAATATTTCACCTTACTTGCATACAACTACGTGAAACAAAATTCTAATTTCAGGTATTTTTCCCTTTAAATTTAAACTTCAGATCTATTTGAACGAGATAATCTTGAAACAGAAGGGAAATGCAGAATATCTTTAAACAACCAAGTGAAATATTTTGCCTTCCGGGTAAATTTGCACTGTTCGAAAGCGAGGAGGTTTTCGTGCAAATAGCCGAACGTCGCAGTATCTTCGTTATAAATAACGCGAGTATAATACTCGAACTTCCCAGTTAATTAAGCGCTCCATTAATATGATATTACGCTGTAAACAAAGGCAATTTCCGCGGAATCTGAGCGAAATGGTTCGAAATTTTATTGCTCTTCGTTCTCTGTAATCGCTTATAATCCGCAGGTATTTCTAACTATCGTTCGATGCGAACTTGTTAAGTTGTTAATTTGATGCATCGTCGTCGTCGGTAGCGAGCATTTTTCACAACGGCTTTATCGTGTATTAAGCTCTTGTTACGAAACTTTCCTGCACGGATAATATCTGTAATAGTATAGAGAACGAGATGTAAAGAAATAGAAATAGATACACTGAGAAAAAAAGTTGTTATTTCCAAAAATTAGTTGATCTAACTAAATGTAGCGTAATCATGGGCCGTCAGAAAATATTTGTTAGTTCAAACAAATATCATGTTTTAAATTTCAGGATTTTGTTAATGTAAATACATAAATATTTGAACTAAATAATCACTACGAACGAAACGCATTTAGTCAAGTTAACAACTTTTTTCTCAATGTAGAGATAGAAATAGAGAGAGAGAGGGAGAGAGAGAGAGAGAGAACGCTCGTAATAACAATAGAAATCATCATCTATTCACGTCAATTTCGATGAATCGGATTAATACCCTATTTGATTGACGGCTTCATTATCTTCTACGGTAATTGCTGCTATACAGATCGTCTTCAGCAAACTACGTTTACTTTTAACGAGTAAGATGACGCGTTTTGAATATCGTGAGCGAAAAGAGGGAAAGGGAGAGTTCGTTTTCCATTAATATGTTTGCTGTCAAATTTACCGAAAGGAAGGTGAAGTTTCGAGACGGACTTTCCATGTTTTAGTGCTAATTAGAGTGTTTTACCATATAATGTATCATGTGCATATATTATATTGCTCATGAAACTATTAATACTTTGCCGCAATTACTGTAATTACCTTATATCGAAATGCTGTATGGTGGATCGATCGAATCGACAAGCATTCCAATTAAGCATTCCGATCGGTCGACGATGACTGCACATCCCAAATCTCTATCCCTGTATTCTTGTATTTGGAATGCAGTTTATTACTTTCAACGTAGCATAAAAAGCATAAAAAGAGTCGCTAACTTGATACCCGATTGTAAACTTAATTAACCGGCAGATTACTGAGTGTTGGTCATGAAACTAATATCGAGCAGCGCTTGAGAAAAGCGAAATAAAAAAAAATAAAATTTGTCCACCCCAGAAAATCGATTTCAACCGCGGTAATAAAGAGTTTAGTACGTGTATTTGTACTTTTAATTTTCGCCGTATTTATTCTCGTATTTTTGCCGTATTTCTTCTATGAGAATCCATAGTTACGCGAATTGCAAACTATATCTTGGTATTCACACGTAAATCCAATTCGCGATTCTAATCCAGATGCACGATAATTCGAGGAGAATGCTGGGAATATCTAACGATACTCGTCACTCTTTTCGCTGCCACGCCGGAGGATATCTGGTTTTGACAGCTACACGATGGTGATCCATCCATAAGAAGTGGAATTTTGCCAGCCGATCCCGAGGACACTGCGGAAACGCCGAATTTCAGGAGCGAATCTATTTGAAAAGGGATCTTTTAAAAAATAATTTCAACGCTAAATAGACTTTATAAAAAATAATTTATACATTGTTAAATCTATAGTGTCAAATTTAATCTAATGTAAGTCACTGGCTTATACTAAACATATTGTTATTTTATATCAAGCCTGTCCAATTTGAGCTCCGGAGCCAAAATGCAAAGTCATCGACGTAAAAAAATTCAGTGTGAGTGTAAAATTTTGGGAAACACTATAAAGTGTTGATAAGCGTCACTCGGATCCATATCAACACTTTATGGTCCCCGAAATCTTACCTACATAAAATTTTTTTGCGTCGATAACTTTGCGTTTCGGCTCCGAAGCTCAAATTGGACAGATCTGTATTGCACTAAAACGATAATTAAATTTGATATCATATCGTGTCAATTTGACGTTGTAGGTGTCAAATTGACATTGTACAGTGTGAAAAATAAGCACTGTTTTAATTTCAACCGATATAATTGAGCAGAAGCGCAATGGCGATTAACATTAAGTTAAATTTAACTATAGATTTATGTAACAACGTACAAGATAATTTTGTCGAAAAATATGTATATTTGTTGACAAAATTGTTTTTGAGGCATTATAATATCTCGTTTTGTTTAATATCTCGTATATATCCCGAAGAAAAATCCCGAATTTCCCGGAAATTTGGTTCGCAAAACGCGTTTACTATCCGCCGCTCCTGGCAAAACTTCTATTTCATCCTGCAGTCAATGGCAGTCGCGTCGCGACGCTGCGTCGTACTTACGTACCCCCGCATCCGCGGTTCCCCTTTTTACCGCGGCACCGCATTAAGCCCGCCTAATGTCACTCGAAGAAGCGAACGGGCGGTGGGAACGGAGAAAAGTGGGAAGTGTAAAAAACGAGCGAACCCGATAGATCGATCCGGCGGAAATTTCTCAGGGGAACAACGCCCGTGAGCGCGATGCCGCAGGCCGTTCATGCGCTATCCTACATCCATCACGCAGAATTTGCACATTGGTGCTGGACAACTAGATTTACTGGCGAAATACCCCACCGGCGGAGAGGGCGGGTCGTAATCACGGAAGGAATCCACGCAATTTATAAGGCGTATATAAATTGAAAATTATTTACAGAAAGAATTAATTCCGTTATAGCGAATATATATTTATATGAATATTTATATTATTCTTGTTTTTTTTTTTATATATACTAATGTAACTCCTTAACGCACGCGCTGTGAAAGCCCGAATAGTTATAATCGACCTAGCAAAAAATCGTCACAGATTAAATTTCTGAGGTAAAAGCGTACTTCCGTTCTCTCAATTAAAGCGCAAAAAGTGCCGCATCACAATAATCAACAATATCGGTAAAGTATTAAAACACAACGGAGCCGATAGATGTTCATATATTTTGCATGTGAATTGCAATATAAATAATTAATCGTCACTATTTATCAACGCGGTAATGCATAGTGAACGTATAAATTCGTAACGTATTATTAATCTCTTACGCGATGAAAATTTGTGCTTTTACGAGCGATCGATGCGAGCGGCGCGTGTTTTATCAATCCCGCGAAATTAACAATTTAATTTGTGACACGTAACCGTTTTCCCTCGAAATTAATATCACGCCCGAGGATCGATTTTTCCGCGGATGCGGATACGATAAGATCGGCCCTTTTCACGATTCCGTCAGAGGCGTTTCGGGGCTGCCCTATCAATCTTCACCGGCGTTTTTCAGTTGTGAGCTCACGCTCGCGGATTTTCTCGGGTCCGCGTTACTGCGCTTCTTGCATGCAGAAGGGGAATAGATTGACTGAAATTGACACCTACACTCCCGCCCGTCAATGCGAATTGACGACGACCGAATTGGATAATCGGTGGAAACGCCACGATCTCGCCGGTGATGTGAGTATATCGTGGCACGACCTTACCTTTATCCTCACATCATTGTGTCACTTTCGTCCTCGTTTCTCCTAATTTCTCAATATATCTTTTCTTAGAGCTTTTATCGGAACGCGTATTAATATAAATTGATTATGTCAAATTATATTCAATATGAATTATTTTTTATCATTTCTATAGGTCGTCATTGCTCCTATTGAATATATCATTAATTTAATTAACACAATGGAGTTAACCAATTTAATTTTTTAAAATGTATTAAATTTGATTCAGTTTGTTATTTACGGTATACAGTAATATGGACACTGTTGACGTGAAACTAATCACAGAAAATAGATTGATTTACATTTTGACACATGGATGTTAAAAATAACAAAATGTTATTTCTAGCTCAAGGGATTGAATTACTATTGCTCTTTTGATATCTAACGGTGTACGTTACTCGATATCAACACGACGAGTTTTTTATTTCTTCGACAATACCTAGAATTAATTTTTTTTTTCATCAAAGTTCATATTTTTTATGGAAAATTTTTTTCCGTCACGAGTGCAGTAACGTAAAAATTTGAAAAAATTCGTGAGATTATTTATAAAATGTTTTTATTCGTTAGAAGTTAAATATTACATCGGACGATTTTGCAAAAAAATTCACGTAGATTTGAGGTGTCGCAGCCACACCGGTCGGTAATATTCGTTAGAAATCCTTCACGACCACACCACTATCTGGATTGGATGATGTATGATGTAATTAATGGTTATTTCGCGGCTAATTGCCCAGGCGATTATGACTTTTCCACGTGTATGTCGCAGCGCTGCACTGCCACGGTGAACATGAGAAGGAAGTTTTAAATAGCATGTCCTAAATAAATTGCAGAATAAATTTGCTCATCGATATAACATATTTTAATTTTTTAATGCATTGAAGTAAATGTGTGAAATAAAAATAAAATAGATCGAATTCAATTGAATAAACTAAATTCATCAATGATTACGTATATATTACTAACGTAATATTGTTTATAATGTAAGAATCTTTCGATCAAATAGAAAACGCTAGTGACAACGTAAATTTTGACACACTTTTAAAAAAAAAGTTGTAAAACAATTTGATTTTGTCGTTGATAAATAAAGAATACAACGTAATTTCCATATACAAATAAATATATATATGTATATATATGCACTGGAATATTTAAAAAAAATAAAAAAATTTTAAGATTTAAAATATATATTACTTTAAGAAAGATTCGATAAGATTTTGCAAGTACGTTGATTTTCACCATAAAAATATAGTTTATATTGATGATAATTATTTTTATTACAGGTGGATTAGGATATGATTCGTCTGATGAGGATGAGTTCGAAACCATGAACTTCGACATGGCTATGCCCAGTTTTTCTTACTTTACTGGTACGTAACATTTACAGTTCGAGACGGCATGTGTGTATGTGTGTGTGTATGTGTGTAATATAGTTTTGATTTTTTTCAATATATGTTTGTTCCTCTTAATTACATTACACATTTTCTCTTCTCTCTGCAATTAAAAACAAAAATATATATGTTTGAAACATAAAATAAAAAGAAGAAAAGAAAGTGAAGAGAAATAATTCGTAATAAACCGTAGAAAGAGGACTATAATAAAAAGAAAAGAAATTTCATATCATCTAGAATTGTTTCAATATCATATTAACTAATTCTTATCAATACGCAATCATCCGTTCGTATTTTCATCACACGTTTCATGCTAGATACAGCCGCGATAAAATATTGATTTTATTCATCCTCTGTGAATGCTGTATTTAATGGAAACGAGTATATGGTATTTTTGACGTTGAATACGCGCTGAAGATACGAACTCAATGGCGGCTGTGTCAAATCAAATGTTAAATACAGGTGCGAATGTAACCCGTTATTTTCATTAGCGCCTCCGCACTTCTGCGCTTTAACACAGAGATTCGCAAATGCGGTACGCGTGAGAGTGCGAATTTGTGTGCCTCTGACAGGTAGATCATAGAGGTGTGCGCAAATATCGCTCACGCATCGTACGAACGGCCGGAAATGCAACGTACAGCCATGATTGCATCGCGGGCGTCAGTCTCACATCCCGCTTACATGCGGTTTGTCTGAGCGTAACTTCCGTCAGTGTGCGCCTACAGGGACATTTGGTATTGTTTATGGTATATCAATTACCGCGCGTTCCGTCGTTCGCTTCATACGAATCTTGCTTACAATTAATATACGATCGACTAATCAATAGCTGTTGTGTGTGATTAAAAGATTAATTATTAACATTTTATTATTTTCTATCATCGTCACCTATACGAATATCTTTCACAATAATAATTCATTGCATCGATTCAAAGTAAATTCTGCGATATTTAACCGGAGAAATATAAAAATAACATATTGAGGTTACGAACGAAGTTATTCGAATTATAAAATCAGCTTGCAAATGAAAATTGTGTCTTCATAAAATTTCATTTGAATGTA
The DNA here is from genome assembly GCF_024713525.1 of Acromyrmex echinatior. NCBI lineage: Eukaryota > Metazoa > Arthropoda > Insecta > Hymenoptera > Formicidae > Acromyrmex > Acromyrmex echinatior. The sequence continues at coordinate 4,994,059 of NC_141870.1, forward strand.
TCAAAATTTATGAACCTATGAAAAGTTATTACTTTCTTTGGTAAGAAAAGAATGTGCTTGAATATTTAGTTAAAAAAAACAGAAAAGAAAAGAAAAAAACAGGTCGTTCAAATGAAAGTCTGAAAAGGAAAGAATTTCTTTTTACGAACACAATGCCTTATCTATAAAACATAAATATAGGGATATCTCCTTTTTTCTCAAGACAGATGGTAATAATTGGAATTTCAAATATCCCCCGTTGATGTCGGTGCATTAAGTCAGTAGTGTCGCGCCATGCGTGTATTCTGCAGATTATCACGCAGCTTTACGGAAGGCAACTTCCGCTCTTCCACGTTCTAGGATGATCAACAATCTCTCGTAAACCAGTTCGACTGCGCGATACGTACGCGATACGTACGCGATACGTACGGCTTGTATGTGTGTGCGCGACCGCGGTAATAATGTCTCGCGGGTAATGAGTCGCTTATTCGTGTGTGGGAGCTCATACGTGCCCGTCACTCTCTCGTTGCGCAACAATTCGTGCTCTGGATCTATCGCAAAATGATACCGCACCCGTAGATCATGCCTTCGCTCTAACAATGTATCGCCATTTGACCATCATCGATGATCGCATTTAAGGGAATCCTCATGTGGAACTGGACCCGCATTAATGTAATTGCGATGTATATGTGAATGAGATTTTCGTCGAAAATTTACGCTGCACGATAGCCAATGCGATTAAAATCTCACAAAGGATCCCACGCTAATTCTATGAAAAATTGGATCCCGGTGAAATAAGTTATTTTTCACATATATGTAGCTTGCAATGTGATGAAAAAATGTCATACTGATACAAGGCTGAATAATGGATGGTTTTTGAGCTACGATGTATCAAATGTGTAAAACTTGTGCTCACAGAGCATCCTTGATACACGATCAAAAAGTATTCATTATTGAGTCTCGTGTCTATGACATCTTTTGTTCACAACGTTATAAGCAACATTATTATACATGAAAATTAATTCATTAGAATTCTATTGTCTATATATAATTAGAGCAGACACCTCAAAAGGCGGAATAATTGTTTAAAAAAAAAAAAATAAATAAAAATAAAAATATCCTACTGGAATATTTAAGAAGAAAGTTTGGAATGTAAATATATTCTTGTATATGAATATGTTGCTTGTCAAAATCAGCAATCTTTCTGATTGGAATTCGCAGAAAGGAAAACTAACAGTAAATAGATTTCGTCTTGCTTCCTATTCCTCTTCCGGAAGAGTAAACAAGAGTAAACAAATATACAAATCGATGCTTATACGTATTCTTGCGGTTATGCCCCGAAGAATTTGCAGAAAATGAACGCTACGAGCACAGATCGGAATCGAACGCATCTAGAAACTTATTTATCTTCAAACGTTTTTTTTTCTGATCGAGCTTGGAAAATGCTTGGTGTGTGCAAACAGAGTTAAACAAAACGACGGTGAAAAAGCCGTTTGCGTAGTATGTATGTTTTCATACCTTTTTACCTAACTAATATTTAACAAAATTCTCGTTAAATATTTTCATGCGTTTCGCGCATGCGACGCGCGTTTTATAAATATTTATAGAGCCCGAACAATATGCATCAAATGCCGAATATTCATTCGAATAAGCAAAAATTTTACATGGGGGTACGGCCTGAAAAATTTGCACGATTTCCCGAAATAGAGGCGACTTTGCAATTTCCTTAATACACGTAAAGCGCTATCGCTGCTCTTATCGCGAGATATATAGCTGTGGAATAGCTGTACAGTATTACATCCATCGCACCGTTAATCGATATACGTAACTATAGCATTACATGCCGGCGAGAGAAAGAATAACAGGTAGCCGTGGTATTCTAATGAAAGCAATTACCAGAAAATATTGTTCTAATTAACCAAGTTGCGATTACTAATGCGCTGCAAAAAGTTAGAGATTTCCTGGCAAGAGAAAGAAAGAGAGTCGATATAAAACTCCGTAAATTCGGATGGTGGTAGAACGTAATGCAATATTGAAAGCCATTTTCTTAAATTTCAAAAATTCAGCACTTATACTGGCGATATTAATTCTTGTATAAAAAGATATAAGTAAAGAATGCATAAAAATAAAAATAACTTCTTACTAAGATAATTGGATCAACTTTCACATCAAATTTTTTAAGTTTATTAGCCTGATCTATATTCTGTATTATATATTTAGTCAAATGTGAAATTTGATCTTTGATTACACTAGATTTACATTAAGATTCTTTATTAAATTGAGTTACAATAAAAATGTCTAATTTTTTTATATAATGAAGTTGAAGTACCAGAATTGACATGGACAAAATTCTACGATAAATTAACGATGAAATAAGAGAGAAAAAAATGTTGAAAATGTAACTTAATGACAAATTAAGCTCACGCTTCTTTGATTAACTGCACACAAATCTTACATAATTTTTTTTTTAAAATGAGATTATAATAGTTGAAAAAATTACGATTTTAATTGTCACAAAAAAGTAATAGGTCAACAACCATTCTGAAAATGATATTTACGTGCATAAATTTGCATATAAATTTAATCGATGAAGATGCAGTTCTTGATTTTCTATCGTATGTTCCATACTATTTCATTAAGACAAATTAGACACACATAGTTTTAATATTTTATTCAAATTAAGCAGATATTTATAATTTTGGATGGATCCTGGCGGGGCATCTCAAATTTTTTGTAAAAAAAATTTACTAAAGAATCACCTTAAGGTTTTCGACAAGAGTACATAAAAACTGCTTTTAAAATAATTTTCGCTGAACCTGAATTTGTCGAAATATTTCCATCAGGTCCAATTTTTGAGATATAAAAAAAAGACATTTGTTCAAATTGTATAGGAAAGTTTCATAGAAAAATTGATATTTTAAAAATGATATTTTATTTAAAATTAGAAAAAAAGAGATATTGAGCGTTTAATTTTTGTTTTTTTATTTTGTTGTTTGCAGCAGTAGTTGCCTAACATTTCATTTCAATATCTCTGATAACGTCTCCCAAATCCTAAAGGAAACGTTCACTTTGCACCTTAATTGTTCGGAAGAAATATCATTATCTAAAAATTGACATAACATGTTATATTTAAAAAATTCGATTTGATGGAACTTTTCTGAGATTTGAACTCATCATCCAAAACGTTTAATAAAGAAGGTTTAATATAAAACTTGTTCCCTTTTCTTCCATTAAAAATTATTCAGTAAATTAGTATTATTGGCTATAACTTGCTTCGTAAATTTATATCAGAAGAATTGAAATAAGATTTTTTATCCGAGGGATACAAAACTCGGGATCATTCCTTTATCTATTAATTATCCTATTATACTTATTGGGATCTCCATGTATTATCAGCCGATGGAATTTGACACGTCACTAGTGATAAATATTTTCGTGCATACATATTTTTGTGCGCCAGTAAAAACATTCGACAAAGAAAGGTAGCCGATCGATCGACGTGATTAACGGTGTTATCGCATGGAATTTATAACAAGGTGATCCCGAAATCCGGTATGCGCGTAGGTGGGTAAGATGGCACGTGTAACACACCCAACAAAATAAAATCTGTTGTGCCGATCGTCTTTCATGGCCTTTCGAAGTAGTGCAGCGGATAAAGGCCGCAACGTTAAATGTTAAGCTCACGACGATATGAAATATAATGCACGGATGTGAGAAATAATGCTGCACGCTACAATAAATAATGTCCTTTAGCAATGTTAATGCAAAAACTGATGTTATTTTGAGAATAAATGTATTTAAAAGTTTTATTAAATATGGATACATTATAATAGATTAAACACGTGTCTGATATTAAACGCAACTATGTTAAATTAAAAATACCTGTGTTTTATTAAATAAATTATAAATGCTAAAGATAAAAGGAGAGTGCAAACTGGAAAATATATTTTTAGACGTGCAATTATTCATATGAAAATTTGTATGAAAATTAAATAAATCGCTGAATTCTTTTAACAGATAGTTTAAACATATGTGCATAATATAAATGTATTTATGGAAACTGTAATTATAAAGCGCTATATATATATGTGAAATATTGATAGTTCCATAGTTTTTAATGTCATTACGAATTTTTCTGAGCACTGATCCCTTTTGTAGACCGCGCATCCTTTCAGGAAAGAAAGCTTTTCCGAATCCTGAAATTTCGCTTGATATCGTACGCGGCGTGATTAAAGCGCGACTGAAAATTAAATTTTTCAGAGAAAATTAACAAGTCGCGCAAGAGAATTAATTGGCGTGACTACTCGTGACCTCTGCTATTTTCAAAGAGTCGCTCTCTCTCGTGCGGCATATTTTGCGAGATAGCTGGATGGATCATATACCGCCGCAACTGTACGTATATACGGCAAATTAATAAATTAATGAATTGATAAATTAATAGATAAATTCGGCGATAATTCTGCACGGAACAATTTATCGAGGAAATTTATTAAGAGGGGAAGTACAATGAATTTTATGGTATTTTTCGATATCCTATGAATATCGAAAAATATCGTAAAAATATATCGATGTTGAATTTTTACGAAATTCAGTGCTGTGTATTACAAATGCCAGATTATAAAACGCTTTTTTTTACCGTTTCTCTGGATATGGCATATCTGGCTCTTTTTCCAATGTTTTTCCAATGCTAAAATTTCTTATAACTTTTTTTATTATCAATAAATATATTTGCTCGGTATCGTTATGTTTCTTAATGTTTGGAATGCAATCAGATAAGTCAAGCTGGACTAATAATATTTCAAATTAAATTGAGAAGCAATTTAATAATATTAATAATAGTAATAAGCATCTTAGAAAGATAATTTAACGATAACAAGCATCTTTTAAAGCTATAAATAATTTATTGTGAAAAATGTTATCTTATTATTTATCATAATTAAAAAAAATTGTTCAGAATATACAGTTTTTATAAAAGTTATAAACAATTAAATTGGATTGGGCTATATTCAAATGTATCGTTCTCGTGATATGACACGGAAGAACATTAGGAATATTAAAATATTAGGAATATATCTAAGAAAATAAAAATTAAATATAAACAAGGTATACAAAGTACATATATATATATACAAAGTATATACTAAATAATCTTTTAAGGAATGATTCTTCACATAAATTCAAGACGAAAATAATAAGATAATATTTTTCACAATAAATTTTACAGATTTAAAAGGTGCTTGTTATCATCAAATTATTTTTATCTTTCTAAGATGCTTATTACTATTATTAATATTATTAAATTGCTTCTCAATTTAATTTAAAATATTATTAGCCCAACTTGGCTTATATGATTGCATTCCAAAATTAAAAATAATTTCGGCGTGCAATTTGCAAAATGAAATAGATGTACAAAATCACATCGAAGATATTTTTTAAACATTAAAGATCTAAGACCTACTAAGATCTACTTAGATCATTAAGGTTTTAGTTATTTATTGTGTAATCAAGACGAAAACTTCATATGCTCATATATCAGAAATGACTTGCTTGGTTTCAAAGATAATATAGAATGTTAAAGTTGAAGAAAAAATTGTTTTCCAAAAATTTTAAAAATTACTAGAATTATTTTGAAAATTTTAAACATATAAAATAATCCGAGTGGGTTTCGAAATTTTTCGTTCAGCTTTTACATTCTATATTTTTAAAACCAAGGTTAATAAAAAACATGTTTTAAATATGTTTGAAATAATTTAAAACATGCTTAATTGTTGTTTTTAATATGTTTTAAACATGTTTCATTATAATACTGTTTAAAGCATATTTGAAACATTAAAAACATATTTAAAAAAAGAAACGTAATGTTTTGTTTAAAAAAAAAATCTATTTCGGATATATGATCATATGAAGTTTTCGTCTTGAATTTGTGTGAGGAATCACCCCTTAAAATCTTTTAGAAGACTTAGTATCCATCCTGTATAAAGATAGATGGGTATGCATTAAGAAATGTTTAGATTTTTATCACTAAAGTTAAACTTTTGATTGACTTCTTGAGCGAACAGAGGTTCGCAGACACCAGGAAGGAGATAAATTCGTGAGCCGCGTGCATAGCCGCATGCGATCCTTTACGTCTATCTCATATATCAAATCCCACAGGGGCACTCGTGCAGAATGCGAACCGCAACGAATAGTTTCAGTAGTATGCCTATTTGCAAGTCGCGACACGCTCAAGTCGCTGTGACGTCAGGCTTGAGAAGCTCTGATTACATTACCGTGCGTCCGATCGACCGAAGTGAGAGCGGAGATTCGACCGGCGCGAGCTGACGAGGCTGCACTCGTCACTGCACGGAATCAGAAAGACGTTGACACGTGAGTTCAAGAATTCCCGGTGCAATCGAGATGAAGATATTATAAAAACAAAGTAACGTGCGATGGAAAAAGAAAGAAGTGTGCGCTTTGCACGATAAAAGCAGCGTTTTCGCAATACGCGCGGGATTGGAAGCCGACGGAATATCGATCACAAAGCAAAGGTTGCCTCCAGCGCACGGCCTCCAAGGTCGGCACACGAGAGCTGCAAAGTTTATCAGATCACTTTCACCATTGAGAGGATTTTAACGTTGCGCTGCCAAAAGCAAATGAGAAAGACGATAATCGGTCCCGATTCATCGGCCATGCCGTCGCTGCGCCGCGCCACGCCGGTACATAATTCGTTATAATCCGGGGACTGAAAGCAACCACCGGCACCGAATGGGACAGCAATTTACGGTATAATCGTTGATTGCGCGACTCGATGAATCGTTATTCAAATTCGCGTGACACAGCGCCGTGAGAGGCTAACGGGCTGGAATGGGCCCGGGGGACCGGGAGCGCGAGCGGATGCCTTCGGATGCCAATTTCCCGATCATTTCACGAGCTGTTTATTATTTTAGCGTCACGAATAATTTGAAATTTAATACGATCGCCGATGGTATCATTGTTAACGCGGAATTCTATGCGAGGAGAAAAGAGATGTAGGGGAGAGTTGTCGAATGCGCGCATCACTTAAGCTATTTTTCATTATATTATATATTTTCCACTTGATGCCGATTTGTACGCAAATGAACATTGGAAATTGCAACTTGACATTTTTTTATTATATACATGTTTAACTTTTCATTAATAACCAATTAATTTGTCCAAAGTCTTTTTGTAACATGCTGCAAAAAGTACAAGGCAATTGGTTACCTAAATTGTATCCATAGGTCTTCTAAATCGTATCTCCTTTATGAAAGTGTTGAATTTATAAATGAAACTAATTAAAAGTATAAGATTAAAAGAAATTATTAACTAATATCTAATTTTAATTATTTGTCGAAAGAAAAATCAAGTATTTAATAATTATTAAGTAACAATAATGGAAAGATAAGAATGTCGAAGTAAATCGACGTTCTTAAATTTATTTTTGTAATTAGCATTTATATTTACATCAATTATTAATTTTATTATGATTTTATTTATTGTCAGTTATCAGTCTTATCGTAGTATGATTTAGAGGAAACTTGATAGATTTTAAAAGTATCGATTTAAGCTTTATAATAATTGTAAATATGCAACGAATGTAAAATGCAATAAATTTTCATTTATAAAAATACAAAATTATAATAAAATTGCATGATGTTATTAGTCGTATAAATTGATCAAAAATTAATGTGTTTGACTTTTTCAAATGTTGCTAACAGCTGATATCTATAAAACAAGACGTAATTTATTAAATCTTTGTCTACTTTTTACTCATTTCCTATTTCATATTTTTATTACTGAATGTTACTTAGATTAAATATCAATGTAAGATATTTATATATATGAGGTTTTACGCGACCATTACGCATTTGGCGATTCACCCTTATAACTTTAACAAATTAGAAAATACTTCTGAAAAATATTACTGCGAAGTCTCTTGAAAATTATAGCTAATTACTCTTCAATAGATCTATATTCTTGCCACTTCTTTTATTCTTAATTCATAACCAATAATTTCAGGGTAATTTCCATACACATTCAACACGATTATGCTAAGACATAACCATGAAATAAATTATATTCTTATTATATGCTAAATATATGCGCAAAATATTAAAATCATCAAAAACTGATAAATTAGTTTTATATTTTATCAATAAGGCGCCATCGTATCTTATTTCACAGAAGATAAATCAGAATTAAAGCGTAATTGAAGTTTGCAGCACGTCACGGCGACGATGTGAACGATAATTCGTTCCTATGAGATTATTAAATCACCATTAAAAGGTACGATCACGATGATTTTATGTTGTACAAAAAACCAATAGCGTAGATTCAATTTTAAATTCGTTCATTCGTATCGTTATTAGATGAGCATAACGTTAAATCAGCACTTTAAATTTTGTCCTGATGAAAATATCGTCGAAATTTGCACGTTTTTAAATATTTTTACTCTAAATTACTTAACCCGCAATTCGTACGATAAAACCATTACTTGTTGCTCGCTAAACTTGCGAAATCGATGCTGTATTTCCTTTCGCTGATTTAGCGCATTTGATAAATCGTGCACTTTGTATTCGGCTCGCGCCGAACTTTGAAATAAATGAAAATTACGGACGAGCTATTTTTAACAATAACAGGCCGTTTTGCCAGCTAATTAAAATTATCGCATGCAAAAAGCCGGTAACGCGCCGATTTCAGCAGCATATCCGATGTCATTTCTCTCTCTCTCTCTCTCTCTCTCTCTCTCTCTCTCTCTTTTCCTCGCTGGCGTATTGCAAATTTTTCTGTATGCAAACGAAACCACTGTCAAATAATATGCTGGCCCAGCGCGTCCTCATTGAGATTCCACACAGCAATAATCGGCCGATATAGTCGACTATTTTACTTCGGCAATCGCATTGTAAGCGCAATAAAGTATGCAAAATTTATCGGCATGGTCGATGTCCTCTCCGTTTTCTCGCATATATACGCTATCCGACTATGGTATAAATTATTATTACATTTTACAAAATAACTGGGTCGTGGGATCAACTACCATTTTATTTATAACACGTAACGGACGACGTCTTATCGCGAAACTTGCGGGAATTGCATAATGACATGCGAGTCTGTAGACATGTAAATATTCTCTCATATAAATATTTATTCAAAGAAATTCGAATTAAGCAGGAAGGCTGAGATGATAAAGAGACAAGAATAAACAGAGTTGATATTTAAAAAAAAAATACAAAGAATTTGTTAATAATCTTTAATAACGCGATTAAATTCCATTCGCTATTTAAATTATGGTAATAATTATATAATAATTACTGATCGTTCGGAGGAATAATTTTACATTATAGGTGAGAGAAAAGGGAGAGAAAAGAGCGCAAACGCGCCGTCAAGTAGACTCGATTATTACATGTTCATTTCTGAAATGCCCGTTTCTTCCCAGTAAGCAAGAAACATTTTGAAATATTTCAGCAACTGGTTTGTTGCTACTGGGTTTGATGTATACGGTTCTTTTCTGAAAGATTTGAAAAGAGACACAGACGTCTTTTCATTTGTTGTTCGATGTATAATGAGATCTTAAGACATAGAATTTAAACTTTAAACCTTATAAGCTATAAGAAATTAATCAATTATAGTCGAATATGAGAAAAACTATCGACTATTGGTCAATTTTTTACAGCTTAAAGCCTATTCTACAATGTGCTCATTGTTTCCTGCTTCTTGTTTCTTCTTTTTGCTTTTTTCTCCGTTTTATCAACATTTGTATTTTTTGCTACGTATTTCTTATTTCTTTTGAAGTTCGTTAACTTTTATCTTAGGCAATATAAAACAAAAAACCGGATAAGAAGCAAAAAGATAAGCTGTAAAAAATAACAAAAGGTAAGAAACAGGAAAGAAAAAGCTCATTGTAGAACAGGCTTAAGTTTTAAGCATTAAAATTTAAAGCCTTCGGCTTGTTTTCTTGCTGGATTCCTAGATGGATTAAAATCTTGCCATCGTATTAGCTGCGGTACTGACAATATCAGCATCATAGCCACAGTGGTAAGAATTTATTCTAGCTAGCAATCCAGCAAGAAAACAAGCATCGTGCGTTATCAATTGTATTGTAGACGCCGCTTTAGACACAGCTATCTTCAAGACAATCTTTAATGTAGATAGGGCTTAAAAAATTATGTATTAATATATATATTCTACTAAATTAAGTGAAAAAAATATATATATATATATTCACTGATGATTTAAAAAGATATAATAGATTAAATGAAACAGTAAATATTGGAAGTAAAAATTATGTAGACATCAATTGAAAATCATTATATATACATTGATTAACGATAATTTCACTGCAAATTAGATAGTGGTGTTCAACAGAAATTAGCGCTTAGTAAGCGCTTAGTAAGCGCTTAGTAAGCGCTTTGTGCCGATTGGATTATACTTTTTGATCTAGAAGAATAGTCCTATGTGTGTGAAAAAAACTTTCAACGGAGTTGTAAAAATGATTCAACATTCTGCTGAATACAGCCATTTGTACAAATTTTCCCTTTACTTTTTTCTTTAAATTGATCATCGTTCGGCTCAATGGGTCCGTCACTGTATGCTTCATTTCCTAAATCGAAAATCATGAAAGCGCAATTTTGTTGACCGACGATTCTAATAAGCACGTCACCTCCAGAAGCTTGTGACAAATATTTTTTAAACGATCACCGGCGCTTATACCTGCTTTAAATTCGTTTAAATTTGTCCATTATCAAGCACACTTTATTGGATTGTTGTTATTGACATTTACAAATAAAATCAAACAGCCAATTTAAAAATTGTACAAAAACATTATGTGAACACGTATAAATTACTACACTGAGAAGCACGTATTCAATTTTAATAAATATTTGTGTTTAAATAGTACTAATTAATATTTACTTCAATAAATATTTACTAAATACTTATTAAAAAAATGATAGTTGAATCAAATTGATGATTCTTATATCAAAAATAAATATATGTTTATATTTAGTAAATATTTAACTTTAAGTTATAGCATTTAGTGTTATTCAAACAAATATTTATTAAAAATTTATGTTTACAACGATTCTCTTTCTGATTTCTGCTTTTGATTTTTTTCAGATGCTATGGCTCAACTCAGGCAAACTCTCTTAAACTACTTCCGGAATATCCCCGAAATACCAAACTTTTCCACTCCCGAAGGAGCGAACACAACATCCACAGTCAAGGTAAATACTCAACAGATTCAATTTACAAATCAGTAATTCACAAAAGTCTGTAATCAATCAATAGAATTATTATCACAGTTTCTTTTTAAAATCCTATTCGATTCGTGTATTCTCGCGTCAGACCGAATTTCGGTCCCGGAAACCGTTCGTCGAGTAGCGAATCAACCGTTCGCCAAGAGCCGCCAAGAGCCGCCAAGAGCAGAGTAAAATAATCGGAGAGGAAACTCCGCGTCGCGCCAGTCCGGGCCGGACGCGTCGCGGGGAGATAATGCATCGCCAGCAATTTACGTACACGTGTAAACTGCAACAACGAGATGACGACAGTGGAACATAGGAAGACGGGAGGTAGAGAGGATCCCTTTAACAATAGTGCGGTAGCGCCAAGTGTACGGCAACGGGGGGAGGGTGATCGGATTACCGCATTTCGCGTCGCGTATTGTTACACGCTCGGAATCTGCGCGCCGCCAGATCTCTCCGATATGTAAGTCGTATTACGCTTAACGCGTAATACGACTTGCTGCGACGAAGCACGACTAACGGAAGTGGACAACTGCCCGCCGAAAAGTTCGTCCGCTGCTTGATCGTGAATCCTACTTCTTGGACACTGGCGCTACGTCATCATTCGCAGGAGAAAAAAGAGAACAGAAGAAAAGAGTCTTTTCTGAGATAAGGGAAATGGGGTGGTAAAATCATCTAAGAAAATGTATTAATATCTTAACCCTACGGCCCAGTTTCACAACTCACGGTTAACTCTTAACCGAGGTTTACTTATTCCTCACCTCTTTCTAATGCTAGAATTGGAAAGAGATAATGAATCCAAAGACACGGTAGTGACTTTGGATTCATTATCTCTTTCATTATCGGCACTAAGAGCACATAAAATTCCATAACAATATGCGTGTAAACTTAAACCGATGAACCAATCGGGATACTGCTTTAGATTACGTAATTTAACGGAAATGGAAATAAGAGTGAACTTATCCATAATCTTGCAATAAGATAAATTTCAACTGGTTGAAACTCGCCTTATGGATAAGTTTACTGCTATTTCTATTTCCGTTAAAGTACGTAGATCTAAAGCAGTATCCTGATTGGCTCATCAGCTTAAATTCACGTCTTAAGATTACTGTTACAGAAATTTTCTTTGTCTGCGACAGCAGCCTAAGGAAAGTTGAATCTCGTTAAGAGTTAACCATGAGAAACTAGGCCTAAAACATACACATAGATCTCCCAGACCCAATCGAAATTTTGCTTGTTCCATACATGAAAGAAAACGAAGAATTTTTATTTATAACTCAACAATGTAAAACTTTTTGGCATACAAAAGTTTACAACAAGTTTATACAAGTATATTTCTAAATCTCAGAGCTTTAAAATGAAAAAAAAAAGAGTCTAAAAATATCAATCTGAACTGAAGTTACAGCCTATCAAAGTTACAGTGAATCTTTCAGATACATAGTGTGTGTTTCCAGAAGTTTTCGAAAGGTTTATGTTATTCTAGGGTTAAATTGGGTTTTATTCAGATTAGTTGAAAGTCATATAGAATCAGTTTTAAAGAAAATTGTTAAAACAATTATTAAATGTACTAAATTTTTATTTACCGATATAAGAAAATAAATAAATATTTTTGATCGGTGTAGCCTGCATGTCGAGTCAAGACGATCAGGTTGTTCCGAAACAAAAAATTTCAGAAAATGAAAAAATAAATATATTTAATTTTTTGTTACATGAAAGCTTTAAAGAATCATATTATATTAGTAACATTAAGTACGATATACATGCAATTATGCTAAAATCTGATTATGATGTCATCATTTCTTACATGAATTATCACTGAAAATTTTTATCGAATAATGTATTATTTTAGATATTATATAAATTGTATGAAGTAAAGCATATTAAATGAAAAGTAGGTAATATACATTATTCTTTAGAATTCTTGTGATAGATCCGACCTGTGATCTCGTTCTCCTACGAAGCTGAACGAGATCTTTTCTTTTTTAAATAAATTTTTCGCACTAACATATTATTATCTGCAATAATCAAGATATTTATAATCGCGAGTTCATCTCATTAAAAAGTATCGGGAATCAATCTCATTTATTAATAATACCTCTTGCCGTTCAAACGTCGAGGAATTAAAGTTACAAATGCAAAAAAAAGTTAAGAACGCATTAAGAGTGATGATATGAAATTGAAACGTGATTTAGCATTTTGTAAAATATAGAAATGTTGTAAGGAGAGATTTTTTTCCTTATTACGCTTTCACACGTAGAAAGGTATAGAAAGTTTAATTACGTACAGCGATTCTAATAATTCATACTGAAGCATATATCTCTTTGTTAGCGGAGTAAACTGCATTGTATCGCACTGTCATGCACTAAACGCAGTTAAATCCACGCAGCGTTGCAAATTCTTCAATAATGGAGCTTAATTAATTTTGACGATGCGTTTGTCAGTTATAGAACTGCAAATTGTTCGATAAATCCGTTTGCATCTCTGTCTGAATCAGCACTCGTTCCTTCTGGAGCACGTGTGATGTGTACATATTACGCTATCTTTCCGAAGAATTTCATTATAACGAATCGGATTACATTTGGAGATTGAGAAAAAATTCGCAAATTGTGAAATTCAATTTCCAGTACTAGGATTTCTTCTTTTAAACTTAATTCACACTCTACTTTGTATCTCGATAAGAAATACCGAAGACGTATCTCGGATTATAACATGGTTACCATAAAACTAGAAATCAGAGAAACAAGGAATTATCAAGAAAATTGAAAGCAGTCAGGGAAATCAAGGAAAAGTCAGGGAATTTTGCAAAATTTTCTGAAAAATTACAATTCTTGAAAAAAGATTAATACACGTACATTACATTTACGCAATTTTGGAATATTGCCAATTTAACAATTAAAAATACAAACAGTATTAATAATAATTACATTGTAAAAAATAAAATGTTAATTTTAACTTAAATTAAAGACATATAGTGAACTTTCTGAGACATGTAAAAATATTATAATTAACACAAAAATGTCACCGAAAGTCCACTATTTTTTAAGTTGAAAATTAACATTTTAATTTTTTACAGTGTAATAATAATTTACACTGCTGTATTAAATTGATCTCTTAACAAAATATTTAACGATTTTTAAATCACAATGGAAATACAAAAAAAATTTTAATATTATTCTGCAAAGTCAGGGAAAATCATGAAATTTTGTCTGGAAATTGGGGGGAAAAGTTATAGAATTTTAAGATGAGTATTTGTAATAATCCTGATGCTAATTTCTGATTCTCACAAATGATCTGATTGCAGATCATTAATGGCCATGTGGTGACGATCAACGAAACAGTATACTCGAAGAACGATAGTAACGGTGGTGCCGTGTTCCGTGTTCGTATAATCGACGTGAAGCCACAAAACGAGACCGAAGGTGGAGGCAGCACGGAACAACCGTCGGTGAGGTCAGAGCCGGAACCGGAGAGTCGCGAGACGGTCGAGGAGTTCAACAACGAGATATCGAAAAACACGGAAACGCTGACCGCTTAAAAGGTGGTCAGTCTGTTCGCGAGACACGCCGACGATCAGCAATGTCCGAATGGATTTTATGGAGAGGAAGGAGTGACCTTTATTTCGTGGCTGTAGTAGAGTAACTTCGATGACACATCGCGGTGTGCATCATGTTAAAATATAAAGCATTACTGTAATATAATATATATATATATATACATATATACATTATACATGTAATACATACATATATGAAGTTATGTTTCTGTTGTTTTCTATTGCTTCTCGATACGGTAATATATATGACGTTTACTTGCATTTTTTCGGGAAAAAAGATGGTCGTCGTTGAAAAGAATAAGCTGGAATATTTATAAACGTAGATAATGCAAGTTGAGAACAGAGGGGGCTAATTGGTTTCAATTAATTGCGAGAATTTATTTAAAGTTAATTAATCGATTAAAAGCTTTCGAATCAAATTAAAACTCTTGGTTAAACGTGGAATTAAAATAGATGAGATTTAAAGCTCACTAATAAAATGCGTTTACGTTTTTCAACTGAATATTTTATATTCTGAACAGTTGAATTTTATGCATATATATTATGAAATACGCTTAAGAGACACCAGTGCATCAGTGATTGATATAGAAATAAAGTATTATGTAATCTCTCGCATTTTTCAAAAATTAATTACTTGGACCTCTTCTAATTTATATTCCATACATATGTATCTGACATTTCTGACAAAAAGGCGTTAAAGATTTTTGTATATTTTATAAATTAGTAAAAATGAAACTGGTGTGCGATAATTAATAATTAATATTTAGTAATCAATATATATTTTCTACATATAATTCTCGCGTATCTCGTTCTATCTTACACGAATGTCGAGCAAAAAAGGTGAAAGCGCTGGAGCCACATGCTTCGTCACATATCATGTCGGTTTACTGGCTGATATATTGATATATATACATATACATATATGCAAGGCCATTTTGTAATAACTAATTATACCACTCCATCGTCCGCCAAGTGGAATATTTACTCCAGTCCAGTTGATCCAACGTTGGTCACGTTTTACATGATCAAATACGAATATGAAGTAAATTACTAATGTATCACATTAACATATTTTATATATATATATTTATAGAACGCGAACACAGAGACTTTTATCCTGTAAAAGATTACACGAAATTGATATTTAATAAATCTGTAATTTCCTGTGCATATATCCAGCTATTCCAGCTCTTCCAGTTTCCTTGACAATGACTACGTTCAAGCAGCAAAAACAGTTTTGTAACTGTTGTAAGATTCTTAATATGATTGGTTTAAAGGTAGATATATTTAGATTCAGTAAGGAACTAAAGGCAAATATATATTAAAGAATTTTACAACAGTTGCAAAGTTGCTCTTTAACGCAGCTATTGATATCTTTAATGCTGAAAAACATCAATTTTTCAAGGCATATACAATTATATAATCAAATATCCACGCAGGTAAATATTCATAAACTATTTTTACGGAGAAAAAGTTTGAGATGTTTACTGTGGAATGTTGCGATTTTTTATAATTTTATAGAAAGAAAAATGTTCGTTCCTGTAGTGCTATCTTCATACATGCTATTTCCATACGCATATACATATATACAGATGTATTTCTTATAGATTGTAAGTCGTATTGTAATACATATAGACATACAGATGTATTTCTTATGGATTGTAAGTCGTGCTGTAAGCTGATCAGAAAAAAGTTGATGCAATAAAATAGTAGTAAATTATATTCCGACAACACGACTATACCCCAGTCAGAAATGGAATCGACATCAATAAATCGATGTTGATTCGATGTTGAAATCATCTAATTCGACGTCGATTCCATTGTCATTTCTTACTGGATATGTAATGTAGTTTACATAAATTTACGATTTAATTATTTCATCCTAATAATTTTGATATCCGATATTTAAGGTCTTAAGATAACACTTAATAAAAGTCCAAATTAGATTTAAGTTCAGCCTAAATATATATTAAATGTTTCAATAAATGCAATTCACATAAATGCTACCGTATAAATAAATTTTTCCAAGTTTTCTCTCAAGTTTTCCAAGTTTTCTATCAAGAGAAACAGATAAAAATCAAACATTGTGACGGCTGCAGCACAGACTCTTACATAACGCATAGTGCATAAGCGAATCAACCAATCAAATTCTTTCCTTTCCTCCTATTTCACGGAAAAGAAGAATTTTGATTGGATGATTCCCTTATGCACTATGCATTATGTGTTATGCAAGAGTCTGTGCTGCGACCATTAAGCGTGGAGCACAGACTCTTGCATAATGCATAACATATAAGGCATAAGAAAATAAACCAATCAAAGTGCTTTATTTCCTTTCTTTCCGTGAAATAAAGAACTCTGATTGGTTGATTTTCTTCATGTTTTATGCGTTATGTAAAAGTCTGTGTTTTCCGCTTTAATTTTTTCAATCAATTGCCCGCGCATAATAATGGTTGCATTCAAATTGATAAAACAAACCTGCCCGCGAAGCAAATAAACATGATTGGTTGATATTTAAAGATTCAACCAATCATGTTCAATCGCTCGGTAAGCAGACTAGCAGCTTTTTCCAGCTTGAACACGCCGATATTACTATTGTAACAATTTGGGGAAAATGTTTTTTGCTTCTATATTATATAATATTTAAAATCCGTCTATTTTTTTAAATTTTAAATAATTTAACGAAATTTTCTTGTTTTTTTAACGAGTAAATAGCGATATAACACAGAATAAAAGATATTGATATTTTCTATTACCATTATGCTTATAATACTAGTAATAATTTTCGAGAATTTTATGTATTTCATCTTTTTACTTTTAAATCACGCAATGATTACTATTTTATCTTTTAAATCTAATTTTTATCCCAAAGCTGAAGTTGGAATTATGATTAAATTTTAAATAATTTTCTCTTGATTTTATTTTATTTTATTTTTTTTTATAAATATTAATAGAACTTGCTGCATTTTTATTCATCAGATATAAAACGTATAGAATCAACGAAACAACACAAAATGGGACAGAATTGATTTTAATTGACTAAAAGTCGAAAAAATGAATTGTATTTTTTTATTGTAAACGATTAAATTAGCTAATATAATAGAAACTAAATTTTATTTTAAGCATATTTATAAGAACTATTTGCTATATTATAACGTAGCGGAAATTTGATCCTATAATTATTTCAAGTATTTTCAAAGATTTTAAAAAAATGTTTGTACTACATATTTTTACTAAAAGCTAATTTAATCATATGCGACAAAAGATGAAACAATTCATTTTTTTCGACTTTTGGCCGGCTAGAATCGATTCTAGTCCACTGCGAATAGACTCCTTCGTTCAAAAGTCGCGCATACTTCCGTCCATGAGAAAAATGGCGCGCCACGCGGCTTTAAACTTGCCGCACGTGACAGTTCATAGTACTTCTATGATCCAATTGTAGACGCGCGCGTATTCGCACATATATGCGCGTACGCATGCGTATTGCGTATGTGAACAGACTTGTCAGCGGAGACTGTCATATGTGGATGTCATGCGGACGTGTCCGCTGCCGTCGTCGCCACCGTTGCCGCCACCGCTGCAATCTGTTGACGTTATCGGACTCGGTGGTGGTCGAAGCCCTCGGGACACGCGCGCACGTGGAGAAAGCTGAGAGGATGCTGCGATGTCAGCACGCAGACGTCATGTTGTAGGGCCCGTGGTGAATCGCGACCTTGCGAGCTCGGGCAGCTCGCGGCACTATTACGATGGAGACGAAGCGAGCAGCAGACTGTTGAGTGAGGAGACTGTCGACTTGGATCCAAGTGAGCAACAGCCGACGACGACGACGACGACAACGACGACGACGACGACGACGACGACGATGACATCCCGCGACAGGACCAATGAGTTCGCCAACGCGATTCGCTCCATGCAGAGCAGAACCGTAGCGCGGACCACAGCGAATCTGCAAAATCCGCGTCGCGCACGCCAGATACAGAGCTACTCGAACTTTATGATGATAGCTAAGAACATTAGCAGGAACATTGCTGGCACATATATCAAGCTGGAGAAACTTGCCTTGTGTAAGAGCTCAGCTGAGCATAGCTCAGACGATTACAATATGTTGCATTCAAGTAGAACATTGCAAATAATAGAACTGTACCTTTGTTGTGCAAAAGAGATTGTTTATTTTTTGAGACTTGTGTATAGATTTATATGAAAGTCAATATACAGATCCTTAAATTGTGGAAAAGATACAGAATAGTTTTTGTTAGAAACGTTAAGATTATGGCAGTTATTGTCAACTTTTATTGCTACTTTATAAGATTGTATGGCACACATAACAGAATAAAAATAATTGGAACGTACTGAAATGATAGCAAACTAAATAAAATTTTTAATGTTCTGTAATAACTAATATTTTATGTTACAGTGGCTAAGAAAAAATCCATATTTAATGACAGACAAATGGAGATCGAAGAGCTTACAAATATTATAAAAACGGATCTAAAAAGCTTAAATCTTCAAATCGGAAAACTACAAGAGCTTGGAAAGTCGCAGAGAGAAAGCTTTGGTTCCTCTCAGAGTCATCACATTGCTTCTCATTCTTCCTCAATTGTGATGACATTGCAATCAAAGCTAGCTAATATGTCTAATCATTTCAAAAGTGTCTTGGAAGTTCGTTCTGAGGTATGTAACTCAAAATAAACATTTTTTTCTTATATCAAAGTTGGTTATCGTCATAGAATATTTCAGTTTGGGATCAATGATTTCAAATTGGGATTAATTTCTGTACTTTTACTTTGGTAAAAATAGCATATATATTCTATGATATAAATTACATATTTTCTTTAATATTTTTTTTTGTTGGCGATATTATGAATAACAATAAATTTAATTTATATTACCAAAAAGAATATATGTTTACAAATGTTATGGAAAATTAAGAAATAATAATTAAATAATAACTTTAAAACATTAAGAAATAAATTATTTGATGCAGAATATGAGAGAGGAACAAAGCAGGAGACAGCAGTTCACTCAAGGATCTCTGTCCACTATGCTTCCTCCGAGTGTTGTTTCTGGGAAACAAGGTTCCTTATTACTACAAGAAGAAATTTCTAGTAATTCAGTTGCGATAGATCTTGAACCTGTGATGAATCAGCAGTTACAACAAATTATACAAGATGATACTGTAAGTAATAGTGGCAAGAGTGTGAAGTAATTAAATGCAATATAATAGGAATACATATATATCTATTTTTTCAAGGATGCATACGTGCAATCGAGAGCCGAAACTATGCAAAATATAGAATCTACTATAGTTGAGTTAGGGGGTATTTTCCAACAATTGGCGCATATGGTTAAAGAACAAGAAGAAATGGTTGAAAGGTAAGAGGAAATGATGTAATGAATGTAAAAGAAATAAAAGCAATTGTCTTGAAAACAAAAAAATCATTTTAATTTGTCAAAATATTTCGCAAGTATAAATTATTAATCTTTAAATATAATTGATTTTCAGGATAGATAGTAATATAGAAGATACCGAGCTAAATGTAGAAGCTGCACACACCGAAATACTGAAATACTTTCAGTCTGTGACAAGTAATAGGTGGCTAATGATAAAGATATTTGCAGTCTTGATATTTTTCTTTATATTTTTTGTAGTATTCTTAGCATAACACTATCGATAATTGTATTTATAATATCATTATACTTTTATCATTCATATCCACTATTTGTGATATAAGAAACAGAGAGAAAATGGTTTTTACAAAGCTGCGACATACATACAGGCTATAATGAATGATATTGCGTGCATTCCTCGCCCTTTCCCTGAATTGTGAATATTGTAAGTACATTTAAATACTATTGTAAGTATTTAAATATTACGTTACTTGTATATCTCGCATTTCGCTGAATACAAAAATGTAAAAAGAAAATATTTCTATAGATAATAAATGCATAATTTTCATTTTTGGGGGCAAACAATTTTACAAATAACTTACATTATGTTTTATAAAAAATATAAACATAAAAATAAAAAATAGTTTATATATACACTTATATCATAAATTGATTATAACATTTCACTTTAATTATATCGATTAAAAGATATAAACGTAAAAAAATATCCAATTTTCTTTATTTTAGCTAAAGTTATATAATTAAATCTGCAATAATTTTGATAACACAGCCTATCGTAATAAATTACAATTTATTTCGATTTTTAAAACCATATATAACAATTATCTTTTATAATCTACTGATTATAAGAATTTTATTACAATATTTTATCTACTATGAACATTTGCTATCTAAAGTATATATTATTACCAGAAATATATAACTTAATTACAAATTTTCAATGTTTCTTCCGTTTTCATAATACAATTAAAACGTATAAAAATATTTTATAAGTTCTTACAAATAACTTGTTATACACCATTTTCAAAATCATAAAATAAAGAAATTACTAATTTATCAGATGACTGATGATAAAAAATTGCTACTTTTAAATAAAATAACAGGGAATAGTCTACTATATAATAATCACAGATACAATAACATTGACAGATGACACTGTTTAATAAATTTCTGTGTATAATACGTTTCTTCTATTAATATTTGACGTAAAATTTTTATCATCACATATTTATTTATAATTGTTACACAATGAGAACTCTCACTGATACAGTGACGATTTGGCCTTTGTACAAGTGTATTGAATAACAAGATACAAAACTTAAACTTTCCCGTGATGGTTCTTATCCAGTGATTCTCCCGAAGAATGTAAGGAACCTAAAAAAATTAATATCTAATTAAGTAAAATACCTTTTTTAATATGTTCCTTAATCGCTGCGATACACGCAAATAAAAAGATTTATCTTACGATTTAACATATGGAATGGTGATGAAAAAAAATTAATTTAATAAAATATAAAATTTAAGAAAAAAAAAATAAATTGGAGTAAACTTTTTATCTGAATTTTATTTAAAAAATAAATTTTTCATGACAATAATAAGAATGATAAAAAAATATCAAAATTATGCTTAAAAAATTAAAAGTACATTATATATGCCATTAGCATAAATTAAAATCGTTGATTATAAACTCTTTAACCTGACATCTATTTGGGATTATTTCCTTCCATAGTACTCCAAAACTGTCTCACTTTAGAGAAACGTTTGCGTCCTTGCATGCACAAAAATAAAAAGACAAATGATAATAATACAACAACCAAAATACAAATTTCCCAAAAGGGCGGAAAACGTCAGGTTGTTCTAGATTAACGCTACGTGCATGCCAATGAAATGCGTGTCGTCGCTTTCTGTCATCGTTTTCACAAACCTTTATGATTGCGCGCACGTTGCTCTCGTTGATGAGGATGAAAACCAGAATTGCGCGGATGCGGCAGTGAGTCTTCACCCCATGGATGCGCCGTTCCCAGGGGAGGAAATATCGAGCCGGGTGGAGGAAGGGGCAGAATATGATCGCTACCAAACGGAGGTAGTGGTGGTGATCTATGGTGGTCAAATGGTGGAAGTAAATGCGGCGGAGACATAGGCGGGGAACCGGCGTTCTCGTATCTGCCTCCGGAAGCCGGGGGACGGTGTAACGCCGGCGGTGGTAACATCGGCGGAGGTGACGACAATCTACCGCCGAGTGGCGGAGGACGTTGACTGATATCATACGGAGGTAGACCAGAAGTAGTGGCGGGCGGTAAGGGTGGCAGATACGGTGGGAAACAGTGTAGATAGGAAGGTGGCGGGGGCGGCGGAACTCCCGAGGAACTGCCAAACATTACGGGAGAACTGGACGATTCTGCTCCTATGAACAGTGGCGGGGAAGTCACAGTTTCTCCGTTCGCTTCCAGGCCTGTGTTTGGAAATTAGTTTTAAGAAAATAGACAATCCAAAGTGTAAATTCCGTGCGATATTTTACGATCCACCGTCTGTAGATGAACGTTGCCAACATGCTTATTATCTTAGATAATATTATTGTACATATTTTTAAATTATTATTTTCTAAGAAACTAAATGACCTTATTCTACGGATCGCAACATTCCTACGTGTTACAATTTCTATAAGAACTTTATGACAAATTATTATTCATCTACAAAAAATGAATGTATATTTCTATATGGAAAAAGTAAAAGTTATGTAACAATGATCGACGATAAAATCTAATTCAAACTAAAAATTATGTTTAATTATTCATCGGACTAAATACGGGTATAATTAATATCTCATAACAGAGGAATACTTACGATGTAGTTTCGCTTCGGGATCTGTATCATTTAAATTTTTCTCTACGAGTGTAAGACGATTACGTAATTGACCGGCCTCAGCTTTCGATTCTTCCAAACGGCGCTCATTTTGACGGGCAGCGACCTTATCAAACAAATGAAATTTTATATAAATATTTCTCATTTTTCTCATATATGCTCACATACCCATTGCTCATGTGCCTTTGTTTCTAGAGCGGATATTTGATTTTTATACTCCCTCTCCTGATCTACGATCTCCCGTTTTAACATTTCTATTTGTTGTCTGAAATTCAATTTTCTGTGATAAATTGATTGATTGTAGCGCATAAACTTATATAAATTCTTATAATCATGATGCACATATAAGTATCCACTTTAACTTTTCGCAAATTAAATTTTCTTTGAACATATATCAAATAATTGAAATAATACTTACTTATAATTTTGAATTTCATTTTGCATTGTATGTAACCTTTCGACCGTTGATACAACTTCTCCTTGTTTTTGTAACCAAATAGCCTCTTCCCTAAGACGAGATATATTATAGTATTTTTTAATAGTTTATTTAAGTATAATTTTTTAAATATGTAATTCTAGGAGTTAATCACCACTTACTTTTGGCGTTCGGTTTCTTTATCTTGGAAAAACTTTGATAAAACTTCAAGTCTTGTTTCTGCATCTTTCTTTTCTTTTTCAGCCATTTTACACTGATCGCTTAACGCAACTATTTCTTCCTTAACAAGTTTCATATGTTCTGTAACACAAAAGTATTGTTATGATAAGATTTAAGTTCAAAAAATTATTAAATAAATGAAATTTTAAATATCTTTTTCTTTAAAAAAAAGTACCTTCTAATAACTGATGAGCTCCATCAACATCGTTTAATCGCATCTTTAATTCGTCTCTCTCCTCACGCAGTTGCACTGCCTCAATTTTAATGCGAGATACGTCGTATAACTTTTCCAAATCCAAGTTATTTGATTTGACTTGGCTGATAATTTCTAATAGTTCTTTCACTTCTATCTCTTTGTCTTTCAATTCTTTATATAACGACGACTTTTCAGTAGACAACTAAGGAAAAAATAATAATTGAACCATATATTTCCAACCATATATCAGTAATTAAACATATTTTAATTTTTATGTATTAATTTTGATTAATTTATATAATTAAGGACTTACTTGCTCTACTTGTTCTTCCAAATTATGTGCTTCATCTGTTAATGTTTGTTCTATATTATTTTTAAGATTTTTTTGAGTCGCCAATTCATCCTGCATCTGCAAATATTTTACTTCAAGCTCCTCACAATTCTTCTTAGCAGAAGTAAGCTCTGCTGATAAAGTCCCAATCTGCAATAAATTTATTGTATTTAACATGTAAATTATCTGTTGAAAATAAAATATAAATATAAATAAAAAATATAAATATTATCTTTAAAAATGTTATTATATCGTATATATATTATATATAATGTAATTATATCCGTATAGATATACAAACAAATATTATAACAAATATTAATCTCAAGTTCACGCTGTATCACAATTAAGAAATAAAAAAACAATGCTTTTCTAATCAAATAAAATCGATCTGCAAATAATATATTGTGATAAATTGCTCTTACCTCTTGAGCTTTAAGATTCAGCGCATTCGTTAAGGATTCGTTCGCGGCTTGTTGAGTGTCTAATCGTGTCTGTAGATTTTCCACTGATTGAGCTAATGGATTAACTTCATTGTTCGACGACAACATTTCTCTTAGCATACGCTCCATTTCTAAACCAGCTTCTGTTATGTTTTCTAACTCTTTCTCCAACGAAGTCACTTGTTCTTCCAATTCCATCTTTGCATTCTATGACAGAAAAACGTAAATATTAAAATGTGCAATTTTTAATTTATACGGACATAATAAAAAAAAATATTTGTGCATGTACCTGTGATATTTCTAAATCAGCTTTTAGCGATACAACCATTTCATTAGAACCAAATGATTCATCTTCTATGCAATGCAACTAAAATATTTAAACAATAAACGATTTATTAAGATCGTATAATGTGAATACACAAGTTTTACAGGCTTTATTCTCTTATTTGTTAAAATATTTCAAGTTTAGTATACAATACGTTCAAATTTTAATAATCGAAAAAGAAAACGTGTCAAAATAGCAAAGAATCAATTTGCTCACATATACTGCTCACCTTATCTTTGGTAGATTTTAGATTCTCACCGAGTACTTCACATTCTTTTGTAGAAACTAATAATTCTTTCTCGAGGTCATTAATTCTTGCAATAAGCTGTCCATCTCTTCTTATATTCTGAACAGAAACGTATTTATTATTAAACTTTATTGATGTTATTTAAATATTTTGCATAACTAATCATATAATATCTCAAAACAGAAATAGTTAATAAAATAAGGTTTAGATATGATTTTAATATGCAGAATGAATTTAAATTATGGATCTGATTTAAATTCTGTTTCGAGCACTTTAAATATAAGCGAGATAATTTTACCTCAATGTAATAATATCCGAGAGTGAACGCGAGTGTTGCAAAAGCTGTTACACACAGATACATTAATGTTTTCCAATAAGTATGATCCAATCTTGTTTTATGCATTAAACTGTCTTCTTTATCATCTTGTCCTTTTTTAAGATCTACCTTCTATTGTAGAGAAAAAATTGTTATATGTAGAAATAAGTGTGCAAATTAGTATATAAAAAATTTCCGTAAAACTTACTTCATTCTCACTTACTGTCTCGGTTATACATTCGTGATCTTTCGTACAAGTTGTACATACTGTTGTGCAAGTTACTAAATATCATATGCAAAAATATCACATTACATTTTTAAAAAACTTAACAAATATTATAGTATATAGAATAAAATAATTAATACCTTCTGCTTCGTTTAGAAAAGGTGTAGATTCTAGTTTCTCCAAGCTATTATTTCCATTCTTCTTTTTATACAAAACCTTAATTTCACTGCTTATGTGATCATCATATCCAGGTAAGGTTTCTTCTTTCTTTCCAGAGATGACAATCTGACTTTCGTCTAAACATATAAAGCATCTGAGTTTAGATATTAACATTATATAATATAGGTATTCTAACATAATACTAAAACTTTTCTATACTATAATTAATCAATAACTTACTATCTTTGTGTTCCAAATTTTCAATGCTTGGTAAATCTTGTTTCTTGAGAATTTTATTAAGAATCATTGTTTGCTCTGAGATTATACTCTCTTGACTAGAATCTGTAGATTGCTCCGGCCCGAGATCGCTAGATTTCGAGATTTCATTAGATTCCATAGGAACATTATCAGAGCTAATGTCGTTAATTAAATTATCATTTTTATTTACATTATTATGTACAATTGATTCTTTATTAAATTGAATATCTGCATTACGATTTAATGCCTCTTCTGTAATTGCTATATTTTTATCAACAGAATAACTTTCTGAAAATGATTTTGTAGTGATATTTTCTGCTATTTCAGATGATAAGCTAATAGTTTCTGAAATTTCAGCAATTACATTTTTATCAGCTTGGCCAATGATTTCTTCGTTATCGACATCTTTCTTTATATTTTCGAAATATGTTTCATTACTTTGTAATAATTTCTGCTCAATATCATCGCTACTTTGAGTAGTGATATTTGTGACTATAGTTTCTTGCAAATTAGACAAAATCGTTGATTCTTTTTCACCAGAAATAATTGCATCGTCAGTCCTTATATTTTCCGTAATTTTCTTTGCGTCATTGGTTTTCGGTTTTTCAATATTTTCAACATGGCTATCAACGTCGAGTTTTGAAACAGAACTATCGTTCGCTAAAATTGAAGGTGTTGTTGGCAATTCTTTGGCAGGTTTATCAGCATGTTCTACATTATCAAGTAAAGGCACGTCACTAGATATAATATTTTCCACAATAATTGTAGAAGCCTCATCTATCTTTTCATCAGAAACTTTTATGCTTTCAGTAATACTCTGAGTAGTACTCTCATGTATAATTTCTTGCGGCGCTTCTACTTTTTCTTTATCTGTAAAACTTTGATCTATATTTGATTCCAATTTTATTTGAGATTGAAGAATGTTTTCGGTTACAGCATTAACTTCAATATTTTCCGAAACTTGTTCCTGTAATTGTAGATTGTTCTCAGTAGTTTCAGAAGTTGTATCATCACTACTTTGAATAATAGTGTTGTCTGTTGTCACAGTTTCCAAATTAGATAATATGTTAAATGTTTTCGTAATGGAGGCAAATATACCGTCGCTTTCGATAACTTTCTCTTTCTTATTATTTTCTACATTTTCCTTAGCACTATCATCTAATTTTTCCGTATGTTCTATCTTTTTAAATGATTCCTTTTCAGACTTACTACTGCCATCAAGCACTGAAATACCATCTTTGTTCACTGTATCTAAGGTTGATCCAATTATTGCTTCTGAATTTTCTATCAAAAAATCAAGACTTGTCTCTTTTTGGGTACCTAATTTAATTCCTTCAAGTTTACTACTGGCGTCATTCGTGTCTGGTTCTAATTCTTTGTTATTGATAAATGTATTCTTGTCAGATGATAATTCTTCTATTTCAGAATCAGGAGTCATTGAAGCATGTTCATTCGGCAATGCAGTAGTGTGAGCAACTTCAGACACAGAGCTGGGTTGCACAGATGGATTACTCTCAAAATAAATTGTGGTACCATCTATCATTTCGTAAGAAGGTGATACACTATCTGCATTGATTGCATGAGATTCTTTTATGATACCTTCATCTATAGATTTCAGCGACGGTGTCTCATTATCATCCTGAGATAATTCATCTTTCAACAAAGTATGTGATTCGCTACTCTCTTTCTTTGTTGATTCGAGTTTCTCGGATTGAACTTCAACTTCATCATTAAACTTATAAACAGGCACTTCATACAACAAATCACGTTTTAGAACTTTATATTCATTGAGAAATGATTTGGGTGCGAATCCACGCTTGCCATTTATCTGAAACAACAATCAGTACATGGAGAAAATATATCTTTTAAAATATATCTTTTAAAAATATATCATTGGAATCAAGAAATATCAATTTCAGATATCAGCAGAAAGTTGAAGTTTTTAAAAATATAAACAATAAAAATATTATATTACATGACATAGAAAGTTCAATAGAAAGATAACACAAAGTATACCTCAACACCCCATAAGTCTGTCCGTTTTCCAGAGCCTTTACTAAAAACTTTGACATCTACATTGACACCAAATGACATTACTTCGTGATCGTTTGCTCTGTAAGCGAGTATAGTCCTGGCCAGCGAAACAGGTTCTAAATAACAAAAGAAAGTAATACAATGATCATAATGCGGCCAAGTAGAACGAGAAAAAAGTATGTTATGGGTTTCAGATCTAAAGTATGGCTTCAATTACCCGAACAATTTGGGTCGTAACATAATTGTTTGTCGGACAGGGCGGCTAGGCATAATGATATTGCGCAAAGAATTGTCGTGATACGCAAAAACGAGACATTCGTAAACGGATTTATTTTCGTCATATTTTCACCGTTGCAAAGTTCCACATCACTACCAACGTCTACTAACACAAATAGCACTGCTCACAATTTACAGTATTCACACTCAATCACACTCAACACACAACCATGATATAAAGACAAGAGTATGCCCATGCGCAGGATGTAATCACGTGACAATCGAGCGACCAATCAAAAATCACCAAGTACGTCATCATTTCGTGATAAATTCGAATGTATTATTTATCAGTATACTTACAACGCTCCCCTTGTAATACATTTTAATAAATACAAAAGATATTAAACACAAAATAAATATTAAAAAACAATATTATAAATACAAAAATATTATAATATAAAAAAGAATACTAAAAATTAGAATATACAATATATTCTAGAAATTTATTTAAATACTCAGGTTAGTCCGTGAGCGAAAAAAAAACGCTATATCTGTATCTGTACGTTCTACTACATTGATTGGGTAATTATTTAGAATATCCCCTTCCCCCACCTAAAATCTTAATAATAAAATATATTCATTCGATGAGTTTCACTCAAAATGAAAGAATTTGGAAAAAAAAAAGTAGTGTTAAAGTAGGAGACTTTAGAGGTTAAAATATTTGTCATCCCGACTCGACACAGCGCTATGTATACGTTCTGTATTAATTATACAAATTCTTTACAAACACAAGTTTACTCCTTTAAAAATACAAATTCAGTGCTTAAAAACAAAAATTCACTGCTTTAAGCACACAAATTCTTTGCATTAGCAGTGAATTTTTGTTTTTAAAGCAGTAAATTTGTGTTTGTGAAGCAGAGAATTTATTTTTAAAGCAATGAATTTGTGTAATTAAGGCAGGACATATATATAGCTCTATATTGAGTTATAGGTACGTGTTTCTGCCAGATTCTTTCGTTTCGAGTGAAAACGCGTCGAATATATTTTTATTACGATTCTAGATGGGGTGAGGTATTCTAAATAATTATCTTAATTTGATTAATGAAATAGATTTATAAAATTGCTGTTTTTATTTCAGATTTTTTAAATCAATGTCTTAGGAATCAACCTCAGTAAAAGTATCATTATTTTACCTTAGTGCTTAATTAGAGTTAAAATATAAAATAAGAAATAGTTTTCAAAGATGTATTTAACAAATATTTTTTATTACTTAGCTAGCTGTCTAGAATGTGACAAGTATTTATTTTTTCAAAAGTATTTTCCTCATAATTTATTTCAAACCAAGAATCGAAAACTTTTGTGCATTTTGTAATTTGATTAATTATTAATATCTTATTATATATACACTGAGAGAAAAATGTACTTTTAATAAATATGTAAATTTTAATAAATATTTGTTTGAATATATTGTAGTACCAGTTGAATATTTACTAAATGTAAACACATATATTTATTTGATACAAGAACCATTAATTTCATTTACACATTATTATAGCAAATATTTATTTTCCGTAAATAAATATTATATTAATACTATTCAAACAATTATTTATTAACATTTTTCTCTCAGTGTATTAATTAACATGCTCGCAGCCATAATTTGTGACCATATTGCATGAACCCGAACCACTCCGGACTTAATCAAAATCACTCGAGGTTAATGACGTAAAGCCCTGCGAGGGCAACAGCGATAGCGATAGAAATAACAATAGCAATAGCGATAGTGATAGGAACAGAGAAATCCAATATACGGAAATGCATATGTCAATGCACATATTCCATATACATTCCCATATGTTGGATTCCTCTGTTCCTATCGCTATCGCTATTTCTATCGCTATCACTATTGCCTTCTCATTGTTTAAAGCTTAACTTGATGACGTCACGTGTTTTCTATATATGCGCAATAAAATATCACCGGACGAACATATACATGGTATAAGTAGAAAAATAGAAATATCGCTCATAATGGCAGAGAACTGAAATCTTGACCAATCAGAGCTTGAGCATTTATGTAGCGTGTGCTATTTAAATGTTTCAAAAATATTTAAATTAAAATAAGATGATTTAACGCAATTTGTATAAAAATATGTTCTTTTTATATAAATACATATAATGTTGTTTTCATATTATTTTGATGTTTCAAGGCTGACTTAACTTGTTGACGGTCACGTGTTTACCTCCTCTTTTCTATATCTGTATTATTTCTGCATTCGTTTACCCAGCGGTTAGCGCAGAAGCATTACTTTATCCTTGTTGTTCACCGAGTAAACGAGGATTAAATGATACTCTCTGATCTAATCACTGCGTAAACGAATGCATCCAATGGGTTACCACCGGACGAGTATACCCTTGTCTTATCATGCCCAGGACTACAAAGTTCACAAACGCGAGTGTCGAAAATCAAAACTTAACTCGAAACGCAAAATCAGTCTACTTTTATTTATGTAAGTGGAGTCTCCTTAAGGCCGGTTTTATCAACGCCGATCAAACTTAATCGTGAATAACTGTCTACTGTTAATTGTTGTAATTAATTGCTGTAATCAATTCTACTAAACAGCTGATGGTCAGTCAATGGCCGATTAATTTAATCAGCGTTTGTGAAATTGGCCCTTAATCTTCCTTCTTTACGTTAACATACTTCAGCACGCATTTTGATGAAAAAAATTCTTATAACATCTTGTATTTTAAAAACATTGTCATAATTTTAAATTTATGAAGATTTTTGAAAAAAATATCTTAAACTTTTTCAGATTTTATATAATAAATTTTCTTCAGAAATTTTAAATGAGAAATCTTAAAAATTTTAGAATATTTCAGGATTCACATACATGAAGAAAGAGACGTATTTTCTTATTTAGTATTTCTGGAGAATGCATATACTATTCATATAAAAAATACAGAAATTCTTAAAAATTTGAAAAGTAGATATATAAAGATTTTGAAAAATTAAATGAAGAATTTTAGGAAAAATTTTCACCAGGATATATAATGGAAAATAGCGTCTCTCTCTTTCTCTCCTATTATAATATAATTTTTGGAATTGTTTCTTGAAATTAAAAAAAAAATTTTGCGATTTTAGTTATTGGAACATTGAAAATTGTACCTAACATTTAATATTTTTGTCAATTGAGGAGAGATTCATCTTACCTTATAATTTCGTTTAATTAACTTGTTGGAGAAAATACTTGTGGGAAGATCATAAATAAAAGATTTGAATATATATAGAAGGAATTTAATAATATTATCGTAAAGTTTTTTTAACATATTTTGTTCTACATGACTAGATTATAAAAGCAATTAAAAATTTACGGATTTAACAATATTAAATATTATGCATCACAAAAAATATTATATAGATATATTGAAATTTCACAATGTAAGTGCGTATTCTTATCTCTTTTATAAAAAGAGCTTTAATTCTTGTTCTTACACATATAAAAAATACTTAAGCCTCTCTGTATACGACGAAATATAAAATAATTTCTATAGTAATATGTAACACATCTTTATAATGATTTCTAACGCGTTTATCAAACGTCAAATATGTAACAAACGCTTCTAAAAAAGAGAAGAGAAAGTCGTAGTAGAAATTTTAATATTTTACGTTATACAAATTCCTTCAATTATTATTTAATTTCTTCATGCTTCTAATATATGTATAAAGTATATATTTGTTTTGATATTCTTATTTTCCGAGATTCTTCACAAATAAGTGGAAACAAACCACATTTTAAAAAACTACAACAACTCGTAAAATATATTCTGTAAATAACAAAGCAGAATATTAAGAAGTATTATAAAATAAGATGACTAATCTTTATATAAAACAGGCGTAACCGTAAACATTGGAAAAATATACAAAGAGAACTATATAATTCCTTTTTCAATTGATTACTTAATGCGCGATATTACGAACAATTGTATGAATATTTAATTATTTAGTATATTATAATGCTAGATTCAGCTAGATTATACGCACTGACGCGAAGCAAAATTTAGCTGTATACATAACTTTATTGTTCTTAAATATCCTGCGTAAAATTTAAAATAATAACGATTTATTATGAAGCAGGTATATCGTGAAACTTATTATGCAGTTAATACAATTGAAACTAATTCTAATTAATCTAACTTAGTCCTCACAATGTCACTCTCTGTGTGAATTCAATTCCAATATTTTCAGCTCGTTAATACTAGAATGTATACAAATGCACAGCATGACGCTACGTCTAAGTATCTTTTCTATCATGAAAAATAATATTGTATGACTTCGAAAAAATTTAGAAAACGTAATATCCATATATATATATATATATATATATATATATATATATATGTATATATATATATATATATATATGTATATATATTACAAGCATATATTTTAGTCACATATCTAATTTTGTGCCATAACACTTTACAATTGACTACTACAGCAGCGATTATAAACTTTATAAATTCTTTATATATCCTCGTCGAAGATTGCAAATATAGCAAACTCTAGTTGTCACTACTATTACGCCAATATATATCTAATACCTTATACATAGTGTCTCGGGCACTGCAAATTTGCTGTCGACTTTTAATTCTTTGGCAACTTTGAAATTAAGTCGATGCCATTTCTTTGTATAATTTCTTAATCTTTAACATTTATTTTGGCGACCAAGACATGAATAAAAACTTTAACTTAATCGCCAACATTCTGTAATTTTTAGGTCACTCATAACTGTAAAATTGTTAATGCATCGAAGCAAATTCACTTAAATTTTTAATTTGGCCTCTAACGATTGCAGTCCGACATAGAATGCCTGAGACACCCCGTATACATTCTTTAAACTGCTGCTTGCTCAAAAAGAATCTTTATTATATAGATCATTATTATATAGTATCAACTTCTCTCTCTACTTTTAAATGTTTTAACATATTTTTAGTTACGCGAAACTGTTGATTATACATTTAAAACACCTATACCATCTGAAATCAGAGAAGTTTGAGAATAACTGTGTATTTTGTATTACACAAAAATCACGTGTTACAAGAATATATGAATCACATAAGTGTCGTGAACATCAAAAATTTCTTATACTACCATTTGATTGCCATAGAGAGTAGGGAGAACTAAATAGTCGAAGAAAGAAGCCAGTAATTAAATTCTACATGAATTATGTGAATGAAGATCATGTTTGTTATCACACAGTAAAAAATAGAAGTGATTCTTTCATGGAAAAATAAGAAATAGATAATGCAGAATCTTTTTAATCATAAAATATCCTCCATTTTATGAAGTTATCAAGATCAAATATTCTTTCGATTGCAAATTTTCCGCTCAATCTGCCGCTTTCTTATCCAACATATGTGAATGTACTACTTGAATGACTGCTCCGCCTTTTTTTCTTGTTCATGTATTAGTAATAGGAGAGCAGAAGTACATCATTTGATGAAACTACAATCTGCTCAGAAAATAAAGATTATAATATGATACTTCACAAAACGAAAAGTTAACTATAATCGATTCATTAATATTTTATTTTATATTTAACGTCTTTGTATTTTGCGAAACGTGCATTACAGTATGTTGATTGTAAATTGTAATTACATTAGCTATAAAAATATTGAAAATTTAGATTAAACAATTTGAGTATCAGGTTAAATAGAACCCCAAAAGTGTAAGGTATAAGTACAATTGCCCCGTATAATCCATCATGTAAACATAATTCTTGAAATGCAAAATATGAAACATTGATTAGTATTAACAAATTACTGAATTATACTACTTGTATTATTAATACATCAACAACACAAGTTTCTGCATTACATATTTCCTTGTAAGTACGATAATAAATTTGTGTGCTATAACTGGCGAAATAATGAAAATTTATGGTGCGATAAGATTCATGTATTAAGCTATTTGTAAGTCATTTGTAAAGTTCACGCAGTCTTTGTAAATATGTATCATCAGATCAGTTTCAAGTAAATTTAGAAAATATATGTTTATATTTGTTTTATATGATTTACGTTGTATGATTACGTTGTATGACGTTAAAACAAAAATTGATGAGCTAGTATAGTGAAGCTAATGTAAACCTTTGTAGATTATTATTAAAATAGAATGATGATAAATGAGCGTCTTCATTTTATACAATATATTAATGTAAATCACACCAATATTCCTACTAAACTACAAAATTGAAATCATATTTTCGCCTATCGTTTAACATCAAGCTATTTGTAACTCATCGATCACCCTTCTAAATTTCATCAAATATTAACATCAATTGAACGCTTATTTCACTTTAAATGTACGTGGTTTTTAGAAACCAACAAGAGTAAAGGCAACATTTTTTAATCGTTCTTTTTATGAAATTATATCTATAAGTTTTCATAAAGTCGAGGTAAATATCTTTCGTCTGAGTACTTTCTCTCTACAAATCAACTAATCATTCTCAAAATTGAAAATGAGGAACACGCATCGCTAAATTTATACAACTTCACATCAAAATTGTAATAAATTCCACGTTCCCCTTATGCACGTGAGCGCGCGCGCGCACGCGACTGCTAATGCTTGTAATAGTCTAGTATTGCTTTGCTAAATAGAAATAGGAAAAATTCGCGTATCAACATATCATAGACTTATTACAAAATTAATGATATTAAAATATATAATAACAAATTTGTCCAAGAATAATATTAAGTATAAGTAAATTTTTAATATGTGTGCCCTCAAAATATTAGACATCAAAATTGTCTATATAAATTTTATTATACAAATTAATATCACGAAAATACGTTTTTAAAGACCTTCTTGTTTACCCTGAATGTGTAATGACAATGAAAGGCACACCGTATAGAACCGTAACAAGTGGTTATGAAATGGCACAGATTTATCTATTATTATCATAATAAATTAAAAGGATATTTTTTAATTGTACGCTTATATAAACAGCTAATATAGGATTAATAAAACTCTTAAATGATTAAATATTATGCAAGTTGTAAAAAGGAAGAGGAAAAGCGACAATCAATTCCACATTTACGAGAAACATATGAATTTGAAATTACTGTGGAGTGTCTGATATACCGATAAACGATAAATATTACCACATCGTTGATTTAAATGTACTGTCATTGGAAATGAAAGAATTTATTCACGCTGAGAAACTCGTTGTTTAACTGTATCCTAACTGCACTTTGCGGCATTGGCAAAGCCATTTAATAATACGTGCGTTTCGCTCGACAATACTCGGCGGATCATTTACCCTTTGGTTACACTCATCGTTACCCATGCCAATACTGCAGTTATTTTGCCACTGACTACCCTGATTTGTCTGATTAGTGCCGACCCAGGAGTAGAGGCCCAACGCCGAGTCCACAGAGCTGACACTATCGAAGAATATGGGCGACGATGTCTTGGAGTCAGGTTCTGTTATACGCTGATAATTATCTGAGTCCAGTCCTAAACGATCAAAGAAGTTCTCGAGCTGAGTCATCGATCGTGGCGGGCGAGAGGATATCTTGCTGGAACGGCCATTATCCTGCCGCCAATATCGATCGCTAATGTCTGATTTAGATCGTAGGATCGGTCGACCGCGACCTTCCTTCCAACCATCAGAGAACCTAAAGTCATAATCATATTATAACAAACGTTGCTGTTAATTTCCTTTGGGTAGACAATAGACGTTTTAAATCTTCTTTACAAACATCTTAAGTAATTGAAAGCGAAAGGCGGTTGAATACCTTGAATTACAAGTTGGGCTGTAATCTGTTTGACTATTGCTACTTTCAGACTCCGGACTGTAGTGTCTCACAACGGATGGCGGTGTTCCACCAATATAGCTGCCTTTTCTAGATCGGTCTTTCTCAGTAGAATGTTGTGTGGATGCACCGCTATCTCTGCGTATATGAGCCCAACAATCCTGCAAGAGATCGACGATCATTAAGACCAAACAGTCCCCTTGGAATATATATATCTCGTCGACCTGTTTGTACCTGTATCCTGGGCGCTGGCTCGCTACGATGAGTACAGTGTCCAGAGGAGCCACCGGAGTCCCTGGCTGTCGCCCCGTGGCTCAACTTGCTGGAACCCGATGACTTCTGTGTTCGTCCACCCGAGGATAATACGCTGCTCGCATCGCCGCCACCAGATCCCAAAGATCGCCTGATATGGCGGGAACTAAAAAATGGATTAGAAATGTATCACAATTGACCATCCACTTTACTTAAAATTAAGTAAAATTGTTGGATGCAATTTATTATGGCAATTTGTATCATTTAATAACAATACTTGGATTTTCTCTCGGCAATTTGTATCATATTAAATGGTACAAATCTGACTCAAGCAAAACTCACTTACCTGCGATAACAAACGGCATCACGTTTAAAACTGTGGTCCGAATAATCTGAGCTAGTTTCATAGTCCGGGCAATTGCTTGTGTTTGTAGCCTGATGATGGGCAGACGGCTTCGCGGATAATTTTGTGGATGCGCGCGGTGAGAGAGATGCTCGGCGACGCGTACTCGTGTGTAAATCCGGCAGCGACTTGTGGCATATCGTATTTTCCACCGACGGCGAGCTGTTTGATTTCCGACCGGATCTACCCGAAGTGTGCGAGTGCGAGTTGCTTCTGCCAAACTTGAAACGAACATCTTGCGGCGCGCAATGCTGCGAAAAAAAAAACAAGGCAACGTGTAATGATACAACTAACGTAGTGTTCATTGATGAACGCGTATATAAATTCCCTTGACAAAAAAGTGTATGTGTAGCGAACGCTAGCATATATCGCAGAGCTTAAAATAGTGCACGATTATGCGGAAGGTGAATGACGGTATTATAGCACGAGGCGAAGATCGATATGTCGTGATTTTTTTTCTTACCAGAATACGATCATCATCCCGACAACCGGGCGAGAGACTTCCGGGCGAATATCGAAATTTCTCCTCTCGTGTCGGCACTCCATTACTCTGCGCCGTGCTCTGCGGCGGGCTGTCGGGAAAGAACATATTCTCCTTGCTGTCAGTGTTCAGCAGTCGACGCAGCTTTGTTTGCAACTCGCCCCCGGTACCGCTCGGGGGTCCCGAAATTGTCCGTCTTTGGGGAACCGGAACCAAACGTGGACTCTTCGGTGGCAGCGCGGGTGGCAGTGT
Source organism: Acromyrmex echinatior (assembly GCF_024713525.1). NCBI lineage: Eukaryota > Metazoa > Arthropoda > Insecta > Hymenoptera > Formicidae > Acromyrmex > Acromyrmex echinatior. Next base: position 5,031,705 of record NC_141870.1, read on the forward strand.
TTGTTGAGGGCTCAGAATCCCATCTACTGCAAAATCGTAACAAAACTAGATTGTCATCTGCTGCAAAAGTGAGTAATTAATAAAATATAATTCATAATTAATAAAAATGTATCATTTAATTCTGTTGAACATGATTTAAATTCTATGTAGATTCTGAAAAAACCTATGTGAAGTCGAAACGTTAATCAATTTTGTAATTGTGTGAAAACATATATAATATTGTATCTCTACATCCGTATAATTTTACATGTAGTCGTTTCAAATATTTTTATGTGTTGCTAAGTAAGATAATGGGCGATTTATTGTTTTTTAATAAAAATACATTAAAAAACATTAAAATTATAAAACATTAGAAATTGCAAAGACGATTTCAAAAATTTGAGTTTTTTCGAACGAAATAAATTTCGCGATTTTTTTTTCATCGGATTATTATCGGATTATCCTGGAATAGAATCACTCTCATGTCATTTTAGGCTCGAGACCCTTACAGAGATCTAATACTGGCAAATTTAATACACTAAAAATACAAAATTTAATATGTATATAAATTCACTTTGAAATATTCAAGCACTAAGATCCGCTTTAACTGAAAATAAGTTTATTTCTCTTAATTGATTTATTCTCGTCAATTTAATACAAATTCTAATTGTTAATACTAAAAGGTAGTAATTAATCTATACAGCACAGACTTTCAAAGGACGTCTTAAAGACACGCAGAAGATGTTTTTACATTTTAAGAACGTTCCCAAAGACATTCCCAAGACATCCCTCGGGGAAAGTGTGCTGTGGGAATTACTTATTTAAAGTATTAAAAGCACTGTTGTTCAGTGCTTTTAATAATTAATTACTGTCTTTCAGTAATAAATTGGCCAATATTAGATTTCTCTAAGGGAAGATCTCTCTAGCGACTTACGTCTGTCTTGTTCGTGACACGAGGCCCAACAGCAGGGCGGCGTCATGGGAGTTGGTTGCAATTGCGACGGCGACGTCGGCTGCATGGGGCATGAATTGCCGGTGCATTTTCGCAGCAATCTCGGAGGCGGTGCGCCAGGCGCGCTCAGTTGCGAAACCTGCAAGTGTCCGCTATTCTTCAGCTCCTGCTTCCGATCCAGCACGGTTTCGCTCTTTACGTAGAAGGCTTTCGTTTCCTGCAGCAATTCAACGGCGCTCTTCCGCTTCCCTGTAACACGCACGTGGCGTAAAGAAAAAGGTCATCAGTGAAAGATTACCGGTGTAAATAATCCGCTTTCTGGAAGGAAACACCGTTTTCGGATCAGATACCTGGTTGAACCACGTGAGACAGTGGGTCCCCACGTAACCGCTAAATTTATGGAAACCGGCTTCTCTTTAGAATATCAGCTCCCAGCAGGATCTTTGATCTCTAATATTTATGCCAGGCTGATCAAATGTCCCGGAAGAATCACGTTTCATACCGGTACGTGCGTGCGTTTTGCCTCAGCTTATTCGAAGCTTAATTTTTTAATTAACGAATAGGTATTTAAGTATTTTATGGAAATTTCTCTATTACTTTTCAAACTAGTTATCACTCGTTTTTTTATACATATTTCAGTGCTGCTATCCAGTCGAATCGAAAAAAAATGAAACAGTGATTAAAAATGGAAAAGTGACAAAAAGTAACTTTTCAGACATTAAAATAATAACCAAAAATGACTAAAATATTTTACTACATTTTTAAAATAATAATTAGGGAGGAACCTGATTTAGAACGCTGAAAAATAGCTGTTTTTTGCGAATTTTTTATGAACAAATCATGAAACCGATCTTTCTAAAACTTTATTAAATAAATAATTATTTTATTATATGTAATAATATAAAGATTCATCAAACAAAATAAAAATTAAATTAAATCATTATTATCTAGAGCAAGAAGATAAATACATTTTTACCATATTATAAAAACAATACATAAAATCTTGAAAATTGCAACAAGAAAACAAAAACGTGTTCTTTGAGTGCAAGAAATAATTGTATTTTTTAAAAAGTCATGTCGCTTTTCAGTTTCACACTTACTTTAAAGTTTTAAGTTTAAAAACAAACTTAACACTGGACTATTATCCAATCAATCAGCAACAGTGAATGAATATAAACCACTATTTTTAAATAAGACAATAAAAATATAAATAGATCGTTATGTTTTAAAAATTTCATGTCAGCTCAGAAATAATTATAATAATTCATTTTAAATGTAGTAATTTTTGAGCAACTTGTTAAAAAAAGGTGACAAAAAGTGACTTGATAACAAAAATGACTGGATAACAGCGATATTTTTATTTATTAGATATATAAAGAGAAAATATGAACGCACAAAAATTCATGATCCGAATAAGTCGATGCTACGAAAGTATTTCATTGTTTCGAATAATTGCGAGCGAGGCTATTTAATATTCAATTTGCGCGCGTGCGGTGTTTATTAAGAAACGTGATGAAATGCTAATGCGGAACGTACGAATGGCTGTTGCATACGAAATAGAGTCCCGCCGCCAATTAGAGCGGCTTTCGTATATAATCTTACTTATACTAATTGGCAATTTGGCGATAATCTCGTTCCGCGCGTAGATTTACAAGCCGGATATCCCCGATATGTAGAAAGAGGAACATATATCCCTGATAGAGAGAGAATCAGCGTTAAAGCCAGTTTATGTCGACTTAATCAATGACACGCATGTTTTTCTTCGTTATCAATCGTTTCTCGCCATCTAACATTCTTTTCATATCGTCTGAGACCGATCTGTTTGGCGACACGTTCATTCCTATGGCATCATCGGCGACGATCGCGATCATTACGCGCGGTGAATATCTTGCTCGGGCAAGTAGTGCCTTCAGTTATGTGCCAAGATTGTCGAGGGCAAGTGTTAACGACGGACAAGCAACCGTTGACAAACGGCAGCGTCTGTGAGTTCTTCTTCAGTTTTCGCATCGCTGCTGATTGACGACATGTGCCCAACATCGGCCGACACGCACATGTCTCCAAAGAACGTCAGCCAGATAAAACCCGGCGTTTCTCTCCGGAGAGGCAGCCACCGACTGCGATAATGGCTGGGACACATACTGGCGATAAAAAAAAGAGTCAGTTATGACAGAGGCAACGTCAAGGCCACATATTGTATCGCAACACATGGTGAAATCACCGAGGAGAATATGCAAAAAGCAATGGGGACTTTCTAACGTTTCATGTTCATTCTATTTTACATCATCACCTCTTTATCAAAATTCAACACGGGGAAAAGGCTTTAGCACAATCTAAAAATTTAGTTAGATATATATCTGATAATAATTGGACCATCAAAATAATTATGTAATACGTTCAAATTGGTTGTTAAAATGTCACAATTTTTTGCAGCATTCATCATTATACTTGAGATTTCCACATAATTATTTTAATGGTCCAACAAAGAGTTGTTTCTCAAATCTATATCCAGCTAAATTTTATATACTTCAATGAAATCGTTCTTTTCGTGCATGAAATTGAAATTGATTAGAAATTAATTTGAATTTCATTGAATATTTATAAGTTTATATATATAATTACTTATAATTATCTATAGCTATATAATACAATTATCGTTCTTTCTTCATATGGGAAGAATAATTTTGCTGAAATATCTAAAAATTTTGGAAACAATTTTATTGGACCATCGAAATGTTTGTGTAGAAAACTCAAGCATGATGAGCAATGCAACAAAAAATTTCTGACAATCAGCTTGAGCTTTATTTCTATACAATTATTTTAATGATCCAATAAAATTTATTTTCAGATCTGTATTTAGTTTTTTTATATTTTAGCAAACCATTTTTTCTGTGCATTATATGATTTAGGCAGGAATGATAACATAATTTTAATTCTTCTTTTTCTTTTTAACAGACACCTCTTCGCAAATATTTCTATAGATGTGAAACTTCGACTAATATCTACCAGGCATGTCTTTTCGTGTTAAAAAGAATTCATCGCGATTAGAGAAAATTTATGTCGATCCTTGAGAGAATCACAAGCCACTATCGCGAAGTATATTGGCGACGTGTTATCGCAACATTAAATTTGTTGGATCGAATCGCAGCATTGCGCTCACCATAAATTGTCGAAACGAGGCTATCGGACTATCGGCGTTCGTCCTTAATCGGACGTGACACAACCGCGCACAATGGGACGTTAATGACGAAGATAATCCGAATTGTCGTAAAGGCAGAAAATGGAACGGATAATTTCTCATCGGAAGGTATAACTACACAACTGTATATAACTCGCGGTATATTTAGAAAAGTCTGTCGTTTGACGTCGATGAAATAAAATGTAAAAACTAGAACGGAAGTAATGGGAATGGATTCTTTTCGCCAAATAAAATTCGATCTCGACTCAATTCGCACGTTATAGCCGCATGGTGACTCAAAACCAATAGTATTTCGCTTTTACGCTTTTGCCGGTCAATTCTCTGGTATGGTACGGAATGTACCGACACATGATGGAAATTTGTTTTACATCTGGCGGAACTTCGAACGATTCGAAAGACCTGTGTAGAAATTTCTTTTTTTTTTCCTTTCTTCTTCTTCTTCAAGTGAATGCACGCGTCAATAGGGCGCCTTGACGCATCGATTCGCGATGCAATTCGCAATGCGATTCGCAATGCGTTTTGCAATGCGTTCTCACGCGCTCTCACCTGTATAGTCGGTATGTCGGTGATGACTTCTAACGTACGACGGTGCGGAATGTCTGATCTGCTGCATATCCCAATATGGATTCCGGCTACTTCCGAAATTGTTCATTCTCGTCTGCTGCGAGGGCGACGACGATTGTTTGCAGGGCAGCCGAGCCATGGCAGTCGTCATCTTCTCTTTCACGGTATCTAAGCTGATTGCCTCGTAGACGTCCCGCTCAGTTTGTTACGTCGTCGTCTCAACCCCATTTTCAAGCTATTGTTTGCTCCCTAAAAATAAAAATGATCATGAGTACAAAGGAGAATATATTAATAAATAGGTTCGATCAATGTTAATGTTCCACCAACGTAATATTAATTTTAATCTCGATTTAATGTATAAAAGCTAAACAGTAAATTAAACCGGGTAAATTAATCTTACATTGATGGAAGCGAGCCTTAATTATGTTATTATTGGTAGTGAAAATTGAGTAAATTTCGTGCATCATGAACAGAATTATAAGCGTACAGAACTGGCTGAAGTGCCGAGTGGGAAAGTGCCAGTTCACGCGCTTAGTTTAATATTTATCAAGCTGATTGCATTCAATGCTATCGCAGCCAGGTGTCTTTCATTATCACAACACCGACTATGTAATACACGAGCTACCCGTTTGCCTTACAAAAGAATAAAACGCGCGCGACATCGGAGAAGCACCTGTACTCCTCTTTACCAGATCCTCCCCTATCAATAGCCATTCCAATTTAGATTGAGAAGGGTGCGTCACTCCTCGACAGCTCGCACCCGTATGGATCTCGTAACAATGCCGCTTAAATTGGTCGCGTGAAAGCCAGCAAGGCTGGTGTTACAAAAATAAAAATATATAGTGTGATCAATCAAAAGGTGAGGTTTTTATTAAACTCCAATTAATCTAAGAACTCAAGTCGAAATAACATAAAATTGTTAGAATGCTGTAATTAAGTTTGACTCTTGGACCAAAATTATGTGAATAAAATTATTAAAATCATTTTAAAACTTTTCATTATGATGACAGACACAGCAGCTGTAAAAATAACACTGTGTTTATAGTATCTGATCTGTTTGCTCCATCTTAATAACCCTCAACTGAGAGTCTCCGAGATTCTTGCTATACTTTCTTGCACAGAATTAAATTTTTTTAAATTACTAATATTCTTAAAAATTATTAAAATTATCAATATCATTATTTGAAAATAAATAAATTACTTCTGTGTTGAAATATAAAAAAATACAAGCAAAGAACGTATGCAAAATGAAGAGAAATTATTTTTATTTCCCTTTTTTCTTCTAAAAGGAAGAATCTCTCTAAGATTCCACATCCATTAGTATATAATAAAAAAGCATACCACAGTTAAAAATAAATAAATTGATTCTCTTCGTTGAAATATAAGAAAATATAAGAACGTATATAAAATGAAGAGAAATTATTTTTATTTCCCTTTTTCTTTTTAAAATCTTTAAGATGATCTTTCACATCCATTAGTATGTAATAAAAAAGCATATCCACACAGTTAAGAGTTAAGATCTTCATAGACTATCCATTTATACTCATCGGACGTCATACGACGCGGATGGATTCTCTCAAGGCGACAGCTCGATAAATTTCAATCGTCAACTGGTTTAGGTAATTTGCATCATAAAAAGAATCTTTGTCTGATCATCGTTCGAATGATGTCGTCTTGTTTACTAATTCCAGCTTCAATTAGACGCAATCAATCAAATTTAAACGCAATGAAGATAAAACAATTTCTAAATTTTATGAAACACTAATTATGAAATTTTTTATCAAGATGAAAGCATTTTTCGAAGCAAAAATTTTTGCTTTTGATGATAGCCAAAGTTATTTAATTTCGACAGTTTAATTCAATTTTAATTCGATAATTTCGATACTGAGCGATGAAGGTATCATTAAATTTTATTCGTGTTACCTGAATTCCAAAAAATTTTTGCACTTGAAATGAGATACGTACATATTTGGAGAAAAAAAACAAGCAAAGATTCTGAATACAAAAAATTCAACAAAAAGTAAGCAACACGAAGAGGTATAATGCTCTCTCCGCAAAATTTGTATATTCCACACAGTCCGAAATGGCGAACTCGAGGTTAGCAAACGATGTTGAAACAGCGAAATTGCTCGACCAAACAAAAAAAGCTTTGACAGCGAGTTCTTCTTTCCACAAGAGAAGTACACGCATACACGGAAAGGATAGTTTTGCTGAAATATCTAAAAATTTAACTAGAGATCTAAAAATATAGATCTAAAAATAATTTTGTTATACCATCAATGATTATATACCTATGACGCTGGTTGCTAGATGCAAAACTTTTTGCAGTGTATTTCTTATCATGTTTCAAATTCCTATGTAATTATATTGATAATCCAACAAAATTATTTTCATATCCATATATATATTTAAATTTTTTGATACTTTAGCATTTAAAATAAATCATTCTTCCATCTATACGGACAAAATAGTTTAAAATATCTAAAAATTTAGTTAGATACAGATTTAAAATTAATCAACTATAGAATTCTAATAAATAACCAGAAAATTCTAATTTGTCCATTTTCAGAAATTTTTTGTAGTATAGATATACATATAAAGAAACTAATTTTGGACTATCAAAATAATTATGTACGATGTTCAAACTAGTTGTTAGAATGTCAAAATATTGCAATATTGTTCATATTATGTTTGAAGTTCCTATGTAATTATTTTGATGATCCAATAAAATTATTTTTTATATATACCTATACTAAAAAAAAATTTCAGGTTGAAAATGGACGAATCATAATTTTCTGATTATTTATTAGAATTCTAGTTGAGATAACCGGAATTCTGATTAATATTTTTAAAATCTACTAGAATTCTTATTTTTATCAGAATAATTATATCAATCAGAATTCTACTATAGTTGTAAAATAGATTTAACCATTTAAAATTCTGATTCGTCCATTTTCTTCTAAAATTACTATTTAATCCAACCAGACCATTTTTTTTAATGTAACTAATTTTTAGATATTTCAACAAAAATCGTTCTTTCCGTGTCCACAACGCGGTTGCCAGGGTTCAGCAGTTCCAACGTATTCATGCGTTCACGTGTAGCACGTGAAGGCGGCCGATAATATCGCGACAAAGTGCATGCTTACGTGTTCTTGTCGCCGCCGACGATGCGCTCAACGAACGGTATCCATCCGTGCGCGACGCACGTATACGAAAGCACGATTCGCGTAAGCGTGAGATGTCCCAACCCGCGTTGGACACCGCCATCAGGACATGCATCGCTGATCACGACGCGCGTGTAAGTATTCGCACGCCTGGCACACGCGTGCAAGTAAACTGACACCATCTACCAGCGATTCGCACCAATCGGTATTTCCCGTTGAATCGGCGGATTTAAAAAAAAATACGCGGACTATACGGATTAAAAAAAAAGCGCGACGAAGTTACTTTTAGTTTATTTTTCAACTTTAATCCTTTGTCATTGAATATATAGGTACATGCGTTCGACAATCATTATCAGGGTGAACTATGGGTCGGTCTCATTTCCGATTACTTTGATTGATCGATTGGAGATTAGGTACTATTAGATATTAAAAATTGTCAATCGTAAAATTTAAAACTGATCATACAATATTATGTTATTATGTTTTTCTTATCCATTTTCTGCAAATTATAATTTATTAAAATATAATACTTAACAAAATATAATACTTTAATTAATATTTAAATAATACATTTAGTATTAAAACTGCTGTTTATATTATTTTGGCTCCGTTAATTTTTTTTTCTTTTATGCATTTAAATATATGAAAATATATAATATAAAAAAATATATAAAATATATTTAGCTATAAATACAAATCTGAAAATAATTTTATCGGATCATCAAAATAATTACGTGGAAATCTCAAGCATGATCGCTAATGCTACAAAAAGTTTTGATCAATTTGAACACTCTATATAATTATTTTAATGGTCCAACAAAATTATTTTTAGATCTATATCTAGCTAGATATTTTCTATGTATATATAATATACAGAATATTGCAAATATATGAATATATTAGGTGTTGGAATTAATTCGTAGCGTTTTACAAGCGATGGGAAGTACTTTCATTAATGTATTTTTTAATGCTCATGTGAAATAAATAACATTCTTTCATTAAAAAACGCTACGAATTAATTCCAACACCTAATAATATAAACAATTTGAATATAAAAAAATATATAAATCTAAATGGTTAGTGCTAAGTTAAAAAGATAAAAGTTAAGTTAAAAAATTAAAAAGTTAATTAATTTTACCTTAACTTTGTTACATTTTAGACTCTTAACTTTTTAACTTTATTTAATTTTATCCGTAACTGTTTTTATTATCCGTAATTTTTTATTTAATTCTTTGAAGTTAAATTTCAGATATAATATGCGGCAATAGCGATAACTTAAAATGAGGCGAAAATTGCAAAAGTGAACAAATTTCTCAGAGCACAAAGTCGTCTAAAAGATAACTAAAAGACGATTAAATTATTATAAAGATATCTTTTAATGAAAGAATATAATCAACGAAAAGACGACAGATGTCGCACTGCTAGTCATCTTATAGTCTTATCCATATAATAAATAAAGGATGACTTCTTTGAATCTTTCAATCATCTTTAATATTCCTTTTAGTTTTTTTATATTTTGATATATATATATATATGTATATAACGTTTAATAACATCGAATTGCTAAATTAATTTTTACACAAAACGAAATAAAATTGCATGACTGACAATATAGGTCCCGTTTCCTGCAATCTTTGTCGTGTCCTATGTGCAAGAGTCATTATCTTTTATCATAGTCCCTTTTGGAGACTCGATCACAAAAAAATATTTGATTAGTGTTCATTAGAACATGAGTAAAATTTCTTATAATGCTATACCTTTTATTCTGTTCCATATGATTTTCAAATCGCGAGAAACTGAACTCCATCACGTCCATCTAGTAGCGATCTCGCGTATTGTTCGCGAATGAGTGATAAAAAGTACCAAAATAACGGAAAAATATCTTTTTCATCTTGTCTTTTCGGCAATACGAAAAAATCTTTTAGTCAACATTTGCTTTGTGAAAATGACAACCATAGAAAGATGACGAAAACATGTCTTTTTAAGTTTCCAAAAATTAAAAGATAGATATCTTATAGACATCTTTTGGTCTTGCTAAAAAGACAATCTAAAAACAATGTCTTTTCGTCGTCTTTTGGACACCTTTTCGCTTTGTCGAAAAGACAACTTAAAAAAAACCTTTTTTCTTTTCTTATCTTTTAGTATTTTGTACTGTCTGGGTTATTAAGTGTTGATCAATGAAACTATAAATATTTTTAGTGAATTAGCTCACTTTTGTAATTTTCACCTCATTTCAAATTACACACTCAACTCCCAGATTTCAATCTGTCAGAAACGTCGTGTATTTCGATGTATCTAGTTTCCGATAGGTTGAAATCTATTATTCCTTACTACTATCGCTACTCCCTCGTATTGTGTCTGAAGCCTGTGATAAGACACAGGCCAGTATTCATAGTCGAGTCTTATATACTAAATAGTATAGATATATAAACAAAACATAAATAAAATATAGAGTGTTTTCTAAATGAAATATATATTTGTCATTTCCGTTAAGACTGAAATCCTGGAATCATGAATTAAAAAAATAGAAAAAAAAAACAAATTTAATTTTTAACTTTTTAATTACTTTTTTTTATTAACTTAACTTTTAATTCAATTAATTTCATTATAAATTAATTTGTATCTTAACTAAGTTAAATTTTCAAAGTTATTAACTTTAACTTAACTTAATTTAAAAAAAAATTAACTTACTCAATCCCATTAAATATATATAATATCAAATATCAAATAATATAAAAATAAATCTACATTAATCGAAAACAAAAATGAAAAATTATCAAATTGGCATCTTCGACAGTTCTAATGCATGGGATACCGTCAGTGATTCGATGTTAATAATTAAGAAAGGATACAAATGATCAGTTTCAATTTGACACTTGGCAATTCTTCTTTTCAACCAAAAAAGTTAAGAGATAGTGCTCTATAAGCGCATATATACATCCATCGTCTTCGATGTAAACCACGGACGCACATATCTGTTTGACGATTTTTATTTTCTTTTCACGTAAAGAAGTAATCTATCCTCAGCGTTTGCCATCGCGAATCTTGTGTCGTCCACGTCTAATCATTTAGTTCTGCTCTACACTCAAAGGAATGAAACTCCGAAGGTTCGACGAACAACAAACTCGTGGAGCTCCGATCTCATTCCGGCAATGAAACTATCTATCTCGCGTTTGCAACGATCTCGAGCGCGCCGAAAGTTCGAAAGACTGTATCGGTCCTAATCGCCTAGACGCGAACAAGGCTCCAAATCAATCGTATTGTCTCGATGAAAAATTGCATCGGCGTTGTGTACGCGACGTGTCGAATTGTGGACGAGATCGCAATAACACACCGATGATCGCGTTATTGCGAGCAAACGTGACGAACGTGACGGAACTTCGAAAGGCGGGATCCTACACGTCGTGTGTATATGTGTGTGTGGAAAGATAAAAGTTCTGTTTCTCCCTCGACATCTCTTTCCATTCTACAATGGAGATTCCAGCTGTTTTCCAACCGAGTTTCCTTCTCCAAATGTTCACGTGATGGTCTGTGGAGCGTAGTGGGAAGAGTAGTCTGTCTCGGTAGACCTCACGCACACGCGTTATCTCACGCACGACACAGCCTACGCGCAGTTCCTCATGTCGTTATTTGGATAGTCTAGACGGTCTGATGAACGGAAGGTACCTCAAACTCCTTGCTAAGCAACGGTTGCTTGCCAGAATTGTTAAAAAGAATGCTGTTAAAGTCATGATGTCAAATTACAATTTGAGTTATTTTAATCATTTTCTATAGGTCGTCACTGTTCTTACCCGATATGTCATTAATTAGATTAAAATAAAGGAGTTAAAGAATTTAACTAAAAAAAAAAATATTAAATTGATCTCGAATGTATTGTAGTTTATTATTTATTAAGGACGTTCTCCAAAAAAAATTTTTTTTTAGATTTTTCTGAAGCTTACAGAATAAACTTGTTTAGTATTTTGAACATATATAATATTATATATATATATATATATATATATATATATATATATATGTGCTTTATAAAACTCAATATCTGGAGCGGGATTAAAAATCGAAATATTCCATTTCAAGTTGAAGCGTTTAAAATATATATATATATATATATATATATATATAGGGTCCCTATTTAAAGCTTATTCGAAAATTCTTTTTATTCATTGTAAAAAAATTTTTCTTAACAATTTTATGAAACAATGAGAATAAAACTTGATATCATAAGGAATAATGAAATTTGTCTGAAAATGGCTTCCGATATTCGTTTCTAAGAAATCATTGAGCAAAGTAAGTAGCAAAGTAAGTAAAGCTATTTTTTTACCTGACGGCAGTAGCGAAGGCGGGAGGCCTTTTATATAAAAAAACTTGTATAAACACATTAACATTTATGAAATATCTTATACTATATAAAAGTGAAATAAATTTTCATAAAAATTTTCATAATGGTGAGATGTGCTCGTTAGGTTGAGCACAATTGCAGTCGGAGAACGTTCTTAAATGCATACGTTAATATGGACGATGTTTATTTTGAAACTAATCATTGAAATGGATTAATTTACATTTTAACTTATCTCACATAATTACAAAAAAAGTTAAAAATAACAAAATGTTGTTTAATTTAAGGATTACCATTATTCGTTTCACATCTAATAGTAAAGGCTTAGCGATCAAAGGATTGTAGAAAAAAATCTATTGTAATAAGCGATTATTTCTGACAGCGTGAGATTCAACTCTTTAATTTTATCTTCAGAGAAAAGAACAAAGATTTAACACACACGCACACTATCTACAATTAATTTTTAATTAATTTTATGAGAATGGATAGGATCAAACGTTTGAAAACGTATCTTTATCATCAGCAACGCTTAAGTATAGGTCTTGAAAATCGGAATTCTCTTTATAGTTATCAATAACTTTGATATATTAATTCGCATGATCACGCAAAGAGTCTATGGATCGAGTTAAAATTATCTTTTGCTTTATATCATAATACTATTTTTTATGCGAACAAATGAGAACATATAGAAATATTTAAACGCGTCTTTATCATTAGCAATATTTATTTGTTTTACAAATCAAAATTCTCTTCTTTAAGCATATTTATAACTTCGATATTACATTCGCGTGATCACGCAAAAATGCATATGTATATCGAGATAAAATTAACTTGTATCTTTATGGATCACAATACTGGAGTAAAAAGAACTATTTTATATTTGTACACTAAAGCTATATATGTGGACCTAGTTTACAATAATAGAGATGAGAAGTTATTACCCCACATACCTAGGTGTATGAAGGGTTAAGATATGCGGAGGTTGACCGCCCTCGCCTTCCGCAATTACCGTATTTACTGTTTTGAGAAAAACGTAAATCTCACTGATTATACAGTACATCCTTAGAGAGCTACGTTTCACTTGCGGATCTTGTAAGCAATTTGCATTAATTTTTCGCTCGACCAGAATTACAAATTCTGTTCAAATTCGACAAGCAACGCTATTTAACAATCTATTTAAGATTTCGGTGTTCATATCTCTGTTAGATATCAAACAAACAATGGTAATCCAATTTTTTTAATTAAATAACATTTTTGTTCTTTTTAACTCCAATGTACGTCAAAATGTAAATCAACCCATTTCTGTGGTTGGTTTCATAGTAAACGTCATTCATTTGCATATACATTTGATAAAGAATAAACCAAATTTGAATCAAATTTTATACACAATTTAATACATTTTCTTGAATTACATTTGTTTAACTCCAGCGTTGACTACTCACCTGTACTTTATTATCATATTTCTAAATTGTTCAATTAAAAGAGTCTATGAAAAACTTATTAGTTTTGTGTTAGTTTGTAATTTCCATTATTTTAATTAAATTAACGACATATCGGGTAGAAGCAGTGACGACCTATGGAAATGATTGAAAATACCTCAAATTATGAATATATAATTTGCATCATGAATTTAACATTATGAATTTAAGTTTTCTTATGAAAGTCTTGCACCTTTGATCAAAGCTCGACAAGTATAGGCTCTTTCGAGTAGGAAAAACCTACTCGAGAGATAAATCAAAGAAAAAGATGAAAGATGACTTTGTAGATTCGAGGAACGCACCCTGTGTGTTTTGAATATCGACGAATGCGTTAAGCGCGTAGTGGTAGCCGCAAAAACATCAAGCCCAGCAGTGTCCATGGTCGTAAACCATCGACGGATGTGTCGAATGAATCCTCCTGGTCAACAGTTTATGGTACGTTCGCAGCAATTGACCTACATTGTATTGTGTACCGCAGGAAAGGTCGGTATTCCGGGACCAAATTATCTGGACACTGACGACTCACGTCAGTGAGCGTGAGGGTGACTTAATTAGCCAATTACTGCCGTGCGTTAAATTAGAACAGCGCACAGTCGGTGGTCTTAAACCGGGGGTGAGAAGAGGAGGAAGAGAGACAGAAAAGGATCCAAATATATCGGCTTGGATGAGTTTCGCTACTCGGGGGGGGCGAAACCGTACCGGAGAATCCATTCGAATCCAGGACAAGGCGATTGAAACGTCAGCTTTATCCTTGAACGGCGCAAAAGGATTCCAGCTCTCTGGCGGAATCAATTCGCCGCCGCCGCCGCCCTTTCTACAGTTGTCCGCGTTCTCACCTAAACTCGCCTATTGACAGATCCTATTGAGCGTGTAGCAGAATCAACGAGGTCGAGAGTGCGAAGATGACTGCGACGTAGATACGTTACATTTAAAATATTTTTGTCCTAGCTATGCTGTCCTTGCTCCACATATACGGCTCGCTATCCTCCTAAGGCTCACGGTGGGGGATATTTTTCTCTTCAATGAGAGAATGCTGAACGGAAATTACTGCGATTATCACGTGCTAAATAAAATTGTGTATCGCGGTTGAATTTACACATCCCACGCAGGTGTGTTATTACGCAGACTTCCGGTAATTTTTTAATAAAGTATAGCATATATTTTATAAATAGCAAATATAAAACATAATATCGAAACGATATGTCAAAAGGCTCAATAAAATTAAATAATAATATGAAAGGGGGCTACAAGCCTAATATAAAAATGTTTTTAAGAATATAAATAGTTAAATCATAAACAAAAACAATGGTCTATAACAAACGTTTCGTACCCAATCGGATCATTTTCAATGTTAACAAATTCGGTTATGAACTTACAATATAAAAAAATTAAAAGATACATAAATTAAAAGGTCTGTAGTATTTTAAAAAATTAATAATTTCTCTAAACTCTAAGTTATCGCAATATATAAACGTTGTGTTGGTCCTTATAGTATTTGGTAAATAATAATATATAATTTTCATACGCATCCAATACTTCCAAATGAGTCATTAAACTTAAACAAAATTTGCATTGAACGATATTCTGTTAAAAATAGTATTATAACTTATTAACAATTAAATTCACGTGTAAATGTTAATAAGATTCGTAAATTGTATTATGTTAAAACTTAAAAAATCAATCAATGTATTATAATCTATTAACAAATAAATTAACGTAAATGTCAATAATATAATATGAATAATAAATTGATTAATAAAACAGCAGAAAAAGTAGTCATTTTAAAACATAATATACTATAAATAACATATACAATATATTATAATATTTTGTAAATAATATATATTTACATACAATATATATATATATACACATATATATATAGAGTGATTTTTAAGTAGTCTAGCTTTTGATTGAAAAAAAAATAACGTATGACGCCAAAAATTAAGACTTCGTATCTTTGAAACACAGAAAATTTCATAAAAAGATTTCGAGGTTTTCAAAATTTTTGGAGAAACAAAACTTTTCTTTTAACTTTGACCCTGTATTTTTAAAATCAATTGTAAATCGTTTTTGAACAGATGGATATGTAAAGTTTATGTCTTAAAATGCGCGAACAACACCTTTAAAATCTTTTAGATTATACTAATATTTAAGAACTATCCTGTATTATAATATTTTTTCCTTAAGAACGGTATTGCATATTTGTGCTTTTGCAGATAAAATCATCGAACATATTATTGCGAGGTGATAAAGTAATTGTTAGACTATTTAAACATATAATTACAGTTGAGTACAAAGCATTAATAGCATTTTAAAACGCGCGATAGATCTTTCGGATCACTCGCGCGTAGTCTTTTGTGAAATGAAGTGCTCGCTATTTCCGCCTGGAACTTTCTGATTATTTGCCACGCGTAATAAAACACTAGTCTAGCATATCCGACAGCTGGGCGTAGAAAAGCAGGATGCGTCCATCGTCTAGTTCCGCGTAATTTCTGCGGGCAACCAATGGTTCGCCGTGTACGCGAGCACCGCGTGCGGGCGGCTAAATGCCAGTAATTGTTTGTTATTTCATCGTGTGTTCCGCAAATGGATTATACGAATTACACGCTCCGAAAGAAGAGACGACGCAGCGTTCCATTTTCCAAAAGAAAATCGCATTTTTCTTCCGGGACTTTCCGTCACATCGACAGTCGTTAGCGCGACAAAAGGAATTGAGAATGATCGTCGGCGGAAAGATATTTTTCTTTCTTTCACCGTCTCTCTCTATCTTTCTCTCTTTCTCTCGACGACAATAACGTTTGAATGAAACGTCTCGCATGTACAGCGAGACTTCTCGTCTATCAATTTATTGAATGAGAAAGAGCGGTTCTGGAAATAAACGCATCGCGCGATTGAATAGAATGCCATCGAGATACACGTGGATGTTCGTAATGACCTTCACGCTTCAGGAAAATGCACATGACGTAAAATGTATCGGTCTTTCTGTCACAGATTTCCGGTTTTGTCTGGGCCAATATCGAGCCGGCCGGTTGGCCGGCCGACTGATCGACCGACCGACCATGTAACCAACAACTTCGCTACTTATACAGTTCCAACCGTCGCTCGTTCGTCGTTGGCACAGTTACCTTTCCGGTTCTACCTCACAATGTAATTCAAGCGTCGAAATCAATGAGATTTGAAACGAGGAGCGTGGAACCGGGCGCTTTAGCGAAACAGAGGTAAGGCTCAAACATGAATAAACAGATTTCTACATGGAAAGGATGGGTTTGGTGAAAGCTCTACAAATTTAGTTAGAGATGCAGGTAATTTTATTTTCACTTGGCAAAAACAGTTTTGCTAAAGTATTTAAAAATTCAACTGGATACACACAGATTTGAAAAAAAATAATTTTGTTAGATTATCAAAATAATTGTGTAGAATGCTTAGGTCGCTACAATGTCAAATTTTTGTTCAATATCGCTCATTATTTATCAATTAGAGATGAAAGTAATTTTATTTGCCATACCATCAAAATATTACTGAGATAAATGTTTTGTATAATATTTAAAAATTTTGTTCTAATCAAAATTTGATTAGAAAAAAAATAACCATAAAGTAAAAATAATTTTTTAATTAAAAAATAAGAAAGTTTTTGTAAGTCATATATCATACAAAACATTTCTTTCAATAATTACGTAGGAATCTCAAACATGTTAAACGATGCTGCAAAAAGTTTTTACATTCTACTCAGTTTGAACAGTTCTACATAGTTATTTTCATAGTCTAACAAATATTTCAAATCTGTATCTATATAAATTTTTAGACGCTTCAACAAAACCATCCATTTCGTACACATATTACACTACACTACTAACAGCAGTTTTCATAAGTGAACCATATTTAGTATGCACGGAAAGAACGATTTCGCTGAACCATCAAAATAATTATGTAGAACACTCAAGCATAATGAGCAATGTTGGAAAAAATTTGACATTCTAACAACCACCTTAAGCGCTCTACATATTTTGATGATCTAACAAAATTATTTTTAAATCTGTGTGTATATATCTAACTGAATCTTTAAATACTTCAGCAAACCCGTGTTTTCCATATAGAATAAAAATCAAGTACAAAGAGTAAAATGTCAACGTATGCAACAAGTATTATCAAGTATGCAACATGAGATATTTTAAAATCAACAACATTATCTTTTATTTATTAATTAAAATGACATTTTCTTATTGTATACTGAATGTTATCCTGTAATAAATACTAACAGCATGTTTATCGTGATCACTAGGTGTTAGCAGTGAATATAATATTTAGAAAGCCATAGATCAAAAGAAGAAAAATTATTGCTAACATGAATGCACGAAAATGATCCCTTCCGTTCGCAATGAGTTCATGGAAATTTTTTAAATGACATTACGTCGAGTCACAGCTGTCACGAGCTTCATCAAAATATGGCCTGAGTCAATATAGAGATTAAAAATTTTATCGCGTGCACAGAAAGATTAATCAACCATAGTTTAATTAATCCTCGCTACGAGGGATGTATTCACACCCCAAGCGACCCTTTGAGCGCACTCCGCTAACCTTTACCAGCCACGTAAACGCGAAGGTTAAAGATATCTCTCTTATACGTCATACTATATATAATGACGTCAGTGTAACCTTATGTTTTTATAGTCCAGTTTTACGACACGTGTCACACGAAGCATCTCGTTTGCAGCATCTCGTTACGTAAAAGCGCATAGGACCCTTGCGTCATTCTGTACTTATTATCTTTTTTTACTGGCATCATCAACGAGAGTTTCATTCAGTTTGTGCATATCAGAAAAATTATGTCAAAACCTATCTCGCGTCCAAAGAAAACCATTAGTAAACAGGGACTCCCTTGCAAATCTTGAAATAAGAACTTCTAATTTGAACGAAATAAGTTACTTTTCACAAATAATGTGGCTTAGTGGTGAACAAAAGAATGTCATAGGTACAAGGTTCAATAATTAACAACTTTTGACTATAGTGTATTAAAAGTATATAATTTGTATTTGCAGAGAGCACCTTTGATTAGGGTGACCTTAAAAAAGCAAAGAGAGACATTTTTAAAAATTCATTATTAATTGTCGTAATTAAATTTTAGATGTACATTTTTTAATAATTACCAATAATTAACGCATTAACCGATTTTAATAATTAACGAAACAATATCATATTATTTGTAAATAATTAATAACAGTTAATATATGTATATAACATCACATGAGATCACAATAAAAATTATGTCAATAAAAGTAACGAGATTATATTTTATTTTTTTTAATTGTATTTTTCTACTGATATATTTTATGAATGTAATATCAGGGTTTTTAAATAAAAAATCATAAAATTCTTCACATATTAGTTTAAAATTGTATTTTACATTTATTATTCTTATAACTTAAAAAAAGAGGCAATTTATAATCATGACCTTAATTTGAGGCAAAAAGGACGGTTAATCATAATAATCACTAAGCCTTTTGATACATCACAGCTAAAAAATTATTCATTAGCTTTGTGCTTATGACATCTTCTATTCATCATAAGCTATGTTATATGTGAAAACTAGTATCGAAAATTCGGTCACTTAAATGATGAATTGATTTACATTAACACTAAAGTATAGTACATACTAAAAGCTGCTATGAAATTAGCAGAATTAAAAGTAAAATGTATAAATATTTTAAACGCTTAAATACCCAATAATAATATCACATTATTTAATAGAATATACATTATTATTTCATTGTGTAAAATTGATTATGTTATGCCATTGTATTTAAATATTTTGTATGAAACAGCCTTTAATGTACATTACACCAATGTAGTGCGAGTAAGTGAATTCATCATAATTCATTTCATCAGGACTCAATTTTCCATATAATTAATGCGAGGCTCTTTATTGGGCGACTTTTCATATCGGTTTAATTATCGCGTTTGATTACCTACGCATTTTCCATTATTATTACTCGTTATTGTTAACACGCGTGTGCACCAGCGTTACGCTTTACAAGAATAAAAATAAATCCGCTAACATCCGCGAAACGCAATCTTGCTAATTGACTTTCGCCATTACTTCTAATATTCCGGACAGTACGCCATTTCCTGTTTCTCGCATGTTTATTCTGAATGATAAATTAGGAGAGAAAGAAAGAGAGAGGAGAGATTTCGTTCCTGTTTATATGTACACACAATTCCGCGGCGATACCGCAGATCGATATACACCACTTTCTCTGACTCCTCGACAGTGCGCTATTTCCATTTCGCTTTTGACATTGAATTCAAGCTAACGCGTTCCCCGAGGAAACAATAGATGAAGCCGCTCTATAGGAGCGAGCGGTGTCGACAAAGCCTAGATACAAGGTCCAAAAAGGAATAATAAAATCAATCAGAACTGCCAACTGTAACGCCTGCCTCTCGCAGATATCAGTGATAAATTCATTTCAACTTGAAAAGTAAATTTGAACGAGATAAATTTGAATTTAGCGTGACTTCTGTAAATACATATAATTTAGTTGCGCTTCGTGAATCTCTCTCTCCTAGCTCTTATGTCCATTTCTACCAATACAAATTAGGTTTAATCTCGATTTAACTTACTCTTTATCTTCTATCTAGTTCTAAGAATTAAAAAAAAAAGAATAAATTAAAGCGATTAAAGCTACCTATATTTCTAAAAATAGACGTAAGATAACAGGGCAGAGATTTGGAACTAAATTATAGAAGTCATTCTAGATTTAAATTCTTTTTCTAGTTTTAAGAATTAAAAAAATGATAAAGAATAAGTTAAACCGGGATTACAGCTAATCTATATTGATAGAAATAGACACGGGAAAAAGATTCATGAATAGCAACTAAATTATATTTACAGAAGTTACACGGCGATTTAAATTTCTTTTTCTGCTTTTAAAAATTAGAAGAAGAATAAGTTAAATCGAGATTAAAGTTAATCTATATTGAAATGGACATTAGGTAATACAGATGTAATCTTGAAAGGGGGGGGGGGGAGTTTCAAGATAACTGTTATTCCTATCGGTCAGAATTACGGTTGCCAGATCCTATTGTACAGCTGGAACCTGAAGGTTCGTGCGCTGGAGATTTCATATTTCAACTGCAGACCGGCCGATTGTTTCATTGAAAAAAAAAGAGAAAAAAAGGCGCAAGGTTAATTCGTGTTTTGCTGTTACAGACTTTCTTTTTGTTATTAATATTTGACCAACATAAAGTGTCAACACAATCATAGAGACATTATTATTATTAGAGGAAAGGTTCCTATTATGAGATATCGAGTTCATTTTGGATAAATGCTAGAAGAATATAGGCAAAATTAAAAAAAATAATAGGTCATTTTAAAGGGAATTAAATAAGCTTTAAGACAACGTTATATAAAATTTAATTTAAATTCCATTTTTATTTAATTAAAGAAAAGTAAAAAGTGAGCAAATCGCAAAATTAAAAAATTGTGTTCCTAATATGAGATGCCCCGAGAAATCGATAGTAAAACGCGAAGTATATCAGTGTATTGCAATTAAAAAACTTTATTTAATGTTTCTAAAATACAAAAAAACACAGCCAATGCAAGAAAAAATGAGCATACGATAGATTATACTCAGAACTCGTCTTCAGGTAGTTGGAATCAAGCATCGCAGAAATAGGCACTCGACGTTTATTCCGGTCTGTTTTATTATTGTACAATAATATTTACACTTTAACAATAATTTTCACTATAACAGGGAGCATGGGTTATTTCATATTAGAAATACCTTGGGTATCTCATATTACGATTTCTATCCTTTGTGGTTTTACAATCATCAAATCTAACTTCTATAATTAAACAATTCAACATATCCCGTATTTTTCTATTAGTACGACCTTACTCTATCACTACATGAAGAATTTATTGCCAAATATTTATTTATTAAATAATAAACAAGGTTTAAAGGCTCATCTCAAGGAAACTTGAAGAATCCAAATTATAAAATCTTGTTTTACAATGACTATAGGCATGATCTAATAATGAATTTTCTACTAAATAGTTTTCAATCCAAGAGCAATAAATTCATGGTGAAACCAATAGGTAACGTTTATTAGTTTAACAGAAACATCACTGTCTCATATTAGGCGTCTATCTCATAATAGGGGGCTTTCCTCTACAAGATTACATACAGCAAACACAAATACAAACTTGTTTATTATTCGTAAAATAACATAAACTGCGAACATAATCACAGACTTTCTTATTACTTTCCACGTAATTTAAATATGCAATTAATAAATACTCCACGCGAAAAAAAACTGGAGATTTTTCCCGTCTACTGGAGAACTGGAGATTGGTCCCAAAAACTGGAGTCTCCAGTCGAAATCTGGAGGCCTGGCAATCGTGGTAAGAAAGCGTCGCGTCGCTTCCTATTATTGTACGCATCTAGAAAAAAATATGCAAGTGATGTCGTTTCTCAATTATCATAGGTCGCTCGTCATCGTCGACGCTTCGGCGTCGCTTTTTCCATCATCCCGCTCGTTTCGACGCCACCATTGCCTCCGCATCTCTCCGCAGCTGCGGCCCACGAAGTGTTATCGCAAAGTGGTACCGGGGAACACAACCAGCCGTATCTCCCGTGTTTTGAAACGCTCGCATGGCTTACAAAAGGCTGTCGCCGTGGAAAATCGGTACGGAAAATGTCACAGCCTTGTCACCCCGATGCAGCGCAAAATAGTATATCGACCTTACGGCCTGCACGCGAAGATGACATATTTAACGACAGCAGATTGACGAAATTCAACGATCGGATTTCATGCTCGATACCTCGCTACCGATGCAGCATCGGATGCGGAAATGGCATCGGCAGCGCGAAACGATGAACGGAGGCGAATGCCTGCGATGGAAGTTTAGATTATTTTTTAAGTGGGCGTAATACGCGGATACGAGGCAGCATCTGCGGTGCAATTTACACGCGTGCAACGGCGTTAGCGAAGCATATCGCTGGAAAGGCCAGCTGGCTCTTCCCCCCAAGTTCCGGATCGGTATTAAGCGTCATTTTTCAAATGTTGTATATAATAGTACATATATATATATATATATATATATATATATATATATGTTGCGAATGTCGATACAAACGTAAGCTAACGGTGATCAAGCTCGAAGTAACAATCTGTTGCTTTGCTGTATCTCCGCTCAATGCCTTTTCCGTGTTTCTAATGGCAAAACATCACTCCGGTTAGTTCTAACATGAAAAGAACAGTTTTACTGAAGTCTGAAAATTATCTGAAAATTTTAACCAAATAGATCGGAAAATAATTTTGTTGGATCATCATAATAATTATGTAGATGTAATAATTATGTATTATGACACTCAAGCTGTTAGAATATCTAAACTTTTTGCAACATTGCTCATTATGCATCAACTCTTAGTTTACAATTTGGAACAAACAAAATTTCACTTTCAAATTTCTTCCTCATTTTTGCTCAGATTTCAATTTTTATTAAATAAAGACTAATAAAGGTTTGAATTACAAAACTATTTTTAAAACTTTTTTAATGTAATACAGATGTAGAAAAGTAATTCTATACTTTTTTCAAATTTTTTGAAAGCCTAGAACAGTACAAAAATTTCGACTAAACAAAACTCAAATTGCACAGATAGAGATTAATTAAATTTCCTACACCGAAAAACACATATAAACAAGTAATAATTACTTGTTTAAGTCATGAGTATATTCTGAATAGTAAACAAATTTAATATATTCTGAATCCCGGTAGTTTAATATTTCAAGATTAATAATTAAAACGAATTGGATTTGCTTATTATATCAAGCTTCTTCGATTAATTTTATAATATTCTTCAAAAGAAAATAAATTCTTGTTTTGAGTATATAATGAGATTTTCTAAAATTTCTAACAATATATTTTAAGATTATCAAGAAAATGTTCTTTGTTGAAGAAAACCGTTACTTAAGAAAGAAAGTAAATTGAGTAGTGACTTCCTTAGCAACAGAAAGATATTTTTCTGTGTATACATAATTATTCTGATAATCCAATAAAATTATATTCAGATCTGTATCTACCTTGGTATCTACGTACATTTTTAGACAGTTCAGCGTTTTCTTCTGTGAACAATTTATATTCTCTACAAAAGGATCCATTATATAATCTTAACTTTGTAACACCCTTCCTAATACCAAGAAGTTAATTGAAGATTTAAAAAAAGAACTTACAGACGAACTTGGGTTTTAACTTCTGTTTTAATATGCCGCTGAAATAACGTGAAACAACGAAGGAAAGTGTATGATGAATTAAAAGAGCAGAACTGACAGAATAAATTTACATTTTTAACCGCCCCTTGTAAATGCGTTCGCTAGACGTACCAAGACGGACCGTGCCGGCAGGATTGCGCAAGATCGAGGGTAGGACTGGGAAATCTGTGGAAAGCGGAGGGAAATCGTATTCTTCAACCGTGATACCGCATACAGCCGATATTACGAACATCCCGCAATTAGGATGAGTGCGTGAGCGCAAAAGTCGGTCGTTCTCGAAATCTCATGCGACCATCGGCGGCGCGTTTCCGGTGTGCCTCGCGTAAAAATCGCCTAAGCTCCTCTATGTTAACGTAATCATATTTAACGGATCACAAGGCATAAAGCGTAATAATGATGGGCGTACCGTAATCGGCACGTACGCGCTTAAGTGGGAAATGTGCCTCGTTGTTTAAAACCTAGCGGTTTCCCGCTGCACACAGTTTCCCACACGTGACTGTCCGCGGTGTGAGTAGGTACGTGATAAAGTAAGATGGCACACGAGATAATGCGCGGCGATCGAGCGCGTTTTGCGCCCGATTAGAGGCTAATGCGAAGGTCCCTTTTCTCCCGTTAAAGGGTGAAGTCATCTTTAGCGTGGCACGAAGAGCACTTATCGCGCGCGAGTTTAATTTCTTACGATAGATACGAAACGAGAGTTTATCTCTATGAATTGTCAGTCAAAGGTTGGTGTTTTTTAAAAATACCGTTTATTTAATCTTCCTATAGCCATAAAATTTTGTGTATTTCGTCAGCAATTTGAATCTTTGGCTTCAGTGTAGATTTTTATATTGTTTCAGATTGTATAAGAATTTTTTTTAATTCTTACACGACTATAAAAATTTTAACGAATTTTTGCCGTTATAAAAGTCGGATTGTATTGGACTTATTTTATAGATTTAAATTTATCTATCAGATTTTATCTCCCAGAATTCACAATCAAAATATCGATTGTGTCTTCAAAGTTCAAACTGGTCGGCGGAGAGTCAAGACCATTAAAGAATAGAATAATCGGAGTAATTCCAATAAACAGAAATTGTCGCTCATTGTCTTGTATGGACGATGTTTGAAAGACTGAATATAAAAGATTCAAGAGACTCGCAATTTTTCTTTAATAGAAAATAAATATTGCTAAAGAAATGATTCATCATTGCATTCCTCAATCAATCTTGTGAAAGTAAAAATGCAGTAAATTGTTGTAATGTACATAAATATGTTATGTTGCTAGCAAAAACTAGCGACTCGATTTCAGCCAGAATAAAAATTTACATTCTTATTGTTCTCGAAATTAGAGCTTGATTAAAAAAATAATAATCTGTTTAACGTCAGTCGTTTTGGTTCCAAATATTGTTATAAGAAAAATGAAATTCTGTGCCTCTGAACTCGTGAGATGATACTTTATTTGAGTACTTCACGTATAATTTGTTTTAAATTGTTTGCGATTGTACCTTATTAACAGCAAGCGCAAATTCCGCTTGAATCTTAATTAAGAACTAATTGACTAATTAAATTCAATTCTGAAAGTACTGAAATGACGCCCGGGGGCGGTTATTTAAAGGCCCATAATCGTTAAAAACGAATTAGATAGAAATGATAGCTTAATATATAAAAATGAATTTATGATAGCTTAATTTCTTCTGAAATTAGTGCTCGAAAAATTCTTTCGGAAATTTCCCGTTACATTCCAACTACAAATAATCCCGACTAAACGATTCCAGATTGTAATTTTTTAATGTAAAAAGAATATTAAAAATCAATCAATAATAATCAGTGTTAGAAGAAGCCCCAGGAAAAGCGATTGATGTTAAGACGGCAACATTATTCATTATGTCTTCGTCAATGATAAACCATGACAGATAAAAAGCAAACGGAAGCTTCACCGAGATAAATAGGTTTTTTTATCGGGGCTCAGAGTAAGTCCTATCGAAATATAGTCAATCTAAGGTAAACGTACTCCATCACGATATTCGTATCGAAAGGCGACGACCAGAGCCGCCGGGTGCGCGCGATAGTAATCAAAAGAACTTATATAGCGGCGTGCAACACGCGACACTATTGATTAAAGTGAAACTCGAGATTTTAAAGTGAGTTCACTGCTTACGGATCAATTACGATACCGTGGGCGGACGGATCGGTTCGAGGTGGAAATGTGAAGGTCTCGCTTAGCCTTTGATCCTTTTAAAGTTTCGCGAGAAAAAGACGTATATTTCTGTATAATCACGAAAAATATTGCCAATTAATGTTTCTCATTTATTCAGATTTTATTCATTCCTCGGCGTCTTCGACTCCTTCGATAGAGAGAAGATCCGAGGGTCTCACGGTCTCTTTATCTCTTGCACTGAGAAAAATGATTGAAAATGAACGAATCAGAAGATTTTGACATCATTTCTTACATCAATCAGAATTCCGGTTATCACAACTGGAATTTTAGTAGATTTAATCAGAAAATATTGATTTGTCGATTTTCGATCAGAATTCTAATTAATCCCAGACATTAACTAGACATTTTTCTCAGTGAGGTATATTCAGAGAGGTACAGAATCGCTAACTTACTTTTAACGTTAGCTGGATGTTTACGACCTATGGTAAATCGATAGGTCGAGTAAGCGTGTCACACGCGAACGCGGACATCCGCGTGTGAACTTTTATCGGAAAACTGACCAATCTTTGCAGCGAACGGTCGAGTGCTTCTTCTTCTTTGTCTAATAACACCCGATGATCCTCAGATGAGGTGATATAGTCACAATATTTAAAAAATCGGAATTGCAAATGAAATTTGCAAAGTCAAAAATATATAAATCAATTAAACAAATTCAGTTTCGTCAAAAACGATTAAAAATTAAAGATGATACTTGGATCGAAGCAAAAACTCAGTCGATGCTGAGCGAATCATCACAATGAATTATACACGGAAAGAGCGATTTTGCTAAAATATCTAAACATTTAGCTAAATATAGATCTGAAAATAATTTTGGACTATCAAAATAATTATGTAGGAATTTCAAGTATGATGAATATGCTGCAAGAAGTTTTGGTATTCTAGCAACCAGTTTGAGCGTCCTACATAATTATTTTGATGGTTCAACAAAATTATTTTTAGATCTGTATTCAGCTAAATTTTACTTTAAAACTAGAGATCTTATATCAGAGTCTGGTAACATAAGCAATTATGTCAAAATCCTACGAGAGAGAAAGGTAAATATGTATATAATTTTTCTCTGTGTATAGTATACACGTAGGTGTTCCGAATTTAAATGGCCAAACTTTGAGAAAGTGTGGGAATCGATAAACTAAAAAAACACTCTTTTAGAGATATGCTTCATTTTGGAGAAAATAGTAAAAAAAAGACAAAACTAATTTATATAATTTTCATTTTAATAATAAACTAATTTATATAATTATAATTTTCATTTTTGTACTTATTTATTGTTTATTTATTTATAATAAATAATATAATAAATAACAGTAGATAAAGTTAAGACTATTTATTTATATTTACTTATTCGCGTTGTCATTTACTTAATGCAGATATTGTTGCAAAATGTTGGCCTCTTACAGCAATGCACACATTGCATCTTATACAGACAGTTAGTGTTGCAGCTAAACTGATCTGATCAACGCCAATCCGGGACTCTTCTTTCTGGAAATCGACGTGTATACTCTCGACGTGTATACTGTTTATAAAGCGTTAACACTGAAGTCGTACACGAAAATAATATTCCGCTTTGAAAATATTTCGAAAATTACGCGTTTTGTTTTTGTTTATGATTTTCAAAATAAAGTAAAAACGAGCATATTTCTAAAGGACTTTTTTTCCTTATAGTCAGTCAATCCTTTACACTCTATAGACTCCCAAAGTTTGGCCATTTAAATTCGAGACACCCTGTATATACTATCTCACTCTAACTTTTTTAATAATTAAAATTATAGAGCGAGACAATGTAAGTTTGAATGAGATAATATATACAGAGAAAAATTATACCTTTTTCTCTCATAGGATTTTGACAAAATCTTTCGTGACTAGACTCCGATAATAGGGTCTTCAAATAAAATCGTACTTTTCGTGTACTAACTGATCACGTCGGCGATGCTGATATGAAGTGGCGAAGACAATGGGACGAGAGATGCGAGAAGGCGGCGACTAATAGTTCAATTAACTCGAGCCTACCGGAGCAGAATGAATATATTTGAGCTGGCACGAGACGGGAGACATTTACGCCAATGAATCCGCGCGTTATACATATGTATCTCGACCCAGGATCGTCAGAAGATACATTTGCACGTCACCAAGTCGATCTGTAAACGCATTCTTATCGCGTGCGACTGATAGACGGCATACCAAATACGAACGCGTCATAGACGCAGATACAAGGCTATTTGAGACGTTGTCGTAAAAATCGTATTGGAGAGCTGCAATAATGTACGTAATACGAGCAGATTCTTCGTGAGAGGAATCTTTACAGAGGAACTTGGTTGGAATGGAGGCGCTCGAGTTCGGAATTAAAATCTGATTTTATGAGCAGCAATATATATATATATAAGCGATTATAAAGTAAAATATCATACCATATTAAATAAAAGAATTTCACTAACCAATAATAAAAATATTACAGTATAATGTAACATAATTCACGGAAGATATTTGTTGAAATATCTAAAAATTTAGGTAAATACAGATCTGAAAATAATTGTGTTAGACCATCAAAATAATTATGTAGGAAACTGAAGCATGATGATCAATAATGCAAAAAGATTTGACATTCGAGGAATCATTTGAATACCTTAGACAATTATTGCTCATCCAACAAAATTATTTTCAGATCTGTATTCAGTTAAATGTTTGGATACTTCAGTAAAAGCATTCTTTCCATGTATTACATTAAAATTCTCTTGAAATGAGTGTTTAAAATGACGGTATTCCATACTTTCCCTCAAGCTAGTATACATGTCACCGTAATTTATGCATGTTTCCCGTCACGCGTGTAAAGTAACGTGCACAGACGTTACAAGCGCCGAAATTAAATCGCGATGATCGATACGGTATTTTATATTGACGTATATTAAATACACCATTCAATTATAAGCAATTGATAGCAGTGTGCGCTTGATAAATGTGCACTGCCATTTCAAAACCGCGCCGCTCAATTTCCGTGTAGAACAAAAATCAAAGATAAAAATCCGCTAACTAAATTTACGTAGCTTCGTCGGGGTGTTGTGTCAGAAATTTTTTTTTTTTTGCAGCGGTAGCAGGCTTTCCGCTTTTAACGCATATTTTTTTAGACACGTATCGCATATGTCGCAGGTATCTCTTTAATTCAAAACGCTAACGGCCAATTTCTCCTTCGAACAATTCGGAGTAGAATCCGCATCTCCGACGTATTATATCTACCGCAAAACTCAATGATTAATTTAGACCTCGCGCGGCGAAGGCGAATCAATATTCGTCAACAGCAACAGCTGATCGTTTGACGGACAAAAATATCGCACCGTACCCAACTGTATCGCGAATTATCAGGCACCACAAAAGCGGACAGAGTCGTGAGGTTTAAGACGAGCGTATCGGCGATATCGCAAAGGCGAACAAAAAGTGGAGCGGCCGCTAACTAAACGATATTTCGCTCCAGAAAAAAAAAGAGAGAGACGGAGAGAAAGAGGAAAGAGAGAAAGAGAGAAAAAGAGAAACGAGAGGACAAGCGGCGAGTGCTTGAAAAGTGCCGTTCTCCAAAAACGCGTGCGTGGATACACGCGGGTGAGATTGCGACACATGCAACATGGGCAGTAAATAACATGCGTGTTGAAAGCAAGGTGCCTCGGTTGGCCTCGGTTCTAGACGACAGGTTACTCACGTTTGATGCTGCAGCGTCAGCATAGCGGCGCTTTCGGGAGGAAGAGGGAAGACGTGTGCGATCCTCGCGCGAGGACGGCACCGCGAGGAGGAACGCGCATTCGCGTCCGGGGATCTCCCGGCCGACGATCTCCGAGGGAAAACGGTGGCGTTCCTCAGGAATCGACTGCGGTTGCTGTTGCGGGTTGCGGCTGCGGCGATGATCACAACCACGGTGTACGCGCGTTCAGTTCGTATCCGGCATCTCCGCGGGCCTCCTCGATCGCACTTGTGTACGCGACCACCGTAGAAGGATTTCTCGCAAAACGCCGACAGTACTCTCGCGCGTACCGAGCCAAATGTAAGCGGATGATATGACGGAATTCGTCGCTCGATCTCACAGGTCCCGCGACTTCGCTGGCTCTGCCTCCACTCCCCGACTCCGTTTGCTCCGTTCTCGTCGATCGCCCGAACGCTCGTACAACCGAACGAAGAAACGGCAGCGCTCGTCGCGACTCGCGACGGACTGGAGCGGGGAACCCTGGAAGGGGAACCGGGAACGTATCAACGTATACGTGTATGCGCGATTCCCCCTCCCCGCCTCGAGTTAACCGCCGCGACAGCGCCTCGACCAGCTTCGACGACGACCGTTGGAAGATTACGAGGTTTTGCCGGTTTGTTTGGCCCGTTTGGCCAGTGTTGTTAGACGGGCCGGGTTTTAGACGCATGCGTGTCCAATGTAGCTTCAGTAATGTACCTAGTAAATAGGAGATCATTAGTCGCTCAGAGAACTTAGTTGAAAATGTGGAAAATTTTACATATTTTACATACGTATACATATATATAAATATATATAATATATTTCTATATATATATATTTTTTTTCTATATGTATTATATATGTGAAATATGTAAAATATATTAAAATTTTCAACATTTCCAATCCTAAGCGACTAATGATCTCTTATTTACTAGTGACGGTACGTTACTGAAGCTACATTGAACGCGCATGCGTCTAAAGCCCGGATCCTCATACAGCGCTTTGACACAGAGCGCTAATTGGTAAAAGTCTGTTGTGAGGGCAAAATTTACACCAATCAGCGTTCGGTTTCAAAGCGCTGTTGCCCGTATGAGGATCCGGGCTAAGGAATTAGACTACGCATTGAAGAATGAGATTACAGATTGAAAGATTGAAGTTTGACCAATCAGAACAAAAGGAGCCAAAATTTTTTTGTCTTTATTGGTGAAATTTCAATCTTTAATCTTCAATCTCAATCTTCAATGCATAAAGCCGCAGCACAGACTTTTGCATAACGCATAACGCATAGTGCATAAGAGAATCAACTAATCAGAATCTTTCCTTTCTTTCCATTCCCTAGAAAAGAAGAATTGGTTGATTCCCTTAGGGTGAAATCACACAGTGCGGAACAGAGAACAGAGAATAAGAATTTTAACCTATCAGAAACTGTGTATTCTACAATACATGATTTCTGATAGGTTGAAATTCTTATTCTTTGTTCCTTTTATTGTGCGGAGCCCCTAAGAATTTCAACCTATCAGAAACTGTGGCCCTATTCTTGAGCAGATATATGAATACTTTTCGCATATGAAAATGACAGTTTCTCGATTGTGATTGGTCGATTGTATATACTATTTTTATACACGATCAATTTCTTCAAGAATAGGGCTCTTGGATATACGATACATTGGATGAATTTTCTGATCGCGGTCCTTTAAGTTTATTTTTTAAGCTGAACATTTAGTATATGCTCTTTGTAAAGTGAAATGAATATATGTTTAATGTTGGCAAAAAGCAAGAAGAAAATTCAAGTTTCAGTGCAGCAATAAAATATAAATTCTGTTCTTTGTCACTGGACTCAAATAGAACACAGTCTAGTGCTTGTTTCTACTAATAGATTAGCTTTAATCATGCATTAACTTACTTTTTATCTTCTTCTAATTTTAAAAATTAGAAAAGAATAAAAAGTAAACTGATTATGAGATTAAAGTTTTACCTACATTAGTAGAAAGGGATATAGGACAGTCTCTTCGCTTCGCATTGTGCGTTTGGACAAGGCATTATATCAAAATCGATGTCATGTCAGTTTACATATCGTGATATCCTTGACATCTAAGTGTTTTTACTTTTAATTAAATGTATAATTAAATGTATAATTCGCTATCACAAAACTGCGACTATATTGATGTCTATATTTTCGGAGGATTGTTTTTTTACTTGAAACAATAATTTTTTTAACTGAATCGTGTGTATCTCGATATCCAGCATTAGTAAAAATATGAAATGAAGTTTAAATTCTCATCTAGCTATATCTTCATAGATATTAGACACAATGTTTACCATCTGCAAGGATTACTATTGCTCTGTCTATCTGGAAAGTTAACACGCATTTCCTGATAAAGTGTAATATATTTTGTATGGTGAAATACAATACTTTCAGAAATGGATAATGATACTCCCGTTATATATGGACTTGAATTCCAAGTATGAATCTATTATAAATTAATTATGAATTTTATATAAATTAGTGTAGCTTTTTATTTTATATTATTTCATGCTGTCGCCAAGTAACATTATCTATTATTTGCTATTTAAATATTACTTGTGTATAGTTATTTAAATGTAGAAATTTTAAATTATATTTCAAAGAAATCATAATGCTGTTTTAGACTAGAGCACTATCAGCTCAAACAGCCGAGACAGA
Organism: Acromyrmex echinatior; assembly: GCF_024713525.1. Classification (NCBI taxonomy): domain Eukaryota; kingdom Metazoa; phylum Arthropoda; class Insecta; order Hymenoptera; family Formicidae; genus Acromyrmex; species Acromyrmex echinatior. The sequence goes on from NC_141870.1 coordinate 5,064,232, forward strand.
TATTGTAAGATTCTTGGTAGGAACACAATCTTTAAAATTCAGTAACAACCAGGTTCACTTAGTGGAGCTTAATGAGGAAACAGGCAATTTGAAGACTCAAGTGTTCCAGCATCCAATAGGAGAAATTTGGTCTTTACAGGCTTCTCCAACTGAATCTGATGTATTTATTACATGTTATAATAGTTTAAGTGGTAAATAAGTCTTATATTACACACTTAATTTCTTAAAGTAACATTTTATCATTCAAATTGAAATCAATTGTGAATTTATCATTATTAATTATATTATTAATTTTAATAATTAATAGTTATATTTAATTTTAATATTAATAATTATATTTTATGATATTAAATATGTCTTTTCATGCTTCAAAGAATTATTTTTCTAGAGGAAGGTATCTGCCGGATGAAAGGAGCAGTCTGGAAATTCCCCGAGATAAAAGAGTACACTAACGATATTCTGCAGCTCAATAAATTAGCTGATATTGATACGACTCCATACGGTACTGATCTCAAAACTATTGCCTATCATCCTATGGATAGCAAGAAAATAGTGTCAGTAGTAGATAATAATTTTGTTTTGTGGGATCTAACTGAAGGACCACGGGTATTGATTTCTTATTTTTTTAAACAATCGAAATTATTAATATTATACATCGAATTTATCCCTGTTATTTTTAAAACTCTTTTAATAATTTTTCTATGCATTCAGGTAACAATAGCGGGCACTTTAGCAGGCAAGGGTCAGCCACGATTTACGAATGGTAAATGGAATCCTCATAATAGTGCTAATCAGTTTGTAACCCTGAATGACAACAATGTTCGTGGATGGGATTTTAGAAGTCCGGCCAATGCCGCATGGTCTATTTTATCTGCACATTCGCAAATTATTAGGTATGATAGATATATATATATATATATATATATATATATATAGAGAGAGAGAGAGAGAGAGAGAGAGAGACAGATTGATAGAATTGAATTCATATTATTTTCATCGTGTAACTTATTTCTCAGGGATTTAGATTTCAATGCAAATCGTCAGTATTTTCTATCTACTTGCGGTGATGATGGATACATGAAGTTCTGGGATATCCGACTACCCACGGAACCAGTGTTGTCACGTATGGAACATTCACATTGGGTGTGGAACATAAGGATTAATCGTTTTCACGATCAACTCGTTTTAACGTCTAGTAGTGACTCCAGAGTGATATTGTGCAGTATTGCGTCCATATCGTCTGAACCGTTTGGTCATTTGGTGTCAGACGAGCCTTCGGAAAACGAAGAATCTTATGGAAAAAAGAAGTAAATAAATATATCATGGAATATAATTTTTTAGCCAATTCATGCATAAAGTATAACATTTTATGTTTACAATATTTTAGATTAGAAGACGGTCTGGTAGGAAGGTACGAGGAGCACGAAGACAGTGTGTATGCAGTGGAATGGTCGTCTGCTGATCCTTGGACTTTCGCGTCTCTCAGTTACGACGGTAGATTGGTTCTGAATAAAGTACCGCGTAAATATAAATATCAAATACTTCTTTAAATATGTAATATATTTAGCGAAAAATAATATTATACACACCTTATATTATTTTATTATAAATTTAATTTTTCTATGAATGATACATATACAAAAAATATGAAGTATATACATAGTATATAAATATATACATAATACCAAACATAATTTTATAATTAATATGTATATATACACATATATATGTACAAATAGAATATGTATATTCTATTTAGAATCGTTCTGATATCTTGCTAGCTATATTTCTTAATTGTCCATAAACCTTGGAAGGAGGACTGCCTAAGATTAAATTACATATCGCCCTACGAGCTAGTTGTATGTTCTGGTAAGAACCAAGAATGTGTATCTTGGTATCAGCTATCACAATCCTAGTTTTCGTTACATTCTCAATGGTAAACTTTGTTCTTCCACCTTTACCCGCTAATCTTCCAATTGCTCTAGACTGGTGATCCCCTTTCATTTGTTGCCTGACATCTTGTATCTCGAAAGATTCTACGAAGAGATCATCCAAACGTAATAAAGCCAAAGCGTCCTCCACCTCGAATCCACAGATGAACGCTTTTACGAAGTCTGCCGCTTTTTGGAGATACGAAATATCTGATGTTTCTGGTGCCGTTCTAATTTCTACATTTCTAGTCTTCACATTGAAACGTACTTGCAATTTCAAATGTTCAGTGATGGGTGTAAATATTTTTATCCAGTTTTCTTTCAAAGGCGAATATCTGTGTGCTGGTACTGATATCTAGAATCACATTTGTTTAAACTTAAATTTATTTATAAATTATTTTCCATTATGTTTAAAGATAATTTATGTTCTACTAAAAAATAACTTGTAAACAATAACTTTGTTAAAAAAAAATTATTTTAAAAAAACATGTTTTATTTTTATTTATTTTTTTTTATCATTGGTTGCATTCAGCAGAAAAAGCAGCTTTGCAACTGTTGTAAAATTCTTGAATATGATTGATTTATACATTAAGATCCAGTGAGAAACTAAAGATGAGACCAATCATATTAAAAAATTTTACAACAGTTGCAAAGCTGCTTTTTCAGTTGAACGCAATCATTGATTCTTACATTTAATTCTTCGCTATCTAACTATAGAAACCAATCATATTAAGAATCACTAAGCTAACTAATTAGTTTTATGTGCTGAATGCAGCTATTATATATTATATTTTGTTGCATATCATATTACCTTTCTTTGTTCTCCACCTTGCACGTTCTTGGCTTTTTTTTTAACTGAATGCTGTTTTACTTTTCCCTTTATTCCATTAACTATCTCTACCTATGGGACAAGAAATCTTTATTACTTTTATTAATGAATACTTTATATACAAGTGCATTATATAAAAGTGTAAAACGTCAACCAACTGTCATTTATGAAAAATAATTGGCAACAATTGGTGATCAACAAAAAAAGCAGTTTTGCACACACACAACTATTATAAAATTTTTCAATATGATTGATTCTTATGCTTAATTTTTCATGATTAATCATTAAACTGATGGTTTTGTAGTAACTTTTAAAGTTACCATTACTATCAGTTACCAAAACTATCAGTGATTAGTCACAGCTTAAAAGAATACATTTTTATATTATCACCAAGTGAGGTTAAGTCTAAAATCACGAGCCTAAGGTTAACTACAGATCAACTATAAAATGAAAAATATCTCTTAACAATTCATTATCGTTATTTTATCATATATAATAATACATGTGCAACGACATAATATAAAGATACCGATAATGTCATTAATAATTACAGAATATACACATAATTGATGTAAAATCATTGATAATATAAATGCACACATGGGAACAATTTTATTTCCATAAATGGAAATTTCAGCAATATTACAGCAATATTACGTTGCAATGTCGCTAAAATATTACTTGAATGTTTCATACTATCTGGAGTATGTCTACCATGTGTTCGTAACTTTATGATATAACGATAAAAATAAATTATAAAATCATGAAACACAAAAAGGCTCCTTTTATAAAATATAGTTATTCCTTGATCAAAGTTGTCTTCAATTTCAGAACAATATTTGTTGTTTAACATAATACCTCCATCATGCAATCATCGTTGGCTTGACGTTTTTTGGCTGTTTTCTCCATTTCAATCTCTTGCTGGTGCTGATGTTGATCTGTAATATTAATTTCTCTTCTGATTTTCTTTCTTTTCTACTGATATTCAAATATATTTTTCAAGAATAGTTTGTCTTCTCTTGTTGTGTTTATTCTCCACGTGGACGGTAGAACGACGATTTCAGAAATGAGATAGATATTTTTACTTGACATTACAGCATACCAAGCCGCTTTGTCGACTTGGACACGCCCATGGAAGCGTCGAACATCGAGCATCGTGAGCTTACTATTCACTAAAAACAGGTCACGTGGACAAAATTGACGAATAGCAAGGCGTAGGCGTGTTCAAGTCGACATAGCGGCTTGATCTGCTCACCAGCAATTAAACATGATTGGTTGGAACCATAAGTAAGAACCATTCATACTTATTCGTCTAGTCGCTTTGCCATCTTGAACTCGCCCCATGTAATGGTATCTTAAAGGAGTCTGTACGCGAAGGTGTTCCAAAATTTACTGCCAGTACTGAATATCTATAGTGCACGTAACGTACCACTTTCAGTGCTGGCAATAAATTTGAAACACAACCCGTAAGTCCGGATGTACTAGGTATTTTAAGCCTCAAACCATAAGAAATGGACGAATCACAATCAATTATTCTCCTCGCATTCAACTGTAGTTGGGCAATTTCTTACAGTTTAAGGCTTAAAACATCTATTGTAGCTGCGTTCGGCAATGCAAATCTGAGGCATCGGAGTGCTCTTTTTCTATAGTGCACGTGACATATCTATAATATAAGAACACTTTGACGCCTCAGATTTGCATTGCCGAACGCAGCTTGTAAATCCGGACTTAGGCCGCCATCCCATGGAACAAAAATTTACAGCGGACCGGAACTTCGCGACCAATCACAATCGCAGAAAAGAAAGCAAACTAATGATTGTAGAGTTGTGATTGGTCGCACTGTTCCTCCTAAGAGTGAAATCACACGGTTCGGAAAAGGACTGCGGAATATAGAATGCGTCATTAAAGCAACCAATCAGCGCTATTCTGCACTTTTCCATCAGGCAAGTTTTGTGTGCTATGTATGATGCGTTAAATATATATCCAGCGTGAATATAATTTAGAAACTACTTGTTAATAATTTGCTTATTAAAGTGAAATATAATTTTTCAAATTGTTTTCCAAAAACAATTATCACTGTGTAATATTTAATGTTTTACAATTAATTTATAATCTCACAACAATTTTTTGAACTGCTTTAACACATTTACTTTCATTTTTTCGCGTGATTCACCCTAAGGGGGCTCCGCACAATAAAAGAAACAGGGAAGAAGAGAACAGAGAATAAGAATTTCAACCTATCAAAAACTGTGTAATCCACAATATATGATTTCTGATAGGTTGAAATTCTTATTCTCTATTCCCTGTTCCTTTTATTGTGCGGAGCCCCTAATCCCGGATCTACAATAGATTTTTTTTAGAAGCCATAAGGAATGGACGAATAACTATTAATTATTCTCTTTGCATTCGACTGCAGTTAGTTAATTTCTTATAACTTAAGATTTAATACATCTATTGTAGATTCGAACTAATTCGTTATTTTCTTATGGCTTAAGATTTAAGCCGGTATTCATAGTTAGATCTTATATTAAGACCGTCTTAAGAAGTCACGAATCAGAAGACTGCATTAGTGTCTTAAGACATTACTTAAGACTGGCACAGTTTATTTCAAATTGAATTGGATTTTTTCTTGGTTATGAAAACTACACTTCCTTCTCAAGGAAACTCGTAACTTCCCTTGAAAAAAGGAAGCTAATAAGGCTTCTTATTTGGTCAAGAAAAGTTTATGAAACGTTTATGAAACGTAAAATGAGAAACAAGGAAATTCTCATTCCTTAAGGAAGGATGAATATAGATATTTATCTACGTTTGTGGAAATGGATAAGAGAATTAATTAATCAAATGTTTTTATTCCTTGAAGTAGGAGGAAAGAAAGGATTCAGGGGGTCGATTCTGTACCTTGAAACGAGATGAAAATTACAATATAAAAATGAACTAGAATACTGATAATTTCATTGGTCAACACCTAAATTTGCTCACTTTTGTAATTTTCATCTTGTTTCAAGATACAGAATTGATGCCCTGATTGGTTGAATCGCTTATGCACTACGTGTTATGCAAAAGTCTGTACTGCGATTACGAAGTTCAAGGGAATGCTTTATTGTAGAAAGCTCATAAAAATTTTAACCTATCAGAAACAATGTACTGTGGAATACATTTCTGATAGGTTGAAATTCTTGTTTTGTTTCCTATTCCTTGATTGTGCGCAGTCCCTAATAAAGACACGAATATGTCAAATACTCGTAATAGCGGAAGTATCTCTTTCGCTCAACTTGTCTTTTTCTTACACTTCTCGCTTTATTGCTCTGTCCAGTTGTTTTGTTATGTCTTTGATTTATACTTTATACCACTATTAATGGAAAAAAAATAGTTCACTTACAATTAGCCAACACGTAGAAGTTTCAATAGAAACAAAATTTCGTTATAAAGCTATATATATATATATATATATATGTATATATATATATATGTATATATATATATATATATCGTGCACATAACCGAGAAGATAATTATAATTTAACAATTATGTAGAAATTATTTTCGTAAATTTTTTTTTTATGCTGACACAGTCGTTGCTAGAATATAGTTTTTGGAACAACGCCTAAATTTTATAAAAAATATATTACGCGAATAACCATTACGTTTTCGTTAATAGAATTGCAAAATAGAGATTGAATTCATTGATAACATCTGATCTGAAAGGTTAACAGGTCTGTACGTAGATTATCCGCATAAATAATTCTTGTGATACATACAAAGGAGTTGCCATTCGTAAAATCATTCCATTTCAATATATGTAACATGTTTTTCAATTATAAAAAATCGTACGAGATACAAAAATCTTATCAATATGTCTTCTCCTTTGATCGGATGTCATCGTTCAAGAGAGCTGACATATGGAATGAATATAAACATATGATATTACTCTGAATGTGAATAAAAATTGATTCAGACAAAAAAATGCGTTATCTTAATGCAATTTTCATATGGAGCCTGAAAATAAGAGGATTCATTTATATTTTTTTTTGCGCGTTGCGTATATAAAACAATGATAAATTACAATTAAAAAAATATTTCACGCGAAAAAATAAAATTGAATTTTTATATTATACACCGAATAATAATTTTAATAACAAACAAATAACTTGCTATTATCTCAACAAATTGTGATTGTTTTTATAATTTTTTAACGCGGCGATTATGTTTTCGATAGATCATCTGGAAATGTTGATTGAATAAACGCTGCATAAACAAGCTGCGATGTATAATCACATTTGAAGATAAAATAAAAATAATAATGTAAAAAATTACATATAAATTATGCTTGCGTTGTATAGCACATAACAATTAGAACGTGGCGAATCGCTCGATGAAAATGGGTAGAATACAATATAAAACAAGCAAACGCATCGTTTTTTTTATAACACATTTTTCATTGTCTTATAAGTCTATGGTAATTAATAATTAATAACAAGAAAAAAACCTTTTTCATCAATGTGTCTACAATAATTATTAAAAGATACAATTAGCAAATTACTATGTTGTGTATTCACTTTGTGTAATAATAGGTAATAATATAATTGTAATATTTTCTCCATATAATCATAGCGCGATATCTCTCACGTGTGTGTTGCTCAATCGTTTCTACAAATATAATATATATGGTATCTAATATTCTTTATTTCATATATATATATATATATATATATATATATTTATATATATATATAGATTTATCCACTTGGATTATTATCAATCGTTTACTTCCTTTTTACTGCTATTTATATATCGTATAACCAAATACTAAAAATACAAATGTTTTGTATACAGCAGGTTTTAAAGTCATCAAACCACAATCCCAATCTGGTGATCTTAAAACGTACATCCATATACATAATATAATATTTTTTGCGGATTTGCTACAAAATTAAGGAGCTCGTTAAGCGCGCGACTATATAATATATATATATATATATATATATATATATATATATATATATATATAAACAGACGTAAAAGATCATTTGTTATTCGGCATTAATTATAGATTGCGCGTAGATGATAGCATGTAGACTTTACACCATTAAACGAACCATAAAATATCAACACCAATTATTTATTGAGCTTCTCACACGTATACCCGCTTTTCGAAATTACTGATGGCTGTGCCGACAGTTTATCTCGCATCGTTACTCGGCATCTGATCTTTGGCGCATTATTTAACTCCCCTTTACATTACACGCATACATATATGCGATTATACGGCAGATACTTTAGAAGCTCCTTAATTATGCGAGCATGCTAAATGTCCGCTCATACTTAAGATATATCTGTATTTACACAAAGAGCTTACTTTTTGTTTATAATCTATACAATCATATAAATGTAATATTCAATGATAAAATTGTAACATAATAATGCCTAGCCTATCTATCTAATGCGAAAGAGAATATTTTTTACATCGAAATTACAATTCTTCCATTATTCCTGTATATTCTGCAATTAAATTATTATATATTACACACGGTCCTATTTGCGTTACAGGATACGGATAAAATCAAGTCGTGTACCCATTTCTTTATATTTTTATATACATTCAAATTGTGTGATCTCCCATCCGAATAAAATAAGCATGCTATTATATACAATGTGACCCAGTGTGTGTATATGTATACACGCGCGCGCGTGTGTGTATGTGTGTGTGTGATGTGTTTCTCGTTTCTACAATAAAAATAAAATCTAATAAACAAGCAATATTCTAACTAAATAATTTAAATCTATATTAAAAATAGGAACAAATTCAACGAAACTACAACCCAAGAAGCAGTCTCTGTCTCTCTTAATTTTTTTGGGGTATAGATCGATGAAATTCTTTCCTATTTCAAATATTATTAAATTCAGTATTAAATCTTATGTGAGAAAAGCATTTCTATTAAAGAAGTGTCGCCTGGTAGCCATCGAGCCTTTGGGAAAAATATCGGAAAATTTTTCATGCACACTATATAGTTGAGCACTGCACTTATCGTATTTTGTACATTCTATGCCTGCAATGATCGTTATGATGATCTTGCTTTCATCGTATAATAAATGTTTACTTGGTCTGTGTCATGAGAAATCGAAGATTTGTACAAAATGATCTATGATCAGTATTTATAGTCCGTTCTTGTTTTAAGATCATTTTAAATAAAGTCTTAAGATGCTAATATACAGTCTTCTGATTGGCTCGTGACATCGTAAGACTATACTTGAGACAGTTCTAAATATAAGAATCGACTATGAATACCGCCCTATATTCTCAGAAATAAGATTATGATGACATTTTAATATGTAATTTTTAACGGTATAATTCATAATCACAATTGTAGACAAATCCTAAGTAGAACGTATTTATCCGTACTATGTCACAGAAAGTTGTGTATAGAGCGTTTAACACACATAACATTTGCAGAAAATTAAAAAATATTTGTAGGAACGTGGCAAAGATAAATAATAATTGACAAATTATTAATATAGTAATAATATATAATTATTAATATATATATATATATATATATATATATATGTGTGTGTGATATATATGTATATACATACACTATATATATTTATATATATATGTAATAATTAATTAATAATTCATGAATATTATTTGCTAAATAACATCCTAAATTTGATTTGTCGCATGAAAAGGATATTTATAATTAAAACTGGATAAGAAATGCACATTTTCATGAAAAATTTGAACAGTGCTATGTGATGACTACTGCAGGCTCAGCTAGAACTTTAAAGATTCTCAACTATGTGTAAGTTACATTTATACAATATAAAACTAGATTATCTGTTCACAAAAACAATAATCGATACAAATCACATACATAGATTTACATTTGTATATACGTATGCACATATAATTCAATGTAGTTTTAAATTTGTATAAGAAGAGTTAGTATCTTAATTACATGAACGCGAGAGAATAATTAATAATGACAATTACGACTTCTTGCACAATTTTAATTATTACTAATTTAATAAAAATTTAAACAGTTCCTATATATATATATACAACGGATAATGCTTTTTGTCCATCTTTACAAGAAATTATTTACAAAATATATTCATTCATATATTACCTATATCAAATTAACATTTTTTTGTATTAATTAATTTTCTTATAATAGTTATTCTTATCATCTTCACATATTCATGCGTTCTTCCAACGTTCACTGTATTTACGTTTCATAAATAAAATAAATCCTTTTCAAAAGTCCTATATCCCGGCCTCTGCGATATTATAACTCAAGACGAACTTTCTTACTGAAAGACTATGTTTGCTAAGTCTGAAAAAACGAAAATATTATAGTAATGTAATTACGAACTTAATCGCTAAATTGCTGGTTAAAATATACATTCATCTCTGGAATATTAATTACAAATGTGAAAAACAGCTTTCACGTTTGCCATTGTTCTTGTTTGTATGTGTAAATTTATTATTCTCAGTATTTAAGATGTAATTGCGATATCATTGTCCACGTATTGGACCAACGTCTCAAAAACATTTTCATCTTTCGCATAGATAAGTACGAAAGCGTTACTGCTTTGTGTCTTGCTGTGGAGCTTATAGCATATGGCAGAAACTAATTCGTGCAAAAAATTCATATATCATTATTTTATACACACACACACACACACATTGTGTGTGTGTGTGTAGTGTGCACTTTACCTACAATATGTACAGAAAACTTTCATAGAGATGACACACAATAAATAAATATGTATACACAAACAGAGACATTGTTCTAAACAGAGTCTATCAGCAAAGTCGTCAGAGTAGCAATCTAAGCTACTGGCTTCACCAGTTAATAAATTTGTCCACGGTAAATATGTATTTTATTACTTTACGGCAGTACAATCAGATCGCGGTTTAAATGCCTTAAAAATTTGGACTTTCTTTTACCGTTATTATTTTATACTGATACAATGAACGAAAGAAATTATACGAGAGAAGATGATTCCCGAAACATAAATATAATTTGAGTTTCTTTAAATTTTCTTAAGTGTATAAAGCTCTAGCTTTTCTTCCCTCTTACATCTAATAACGACGATAGAAAATTGCACATCGAAGAATGAAATTTAGTACTTGTGGATAGAATGAATCATTTGACTGGTAAAAGAAAGTTACATACAATATCTCGGCAGTTTTGGGTTAGTTCAGTTACTTAGATCGTAGTGTAATGCATTGAGCAAGTCATATCTGAGTAACTAAACTTTGCTGTTTATAGGAGTACAGCATAAATGAGAACGCTAGACGGTGAAAAGATAATTAAAGCAGATTGCTCTTAGTTTGTTCTTGTCGTTATATGTATGCGATTCTTAAACATTTAAAGATATAACAATTAATAATGAATGATTTATTAAACGTACAAAACTCTTTTCACACAAACAATACTCCTTTTGTAACTTGCAACAATGTAATTCTTACCTCTAGAGAAAAGAAATAGACGAAAGAAAAAAAGAAAGAGACAGAAAGACTGAACAGAAACTCGCATAGATATTATCTATTTTTATACATGACTAATTTAATATCGGCCAACAAATGTTTTACATCACGAAATGCTTTCACACCGTCCAGCACTTCTTTTTAATACAATACTCCCGATACATATACAGCAACGTTGTGCGCTAGTGTGACGCATACAGTTTCACCAGGTGGGATCCAGCCACACGGCGATCAAATACCCGTTTATATCGGATTTACCGTCAGACAGATAGGCCTTGACGAGCGGTAGCTAATCACTGTCAAGGTCACTTCCCGAAGGTCATTTGTTTTCTCGGGATATTCGCCTCCGTTTCGCTTGCTCTGCTGTCTCCGCCGTTACTAAAACAATGTTTTCCCGCTGTACGAGGTGTTCTCAATTAAAATAGTATGCAAAATATATAACACTGAAACATCTATATTTCTCGTATAATAATAATAATTAATGTCGAGCTTTACTGTACTTTTTTGACATGACATGCCAAAAATTTGGAGGAGAAGGATAAAAATATGACGCAAAGAATAGAAACTGCAAATTTTAAATGAAACAATCTTAACATTAACAAGAAATAGACAAAACATGCTTATAGAGAATAAATTGATAATTGCAAATCTAAAGATTAAGTGCAGTTGCATACCCTTTAGGTGAGTTATTTTGAAGAACAAATCAATTACGTACCAGCACCACTACGAGTTTTCCTTCTGTTAATATCATCTGACGATTTAGATGCGCCCCTAGTGTTGCTTGCTGGCGTAGCTAGAGGTGAAGCTGTATTCTGCCGTACAGACCTTCTTGTCGTTACTTCGCCCACAGACTCGTTGCTGGATACGGAAGTGCCCCGTAATCTCTCCTTCCCAACAGTAACTGCCGCCGCTGTCGTTGTCACCGCCGCCACTGCCGTCACTGCCGCCGTAGTTGCAGTCGTAGTTGTAGTCGTGATAGTCGTCAACGTTGGCGTCGTTGTTATTGTTGTTGTTGCTATCGTTGACGTCATCGTCATCGCCGTCGTTGTCGTCGTTGTCGTCGTCGTCGTCGTTGTCGACGTTGACGTCAACGTCGTCGTCGTCATTGTCACAGTTGCCGTGCTCGGTTGCTTGGTGGTTAACAAACGGCTCTCTCTTTGCACTCTATTACTGGCATTGAAATTTGATATATTACTGAAATTAATTTGACTGCCAGAAACAGCTGTGTTTAAATTCACTTTATAACAAAAGCTTATCTTACATAGCAGAACTCTCAAATCTCTGAGATTAGATTTTCGTTTATTTTCTGGTCAAAAGAATGCATTCATTGTTGCTTACTTTTGATCTTTGGGCTTTGGGGAAGCAGCGGATGTTTCATCTGACAATCGTACTCTTGCTTTTCCTACAGACTCAATCAATGGTTCGTCATCAGACGAATCTACTTCTACCACAATGGGACCTAAAAATATAAAAATGCTTGTGTCACATATAAGTCTGGCCCAAATATTATAAATCAGACAAATCTGTGAAAGACCGATGAATTTAGAATTAGACACGTTAGAGTGAGATTGAGAGATAGCTGTGTGTCGAGTATTAAAATATTTAATGTTAATTTCTTCAGCTATTTTTAATAATTTAAATTACTTTGTTTGCATAATCGATAATTATTATCATAAGCTTGTCATGTTCGCAAGCCTTGATTAATAAATAGTATTTGATAACAATAATTCCTTGGCATACGTCCTAATTTGCGTATAAACAGTTCTGTTTTTGGCAGTCCTTGTAATTTGCTGTATTTGCTACAATACATCTATAATATATACAGGATGTCCACCTACCGCATTAGCTGATAATGAGAAATTCCTTAATAAATTCGAGATTAGCGAAAATTTAATAAAAGACTATTGCTCGTTATAATATTTATACATATACATATATCCTTTGTAAAGGAATTCACACATACATATATATATATATATTAGGTGTTGGAATTAATTCGTAGCGTTTTACAAGTGATGGGAAGTACTTTCATTAATGCATTTTTTAATGCTCATGTGAAATAAATAACATTCTTTCATTAAAAAACGCTACGAATTAATTCCAACACCTAATATATATATATATACATACACACATATAAAGATTATAATATTTGAAACTCTAAACAATCAAGTCATTCATAAAATTTTCGCTATAAAGAGAAATTTTCATGCAAATTGAAATTTATCAAAAAATCTGTTAATATTTGATGCGCTAATAGCTAAACAGCCTGTATATGTAGAAAAATATTGAATAAAAAAAAAGATATTTGATAAAATGTAAAAAAGACTCAACTACACACAGAGAAATAGTAGCGTGAAATAAACACCTTTCTTAGCCTTTGCCAATATGTTGAACCCCTTCTTTGATTGCTCTTCCTTGCCAGGTACTTTCTTTATAGAACCAGTCTCTTCTACACCCATGCAAGCTTTAATAAGTTCTGCAGCATTCTCTGAGCATTTCCGTTTACCTGGTCTCGGCTGTGGATCATCAGCTGTGCTCGATGCAACGGAACTCTCGCTCTCTTGCCTTTTCCGTTTCCCTATTTTTATTGTCGCGTTAGGAGACAGTTTCGATACTGCCAATTTTGGACTTGCTTTTGCGTAGGGCGATATACTACGTCGTTCTTCTAATTTGTTAGGACCGTGAGGGCTGCTCTTCGGAGTCTTGGCAATATCCGGACTATTTAACTTCTGTGATCTAGTTCTTAGCGATCTTTTCTCATTGTTGTCGTTTGGAATATCGATCAGCAACTGCTCCAGTAACGACTTCGGTGGCCTTTTGACATACTCCTCCGAAATATTGGAATTCAGTCTTTCCACAAAGTGTCCCTCATCGTTATCTTCTATGCATATGACGTCCTGCCGACCCTCAAGCTCTTGTTTTCTTCTACGTTTACGCTTAAGGTGCTCCACATCGCTGGAGTCCACTTCGGGATTCTGTGCCGCTGGACTCGGAGTTTCATCGCGTTGCAGTACCACGGGATTGGAATATGTATACAAGGGTGGTGTGATTCGGATAGGCTGCGGATCTTCGCGAAGAGGTGACTGGATACCCGCATTCAGATCGCTCGTGTCGTTAACCATCTTCTTAACCAACTCGTCCGTCACTTTTTGCAGATTTACAGAAGGCTCTTTGAGCATGATTTGTTGGTGACTTTGTACATTATACTTCTGTTCAGTGCACGTTTCTAGTTTAACCGACATTGTGTTGAGTGGAACGTTACTATTTTTTGAGACCTCGAACCGATCGGTTTGCCTCGTGTCATCCACTTTTACGTTAATTTTAGATTCTACTTTGATTTCTGATTTGCAACTCTCACCGTTCGAGCAAGAATTATCTGCTGCCGCGTTAGTATTGTTCGCGACCGCACTATCGAGCTTTACAGTTTCAACTTTATTATAAGCAACGTGATTTTGTATTATAGGCACACCATTATTATTATTAATATTATTATTATTCTGTCCGTGAGGTTCATCGCTTAGTCTAATTGCACTGTTACTTTCTACAACTGCCTTCGTGCTGTCTTCGGATACACTTTCCGCAGCTCTCGACTCCTCGTACTTAGAGTTTGCCTTACCCTGATCATTTTGGTTAACAGTACTCTCTAATTTAACGCTAGAACTGTCCTTATCAGAGAAGTCTTTTGCTTGCTGATGTGCACATTGCAATAAGTTATTATCACTATTTATACTGCTGGTTATAGACGCTGTCACAACAGTCACTGTACCCGTCACTAGAGGACTGGGCATACTTTTGTCATTATTCGCTGTATCTAAACTAGCAACCAAATCACTATGTCCACCACCAGTTCTCGGAATTGTCGACGATTTTTCGCTAGACACATTCTTCGCGTCGTGTTCACTGGAGTTTGATATATTGCGATTCAACTGATTCTCAAAATAACTCGTTACAGACACTGGACTTAACCTTTGTGGGCCACTGGACTTGAGAAGTTCCGAATGGGAATTTGAACACATATCACTACTACTAGTTGAGGAAGGCACGTTCTTATTGGTGGTTGATAGGGAGGGTTCCCCCTGTATTACACTCTTCGCGCTGCTTTGTGTCACCGATTCGGTTGCCGATGCCGGCCTATGTAAAGGAGACTCCCCTTGGTTCGGCGATTTTTCCGATAGAGCATCCATAGACTCGATGCCGGAATCCTCGCCACCACCGCCACTACCAACTCTCTCGATATTCGCGTCAACGCCGATCCCAATCGGTACTGCTGTATTTTCAAGCAGCTTCTGTTTCACTTTTGCTTCGGTCACGTTTATCTCGCCGATGGGTAAAGTTGGTTTGTTCGCTGGTACGTCGACACTCTGCGATCTGGGATCTACCGAATTGCTGATTACCGAACTTGGCGTAGTCTTCAGCAAACTAATCCTTTGCGACGCGCTGTCCATCTTGCTCTCTACCGTTGGCTTGTCGACTTGCTTTTGAACATGATTTTGAACTGTCTTCTTATGACTAAAGTTCAGCTGCTCAACTGTTTTGTTGTGCCTGTTTATGATGGAATTTATCTCGCTCTTGGCAATCATATGATTTTTCAGCTTTTGACTCATGTTCTGACTTTTGACAGTGGCGATATAATTCTCCATGTCGGATTTACTCTTAACAGAGAGCACCCTTGCCACAGGTGGCTGAGAATTTTTTGTCACAGTCTCTATATGCACAGGTATCTTGGTCTCAGAATTGTTTGATGGATTTCTGGTATCGCCCTGTTGCATCGACGAATTTGTCGATTTTAATCCAGAATCACTCTCAAAAGACAAATTGGTGTTTGCTTTAATACTTGGTACCGTTGCAGAACTTTCAGGAGCTGTCTTCTGATTGTTAAAATGTGTGACTTCTGTATTTGGAGATTCTGTAACATATAAAAGTTAATTACTTAGAATGTAGCTTTGCAAATGGATATATAAATAATCTAATAATTTACAACAGATATTGCATATAATAAAATTAAAAATTAATGTTCACCTCCTAAATGCAGATCTTTTTCATCCATCAAACTTAACCGCCTTCTCTTGTCTTCTCTGGCTATTAAGTCTTTCTTCACGCCATTAAGCTCCGTTAATTTAGGAGCGACACTACTCAACGAATTACTCTTCTCAATAGCTGATTTACTGATGTCGCTATCGCTCGTTCGTCGAATTTCGCCAACTTTCTTGATTGGATTAAAATCACTTCCTGTTAAAAGTGAATCTGGCTTTCTTATTGTATGAGTTATATCGCCCTTAAAAGCGAGCTTTCTCCATTTCGCTTGATTATCTAAAATTCGACCACCCGACAGTAGATTTTGTTCTCGATGTAAACCATCTCCAGATTCCGATTTTTTCTTAGAATCCCTTCTCTTCGTTTTACCTGTAATATAATTATTATTCATAAATACTTGAGTAACTAGCAAACACACAATATTTGTGTAGCTACTATTGAGTAGAATTTCTTACCTCCTCCTATCTTATGTTCTTGCATATGATTCTGTGCATCGAGATCCACTTGAGTCTTCGTTAAAGCTTGTGGAGTATTTAAAGATTGATTCGCAATCGCAGATTTATGCTTCGAAGGAGACGGTATTCTACTATTCAGCGGTATGTCATCCATGTCACTGTTTTTACTCGAACTTGGTTTAATAGTGGTACCAGTTTGTAATCGTATAGCATCCACTGGTAGTTCTTGTTTTAAGGCATTGGATTTGGCTGCAGCGGCTTGCAATATGTTATTGCCGACTTTACAAATGGCATTGTTTATTGTGGAAGTAGACAAAGGTAATTTCGATGCAGACGAGGTGCCTATAATCATGTTTAATGATCTCTTCTGCAGCAACTTGTTCCCATCGATGCACTCCTTCATCTTCTTCAACTTACCTCTCCTCTTAATTGCATCACCCTCACTCTCTTTTAGAGACTTTTTAACTTTTTCTCTTTGTACTACTGAAGCGTTACGTCCTCTTAAAGAAATGTGTAACGGAGGCACTCGCAGCGGTTCGTCACCGGTCCCCGTACTCGGGACACCACCGGCAAACATTTTATTCACGGACTTGTCAGCTTTCCGCATGGGCGGTGTGTTCACGAAAGAAACGTCAACCTTATAAGCCGGTGTAACCGGCTCTGATTTTTCCAATTTTAATCGTAATTTGATTTTCTCTCCCGGCATCGGGCTATGCGCGGTATCCCTACTGGATTTTATTCTACTATGTTTCAAGCTTCCTTCGCTGGCGGTAGACTTTGCCGTTGTTTCGGAATCGGACTGATCCGTGTTTGTCGTCGTATCGTTTCTTCTTGAAAAATTGCTGTCCGCGTCGTCGTCGGAGAATATGGAGTTCGATCTGTCGTTCGACGGAGACGGAAAGGAAAAGAAATCGTCCTGATTATCCACTGCACTCTCTGGCTCTGAATCTGAACTTTCACTGGGCATTGGCTCTAAGTGTCCTGTCAGAGGATTGATCAGAAACTGTCGTATTTTCCCGGTTGAGGTGTACTCTGGCTCCGGTTCCGGCTCCGGAGCTTCCTCTTCCGGTTTCGGAGACTCGGAAGCCTCCGTCTTGTTGACAGACGGAGCAATGCTAGTAGTAGAATTATTTATACGAGAGCCACATTGAGGAAAGGCACCTGAAACCTGATTCGAGACTGACAGACGTGTGGTGTTGACTTGAGCACCTTGTGGAATAGAATTGCTTTGTGCGTTCCACGTGGTCCCATTAGCATTGCTCGTGGCAGGAGACTGATAATTTCTACTAAGGATATTCTGGCTCTGCCCGTAACGAAAATCAGAACTCGCGCTGGTATCCGTATTGATGTTCTTAACCTGATTGTGATGCAGCTGTTGTTGTACATTGAGACCCTGATTCTGCTGACTTAAATGCGTTTGTTGAGGTACCGGTTGCCTCGGATAAGGGGGTGGAGTTTGCTGACGTTGACTGTTTAAGTAACCTAGCCGTTGTTGCGTGACATTTAAGCCTACCGTCGAATATTGTATCAATTGTTGTTGCAGTTGCTGTTGCTGTTGCTGCAACATCGACTGATTGATGAGGGACGCAGTTTGCGATGCGTTTGTATTCTGCTGCTGGAGCAGAGTAGATTGCGCCACTCCTTGTGGAACTTGTTGATTTATTTGTGGCGACTGCGTAAGCTGCTGTTGTTGTTGCTGTTGTTGAATCAATAATTGTCGTTGCAATGGTGTTCTAATCTGCTGTCCATTCACCGAATGCCTGGCGGAGAGATTCTGTAATGGTGGTGTTCTGTGAGCCAAATCTTGCCTAATGGGAAACTTTTGCTGCGTTTGTACTTGATTGTGTAAAATTTGCTGCTGCTGCTGTTGCATTCCACCAGCCGACACTTGATGCACCGTTTGTGGTGGCATCATATTTTGCCCAGTGCCAGCACCGATCACGTTGACTGCAGTGTGTTGTTGCGACGGAAGTGTCGACGGTTGATTAACGTTGACAGTCACGAACGCCGATGATGTAGAAGTCTGAGGCAAATCGGAAATAGTCGGCGTCGTCGTCGTTGTCCCTAGGACCAAATCTTCACTTCTCATGGTATCCGAATTCGGTGGCGATTCGCTGGGCAACGAGAGATCTTTCCTCCTAACCGTAGGTTTCTTAGTGGGTCTCATGCGATTGGTAAGTCCAGGATTGTCGATAACAGCTGGCGGTAACATTTTTTGACCAGGTATAACGTTATTCGCATGCGAACCAGCATCATTTTGTAAAAGATTCACAAGTAATGGACTGGACAGGGCGACCTGATTCCCACTACCGTTCGAACTTCCTGCCAAATTGGTACTGTTGTTTGGTGACAGACTAGATGGTGTAGCAATCGTCGTGGGTTTGTACTGATTCGTTAACTGTCCAACAGTAACGACTGGTTGTGTTGTCGTGTGACCGGTCGTCAATGCCGTAACTGTCGCCAAATTTTCTTGAGATGGATATGGTGGTGGCGGTTGTGCATGATGTTTGAACTGCATCGTATTCTTGATAGTTGTAGACTGCGATTCGCGATTGTGTATTGCTTGGGCAGCGTGTGTCATACTGGCAAATGGGAAAGGACCGTTGTAGTTGTTTCTGGACGATGCACTAGGATTAATTACTTGCTGGTTTCCGGAAACGCCAGTGTTACCCGCTGACGTGGACTGCGCCGATTTCGCAAGAAACGGTGGAATAGGATCACAGTCTGTGGGCGCGACTACATTCGGAGAACGAAACTGAGGAGCTTTCTCTGATGATGTTCCTGAAAACACAAAGAAATTTATATAACATGTGTTATATACGTTTTTTTTTAGATTTTTTATAATTCGTAAGAACTTACCAGCTGCTATTATCTGAGCAACATTATGTAGCGTTGACGAGATGCTGGTAGCATTGCTGGGACCAGGCAAAGCCGTTGAAGGGTTACTGTCAGCAGCAGTTGTATTACTAGTAGCATCTCCTTGTGATTTTGCTCCACCATCTTGCGTAGTTCCAGAATGTAGCACAATTTCTTGCGCATCTCCACCGAAGCGACTGGCTATCCTTAAAGATATTACCTGCAAAAAATGTCTCATTTAATAATCATTCTTTTTTTCTTTACAGAAATTTTTTAAAAATGGTATTATTAAAATAACATACAATAATATACAATATATGTATATTTATAAATCTATAAACTCCAACCGGATATATAAATTACCTGATCTCCTTCGACTTGTACTGAGAGTATGCCAAGTTGTGTAAGTGTTGGAGAACCCTGAGCTGCTAACTCTCGAAGCCGTAAAGCAGCTTCTCTGGGTATTGAAAATGTTACTCTGACTGAATTCCATGGTTCTATTTTATTTACTCTCAGACCATCTCCTTTTTCTGTAAATTGTATATCGTTTGCTTATTAATAATCATTATATTTATAGAAAAAATATTAACATTAATAATTAATACTGTATGTATAATATGGAATTAAATTATTTACTTTTACAAAGTAAGGTATTGAGATGATCAACAATAATTTCAAACTTTCGAGGGAACTCGGGATCTCCAAGATCACCCTCACAGGTTACCACCGTCTCGATCAGATCACCATCACTATCTGCCGCCATGACTGTGAAATTCATTATTGATAATGTCTTAATAAAACTCCAAGCAAAAAATAAAATTTTATCTCTACAATAATGATAATGTTATTTTTTATATTCTTTGTTAAATTTTTTGTAATAATAATGATGAATGTTAATAATAGTAGTATAAAGATTAAATCTCAAAAGAGTTTAAAAAAAGTTTAAAAAAAAACTTATACATTATTAAATAAAAATTTAAGAAATGTTCATTTCATTGAAAAAAAAGAAGCCTATGTATTTTTTAATTTTTTTTTTAAATATAACTTCTAAGATAAATTATTCAAATTTAAAAAAATATATATAGTATTTACTAAAAATAATAATTAAATTTTAATAATCATCTAATATTTATTTAACATAACATAAAAAATTATAATTACAGAAATTATGAATAATATTTATACAACAATAAAATACGTACCAACCACAAATCACATAACTACCCAGAGAGTGTAGAAACGCCTCGGGGTATTGCTCTAATATGTGTGTGATGACGAGATGTCGTGTGTCAGTTGTACACCGACAGCCCCAAATCACACCAGTTCTACTAATCTTGTTTACTGTCAAACAAATAAGAGATTTGAATAATTAGACCACACAGAGAACAAATATTATTAAATTATGTTGTTACTTAACACTATATGTGTAAATAAATTAATATCAGTGAATAACATTGCATTTCATGCAGTTATGTTAACAAAATATATGTGATAATTTGCGCAATAATGACAATAATTTACATATGAAAGTCTTACAATATGTATGTATTCAAACATATTAATAGGTCTGTTTTCTACAACTAAACTGTACACGAGTGTACACTTTTAGAACTTAAAGTGAAATAAGTATGTTTGATTTAGTAAAATTATGTGAGAAAGAAAATTCTAGATAGTCATACGACAAATGTAATGTTAGTCTCATATAAGTAAAAAAAAGATCTATATTTTTATAAAGTAGTAGTACACCTCGCGCGCGCGCGCGCGCGCACGCACGCACGCACGCACGCACGCACGCACGCGCACGCGCGCGTGCGCACACACACACACACAAAAGGAATCTGGCAGATACACTTGTATCTCAAGATAAAGACACTATAAAAGTAAAAAATCCAATTAGATACATATAAATATGTCAAATATATAAAGTAAATTAAAAATAATGCAAAATCTCTATTTTTTCGATTGGTATTTATGGCAGATATAGGTCTAGGTTTTTTATAGTTAAACTAGTGTATACTTTTGTACTCAAATAGATTTAAAATTGGTTTGACAACTTGGTGACAGCGAGAAGTTCTACTACAGCCTAGCAATAAAAAACAAACCTCATCCTCATGACAGATGAAAAGAAAAAAAAATTCTTTGGCACATATCATATGGCCAGTATATACATCATACAACACACACACACACACACACACACACACACACACGCGCGCGCGCGCGCGCATACCCACACCCACCCACTCGCTCTCACACACGCACACAGGCGCGCGCGCGCGCACGGCATACACCATACATACACATCTATACAATATCATTAGTTTTAATATTTAAATAACAATTAAATGATATTTCGCTTTACGATTTCAGTTTTAAATAAATTTCAGAAACCAAATGCGGGGGGAGAGGAGGGAGTTTCCAGACGAAGATTATGTATCAAGCAGAGATAATTAATTCAATGACAAAATGAGAGGAAAGAGAGTTGCCGTCGATCGGGAAAAGTTGTATTATTCGCCGTAGAATCGATAGGAAGTTGGCCGCGCGAGAACGGCGAGAAAATGACAAAAACACACACGGACACATATACACACAGACACAACACAGATACACACACATACATACACACGTATACGGGCGCATAAACAAAAAGTGAGGCCCGCTAGGCTACAAGTTACTAGGTTATAATTCGTGCTCGATTTCCGGAAGGCACGGACACGGGCACGGACGATTACCGCGGGGAGCGAGGTCCGCGTCGAGCGCCCGGCCCAGCGGCGCGGTCGTCCAGGTCGTCCTGGCGGTCGTTACGCGCGCCACAGGCCGAGGTACGACCCCGCGAGGACGTGGTCCGTCTAAGCCGTACGTGTGTACGGGGCAATTAAAATCCTCTGGTGCACGAGCGGCCGCGGGGGCACCGTGCGCGCGAGCAACGTCGCGAAATAGGTTATAGAGCGTATTTTTTCGACTGGGCGCGAAACGCGGACGGGCGGATCGACGGGGATCGACGGTTACGCGACGCGGGACGCACGTCCTGACGTTTGCCGTAATGATTTTCGACGAAATACGGCATCCAGACCGTCGGAACATCGGGGGGCCACCATTTTGTCCGTCGGGGGAGGTGTACGTGAAGTGGGCTCAAGCATGCTCAAGATAGCCCGTCAAAAGTCGGGGGAATTATTTCCCTTCCTGGGGCCCCACGTCTTCGAACGTGGACATAATCGCATGACGGATGACACGCGCCCGGGCACGGAGAACGTATCCGCGCCCGCCGACGGCCGCGGCTCGGCCAGCGAGCCTCACTCCAGTCGTCGCGCAGCGCCGATTTGATACCGTATGAACACAGGAAAATTTCAACGTTACCCCATTTCTTTCCGACACTGTCCGGGATTTCACGCGTCCGTACAGCACGGAGGCACACCGCCCGGGCACTGGTCTTAACCTAAAACACACGGCGCGGGCCCTACTTCACACTCGGCACACAGCGCGCGGCAGGGATCGCGAAAAAACTCGACATAATCGCTAATATAAAGAGACAAGTCATAAAACGCCATGAACAATAACAAGGTGCCGCCATTTGCAATGCGAGCAACTGACATGCGCAAATCAATCGCGCGGAGCATGCTGGGTACTTTCCGGACAGGGCGCCATCTTGGCCAAGATGTATATACATGTCCCCTAACCTCGAATCCTCGTCTCGCTACTCGCGTCGTCGCGTCCCGATATTCCCGATAACGACGCTCGCGACGCTCCGTCGCTTCCGAATTCTGGATATCTTGCGTTCTCTTCTACTAGAGACGCGAGACGTCATCGGGAGCCTCGTTTACTACTTTTGCTATATCAATACTTCTTTCCATGCGATATTTGCGCGTATCGAGCGCGCAAAAATCATACCTTTTACATTAATTAGATAAAAAAAAATGTTTAAACCATCAAGGCTGTTACAAAGCTGCAATTTAAATTGAATGATAAATTTGAATACTGAATATGTATCGCTACGCGTAGCCAAGTCAGAAAATAGATACATAAATGTTACGAGAAAAATTGCAATTGCTCATTAAATACAAATACAAAACCAATTGTGTAATCGACAAGACGATCTTCGACACAAAAACATATATTTTTTACATCAGTTATTTTATGCAACAAATATGGACAATCTGGAATACAAATTTAACGATTAACTAAATCGATTATCGGAGATCAATGTGCAATCAATAAGAAACTTAGTATACTTAATACTATGTTGAATTTATTTATTATATATATAGATATAATATATAATCTCGAAAAAGACTATCTTATTTTCGCTCTTTCAAGCTTTTCTTCTATCATTTGTATACATAAATTTATTTCTTTTGAGGAATATAGGACTGCATGAGACCAGCTTCATTCATTATCTTTAGCTGTTTCTCTGCATCGTAGGTTCTGCAAAACAAAATTACAAATTTATTTATGTCCATTTCTATCAATGTAAACTAACTTTAATCTCGAATCAACTAATTCTTCATCTAATTCTTAGAATTAAAAAAAAAATAAAGAATTAGTTGAACCGAAAAATTAAAGTTAATCTTTATTAGCAATAATCAACCCGCTTCTATTAATGTAAATTAATTTAGTTTCATTTTTTGTTTCATTTTTTTTTAGTTCTAAGAATTAGATCAAGTTCTATCAATGTAAGATTGACATTATTTCAGTTTAATTTACTGTTTATTTTTTTCTAATTCTTAGAATCAGAAAAAGATAAAGAAAAAAATTAAACTAATTAAAGTTAATTTCCATTAGTAGAAATGAATATTAGACTATTATATAATATGAATTAATATATAATATAATTAATACAAAATAATTATAAAAATATATAGCTAGAAAAAGTAAATTAATCTAAAATTAACCTTAATCTCAGATTGATTTACTTTCTATTCTTTTCTTAGAACTAAAAGCTAAAAAGTAAGTTAAACCAAGATTAAAGTTAATCTACATTGGTAGAAGTGAGAGACTTTAGAGACTTTAAGTATAAAGTGAAGATTATATATAGATGCAATAGTCGTGACATTAGAATGAGACTAGAATAAGTAATGGCGGTATTTTATAAAAGACATTTGTACATACTTGTAAAATTCGGCGTATCTATGTTTTCTCTTATCAGTAACAAGAATCTTATATGCCAGTCCCGCACTAATGCTAATTACCAACATTGATACAAGATTCTTTTTGATCTGTGCTGTGAGGAGACCACGAAGTTGTGGTTTTGCTATTGGAGTAGACATCTGAAATCCACAAAATTGTTATTATAAAACTTCTGTTTTATTCATCCATTTATAAGTAAATGCTATTAATGGGAATTTTTAATTAGATAGTTTGATTTTTAGATTTAAAGACAAATATTTATGATAAATTTGATCATTTGCACTACTAGATTTAATATATATTAAAGGCTGCTTTATATAAAATATCTAAATGCAGTAGCATAATACAATAATTTTAATTAAAAATAAATAAAATAATATATGTATATTCTGTTAAATAATACGATAATATTATTGTCACGATAATATTATTGAGTATTTAAGCATTTAAAATATTTATGTGCTTTCGCATTTAATTTTGCTGATTTCATGACTTTAGTATTAATTTAATAATTTTTTATTTAAACCCTGATTTTATGACAGCTGATAAACGTATAAAAAAAAAAGCTGATAAACGTTTGCTCCCAAGTAATCTATTTCGGGAAATTTAATGGCATAATTTTCGACAACTTTGTTATAGTCTTGACATATAAATTATTTATTATTTAAATAATTTTTTATTTAAACCCTGATTTTATGATAGCTTTAGTACTAATTTAATGTAATGTACACGACTGAATCGTTATTATTTAAATCTAATAATGATTCAGTCACTTGCATTACATTAAATTAATACTAAAGCTATTATAAAATCAGGGTTTAAATAAAAAATTATTTAAATGATAAGATTTAAATGATAAATAATTTAGATGTCAAGACTATAACAAAGTTGTCGAAAATCATGCCATTAAATTTCCCGAAATAGGTTACTTGGGAGCAAACGTTTATCAACTTTTTTTTATACGAATTTACATGAGAGATGATTTTCGATTCTCGGAGATAATTGAAGTATCTCCGAGGCTCACAGGAACGTATACAAATGTCAGTCATGCATCTGTGATAGAAATATAGAGGTTTATACGTGATCTAATCAACATAGGATTTTATGATGCACAAGATATATACATTATATAACGTTTCATTACATATACTTAGCGACTTATTTTTTTTTTTAGAGGACTACTTTGCATGAATCACAGGACAAAGCAACTTTATTGGGAGAATATATCTTGCCTTGAAAGCTCTTGTTCGTATCTGTTGCTGTCAAGCTAGACGTAATAAAGAATATCGTGAAAATTTAGACAGATATCGACCATCAGCTACAATACTCGATAAAACAACGTCGATTCGTTCGAATGAGGCCTCTTGGATCTGTTTTTAGAACGCGAACTGAAATCTTTAGGCGAAGTACGCATCGAAACATCGATTGACGATTTCCGGGAAAGCTCTGCGTTCATTGGACATCGCATGCGTCTCTCTGTTTTGTATCTATTCCTTTTCATTACGTTTCCTTTGCGGCCTTTTTGCGTTGGAAATAAAATTAAACTATAATGATATATGATGATTGCTATAGAGAAAAAGAAAAGAATAAAAGATGAACTTAAGAAACAAGTCTGTAGCTTTTTCTTGTAGATTAAAATATCTTCTATAAATAATGTATATTAGTAATTTCCTTGACAATTTATTGGCGATTGATTGTAAACGTTGTGAATATATTGGGTTAATATTGTGCTGATAAATATATTGTTAGGGTTTGTTTAAAGTATTCAAAAAAAAAAAAAAATTCAGATTTCTCTCTAAGGGCAACTTTGGTAATCAAATTTTGATTTAATTTGATCAGAATTGTCGAAGATAAGATATCAATATATAGTCTCAAATAACACAGAGAGTGAGAAAAATTCTTTTTCTGGAAAGTTCTAAAAAAAATTCCTTTTGCATCTGAAAATGAACTCAGAATTGATGACATACAATTGAATTCTTTTTTAATTCTCTGTGCATCTAGTTGAGGTTTGAACTCTTAATCTTTTTAATATAAATTTAATAGTTTTAGTCGTGTTATTAATTAATTAATATAATATATAATATTAATTAAAAATAGATTAATTTGAGTTTGGTCCAAGTCATTCTAATTTAATTAGTGATTATAATATTGATAGAATTACATTAAAACAAAATTTCTAGCAACAAATAATCTCTGTATAACTATCATATGATAAACAATTTAAAGAATTAATATTTCTATTCATGTTAACCAAATAATACAAGTATACTTGATAAGTTAATCAGGCTGATTGTAGTTTGGTCTGGTTGCCTCCATTAATCAGTCAAACTCTAAGATAAAAAATGAGGAATGTCGAGAAAGAAAGAAAGAAAGAAAGAAAGAAAGAAAGAAAGAACGAATAAAAAGAGAGAGAGAGAGAGCGAGAGAGAGATAAGGAGGGGGAGAGAGAGAGAGAGAGAGAGAGTGGAGTTGCCATTGGTGAAGTCTGGACAAATCAAGCGACGCGTTGCGTTTGCGTCTCGGTTATTCTGGGAATTGGATGAAATTCTCGAGAATTCGTTGAGGGGATTTCGATGAGCTACAATGAGGGGGAGGTTCTCTCATTGTCCGATGTGACAGTTTCGAAGTTTTTGTCATGACTTTTCGTCCTCGCGAATGATGCTCGGCGGATTACGTTTTCGTTGAAAGTCAATGCGTGGTAATACGCGTGTAATGGCAGCGTTGCATTGCGATGCGCAGAAGAGACAGCTGATTAATGTGATGGTCTGAGAACTCGCGTCCTCGCGTCCTTGCCGTCCTTGGTTCCTACGTACATCTGTACTCACTTTGCACTTGTGAGACCTACATAACGCACGTAGACACGCTGGATCGAGCAAACGGTCAGTCGACAAGCTAAAAGGACGATTCCTTTTTTACTCAGTGGTGTTATTTTCCCTGAAAAGTGTGTGTCATTGTTTAAAGTACATTGTCTCGTCCGGGACAAGTCTAGATTACGATATCTGGGAATCGATATCGCTTTCGCTCGAATTTGTCCCGCGGAGGACAGATATTTTGCTTAATTAACGTATGTATTGCACACACGAATGGTATAATTGATGTGATTGACTTAATTAAAGTGAATTATTCCGTGCATGACTAATTTGCTTTATTTGCCAAGTTGCACAGATGTTATGTATTCCTCATTTCATTTTCCAAATGTTAATTAAAATCGTTCCCTAATGATTCTTTGAGGTGAATTTAAAAAGATCTCTACTTTACACAAATTGTGTAATTTCTAAAAATATTGGGAAGTTTTATTTGTCATTTGCATATTAATTGGAATGTCTGGTCAGAACAATACCTGATAAATTATTTGCATTTCAATACAGTTTTCTAGAGGGCTGCACTGAAGCAGTCTGTATCTACCGATCATGGAACAGGTGATCGCATTGAGTACACAAAATCCATTATCATTACTGGTTAAATTTGGTATGATGGCCTGGAACAACAGCTGTGGAAACGATAACTGTTCTGGCCATGGGGAATGCCATAATGGGACCTGTCTATGCGAGGTATTACTATTATTGGCTATTATCAAATTATTCTGAGATAATAACATTTTTTAATTATTTCATTTCAGATTCAGTTTGACGGACCAGAATGCCATATTCCAAATCTGAGTTATTACATTGCATTTGCATCGATTTTTTTCTTACTGGCTTTCATCTGTTTGATACAACTTGTCATGTGCATCATTGCTGAATGGCAAAGAATGAAGGCACCGTCATTTCTGAGAGCATGCAGAGTCACCACTCAAAAAGTGTTGTACTTTGTAGTTTTTCTTGCATCAATCATACGAGGAGCATATTTTACCTCACCTGTATGTAAACAAGTATTTTGTTTGAAAATATTTTTCATTTATTTTAATTACATGCTCTCAATTTTTTATAGACTGCTTTCAAGGAAGGTTGGTCTAGGAGTTTGCTATCAGCATATTATCCATTGCTCTTGAGTGGATCTTCGTTGCTTGTTTGTTTCTGGGCTGAAGTGTTTCATCTAAGAGATATTCGTTGGGACAAACCTCAATTTTTGTCAAAATCTTTTCTGGCCTTTGTTGTGTTCAATATATTAACATATTCCCTCTTATTTGCGGAATTCATCACGGCTCGGACTTATTCACAAGTAGATCGAGTATGTATCAGAAAAATGAAAAATATATAAATGTAACAGTAATATAATATATGTGTATTAATATTTACTACATTTTACTAATTTGCATGTGTGTGTTAGTGTATATATATATATATATATATATAATAAAATTCTTTTGCTTTTTTCTAGAGCTTTTATACACATGTATTCAACGGCTGTTACGCAGTGCTTCTGTTCATTGTAGTGGTTTTCTTCTTGATATATGGAGTGGAAGTGTTTTTCAAAGTACGCTACTTTTAAATTATGATACTCTTATTA
Source organism: Acromyrmex echinatior (assembly GCF_024713525.1). Taxonomy (NCBI): domain Eukaryota; kingdom Metazoa; phylum Arthropoda; class Insecta; order Hymenoptera; family Formicidae; genus Acromyrmex; species Acromyrmex echinatior. The sequence continues at coordinate 5,093,410 of NC_141870.1, forward strand.
TAGCACATTTGCATTGTAGAGTTATCTCATGATATTTTTTTATTAGGTTCGTGGTGGATTCTTGAATGAATGTCAAGTTGCTTCTATTGCAACAAATAAACGTGTAGCTGATACAACAAAGGTCCACACTGAGGATCAAGTAACAGCAAAGTTATTTGATCCAGGTCCATCTACATCCACAGCAGAGCCTGTGCATATGCAACAAGTGAATACGTCTCAATTACATCAGTCAAGATTTGGATTACTCTCTCAAGCATTTATGTTGTTTATAGTAGTTGGTTTTCTGTTCAGTGAAACTCTCAGTGAGTTTTGGAAAACAAAGTAAGGAAATAAAAGAACAAATATAAGTTACATAGCGAATTACAATATTTACAATTCAGAATTTTTGAATTTGTTCTAAATATTCTTATTCTAGGGTACCGTTGTATAGCAGGAATTGGCATGATATTGTATTTCGTGTTATTGAAGTTGGTGTAGCACTGTGGTTCCCTTGTGTTCTATGGAATTGTATGAGGTATGCATTCATACGTTTTATGTATTCTACATGAAAACATATGTATCCTATAAAATTTATTTTATAATATACTCTTCTACCATTTTCGTTTCAGTCCAGAGCAATTGTGGATTTTAAATCCAAAGCGCATATTAAAGAAACTAGATTTGGACCAAGGAAAATATATAAAAGAAATCGAATTACAAGAAAAAGGCGCATCTCAAGACACCGCATTTCTTTCTGCAGATGCAGCATCAATTAATAGCAAAGATTGTTGGATTTGTTACGATAATGAGAGACAGGATGCTGGTCCATTGATACAACCATGCCAATGTAGAGGTGATGTAAGCGCTGTACATCATGATTGTTTGCGTCGTTGGCTCGTTGAGGTAAAATAGTTACAATTTCTCATATATTGTTTGTTTTCAATACAACGAACTTTCTCAGTTATGATTCTTTCTTCTTTCAGAGCTCTGTAAATGCGGACAGTCTCGTTTGTAAAGTTTGTAACACGAAATATAATGTTGAACATGCCAGTCGATTGGACTGGCAAAACAGTTTGACTCCACGCCATTGTCTGCAAACTATCGCCATTGTTACTACGATGTGTGCATCTTCTGCTGCTGCCTGGACAGTTATTCAACTTGTAGAAGGGCCCATTATCAGAATGCTTGCAGCTGGAAGTGCACTGTTAATTATATACGTCTGCATAAGGTGAGTAAATGTTGATTTTTGTGAAAGTTAAATATTAATACATTCAATCTATACAATTGAAATTATTTGTTCTAGATTCTTGAGCGTGAATACCGTTGTAGCGTATCAACGAGCCAAAATCTCATCGTTAAATATTGTTAACAGTGATAGTGAGAGTAATGTAACTACAATTGCACAAGTAACTACAATTAGTCATACAATTTCGGTGGACGTAACGAAATCGGATATGGCTATGATATAATCTATTACTTGCCATCAGCCATTGCATAATGCTGAGTTCACACTGAGCCCATGCTATGTACGCTACATATGGTATGTATATTATGTATGCTATGTTCGCTACACTGATCATATCGAAAATTATGTTTTGGATGAACATTTTTATTGATGATAAATTTAATCAGAAAAATTGAAATTCAATAAACAAAGGCCCAAGTTGAGCTTATAAAAGATATATAAATATATTCTAATAACTTTGAAAGTTATCTATATATTAATCGGTATAAATTTCAACTTAACTCTTCATCAGCTGCATTAAAACAATATAAAATCATCAATTTTCTAAGAGTTACATCAAAAGTTACAAGAAATCTATAATTAACCGATGTTGATAATCGATGTGTGTGTATCTTGTTTAATTATCCAATCTGACTTCTTACTACTTCTGTAGACATTATTCATGCTTGAATAGTCGTTAGGTATTAAAATAGACTCAACCCCAGATTTAAATCAAATTCTTTTATTAATAAATCGACCTGATTTATTTTTTGGTCAATATTAAGAAATCTGTAGTATAAATCGTTGTATATTTACTTATTTCTATTAAATCTAGATTAAATCTAGATTTAATCAATTTTAAAAACTAATTAATTTACTATTCCTAATACACTAATTTTAAAAATAGTGTATATATTCAAACAATAAAAAGGTTAAAAAGGGGCTCGTAAACCGGTTAATTAAGATGTATATTTACTTTTAATATGGAATAATTTTAATATTAAAATACAAAAAATATATACAGATTAAAAAAGATTACAAAAACATACATCTTCGTTAATTCATTATATTTAACTATTTTTCACAAATAAGATTATCGGTTACATTTCGTTCTCGTATCTCGAAGCGCTAGCAAAGGAAGTTTAGAAAGAATCGGATACTTAGACACACAAGCCTTTTATTTTAATTTTAATTTTCTCAAAAATTAACGTAATGAAACTGTAATCAAACTTTTTTCTTATGTCGATGTAGCTTTACTTATATTGAGTTTCCATCTAATTTCTTGACTGATTCTACGACCTATTCTGTATTTTAAAATTTGACTCAGTCCACGTCTACATGACAACGATTCATGGACTTTCATTTACATTCTGCCTTAACGAACATAAGGAGAAAATTATCGTCTATAAAATGGTGATTTGTGTTCAGTATCTTAATATTATTTTGATTCGCGTTTATATGAATTAACTCTTTATGATGGCTGAAGATCGCTAAGTAAGTCAAAATATCCCATCTTTTTTTCTATTTGAATATTAAAAGATTTAATAAATATACATCTTAATTTTGCTCATTTACTTTTCTTCACAAGCTTTTTTTCACCTTTTTATTATAATTTTACTCATTAAATAATTAATAATGGATTTTTTAAAATCAATTTTATTAGTTATTCATTAATAAAATTAGTTAGAATTTCAATAGTAAATTAATCAGTTTAAAATAAAATAATTTACTCCAATTTTTAATGAAAGAATTAGTTTTATTTCAAACATTAAATTGTCAATTGTAATTTAGTCATATTAATCAATATCGAGCACATATAAGTTAAATAAAATTATAATAATTACATATGAAAAACAGTGTAATAATTGCTATTATCAACTAACTTGACAATTAAATTATGACAATTAACTTGTCAATTTAAAATTATTATTATTATATTCTTTTATTTCACAAATAAATAATATCAAGTAATATTAGGATCTAAGGTTGCCATTTCCTCTTTTGTAACTAATAGGTTTCATATCGTTATCTAATGCATTATCTTTCTTACTTAGAATCTTTCTTCTTTGTTGATAATCATATAGAAATAATAAAGTCAAATCCAATGAATTCACAATTCTTAATTCTATTAATTTATATGATGACAAATTCAATGTCAAATGAAATAAAAATGTAATGAAAGATGAAAAATAAAGACAGAAGGAAGATTCTAAGTAAGAAAAAAAATATATTAGATAACGATATAGAACTTATTAGTTAATTTTTAGAGGAGGAGATAACAACCTTCCTAATATTATTTGATATTAATTATAGATTTCTTATAACTTGATGTAATTTATAATTAGCAATTTTATATTCTATATCAAGATTCTATACTAAGACTGTTGAAGGAATTTTATATTGACTATTGATTTTTTTGTAGGACTTAACAAGATTCGATATCGACCGAGAGTTTGATTATTGAGATTTTATATACGACGGACTTTGCAATAAGATTTATTTTTGATCTTACTGTGCATGCCCGTACGTGGTAATGTTTTAAAAAAAAAATCGAGAATCAAACACTCATCGTCGCGAACATAGCGTATGTATGTGCAGTCGTTTACTAAAAGATTGCATCATTTTTTTTCGATTGTTTTTTGAAATGTAGCCTGTTCATCGAGCGATTGATTCTTATTTACGAATTTAACCATTTACGTTCAACCGCTCTACAAGCAAGGAGGAGGTCGAAAAAAAAGTGTTGTAATCTTTTAATAAACGACTGTACATCATCGTACGCAATTTCGATATGGCCAGTCACATTAACTATTAGAGCTCGGACAGAGACAAGTGACTCTGATGCGATAAATATAAGCGGCGACCTATTCACACACATGCTTCATGCTTGTGTGCGAATAAGTCGATGCTTGTTTATCGGTCCACAAAGTCACTTGTCCATCTGAGCCCTTTGGACTGTGTTCTAAAGGGCTTAGTACCAAACCACTACCAAAAATTTATAGTTTACATTACCTGCATTAAAATTTTCAGTTTTGGCAGTAAATCTTGGAACATAGCCAAAGAAAGCTATTTTTTGAAAATGTAGTGAACATAACGTATGTAATGTACGATGTGGCTTCAGCCATAAAACTCGTTCGCACGATATGATCATTTGCCGTATCAATTTTTTTTTTGCCGTGCTGTACAGTGGCAATACATTTTATATATGCGATTTGGTAAAACAAATTGGTCATCAGTGACACATATATTGTAATGGACGCGTTCAGACAATACGGTTTTTCTACCAAATACCGATTCGACTTTTTTACTGTAGAATGCAACACCCCAGTCAGCTGTTTAACGAAACATTTTAGCTAATCCGCGATGTACAATTTTGTACTTGTCTACAGAGAATGGAAGTGTAATAATTATAACGTTATTTTTTATAATAACGATTTGATAATAATATTGCCATTTTTTTATAACTAATGATAACTAACTAAGGTTGCGCTAAAGTTGGGAAAGGGGCGATAAATATTAAGGTTGCGCTAAAGTTACTTTATATTTTCCCACTTCTGTCTAATCCTCCCCTTAAATTATGCAGACTTCTACTTTCTTATTTTAAATAATTTAAATCCATCAACCTTTCTGCATAAAAACGCGCTTGTTATTGTTCACAACGCACAAACGCCTACTTATCTTTCTGCCACTTAGAATACTCTTTTTAGGGCGCGGTCCAATTTATACTCATAATAGTAATTGTATTATACTGTGCACCTTGGTCCATGTTACATTATCTCAACATTTTTGGAAAATATGGCTTTAAACGAGCATCAGTATTCAAACTCGCTTTTGTGCATTCTTTTGAAAGATCTGACCGTATTGATTTCTAAAGGCTTGTTCCTAGAGGTAGGTGCCATTGTTTCGGGTGTCACTTCGATTATATTTTTGAAAAGCGTAGTGAATGTGCATTTGCATTTCTCAATTCATAGTTCCTTCATTCGTGTGGACGCACGTCCGTGTGGTGTCGAAGTCGTGGGCGTCCAGTGTCTGAAGGGGCGCTTTGCTTTTCGTTTCGATTGCATTATCCTTTTGTCATGTCTGTCCGGTTCAAGGTGGCCGGTGCATTGCATTTATATTATATGAATTATTATTAATTTATTAATTTCGAAGACCAGTGGCCCAGTATCAGTCTGTTAGGCTGCAGGGCCAATAAAACAAGAAATCATGCTCACAACGCTTATGAGCATTATTTGTCTTTGTTTAACATTTGACAAGGATGAAATGATTTTTAAGCGTTGTGAGCGTGAATCAGACCGTGGACTTAAAATATTTTAAAACTGACTGATTTATGACCAGATCCTAGTCGACATTGCGAGTGCTTTTTAAAAAGAAGAAGTAGAAGAGAAAATTACTTTGAAAAGTAGCTTGTCATTATTATTTACTGAAAAAAAGTAATTTGTTGTAAACTGACGCGTTACTTCATTCAAGTAACGAGTAAAAATAATTCAAATAACTTAGTTTTTTCAGTAATAAGTAACTTTTCCAACTCTGGTATTATCGTTACTGTCATGAAAATTCATAAATTCATCATTCTATATCGTTATTATAACAAAGTAACGATAAAAAACGACATTACAAATAATTCCATTTTCTTCTTATAGACTATTACGCGATAAAAAATAAATATAGAATTTTCAATGAGTTTAATAGAAGAAAGGTCTGCGAGGTGAGAAGGGATGAAATGTTGGACATTTATAAAGATAAAAATATAACGAAATCTGCACGGAGATATAGATATTGACATTCGGAAATAATTTTAATTTATCTCTTCTCAGTTGACACATAAGTGTTCGATACAATCCCAAACTAAATCTCTAACTCACAATTGTATGTATCCAATATTTTCTATTAATTGTTTTATATCGAGAGTATAAATAAGAAATATATTCACATCCATTTACGAAAAAGTTGATAGAATAGTGGAAGAAAACTTGATTGTATGGGAGAATGGACGTATGATAAGATTACCGTATGTCTGAACGTGGCATCAAACTCTGACTGATTTGCACTTGATTCGGTGAAATTATCGATATAGTCAAAAATTGTATCGTGTGTAAACGAATTCTAACAAATACAAGTATCTTTTTACTTGAAATAAAAGATTTAAGATAGAAAAAAATAGAATAACGCGGATATGTACGCTTTTCAAGCGTATGTAACAAATGTAATGTACAAAACAACGATGGTGGAGATACAGTACGTTTCTACTCTCAAGGAAAGGATCAGAAATAGATTTCTGATTTCATTGAAACTTGACAGGAATTTATGGAGTGTGTGTTTCTCTGAATATAATTATATCCCTATTTTTGGAAGTAGATAGTTACCATTTCCGAAATATTTCAATATTAAATTTAATTCATTAGAGTTTATACTTGAATTCAGGGTCCTAAAAAAACATTCGTGTTTTATTTGTTTTCCACAAAACTTCCAGCCTAAGATTTCATTGAAATCGATATGGACAGCTTCTGAACCTTTCTTATCAGAATTTTTATATGCTTATAAAATAACAAAGTTACTTTATAGAGCGTGAAAGAAGAAACTGAGAAGAGATATACTGTATTTACATTTTCACGATAGGTTTAGAACAGTTGCCAAACTTCCATATTTTACTTCTGATTATTTCATTGTATGACACTCATGTATTCATGTTTTCATGATTTATATCGTATGTAACATACATATAATTTATATATTTACATAACAAAACGAACGAGGTATGTTGAAACTTCAGTTACTTTATTCTATTGAAAATATTGCATTAATAATACATTGTATTTCTATTCATATGTAAACGGTAAAAATTTGAATATCTCAAGTATTTCAAAATTGCTGTGAGAAAAGCAATTACAAAAAATATATCAATAATGTAAGCTATTTAAAAAGATAATATAATTTTTTTAAACATAGATATAATTTCAATTTGGTGCAATTTACCATTAGTATTTATAATTACGTTAATTTAATAATTTGCTAGCAAGTATATTGAATATTTAAAAGGAATGTTATATAAAAATATAACATAGTTACATATGTATAGACTATTAAGATATGTAGAAGACAGATTCCTCAATAACTATACTAATAAGAAAAAGATTGTGTGGTATATTGTATTCTTCATAAATTGCTTTAATAATTGCTAGTTTTTCATTATTTTCGATATCAAAAAGCGTAGTAGATTAAGTAAATCTTTATCTGTATCATCTCGATAATAATTCATGAAAAAAGAAATTCATTATAGATTGTATTAATCATGTATTAAGATATTATGATTAAGAAAACTAGTTAAAATGCAATAGCTACGGTAATATTGTATAAATCATCGTGAACAATTACATTAATAATTTGACTGTTAAAAGTACATAGAGATTACGAATATCTTTTTATAAAGTGCTAAAATTTATATTATTTCTGGAAATAATCGTGTGTGTGTGTGTGTGTGTATATGTATGTATGTATATATATATATATATATATATATATATGTGTATATATATATATATATATATATATCATAATTTATATATGTATATAAAAAGTTTTGAGTGTCATAAGGATTATTTCCTTTATGATGTTTTGTATAAAAAAAATAATATACATTACGTATTATGCAATAATGCGTTATATTTAATATAATTCGGAAATTATCATGTATATGATAGTGTTTCTTTAATGCTTTAATCTTAATAATTATTCAATTGTAGAAAGTAATGCATTAGTAATTCAATAACGATTAAAGATTCCACACATATTAGATTTTAGTGAACAAGAATTGATCTTAATTGTATTTGACAGTAAATTGTATCGTAAAATGAAATTTTTAAAAGCTCAAAAAGTATAAAATAAACATAATATCATGTTACACCTACATCTTAATAAAATTAAAACAGGAAACTGTATAACAATAGTATGCTTATTTAATAATAAATAAACTAGTAAAATTTATGTTAATATATATGTTATAACACATATTAAAATTTACTTATTGCAACTTTGGTTAAAAATTATTCAGTTATTATTTTTATATAATAAAAGTATTTTAATTCCATGGAAATGATAAGATTTTCTTAATTTAACAAATAAATAATTGATTTTAGTTTCTTATTATGTGAATAAACCCTAGAAATGCTTATGCTAGGTAATAAATGTCTTCATAATATCAATGTTTATGAGTATTAAGTTTTACAAATATATATCGAAAACGTATTAAACAACAATAGTAATAAGCTGTGATAATATGTAATATAAGATGTTCATATATTAATGGCTACATAATAAAATAAATTATAACACAAAATTGAGTCTTGTTTCTTTGAACACATAACGCATTAAATAATTAAAATATGTATTAATTATTAGAAATCTTGGAAAAGCGGACATGTAACTGGGTATTTTATTTGTAGGAATGATTCATAGATATTTTTTTATTATAGTTATATTTTTTAAGACAATTACTTAAATATATATGAGAAATACATGTTACCAATTAAATCGAATATTGTACTCGTTACTGTAATTATAGATATACAAATACAACAACTTAAAATACGGTTTTATTATAATCTACTAATTATAGAATTTGTATCTCCTCGTCAAAGTTTGCTTTGACTGTGCATAATATTACCTGTTACCATGTTGGTAAGTGAAATATTGTTGCATTTTCTCTTCTTCGAATTTAAGTTGAATATTATTGGATAAGTGATAAATGCAATGTGTGTTGTTCAACCTACGCTGAAACATTACCATAATATATTAAGGCTAAATATAATTAGAAAAAATCCAAAAAAATCGGATATTCTAAAATAAATTTCTATTGAATTTTTATAACGAGCAAGTTAGAAGTATGTATTCAGACATCGATTTACATATTCATTACATCTTAATAAAAAACATAAAATATTTTTCTATAATATAATTAGCGATACGGTTACCTGCAATTCCAGCAATTGCTTCTGAAGCAAAGTATTTCACATCTACGTCGCTGTCAGTATTGAGTTTATCGAGGATAGGTTTGACTTGTGTTTGAACTGCTGAGGGTTCGAGGAAAGGTCCAATTCGCTGTAGAGTCTTAGCAACATTAAATCTTACATTTGCAACATTATCAGTAGCCATTGTTAATACAGTTGGGAGCATCACCTTTGTCGTTATTTCTGGACCACATACCTCAGCCAAAACCTATTACAAAAATTAAATAGATTCATATACAGGGTTGGCCATATTCGACGGAAAGATGTTTTTTTTTCAATCATGGGAAAGAGATGTTAGATCGAGTAACGACGTTTCCCATGATTGAAAAAAAAAACATCTTTCCGTCGAATATGGCCAATCCTGTATTAGAATAAATACTATTATTATTATTGCCGTTTTAAAGTCACAGCATAATGATACAGAAACTTACATTGATGCAGAATAAGCATGTCATTCTATGAAGATAATTCTGATCTCTGGACATAGCCAAGACTTTAGGTATCACTGTATTCTGTGCCCAATCGGGTCCAAATTTCTCTACAAGTTTCTTCAGATTTAACGTAGCTGCTTCCCGAATTGCATAAACATGATCCACCAACCAAGTCATGCACAGAGAATTTAATTTTTCATCAAAGAATTCTACACCAAGTTGTCCGGCTAACAATGGCATATACCTGAAATTTAAACTCATGAGCACAAATGCATTTTTTTCAACTCAATATAAATAAAGACAATATAGTTACTCGATAATAGCTAGTCGCACACGCCATTTAGAATCTTCGGCTAATTCCACGATGGCAGGAAGGAGAGATTGCGAGAGCTGTTGTATGCCAATAACTTCGTTAACACATTCTAGATTACTAATGATATTGAGTCGTACTTCGGGACATTCATCTCTGAGTTGGGATAGGAATAGCGGTAATAGATGTTCGATTGTGCTGCAAAAATATTAAATGATTATCAATTGATTATTATGTTTTACAATATTGTATTAAAATTATTTGTTCTTACTTGTGCTTGCCGAGTATGGGACTTAATCCCATAATTACGCTTGCCAAAGCTGATTTTACATGTTGGTTAGGATCTGCTACAAGTTCTTTAACAATGGGCAATATATTTGTCATTATTATAAATTCCTGATTAACTTGATCAATATTCTGACAAAAATCGCGAACTTTATCAGCAGCTGCTGCTCGCACTTCTGCTTCGATATCTTTCAATAATACTTGAAATGCTGGCACAAGATCTGTTTTCGTTATTTCGGGACCAACAGCCTTTTGGAGCTACAGAAAGAAATTTAGATAGCATCTTTAATACAATGAAATTTTCTCAAAATAGATTACACTTAAATCTTAATAAATAATGATACATACATCTGTAAATTTATCTGCCACCATATAACGAACGCGCCATGATTGATCACTAGCGCACTGTCGAAGCGTAGGCATAACTAATTGTTCAACGTCCTCTTGTTGTAATAATGCTGCAATACTGACACAAGCCTCAACAGCTAAAAGACGAACTGAATCCTGTAAAATTATGAATTATTGTGTATAATAATTTGACTAATAGATAGATTTATAAAGTTTTGATATATACTTACTTGTTCGTCCTGAGCAAGTATGACAAACATGGGTATTAAATCAGATTTGAGGTACTCAATTTCCACAACTTTTGCAAATTCACCTAATTTGGAAGCAGCTGATCGTCGCGCCATGGGAGTATCGTCTTGGCACAAGCTGCGAAAGTGATTTCGCAATTCCGCTGTAACATTCAAGTTTGCAAAATGTTAGGATATTATTTTATGTTAAAATATTTAAAAGGTATCTCAAAAAGTACAAGATTATTATATAATAACCTTTAATGACTGGGCTCACTCTCGGATAACAAACGCTGAACAAGCCACATGCCGATGTTCTTGACGTGAACCAATCCCCTGAAGCCAAGCGTTGTACCAAAGGAACAAAATGTTCCTCTAAATCTGCAGGACTGTGCTGACTTGCGATATTTCTTAAAGATTCCACAGCTTTGTCACGGACCACAGTTTCTTCCACAGTAGCCAAAGATTCCAGCGGTGGCTGTATCAGAAATTTACAATACTTATTTCTTCAATAGAACAAAAATATTGAAAACTGATCTCAGATATTCATAGAGCTTATATTTAAGATGGTTTTAAGTACTCTAGGATGGCATGTTCAAAGTGAAATTTTGTAAAAAGATGTCCTAAGAATTCTCGATTTTCCAGTTATTTTTGTTCAAAATTCCAGATAAGATTAGAGATTTTTTAATGCAATTTTGGAATGCAAACAACGTAAATAAACCAATGAAAATGAGCAGAAAACAAGATTTTTCTATGAGACTACATCTATTATTTTCTACAATTGGAGCGAAACCTAGGATAGTATAGCTCACTATACAAAATGGTATCAACTATTCTATTCTGCTTGTATTATTCTGCAAATATTATTTTCTACTATCATCTTAATTTTTTAAATAAAAACTCACAAGAATGTATATGAATGTATGCAAACGTGTATACCATACTTTTATTCAATCATAAGAAAGAATTTTATGAATTGATCAATCAAAGAATACTTCATTTGTAATGAGTGAATATTCTAAAGAAATTATATTTTCAGAAAAAAACATAATTTAAATTTAAACGTAAAATTCCAGAAAAAATTCCATGAAAATCCATGATTTTCAAGGATAAAAAAGAAAAATTTCAGATTTTCTGAAATTCTTCTAGTTAGTAAACACACCGATGTGATTTCACATGAAAGACTTGACTTATAATCGGTGATCTTAATTACTTAAAGTATTCTTAAAACAAGATTGAATTATAAATAGTGCTCTTAAACTTCTGTAATTATCTAAAATGGATTTGTCATGTACCAATAGACAATGCACGAATTCTGGTCCACCAACAAGAGGAGTAAACGTGCCGAGCTGTTCGGCTAATGCAAGGAGAACTTCATCCTCGTCGTAGATTGTCTCCGTTAAAAACGGTATTAGCTCGCTCCGTGTTCGTTCGACACCTAGCGCCAACGCAATGGTTGACAACTTCTTGATGGAATTCAGACGTAACTATAATGAAAAAAAAATAATAATAATGTTTGTAATGCACATCAACAATGATAAAAGCAGCAATAAAAGTTATTGCTTTATATTAAATATGTGAAATTTTAGCTTCAACTGGATTTCTGTTTCCCACAATAAAGTTCTAACACTTATACTAGATTTATACTAGATCTGTTCTTTTTCGAAGAAATATAATTTGTTTCGTTTCAAATTATTGCAACAGTGTAAACCAGTTTAAAACATTCTTCGGAAAAAAAACAGACCTATTATCACGTGTAATATTATCTTCGAGATCATGCGTTCTACAAAATTTAAAAATCAGCCTCTGTTGTGTAAAGTATCGTATTCTCTTTAGCAATCGGATACTTAATAGCGAAAGACAGAGAACTTGTAGAAGGAAATGCAAAACTCATTCGCCGCAATTATTGCCAAGGCGATCACCTGGACGTCCTCATTTTTTAACTCGTCGATCAGAACCGCGATGGGATACAGGCTGTCGTCCGTGTTGGAGTCACTCGCTGCCATTTTGCTGCCGAATCACACTTCGATTTCGATAATGCTCGTCGAGATTCTTCGTGCCGCGTTCGATGCGTTTACGTTGATCCTTGCGTGTTTCGGGAATACAAATCGGACAATGTTATCGGACAGTCGGACACGCGTGTAATTACAACATAATTGCGAGACGCCGTCAGTAATTTAGAAGCTCACTCGAAATCCACCTCGCGATTCGCCATTCGCGACCCCATGCGACATTGTGAATCACTTACGACAGTGATGACTCGCACCGCCATCAGATGGCAACTCTGTGCTTTTCTATCGCGTGTGTATGTAAGTATGTATATGTTGTACCTACACTCGGATACATCACAGGTGATCACAGATTAAGAAGACGCATAATGTAAGAATAGATGAATAATAAAAATAAACATAATGGATAATGAATAAAATAAAAAAAAAGTAATACAATATAATTATATTATATTAATATAAATATTAATACAAAACACAGCGCACTTTATCTTACAGGAATGTCCAACGGACATTATATCGTGTGGATATAATCTTGTAATATCTGTGGATGATCTCAATTATCCAACGAATATCCAGGAGATATATAAGTGTCCACATGTGTGAGATGACATCCGTAAGATATCCAAGGAACTCCATGAGATATCACAGGTATATATATGTGTGTGTGTGTATATATATATATATATATATATATATATATATCTATATATATATATATATAAATAATATATATTATGTATTATATATATTATCTTAAATAAAAAGTAAATGTTTTAAGATATCATATATTATGGAAGTGAAAAATATGTAATTATTGTTTCATCATTATATATAACGAAATATAAGATTAATTTGAAATAATATATATGTCACATCTTTGTAATCTATATATTCTTAGGGTGAAATCACACGATGTGAAAAACGACTGCAGAATAGAGAATGCGTCATAGAAGCAACCAATCAGCATTGTTCCGAATAGTGCTAATTGATTGTTTCAATGACGCATTCTTTATTCCGCAGTCTTTTTCCGCACCATGTGATTTCACTTAGGCTGCTTTCAGAAATGTTACTCGAGTGCCTCGATGTATCATTTGTCCTTGTTATTCATCTAATATTAAACAAGGATAAAATGATACACGGGGGGTAACAGAGTTTTAGTTTTCGAATTCAACCTTAACGTTTAATATAAATTATATAAAAATCTTTGTAAGCTTCATATGAGATATATCTCTATTGGCATTTTTACTTTTATTAACAAAAGTGAATAAAAGTCAACAATTAATCAAATTATTAATTTTATTTTAGGTCTTAATGTTGTAAACAAATAATTCGTTAATTAATGTAAAAAATGCAAAATGGTAGAGGATTTTTCTACTCAGTTCACATTCTGCCTTTATGCGAGATAAATTGTTAATTGTCAAACATTCTGATATATATCTATAAGGGTGTGTGTGTATATATAAATATATATATATATAAGGATGTTTGAAAAAAAAAAGATAAATCTTTCGCATAGAGTCAGAACGAATTAAACTGAGAAAAAAAGTTCTCTATCATTTTACAATTTTCGCAATAGTTAACAAGATATTAATTGCTAAAAATTGCCGAAAATTGATCTTTAATAATTTTTTACTCAAATACTATCAACTTTACAGAAAATTGCAAGTAACAAAAATTATTTATTTTCTTCTCATAGAACTCTAAGAATTTTTTTAGACTATAAGAAACAATAAGATTGAAAATATAAGACTGTTTATGTTAGATACATTACTTTAAATATAAAGTACTACAGTGAATGTAAAGATGTTGAACTATTACATATATTCATTTAAATGAATTAATTTTAGAAATTATAGTTGCGTATCGATATAATTGTCGGACTTTCAACGCAATCAATCTGAAATATTAATAATCCCTCTAAATTTCCCAAATTTATTCTTAAAAAACTGTAATAAACTTAAATTTGGGAAATTTGGAGGGCTTATTAATATTTCAGATTGATTGCGTTGAAAATCCGACAACCATATCGGCACGCAATTATAATTTCTGAAATTAATTCATTTAAATGAATATATGTAATAATTCAACATCTTTATTATACATTCAGATCGTAGTGGCGCTTCGTATTTAAAATAATCTATAAAACTAGGAAATTTTACTAGATTTAACTAATTTTCCAGTCGACAGTGGGTTTGTTGATCCACTCAATTATAAATCTCGCTCTTTGTCAAAAACGTCAAACAGTTTAATTTTCTTTATACTATATTTTATTCTTATTAAATTATACTTATTTATAGTATAATTCTTTTTTAACAAGTTATTTTACATTCTTGAAATTAATTAGTGCTTTTAATAAACATAAATTAATTAAATGGGTTTTATATACCGTCAGTAATTATATTACAGAGTCAAGTTTCGGAGAGTTAAGTAATTGCATGACCTGTCGTTTTTTGTTTTGTTGAATAAATTGCTTAAAAAAATATATTATACATTGAATGGATTACCAAAACTTTTAAATTTTTATACGAAATATATGGAAAGTATTAGGTGTTGGAATTAATTCGTAGCGTTTTTTAATGAAAGAATGTTATTTATTTCACATGAGCATTAAAAAATACATTAATGAAAGTACTTCCCATCACTTGTAAAACGCTACGAATTAATTCCAACACCTAATATAGTTTTGTTAAAATATCTAAAAATTTTGCTAGATATAGATTCGAAAATAATTTTGTTAAACTATTAAAATAATTATATGAAATGCTTAAGCATGGTGATCAAGTAATATATTGCAATTATTTTAAACGTTCTAACAATCATCTTAAAAATCCCACATAATTATTTTGATTGTCTAATTAAAATTATGTTCAGATCTATATCTAACTAAATTTTTAAATATTTCAGTAAAATCATTCTTTCTGTATTTGTTATATTCATCTTATGTTATTACACACAATTGGATGCTTTTCATTTGACCAAACGTTGTTCTGTCTTTATTACTCATGAGAGTCTTGACTCATGAAATGTCAAGAAAGATAGACCGATGTTTGTGTCGACTTGTATCAATAAGTGGAAGGCACCTCGTGCGTGCGGATGCACGTGTGTGTGTGTGTGTGTGTGTGTGTGTGTGTGTGTGTGTGTACGCGCGTGCGCACTCATGGAAGTTCGGACACCTGCTTCATTAATTTTATCAAATAATCATGTAAAAAATTAAGACATTATAAAACAGCAATTGTATTATTTTTTAAATATATTTTACATCACTTGTAAACATACTAACAATTACAAAAGTTTTATAAATCATTTTTAATTTTATATATTAAAATGTATTACCTTTATTTTGTAGAACATTGATAGTATAATCGGTAAATTTACAAAATTTATTTTTGACATGTAGAATTAAAAATAATTTATAAAGCTTTTGCTAGTTTATCCTCATATATGGGGATAGATAACATACATCATAGCATGAGTCCACATGTGAGTGAACACACATTTGTGTTCTCTGAGCGAATTTTTGAAATTTATCGATTATGCTATCAATGTTTTACGAAGTAAAGACAATACTTTTTAACATACAAAATTAAAACTAATGTATAAAACTTTTGCAATTGTTAGTATGTGTACAAGTGATTTAAAATATATTTTAAAAATAATACAATTGCTATTTTATAAAGTCTTAATTTTTTACATTGATCATTCGATAAAATTTATACGGGTGTTCGAACGGTAGTGTACATATGTATATCCTGGAAAAAATGTTATATATATGGACATATTTTATAGATAACTATACGTAATTGTATATATATATATATATATATATATATATATATATATAAAATATGTCACTTTTATATATAATTATATATAACTATATATAAAACATTTTTCCCTCCGGATAGAAGAACTACTGTTACTAATAACAACACATATTAATATAATATTAATTATATGCATTTTAAATATTTAAGCATTTAAGCAAGTGTTATAAAAATTACAAAATAAAAAGTTAAATATAGCGTACACAAAACATTTATCATACCTAAAAGAAGTACGTTCTTTTAATGATTGAAGATATTGATTCTCAAGTTTCCAAGAAAAGTCAATGTACTATAGGGGATTCCTCTGTTCTTTTTCCACAATAACATCTCTTTCGTTTTCAAAGACAGAAATAAGCCTTCCTTACTCAATAAAATTTTTACATCCGCAACATACAAGTACATGCAAATCATATAATTTTTCATACAGACAAGGCTTTTTACTTGTTTGACGAACATCAGAATATGAATTCTTTTTATTTGCGTCATCATAAAGAGGGATCCCATCGAGAGGGACGTGCATTAACTTTCAACGAATCTTATCGATGAGCAAATGCGAGATGGATTGTAATCGTATATTCAAGCAATGCTTATCACAATATCTCGGACTGCTTATAAGTAGTCAAGCAGTAACACTTATTTAGACAGACACTTCCCATTACTTTGTTACTCCCGGTTCGTGCCAATTGAATTTGATATCCAAGATTGCAGACCATGTCTCCCAACAATTTGAACGAAATTAATGTCTTTGACGACGCAGCAGATAATATGGACGTTATTAAGACTATAATAGACAGAAGAAATCAGGAAGACGGTTTCTACATTGTGGATATTGGTGATATCATTAACAAACACCGCGAGTGGATCACCAAAATTCCGAGGGTTACCCCACACTACGGTACGTCAGTTTTAAGGATCCTCTCTCTCTATAAAGTCCATTCTACAATTGCATAAGTGGATATAGTTTTAAGAATCACCAATTACAGTTAAATATGAGGAGAACATTCGACTGTGATTGATGAATTTCTATAACTACAATCATTTATTTAATATAGAATGAGCAATTGTAGAATGGGCTTAACGTCGTTTAAATTTATATTTAAAAAATTCAGATTTCTCACCTTCCTCTAAATTGATTTCAGCGGTTAAATGTAATCCGGATCCGAATGTAATCAAGATATTGGCAGCTTTAAATGCTGGCTTTGATTGCGCGTCCGAGGTAAATTATCTCACCTTTAGCCGCGATTATATTCTTCAATATTTTAAACATTAATGTCTGCATTTATACCTTATTTTTATCGATAAATACACGAATTTATTTATAAAGTTATTTATAAATATTCTGCAGTATATACCTACTAAATGCAATTATCGATAAAAGTGAGATGTGAATATTGTGAATACGGATATAAAACTTTTACTTCTATATACATTACTGATTTAGTTATAAAATTTTTGCGTTAAAAATGTCTTAAAATAAAATACAACTTGATTACTTTTTGCATTAAATCTCTTTTTTTTTCAATTTATTCTCATTAAATTAAATTCGAAAACTAATCATAAATAAATGCTTGTGATTTTTTTACATGATATCTTCCTTTATTTGTCAAATCGTGGGGCAGAATAAGTTTAATTTTTACACGTATACATAATATGTCGAAATAGCAAGAAATCAGGCAAGTGATGCAGTACGGTGTGCAAGCCGACCGAATCATATTCGCGAATCCATACAAATGCCCATCTCACATCAAGTACGCCAAGAAAATGAACATCGAACAGATAACCGCCGATAGTGAATTGGAGCTTTTGAAAATAAAGGATCTTTATTCTGAGGCCAAGTGAGTGTGCGAAATCGTTGTGCTTACTACTTGTGCTTACTTCGCCATGTAGCTACGATCGACATCCTGTTGCTTTTCTTTTATCCTTCCAATAGTAGTACAATAATCTCGTGATTTAATAGAATAGTAATACGCATACGATGCGACGCGAAAAACTCGGAATGCAATCTTGGATTGAAATTTGGCTGCGAACCGGACGAGGATGCTGTGCGATTGATACAACTTACGGCGAACCTCGGTCTCACTTTGCACGGCTTTAGTTTTCACGTCGGTAGTCCGTGCGGGGAGCTAAACGCGTACAGCAGAGGCATCGGAATATGCAAACGATTGATCGCAATCGCCAAATCGATGGGCTGCCAGGATGTACAGCTGATCGACATCGGTGGTGGTTTCCTCGGTCAAAGTGGAACGGATATCGACAAGGTATACACGCTTTGCTCGCACGTCTTAATTTCTTTCTATTTCGTAGACAAAATAATTTTTAAATTTATTTTTAAATTCCTTTAGCTCGCCAATATTATCAACGATGCAATTCAAGATCTCGATTCCAGCATAAGAGTTATTAGCGAACCCGGAAGATATTATGTTGAATCGGCATTTACTTTAGCCTCGTTCTTACATTCCAAAAAAATCGTTCATAAAAACGGCAAATTTATGAGAATGTATTACGCAAATATCGGAACGTACAATTCGTTTCTGGATGAATTAATTTGCCCGAATACTAAAGTCCTGCGAATTCTTTTTGAAGTATGCTTTTTAAAGTATAATATATAATTATTAAATATTATCAAATATCATGTATACAAAATTTGTTTTGTTGATGTAAAGTAATTCATTATTAATTTATATAGCCGGCGAGCGATGAGAAATTTCTTTCGACTTTGTGGGGACCGACTTGCGATTCGTTTGATGTAATTGCTAAAGATGTATTATTGCCAGAACTTCATATCGGTGATTGGTTAGTTTGGGAAAACGTAGGTGCTTATAGTTTATGTCTGTCCACCACATTTAATGGATTTCCAATTCCAAAAGTCATACCATTTATTAGAAAAACTCAGTGGTTAGTACAATTCATTAAATTCTTTCTTTCTCACACACATACACACATACAATTTTATTTAGTTTACATTTTTATTATAGAGATTACTTAAACAAGATGTTTAAAAATTCTTGTAAATTATTCTAAAACACTCGCACTGTTTAATTTAATTTTATTTAATAATTAAATGAAACATTAATTTTTTCAGGGAAAATTTAATGATGGAGATCAAACTGATGCAAAGATCTATGGAATTCATAGAGTGGTCCAAATCAGTGGAAAGAGAGCATTACATTGAAAATCGCTGACAAAATAAATTAATAGTTAAAATAAAATTTAAATAGATACTTAAGTTTTTTATCAATTACATTTGATTTTTTAATAATTTTTAATAATTATTACTCATTATCTCAATATCTATATAATCTCTTTCATCATATGGATGTAAATATACTAGTAATTAAGGATGTTGCGATTTTATAATGTAATGACTAATATTGTAAATGTTTAATCATCCTTTACGATTTTACATTTATAATATGAAAGTCAGATTCTTGTCTTATTGTTGTCTTCGAGACTTAGACCAACGATCTTGCAAATAGTTAGGCATGTTGTGAGCTATGCAATCTTTGTCTTTTTATATGTATATAATTATAAGCGTGACGTCAAATAATGTAATGTTAACTTTTAAATTATTTTTGAAAAAAGTAACCCGAGAAAAAATATTTTATGTATGATTATATAAATTTATATAAAATTATATATAATCTTATATAATTGTATATATAAATGGACATATTTTATATTTAATTGTATATAATTATATATAATTTTTTATATAATTCTATATAATTCAATATACAATTTTATATGTAATTATATATAAAAAAAAAAATATATATATATATAATATAAATATATATAATTATATACAATTATATACAATTATATATAAAATATGTCCCCCATTGACATACAATTACATAAAAATTTATAATTTTGTATAATTATATATTCCTGGGAAAATATAATTTGATAAAGAATAAAATGTTAAATAAAAATATTTATTATTTAAATGTTGCTATAACTAATCATTACCCGCATTTTTCTACTTGTTTTAAAGTACAAATATTTTTCGTTAGTATTTAATCTGTCGATAAGTTTCCAATTCGAATGATTATATCTTATTCATATCTCTGAGATGCAAAACTATCAGATAATAAGTACTTCATATTAAAAATAATCCTAATGCCCAATTTCTTCATCTCTAGATAACGTTATCCAAAAGATTTTTCTAGAATAGAAAAGAAATTTTCTAAAATACGATGGAGATATCTTGTGGATAAGATTATCCACAACTTACTGGGAATGCAGAAATTGAGCATAAGAGAGATATGTTCAAGTATAAAAAAAGTAATAATAATTTATATCTCTCATTTGCATAAAAAATATATCTATATTGTATATTGTATTAGGAAAATAATTTTACATTGTTTATAATATCATGATCGTTTTAATTCAGCTCAAAAATTGTTAAAATTGACGCGAGAATATTTTCAGAAATCTTCTAAGAATATAGTAGATTTTTTTATACTCTGCCAAATATTTCATAATATTTTTTATTTATATTGAAGTCAATCAAGAATATAAAGTAAGAATTAAATAATATTTAAATAATATAATATAACAGTATTCAACACTTTTATTTTTAACTTTATTTTTTAATATTAATTATGTGTTAATAAAGTATCACATATCGTTTTATAAATTTTTTCAGGTATCTATTTTAACAATCGTTTCCGTAGTGGTACTCGAGTCAGATTCAATATCTGTTGTCTTTAACTGGTCCCATCTAAAATGTCAAAAGAATTTTAAACATCGAATATTTATCGTAAAAAAAACTACTATTTTTTTCTTCGATAAATTAAATTAACAAAATAATATCTATGCAAGATAATACATACTCAATTCCGGTTTGACATGAGCCTGGCGTGAGTCCTTCTTTCTTTTGCGCGACATATAATTCGTTACCCGTTATAGTATCTTCTCGAGGCGATTCGGACGATAATGAGTCCCGCACCTTTTGAAAAAAACGTAATAAAAAAAAAAAAATATATATATATATAATATTATTTATCTGCAGTTGTTTTTATAATATTTGCACCCACTCCTTCTGCAGCTTGCAAAACCCGAATAAAATTCCTGCCAGCCAATTTTTCCAAATCCTCCTTGGTCCATGTTGGCTCTCCCTCTTGACTCTCATATAAACGGTCGAATAAATCGGGATACTTGGAGACGTCTTCCAATCCCACTGGCACTCTAATTAATTTCATCAAATATATTTTGTTCACATTTATTTATGTCTTATCATGTAACAATTACGTTGTTACAAAGTCAATGTAATGTAACTTACGAGGTTACACCATCATAATCTGCGCCGATACCGACATGATCTGGTCCGATAAGATTTCGAATATGATTTATATGTTCTGAAAATGTAATCAATATGTAATTAATTAAAATTGACATCATAAAAGATTAAAACGATTATTAGTTACAATTTAAATTTCTCGTAGTGAAATTTCACTTCAAAAAAATAAAAATACAATCATCCTTCACTTAAAAAAGAATGATAATTTTCACTCTTCTTAAAATCAATTTTCATTTTAAAGGAGTGAAATTTTATTTTTCTTTGAAATGAGATTTTACTTCTTTAAAGTGAAAATTCACTCTAAAAAGAATGAAAATTGTCATTCTTTTTTCAAGAAGTGAAATATTTTCATTTTTTTTCAAGGATATTTTCACTCTCTTGGAGTAAGATTTCACTACAAGAAATTTAGAGTGCAATCACATGTAGTAGAACTGATTGATCAACGAAATAATATAAATTTAAATATTGCAATAACATAAAAGAACATATTATTTCATAAAATTATTATAAGGGGAAATTCACGAGATTAATTTTTATCTTTTTAATTTTATTGTATTCCAGCATACATATCCAAGTTGAAACATAAGATGCCTTTAAAATAGCTTACGTCTTGATTTTAGATATGTATACTACCTATCTAAAGTAATTCATAATACTGCTGTGTAACTAAAGATAGTACTTATGACATCCTCTATCGTCGCATTCCTCGAAGAATTGCAGTTCACGAAGTTGTTGTAGAAGTTTACCATAACAATACCATTATTCTTTTTCTGAAAGAAAGAATGTGCTTTTGTGTAATTTACCCGGTTCTCTCAGATAAAAAACTTTTTATTTTCGCGGTTGTTCCGTGTGAAAAAATTTTTGCAGAACGTCGAAGGCACTTACGACTAACTGCAGAACATCATCGGGAACGTTCCTATAGTGGTTGCATATGCTAAAAGCGGACGAATGCGAGAACATGACGGGAGCTTTTGTTATTGAGAGCACTTCCCGCATAACGTTATGAGAGGTGTGAGCCAGATCAATCAGCATTCCAATTCGGTTCATTTCATAAACAATCGCCTATAATTTATAAAGTATTATTGTTACTGATGGTCATTGAAATTTTCAACAATTGGACTATTTCGTTTAATACGATATGCGATTAATAAACGATAAAAATTACGTAACTCTCGAAAGCTGCAGTTATATAATATTAAACACAATCGCATATTTATTTTTATGTAATCAATGATTGACGTTTTTGCCTAATTAAACTTAAATGTATCTCATCGATCTGAGCAATGTGTTCATGCCTTCTGATTATTATCGAAAGCACTGTTCATATCTATAAATTGCCATCAATTGCCATCTCATTGTTATTATTATATAATTATCGAGATACGCCGCGTCTTCATAATAATTTTGCATCATGTGATGGTACAAAGTGAAAGTTAAAACGTTACATCAGACTTATAAACGATAATTTCAAAAATTTTTACGTACATGTCCGAATTCCGTCAGATTGTAAACATTTCCTTCATTCACGGGCGATGCATCAGCCCTGTCAAAATAAAGATAAACTCTATTATAAATTTAAAATTGAGTCTTATTTAACCCTTAACCGGGCGCGCCGCGGTAGTGAGTACCGCAAAATTTATGTTTTTAAAATATCATTGATAATGCAGGTCTTTTTTTTATTAATGACTTTCGATATTCCTCATTTAACGTTAAATTTTAATATTATATTTTATTACAAATATATTTTACTTACTTTTATGACGGTTGTCCAATTATTTATCCAATTTTTATAACTCCTAAATAATAAATTTATGATGTGGCACTCAGTGCCGCTAACGTTTGGTCTGGAGACGCGCCTGGTTAAGAGTTAAGATAAAACTTATCTAGGAAATAAACTTTCTAGAGTAAAATTTATTTGGGATAAAAGGTTGAGAGATAAAACTCTGTTTCCGACGTAAAAATGCCAGTTGCACATAGATTATATAAAAAATATCGTTATCAGTCATTATTAAGAGGAAATAAAAAATTGTAAAGTTCATGTGTATATAGGATGTGATTATTTTCATATTATGAAATTATGATTTATATTTTCAAGGATATCGCGCTTAAATAGCATGAGATATTAACGCATCTAATTGTGATAAGCAGGATTAGGATATTGGATTCTGTGCGTCCATATACAAGCCGCATCCGTGACATACCACGGTGTATTGCAGCCGTGAGCCAGGGTAACATAACGAACCCCGAGGTCATAATAGAGTCTCAGAACCGCTAAGCTCGAATCAAGGGAGTGGCCGCCCTCGACGCCTATCATAGACGCTATTTTGCCGCTCCTCCAAGTAGTTTCGATGTCCCCCGCGACGGTGACCAATTGCAAATTGTTCGGATATCGCTGAATAAATCGTCGAATTACGTCGATCTGTCGTAACGTTAGCTGTACGGCATCCTTGTATTGCGATTCACACGATACGTATGCCACCCAGAACTGAAAAATCACGTGATTCGCAAACGACAGATAGAATTATCTTCTCAACAGGAAGTCTCGAGATAGAGGTTTCTTCACGAAGAATTATTACTTATTGAGATAATGACCTCTCGATAAACATCAATTAAAAATAAACATAACATCATGTGATAATTTTATACTCAACGACACAAATGTAAAATAATACTTGTGTTACATAATTATATTGTTGTTTGGTTATATTGTTGAATGTAAAATTGTAACATTGATTTACGTTACTTTTCATTGGTACTTTCAATTGAACTTTTTGTAAGCACTTAACAAAAAATGAAGTAATGGACAAAAGCACGAGAAAGAGAAGATGGTGAAAGGAAAATTTATCGGAAGGGAAACATTTGAGATAAAATGACTAATCTATTAATTGTGGAGTAAATAGATTGCGTGAATCTACCTGATAATTAATCTCGTATGGTTTCTCATGCAAGATCTCGTGACTTGACTCACCTGTCCACCCACTTTTCCCTTAGTCAGACGAGGTAGATCTGTGAAACACGTGGAACAGACGGTTTTTCCCCAGACATCGTCGTTGCTTAAATCATCTTCGAAACGGAAAGACGATAAGTGGTTGTTCAACTTGCTATATAAATTGTATGGTAAATCGTTGTGGCTGCAAATATAACGATGACCGCAGATAAATTTAGCTGATTGAAAGAGAAAGCGAGGAGAAACATAGGATGCAGATGCAATCACATATCGATTTATTTGGTCAAATCGTATTTTATTAAAAATATTTTAAAAATATCTGAACACAGTATGTATCTCTGGACTCAATAATAATCGGCATTAAGAATAAACACAGAGACATCATAGTTTACATACATCGTACACTTGATACGGGTAGTAATTTTCTATTGAATTATCTTAATTTTGGCGATATGTGTAAACATGTATGTGTATTTAATTAATCCTCTTAATATGTATTATACAGATTTAGCACATCGTTCTTTAAATTGCTGAAATTAAGATAATTTTATAGAAAGTTACCTACTAGTTAATATACGTGTATCAAATGCTTGATGTAAAAGGAGGACTCCCTGACAGTAGAAAGACATTCTAAAAGAAAATGTCTCTTTTAAGTTGTCTTTTCAACATAACGAAAAGATGTCTAAAAATAACAAAAAGATATTATATTTAGGTTGTCTTTTCGGCAAGGTGAAAAAATGTCTATAAAACGTCTTTTAATTTTGTCGAGAAGACAATTTAAAAAAGACATTTTTTCGTCATCTTTATATGGTTGTCTTATCTTTTTGGCAAAGTGAAAAATTGACAAAAAGATATCTTTTCATACTATCGAAAAAAATAACATAAAAAGATAACTTTCCGTTACTTTTCATCACTCACCCTCGAGCAATATAAGAAATCGCCACCAGACGGACGTGGCAAAATTTGACTTTGAAAATTCTTAAATATACTTTTTCTGTATTTATCTGAAAATTAAGTTTTTTTTTTGTTTTTTTTTTTATATTGAGAGCATCTCTGATATTCGACATTTATTATAGCAAGTCTTTTCATCATAAAATTTTGATGTTCTCCTAGTCGAAATCATGTTTAAGCTGCAATGTGTTATTACAGAATACTATACAAAGAATATATTTTCGTTAATGATTCATTTATATTTATTATTATTATTATAAATCACACTGACTATAATTACAATAATTGTAACGAGCATCATCGCAACAATATGAGAAAAATAAATTCAAGACAAATTCGATGAGTTATCCAGCGAAACGACGAATTTGTTCGCTTTAATTTATAAGAAAAGTAATACCGACTTTATCTTATTAGGACATTCAGAAACTTACAACAATCAGTCTTCTAATCATTTACGAGCAATTTCTGTTCTTCTAAAAATTATTCTTCTAAAAATTATTGAAATTTTTATAAATTATATACAGCTCCATCATTCATCTGAGAAATGGTTAAATAAAAAAATTTTTATTGCATTTTTTACAAATATTTGATGATAATACGATCCAAAATGCCAAAACATGTAATATCATCAAAACTTTAGATTAACTATTAATGACTTTTTTAATATATATTGGAACTTTATTACAGACTGTTAACTTAATAAACGTTGTATTATTCACACACTAAAAAATTGACTCTTATATGCCCTTAAATTCTCGATGTATTGTTGTAGAGATAAAGATTTGTTCTTTCATAATTAAGTAAATTTTGTAATATAATAATTTTTGAAAAAGAATTACATTATTACTTGGGTTGAAATAGGAAAATCTTCAATGAGAATACAAAAGAAACGTATCATATCACTTAAGTTTTACCGTATAATATAAATTAATAAAAATAATACCACTTGGATTTTATTTTTTAATTTGATGCAATATTTTTTTTTCAAACGTATTATTCTTAACGCTTTTTTATTTTTTTTAAAAAGGTAAGTTTGTATGTTACTGTACTATTGTGTGTGCAGAATATATACTAAATTTTTTACACAGTCAATGTATTGTATATTATGTGATTTGAAATAATTTTGTCACGTTGATATTTACATAAACATAACATCATTAAATCGTGTGTAAAGAAGGTATAAAGAAGGTGAAATAGATAAGAAAATATTAGAGCCCAGAGGAATGAGTATTTTGCTTATCAGCTAATTAAAGAATAAATCAATAAATTTTAATTTTTTTATCTTCTTTGACGCAATTCGTAATGTTTCGGAATTACCCAAAATTATCTACCGTGCTAAATGATATCGATCGAATAAATATATGTCAAACTCATTTGTTTTCTCATCGGCACGCTTCATTGATTATACGATTAAATTACCCATCGATAAGAGGTGCTGAGTCGAGCGCATCTCGTCCTTTGAAGGTGTTTACGCTCAAACCCACGGATAATCCGATCACAAGCAGAAGAACTGACAGGCAAACGGCGACGTTAATGTACACCATTTTCCCCGTGCAATATTTATGAATGCCTGAAAAAAAAGACGAAATAGTTCGAGCGTCTAACAATAATAAAAGAAATTAAGGACCAATAGTTAATTATACATAATTAATATAAGTAAAAATAGAAACATAAGAAATTTCGATCTTAATCATATGTATTACTTATATAAAGAGCATAATGTAAAATGAAAATGAATAATAAAGTCTTGGTCATAAATATAAAGCATTCTCAATTTATTTTCATGGAAAAGACTAACAAAATGCAAATGGAAACTAACAAAATATTAAAGTTGTTATAAAAATAAATTTTATTTTTTAATAAGACTATTATTTAATTAATTTTTTAGATACAAAACGTTTATGTTAATTTGTAGATGTGCTTTATACTTTTGGCCAATGTATTTGCGAAAATAAAATATGACAAGTCTTTCATTATCACATCAAGATATGTGATAGTTTCACTGTCTACATTTATTGATCTGAAATACAGAGGAAATGAAATTTTTCCAAACCTACGCACACACATACATACACACACATACACACACACACACACACACACACACACACACACACACACACACACACACGCACACATATGATTCAATAATGGAGTGTTTATCTTTAGTCGTAATTCTTCATAGGGTATTCACTCGACGGGTGAATGATAAACACTCTTGATTCATTTAGAGCACTTATGTTGGATAAGTGTTAGTTATTGACGCTATTGATAATACATGAGAAAATACGTGACATAATCATAGTTTAGAATACGATCAAACAACATAACG
Organism: Acromyrmex echinatior; assembly: GCF_024713525.1. Taxonomy (NCBI): domain Eukaryota; kingdom Metazoa; phylum Arthropoda; class Insecta; order Hymenoptera; family Formicidae; genus Acromyrmex; species Acromyrmex echinatior. Next base: position 5,121,589 of record NC_141870.1, read on the forward strand.
TTTGATAATTAGTGATATGACAATATAAATCCAAAAAGTATATATAATTTATGACAGTTAATAATTCAGATAATATTAAAAATTTTTGGATTATCATATATTGACTTTTTGGATTATCATATATTGACTTTTTCAATAAATTACAAATGTGATAGAGCTATTTAAAAATACTCTTTAAATCTCGTAGAGTAAAATCTCACTCGAAGATACTGAACATTTAGCCTGTCTTGAAAAAAAGAGTGAAAATGCGGCCACTTTTATTTAAAAGTGGTAGATTTTCACTCTTTTTAAAATGAGATTTAATCTTTTGGAATGAGAGATTCATTCCGAAGGAGTGAAATCTCAATCTCTTTTTTGAAGTATAATACCAGGGTAAATAGAATTTCACTTCTTAGGAGTGAATCTCATTCCAATGAGTAAATCTCATTTTAAAAAGAATGAAAATCTGTCACTCTTGAATAAGAGTGGCCATATTTTTACTCATTTTTCAAGACAGGCTAAATTTCAGTATTTTCGAGATTTCACTCCACGAGATTTAGATATATAAAATCAAAGAGTAAAGAATTATTGTATATTTATAAATAATAAATATACATATACGGAAATATACATATCAAAGAAAAGCCATTACAATGAAAATAGCCAGACAATAAAAAATATCTAAAATCAGGTCATAAGACGTTTTTTGCGTCTAAAAGACGACTTAAAAACATCTTATGTCATAATTTTAGACTTGATTTTATTTGGGTACTTATTGAAATATTTAATAATTATTTAAAATCTCGATCGAGCACTTTTGCCATGATTTTTGATAAACAAGGTTAAATTGCAACAACTCAGCGAAATCATGCTGCTTATCTGTTGTGATAATTATTTTTATATAATATCTTTTAATAAAATTATATAATTTTAAAATATCTTATATTTATTGCTATTTTTTGTTCCAATGTAGATTTCAAATAATTATTAAATGTTTCATGATAAGTATTTTTATTACATATGCCTAGATTTTTTTAAAGAGAATGTGTGTGTGTGTGTGTGTGTGTGATTCTTCAAGAATTATTAAATAAACAAAAAAAATTTAATCTTTATCAATAACATAATATTAATATTCGAATAACTCGTTCGTAAGAAACTTGAACTTTATTATTATGCACGCATTACGATTATACAGATTTAAACATATCCTAGAGCAAATATATTTACAATATAAGAAAAGATTTACCAGTTTGTCTGATGTTATCACGTTGTCCAACTGGAGAGACAAATCGAAGCCTGCTAAGACTTTATAGATATATACATATATAAACATATACATATACACCTATCACTTATTGCAATTTAGATTATCAATTACAATTACCGGAACAAACGTATCATAATTGAACGAATTTAGACGGTATAGTAATAAAATCTGTTTGTTTCAATTGTGTAAAAAGTTAATAGTCCGAATTAATTTTATACATCGACTCGACAATAAGAAGCGAGATAAGAAAATTTATAAATACTAACGTCAGTTGTATCGTCAGTTTATCGCATTATAGCATTAAGATGGTTCTTTAGTAAAGTGCCGAAAATTTAGGGTGCCTTATCAGGGCCCACTCAAAATTACAAATATCTACACAATTTGGATATAAAATATTAAACTTGCATGCATATTTTAATATGGAACATACGATAGTAAATTAACAGCTGCATCTTCATCGAACAGAAACAAGATAAAATTATGTTTACTTTTCGAGATTAAATTTATATGTAAGTTTATGCACGTAAATATCTTTTCAGAATCGTCGTTGACCTATTATTTTTTAAGAGATTATTAAAATCGTAATTTTTAAAACTATTATAATCTCGTTTTTAAGAAAACTCTGTGGTAAAATTTGTACGCAGTTAGTCAAAGAAGCATCTGCGAACTTCATCTATCATTAAGATTACATTTTTTTTCTCTCTTATTTCATCATTAACCTACCATAGAATTTGCACATGTCAATTTCAGTACTTCGACTTCATTATATAACAAAATTAGACATTTCTATGGCAACTCGATTTACTAAAAGATCATCTTAAAAATTTTCAATGCGTATTTTTACACTTTTTCACTTGAACGAAAGAGACGAGCGGAACCATATAATACGTTAATTACATTACCTAACAATTTCAAAACAAAGTCCGCGAAGTTAAGTACTATTTTTAATGTCAAAAATTATATACATAAGCGATGATTTTATTATAATTATTCTGTTTATCTTATTACAGTTAATCATTTCATTACATCAAGATGAAACTTATAGATAGGCTAGAACGACGTAGTCAACTTTTAATTTACTGTAAAAATCTTCCAGTATCTTTAACGTTATCACGCGTCCTAACTTGTTATATCTGTCAAAATATGTTTATCGGACACTATGGATCGATATACGATAAGTACTAGATTCACCCATGCCGAACGTAGCGAAGAATTCCCCCGACGGTGACGAGATCAAGCTGTGTACTGTTGTGAGACGACATCGCCTTGAAACGCATTTAATGTGCGTTTCTACTGTACATACATACCTACGTACGGAGCGTTGGTACATAATACATTAGTTTATAATAGGTACCTGCTACGTTTGATGTCTCGCTCTAGAAACGATAAAGCTCAGTTGCGTTTGATACTCCTACAGTAGCACGAAAACTATCTCTCGTTCTATCTCAAATTGTCTCACTATAATCCCTCGGTACACTCTATTATAGACTTGATAATCATAAAATGCTGAAATTTTTTTAATTATATAACAGATTCCTACACAGAATAAATGCGTGTGTTTGCGTTTTATTGATCGCCTGACGCAGCGTGAATTGTGAATGGATGATGGTCGTCGTCTGATATGTGATACGCTAGTATTGAAAAAATATAACATATGTGACATAAACTATGTAGATTTTTAGTACTGGCAATGTCAGAAGAAGGCCAACGTCTAATGCCACTATCAGTCAGAATTTTTTCTATATCATTCTAGATAAAATGTAATTTTCTATTCTAGAAAAGACTTTATTTTACACTTAAACAAAAATCGAATGCATGCTAACGTGTGAAAATGTTATAATTGATGTAAGATATAACGATACGGTTTTTTTTTAAATATTTGCAGTATAAAATTGAATTCATTGAGAAGATACATTTCAAGAGATGTTGACGATACTCTTTTTCAAGCTATAATATAGAACAATTAATTAGAATCGTTATATATAAACGACGAAGGATGATAACAAATAAGCGAAATATCTACCTTGTCATCAAATGATAATTTGCTTCTGTATAAAGCCTAGAGATGTCATCGAGTGTGTTGTTTAGAATATGCTATCTGATTAGCTTAAAGACAGTTCTCTCATTTAGTTAATTTATAGTAAATCGTCATTGATTTTTATTCTTTTTGTATATCTTAACAATTATTATAACATGATGTAATAAAATATAAAGTAAAATTTTAATTATCTTCAATAAATCATAGAAAGTAGGCTATAAATGTGTGTTTCAGAATACATAATACATGCAACTTCGTAGGAATAATTTTTTAATAATATTGAAAGATAAGATGGCGGTAAATAAATAAAACTTGAAGATAAATTTTTGTAATACATAAAATACATATTAAATTTTAAATTTAATTTTTGCATTTCACGATCGTTTATATGCAATATCGAAATAATTGGTTCAAATGAGTATATTCCTCGAAATTTTTTCAAAGAGCAGTTTGCTTCAAGCGTAAAACAAAATAAGATTACAAGAGATTAGGGTCTCCAACTTTAATACACTACGTAAAAATTTTCTTGGAATTGACACACATTTTGCATACAATTTACTGCATGCACTTTTTTAGGGTCAACTAATATAGATAGAAAAAAATCGCACGAAGTTTGCCGCACGAAAAGTGGAAATCCATCAAGATTAAATATCATAATGCCTAAACACGCTTTATGGCGTGTATATTAACTTCTAAAGCGCCAGGTGAAGATTTCGCAGCAATGTCGGAATATTCTTTGGACTCTTTAGAAAGCGTTGAGAATGATTCCTTGGAGAAACGTAACTTGGTCAATAGTGATAATGATGATAACCTAGGAACAATTAAATCCGATGACAGATCCAGCAAGAATACTTCATTTCAATTTAATTCTACATTAACGTTATCTCAGATTAAAGGTACCAAAAAAATGATGTACTAAATTTAATCTTAGAAAATAAAGTTTTAAAAAAAAATTTAATAACAATCAAAAAAATATCTAAAATAGTTTTGACAAAAAATTTGCTTCTCTTTGAAGAAAACAATATTATATACAATTTTTAAAAGATTAATAAACTAAATTAATTCTGCTTCACGTAATCTGCTTCATCAAATTAAAAGAAAAATCGTGAGCTAAAAGGCAAAAGAATAGCAAGAATAGCTTATGATATATAATGTCGATATTTATAAAAAAATAACGTGAGATTTGATTGAATATCTCTTCAAGATCTGTTGAAGGTAATGCTCCAGGATTAAAATCCTATATTATCGTATTACATTGGAAACGGCTTTCGTTTTCCCCTCGTTAACGGGAGATAATTGCGCGCGGGAACGTATACGTATATGTGGCGCGTAAACAATAAAAAAGACAAGGACAGCAGCAACGAGAGACGATCCGCGTAATGCGATTCGCCGTAATCCGGAAAGTCGTAGCTTTCGTTGACGGACGGACAGATAACGCGCGCTAATTAATTAATGATTAGCGCACAGTACCACCAATATGGCGGTATAGTCGTCGAGAAGTCGATTGGAAGTTCGATGGCAGTCTGAGAGCTTGCGAATTGAGCGCAAAACCGAAGGCGATCGATCGCCTCGTTAACGACAGTACCAATTATATAATATAAAACGTAATATCTGTGGTTGATTCTCCTCCTCTCACTTGGTCGTTCGCGGTAATGTAAAACTCCGCGGGATAATTAAAACGACGGACAAAGTTAGGTGGGATAAAGTAGCGCAAGAGAGAGTAACGTGAATGGCAAGGAAATCCGCTATTGATTCTAACGGGAAAAATGCGAGGAGTGGAAGAATAATGGAATTTTATTATATTCCGGGCGAAAATATATCGGAAACGATAAACGGTAGAACATTGAAGAGAGAAGAGTTGTGTTAGGAGAAGGAGAGTACATTTTGTACTCGTATGTTTTATACGTCGCCGTATAAGTTAACAGAATTATAATACAATGCGCGCAAACGCGGATGTTAATAAATGGTAAAATTACATGAATACAAATTGCGTTACGTCAATTGTAAAATGTTTAGAAAAGCACCTGTTTCGCGATGATATGGGTTTATATTCAGTTTTTATGCAAATACAGCTTCGCTGTGCAAAAAAGCGCATTCTAATCACGCATTCTCTCGACAATCTTTTAGACAATATGACGGAGGCCAACTGCACCGTACGTGAGGACAGATGCACGGGAACAACCGGCGTCAGGAATTCGATAATTACGAGCGGAAGAGGATTCGCCCGACGACAACAGGAATGCCGCGCGACTCGGGAAGAACCGTGGCTTTGCATAAGAAAGAGGAACGACGTTGGGGAACGACGTTCAGGAGAAGGCGACGAGAGTTGTCGTCGTTGTCGTCGTACGTCAAGACCGACGACGATGGCAACGACGACAACGACGACAACGACGACGACAGAGACGGAGCGATGTTCCCTGGGGGCGCGAAATTCTTCGTCAAAATGCAGTCTGCGCGACAACAGGGGTGGTATGAGAGCCGACAAAAAACTCGGCAACGTTCTCCATGGAGAACGGATACCATGGATCCGAGGAGGACTACCGGCCAGGACTACCTCGTATCTGGAACTTTATCGGCGCAGATTCAGTTAGTCTCTAACGAGATCCTTCTTCGGAACATACGCGGAACAGTGTCGAAACGTGTTGCCGGCTTCTCGCGTCGCGCTCGTCGCGTTCGACGGTGGATCTTGATAAAAAAGACGAGGCAAAGCGGTGCAATTTTCCCCCGAGGACGTTTACTTTCTTTCGTGATTAGAAGTCGGGTGCGTTCTGCGTCGCGAGAGAGATTGGACGAAGGGAACAATCAGATTCCCAATCCGACGGACGAATCTTGTCGCATAGCTTGACGTTGTCATTTCGTTTCTTAAAATGGAGAAATTTTTAAATTGCGAAGATAACAGGCCAACGAAATTCCAGGCTCCGTGTTATCTACGTTTTCCGTTTTGATCCGATATGAGGAAAGCATGGCGACAAATGTACCAATTTTAGAGTCCAATTTTCATGAATACAAAAGTTAAAATTATCATTTCAAATACAATGCAAAAAATGGTCTGTTTCTCTTCTCTGAACTTTTAAATTGAAGTAAGCTTTTTAGCTGAATTAATTTCCCGCTCAGAGAAACTATTGACATTGAATTATAAATGTGAATGTGCGAGTTCTCTCTCTCTCTCTCTGCCTCTCTCTTTTTTTATCTTTCGAAAAGAAAAAGCTTTTATTTGCGTAATTTATGGGGATCTCATGTAAATTTGTCAGAAATTTTTTCTCCGTTGCGCACGCGAGAGTCTCGACTATTCGCTAATATACTGTCATTTACCCCATGTCCAAGCGACACGGTAGGGTTGAGAATACTAAATCACACATTCGAGTTTTATTCAAACACGTTATTGTAAGGCATGGAGTTTTATTTTGCGAGATGCTCGCTGCGAAGGGAGACTTTACCGCGGTGCGATGCAGGCATCGCTACCACAGTTTCTACATATTACGGCGCAGTAAAGTTGCACGATGAAAAAAGTTATATTTTTGCGAAAGGGGATTAAGCGTCCGCTTCCTGTAAAATATCTGAAACTTTCGCCAGAAATACTGTAACCGCTTTACGTTTTTTTCTGCGACGCACAGGTCTGTCTCCTAATTGTAAAAGTAAACTAATTTTTCGCACGGGAAGGATGACAGGATCCATAATTATACAAAAAATATTTTTTTGATACTTTATTATTTTAAATAACTTTTATTACTAACAGATATATTCATCATCTCTCATCTCATGTTCAGAAAAATAGAAAATAATAAAATTAACTATGTTATTCTAAACTTTCTTTCTCAAATAAAACAAAATCAATTAGAGTAATCAAATACTTTTGGCCAAAATTAAAATATGGTAATTATATATCATATTTATAAATATTTATATTTATATTACTTATATATATATATATTAATAAATATTTTGCTCGTTTACCAATTTAATACATTTTTTTTTTAAAGAAAGAGGAAGTTTTTCAGACAATAGGTAAAAAATATGATAGTATCTTACTCCCTAGCTTCTAAAAATCCTGTCATCCTATAGAAGTACGACGTGCGAAACTTTTCAAGCGCCATTCTCTTCAACGAAGAACCGGCGCTGCCTCGAGAAGTCGACAGCGTCATTTTTCACGTCGCTGTCCTCCACTTTTCACGTCACTTTTCCTTTCCGCGCGGAATTCGTTCTCTTGACTTTACCAATAGGTCGTAGTTCATGATTAAATTTAATTGAGGCATCTGGTGCGTACGACCGTTTCTGTGCGATGACAAGCGACAATTGTTTGCTCTGCTCTTCGTCACGCTCGTCAGGGTTAATTTCGCGTCGCCAACGGGAAGTTAAGGTCGCCATGCTCCTTTTTTTTTTCTTATTTTCTTAGACGTCCCGAGGTACCCGCGTATCCAGTCCCCGGAGGGTTCCACCCTGTCGATTTGTGGCGACAGTCAGCTCGAGGAGCTCAGCTTGGATGAGAGTTGCTCATCCCTTCCGGGCACCTCGAGGGACGACGGCAGCGAGCTTAGCTTCTATCGTCGCTTTGTCGAAGATCACGCCGTTCATGTGACGCGTACTAGAAGATCTCGCGAAATATTACGTCAAGGAATAACTTCAAATACCGTCTCTCTGGAAGAGCAATGCGAACGTAGTGTGTCGGACAGCAAGCTGAAGAAACCGACGTATCGTCCGTATACTATCGAGGAGTATAGGAGCTTATCGGTGCCGAGACCTGATCGATCTCTGGGTCCTGATAAAGATGAGGTGCAGGCAAAGGTGTGTTTTTGCGAATAGATAATAATATAATTTAACGTTACTACACTGGGTGCATTCAAAACGACAACCGTTCATTATGAGCTCTTTCGTTTGATTAATCTATATTTTTTAGGCTCTAATGAATTATGCCAATCAGATGAAAGAACTCACTAAACACTCAATGAGCGGTTGCCATTCTGAATGCACACACAAAAAATATACTAAATTATTTGTTTAAATAGTGCCAACTATTAAATATTTATCAAATATAAAGATTTATTTATTTGATGTAAAACCATTAATTTATATATGAATATTTATTCAAATATTTATTAAAATTTAGTATATTTTTGATGATTATTAATTTGCAGAAGTCTTTAAAAAAAGAACTCTATATTAATGATATAGTAAGTAAAAGTGGTTCCAGACAAATTGTTTGAAAGTGTAATATTTTTTAGTTTTCTGTAGTTTAGTAGAGGGTTTTTAGGATACAAATCTGAAAATAATTTGTTCCATCAAAATAATTCCGGATGTTTCATATCTTCGGATAAATTATAACAATTTATCTAATGGACAAAAGAGTAAAAGAGTAAGAGCATAAGAGAGTAAGAAAGTTAAAGAGTGAGCTGAAATTTATCGAAAGATAGAACAACCCAGCCTAAAATGCTCAAGTTGGTTTCAAAAATTTTTGCAGCATTATTCATGCTTTGGACGTCCTACATAATTATTTTGATAGTCCAATAAAATCAATTTTAAATCTATAAATATCTAATTAAATTTTTAAGTACTTCAACAAAACCGGTTTAAAAAGACCTTTCTCTTCTGAGATTAGATATTAATTTGAACGATAAAAAAAAAAGAAATAGTGCGAAATAGCAAATTAAGCGTAAAATAAAAAGATATAATAATTCAATAAAAAAGATACAATTTTAGTAATATATAAAAGTATTGTTAAAATATCACTTTTTGTGATTGCTATGTAAAACATAGAATAGAAAAAAAAGTATATATTTTTATGTACATTTTGTTGTATATTTGTAGTTATAAGTTTTGACGCATTTAGTTAGCAATCAAATTTGTTGAAGCAAGATTCGTAGGTGTGGCACGCAATTTTCATTTCCGAAAACTTATCCGTCGCCCGCACGTTCGATGAAAGTTACTGGGACAAGGAAAGTTTTCTCTTTTCGATAAATTCACGTTTTCTATATTGCTCTCTCTTGATAATGAGTATAAAAGTATTTTATATTACTCAGGAACGTCATTAAAACTTGGCGTGCCGAGTTCGCTTGTGCTTTTATCGCGAGAATTTATCTTTGCCCCGTTTCTTTTATCCTTATCCTTTTATCTCACTAGATGTTTATTGCTGCGTCTTCCCCGTTGGTGTCCTCGATGTGAGGTAATTACGTTACGGACTGGATCGCACCGAGAGTACGTACGTTAATAAACAATGTTCTCTTGGCCCGACGAAGTTACACAGTTACGGCGCAGGAACGTAACGCTGGGATTCGATTAATGCGGTAATTCGATTAATTCTTCAGCATCGTCGATGCTTATCGCCAACTGATGGAGCTCGTAGTAGGTCATCTCAGTCGTACCATTTTGCAGTCGCACACAGCACAGCATGAATAAACAGTTTCGATAATAAAATATGGAGCATAAGTGACCATTTCGAATACCAGTATACGGAGAGAAAATTCGATATCGGGTCTGACGAAATAATACAAAAATATGGACATAGAGAACTTTTTGGCACGAAGTAGAGAGGGCTCGATTCGCGAAATGGGAACTTTTACCGTGCGATTTTATTTCATGTCGAGCTGGCCTTGTCGATAAGTTGCCACAGTCGAGAAAAGCTTTCCTTGCCGGAAAAGCGAAGCGAAGGAAACTCCGAGTCGTATTGCGAGGACCCTACGATACAGTTAACCCTTTCGCATTGGAAGACTTAGCACTCCTTCTTAAAGGAGTTGCGTCGGCGACGCGAATGGCGCTTCGTAGCTTCAATCTAATAAGCACGCAACTCGTTTTCAAGATCGAGCGCGCTATTTCTGCTCGCGCGTCTATCCCTATTTCCTCTCGGCGCAGATACACAATATCAAATTAGGGGCTGCGTACGACAAATTGCAGCCCCGACAATCGCGCGTGACGATGAGCGTCACGCCGACGAGTCTTCCTCATCTGTCTCTGGAAGACGCGCGCGAACGCGCAAGAAGCGCCTCGCAGTTTGTCACCGAAGCGAAAAATTCAATTCGCGAAGTACTTTAATCCGCTAATTGCTATAATCGTTTCTCCACGACGTAAAAGTCAAGAGTACGTTACACCCGTGCGTCTCTCGGTAGCAGTGGAATTGTCTGGGGGGGGGTAAACTGTTGTAGCAAAATTTTTTCAATTATTTCTTGCAAGACCTGTAAAATATTCCTTGGTCTCCATGTGTATCCTTTTCCTCTAAACAACAACTATAATTTTTCATCAATTTTGCCGGAATGCGAGAGATGGGAACTTCATAGGTTCTGATGTTTCTAAAATACAAGTACCTAATTTGTGCCTTTGTGTACTTTTCGTTTTCAGACTTCTAATCTTCACTCAAAGCTTTCCTATACACGCTACTGTTTTAATATATACTTTTTATAGGATCTCAGAGAGTCCACTCTAAGTCGTCAATAACTGCAAGTATTACACATTATAGAGCACATTATAGAACGTCCGGATATTAATGTTTTGCAGAAAGGGACATCTTTCTCTTGCGTTCCTCCGCAGTTGATAACGCAAATTTCGTAAATTAGATATGCAATAAATAAACGGGGAATGCCGCTTATCAGTGACATCTGCAGATTCACGTAAAATGACATTCCAGCCGACGCGACGTTCTTCAGGTCTGGCAGTCGCGACGTCGCGGAATTTCGCACACGAATCCTCTCGTTGTGGACGGCAGGTGCATAGCGCGACGCAGGAAAATAGCTGTCGTCCTCATAGTTGGAGGGAACGCAGTAAATTCCCGCGGTCTTTGAACGTCTCAGCCCGGCTCGACTGGCGGAGGGCGGGCGTTCTGTAAATTTTTCAAGACGCTTCTTGCGCGGTCGGCGAAACGCGCGGAAAACAAGCTTACCTTACAGCAAAGGCTCCAGAGAGAATCAAAGGAGAGTGGAGCGGATAGTGCTCTCTATTCCGATTGGTTCCGCCATTTTCAGGTTACTTCCGCAAATATGCATACGCGCGGAAAAAAAAGATTGCTTGAAACAACTAAAACTTTTACCGATTCAGCAAATCTACAGTCATTATATAGGGACAGTCAGTTTTCTATGTTAAAATAGCAAAGTTATACAGTTGAATAAAATTAACGATTATAGATAATTATATCTATAATCATGTTGCAGTGGCATAACAAATTTGTTTATACAGCAAAGATAACTTTCTGTGAAAATCAACTCAATACATAGATCAAAATTATTAACAAAACATGCCAGCTAAAACGTCGTGTACTTTTGCTATTGTAATAAAGAAAACTTGTTACATTAGCAATTTTCTTTCTAGCAAAAAATTAGTTGAATTAGCATACTGATAATTGCTTACAGACATAATTTAACAGAAATAAATTTCTTTGTTGAAACATTAAATTTTCTTGCAATTAGTTATAGATGTTAAATTCGCGTAACAAGTTATAGCTTTGCTAAACCACTCTATGTATTTCTTTCAGTTTTGATGTTTAGTGTTAGCAGTTATACATTGAAACACGATTTAATCGGGATCTGAAGTTTAAAAAGGTTAAATGTCCCGTTTGTTACCAAAGATTACCTAAAAATGGCAGACTTCCGTTAAATTCGCTCCATTCTTTCTCTTGATTCTCTCTGGAAGATTCTTCTTACATATATCAGTAGCCGCGGATCGATGTGTTTGTTCGCTCGTGTATCTAGAAAGAAACGGAATTCCGAGGGTGGTCCGTCGTGCTACCCCTGTCGTGCCGTTTTCACGGAAACAATTTTAGCAGATTGGAAATTAAAATTTCACGAGGCTCCATCGCGGTAGCGCCAGTTCCATCGACCATCTCGAGACGTCGGAAACCCTTTCTCTTTAAACGCGCCTCGGGATAAACGGAAGTGCTTCATTATTGCGTCATAGGGACTCCCCGGCATCGCTTCGAAGCCACGGGCGGAGATACTGAACCTGCGGTAAAAAGTTTCGAAGTGCTTCTCCTTCCCGTTGCGGACGAGAAAGAACGAAGATGTCACGCGTCATCTTCTTTTACTAAGCGTCGCGAGTAACCGGAAAACGAGCTCATAAAACTCGTTTGAGCATGTACATTTACCGCATTTGATTAGATAAATTATCTCGGGTTACCTCTTTATGAAAATTCATATGAATATATACGTAAATATTTCAGTTTTTATTAATTACAAGACAAATATTTTGCCAAATTGTTTAAAAAATGTTTGAACTTTTGAACTTTGTGCTGTAAAAGGATTAAATACAATAGTATTTTACGCTTTCCTGATCACGTGTTTTTGAAAGTTAAAATTGTAAATGAATATAACACGTTTTAAGATTAGAGTCGAAAAAGAACATTAAAATGGAAAGCGTATGTACAATATATCCGTCTTAAAAGACACAAGAAAATTTTATTAAATAAAAATGTTTCGTTTGAACCACGAGCCTATTATTTATAACCGATTTATAAAAGTATAAATTATTCATAAATTTATTATATTATAAATAATTTATATAAATTTAGATAAACATTAGATTAGCATCAAGTGGAGATAACTTAAATAAACTTTAATTCAATGACATTTAAATTCGTATTTTAATTAGAAAGATTGAGAACCAAGGATAGAGAGTTCAATTAAATCGTCGCTGATTAAAAATTGACTTTAAATTGATCAAAGAATCCTATCAGACGAAAGAACGGAATGCGCTCTATGTAAGGTATCGCAAAAGGGCGGCGTCACGCCAATACGTTGTCCGCAATTAGACGCTGTAGAGAATCGCGACACGTAAAGCCGTAAAAAGCTTCAATTGCGCAATCGAACTTCGCCGATACAACGTCCAAGTACAGGCGAACAGAAATTTCCGCTCTAACGGCGAACGCCGTGAAGAAAGAGAAAGAGAGAAAAAAAGAGACAAAGAGAAAGGGAGAGAAAGAGAGGAGAAAAAAAAAGAAGACCAGGCGGGACTTTTATCCAGGTGTTTCTTATAAGCGCGAGCGCTCGTTGTACACTCGCAGGCTATTATCCGGGATTACCGGGCCCGCCCGGGTACGAGAGAGCAGATAAGTACAGCAATATACGGGAGCAAATTTGTTCCCGACGAAGCCGCCACTGGCATCGCTATCGCCGTCGAGGGTAGTTTAAATGAAACGCCGCGCCGGCGAGGTAAAGCCGGACGAGGTGTCCGCGGATGACAGCGGCGACTAAGGCGTGAGACCGGCATGTCCATAATTATAGCGACTCCCGAAAGCTTTGCGTTAATATCGCACCTGATAATTGTGTGCGGCATTAATTGTCCTCGACGTTAACATCGAGGTGTCACCGCTGGAATTGAAGGAATATCGCCGAATATTAAAACGGGTATAAATGATCTTTAATTTCAGTTAACAGTTTTAATTAATAATTATACAACAGTTTATATAATTATTATTATTATTCAACTTGTCTATGTAAAATGTAACTTTAATGTTTATTATTGCGATATGTATTTCATACAGTTGATGTCATTCAGTTGATATTTGATATGTGTATTATTACTTAAATTATAATAAATAATAATATTATCTTATTCAACATTATATGATGATAGAACAGTTGTACTCTTTTTTATATGAATACACAGTAATAACAGTATAAATTCTGTGATCAATCATTCAGTGGTCACTTATCGGTATGCAACGTATCCGTATCGCATATTTCATGAAATACGGAAAGTTGTTTGTTCGAGTTATCCATTTTTTAAACATGATGCCGTTCAATCCGTTCCCTCTGCCAGATGCAATTTCTTCTTGCTTTTCCTTTCCCTTCTATCCGTCTCTCTCGATCGTCACGTTTATCTTTTCTTCTCGTTCACCACTTGATCCATCCTGTTCTATATTTCTTTCCGCTGTCCTATCCTAAACCTGCTTGCCGGTTTCTCTGTCATCGACCCCGATGAGCATTTGCATAATCTACTTTGTATCCGATTCGAAGTTGGGTCGAGTTGGCAGCCCGTGATTTTCGGTACGACCTCGATCGATCGATCTCATTGTGCCTACAAAGACTAAATTTGAATGCAATAGTTTCTAACACTAAAACGAGAAACATTTAAATATTACATCCAGTACTAAGTATGACTTATTAAATCTAAAATATTTTTTGTTAATTGTAAATATTATATCGATATTAATAACAAATTCAATTACACGTTAAAACTTCTTCGGTGCTACTAGATCAAAATATTGTATATCGTATACTGCGGTTTTTGAGATCTTTATAATTTCTGATATTTAGGAATACTTACTGGTAAAGAAATTATTTTGCTTTGAATGTATCTCTGTTTAACTTTTTTTAGACAAGTATTAATAGAGTAACTGTCCCAATTACTGTGCCTGTTCTTATTAGTGTGCTACTGTATTTCGATAAGTCACAAAGAAAACTAGCACAAATAAATAAGAAAAAATATTTTTTTCTGTTAAGTTAAATTATTAATGCATACGATACCGAAGATAATATTTTATTTTTTTAGTATTAAAATATTTTAAATATTTTTCGAAAGATATGAGGAATTTATGTGAATCCAATAATACGTACCGCAAGATTTTATGCTTGTCCCTATTAATGTGCCTTGTATTGGAGTTGAGAACGTTGTGTTATGAGTGTACTTTGAAATAAATATAATTAAAATAATAATTTATGTAATATTAACAGAAACAATTAACTTAAATTTATTATCTGTTTTAGTAACTGTATGTATTAAAATGAGTCAAATGTGGATATTGGGACCATCGCCACTTAGAGAACTCACTAATAGGGACAAAAACATGTTTTATTTTTGTCAAAAGCATTGTAAAGTATTAACACTTTTAGATTAAAGAAATATTATAAGAAAACGAAGTAGTTGAAAAACCGATATTGATTACAAGTAAAATAAAATTAAAGCTACAATATTTAATAATTAATTCAGTAATAAGCAAATTGAATAAAAGGCACATTAATAGGGACAGTTACCCTACAATACGCTATTTCTTATCCATAAATATATATAAAGATAAATATTTAGCAATTAGAGAGTTTATTTCATATTATATAAAAGTGATATTGTATTGAATACTCAATTTTTTAAATTATTATCTTTTAATTTTGTTGTGCTCATATTTCATTAATCCGAGAACAGTTACCTGGGATATTTTTATTCGCCAACGAAAAAATTGTCACTTGATATGAGGATATTGTTTAATATATATATTTTTCTTCTTTATTTATTAATAATTATTCTTTAAATATTCCATTCTATCAAAAACCTGCACTTTTATAAAAAAGCATTGTATTAATTATTGATTGATTTTTAAAAAAATACTGTCATAATAAGATACTCAACGTGTTTATTCCATTTAATATTTATTAAATTTATCTTTATTTTTCAGAACATTGTAATTAAATCGCATATTTATGTCTCGAAATACTAATAAATCAAACAATTAATAATATATAATGTTATTAACAATGTGATTTTCAATTGAGGTACAAAACATCCAAGATGATTGTTTATAAAAGAAAATTAAGAGACTATTCCCAGATTAAAAGCATAAGTATCTACCTAATTATTTATATCTTCAATTTGCTTAGTTTAAATAGTACTTTAATATTAATAATTAAACATTTATTAGTAATTTATTTATTAAAATATATTACTAATATATTACGACTAGTAATGGGAACATACTCCTTATGTGAGCCATCTCGCAAAGACGTATAAACATATAAATAATATACATATATCAGAGTATGACACTCAACTTCGTTGTATGTGTATGCCGAGAGATATTACCCGTACGTTGTGTTTACTCGCACTTTTGTCGGCGTATGCCTCTTCATGGCAAACAGCAATCTACACAACCACATCTATCCGCAAATTTGCGGGCGCCGGTATACTCGCGAATGCATACAAGTGCAAAGGTATGCGCGCGAGTCGAAGGGGTTATTCTCCTTGTCGTTGAACTCTCGCAAAAAGTAAATAAAGCCTTTAGTCAGACGTAGCACCGGCGTGTTTAGCTTGAAAGTTTCACCAGATCGGGCTGGTGATGTTAGTAATAGTGCAGATGTAGTGATTGTGCTAGTAGTAGTAGTAGTGATAGTAGTAGTAGTAGTAGTGATAGTAGTAGTAGTAGTAATAGTAGTAGTAGTAGTAGTAGTGGAAGTAGTAGCTTCAGGGGTTGTTTGTTGTTGCAGAGAGAATGGCTGATGCGCCGGAGATCGTACGGGGACTCGGTTAGCGCACGCAATCGCGAGCAGATACTGCAGCGTACGAGAAGATTCAAGGTACGACGATGCGATCCGCACGTTTGGATGGATTACCGATCGCGGTTTATCTTAGGCATGAGAGGGTAAATTGATAGCTTCGACGGTTACACCGTTGCTACGCCGTTACTACAAACTGCATCGTTATCTGTTCAAGTTACGCGGTTGATCGCGAATTATGCCATTTTTCAACGCAAAGACATTTTCGTAGCAAATCTTTAAGATTTTTATTTATTTGCTTTAAACTTCTGTTTTATTTCTTTCTATTTTTATACTCGTATTTATTTATTTATTTATTTATTTTTTCTTGGGTGTATCCAGGAATTTTTTTTTCGAAGGGAAGATTTTATCAATTGTGTTATCACATAAACAGCAATTAATTTAATAAATTGCTTTTTTAAATATTTTGGAGCTTAGAATGTCTTCTTGTTCTTGATTTTAAATGGAAAAAATATTAGATTTTGTAAATTATAACTTTTATATTTTTCCTAAAAAGGTATAGATAAAATACAGTTAATAAAAATATGAATAAAATACTTACAAGTACTTGTATTAATATATTTCGGCGCATATTGTGTTTTTTGGCTTAAAAATCTTGCAAAAATTTCCTTTATGAATCGGACTTTGTATCGGACACTCTAACATTAGTTTCAGAAAATATTTACATAGTAATGGGAAAAAAAATGGTTTATGTGATAACAAGAAGTTTACTTAAAATAAAAAATTAAAAGTTGTACTTTCTTATAATTAAAAATTAAGAAATGAATAAGAAATTTCGAGGAACTCTCAAAATCCTTTCCATAACTCTGAATAACGCGTATATATTTATTGTATAAATTACATATGGTGATCATGTGAAAATACAGATACTTTAGCAACGCCATTAAAATCAATTTTAAGAAAACGTTATTTTCTATGTTCTTTCTAAAAGGAAAAATTTTTCTCATATTTATAGATATTAAGGATGCTTTAACTATACAATACTAAAATAAGTTAATATCAGCCAATATATATATATATATATATATATATATATATATATCATTTAAGCAATCTTAATAATATTAGCCCGTGAATATGCCTGGAAACTACCAAAGAACAAAACAACAAGTTTAACTTTTAACGGTATACAACAAAATGATTACATTTTTCTGCAGTTTTAGATCAATAACTTTTAAATGAATAAGTGAATCCAAATAAACTTTTGCACAAATATTTATTATTATTTGATTAGTATATATATAAAATTTGACTTAATTTTTAATATTGCTTCTCCATCACATACGCAAATAAGTATTACAAAACGCGATTTTACATAAGAATCAAAACAAACAAAAAAAAATTAAATAACTTTTAACTCAATAGGAGAATTGTGCTTAAATTTTACAAAGATATTTAGACGTAATAATGGGACAGTCTATGAAATTTTTAATATTTTTGGTAATATTTTAAAATGATGGCTCATACATTCTTAAATTACATTATTAAAATGTATTATTGATTTAGTATAATGGTTTGCAAATTTCAAGGAGACTAAACGATGATATCAGGAATAGCATAGTGGACTTTACATAGCTTAAACGAACACATCCCACGTTCACCGGACTTTCACGTGCAAAGTGTCAGATAGATCTTCGATCGTGGTCGTACGACACTCGCCCAGTTAGCGAAAGCATCTTATCCTACATTCAATCGTGCAATATTCCTATTCTCGCTCGAAGAATCTGGGCATTATCGGAAATGAAATTCCGGAAAGTGTCCGGCCATCACCCGGACGCGCATCGTGCTGCATTGTGCATAACTGAGAAGTCGTAATTGTATTTTCCCGGTTCTGTCGTCTCTTTTCCGGGAGTTGCGGCGGATCGCTAATCACGATCGAGTTGCCGCAGTTGGGCGGTTCGGCGGAATATAATGCTGTAAAAAAATAATGGGCGAGCCGCGGCTCGTGCTTGATAAATTAGCATCGATGGCATTCGGTCCCGTTACGGTCGATATTTAATTGCCAATTAGAGGACGCAAAAGAGGCATTGCTGACGGGTGCTGGCTCGTTTTACCCGGTACACTCGTGAAAGTCAAGCCTCGTAATGACCGGCCGCAAGATTTATAAACGAAATTAATTACGTACGTACCGCCTCCGCGTTAACAATGCCGAGATCGCCTTTTTTTCTTCTCGATCTCTCTTTCTCTCTTTTCCTCTTTCCTCTTCTACCTTGTTGCTCGTTCTGTCTTTCTACGGTAGCGTATCTCGTTCTACCCGTTATTATCCATCCGCTTTCGCTGTCACATCAATTCCTCGTTTAATTTTGCGACAGCGTTCTAACTATTAAATATTGACAACTATTATTTTATTTATTCGCGAGATCAGAGTTGAATCAGGATAAACAAATGACAATATGATATTGATGGATCAAAAATAAGCATCAATTTTGTCTTTTATTAATCAACGTTATATAACCGCGCATTAAATTAGATATGCATTTTGTTCAAAATATAAAACGTCTAAAGGCCAAATTAAATCCCAAATCTGCGCAATGGAAGGTAGATTTAATACTTGACAATACTTTTATTTATATGTATAGATTTTATCCTCTTAGTCTGTCAGCCTTGTCTATATTATAGCTCGATATTTTCAATTCATATAGCAATGGCGCCGGCGCGCGGCAATTCTGGTACTCTTATGTATGAAATTTATTATGCATCGAGAAGAGAACGGGGTGGAACGTTAGAAGACGCGTTGCGATTTCGCAAGATGAAAGATATCGGGAATGCGCTGCGGAGAGTCTCGTCGGGACAAAATATTCATAACGGTAGAATGAAATTCTGCCGGGTCGGGGGATCCCTCCATTCACGCTCCACTCCCGGGATACAATTCCCGAGAATAACTTAGTTTCGTATCGGCCGCGGCTAAGTCAATTGCACTTTGGCAACTTGTATTCAATTATTCCATTTCAACCGGGAATGCGCTCACGACCTGATCTCGCGAGATTACAAAGGTTCGAGCTTAACGATTATTCGCGCGGAACGCCGCGCCGCGCCGCCATTACGTCTGTTTCTACTTGGCCGACTAATGTCGGAAGAATCTACTGTATGTACACTACGGTAGTGCAGTATTATGCCGCCCGTTATGTTAAGAATCGATTTATGCTTAAACTTTGCAAATTGTAAAAGCAATAGAAATTTTACATCGTATTAATTAGCAAACAGACGACATAGCGCAATTACGTTGTTTGTTATCATCAGAGCATGTTCTCAAGATTTTGTACATTATAAAAATAATGCTAATTTTACGGTACATTGGTTCGCAGAAGGCGACGTAGGAAATACCATGCTACTACGAATCCTACAATTTCCTCATGCAAATACCGAATCTTGATCAACATTGCGGAAATGATACGCAATATTGTTTTAACATCTGGAAGTTCCCTTAACGAACGTACGCTGTAACGTTTGTTTGCGAGACTGTTTCTCGTGTGTTTTAATGAATCGAGCGTTAAATTAGAAACAATATTTGACGAGAATGGCGAAAAATTTAATTTAATCCGATTTCGATTCCAAACATATTTCGCGAATTGTTTGAGATTATATTTTCAGCTTTGCGGCAAAAGCTTACGATTTACATACGATTTGCATAAAATGTAAACATCAACAAATTATTATACAGAATACAGTAAAAATTGTAGCGTAAATCAGCGAGAGTGTTGATGAAAAATAATTCAGCACTTGCAGCATATGAAATTTCTGCACATAAAATTTTCTGCATGCAAAATTTTTCCACAATTTTATCGTGGCTATCTAGCGCATTATATTACGATTTTCACGATTTAAAAATGTACACTATATTTTATTACCTGTAGATATGTGTTGCATTTTCTTACTGTCTACATTCACCGCCGAATTTCCGGTGTTCTGACGATTAGGTTCGCACACGGAATGTAAGACGGGATCACTGTCGAGTTAACAGACGAGCAGTCCGTGTAGAAGTGGCCTAAAGTACCGTTATCCACACGTAAATTCAATTATACGTACAAAGCTGCTACTGCGAACCACAACGACCACGAGTGTAGGCAGAAATTGAGGGTATGAGAAGCGAACAGGGGGAAGGGCGAATAAGGGCGGTTCTTATACACACGCGGATGAACCTGTGCTACGCCTCTCACAAGGAGAAGTAGCCTCGTGACTCGAATACTATGGTAGAAATTTCATTTGTAACCTGTTTCCTGTACACGAGTATACAATATACCTACATGGTACGCATCTCTCATTCGGTTGACATCGATCTTTCCGTGATAAAGCAGTGATATTCAGCTATATTTAGAACCACTCAACTTTAATCGCAGCTTAATTTAATTAATTTTAATTTTGGAATTAATGAATTAATATCAATTCCCCAATCGCAGCTTTTTTTTATTTATGCTTTGCCTTTTTGATTTTGGAAAAGATAAACTACTGACGTTAATCATAGTTTAATTTATGTTTTACCTTTTTAAATTTTATTTTGGACAAAGTAAACTACTGTTGATGTTAATCATGAAAGTTTAATTGCTTTATCTTTTTTAATTCTTGAAAAAAATTAATTACTATTGGCTTTAATCGCAGCTTAATTTATGCCTTGCCTTTTTCATTTTTATTAAAAATTATTATTGATTTTATTTACAATTTAATTTGTAATGCTTTATTTTCTTTAATTCGATCTGGCTTTGGAAAAAAAACAAAGTTAGTGTAATTTAATGTATCTAATATTTAAATATTCTTCCAAGTCTGCCACATTCTACTCTCTTCAATAAAAAAGAGAAATTAATTTAATTCAGATTATAAAAAAGTATAGTAATTTTTTAAAAAAGTATCCCTGTTATACTATTTATTTTATTTTCTATTTTATCATTTAATGTCAATATTCCTCGTATGGCGCCGATTCATACTTTTTCTAAAGTAAAATATGTTTGAGCTATAAGCGTTCTCGCTGGAAAGGCTCAGAAGGTTCGACGACGACACGGAACAAAATGTAAAATCACAGACCGTGAATATCATTTGATTCTTCCGTCTTTTCTTCCTATTTATCCGATCAAAGCGATTCGCCCACTCGTCCCGCGAGCACTTATCCTCTTTGTGTTCACAGTCGAGACGCGCCGTCGCTCAAAAATGTTTCTTACCTCCTTTGAAAGATTGGGACGCCACAGCATCAAAGGTAAATTGAGCTCTTTTGCGACTTTGTCCCTTTTGGTACTTCGGCTGACTTTCTGCCGGAGGACGTTGCGCAATTATTCGCGTATCTCTGTAATGGAGCGAAGGGACCGTAGAAGAGCAACAGCGATTCGAAGGTCATCACTGATGAGTAACCTCGTCTCGTTTATCGTAGAACCATGAAAGCTCGAGGATCCTTGAGACGAATAACGTTACACAGGAGAGTCTCTTGAAACATCCTATCATGTGCCCGAAGAAAGGGATCGCTACGGACGAAACATCGACGTTCCGAGAGAGTGAAATGTTTGAGAAAACGTTAAGTTTCGAATCGTCTCTTAATTTATACGCATCTTGCGAAGACTTAGAAACATTGCAACAGTGTCATTTGCAAGAAACAGAATTAGCAAATTGTTTTATGCGTCAAACGTTAAACTCTTGAATAAAACTGTTTCAAACATAAGAAAGATAGTGTAAAAGTTTTCCAAATAGAATTTTTGAATGTTTGCTCTCGTGACTATCATTTTATCTAACCGTCCATTTTTATAACTGTTAATCAATCAATATTTCATCGCGATTTGTTTTCCGTCATGTTATTATGTAATTTGGTTGCTATATGTTTACATTCAAAACCATATGCCAGTCGATATGTTGATACTACGAAATATTTAACACGCTTTATACAATAAAGTTATTTAAAATATTCTCTTTTATACATTCCTAATTAATTTGAATGGGCTATATGCTATTTGAATAGATATTGCGAATTAAATTTAGCTGTTTTAAGAGTACAAACTATTAATTATTTAATCCAAAAGTTATTTATATAAACAAATTTATTATTATTTTAAGTCAAATTTTTGCTTAAAAAACAAAATTATGTAATTATAATAAATAAAAAAATTTTAGATACTGAAAAGTCTTGCTATTCATTCTTTTTTTATGAACATTGATGATTTTATTTTATAGTAAAATTTGAAAAAGGAAAATATAATATTGAAAGACTGCACAAATAAGCGAAGAAGATTATGCTCACAAGGGAATGAGGATTTTGATGCGCTTTTTACAGGTTTTTGTTGAGCGAAAAGAAAAAAACAGTACGTGTATGGTCGTTTCAGCCATTGGCCCATAGTTTCGAAGAAATCGATTTTTTAAATAATTATTGTGGTAATTTGAAAAACTATATATAAATAAAAATATCAATATCTTTATAAATTTCATTTTAATTTAATGTTATTACTTTTTGATTGTAATGAAATTTCACGAAATTACTCATAGATAGCCAAGTCTGTAGAAAGCAGATTTTTTTGTCTGCTACACACTATGCTAACAAAATGACAGAATTAGATGTACA
Organism: Acromyrmex echinatior; assembly: GCF_024713525.1. Lineage (NCBI taxonomy): Eukaryota > Metazoa > Arthropoda > Insecta > Hymenoptera > Formicidae > Acromyrmex > Acromyrmex echinatior. Next base: position 5,144,643 of record NC_141870.1, read on the forward strand.
TAATATTGATAACAGACTGCTAGGAAAAACGTAACAGAATCTGCAAGCGTAAGGTAATATCGGCAGGATCTACTCAGTTTCTGCCAACAATTTGCCTTCACATTATGTCGACAGACGATATTAACAGAACATAAGCCTAATGCGGATGCAGTTGATGGCAGACTGCCGTCATTTTCTGCTGGAACCTGCTGACAGTCTGCTAAAAGACTTTTGGCTATCTGGGTACATATTAGTATTATAGATAATAATTAAACACTCATTTATGGAATATTTATTATTATCATCATTATCGCCGTCGCTGTTGTTATTTATGAACGCATAAATAAGATTGTAATGAAAACTGTTACAGTTTCTGATGAAATTAGAAATTGGAAATTATGATTAGGAATAAATAAGTCATATGTTTGCAGGGTTGGATAGTAACTAGTTGAAACGTTAAAAGTTAGAAAAAAAGTTAAAAAGTTAATAATTTTTAATTTAACTTAGTTAATTTTAAATGCATTAATTTTTAACTTAATTTAGTTACTGTTGAACTTTAATTTATTAACTTTTTTTAAATTGAAAATTTTTCTATCTTTCTTAATGCTAATATTTTTTTTCTATAAAGTTTTAAACAGAGAATTAATAATTTAGAGAATTAATTTAGAAAAAGTGTTTGATGATTTTATGATAAGAGACTCTATAATAAGAGTCACACCATAGGCTAGCCAATTTTTATTGATTCGCTAGATTTTGTCAATTCCACTTATATTGAGTCACACTAGTTTTAAATATCACAAACATTATATTTCAGCAACATAAATATGAAATGAGCCTTAGATGAAGAATTGTTGTGGATCAGAGTTGCACATCTATTTTCTAAATTTTTACATATTATATTTTTATATATTTTGTAATAAATATCTAATCAGGGCTGAGCACGTATTTGAAATACTTTTATTTAAAACACACTATTTGCAATACAAGCGTATTTTGTATTTTTTATTTTAGCGGATCACATAAAAGTATTACGTATTTTATATTTAAAATTGAAAGATTGAAAGCTTTTTGTATCTTTTGTAATTCGAATAATAAAGTTGATTATCAATGTTAGTATTTAAAATACAAAATACAAAATACTTTCATAATCTTTTATTATTAAAATATAAAATATAAAATACTTTTATATAAAATAACATAAAATACAAAATACAAAATATTTTCATGTACTCCGAACAAACACAAAATACAAAATATAATTGTCTTACCAATACTATTTTTTAAATAAAAATATTTCAAATACATGCCCAGCCCTGTATCTAGTCGTAAACATGTATGAATTGTTTTAGAAGTTAAAGAAAGTTATATAAAGGTTAAAGAAAGAGAAATAATGCGAACATATATCCTTCTCTTTTACAAGATTTTGACAAAAATACCTTATGATGTGACTCTTATTATATATAAGTAACTTACATATGAATATACAATTATAAATTTGCTTAATAATCTATATTTGTAAGGGTTATATAAAATAAATATATAAAAACAAGTTTTGGTACCTAATAATATTAAGAGATTTATGTAATTTTTATTTTTCGATTATAAAACAAAAATAAAATTTATAATTCAAATTTTTAACTTCTCAAAAAATAAAGCAGTATATCATTATAGATTGTCTACGCGCGGATTTTATAGTTTATTTTTATCCTATATAAGCGATTATGTCAAATGAATTATCTATAGTGTATTATTGCTTTATTGCAATAGTTGTGGATGGATAATCATACGTTTAACGCTGCGTGGATTTGAGCACATTTCTCATCGCACATTGAATTTTCCAGTGATTTAAATGCAATTTGCCTGCTATCTCCCAATCGAAAGCGCGAAAGTAATGCATGGACAGAACCAGAATGATTCGGCTAACAAGCTATGATAAATCGACCGACATTGATACGGTATTGATAATAATAATAATAATAATAATAATAATAATAATAATAATAATAATAATAATAATAATAATAATAATAACATGTATGTGAAATCTGGAATGTATTACATATGCAATAATTCCGTTGCAATTTTTGATTGATAAATTGTATCCTTATTAGCCATTAATTTGACATGCGTAGTGTGTTCAGCATGAAATTGCCATCACTTTTTTTCTCATGAACATAGCGTTATGAGTACGAAATGGATTGATTTCAACTCGAACGGAGGAACACAGTCGGTAAATATAGTCGTTAATCCTGTTTTTCATCGTATCCCAATATTATGCAATATCATCACGCATAGATTTTGTACATTGGTAGTTTGCTTCGATAAAATCCATATTTTATCGAAATTTCTCGCGCGAGCAGTCGGCAAAGAAACTATCATATTTTCAGATGTTGCATTCCGTGTGGACATTTATTTTAAAATTCTCTCTAAAGAAAATTCAATATTTATTTATTCGTATTATGATGCAATACAATATAATAACATCAGCTATAAAATGCGAGCGTATATTGAGTATTTGTTATTCAAAATTCGAAGATGCATAAAAGTGCAACTAGAAGCAACAAGTCGTATCGTCGCGACAATAGTCCCTCTCGCGTGAAGTTGGCCGCATGAAGTTGACCGATCCGGTCGCCATCTTAGATGCGTCGTTAGTTTCGTTCGTGCTTCATTAGTGAAATGTCGTGGGTATTGAATGTTTCGTTATTTTGTGCGGTTCCATTTTTCTGCTGTCGCAATGTGATTAAGTACCCGTCGTGTGCGATTAATATCGAGAGTGTCGTACGGAGTGCTGCGGTCATTGTATTGTAGTGATTAATGCATGCTTAATCGTAATTAACGTATTTTCGCGAGCAGATGTCATGTGAGATAGTGTGAGTGCCATGAAGAAGCAATGGAGAAGCGAGAAAGGGGGAGAAGACCCAGAGAGGCATCGGGTGACAGTGGAGCAACCACGAGGTAAGATTTTCATAATTTATTCCATTACTCGTTGATAGAGAACATTTTAAGCTGTGTGATCAAAGGTCTGTTTTCTGTGACTGAATTAATGTACACTTTTGGAACTTGAAGTGAGATAGGTATATGTTTATACATATTTTTATTGAAAGTGAGCAAGAGAGAGCAAGGAATAGAAAACAGACCAATAATATGCTTTCCATTTATACCGATTCTCAAATAATTCTTACTTGTGACATCATAACTCAGTTGAATGCGCCTTCCTTTTACATTCTGACAAGTGAGATTTAACTAACTTTTTGTCTATAATCTGCACAAGATCAGTTGCTTTCTGTTTATACACAAGTGAAACTGAGTCTGAAGTGAATGTTGAGTATTTCATACTCAGATTACTTGCTTACTTTGGTAAAAAGTTATTAAATCTCTAAAGTTAAGTAATCTAAAGTTATTACACGACAACAGGTTCATACATTAAAAGTGAGAATCTGTGTATCATGTGATAATTTTTGTGAATTTACGAGACTTACTAAAGCACATAGTTTCGATTTTATGCAGATTATCTATAGGCAAAAACCAAGGAGTAACCAAGGAATAAAACCGCTGACCAAAATTGTGTACACCAATGCCTACTAATACCTAGTAATGTCCAAGTAATGCCCACTAATGCCCACTAATGCCCACTAATGCCCACTAATGCCCACTAATGCTCACTAATGCCTACTAATGCCCTGGTAACGTCCTAGTAATGCCCATTAATGCTCCAGTAATGCCTCATTAATGCTCTAGTAATGCATAATCTCATACCGTTTATCATAATACACAATTCTCTCAAGTAATGTCCAGTAATGCCCCAAATTTGTACACCATAATGCCTTCAGCGGTTTACCCCTTGGCAAAAACTCAGTTAAATCTTATTTGTCAGAGTACAAAAGGAACGTATTCAACTAACAATAAGCTATGACGTCACAAGTGAGAATCGGTAATGAAAAGCAATTGAGACCGTGCGTTTTAGCGAGTTGAGTAAACTCACTTTAAAAGTGTTGTTATATGATAACTTTTTACCAAAGTAAGCAAATAATGACGTAATTGATCTGAATATAAAATATTCTCAGCTCAACTTAGCTCACTTCAGACTCAGTTCACTTGTGTTTGAATGGAAAGCAACTAATAATATTGTATATTGTACATAATTTATTATGTGCGTAATATATATTTTGGAGTTAGAGTATAAGATTTTTTAATTTTATAAAGATATTATATTTAACATAATATAATACATACATTACATATAGATAATACAAATAAATAATGTATACATTATATAAAATTAATAAATACATATAAAATATTTCAAAGAATTTAAAATTTACATTTCATCCGGATTAGACTTTTTCAAATTTTATAAAGTTAATATCTAAAAAAGCGTTTTATTTAAAAAATATGTAATTCTATTAAATATTTGTTAAAATTATGATGAAAAAATATTTTTGTATACGTTAATTATTCGTCGACAAATTTATCTTAGACAAATTTAAATTTGTTCGAATTTTAATATATTTATATTTGTTACAGATCGACATATATATTGTATAACTCCGCTGTTGCGCATCGTACCGGTGAGTAATTAATTATCTTGTATTTTATTTTTGAGGTAATGAATTTATGAATAAGATATATGTAATTATAAAGGAGTTGTTATTAACAAACGGTAATTATTTTAATACAAATGTTTATGAAAATAATAATAAATATGGCAGTAAAATATTCTGTAATGTATAGAAGAAAAGGTGATATTATGTTTAGGAGGCTATAGCAAAATGCTATTGTTTAACTTTGCATAACTCGAAATGAGTACAATAAAATATTAAAAAACGAATAAAACACTCAAGTATACATATATTCGTGTAATAATAAGCTCAAGTTTAAAAAGAATGCGGAAGTGTGTATAATGAAATGTTACAAAATGTATGTACCTTCAAATCGTTTTGAAATGCTCGAAAATGCGTTATAATACCTATTGTGTATTGGCATATTAATGCTTATGTAACAGCGAGTTATTAAACAAATAATTTTATAATTAATGTTATAGAATTTGCTATTTAATAGTAAAAATTTTAAGAGGCCATTATACCTACAAAGACCATAATATTGTCTTCTCTTCTATTTATAACTTCTTTAATGTTTGAATACACATACCTTTACGGTTATGTAATCACGCATAAAGTATTAAATATATTAACGTATATTATGAATAATTATAATATATCTCATAGATAATATCCATTGCCTCGTAATGGATGGGCTATAATGAATTATGATAAATATTTAACCTTGGACTCTTTTCTCTTTATCTATTAATTCAATTGTAGGTTATTGTGCTAAAAGGCTACCTTCGCATAAACATGCAAAATATAAGATAGAGCTTATCAATGTTCGAGTATAAGAATAGAATTGAAAAGATAAAAAATTTTAGAACTTAATACGTTTTCATATTATTTAACTATTATTTGTCTTAATATGTATATACGTTAAAAGTAATTGCATTTTTTAAACTGAAAGAGCATCAAATTTAAGTTTAGAAAAAGATAATAGAAATCAGAATAAAATAATATTATAATGTAGAACGTGTTTGAACTTAATAAAAATAAATAGGTATATATATCCATATTAAGGAACATTTAAAACAATTAAATTTTTCTTGTAAGATTAACATTAAATAAAAAGGAAATAGATAAGAAAACAAAAATTATAAAAAGAAATATTGCAAATGGAATATATTAACTTTAAAATATGTAAAGTTATTGTTTAAAAACCTTTATTTGTCATAAAATAAGTTTTTCGTAAAATAAATTAAAACAGAATTTTTATATTAAATTTATTTAGAGTAAAAATAAAGAAATATCTTTAGATAGGTTATAACTATTAAACTGGGTAAGGAAATTTCTCTTCTTCCTTAAATATGCATGTATCCAAGATTAAATATCCAAGATTAAATATATAAATTAATGCAAGAAATACATTTACAGAAATCTTTTGAATATATGCATGTATAAATATAAGAATAATTAAAAAAGAAAATAAGAAATATTTCAGTAATATTATACTGAACGTAATTTTGTAAAAAACGAATATTTATTCTCAAAAAGTACCAATATTAATATAATTCCTTGTAGCCTATCTATCTAATTGATTGGTAAACTGAATTTTTTTATTGGTGCACCAAATTCTAAGCTTCGCGAATAGATGGAATTCCAATGGAAAACGAGAAATTATTATCCATGATGCGAAAATCGTTTCAATTTTCTACTACGCATACGTTTGTCCATCTCGCGAGGGATAAATGACAAGACTCGGCAATAGAAATAGTAATCACGAATAAAAATATAGAAAATATGTATATAATAAATATCTAATGCGAGAAGCGATATGAAATTCATGAATTAATTCGTGACAAACAAGCTAAAATGTTCGGTTTTATAAATTCGGATTAATAATGAAAAATAATTGCAACCGATAATCGTTATTAATGATTTTATCATATGTATATTTATTAATATAAATTTTTCATATTTATTTGCAACATTTGTTTCATTAATTTTTATATTTTATTATTATATCTTTCATATTACGTTAAAATTATTTTTAATATTAAATATTTGGACATGTGTATTACTTGACAATTAAATATTTCTATATGAAAAATAAAAAACTACGGTTATATAATTCTAACGGTTATATAATTACAAAAAATAATTTTTTAACATAAAAAATATCATTGATTTTTTGATGAAATAATGACTAAATGTCATGATATTTTATTTAGTTCTGAATTTCAATATAAAAATATTGAATAAAATAAATATTTTATTTATTAAAAATAAAAAATTAAATTAAAATTATAAATAAAAAATGAAATTAATAAATAAAATCAATGTTATTCATTACATATTTTTAATCCTATTTTTCAATCTGTAATAAAGTTCTATTTAATTAATTTTATTATAAAGAATTTAACAAGACATCAATCGTAAGACAGTATAAGATTTCGTTAAATTTATAAATCACTATTCTTTCGTAAAAATTAAAATTTTATGTAATTTTTACGAAGGAGAGATATTGTGATTTCTAAATTCGACAAAACTATCTTATATTTTCTTATACTTCTTGCTGAATTCTTTATAATAAAAATAATTGAATAGAATTTTATTACACATTAAAAATAAAAAGTTAAACTATTAAATCAAATAGTGATTTTATTCATTGAGTTCATATCCAATACTAAATAAAATGACGTGAAATGTAATAATTATTTTATTAAAGAATGAACAATATTTTTGTATATTAAAATAATTATTTTCTACAATCATATTAGAATTATATAGCGGCAGTCTTTTTATCTGTATTATACATCTTATTTTAAATATTATATTTACAATGTGAATGATTAATTAATTACTCTATTTAAAAATTACTCTATTTTTAATAATTATCTTGCTTTGAGATGCCGTCATATCGATCGGCCGTTACAGCGGATGGAAAATCTTATTTTCCATCCTGTTGCGATGTCCGAGTTTCTTGTAAGCTAATGCGGTTGCGGATCCCGCCAAGAACTCTTACTCACACTTTGTCGCACGAACGTTTATATTGTCGAGACTCGGTTGGCGAGTCGACGAGGTATCCGTAAATAAATTGTGCCCGTACCCAGGAGATTAGTTTGAGGATAAAATATTTAAACTTAATTCCATCCAAATAAATAATTCACTCAATGTTATCTGGCGATTCGTATGCCTGCCATATCGTTACCCCTCTTGATGCTGCGACGAGAGTCACTATGATAATACGTGTGAGCGTAAACATTAATATGTACGCGACTGTTACAAAATATTTCTAAAGTCGAGACTGTCCCAATATGTTATTACTAGAGATATAAATTTTATATTTTATTACAAGTTACAAAAAGAAAAAGCAGATCACTTTATCTAGACTGATTTATTTACGACCCTTCTCTTTAAGCCAGGATAGTAAAAAGTTCTGAAAAAATATTATATTACAAGTATATTATATTTCAGTATTGCTTTATATATATATTTTCCTCCTTTTAAACCGCACTTCCCATATTTGCTGTACGTTCTTTTAAATATTTATTTTCTATACTTTTATAGTATAACGTATGCATTTTTATATGCAAACGAACGCATAGTATATGTAATCATTACCGCAAACTTGTCTTCACGGTTCTAAAATTATTCAAAAAGTTCTTTCTATCTAATCGACGATCGCACGGAAAACGCTTGTTAAGAACAACGAGAACCGCCGAAAGAGCATTTTTATCGGTTATGATCCACGATGTTCTAGTCGAGTTAAACTTAAAGATCCGGAAAATCAGTGATTGTAAAATTCAACCCTTCTATGTTGAGACTGTTCTCCTGAATATGTAAACGCGTTACTGTTATTCGAGAAAATGATTCCACTGCTATGATCACGGTTAAATTCGTTATTACGCTTCTATAATCAAGCGCTGTTCCTGAACAACTCATCGCCGGCGGCCAAAATTATTTTCGTAGGTTTCGTATAGAAGCAAACATGTTACTTGTTTCTCCATTTATTGATGCTGAAATATTTTATCTAAATATTTCCCTCATTTTACGTTGCACTGACTTTGATTTTTTAATATTTTTTATAAAAATCAGTGAATATATAACTGATGCAATAGAAAAATATACATGTGAGATTTTATAGCATGTACATACAAAATTTTTTTCATTGTTTTTTTCACACTATATCTATTTTTGAAGTTAAAAATTATATAAAGTTGATCGTATACTATAAGAAATATATTGTAGATATATTCTTGAGAAAATCGATTATTCGATTTCATTTCACATTATCGAAAGATTCTTAAGTGAAGATGATTTATACATATAATATTATTTTAGAATTCTATTCATGATGTTATATGTTGCTATTTTAACACACACACACACACACACACACACACACACACACACACACACACACACACACACACACACACACACACATATTATATATATATATAGGGTGTCATGAATATACGGCCCCACTCGTTCCGAGCAGGTAGAGTGGACTAAACTGAGTAGAAAAGTCTTCTACCATTCTTTTACCATTTTGTAATGCTCGCAATAACGAAGTCCACTCTACCTGCTCGGGACGAGTGGAGCCGTATATTCATGATACCCTGTAGATAAATATTTTAGAAAAAAATATATAATTATTTTATCTAAATTTTAAGTAACTCTCTGCAGTGTACATGCGTTCATGCAAAATAATCATACAATTCATGAAAAATAATTCATGAAAAATAATCATACAATTATAAAAATATAATTTTTGTAAGCATTGAATTTTGAACCTATTATTTAATTAGATATAAAACAATCATGTATTATCTAAAATAAAAATTTTAAAGTATTATTTAAATTTTATACAAATCTATTTTTGCTAAGATCTTTAGAGAATATATATAATTATTTTAGAATTATATATTTTATAAAAAAATGTATAACTATTTTAGATAATACATAATTATCTTATATCTATAATTAAATAATGGGTTCAAAATTCAATGCTTACAAAAATTATATTTTCATAATTGTATGATTATTTTTCAGCAAACTGCATGTGTTCATATAGCAATTATTTTCTTAGTAAAAATAAATTTGTATAAAATTTTAAAGTATTATTTAAATTTTATACACATTTATTTTTGCTAAGATCTTTAGAGAATATATATAATTATTTTAGAAAAAATATATAATTATTTTATCTAAATTTTAAGTAACTCTCCTTTAATCTAAATTATGTAAAAGGAGAATTACTTAAAAATTACATCTGTAACAAATAAATTAAAATCCAAATTAAAACTGAGTAAAAAAATAACTAATAATCATTACTTTAAAAAATAATTGCTATTTGAACGCATGCAGTTTGCTGAAAACCAATCATACAATTTTGAAAATATAATTTTTGTAAGCATTGAATTTTGAACCCATTATTTAATTAGATATAAAACAATTATATATTATCTAAAATAATGATACATTTTTTGATAAAATATATAATTCTAAAATAATTCTAAAATATATAATTCTAAAATAATTATCTTAAATATTCTTTAAAGATTTTAGTAAAAATAAATTTGTTTAGAATTTTAAAATATTTGAATTTTATACAAATTTATTTTTGCTAAAATTTTCTTTAGAGAATATATATAATTATTTTAGAAAAAATATAGTACTTTATCTAAATTTTTAATAATTCTTTTCTAAAATCTAAATTATGTAAAAAGAGTTACTTAAAAATTACTTAAAAATTTTATACAAATTTATTTTCGCTAAGATCTTCTTTAAAAAATATATATACAATAATTATTTTAGAGAATATATAATTACTTAGACAATGTATAATTATTTTATATAGAATTACTTTATATAATTATTTTATAGAATATAGAATTATTTAAATCATTTTATTTAACAATGATTTAAAAATAATCATTATTGTCAAATAAAATGATTTAAAAACTAGCAAAAAAAGGTTAATATTACACAAATAAAAAATAATATTTACCGCCAGGTTGCTCCATCAGTGCCCGATGTCTCTCCCAGATCTCCACCTCCTCTCAGAAAGACACTCATATGCACAGGACACTCGTGTAAAACACTCGCGAATACACTAATCGCGCGCGGACTATAACTTGAGTCCAATAACTAGAACGGCACTCGCGAAACGCGCGACGCGACGAATCGGCTGCGATTCGTTCATTTTCAAGTCAATCGGCGACGTTAGCTTCCCCGTTGGATTTTTACACGAAGAGAATGATTTTACTCAATATCTAAAAATTTATCTAGATATATACATTCAGACATATCCGAAAATTTTTAGATATTTGAGAAAAATCATTCTCTTCGTGTAAAATATCCTCTGGGTAGCCCCCCCTCTGAGCCCCCTCACCACGTCAAGGTATACCCGTGAGAGGGAAGATAATCTGAAAAATGTAATAAATAGCTATATTACTATGCTATTATTGCAATCGGTTAACTTTTAGAAACGAATATCACGTCTGCAATTCGTTATCATTGCGAAAAAGTCAAAGCAGATAAAAATTTGAATCTTTTATTTATTCATAAATAATGTCTGTAAGATATGATTAGAATCTATAAAATAGGCTAGAGATTAATAAAAGGAAGAAATGTTTCTTTTATTAATTGTTCCAAAGTTACGGTTAATTTTTAACGGATCGTAACGAAAGATGCACAAAAACAAAAATTAATTAAATTATTAAACTGTATTAATTGTATTGAAAGCAGGAATTGCGACTTTTTTGCATGAGTATTCATATCAACGTTGCTTTTCTCTGACTCGTGTGATACCGTTCGTACAAACAAGTAGCCGTGTCGCATACTGTTCCTTTTCACATTTCTTTTTGAAACATATAATAATCGCAAAAAGTGCTAGGTATAATACGAAATGTTGTATTTTATGAATATTCACATAATACGATTACTAGTATGAATAATTATTCATAAAGTATAATACAACGTTTCGTATTGTATTAGACATTCCTCGCGAAAAAGATTTCAAAAAGTAATGTGAAAAAAAGTCGCGACACGGCTACGTTGTTTGTACGAGCTTCGGTAAGGGAATAATAACTGCGCGATAACTAGGCGTAAACATGACGCGCCGTTCCGTGCCACCTCGTACCATCCCCAACCGAAGGTCACGCGCCAACCGTCTAATTGTCGAAATACTAATGTTAACGCCTATTACAAAATCAGTAAAATAATCTATACATTACGTTTTAATATTCTTCGATGAATATTACACGATGCTTTATGGTACGATTTATTTCGTTTTATTTCATTACGCACACAACTCATCTATATTTTAGGCCGGTATTCATAGTCAGGGCTTTTATTCAAGACCGTCTTAAGTATAATTTTAAGAAGTCACGAATCAGAGATCCGTATTAACATCGTAAGACATTACTTAAAACAGTCTTGAAATAAGAACGGAATGAGTGAGAAAGAACTATGAGTATCGCCCTTAAATATTTATTAATATATCTGTAAATGTGTAATATATGATATTTCTATTTATATCCATTATTATATTTAGTTCAAATTGTTTCATAACTTAAAAAATGTTTGCGTTTATCTTTGCTTAAAGAATATATATTATTAATTTTTATTTGAACGTAAATCGTCAAAGAGAGTAATAAAGATTGAGATATAACTCTGGTACACACCTTAGTTTTGAGCAATATTACTATTTGAGCATCCTTATGTAATTAATTATCAGTTCGCGTTCGTGAATCTCTAATTTTCGTAGATTAATGCGCGAGCGCCTCACGCCACACGTCCGTCTTGCTGCGAAGTCGTCGAGCGAAAAGGATGACGATCGGCCACCGCGCCGCGCCCCCCCTTCGCTTTCGCCTCGCGACCCCCTTCCCCTCCCCGAGCTTTTCGCCGGGTGCTATTTATAGCGTATTTAGGCGTTTGAAAAATATTGAACGGTTAGTACAATTATTCAAGTATTTTATATGATTTTGACAAAAGGATATCGCCGTACATTTCGCGTTTTGCTTTGTGGCATCTTTCTTCGGGCACAATCCTATATTACTTGCATAGTTCTTTTAATTATGAATTACTAATTATTCGCGTATTAGATATTTTTGATATTCCAACATTATGTCTCAATTTTCATAATTCTTTTTAATGATTCATACTTCAATAAAGATTGATAAAATATATGTTTTTTATATGCAAATTTTTTTAATATCGTGAAACAATTTGTGCTGAATACAGCTTTGGCTAAAAGTACTAAACATCTTGTTAATTATTATTTAATTTTTCAGTTATTCACTAGTAATAAATTAATTTCAGATACTATTACTACTGCAAATTATCCATGTTTCGGAAATTCTTTCTTAAACTTACGTATAACGTCGATCATGGCTCGACAAAATAACATACGAATTATTTAAAATAAAAAATATAAAATAAGTTCCAGAAACTTATATAAAATCGTAGGAATCTGTAAAAAGAACAGGTACGAAAAACTTGTTTAAAATAAAAGATATAAAAATAAAAATAGGTTCCGGAAACTTATATAAAATATTAAATAAGAAATAAGTCAGAAGTGTAGTTATTTAAAATTGTGAATTAATACTAAATAACGCTTTTAATTTTTTTATTTAAATTACATATTAATTTTCGTCGCTTTTGCAAGTAAATGAAAATTATTAAGCGGTTCTTACGTACATTTTGACATCTTTAGAAAGTATTTGTAAAGTTGGATATTTATAACAAATTGTATATAAATTGTTATAATTAAATATAATTAACAAAATAAGAAAACTGTATTTTTTTTATACAAAAATGTAAAACTCTGAAGCAAAAATATTTAAAGGATAAATATGTTTCAATATCTTAAAATTAACATTCAAAACATTTATAATTGGAATAATGTACATGTTTAAAAACATATATTATTATATATATTATATATAAAACATATTTATCCTTTAAATATTTTTGCTTCAGAGTTTTACATTTTTGTATAAAAAAATACAGTTTTCTTATTTTGTTAATTATATTTAGTTATAACAATTTATATACAATTTGTTATAAATATCCAACTTTACAAATACTTTCTAAAGATGTCAAAATGTACGTAAGAACCGTTTAATTATTTTCATTTACTTGCAAAAGCGACGAAAATTAATGTATGTAATTTAAATTAAAAAAATTAAAAGCGTTATTTAGTATTAATTCATTATTTTAAATAACTACACTTCTGACTTATTTCTTATTTAATATTTTATATAAGTTTCCGGAAACTATTTTATATCTTTTATTTTAAACAAGTTTTTGCACCTGCTTTTTGCACATATTCCTACGATTTCATATTTTAAATAAGTTTCTGAACCTCTTATTTTCTTTTTTTTATTTTAAATAATTCGTATGTTATTTTATCGAGCCATGATCGGCGTTACAGTAGTGTCTTAAATTAATTTATTAACTGAAAAATTAAATAATGATTAACAAGATATTTAGTACTCTTAGCTAAAGCTGTATTCGGCACAAATTGTTTCATGATATTAGGAAAATTTGCATTTATCTTTATATAAAGAACATATATATAATATTTTATCAATCTTTATTGAAGTATGAATCATTAAAAAGAATTATGAAAATTGAGATATAATGTTGGAATATTAAAAATATCGAATAATTAGTAATTCGTTTAAAAGAATTATGCAAGTAATATAGAATTGTGCCCGAGATGCCACAAAGCAAAACGCGAAATGTACGGCGATATCCTTTTGTCAAAATCATATAAAATACTTGAATAATTGTACTAACCGTTCAATATTTTTCAAACGCCTAAATACGCTATAAATAGCACCCGGCGAAAAGCTCGGGGAGGGGAAGGGGGTCGCGAGGCGAAAGCGAAGGGGGGGCGCGGCGCGGTGGCCGATCGTCATCCTTTTCGCTCGACGACTTCGCAGCAAGACGGACGTGTGGCGTGAGGCGCTCGCGCATTAATCTACGAAAATTAGAGATTCACGAACGCGAACTGATAATTAATTACATAAGGATGCTCAAATAGTAATATTGCTCAAAACTAAGGTGTGTACCAGAGTTATATCTCAATCTTTATTACTCTCTTTGACGATTTACGTTCAAATAAAAATTAATAATATATATTCTTTAAGCAAAGATAAACGCAAACATTTTTTAAGTTATGAAACAATTTGAACTAAATATAATAATGGATATAAATAGAAATATCATATATTACACATTTACAGATATATTAATAAATATTTAAGGGCGATATTCATAGTTCTTTCTCACTCATTCCGTTCTTATTTCAAGACTGTTTTAAGTAATGTCTTACGATGTTAATACGGATCTCTGATTCGTGACTTCTTAAAATTATACTTAAGACGGTCTTGAATAAAAGCCCTGACTATGAATACCGGCCTAAAATATAGATGAGTTGTGTGCGTAACGAAATAAAACGAAATAAATCGTACCATAAAGCATCGTGTAATATTCATCGAAGAATATTAAAACGTAATGTATAGATTATTTTACTGATTTTGTAATAGGCGTTAACATTAGTATTTCGACAATTAGACGGTTGGCGCGTGACCTTCGGTTGGGGATGGTACGAGGTGGCACGGAACGGCGCGTCATGTTTACGCCTAGTTATCGCGCAGTTATTATTCCCTTACCGAAGCTCGTACAAACAACGTAGCCGTGTCGCGACTTTTTTTCACATTACTTTTTGAAATCTTTTTCGCGAGGAATGTCTAATACAATACGAAACGTTGTATTATACTTTATGAATAATTATTCATACTAGTAATCGTATTATGTGAATATTCATAAAATACAACATTTCGTATTATACCTAGCACTTTTTGCGA
This sequence comes from Acromyrmex echinatior, assembly GCF_024713525.1. Taxonomy (NCBI): domain Eukaryota; kingdom Metazoa; phylum Arthropoda; class Insecta; order Hymenoptera; family Formicidae; genus Acromyrmex; species Acromyrmex echinatior. The sequence continues at coordinate 5,160,052 of NC_141870.1, forward strand.
TTATTATATGTTTCAAAAAGAAATGTGAAAAGGAACAGTATGCGACACGGCTACTTGTTTGTACGAACGGTATCACACGAGTCAGAGAAAAGCAACGTTGATATGAATACTCATGCAAAAAAGTCGCAATTCCTGCTTTCAATACAATTAATACAGTTTAATAATTTAATTAATTTTTGTTTTTGTGCATCTTTCGTTACGATCCGTTAAAAATTAACCGTAACTTTGGAACAATTAATAAAAGAAACATTTCTTCCTTTTATTAATCTCTAGCCTATTTTATAGATTCTAATCATATCTTACAGACATTATTTATGAATAAATAAAAGATTCAAATTTTTATCTGCTTTGACTTTTTCGCAATGATAACGAATTGCAGACGTGATATTCGTTTCTAAAAGTTAACCGATTGCAATAATAGCATAGTAATATAGCTATTTATTACATTTTTCAGATTATCTTCCCTCTCACGGGTATACCTTGACGTGGTGAGGGGGCTCAGAGGGGGGGCTACCCAGAGGATATTTTACACGAAGAGAATGATTTTTCTCAAATATCTAAAAATTTTCGGATATGTCTGAATGTATATATCTAGATAAATTTTTAGATATTGAGTAAAATCATTCTCTTCGTGTAAAAATCCAACGGGGAAGCTAACGTCGCCGATTGACTTGAAAATGAACGAATCGCAGCCGATTCGTCGCGTCGCGCGTTTCGCGAGTGCCGTTCTAGTTATTGGACTCAAGTTATAGTCCGCGCGCGATTAGTGTATTCGCGAGTGTTTTACGCGAGTGTCCTGTGCATATTCTGAGAGGAGGTGGAGGTCTTGGAGAAACATCGGGCACTGATGGAGCAACCTGGCGGTAAATATTATTTTTTATTTGTGTAATATTAACTTTTTTTCGCTAATTTTTAAATCTTTTTATGTGACTAATTTATGTGAATAATTTAAAAATGATTATTTTTAAATCATTGTTAAATAAAATGATTTAAATAATTCTATATTCTATAAAATAATTATATAAAGTATTAATTCTATATATATATATATATATAAAATAATTATACATTCTGTAAGGTAATTATATATTCTCTAAAATAATTATTGTATATATATTTTTTAAAGAAGATTTTAGCGGAAATAAATTTGTATAAAATTTTTAAGTAATTTTTAAATAACACTCTTTTTATATAATTTTTTTTATAATTTAGATTTTAGATAAAAGGAGCGTTACGAAAAATTTAGATAAAGTACTATATTTTTTCTAAAATAATTATATATATTCTCTAAAGGAAATTTTAGCAAAAATAAATTTGTATAAAATTCAAATATTTTAAAATTTTAAACAAATTTATTTTTACTAAGATCTTTAAAGAATATATCTAATTATTTTAGAATTATATATTTTAGAATTATTTTAGTATTATATATTTTATAAAAAGTGTATAATTATTTTAGATAATATTAGGTGTTGGAATTAATTCGTAGCGTTTTACAAGTGATGGGAAGTACTTTCATTAATGTATTTTTTAATGCTCATGTGAAATAAATAACATTCTTTCATTAAAAAACGCTACGAATTAATTCCAACACCTAATACATGATTGTTTTATATCTAAATAAATAATGGGTACAAAATTCAATGCTTACAAAAATTATATTTTCAAAATTGTATGATTGTTTTTCAGCAAACTGCATGCGTTCATATAGCAATTATTTTTTAAAGTAATGATTATTAGTTATTTTTTTACTCAGTTTTAATTTGGATTTTAATTTATTTGTTACAGATGTAATTTTTAAGTAATTCTCCTTTTACATAATTTAGATTAAAGGAGAGTTACTTAAAATTTAGATAAAATAATTATATATTTTTTCTAAAATAATTATATATATTCTCTAAAGATCTTAGCAAAAATAAATGTGTATAAAATTTAAATAATACTTTAAAATTTTATACAAATTTATTTTTACTAAGAAAATAATTGCTATATGAACACATGCAGTTTGTTGAAAAATAATCATACAATTATGAAAATATAATTTTTGTAAACATTAAATTTTGAACTCATTATTTAATTATAGATATAAGACAATTATGTATTATCTAAAATAAGTATACATTTTTTTATAAAATATATAATTCTAAAATAATTATATATGTTCTCTAAAGATCGTAGCAAAAATAGATTTGTATAAAATTTAAATAATACTTTAAAATTTTTATTTTAGATAATACATGATTGTTTTATATCTAATTAAATAATAGGTTCAAAATTCAATGCTTACAAAAATTATATTTTCGTAATTGTATGATTATTTTTCATGAATTATTTTTCATGAATTGTATGATTATTTTGCATGAACGCATGCACACTGCATTCTCTGCCATTTGCAACTTTTCACCGTGTGTGCGTTTTCTTATATGTATATTGGCAACTATTTTTATCAACATGAGGAAATAATATATATTAAAAAATTCTTGAAAACCAATATTCAGCGATTTTTAATAATTAATATCTTATAAAAATTATAAAATTTTAGAGGACTTTTCGATTCAGTTTATCAGTCCATTCTCCTGCTATGTGAGAATTTTATCGTAAATTATCAAACATCTTGTATATAATCTACTTATAAGACCTTGACTATATAGAGTTCGCATAATATTAAATAATCTAAAGCAGAGTTTGGATAATATTACATATGACAATTATTTCATTCAATATTGTAAAATTAATTTTCATTTCGAAAGAAAAGAAATATGTTCGAACATTCTAATTATTGTAAATATACAGATATATTCGTCTATATGAATAGAATTTCTTTACAGATTTTTTTATTTCTCTCTTAAAAATTTCAAATTTAACTTTTATATTTCTAAATGCGATGATTCGCTGTTTAGTCTAATATTGAATTGACTATAAATACTATAATAGTCAATAAAAATCAAAGTTGGCCTTTTACTTGAAGAATCTCGATAGCTGTCTTCTTCTCCATTCTCTTATCACGCTGAATCTCTATGTACAGGGCAAAATACTTTATCAAAGTATTTGAAATACAAAGTACAAAATATTGGCAATCTGAGTATTTCAATCACAAAATACAAAATATTTTCAATCTTTTGATTTTGAAACACAAGATATAAAATAGTTTCAAAATTTATATTTCACATACGAAATACTTTTTTAAAATATAAAATACAAAATATTTCAAAATTTTTTTGTTTTAAATATAAAGTATTTTTTTTTTAATATTTTACAAAATATGTCCAAAATTTGTATTTCAAATACAAAATGTTTTGTTTTTTTAATACAAAATACGCAATATTTTTAATTTTAAACACATTTTTTATTTTAAACACAAAATACTTTTTAATACAATATATTATACTTCCAAATTTTTTTTGCGTGCCCGGCACTTTCCCGACTAGTCACGACAGTTACATTTCGTTACATGCGTTTCGTTCTCTGCTAACCCTAATGTTTCTGAATGCAGTCAGTAAGTCTGTTCGCGTTGCTTCAAGAATTATTATCAAGGATCTTTTTTGGCATTTCAAATACAAAAATCATTGAAATTGTATTTGAAATACAAAATACATCGTATGACCTCCTTGAAATACAAAATACAAAATACATTTTGTATTGTATTTGAAATACTATTTGAAATACAATTTGTCAAATATTTTTCAAATATTGTATTTGAAATACAAGTATTTAAAATATCTAGTCCTATCTATATAGCAGACAACAAGAGAGCCGTAAGGGTTGATCGATCCACCGGTTGCGCGCGCGCTCGCCGCATGCGCGGAATCAACCCGCCGACATGCCGCGAGTCGCACGCACCCCCGAGCGAGAGAAAGAGAGAGCCGTTGCCGACCGATAACTCGCGAGGCCCAGGATCCGTAAATAAACGCACGAGTCTTACCTTTTTTCCCCTTGAATTTTCCGTGACGTGTCGCGCACGATAGGAAAGACCACGCGGGTGTGGCCGTGTGGGGGTACGTGCGTGCGATTGGGGTTGTGCGAGCGATCAGCTCACAGCAGCGCGCGACCATCGTGTGCGTGTCATCGCCCATCGTACGAACGTACTAAGTCGATGGTACCATCGACGGCGACAGCGGATGTACGGTGAGCGTCAACCCGGCTTGGCCGATTACGCCATCAGGCTGCCGCCACCAAGAAGGGAGGAAGTCTGTCTCGCGTGCCATCACACATCAATGGTTCAGGTGAGTGAATGATTCACTCTATGCGAGGGCAGAGAGTGCGCGATAGAGTTCGTCACTGTCTCTCCCAAAGAGACGACGAGATGACGACAATACGCGAGTGCGCGCCTACTGGGGGTCGCGTCGTGGGGGGTTCGTGCCATTCGTGGTCACACTGGTGGATCACTACTCGCTTTGCTTGTTGTGTTGTCGCTGTTGGCGGCGAGCATCAGCTGTGTCTGACGATGAGGGAACTGGGAGAGATGTCGCTACCCGAAACGAAACCGCCCTCACGTGGTGGTGGAAGTAGTTTCGATTTTACTCTTGCTTTCCATCGCTCTTTTATCTTTTTCCTCCCCTGTTTAATATAACGCCGTGGCATTGAGTTATCGATGACGTTGCCAAGGGATAGCGTCTATCATGCTGATTTTTAATTGATGTAATAAGTTTGTGCAATCCATAACGTTGGCAGTTACGCTATGTTGCTCTCATATTCATAATTTATGACATTGATATACCGCTTTCCTGCGCGCGTGGATATATACTACGTCCATGAGAAATGGATGCATGTATATGTGCGATGCGTTATTTGTATCCGCTGTCATCGATAGCGGCTGAGATATGCATCGATAGATTTACTTATGAGCTTTTATAGGAGATTTTATAGGAACTTTACCTATAAGTGTAAATCATATATTGATAAACGATAAAATGTTAAAATCTATATATTTCGCTTGGTAATTCTCTAGTACGACGTGTACAAATAGATTTTTTAATCAAATAAATGTGGAATGAAATAAAAATCTCAATAAATCTATAGCTGTATAAGCTTGTAATAAAATCGTATATACCAAATACCATTTGAAATTCTTTCAAATTGCGAGCAGCATTAATTGACGAATCGCTTCGTAATTCTTAATTCTCGTAATAAAATTACACACATACACGCACACGCAAATCGTCTCGTAATCGTATAGTTTCTACAGAGCGCCTAGTTTCTCACAATCGGAGGTCATGAAAATCACGCTGCGTTCAATATAGTTATCAATCCGCGATGACCCGGAGCAAGCGAAGGGAAGAGCAATTCCTTGAAGAAAGGAAGAGACTGGAAATGGAGTGCGCGGTTTAAATTCTATATAATCAGTTCCGGTTCTGTAATGGTCCTTTATGTAAATGGATAATGATTCTACAGCGCTTGGTTGGGTTCCTAGACGGCGAGTGTGTTGCTACTGCCGAAGGGCAGTTCATTAACTGCCAGACACTGGCTTCGATGAGAACTACAATTCGATGAAGAGAGGGAGAGAGAGAGGGGGGGGGGAAGGGGGTTGAGTAAGAGAGGCGAAGGGGTGCGCGCGGTGCTGCTTTGAAGTGGTAGGCGCCTCGCGGGCGTCCAGTGCGGAACAACGAGAATTATCTTCTATTTCTCTACGTTCGCTCTTCTCCCTCGGCATCCGTTTATGCCCATCCATCCCTTGACACGCGCGCATCTATACAAGAATACGCTCCGTTGATTGAGACGCTTTAGGCGAGGCAATAATCGTGCCGATTACCCCCCTGGCCCTATAAAAGCTATCTTAATGAATTGACGGCAGACGAGAAGTATTAATATATGTTGCTTTTGTATTCATTTCGTATTCAGCGATTTCACGATGTTCCGATGAAGAAGTTTTATATATTGCCAGGTTATATATTAAGTATATTATATATTAAGTATAAAGAAACGAAACAATTTGATCTAAATGATGAATATTGCAAGGAATCGATAGAAAGAGATGAGTATTGCCGAGTAAATAGTCATGTGTGTTGCTTGTCTAATCACAAATGATATGAACTTTGTCACAGTCTATATTAATCTCGCGATATGCGAGTAATTGAGAACAGTTCTATATAGTAACGATTGAGATTGTATTATTTGTGTCATGCTTCGTGAACGAACAATTACTTTAAAGCTACATCTCTCATTATTATAGTCGCAATTATTTCCACGCGAGAAATCTTTTTTCCTCTTATTTTCTCTGAGAGGCAATCTCTGTAAAATGCTGCTGATATTTTACACATTATTATCTCATTATAAGTTTCATACAGAAATTTATATAGATAAGTGGCTTAAGCTAAAAATGTCGATTAGTGCTTTTGTGCGTGATTGCCTGTAATCTACAAGCAAATTATGATGGTAGCAGCTTACCTAATTTCCTATTGAAATTCTCTTTAGCGGTGTAATCATCGTCCGCCTAACGCGTAAACATAGTTTCCCAAACACAAGCGATGATTTTATCCATATTTTACGCTTCCATAAGTCTGTATGTTACTGAATACCCATGTGGAATCGACGGCGGGTTTTTTTTCCTAATTGCGGATTCATCGCGCGTTAATTCATCCACTCTGCTACGTTGTCCCGTTAATTATCGGCTCGGCTCATCACTCCGCCTGGCAATTATTAACGAATAAATCTAATAATTAACAGCGTTTCATTAACGGCCACATCGATACCGACGATTATTTATGTAAACTATTATTATTTATGTTTTAATTGCAGCATATTTATTATTCTACATCAGATACATGAAGTCTTTTTGTGACGAATCAGTCGATGAGTTTGTAATGGTTTACGTTAATGATTTTTACACAAATACTAACAATAGGAGCGTTAAATTTGCCATGTTAAATGATAATAATTATTGTGCCCGCAAATATTAAGAGAGAGATAATTATTCGTTGTACAATATAATCATTCGTGATAATGAATCTAGGAATTTTCTGTGTTCTATGTATACACGAATACAAGTGCACATTCAGCAGAAGAGATTAAAAAGTTCAACATTTTTCACATTGTATTTTTTTTTAATATGTGGTGCAATTTCCCTCATCGGTTTCATCTTCTCATTCTGTTCGCCGATATCTGCGCCATAATTCTGCTTGATGTGCACTTTTGATAAAATATTCTGGCCATCTCAAAGCTTTTCGCGTATCTCTACAATGAATAATTACAACATGCGATAGGCAGACGATACTCAAAATTTTAAGAATCAATACAGAAAATAGAAAATATTTGTAATGTGCACAAAAAAAATAAATTGGGTACAAACCTACAACTTACTGCGCAAATTCAACATCTATAACTAAAAAGATTTGATGGTTCAACAAATCGCTAATGTTATTTAGCTATGAACTTTGTTATTTTAACATAGAAAATTGACTGTCTATATATTACGACTATAGGTTTGGTGAATCAGTGAAGTTTTCAGTTATAGTTTTTTTCCGGCAGTATATTTTTCACTAAATCAGTCATTTTGGCACAATAATTTTAGTCTCGCCGACGTAAATATTCAATTTTCAAATAATTGTCAAAAATGTCACAGTTCTGAAACAGAATCAATTTTTAAATGAGTATCGATCGTCAACGCGCGACTGATGGCCCGAGAAATGGATTTAGAATCGGTGGTTAGGCACCCTCAGAAACATAGTTGTATCATCGAACATTCGTAACCGATTTTTTGTTCGCGTTATGTTACGTCGTCGAATGAGCCGACGAAAATCAGCGTCTGTATAATCCGCCGGATGCTTGATTGGCCAGCCCGGAGCGAAAATATAGAGTACTCGACGTGGATATACCGACCTCGAAACGACCAATTTATTCGCGGTCGAGTTACCCTTCTGTGCCACTGCTCTCGTTGATAGTATCTCCTGCCAACGAGCAGCGTCCGAAATCGTTGGTTCGATCTGAACTATCGACCCCCACCGTGTATTTGGGATGCCCGATAGAGTTCTCTTTCTCCCGTCCACCCAATCTCTCGCTCTCTCGCTCGTCAACCTCGTAACTTGTTTGATTTCAATCATTTTCGAGTGTTTTCAATACATTTTCCAAGTGTTTTCGATGCGAGGCTCGCGAGAGCGCGACCAGGTATATTGTTTTATCGTTTCCGGCTATTTTCAATAGGCTCGGGGATGCGTGCCGGATATGCGAATCGAAAACGTTGCATTATAGTGTACGCCGAATACCGACGCCGTCCGTCTGAAGTTTCTCGGTGCTCTGGACGAAATATTTTTATTTGTATATTTTTTGTTTTTCGACGTCCACGTTTCCGTTTTGCACGCTTACACCGGAGAGGCCAGGCCCCCTGTTGTTTTTCACAGGATACACGGTGCTCGATTCTGTATGATGAAGTATGATCTTGGAATACACGCCGCATCGTGCTGGGTTTGATGAAGGGCTCTTATTAAAGGGCGAACACAGGCATATTTCCGCACTTCGATCGAATATAATATTTATAGATTTTGAAATAAGAGATACGCGAGAGAAGAATTTAATTTCACACACGAAAAATTCACAAAAAAATTTTTTTCTGTGTACGCATTGTTACATATATATCTGAGAGTATGAATTAATATAATCTAGGTCGTTCTCTCGGTATTATTTAATTTATTTTTCTCCCAGAGGTGTATGCAGCTGAATTTACTATTCTATTAAATACGAGTTTGCCAAACATTCTTTCTTTTTTGCTTAATCAAAATTTGATGTATTGTTCGGAAGAATGCGAAGTATATTATTTTAAATGAGTATATTTTTCTAAATTGATTTGAACTTATTTAGAGTTCTATTTTAACATTTACAAAGGCTAATATACTTTATTAAATTGCACCGCTAAATGTTTCCATATATATCGTACTTCACAAACATGAAAATTATATTTACAATTTACATTTCTAACAAATATAGATACGGATTTAACATTAAGAGTATTAAATATAATTCTTATCACATTAATATAAACTCCAATATGGTACAGATTTATCATCATGAATTTAAAATCATGGATTAAATTTATACTTTATATTAATGTTTATACATTAAGAAAAAATATATTAAATTTTAATAAATACTTATTTAAAATAATGCCAACTAAATATATTATTACTTAATAAATATTTACTCGATAAAAAAGTGATAGTTAAATTAAATTAATGGTTCTTGTACCAAATAAATCTCTCTCTCTCTCTCTCTCTCTCTCTCTCTCTCTCTCATATTTGATAAATATACTCTCTAAATCTGAATCAGTGCCAAGTATACCACTGGTAATCAGCGAATTAAATGTGAGATTCCTAACCTAACTAATTTTTATTATGTGATCTAACCAACCTTATTTTAGTGTTTAAATTCAATGAATTGGAAGATTGAAACTAACATGCAAATATCAATTTTAGTTATATAATGCTCAAATATTCTTTCTTTTTTTAGTTGAATTTCACTGATTATCAGTGCCAAGTATGCCATTGGATAATTAGTGACTATCCACTGATTCAGATTTAAAGAGTATGATACTATTCAAACATAGATTTATTAAAATAGTATATTTTTTCGATGTATCAACACAAGAATAATATAAATACAGCATGATGTCAAATTGACACTTATATTTTTTTGAGTTTAGGATTTTTTATTCGCTACACAGGGCACATACTCGCTCCCAGCTAAGTTTCTATGTTAATAATAGCGCTTCGCGCATGATACGCAATAGTTATTTGTCGGAACCACTCCGGGTGACGTGATTTACATATCTAAGAAAACTCGAAAAAGTAGTATAGGCTTGACTACCCATCGCGTTTTCGTGTTCGCGAATCGTTGAGGACTACCCTTTGCATCGCCACCGGCTGTCAGTGACACGTCTTAGAATCACAGCTTTAATTATCTCAACAATTATGCAAACACGTGCAACGACAGGAAAATTGAAGATGCGCTAATTATCGCGTAAAGACGCAAAAAGATGGGTTCACAAGCAAGACGCAAAAGGGAAAGAAGAAAAAGGGAAAGGGAAAGGGTAGTTGTTTAATTGCAGTGGTTTTGCTACTCGACGAGCATGACTCTCGTCTTTAACTCCTGCAGTTGCGATATACTTCTGCTTCCCTGTGACTTTGCCGTAAGTTACCCTTTTCAAGCAATCCCATCGAAAGTGACTAACTAGCTTTTGCACTCATATGCAGTCGGTAATTACGCGGGTAATGTTTCTGGATGACAGATTAAGAAGATTCCTTGATATTTTGCTGCGCTGTAGCAATGGTCTTAACTCTTTCAAACCTAATTTCAATGGAACTATGTTAAAAAAATTTTTATTTAATTCAATTCAAAGGTACTTTAATAAGTAATTTATACTAAAAAATTAATTCTTTTTCAAAATTTCAACTGTATTTTTTAACATGTACGTTATTATGTACATTTGGTCTTAGATAATGTCGATAGAACTAAATAAAACAACAGATATTGTTTTCAAATTTGATGTGCATTCGCAGGATCTGAAGGATCCCTTAGTAATTGGAGCCTTTAAAAATATCATCGATATTTTGATTGTGAATTTTGGCAGATAAATTAGAATCTGAAAAAAGATAAAATACAATCCGGTTTGAATGAATTACATTCTCTGTTACGGTACGTTTAATCGAGTTTAATTACATTCGTAATTATGAAATTGGCCGATCACAATTCCTCAGAAGAATGGAACGACTGTGGTTGGCCTGTTTCATAACTACGGATGTTGTTAAACTCGATTAAGGGTCGGTTTCACTAACGCCAGTTAACTTAATCGACCGTTAACTAACCAATCGCATTTGCTGTTTAGTAGAAGTGACTAATTATAGTTGACAGTTAATCCCGATTAGGGTTAATTGGGATTGATGAAACCGGTCCTAAGGGTGTCATATAAAAGTCTATGATGAGGTAGAAATCTGAGTTAAAAATGTGACAAGTGTACGGGAACTTTTTCCGATTTTTATATAATTCGGAATAATTTGTAACAAAAAATTAGCTTTGTTTCTCGAAAATCCTTATTGCTGACGGAAGAGTTAATTCATGTTACCAGTGGAGGATCAAATACGATATAGAATGAAATTAAAGAAATATTTTCACTCACGTTAGAACAATTTTTATTTAAAAAAAAATTTTAAGTACCCTTTAAAATATTGTATCTCATTTTCGTTATTATCCGTTGTTATCTATAAAATATCAGGCGAATTAAAAGAGAGCGATAAAAATTTAATCTGTGAAGTTACACATAAGAAATTCATTGCAGAGTGAATTTCTATCGATTCTCATTTTAATCCACTTATTTTCTATTGAAGATGAAGTAGAAATTTATTAACAGATAACGAAGTTTAGTGTACATTTTCATGAGCAAGCGCGCCGGAACTTTTAAGCGCCTAGAGACAGACTTAAGAACGAGAACAAATGAACGAGTATACACCGAAAGGGTGGTGCCAGAGTGATGGAGTGATATTTTTTTATCAAAGTCCGTTTAGCATAAAACGATTCAACGAAGTATCGAACGTCCTGCGCTGCCTTCCGTTCGACAGATACCGTTCTCGAGAGTTCGATAATACGCACGTTGGCCTATCGTCTCGGTCAGGGGAATAGGTGAGATTCGTTTATTATCGTGGACCACATCTCTCTCGAATGGCCCTTTTCAGCTGTTGTATCCGGTCGGGCGGTAAGAAAGGGAGATAGGGAGAGGAGAGGGACGAGTTTCAAAGAATTTCCAATTCTCAGCTTTTCAGTGGCGCCTTCGACGTTGGCGCCCGTGCACGAGATGGGTTAGCGTAATGAATGGTATTCAGTTTATTCTCTAGCTAAGTTACGTTGCATCGCTGTGGCGCGACGCGGCGCGTCCAGGCACTGAACCAGAAATAAAATGGGACTGCGGCGAAATTGAAAGGCGGAATTTAGTCTTTATCCGTTATATATATCTGCACGCGGAACTTCGTACACTCTCTCTTTTTCTCTTCCTTTCCTCCCATTTTACGTCGGCATTCGGCCTTTCTTTCATGCCATTCCGCAACGGCGTATTCCGATACGGAATAGAATTTATCGTATGTTTTTAGGAAGGCGAAATACGAAATACAAAATACGAAATAAAAACTGGCATGATGAAAAAAAAATGTATCGTTGGCAGAGAACGTGGATTAGCGTACTATGAGATAACAAATCAAGATTGATATCAGGCAAAATGAATGAAAACAATCTGTGAAAAAAGGATAGAAAAAAAAATTGTTCATGGTAGATAAACCCATCATTTGATAAATAACAATATAATACATGAATATTGGTGCAATGAAAAAAAGCTTACTGCGTGTAAAGATATATTTTTCAAAAATGAATAATAATAATAAGCAAGGATAAAAATATTTGAAATATCTAAAAAATGTAAATGTTGTTGAAATATAAAGAATCTAATTTATTAAAGTGAGAAAAGTCACAACAATAGAAAGGATTGTTGTAAAGAGATATTTTTGAGAGCTTTCCGATATTTTATATAGAAATACATTATACCGTGCAGTAATTATTTTTTCATTTATTACAGAAATGTTTATTTATTTATTTTCCCGTTATTTAGAGAAAGAAGAAAATTATTAAGAGATGAAAAATTATTAAATAAAGTCATGACAAAAGTATCCGCATGCCATTCCGCACAGTATATTGATTCTTTTATTCTTTTATTTTATTAATAACAAGTAAAATTGTATTTTCTCGTCAATCTAACGGGGAACGTGGATCTCCTATTCGAAAACTGCGAAATCACGCGTTAGTTCGTGGTTTTTAGACAGCGTCGTGCATAGAACATGCGTCCGTTATCGAAGCCGTCCGGATGGTATCCGGAACGTCAGGATACGAGAAAAAAAAATGCACGAGAGTTATTTCTGGTTTTCTCCTGGTGGTTGAGCGTGCGGAAATGCAACAACCACGCTGTGTGTGTAGTTGCGTTACAAAAATAATTTTGCACGCAGGATGCGAGCAGGCTGCGCGCCATCACGTACTGTGGAGCAGAATAAACAATCGGCAATTTCGTAATCTCCTGTCGCCAGCTGAATTATAGAACATTATTGATAATAAGCGTATAAATGTGGAGTTCCGGCGGTTATCGAGTCGGTTAATCGTTTTGCGTGAGATCAAGATTGTAAAGCTCCAAAATTATAATACTCCATCGGCTAAGTTAAACTTTGAAAGTACAATTGATTATATATTTTGGTAGATAAAATTTAAATCTGTAGAAAATAAGTAAAATACAATCTGACTTTTATGACGGAAATTCGTAAAACTCGTTAAAACTTTTACAAGAATTTTTTCAGATGTTTAAACAATCCGATACAATCTAAAAATCTGCACTGAAGCTCAAAGACCTCCAGGTTGTTGATAGAAGGTGCAAAAAATTTCATATAGCCAAGAATAGAAGATTAAGAGTGTTTGATATTTTAGGATACATTTTATTATCCTTTGATTTTACGGTTTAGAATTTCTGTAATTATGTTTTTAAATCACTGGAAATTAGAGAAGTCATGAAAAAATTGGGAAAATTGAAAACAATCAGAAAAATTAAGGAAAAGTAAGGGAATTTTGCAAAATTGTCTAGAAAATTAAAATTCTAAGCTTTAAAAAAGTTTAATATGCATAGAAATATCATACTTACGCAGCTTTGGAATACTATTACCAACTTAACAACTGAATGCAAGTAATGTCAGCAACATTAATAGTAATTTACATTGCTATGTTGAATTGTTCTTTGAACAAAATATTTGACGGTTTCTAAATATTAAGACGGAAATACAAAAAATTTTGATAAACAAAAATAAATGGCTAAAAATTAAAAAAACAGTGTTTTTAAAGGACATACATTACCACGCAAGATATTAGAAGCTAATAATATATAAATTTATTAATTTTAAAACAATTATGTATAAAATATGAGTATAAATTTCAAAATATTATTAAATATTATTAAATATTGAAAGCATTAAGGAAAATCATGAAATTTTGTCTTAAAATCAGGGCAAAGTTATAGAATTTTATGATGAGGAATTTATGGATGTGCAACCCTCCCTAGCAATACAATTCATCAACCCAATATATATCCTCATATATACGCCAATATTTAACCAATGTTTCGCCAATGAATTGCGCTACTCGGGTTGTAAAAGTCAAGAAATTAAAACACGGCTGCAGGACTTTAGTTCTTGAACGTCTAATTTCGATATTGGCTATGAGATTTTCATGGGAGTTCGATCTGAGTTTTATCCCTGCCCGAAGCGATCGCGAACGAGAGAACCACAGCCCAAGTACACAATTTGATAATGGGTTAGTTGTGTAATGTGCACACATTCGATGGTCGGTTCCAGTCGGTACACGCGCGCTACAACGCGGCAGACTGAATCAGTGATAACAACGTGTTCGCATAATCAATCATGCCGTGACTCCACCTTCTGTATACATCGGCATCATCGCCGCGCCTCCGTTAGAGTACTTCACATACCTACGTTAGTATCTACACCGCCGGGTTTTCGTGTATCGTGTAGAGAGACGTGTAGAGTTGTGCTTTAGCAAGCAGCTACCTGGGTGAGCACACGAGTTTCCATTGTGTTTGAATTACCATAGGAACTTCGTACGCGACCATTGACGGCGTGCGTTCCGCTCTTGGTTATTTGATCGCAATCGACACGTTCGATCTCTCGTAAGAACGCGGAGAATGTAGAATTATAGATGTAGGAACAGAAATAATTTCTTCATTCAGATCAAAGCCGAATCATCGGCGATACCGTTTTCTTTTATTTTTCTATTATAGCGCATCGCTATTATTTTGCTGCATCGTAAATGCAATTCTTTTTTTTTTTTATTTTTTCCCTACCTTCCTTTTTCTCTTTTTAGTTACATCGCTGTTTTCGAGCCTGTTACACATTTGCGTAAGTGCTCTTTGCTAACGGCCTCGGGAATGAATATCGACTAAACTGCGCGCGCCCTCGACAGTTGTGTTGTCCGATCAAGGTTGATCGGCTTCGGCGATGCAAAGCGCAGATCCACCTATCGATCTTCCTCTTTCAACTTCCTCTTTCACGTGGATCATAGTTGCTGTACCGCCGCAATCGCCGCGTATTTGCAAGCGACGTTCACACGAGCTTCCAATGCTTACCGTACAAGGCGCGGTATTTATCGGTGAACGATGCTACTTTGTGGTGGACTCGATTGACGAACGTTTGATGTTACTGTACGACGTCAATCGCTGACCGGATTTTGCAAGCAAGCATGATGAGATCAGAGAGAAATCATCTGTACTTTAACAGTTTGGAATTTAAAATCTTGCGAAGGAAAGAAGAAAAATATCATATATTCATTTTCAAATTGTACGCATATCATTCTAGAATCTTAATAAGTATCTCATAAATATAAATTTGAAACATTCTTCCGAAAATTTCGCTGGTTTAATTAAACTGTCTTAAATCTTTAAATATCAATTAATACAGAGACTGATGAGATGCAAGCATGATGAGAGAGATCATCTGTATTCAAGTAGTTTGAAATTGAAAATCTCGTGGACGAAGGAAAAATGTTAATAATGGTAATAGAAAGATCAATTTATCAGCAAATAATTAGGTCAAAATGTAAAGTGGTTTATTGGAGTGTCACTCAATTAGTTGAAATGTAATATACATATAGGAGATGTTTCGATTTTACTTAATTTTCCTCAGTCCATTAAAATAATTAATAAAAGATAACCTTTAAACGATATCCTCAACAGACAACATACATATAAAATAGTTCTTAATTTTAACGTAGTGAAAGCTTCATTCCAACATAATTAATGATGATTGTCAAATCAATGTACATTCTTCATTAAAATACAAATAGAGGTCCAATTGAGAAATTATTTTTCGAAAAAAATGTCATATAAGGTTTATCTGAAATAACGCCTACTAATCATATAGCTATTCTCAATAAAAAACTGAGTCGAAAAGTTCTCTATCATTTTACAATTTCACAATATTTTTTTTAGTTACGCAATAAGCAAAGTGTCTAAAATCGACGTATAAGACAACTTGAAGGTATCTTTAAGAGCTCTTTAAGAAACATCTTCAAAATGTTTCACAAAAACACTGAGAGATATCTTAAAACTGTCTTATACATTGATTTTATTCGATAATCTTTAGAAATTAATATCTCGTTAACTATTGCGAAAAATTGCAAAATGGAGAACTTTTCGATTTAATTTTTTATTAAGAATAACACTGTACGATTAGTGGAGACATTTCAGATACATCCTATATACTTTTTAAGTCCTGAATATATTCTAGAATTGTCATAAATATCTCATCAATTTATCATATGAATTGAAAACGTTCTCTTCTGAAAATTTCATTAGCTCAATTAAATTCCTCTTAATTTTTAATCGATCGATACAGGAACTGATTATACGAGGTCGCTCAGTTGGTACGTGATCTCACGCCGCGGTTCGTCTTTAATGGACTTTGAGAGAGTTTTTCCGAGCTCGAAAATATTAAATCCTCCCCTCCTCCCTCTTTATGCGGCGGTTGCGTCACACCGGTCGTGTCGTCGTCGGAGCAAAAGAGGATAAGACCTTCGAAGAAGGGGAAGTCGTGGAATCGAGACACTTCCGAATGCACATCCCAATGCATTCTGATATTACGTCTGCGACGCGCAAGAGAGCTCGAGCGCGCCAGCCCTCTCTTGCAATTGTAATGAGCGTCCGCTGTGCGCGACGTAGGGATTTGCTGGCAGTAATAGCATGCAAACATCCTTGCGGAGAGGGAACACGACGAAGGACATCCCGTCCCTCTTCTACCTCTTTTCTCGCAGCCGTGCGCGACGTCACGACGAGTTAATACATCCACCAGACACGGAGGACACCAGGATGGTAGTTGTCCTCTCGGGTGGACGTCGACGGCGGCAGGAATTTTCTCGCGTTTTACACAGACGTGCACGGATGCACACTCGGAGGTTTCCGCACTGGGTTGTAAAAATCCCTGCAACTGATGTTGCCTCTCAACGGCGACGCTTTCGTCCTTCCGCGGACACTGCGACGTGTGCAACGAAGGGCATCGAGCAGCGAGAAGGAACGCCTAGAAGTTTTATATCGTAATAACACGTGAAAACTTTTTAATAGTTTCGTATCTTATTATTCGTAATGTGCATATTAGGAAGTATTTACTATTTTATTTAACAGACATGCATGTACCCAAGCAGAACAAGTCATTATAGTATTAAAATGATGTCAAAATATCATTTACGATTCATTTTAATATCATTTTAACGTCATTTTGATGTTTCCATTATTTGTTCTGCTTGGGTATATTTATCATTTTGTTTCTATTTTATTTTTACTCACTTGCTTTTATATTTCTTGTATTATCGCTTCTACCCCACATTAGTCTTTGTTACGTTATTACTTAAATTTTATGTAATGTTTTTGTCCTGAGAAAAATAATGCTGGAGCAGAATAATCTTTCGTAAATATAGACACACATTTATGAAAAATCCTTCTATTTACAATTCACATTTGGAATATTCCAAGTATTATCATGTATTTTTCTTCGTGTATTGACTTACGTGATAACGACTGAAACCTTCGTCTTAACGTAGAGAATTTAACGTTGGTATCATATTGCCCTAATAAAAGTACACTGCAAGTTGTTTATTCTTACCTCATTGCATGACATTTCTGTAGGTTTTCGTGTACGTTGTAATGTTCCGCGTTTTTCTTTATATGCAAAACAAAGATGATTGCGCCGTCGAGGTACTCGTTCGCACTTTTTTTTTTTTCGCAATAATGATACGACAAGCAACGAAATGAAACGAAAACATGATGATGGAAAAATCGCGTTTGCCGAACAAATTATAAGAAAATAGTTATGACAAAGTTGGTTGGTTTACGTACCGCCGTGGTGTGTAATGGCGGTCTTTCTCGGCGCGCACTAAGAAAAATATAGTACGCCGGAATTCGCGAACTTCGGTTTCGCCGTTGCTTTAAACAATTTCGTCAGGCGCTTCCTTTTTCTGTATTTTTTTTCCAGCTGTACGTTTAATGGCTAGAGTTTATATATAACGTTGTCGTTTTCAAATATTATCCGTGAAAACGCGCCAAACGAGCGCAACTGTGTATGTTACTGCTTTGTGGGCGCGTTACAAACGAAAAGCTCGATAGCAAAATAAAACTACACAAGCCGATCGCCTAGTATTCAGGCAACGGTATTAAGCAATTAATTCTCATGTTAACATTTTGTTTTCTCAATACTGCAGCATCGCTGCGGTACTTATAATTGGATAATTTCACTTGCGCGGGAATTTTAAATTAAAACTGTCTGTGCAATTTATATTGAAAATTGAAACTATTTTACTCAATTACTGCATCAGATGTGTCTGCAGCATCGGAGGAGATCTGATTTTAAGTTTCTAATTGATTGATTAAAGAAGATAAAAAGGACTAAGTATTGTTAAATTTATTATATCAAATTATACCCAATTTGAATTGATTTTAATCACTTCTAAAAGTCGCCACTGCTTTTCTAATCAATATATCGTTAATTTAATTAAAACAGTGGCGTTTAACTCAGACGGTTAGATCAAAGGTATTATAGATATTTCAAATTTGATTTATTATTTATTAAAATGCATACGTTAATATGTTGTTTACTTTGAAACTAACCACAGAAACGGATTGATTTATATTTTGACATAGAAAAATAATAAAATATTATTTATGTTAACTCAAGGGATTGAATTATCATTGCTTTGATATTTAACAGTGAGACATTAAGCAATTATAATTTCTATATGTTAACAATTTATTTCATCAATATTGCACCATCGCTGCAGTATTTATAATTAGATAATTTTACTCGCGTGGGAATTTTAAATTCGAATGGTCTGCATCGTCCTGTATTGAAAATTGAAACTAATTTGTTCAATTACTACATCTATGGATATAAACGTGTCTGGAGTGTCGGACAAGATCCGTTAAACTTATAATCGATTGGAGAAAGCAACAAAAACTTCGTTCTTATTCATGATTCCATATTTGCCTGCTGAGATAACACATAGGAATATCGCGGAAGTATCATCGTTCCCATTAGTTTTCCGTCAGCATCGGGTTGACGTACCGTCGCTGGATGCATCTTCGAATCGTCAAACATTTGCACTTGCCATATCCATCGAGTACAGCTTGTCCCGCGAGAGAAACGCGGCATGTAATGCGTTGCGGTATGCATACGTGCATTACACACACACACACACACACACACACACACACACAGGTATACGTAGATATATTCCGCATACAAGTTGTACCTCGCGAGAGAGCGTAACATCGCGCGTAGTAAAGAGAGTACATTACGCGCGCAACTCTTTCCGCACCCTAATGCATCCGATATCCGCTTTCCCAAAGTCGGTCAAGGCTCCTTCAGAAGATGCATTTCCACTTGAAACTTCCTTCCCGCGTTCGCGCTCGAAAAGACGACCACCGCACGTCCGAATAGCCCAACATTTGCCCGTCAGTGAAGAACCCGCAGGTCGATGCGGGAAGGTTGAGAGGTTCAGGAGAGAGGAAGAGAGAAATGGAAGAGGAGGAAGAAGCGGAAGAAGAGGAGGAGGAGAGGAATGATTTATATCCCTCGGGCGCGAAGATCTTACCTCGGGTGTTAGTTCCGCCGGTTGAACATCCAGATGGAAAGCGGGTGGGCATGGCACATGGGGCGGTGGCAAGGAAGGGTTGCTTGCGAAGTTCTTATCGGTGTGTATATAATTTTCGGTGGGGTTTGCAGTTAGTAGGTAACACCGCGCGGCTGCCCTTTGCCCTCGGCGTGGTGGGAACTTGCTGCGGTGGGATACTTACGACCGACGTTTACGCCGGGGATACAACACATTGTTCCCCCAAGGCACATTAGGTCGGATTTCCTAGCGTCGAGTGGTTGGCTGCGGTTTAGCGATTTTTGCGAGAGGGTCGCCGGCATTGGTGCGTTCGACTTCTCGGGGCGAGCAACTCGATACGCACTAGGTTTTAGTATCGCATTTCACCAGGAAACCTTTCTGGAGCAGTAAAGTAGGACAAGTCTCAGCTGAGTTCTCAAATTATTCATTACAGGGATAAAAATGTAAATAAAGAAATATGAAGCTCAGCTTTTAATTTACAATTGTGATTGTGATATAAAATCTCTTGAACGTTTTATAACTTTTATTATTTTTATGACTTTTTGTATTTATTAGTTTTGTGGAGAAAATAAAATACATTTATATAAACAAAATTTGAACGAAAAAATAACAGATGTTTCTCGTCTACTCTTTCGTCTTTTTTATTGCCTTTGGCATCCGTCGGTCTCGTTATCTTGTTATAAGACACAGATTTTTGCAATGGGGGCCTGTTAGCGGACTCACCGTAATTAGGTAAAGTAGTCCTTGTCCTTGCTCTGCACTCAACAGTCACAACAAACTGTTATCGGTAAGTTGCTCGGCAGTTTACTTTCGCCAGTGACCGAACCACTTCCATGAGTTTGTTTAAAAACAACGCCAGCCGTTGCAGTGTTATCGTAAGTTCTTCGCTTAGAATGTCCATCGCACTGTGAGGTATTTTCATAAAAACTTTCTAAAAAACGTGACTAAAAATATGAAAAATATGAAGTTGCAAATTTTGCGTTTTTAAAGTTGTGGATTTGTGTTTTTATCTCAAGTTTTAACTAGTAAGTTATGTATTATATTATTTTAATAATGAGTTTTAATATATTTGTGAGATATTATTTGTACAAATTATTTGACTTTAATTGATTGGCCAAAAAGAAAAACTTTTACACGTAAGAAAAATATTTTATTTCTATGATGAAAGAGAGATACACATACTTCCGAGTATTTTCAATTTGTTTGAATAAGATTATATTTTAATTACAGTTATAAAAATATTTTATATTTGGATCTTTTATATGATAATATTCATTCAACATTTTAATTCTGACGTAGTGTTTGGCCGATATATTCATAGTCTTATATTTAAGACCGTTTTAAATTCAGACTTAAGATGTCACATAAATCAATCATAGGGAGAGATCCATATTAATATTATAATATCTTTTTATTAGAAATTACTTAAAATCGTCTTGAAACTATGGACTATGAATACTGACTTATATTATAATCAAACTCTTATCACCATTAGATAAATTTTTTTAATTCTACGACATTGCTTCTTACATATTTTTTTACAATTGATCGTTTTTAGATATTTTAGGGTTTTCAGACTTTTTTTTTAAAGGATTCATGGGTTAGTAAATTTTTATTTTTATGTAAACTTTTTCTGTATACGTTTAGCGTACAAAAAATATATTAAGTGACATCCATATTACATTTACTGCTAATTTTAAGAGAATGATGAATAACGTTCTTTACAGTCTTGCCATTATTTCGCTACGGATATAAAATATTTTCAATTCAAAAGTGAAATATTTAAAACATATGTTGCATCGTTTTTTCTTTGTTTTTGAACAAAAATTATGCTTTTGACCATGCTTTTCTGAAATTGCCCCAATGTGTGCCGCGGTAATCTCCCTATTTATAGAAGAGAGCGAAATATCCCCAGTTTAAACGCACCCTCGCTTGGCTTTCTTGACTTTCCTCGCAAATACGCGCGAAGGATATAATCCGATTACACGTTTTGATACGTTCAGAGATGGTGTAGAACAACGTGTGCGTGCTTGACTGCATTTTGCCTGGTGTATTTTCCTGCCGTTTGCTTTAGTCTCGCGTTCTAGTCACAGGAACGATTCTTTTGGATTTCAAAGCTAATCATTTATCGAATTTATAGCAGCTGCACAATTAAACAACAAAATATTGAATTATATTTTTTCTTTTATATGTGTATCTTATTTGAAAAATTTATCTTTTATTGAATTATTCCGTTAAACATGATGCGTTTTTCTTATAAATTTATCTGCTGTCAATAAACGATAAATTTTGTATGAACTCCAACTGTTTTTGTAAACAACTCGCTTGATTCGGTGTAATTTAGCGCCTTTCTCGAAACGTTAGTTCGCCACCGGCTAATACAAGATTCTCGTCATTATACAGCGGCTTCATCTCTCGCCGCGGGTTTATCCCTCGCTTTATTCCTCTCACGTATCTCTATGAAATTATTCACGCTGGCCGGCGACACATTGTGCCTCGCGGTTCTAGAAGAATAAGTGGTGAACATAAAACGCGAACAACGAAGCTACTCCTCGGCCTTCTTAACTGGAACACGTTGTGACGAGAACACATGATATTCGCCTCACGATTATTTTCTATGTTTTCAGCAATTTTATTCCTTTCCTCGACTAGAAAAATAATAATTCGGTGATAACTTGCGTCCTTATGGCAGAGTTTGTATAGTTATCGTCGCATATATTATCGCTTCGCTTTATTACCGAGATTGGTATCATTCTGGTGAGTTTTATTCTTGATGTCATAGTCTTTTGTATTTGAGATCGTTTTAAGTACAGTTTGAAGGCATCATAAACCACATAGCTGTATAAATTATATAGCTGTTATTATATAGCTGTTAATATTAGCATTAAGACAATATTATTTAAGATGGTCTTGAAATAAGGATTATGAATATTGGCCTCGCGAAAAAGAGAAGATAATATATAAAATATACATAAAATATATTAATTAAAATAAGTCTTTCTTTAATTCTATAAAATCAAAATTCTTATAATTGTCGATCAGAATTATTTTTGTACATCTTCGAAGTCAAAGTGTGAACTTTTTCTTCCTAAAATGATATCCATGCGGAAAGATCGATTTGCTAAAGTACGTAAATATTTAGCCAGATACAAATCTGAAAATTTTGTTAGACTATTAAAATAATTACCCCAAGTTGACTGTTGGAACGTCAAAACTTTTTGCAACATTGCTCAACTGTACTTGAACATCTTATATAATTATTTCAATGATTCAATTATTTTTAGATCTGTATCCAAGTAAATTCTTAAATACTTTAGGCAAAGTCGTTTTTTCCATACAGTGCCCGCGTAAAACAACGTGGGCGATGAACAACTAGCTGTAAGTTTGTTTTTTCTTGTAGCTGGGATGCCGGCCATGGAATCTCAGTTTAACGAGCGTGATCATCCTGGCGCTGTCGAACATGCTGCTGACGTTCCTGCTGTTGCAATCGGAGACTTGCGCGCCAGAAGCGATCCCGCGGGAAGTGGAGATGAACGCCGTCACCGAGTGGAATCTCGGCACTCTCGTCAAGCACGAGCAACAATCAGAATGCATCACGCAGGATTACCAGCCCGCGTCACCTGACGCTAACAGTCTCAAGCTGGACATAAAGCTCGGTAGATGGGACGCCCGGCGGATGTTCCGGATGTATGACTCGGTGCTGGTCGGCAGCAGGTTCACGGAGCTTTCGCAAACCTATCGGGTGTGTCTGGCTACCCAGAGCTCCGTGGAAAAATTACACTCACTGGTACAAGTCGCCTTGCATTGGACCGGCCCGATGTCCGTAGCGCTTTATGCCGCCGGTGATGAAGAATTTGAGGTGTTGCAGCGTTACCTGGTGTACCTGAGGAGGTGCTACGAATCTATTAGAGAGAGAGTGATTTTCTCTCTTGCCGTGCCGAAAATGCGAACGCCCAAGAAGCAGCCGCGCGTTTTCGAACTGCCGGACCGTGTCGATTGTGCCAAACCGGAAGCTACCCTCAACGAGTTCATGAGCCGCGTGCCCAATGAGCAGACCAATTGGCGGATACGGAATGTATATCCGCAGAATCACATGCGGAACCTGGCGCGCAAAAACTGCCAGACGGACTATGTGTTTTTAACGGACGTCGACATCGTCCCGAGTTTCAATCTGACGGTCGTGCTCGACGAGTTCCTTAGGAACGACAACTGTGATAAGTGCGCCTATGTAATACCCACGTACGAGTTGGACACGCGCGTGAGGTTTCCTCCAAATAAGACGGAGTTAATTAGGCTCGCCACGAAAGGCTTGGCCAGGCCTTTTCATCAGAAAGTCTTTATACATAATCAGTTTGCCACGAATTTCACGAGGTAAATGACACTTTATATCAATTATTGTAATTAAACGTCAATTAATATTACATTAGCTCTTTATAAATTTCTTGAAATTATGTTCGCTATAATTAATTGGAAACAATTAAAATACTAATCAATTTAATACCCGTTGATTGAAATTGATTAAATGCTCAACAGACTATAAATTCATAATGGTTTTTTTTACGACAAGTTGCATTATTTGTACTTTAGTAATAATTTGTTAATAATAATTTTACCATCATTTAGAGATTGTATTTTTATAGTTAATAATTTAAACAAAATTATATGGCATATATATGTATATAATTTTGTGTATATAAAATGTGTATATAAAATATAAAATAGTCTTGTGGATGAGACTCTTGGTATAAATATTTAGTCTTTTTATTTTACAGTCTTTTTATTTTATAGGTGGCTACAGGATGTGTCACCGAACCATGTGCATCACGAAAATGTCAAGACTGGTAAGGTGTACATTAGTCATGATGTGACGAATTTCGAATTCCTTTACGAGCCTTTTTACGTAGCGAAGGATATCGTTCCGCCCCACGATGAGAGGTTTATGGGATACGGATATACAAGGAATACCCAGGTACGCGACATTTCCTAAGATAACGTAGTTCTTTTTTTCTAGTAGCACACTCACCATCTACGTGACGAATGCATTAATGGTGATGTGAATCGAAAATTCAATTTTGTTCCCGAACATGAGATAACATAAAATAATACGTAAGTTTACATTCGATTCGAGTAGGTTGATGAATGCAGTTCTTTCCTTTAATGTATGAAAATACTCGTATTCGGGAAGATAAACTCAGTGGATGTATCAATGTATAAAAAAACTTATGGCTATTATTTATGAAACATATTGAATCTATTAGCAGCGATATAGATAGAACAGTTTGAATTAAAAATGCTCCCCCGGCAACATTATCGTCAATATTCTTCCCTATGGAAAAGCAGAAATGAATGATAAAGATCATAAATGGCTCAGATACGAATGTATCCATGATAATTGCACGGATATACATCGCATATGAGCGTGTATTTCATCAAGCGCGACCGGTTTATTCCGCAACGTCGGAGAGATAAAAAGTGTTACATCGAAAATTAATATACTTTTCGGGATATTAGTAGGATTAGCGGATAAATGGCAATAATGGAACCGGCAGCTACTGGTCATTACTACCTTTCTACGCTTCTCTGTAAATAGTCAGCATAAATCACACTAAAAGATGTACATTTTGGGATATTAACGATAAAAGCGGGATACCCTGCGTACATATATTCCCGTTTCATCAACCGAAAGAGAGAGAAAGAGAAAGAGAGAGAGAAAGAGAGAGATGTGTTCTGGATTACGACATTTCGCTAACTCGACGACGCGGCAAACCGTGCTACGGGAAAATCATCAATGCGGATGTAGTGGCTATAAAGTTACATATGCCAACGAGGGAATATTAGTGAGATCATGACGCGAGCCAGGAAAAACGGCTAAAAAGGATCTCAACATGCGACGAGTAGCAAACTAGAATGAGCGTATCCCATTGCGCACGTCGCGCGGGACATTAATTGAATTATATATTATCATTGCCGCGGCGTTATCGGACGATGGAGGCTCGTTTTGCGGAACGGACATTATTCAATTTAAACTTGATGCATCTCTGGCCGTGTAATCGAAGGTTTGCATATCGGGACGTTTGCGCGTCGCGTGAACCGCAAATTGCGTTCGCTAATGTACTTTTCAGGCATGTCATCCTCACGCGAATTACGAAGATTCGCAAATTTCTTAGATCGATAACGCCGAACTTTGAAACTTTATTACGTAATGTCTCGTAGCGAATCACGCAGCTTCGATAGCTTGAAATGAGGAAAATTTATTTCAGTCTAAAATTAAAAATGAAAACAGAAAAATTATATTCGTATTTGCATGAACAGAATGGTTTTACTGAAATATTAAAAATTTAACTAGATATAGATTTAAAAATAGTTTTGTTGGAATTATCAAAGTTATTATTTATATAGGACGATCAAGTTGATTGCTAGAATATCAGTAAAAACAACTGACATTCTAGCAATCAACATTATTTATCATGCTTGAGTTTTCTGTAACATCATTATTTTAATAAAATAAAATTTTCAAACTTATATCTATCTACATTTCAAGATAATTCAATAAAATATATTTTTTTTCATATATGTTCCAATTTCCACTTTCCGAAATCTAATCATAAAGTTCTTTCTGTATTTATTTAAATAACTCAGTTTTTGGGATGTAATGCTTTTGCCTTGCTATATTATTTGTATGTATTTTATGTTTTAATAACTATTATTAGCATTTGGTACCTGAGCCACTAGCGAGCCATTAACATTGATATAGAAATTCTCAGTGTTTGTGCAAGTTCAATAATTTATGTAAGTGACTATATCTGAATTTATTATTTATTTATTCAATTTATTACATACAGTAACGTTTGAGTAATCGAACAGTTAATGAACATGCCAATATGATAATATCTATGGTTCGTCCAATCATATTTATAACATGTAAGTTATATTTTTAATTTAACTATTGTTTTTTAATATAAAATACAATAGTTAAATAGTTCATTTAATTTAAACGTTTGTTCAGCAAATCGAGCAATTTGATGCAAAGTTGTTCGCTGGAAAATATATTCATCTGACCATTAATATAAATATGAGACATTGTAATTATTAAAGCTTGCGAATTATTTATACTGAGGAGGATTCAAAACGCGGATCGAAATGTTTATTTATGGTATATATTCTTTTAAATATTATAAAATAAGAAATTCGTACACCATGTACTCTCTCTGACTCAGATTATAGGTTTTATACATACAATTGATTTAAACAATTCAGTTATTTAAACGATTCTGTGAGAGAAAGAGGTCACGGTGACTAAAATTACAGCGATCTTTAAAATGTTATTTGTGCCAAAAACCACAAAACAAACGCGAGAACCTTTCCGCTTCCAGTCCATATATACGGAGCATTGTATTCCTCTGAACATATAAATGTTCTTTTGTGGCATGCGGATCCCACATTGTTTTGACAAGAAAGTACGACAGTACCGACCGCTTCCGACTCTACGACGGAAATAACGAAATTCCATCGCACGGCAAAAATCCGAGCGCGATGAACGTGCACAGCTGCAAAACGAACACATGAAGTACACGCAACGGCAATAAAACAGGCGTAAAATCTACGTACGTATGATATTGGCACAACTGCATTTGTGCAAGGAAATTTTATGGTCTGGGACATTCGCCGATTTTTTCTTCTCCAGATGAGATAGTTAATACATTCAGTGACAAATGCACTGAGAAGTCCGTTTGGTCGAATCAACTGATCTCTCGTTTGAATATGGACAATAAAATATGGGCAATAAACTTAGTCGAAGCTAAAAATTTGATTATTATAATATTTTACTTATTTCTGATAATATAGATATTATCACTATATAATATACTATATTATAGGATCATATATGTGACGACACAAACTATAGAAATCAAAGTCTTAAATGGTTTAGTTGGAGCTTAATGCTTGTATAATTCTTGTATAAATTTATATACAATACTGTATGTAGTCTTCAGAAACGCGCGCTGAAATGATTTTTCGGTCTTGAAACGCTAACTCTACTAAACTATCGCAGTAATATTACGAGTTAAATTGATTAGCATTTTAACAAATTTTTGATGCTCATTCGCATCTTCGAAACGATCTTAATAATATATGATATTAAAATCTGTAAATAATTAATTCTTATTGCGAAAAATATTACCCAAATCTCTTGCATTCCGTGCAAGCGTCCTAAGCCTTTAGACTACCGAGGCCTTAGTAATATTCTTTGCAATAATTGGCATATGAAGGAACAACGTCTCTTTAGGCGACGTAAATAAACAATATAATATATTATAGGATCGTATATATGTGATAACACAAACTACATTTATATGTCGGTGACCTACGTGACGTAAATGAAAAGTTGAGTACTGATCACGGTTATCATCACAGTGAATGCGTTAAATCATACTATTTTAATGGCGTAAGTGAAAAGATGTTTCTTATTACAGAAAAATTTAATCGTCAAATATATATTAAAGTGTATGTGTCGCAATTAGGAGTGTTAGGATGATACTATCAGTCGTGAGATCCTTGTTGTGATAATGATGATGGTGGTGGCGGTGGTGCGGCCGGCATTACACGCGCTGGCGGATATCGGAAGTACGTACTCGTACATTGATACTCGCGTCTCTCCTCTGCGGTTCCTGTCTCACATCTATTCCCTGTGGAGAAATGAGAATGAGTACCGTCTGTTTACCTTCTCTTTACCATCTCTGTAGTCAATTACCAAAGTTTCCACTCATTTCCGTTGTATATTTAGAGAAAGATGTTTGGTATTCGTGACTATAATTGCACGATAAAATAATTATAGCTAGAAGCTCCATTTTTATAATTACTACTGCTATAATGTTAGTAATAGTTATTATACTTACAGAGTTTTACAAAAAACATAGTTGACACCGAAAATGACTATAAATTCTAGTTAAATTGTGATAGTTGCAACCATTTTTTTCTCTCAGTATACGCAACGCTCAAGCTCAGTTGCCTCGTTCTTTCAGGAACGCAACGTGTGACCGCATTCTTCACACGCTTTAAAAATTCTTGTTCTCTGCTATTCTCTTTCATTTTCATTATAAAAATTTTTTTTTACACGAATAAATCTTTTAACATTTTTTCATTTAGCTGTGTATGTCAGAGTTTCTGAATCTTGTACTATTTCCAAAATGTAATCAATTTGATCAATTCTACTCAACGTAAATTTACAATTGCAGTTGACGTCTTTTCTGTTACCTCGCCGCATATAGACGTGAGTCTCTCGTGAGAATATATAGCCGCCATTATATAGCCGGACCGATTTTATTTTGCATTAATTAATCTTCGGCTGTTTACGTATACAATACGCTAGGACAATGCGGTATGCGCCATAATTACGATGCAATTATGTCGGTTTTCCAACTCGCTTCGATTGCCCGGTAAAATGAGCGAGTTAATTGCCGATCGATTCGTTAATTCTCCATACCGATCCCCGTGTAGCCTTTGTCCGGCCGCGAGCGAGAGCTTAACGTTCCCCTTCTTCCTCCCCCTCATACAACCTTCAATTACCCATCGATGTACCGAGTACCGAGCGATTGTCGACGTGGCCAATATAAAGGATTTGGCCCCTGACAATGTATGGCACGTGCTAGTCCTGTTCGCTCGCGACTCTACATTGGCGATCGATTCTGTCATCGTCGATTCGACACGCCATTCAGCGTAGTCCGACCTGGCGGGATTCTTTATTGTCGTGTTTATCGAGTGCACCGATCGCGCCGGCACGAACCGCCCCGGCTTGATATCTCATCAGACTGGCGTTATCGGATTGATTTCGACACCCGGGGCTGGCGCACCGCGATAAGCGAGATAAGCCTGGCGTGGAAGGCGTCAAAGTGTAGAGGAACAGAAATAAAAATCGGAAAATAATGAGCATATTTCGCCATGTATTTTTAAAGCGTATATCTCGAATTATAATTAGTTTGGATTGTGATTTTTATAAAATTTAATAATTTGAGGACTTTGTTCAAATTAAAATTATATAATAAGAGGAGTGATATATAATAAGAGGAATTGATACTACTATAGCAGATTTTGAGGAGGAATATAATGCAATGGTGATTCTACTCAAGTATAAACTCATCAGGGCGTTGAAAATTATCATTAAAAGTTATTTTTCGATCAGTCTAATCAGTCACGTCGATTCAGTTTAACGTCAAAATGATGTTATCGTGTTCTGTTTGGATATGAACAGGTACATTTTTTATTTGTAATAAAGTGATATGTTAAAATCATCATTTTAACTTTCATATGGCGTCCAAATAAAGTCATTTTGACTTAGTATTATCAGCTTCACGAACTACGAAATAACACACTTTCATTCACGATATGAATAAAAAATGGCATCGATGTTATCTGATGTTTCATTTCTCGGCCTATTATTGATTAGTAGCTCAAATTAATTTATAATGACATTGACTGGAGGACGCCAATGTGAGTGTGTAGACAGTCATTGTTATGAGAAAAGCACCAAAACGTGACGTGAACATACCGCAAGTGACTGCGGTGATTAAGTCTCTCTCTCTCTCTCTCTCTCTCTCTCATATCCCCTGGTCGGCTTTCCGCCACTATTGATAAGGGTACAAAAAGTGCCAAATCGTTATATGTAAGCTTAGAGCCTCTTCAGGGAACGGAGACTCGCTTATTGTATCACATTCACTAAGTAAACTTTCAGTAAACTTTCTTAATTCTCAAAGTCGGTATATTGGACCCATGGTATAAATACAAGGGCTATGCTTTTGCGCATAGTAACGCTAGATGACCAATGAGAATTGCAGTCTGACTACGTCATGATTACATCATCATTACGCGGCAAATCAAACGGTTAAAAATGAAATAAATCATGGTAGCATCAATAAGGAGTGCCTTCTGAATTACGCACAAAAAAATGCATGATGCATCATTTGTCTTTGTTGTTCAATGAAGAATAAAAAAAGATAAAATAATGCATCATGCGCTTCACTGCACAAGCAGACATTGCAGAAAAAATTTTAATTTAACAATAGCTAACTGTTTTTGCAAGAGGACACACAGAATTTTCACAATGTTTGCGTATAGCTATACCACTCACGCAATATCAAGCGGCTTCAAAACCACGATGGTGGCAGCCATCATGGCAGAGCCATATTTCAGCTGGCCAAAGTGCTCCAAACGTCACCGAGATTGAATTATCACGAATGTGACGTAGGCAGGCTGTTGCGCAGAAGCCTTCTAAATTCGTCCACCGGATGAGCATACTCTTGTATTTATACTATAATTGGCCCTACAGTTTAACGCCAAATCCGAATGGCGAAATGCGAAAAATCGCTATACGAGGTGCAGGTGGGATCAAACCCAGATTCACAGATCGCGAGTCAATCGCACTCGGCGTCTCGGTGATTAAGTCAGAAACGAGATAACTTGTCCTAGACACTTCAACGCAGCAGACATTCCGCGATTTCGTCGGGACCGGAATAAATCAAAGACGAACCAGCACGAGTAAAATGATTCCCGATTGCCTGAACCGGTTGCGGTGGCTATTTCGATTGTTTACGATTCACACACCGAAAATCATGGGACATAAAGAAATTTAACGCTTGTTGTAGATGTAAAAGTACAAACGACGAAACAAAGATACGAGGAAAACAAATCGAAATTAATTTTTCGCAAAACGCTGAATTTATGAAGAAGACCGAGTGTTATTTCAAACCTGATGCTCATGCTGTCTAATTTTTCCTAGTGATTAAAATGATCAATATATTTACAGAGTTATATACACGCGACGTGCGTGGACGAATTATTTTGCATGCGATTCGTTAATGCTTGATCCGGCTTTCGGCATAATTTATTTTAGCTTAATTCGTTCGATCATACCACGTTAATTTTTGATGTAATACTCTTTCGCGTCAGAAATGATTCGCCGATTTCGTAAATAGATATTTAATACGGGATTAAATGATGCTGAATAAGTAAATTTTATTTTATTTCACATTACGCGTATTTAAATTTACATTTTGCAGCAAAGTGCCGAGCAAATTAACCTGCGAATTCAAATTATTAGCGCATATATCAAGCGCCATACAGCGCAGTGACTGCATTTCATAATGCAAATTCGATAATGGAGTAACAAAAATCTTATTCGACTTTCGAGTATGCGAGCGTGTCTCTGTATCGATATTATTTTAATGCTTTCATGCGTTTAATTATTTCGACGCATCTCTGGCGCGATCTTTTTCCGCT
The DNA here is from genome assembly GCF_024713525.1 of Acromyrmex echinatior. Lineage (NCBI taxonomy): Eukaryota > Metazoa > Arthropoda > Insecta > Hymenoptera > Formicidae > Acromyrmex > Acromyrmex echinatior. The sequence continues at coordinate 5,191,996 of NC_141870.1, forward strand.
AATCATTTTATCATAATTAAATCGGGGCGAAAGTGATTTTCAATTAGGCTGTTCGGGTATTCCGCGCAGCATGTCGGTAGTCAACGATCCAATTCGATCCAAAGGGTATCCGTAATTTAGCGGCTAATTCTCTCGTGGAAGATCAATGGCTCGCGGCTCGCAGGCATCGTATAACAAGCGGCAATTTAAGTGTCTCGCAGGATAATGCAAGTTCTCTCCCTCGTACGAAAGGATCGATCGGCTTAACCGTATCGCACGAAGCTCATGTAACCGGAATATTGCCGTATCTAACCGACCAAAAAGGATGTACAGTTTTTATAAACTTTTTTAATATTTTACATATACACTGTTGGACATTAAAGGAGCAATGATAATTCACTTGAGTTAAATAACATTTTATTATTTTTAACTTTTATGTGTCAAAAAATGTCAATCAATCCATTTTGTGATTGAATTGGCTTAGGTAGTACGAAGTAAACAATGTGTATTTAGTAAATAATAAACTAAAAGAAACAATTAATTAATTATTAATTTATTAATTTATTATGTATCATAATTTAGTATAAATTAATTTAATAATTTAAGTAATAGGAGCAATGGCTATAAAAATAATTAAAAACAACTCGAATTGTGGGTATAATTTGACATTATGAATTTAACAGTATACCGTTGTGGCGACTCGCCATCAGAGGTCCATCCAGGTCGGGACTCGTTCGGATTCGCGCGAGCATCGCAACCCTTTAAATAGAACGCGAATTCCCTTTAAATAGAACATCAATCTAAATTCATTCCAGGCGTCTAAGGCAGAGCCCACACTACATCGCCTTACTGATAAGTCTAATAGTGTGGGACCGGGACGAAACGCCGTGGCCAATCAAAAGCTTCGAGTCAGGCCTCCCTTAGTGAACACGAATATCATTTTCCATACAGACACCGTGAAAATATCTTCGATTTTAATTCTCTTGAAATAACGTCGAATTTATCTAAAATTAAACTGGCCTTCAATTTCGGATTCCACTTAAGCGTCATCAGAGAATGAATAAGAACTTTGCGTTCCATTCTCTTTTGCCTCTCGCTGCTTTAATTCTGTGCCAAGCTGCACCGGTGTCCCCTTAATGCTGAGAAGATAAGTGGAGGCGCCATACGACGACGGGACACGTCGTATTCGCGGGGATTTACGTCGACGTGCGATGGCATAAAACTCAATTATCAGATTTAGCTCGCGGCTTACTGCCGCGTAGCCAGCATATTACTCGGCGATGCCATTTGGAAAAATTATACGACCCTGTTTACCGTCGCCCGTTCCTACTTTATGTCGGCATGCGCCGGCACGTCTTCATTTTAATACGTGTCACTTCTTTGCGCGCTTTGCGTTCGACGAAACACACACGTTTTCTGTTCGGTGAGAGATCCGACGTTATCCGAAAAGTGCCACTCGCGGCTTTGCCGTTCTGCGACGGATATTATTCAGCGTTTCGAATCACGACTATGGATGTACCGTCGCAGAAATATGGGATATCCGACTGTCGAGCTGTCGAAGTTGCCATGGCATTATATTGGCGTCATATCTAAATCGAGCGAGACGATTCGATAAAGAGAAATTTGTGGAAGAAGCGCGTTATAATTGTAATTAAACGAATATGCAGTAATATTTGTAATGAACAAACTGAGCCCATCATTTGAATGTATTTTAGTTTATATTGTTGAATATTTTTGTCTTATAAATTTTTCTCAGGTCAATTTTTCTCTTTTATAATACAATTGGACACGGGGAAACAAAATTTTGTTGGAAACTAAAAAATATATATACGCAATGCAAAATATTTTAATTTATTTTAGCATCCAGTTTAATTTCCAATAAAATTATTTTATTATACAAATTTATATCTAGTAAATCCGGTAAATTTTTAGATCTTTCAGCAAAATTGTTCTCTCCGCGTGCTAATTTAACTGATATGTAACACATATATGGGAAGATTGCATTACTTTACAAAAGATATATAAGAATGAAGAATATTTAGATGTGTTATACTCGTAAATAATTATTTTAAGAATTTTATGTATATACAGGATAAATTGTGGAAATCGTGATACAACCGACAAGAGAGTGATTTTACATGAAAAAAATAAGTTGAAAACGTAGAATTTTATATGAAGCTTTGTTTCCAGATAACATTTTCAACAATTTATGAAGTAAAAATTCATTGTGTGCAAATATCCTATTTTATTGTGTATTCTCCATTACTTGACATAATAAAAACAAGCAGAGCAATCTACAGCGAAATTTATTAAATTGGAATAGAAATCTGCGAATATTTAAAGATTTGATTTTTTCAAAAACAAAGCCTTATATAAAAAAATTTCTTATTTTTTTCTATTCTATGTTTTCTTATTTTTTTCATATAAAATCTTTTTCTCGATCTATAATTTTCCTAACATTTTATACATATACGATTACTCAAACTCATATTGAATGTTCAACATTCAATGTTAAAAAACATTGAAAAAGAAAAACATTTAATATTGTATATTTGAAGTATTTTTATGAAGTAATTGTAAGGATTATTTTTAAAATAATAACAAGGATTATTCTGCGGAACGGAACTTGCGGACAAACTGGCGACCAAATTAAAGAGAGTCGTTGCGGTTTACGCGAACTAGAGAAATTGGCATGGGTTTCTCAATGAGATTACGTCAACAAAGCTAAACCGTTGGTACGCAATGATTTCGCTGAACCACCCGAAACACGTCGGTACGTAAGGAATTCGCAGCGAGCTATGGGGGTTCTTGAATATCAAAGGGACACTCTGTCTTTGAATTTCGAGCATCGGGATGCCACGAAATCCTTCTGCAAACGGTGAGGATTGAGTCGCGCAGCTTGCGCCGGCGCTGATTTTAGTCAATATAACAACATAGTAATTACGTCACGTCTAATTTGCGAGATACATGACGTGGCACAACCCGGTATGCATTCCGTTGCTTAGGTTGTGACACGTAATGTATTGTGTGCGGCGACGTTGCAGGCAAACTAAACCAAACTTAATACTTCAATCATAATGAAGAAACGTTTGCGTTACGCAGTATATGCCATCTACGAATGATTAAGTTACGTATTTTCAAAAGCTTTGAATGTAGAGAAACTATAATGTTAGCAATAAGATATTCTTATACTTGAATAAATGCGATCGTGTAATCCTATCATCTTTTCCATTATGAACAGATTACAAATGAGACAGTAATACGTTTAAAAATATACAATTTTTGAAGTCATATAATACAAATTCAATATTCTCATTTCTTTTGAGCAATTTAATACGATTCCAGTTTTCGTGACGTCCAAAGCTATCTGACGTTTCGATTAGCAAAGGTAATAAAATATGTTGGATATTACAATACATTATACGTAACGCTGCATACTGCATAGGATGTCACCTGGTGGCAGTCGTGCAACGACTTTTCCAAGAGAAATCGAACAGGAGTTGCCGTGACGATGGAATGAAATAAAGAGCGTGAACTGTCAGCATGGTGTCAGGATCGTAATGGTCCGCAGCGATGATAGTGACACCGTCCATTCGATACCGAAGCGTGAAATTAACCCGGGCGCATTTCCCCCAGGTACCAGGAACGTAAGCTTGTCCTACGCGCGACATGCAATTCCATTTTTTGCGAGAGAGCGAGATGTACCACGTTCACGTTTCCGCTAGTTGTAAAATTTTAACTCACTGCCGTGTGTTTGAACGTATGTACCTCTTTCATTCCGGACGTGGCAATGCTCTAACGCGAAATAAATAAAACGCCAAATGAAAGCCGCGAGGCACGTTTATTAATCGATACAAGCGATTGTTACTATAAATTATTTTTTCAAAATCATGTATTGTATAGAATTTACGTAAATATTGTAGGGTAACTCCGGCAAATACGCCGCGCTGGGATTTACGCCGCAGAAGTCAGAACAAATAAAAGGGGTGGGGGTAATTTTCCTGCAACTATCTCTGTTACATGCCTTTATGTATAAGAAATATATTAGAAATGGAAACAATAAAAAATTTCCAATTTATTGTGGTACGATTTCAACTTCTTATTGTTAATATTAATGAAATTATTGTTGAATCGATTTGTCACTGTGTTAAGTAGTACCATCATAAATTATAATTTATATAAAATGATTACTGGACGTGCAAAAGACTTAGTGATTATTTTGTGATACATAAGTGTAGAGGAATAGTAAAACATTTTGTATAAAAAAATATAAATACTTTGCTTTTGTATTCTTTGTTTATTTTATAAGTTATTGTGTCATTTTTATTTATATTTATATTATTTGTAAATTTTTTTATGAGCCGTACATATCCTCCCCTATGATTAGCCGTATATCCTCCCATCCCTATGGAATATACGGCAAAAATGTAAGGGTTTAGAAAAGTGTATTTTTTAATATGAAATATAAATATTTCAGATTTCTAATATTGTTTTCATATTAGTAGACAGTACAAAGTTTTTACTGATATAGTTTGTTCACTTTAAACATACTAAATAATATTTAATAAATTAAGTTTTTGATACAGCGTATATATCGAAGTTACCCTATAAGATCTATAAGACATACACACATATAAAATATATCGCTCTTTTATTTAAAAAGTGATATAATTTAAAAAAAATGCGAACGATATTATTGCAGTTTATTAGTGATGACTTTTTATTTCTTTCCAGTGTTTGATATGCTTACCGTATTATAATACCGTATTATAATAACTGTGGAATGCATATATTGTTTAAGGTTAATATCATTATATATTTTCGATGATTTTGATATAGGAAAGAATAGAAGAATTACGAATCTAAAAGATAAGCTAAATAAATTGATTATTTATCAATTATAGAAATCTTCATTCAAAATTTATATTGTAATAATTAACATTTATTATGTATTATCGATTTTTTTTCATCAAGTTATTCAACGGTGAAGTAAAAATGACTCTTTTAGTTCAACGTTGAATAACTTGACGAAAAAAAATTGTACGGAGCTTCGTAAAAAAAATGAATTAAAGGTAAAGATTCGCTCTTTCAAATGATGTAAATCTCATTTGTGTACAATTTTTAGTCCACTCCGTGGAACTCCGCAAATTTCATAAAAATTTTTGAGATCTGATATATCTTCATTTATGTTTGTGTAACTTCATAAAATCTTCATGAGACCGTTTTTTAAAGTAGCGATCTGAAAAATAAAGGTTTCAAGCTGTAAGATGCTTTTTTAAACATTTCGATACGATGATTTTCGACGAAGTTATTCTATCTTGAAATTTACCTATTTTTGCAGAGTGTTGCGTTAATTTTGTTGGCCAGTGTATTTTTTCCGGTCAAATAATAATTTCTTATTTCATTAGAAAAAATAGAAATAAAATTATTCTTTTACATACAAAATAATACAAGTAAAAATATCTTATTTTATAATTAATTGCGTATCATCTACATAGATGCAAGACATCATATTTTATTTGTTGTAACTATAAAGTGTATAATAGCAGTAATATGTTCTCTGTATGCCGTCGCACGTACTTACAACTATGTGGTCCGATTATCTGACGCGCTATGCAGATGCATATATGGAAATGCACACCCGTGATTAACGCAAATACAAACCGCGCCGTGTTGGTGACTGCAATATTCTGTGTTATCATTCGAAAGCCGCAAACGGTTACCTTATCTCCCATTAAAGCGACTGTATATTATCTCTAGCCTAAAAAAAAATGATTTTTCTTTTCATTATAACAGCACAAAGTTATTATTATATGCGTGTACCTACTATTCTCTTTCTCATTTTTCTTTACGTTTCTTGTATAGCTATGAAATTTAATAATTTTTTATGCATTAACAATAAAAATTATTATTATTCATAAACTATAAATTTCTAATCTTGATAATCAAAGAGCGGTTATGAAAATTATTAAATTCTCTTCTCGTTTATTCTTTCTCTTTTTATTTTCTAACTATTAATTTTTGTTCGTGAAAAATATGCATGAATAATAACGATATTTTGAGAGAAAGAGCTAAACGCTTCTCATATGCTTGTTAAAAGGGTCATCACGAAACGCACAGAGCAGAAGATAGATTTATGTGGATAATATATTCCATGCTTCTTGCATAATACCTTCTTCTCTGCCTCCCGTGTGCTCTCGGTTTATCCATTTTTTACGCACACACGGCACCGTCATGACCGCCCTTTGAGTCCTTTGAGCCGCGCCAGAAGAGAGATCGTGCGTCGAGTTCCGCAAATTGTTCATCCCGCCGCGGCCGCAGAAAAGTTACAACGAGCCGCTTCGCTTTCGCATCCTTCCGGGAGCTTTGACGTGTATTATGCGTTATCGTGCGTTTGCGGAATGTTTCCTACTTGGCCACGTAACATCGACGACGCGATGGCAGTCGTCGATGTCACGCTGGTTACGCACGATGGTTCGAAGGGCTCGTAGCGCGGAATTCCCGTAGAGAGCAAGTTTTACGGAAAGCACGTCGGGTTTGTGTCGCGTTTTCCTCTCGTTTCGTATATTAAGTATATATAGCTACGTCGGCCGTACATGCGTCGTGCACTGTACATCATTAATGCCGCGGTACATGTATTATCCAATAATTGTCGCGATGACGAAAGTTTCGCGTGGAAACAGAACGTGCGGCGTGCATTCGCAAGCGATATCAGAGCTCGCATAAGTTCAGCAAACATCATTACGCCCGCGACTCTGTAACGAATGTGAGGCCGCGGGGTTTGTTAATTAAGAAGATACGTCAGCCCGCTCGTGTTGTTTAATGCAATCTGTTCCCCGGAAAACCCTCGACAAACAGTTGGTCGTCCTCTCTCCGCAACTCGGGTACGCGCGAGACGTGCACTTTAGCCGCCTCCGCAAGAATGTGATCTGCGCGCGAAACTGAAAGGAATTTATTATCTGTCCAATTAAGACGGATAATTATGCAGCCGTGTCCGCCACTCTGGCTTTGCGCTAGCTTGTTAGTTGTATAATTCATGCGGGTACGTCATGTATTCGTTTTGAAACCATCACGGATCAGACTTTTATCATTTCTCATTCGAATCGCGTGCTCTTAAAAATACGACGCCGTAATTACGTTTTTATTTAAAACTTTTCCCCCCCGTTATTACACTTGTATCTCGATGAAATTTCCATCTTTAAACACATATTATCCTTGTATTATCTTGTATACCTTATATAAAAACATTTTTACACATTATTACCAATCATACACGGCAAAGAGTAAGAACAGATTTTCTAAAGTACCTTTAAAAATTTAGCTATATACAGATTTGAAAACAATTTTGTCAGAATTTCATCAAAATAATTTTGTATAATAGGATCTGAAACTGATTGCTAAAATATCAAAATTTTTTTCACCATGCTTGAATTTTCTACATAAATTTTTTAATCCAACAAAATTTTCAGATTTGTATTCGAAATTTTTAAATAGTTTAGCAAACTTTTTTTCCGTATATGTATAAAATAAAACTTACACGGAAAAAATGATTTTGTTGAAAAATCTGAAAATTTAGCTACAGATGAAAATAAATTTGTTTGAACCAAAATAATTATACAGAAAACTTAAATTAGTTGAAGTGTTGAAACTTTTAGTAGCTAAAGTGTTAAAACTTTTTATGGTATTGCTCATCGTGCTTGAGATTCCTACGTAATTATTTTAAATAATTCAACAAAATTATTTTTGGACGTGTATTTAATTAAATTAGATACTATAGCATTCGTTCTTACCATATTTAAATCTCGTAGTAAAATTCGTCTATAGACGGAACGATAATTGCTCATTAATCATTTGAAATGCTTTAAAAAATACAATTCCTCATTACGCGTAACTTCGTTACATTACACGAGCGCTCCGTCACCCTTCTGTCATGTTCGCGTCGTATCATGTTAGGTGCTTTCACGGCAATTGTGCGGGACCGGACTCGCCCGAAGAAGGAAATCGATGCGGGTTATAAATGAGAGCTCGTCTCGCCGATCGCGGAACGTACAATATATGTTTTGGCAGTGTCAGCACTGTAGTAACGTGACGAATTGTGTGTATCCATCGCGACACGTACGCGGAGACAATTCTGGGGGCGTCATGGCGTCTGTCGCACGCATGTCGCGCCATCATTATGTATAATTATTCACCGGGCCACGTCTACAAGATCTAGAACATGGCAGATTAGATTCTGTCCATCAATTTCATCCGATGATATAATCCACGTGCACTGCTATCCCCTGCTTTGTTGTATTAACTAACAATATTCCTGCCCCATAATTAATACCATTATTTGTCATCCGCTCAATACGTTTCAATTTTGATCCATCATTTAATTTCTAATGCGATGAAGATCTAACTTAGCGCTAAGTCCGCTTTCTGCGTTTTTGAACAAACGTGATATATTGAGTTGATAAAAAAGTTTTCTCGGTTTTGTCAGGTGATAAACGTCGCTTTAATGTATGAACATTTTCTTTTGTTTTAGCAAATGCATTCATAATCTAACAGCTCATATATCAATGTGTCTAGTGAAAAAGTATCAAAATGAATAGAATTTACTGCTTGTTATAAAAGATTATAACAATGGAAGATTAAAAGACACATTTTTGTCATATTATGTTATAAAGGTAAAAACGCTATGCAAATCTCGAAATGATACATGCAGTGTACGATGAAGAGATAGTGTGAAGGTCGCATGTGTCAATTTTAGTTTGCAAAGTTCCGTGTTGAGAATTTCTCTGTTGAAGACAAGTTGTACTATTAAAAATTTCATGAAATTTAATGTACTTTTAAGTTACACAATTTGAATTTAATTTTATGACATTACATTACATTTAATGTATTTATAACAAATATATTTGTATATATGTACATGAAAAATGTATTTTTCATCAAACTTTATGAAATTTATGAAATTTAATTTAAACGTTCATTACATTTAAGTATAACTACTGTAATTTAGTTTTCAGTTAAATCATTTATTACTTTTAATTTCATTTATAATTTTATTTATACCACGAGCTTCATTTACATGTAAAGGAAGCATTTCTATAATAATAGGCCAATTACAGTAGATGATAATGAAATCAAGACTTCATCAAAAATAATTCGCATCAAATCATTCAAGATATCGCAAAAAAGCTTAGAATATCTAAATCGAGTGTTGAAAGTCACTTGCACAAATAAAAAATGGGAAAACTTTTTGGTCAATTCAATATTTTGAGCGTCTTATACTCATAATGAATAACGATATACAATCGGATATATTTTTGTGTACCTTTTTTATTATATCTTTATTTATAAAAATCTAAAAAGTAGAATCAACTACTTCATTGAAATATTATAAATATAAAAAGCATGTGTATGCGAGGAGAATAGCATATTTTTGTGGATAAGAGTCAAATAATCACGATTCAAATAATCACGATTTTACAATAAATACCGAATACAATGTTTAGAGTAACGTCTGTCGAAACAAAATAAGGAAGCAAATTGAAGCGAGTTTACGATACTTGTGCCTAGCTTTCGATAGTGAAATGCATCGTTACGTGGAGGTAGAGAAGGGTCACTCGATATGAGATCAATCGCTTCCGATGAGGATGCATCTCGGTTGCACATATATATATATATATATATATATATATATATATATATATACACAGATGTATTCGCCGTACATTGTTACATGCGATTATTCACGAAAGCGCGCATTCAGACCGGAGGAGAACGGACGAACCGGATCTCGTCCGTTAGATCTGTCTGGCTTGTCCCGGATGGCAAACCGAGGGCGAGATTACGACGCCATCCGCCTTTCTCCTTGCTGTCGTGCTGCTTACGTTGTCGGAAACACAGGGCTTCCCGCGAAGATGTCACTATCCGGACGAATATCAGCGGTATGTTCCGAAAGCCACTTCCGGCGAAAATGGAACGCACATTCGGAAGTTGGCACGAGGCTCGCGCTCATCCGGAAATCTCGCAATGTCATATACTTTCGGATGAAAATACGTTTGCCGGTTGTGTCGCTCGTCTGATATGTCGTAAAGATCTATTTGGACAAAATAAATCTTGACACACACACACACACACACACACACACACACACACACACACACACACACACACACACACACACACACACACACACACACACAATACCCTACCGTAACGTGCCAAAGTTCGTCATTTTTTATGCGCATTTTATACGCTAGTATTTGTGATATGACACTGTAAATAAATTTTTTTACTAAATATAAATTTCTCAGTTTAACATTGTTTGTATTATAAATGATTACAGTAATTATTTCTCCTCTAAATATAGCTTAATCTTTTGTAAGCACACATATTTTATATATTTCGTAGGCACTCTGGGGTCTTTTTTATCCAGTCTAATTTTTGTTACTGTTTCAGACTTTTACATAATCTAGAAAAAAATTCAGGATTATTTTCTCACTTCTCTGCTACATTGCTAAATATATTATTTAACTTAAATATTAGAACCTTTATTTAATAAAATTTGAATAAAGTTTGTGACAAAAAATTTGAGAGCAGAATTTTGCTTGGATTAAAAAAGATTCAATGTGCTTACGAAGGGTTAATTGTTTCAGATTTTCTTTTATTTTCGGAAACTTTAATGAAAGATTTTTCAAACTTAAATGAACAATTTTTCAGAAACTTTAATGAAAAATATTAAATAGTGTGAAATTAATCGGGAAGTGATGTCTTTTTTGTTTATTCGCGTCTGTATTTTTACGCGCTAAATCGATATTTTGAATAAAGGAGAGCCATCTCGGTTCTTGACTTCTTGGGTAATATTCTATTCATCAAACGTACTTTTACTATCGAACGGCCCTTATAAAAGACAATTTCGATATATAACCGAGTATTCTCGCACGTATTCACAGGCGAGGCGCATTGCGACACGTGCTCGTATTAAGATTGTCGTTTGCGCCGACCTAACGTCATTTCCTCGGTCCGGGTGCGGGTCGTATTCCACAGGAATGACGAGCATGCATGTCGCTCGTTTCGCACACATGCACGCGCACGCAGATGCACGCATCAGGTGCACCGTGCACGGCGGCTTATGTAGACTCTCGCGTTTATTACGTCGCGAGGCAACGGAATCTCCGCCCGTCGATCGGAGTTTCGAACTAGAAACACCCTCGGCTCCGAAGCTCAAAGCGGGCTCGTAAAGAATCCGAGCGCACTCGTTCCGCCGTTCGTCTCGTCCGTCTGCAGTTACCGCAGATCGACGCAAAATTCCTCCGTGTTACATAGCTGCTCTGAGACACACGAGAGGTCTCGCCGTGGAAACTGGATTGGCCCAATGGGATTGGAAACGAATCTCGCCACCGCACATTTCGTAGCTTCATGACCGCATGACGAATTCTTGCTTCCCAATGTCACTTTTGGTCGAAAACGTTATTGAGTAACGAATAAATTAAATCGGTTAAATATCTAGAACGTTGAACGTGGACGATCGATTGGCGCGATCGCGCGGTTGGTTCGGTTTTCGGTATGAGATATATTTCAATTTTCAACATTAATTTTATTTTAGACGGTAAATTTGTCTCGTGTAACACCAGCCGCTCGTTTTTCTTGCAGGTTTACGAGATGTACGTGACGGGTTATCAGTTCAAGGTACTATCACCGGTATTTACAGGCCACTGGGGACTACAGACTAGGAAGACCAGGCCTGCTTGGCGCGAGCGTCAAAACAGTGCCAACAGGAAACAATTCGAGACGTTCAAAAAGGAAGTATTTGCTCGTTACATGCGTGATCCGTTGAAAATGATGAAGAACATCAACTGACGAAAGGCTCATCGAGGATCTCATTGATTTGAGACTCCTCCGTTGATTAAGTTCGTCCTTAGGCTTAGCATCGAGGAATCCAGAGTAGAATTAGGCCTCTGGCTACCGTCAGTGCTCGCCACGTAATGTAGTTAATAGATTCGAAGTGTTTTTCATGTGATCGAACAAGTCAACGAAGAATTCGCCCGTCTAACATTCCTTCTTTATCTTCTATTATTACCTTTTTCATTATGTTTTAATGTATCAGATCTGATAATTTTCGCTCTCTCAATTTTATTTAATTTTGATATAAATTTGACTTATAGAATCACTTTTTCATCCATCGATATCAATTTATATATTGTATTATGTAAACAAGTATTTATACATTCTAAAGCACGATAACGTGGAATAGATAGAACTTTTTGACGAAGGATTGTCAATCTTATCCTTCGGAGTGGGAACAATGATGAAATCCGTATTAAGTGCAACGATGAAGTGCCACGATATGAGAGAGAACAGATGCCAGATCGGCTAACTACGATCGGCGGATTTGCGCTACTTATCGAGCCTTCCGGTTCAGCGATTCCGCTAGCCGGAATCAACCGCGAAAGCTCTTGTTACTTCCACTCACGATTTCCCAAAGTCATCAGAGACCCGCCATGCGGGATCGCGGAATAAATATCTCGTCGTGAGTTTCGCGGCACGTACTCGCGCACGACGAGCGGGAAAACGAGGGCAGGGGATCTTAAGTGAGCGTACCTCGTTAGCTGTCTGGGGCTTAAGAGGGTGGCGTTTAAATCCAAAATCGATACTCCGCTTGACGCTACTAGCGTAGCGCTTCGAAACGTAAAATAAACAAATGGCATAAACTGTCGTCGTGGCGTATGGTCTCGGATTTGTACTGATAGAAAATGCGAAAGTAATTTACAATAAATATGATATCTCTCGAGTCGCAGTACTCTTAATCATTAGGTTCTTTGATCCAAGTTAATTTCTTTCTCTTATAAAACACGGCACCAATAATCTTTTAATTATAAGAATTTGCTAATTCAGGAAACTTTACGAATTAAACATTAGGATGGAAAATAGACAATAAAAAATTTCAGAAGGTATATACTTTGGTCGAATTTTTAATTTACGATATAACGATTAAGATTAGATAATTTTCATATAATCGTTAAGTCGATTTTAAATAATTTGTAAATAATGCAAGGAATTTCAAATATTATCGTAAATAATCAAGTCGAGAATAGTAAATATGAGTGAATGGAAAGTAATAATTTTGCGGCATCGAAATATATCGCGTCTGACGAATCATGGGATCGACGATATTCGCGTGACATCCCGAGGCATAATGTATTTCATTTAGTACGTATTTCATTTAGTAATATAATCAAGCAACTTCACAAGGAGACGGGGGGGGGGGGGAGATGCACGTCTTTACGTTAATGTCGACATTTACTTTACATTATAAACTTACATTAATTATGTTAGATGAGATGTCACGAGATTTGCAGGCGCATGGTTCTCGTTTGTTCGCCGCGTTGTATAAACTCAACAGCGACGATTGCTCAATAAATATCAGCATCGACAACATTTTATCCAATTTGATTTTTTATTCTCTTTCTTTTTTTTAACTGACATGATACATCTTCTCAGATTTTTATAAATTCTTTTGTTGTAATAACGAAGTGTTATTGAATAAAATTTCATTTCATTGTTTATGCCTAAAAAAGCTTACAACAAAAAATTAATGAAAAATATGTATATATAATTTATATAAATATAGATAACAAATGTATATTTATAAGTATACAATTTTTTATATTTATTCTGACTTTCAAAATGAAATAAAATTGCTGATGTCAGTTAAAAGCTAATACGTCAACGTTTAGTTTAAGACACAGAGTTATCTTTATATTGTAATGTTTTTACTGATAGATGTATAAAATATAATATATAGATGTGTTGTGAAATAATAATGTAATAAAGAGAATATTATACGACTATATAGTTGTTTACAGATCCTTTAGATAAATTCACTGATAAGAATTAGTTTTAATATATTATATAAAATATATTAGAAGCTTTTAAATTATCTAAAAATAATTATAAAATTCCACCTTTATATATTGTTGCTTTATAAAGTATTAAAATTTCAAGGCATTTAATATAAAATAGTTAATTAAACTATTATAAATATCACAAATAAAGTGAAATACATTTCATGTAGAATTAGGATGTATATATAAATTCACACAAGAAATGTATATTTAAACATTAAGAGTTTGTTTGAATATAAGCTTTCTCTTATTTAATTAAATTCATTCTCATCGGTCTAAATTCGTATCCTATTGTTTAAAATAAAATTCTTTTTGAAATCTAACGTTCTCTTCTTGGTTTGCAACAAGTATTATTATTGAAGTCTCGATAGTCGAATTCAGATATGACACCCGTCCTGGAAAGTCGGGAATTCTAGATTCAAACTCTGAGGTAACATTTTTCGCAATAAATTATCTGCAGTTTATAAATTTTCATTTATATACGATGATTAATATTCTAGTAAGATACTTGTTAGCATAAAAACATGATTAAGTAAGTTGTCTAAATAATTTAATAAATGATATTACTATTCTGAATCTGTTAAATGAATTTAAGGTATAATGAAATAAAATAATTTTCACATAATTGCGTGTTAAATCGACTTTTAATTTATAAATAACGCCAATATTATATGGGAATACGAGGAATGTTAGGTACCATCATAGTTAAGTCAAGAATAGTAAATATGAATAAATAGTAAATGAGTGAATTAATTTCTATTTGTATTTAAATTTAGCTACTTAATTTAGCTACGATTCTTAAAATGTAAATATTACAAAATGATGAATGTGAAATCTTGTTCTTCACACATCGGCGTGCAATGTCTCGAAGACAATAGCACCGCTCTCGTATTATGCGGTGTTGTTCCATAAGATAACACTTGACTCCCCCGTTTATTCTCTAATCCCGTAAGCTACGCGAATAATCCGATTAAGTATGGCGCTATTGTGCTTTGCGAGCTAGAATGCGTCAGTTTTTTTTTCACGGCTATCTGGAACAATCCCGTGAACGTTCGGCAGTTAACTCGAATCGTGGATACAATGGCCGACAATAAAAAGTATCTATATATAGTGAAACTTCACCGAGTGTGTGAGATGAAAATGCTAACGATCGAGCGGTTTCAGGGCACATTCCAACGTGGCTCTATGGCGCCAGGTTGCGGCGCGTAGGTACGTTTTATCGTGTTACCGCGGTTGCATCGCGTGTCATAGGTGTCGGCTTCGAGTGCATCGAGACTTTCGAGTATACCGTGAAGAGATATCGAGGACACGTGCGTTGAATATACCGAAAAATATGAAAATGTGCTGGGATTTCTTCGGGGATAGATTTCTCAACGAATGTAGAAACGTTTCTTCCATAATAAAAATATCGATAGAGAGGCTATTATTGATTACAATTCTAAAAATTTTAATATCGGAGAAAGAGAGAGAGAGAGAGAGAGAGAGAGAGAGAGAGAGAGAGAGAGAGAAGAGATACCTTAGTTAAAATTCATCGCGAGTCAAAGTTTTATTTTCCCAAAGAGCTTCTCATTGCCAATAGCTTCTAACCTGAGAATTAGATTAGCTTTCCAACATTGTTGTAAATAAAAGCTCAACTTCATCAAACTCGAATAATCTCAACGATATCATTCAGGCTTTCTAGCATATCTTGCGTACGTATAGAGATAAATGATGATCCGTGGCTTGCTTTGAGTACATACGATCTCTGCAAACACCGGAGATTATTTATTTAATCTCGATTTCTATAATTGTATTTCTTGAGGCTTTTTCTTTACGAAGGAAAGCGTTTTCTTCACAAAATCTTTCTTCCCGACAATTTCTCGTAGCCCTACGTCTATGCATTCAGTGACGTAACTTAACGTTTAAGCTCGAGATATAAACCATTTTCCTGGCGTTTTCCCCGCGATCGTTTCGATTTAGTAAAGTTTGTTTACGACTATCGTATCTCGTTATGGAAGATCGGAAAGGATGCGAGAATCCGTAGTCGTAGTCGTCGTCATTGTCGTCGTTGTCATCGCCGTCGTCGACGTCGCTGTTATCGTCGTTATCACTTCTTGTTGGACCAACGTACGGACGCGCTATCCTGGCTGTTGTAAAGGATTACCGCGCGCAAGAGAGCGGAAGTTCTTTAAAAGGGAAAAAATGCGGATTTACTTACTTCGCAGTGCGCCGAACGCAAGGAAGAAGAAGATTCTGCTACACCACACGCGTTATACTATCAACGTACATATATCCTCGCGTATACCTCGCCACTTGTGAATATCGTTAATCCTGGAACGAATTTCTTGAAAGAGCACGCGTCGCACACCACGGTTTAAGTATAATATATTCCGGCGCAAATGTTAAAGCTCTCGTTGTATATTCAACGCCGTATATACGGGTATATGCTCATTAATAATCATAAGAACGCAGAAGCGCACCTCTAATTGCGTAATGGTGATCATGGTGATTAGAATTTAAAGAGAATATTCAGTTTGTCTGATGAAGAGATGAGATATCACTTCTTGTAAAGTGAAATGATAGAAGATAAGGATAATTATGTATCTTCTGAAATTTGTTATATTTGCGTCTCGATTTTAGAATAAAAATTTTATTCGTTAATTTATATTTTATTAAAATAAGCTTTTCATTATTATTTAAAAGATAAATTTGAATACTTGTACACCTTCACGTAACTGTTTACATTTGTATCTAACATTTAAATGTTTCCTTCTCTTCCCATTACATCTTCATGTTGCAATAGCTTGACTAAGCGATATAATAACAATTTTACTTAAACAACGACTCTTTGCACTTTTTGTGCTGCCAATTCGTTTTAAGGATAATTTAACTGACTATATAATATCTGTTTCTACCAATGTGGATTAATTTTAATTCCCTTTTAATTTACTTTTTATCTTTTTCTCATTCTTAGAACTGAAGAAAAATAAAAAAAATAAGTTAAAACCAGGATTAACGTTAATCTATTATACATTGGTAGAAATGGGTTCTACACATGTTTTATCGGAATAAACGTTTTATTTCATTATTATTTTGAATATTAAAGTAGAAACACGTATACGTCTTTATGCAACTGTTTACACTTGTACTTAACGTTTAAAACATTTTCTTCTTCACTGTGTTTTCGTATTACGACAGTTTAGTTACGCAATGTAATAGTTTTACTTAAGCAACGAGGACCTCTTACACTTTTCATACCGCCGACTCGTTTTGAAAATAGCTTAATTTTCTACACGTTGCCAGCTATTTAGCTAGTTCTCTGCCAGTTTGCACGAGTCTGAGGGAAAAAGGAGAGTGGGATGATGTGTGCATGAGAGGGATTCGCCGCGGGGTACGTAGGATGCAGACAGAACGGTAGATAGGACGCGCGTATGTATGTGTACCTGTAGATATCATGTAGGTGCTCGTCGTAGGTAGATATTACACGATACATCCCCCTGTCTACCCCTGTACCTGGCTAAATTATTAGATTCACCCTCTCGACTCCTCATCTCCCGTTTTTCTTGTCGTAGTCGACTTGGGTAGTAACTTTTTTCCACTCCTCCACTACAGGGAGCTGCCATTTCTCCCTTATCCTCGTCTAGATTTTTCTATTAGACTCCTCAAAGAGGCTCGAAAAGGTATACGCAAAAAACGTCGTCGCACGAAAGAAAAAGCTCGAACGTAACGCGAATATTAAAATGGAGTTTTGAATTGGTTCACGTGTCGATTTACTCCTCAGAAAGCGAGTGGTTTTGAGATTAAACCATTTTGCAGGAGTGTAGCGAAGTGGTAGAGCGTAAATAGATTTTCCGTCGTATTGGCTATCAGTGTTATGCCTGATTAATTCATCACGAAAACCATTTGCAATTCATTTACTTTACCGAGTAATATTAATCTTGGAATATTGATATAATATTGATTTCCAAATCATGGCGCTGTTTCAGTTCTATAATTGGAAAAGAAATTATTAAATATTTTTATTTATAAGCTTGTTATAAATAAAACTTTAAAAAATATAAATGTAGATTTAACACCATGATGTCTATATAATTCTCGTGTGGGTTGACATAGGCGTAGTCAGGATTCTATTTAGGGGGAGGAGTCCAAATTAAAATCAAGATTTTAATCCGGGAAGGGAGAGGATAGTCGAGTGGCATGAATTATTGGATCTGTTTTATATTATTATTTTTAATTAATTAGTAGTAGACAAATCATAAAATCACACATATTTAATTTATATTAATTTACTTTATTTTTCTCTTAAAAAATTATGATTTTTTTGAAAAATTTAAATTTATACTATTAGCTGTCTTGGATTTTCGAAAAATCTTTCTATAATTTTCACTTCCAATTCTTTCTTCTTTTTCAAAATTAATTTCTTATGAACATTTATTAAACATTTTTCTCTTAAAAATTGTGATTCTTTGACCTGGAAAAGTTCAAATTTATAATACTAGTTGTCTTGGATTTTCAGAAAATCTTTCTATAATTTTTACCTCCAATTCCTTCTTCTTTTTAAAAATTAATTTCTTATGAATATTTATTAAGCATAGTCCGTTTAAGTAGTAATTATTTTTATTCTTTAAGATTTAGGGGAGGCCACGACCTGCCTTTCCTTGGTTACGTCCAAGGGAGTTAATATAAACGTAAATGTAAACATGTATTTTAAATCCACTTTAGTACTGGTATAAACACAAGGGTTTTAAATTTACATCAGTTGATATTAATATTAACATCAACACGGTGAGAATTATATAAACGTCGCATAGTGTTAAATTCATACCTATATTTTTTAGAATGTGGATTTACCAGTATTAAATACGCTCTACGTGAAACAATAAATTGAGATCGAAGGAAATGACAGATGAATGAAAAGAATCTCTGAGAGAATATATAGAACACGTCATGCGTTCGAAAGAGCGAAACTCGTCTTCGAGCGTTCTAGCGATTCAATTCTATTTCGCCCCGTCAGATGTTTGACGCTTGGTTAAATTCGTTTATCCGCACTGTCGCGAATTTTTCGTTGCCGGTTCCGAGGACAAGTTCCGGGCGCGCAGATTGCGCCTTCCTCGTGACACACTAAGTTCCATCTCGAAGAAGTGGAAATTCTCTTGCTGGTAGATAGAATTCCAGTCGTCCAGTTCTGTTCGAGAAGTTCAAAATTCGTTATAGTAGTTCGCACTACATTAACGTTATTTGCCGGCAATTTTTAACGCGTTTAAAGCATATCGAAAGGATATCAGAAAAAATATGATAAAAATATCGAAAGAACTTTGTGTCAACTTTATGCTATTGTACTCGCAGTTTTTAAACTATACCGTATTAGATCCATACCGGGAAATAGCGGTATAACGTTAAGCGAGCGGTAACGGGTAACACCGGTAGCCAGTGTTCCTATCTAACGTCGCCTAATACGGGGACGACTCTAATCCCGTCTGATCTTGAATAATCTGAACTAATCTCGTGCAATCTAACGGCAGCTTTCGGCGCCGGGTATGAGCGTCGGTGGAATAGGTCCGTTTTCAATTAGAGGGAACATTTTGCTGATGGCGCCTTCTCCGCTGGTCCCCCTGGTTTGGATGTCTGCCGAAACTTCGTGCGGATACGGAAGGAAGGTTTACGGATACGGTTGCCGGTGGGAATCTGTCAGTAGGAGCAATCCCTATAGATAATCGCCGGATTATGCAACCGGATTAGGATTTTCTACAATGCACGCGTGCGTGAACTTTCTTATAATATGAACACGTACCATACCTTGATTAAATTTCAACCGCGATCAGCCGAGGGGGTCTCACATAATCTCTCACTTTAATAGAATCCGCCGCGTATTTTCAGTGTTCTCTTCGCTCTGTCAGAAATAGACATGAATAGTGCAAAGTCGGGTTTCGCAAAAAAGCTGTGTCCATTTGGAAATTGCCGTTCATCAATTGTATCCTTCTCGGGATAGAACCGTCGAGATCGAAATGGAATGTCAAGTTGACGTTTCGACATATACTACGTGCATTGTTTGAGCAAGTTTTTTGTGTTAGCGACTGTTCCTGATTGCTAACGGTACAATGCGGCTGCACACGCTACTTTTTTCTCAATTCACGGCGCATTTCAGCAGCATTGCAACATATACACTTTCACGCGAATGCAATCAATCTCGGATTTTTATAAAATATCGCGAATAAAGTAAAATTTAGCGATCTTGTAAAATTCCCCATTTTTTCGCGTATTTTCTCTACAAGCGAAATGACAACTTATTCAGAATTGCTACATTTCTACAACAATTATTTCCACATATTAAATATCACGTATTACATTTTCTTAAAAATATTCCTTATTATATCCATTAAAAAATCATTTACCTTTAATAACATTTAAAAGTTAAATAAAATATAAGTAAATTTCCTGTATGAATCTCCACTGTTTTTTTTAGTGCGTAAATAATATACCTATAAGACATTAAAACATAATTTGTAAATAATTGGAATATATTCACTAAGTTACTACAACAGTTAATATGCAATTAATTTGGCTAGTAAATACATCCTAATTGTTTGCAAATTATATCTTAAAGTCTTTTAAATAAATATATTATTTACACACTGACAACCACGAAAGTTTTTACAGGCAATTTATTTATATTTGATTTATTTTTGGACACTAATTTTTTACAAAATTATTTTTATTTTAATTTAAAAGAAGAAAAGAGCTAAATAACATTTAAGAGCTGAAAACTAATGACTCACGTAAAATGCACGAACATTTCGACATGGTTGTTAGCGGTAATATCTTCATGACGTCGGTTAAGGATTCCGATAGGCAACGCTTTCGACGTCAGATGATGAAGAATGGTGAAGGTGAAGTCATGGCATAATACGACGCTTCGTTATTCGTCGTCGACGTGATGTCGGTTCCCCGCGTGCTATCATAGCCGCTTCGAGTGACTTCGGCGTGCGTTAAACTTGCACGGCACCGTCGGATCGTCGGAAATTTTGGAGATCTGACGCGGACACCTAACGAAACTTTTTGAAGTCGCATAGTGATAGCAGTCACGAAACTTGGTACTTCGCGTCTCGAGAGAGAAGTTCGGTTGTTCTTCTATACGTGAGCGGGACGAAGAGGCGTGCGTGCTATCTCACCGAGTCTTCTTAATCGAAATATATTTTCACGCTGTTGTCGCTGTCACTTATATGTAGTGAAGAATATACTCGACGTTATAGATATCTCTACCTTGTTAGATAACAATATTATTTTCAAGAATAAATACTTATGAGTATATTATTGTATCCAGATATGCGTGCATTATAAATACAAATTACGCGCCTATTCTGATGATGTTAATCTAAAAAGAAAATGGTTAAGTAATATTCAATTATTCAATTAATATTATTATACAATAATTAATATTATTATAATATTATTATATAATATTATTATATATTATATATTACAATAATTCATGTTAATATAGTACATAATGTTAATATTATAGTAAATAAACTAAATATATAATAAGCATTATACTAATTAATTGATGTCGTAATTGTATATTACAATGCATGTACACTGATTTAATTTTAACAAGTAGTAAAAAGGAACTCTAGGATTTTGAACTCCAATTTCTCTTTATTTTTAAAAACGATTATTTTTTTCCATTTGCTTTTTTTAGATTATTTTTCCAGATGTTTTTCAGAAAGTTTTTAATTCGTGTTCATTTTTAACTTTACCACGAAATAGTTATTAACATAAAGATATTGCTATTGTTATTCATTACATGCTATTTTAATTCCAAATTTAATTATTTTAAAATTTTGCTACACAAAGTTTTAATTTGAGATTATAATACCATAACATTACAGTTGTATACAAAATAACATTAGTCATGTTGTAAATAAATTTCACATCATAAACGTTTTTTATAAGTTTTAATAAATTTTAATAAGTATATAAATTTATAATTCTTATTTTGTAGTCTCTCTTTTTAGACAACATATGCCGTACTTTTATTTGCTTTTTTTTTACAAACAATGAAATACTTCTCTGCCAGCTTGTGACAGTTACTAGTATCTTTCATAACGAACATAATTGCATAATTGTACAATTTGTACATATAATGCAGAAGAGTGTTTTTATCTTAACAGAAAATAATGAACAAAAAAAATGTTTTAATCTATCTTCTTAATCCATTTTCCAACTGTGACTTATTTTCTACGGATAGCACCTGCTGCCTGCAATCGCGCACGTCAGATTCTTCCACAATCTTCTTCACTCTTCCACATTAATTTACCGCATCCATCCCCTTGCGATTCGATTTTGCAACGGTAGGATCGCCTCTTCGTGATTCGTGCAGATCGTAACTTCACTGTCTTTTTCCTCATTGGATTTCTAGTGTCAAATATTTGCAGAGTCTGACGAGGAGAAAGGATAGAGAAAAGGGACGAATGGCCACGATCCTCCTCTAGATTGCATGGGGATGCGGGTGATCAAAAGTTCAGGACGGTTGGAGGTGGAGAAGGCGAAGGGAACGGGCGGCGCGGGCGTCGCGACGGCAGTCGTCCTGCAGGGCCGGTAGGCGCTTTGGGCGCCTACAGGACGAGAATCGTTTTGTAATTGATAGGAGTGTTTGTTCGCGTTTGTAAATACCATTCCATTAGTGCCGCCGCGAGTACGAATTGCACGAACTTTGGCGCGCACGCTGAAGTTTCGCGTTTCCCGGAGCCACTCCAGCCGGAAGTACGACTAATCATGCCGCCGCTGTCTGCTTTCCCGCTCCGTAACCCTCGCGAGTACACGGTAACTATACACATAGTTTGACGCATCATGCACTTTTTGCACGAGTACCAAGACCGCACACGAGGAATGTTTCAAATCACATTTATCATTTTGAAGCTAATTGGATAATTTTCTAATTGATACTTAATGAAAATTAAGTTAAATTCTGTTTTCATAAATGTCAATTAGGTTTAAGTAATATTTAACCATTTCTAAAACGAATTGAAAGTAATTAATTACAATTTAAAATGTTGATTTAATTTGATGTAGTTTAAAATATGAGCCAAAGTTTTGGCTCTTTCTTCTTGCTACTATTTTATAGGAATCATTATGAAAGATATGAATTGTGTATATTGTATACTGTATAATATATAATATATGTAAATCATATATTGTGTATTGTAATGTTCCAATATGTAATTGTATCAGGACTAGACATATTATGGTAATCGGAGTTTAATTAACATGACGTTAAGCGTAAGCTGATAATGCCGTTATACTGCGAATTAATTGAATGGATTATGACATGACTAAAGTACTTTGTACGATTCTGAGATGAAAAGTCGTATTTTTACATTACATATAAAATAAGACTCATTTACGATCTATAGTTACGTACATAATATTTTTTGATGTATATAGAAATGAAATTCTATAATAAAAGATATTAAATTCTATAATAGATAAATTTAAAAGATTCTATATATATTTATGTATATATATATATATATATAAAATTCTTATCGTTCTTTAAAATAGTACAATTAGTATATAATGGTACAATTGATACTTTAAAATAGTATTCAATAAATTAAGTTTTTCAAAAAGAAGAAAAATTAAGGTTACAGATTTAAACTCTGGCTAAGGTGATATTTTTCACAATAAGTTTTTTACAGTGTTTTTAAATTAATTTTATTAACATTATTAAACTGATGATTAATATAATTTATTATGTTATTTTCTTCATTAGTTTATGATTGTGTTTCAATAAATTGTCCAATAAATTGTATCGGCGCACACTTTATAAGCTGTGCCGCGCTTATAAAATTGAAAAATTTACAAATTTATATATGTGTTATTAAACTTTAAGATCCGTTTCGATCCAAAAAAAAGATTGTTTCTATTATTTGATTAATTTTCTTCTATATGTAACGTAATTTTCACTCATAATTAAAAAAAGGCTATTTTTTTAACTTGACAGGAAATTGTTGACCAATTAAATAATAATGATAAAAAGAATACAAATATTTTTAATATAATCAAATATCATTTTCGTTTCACAATCCTTAAAAAATTACTCTTTTTGAGTTGTGACATTTTTGTGACAATTTTTCTTAATCGAAGTTAAGTTGATTCACTTTTAATGAGGGATAAAGTTTACTTAACACATTCATAGCACAATTCAAAAATTAATTTTTTTTGAAGTTACTTTTAAAGAAATGGAACGATATATATATATATATATATAGAATTTTTTCAAGTTTCTACATACATTTTTACGAAAGTATTATATAATCATGATTAAATAACATTCTTTCTCTTCCTCATTAAATGTAGATTTTTTAGAATTTAGTTAAAGTTGTACGTTTAATAATTTAAATCAGCGTATTTGTATATATTATTTAT
This sequence comes from Acromyrmex echinatior, assembly GCF_024713525.1. Lineage (NCBI taxonomy): Eukaryota > Metazoa > Arthropoda > Insecta > Hymenoptera > Formicidae > Acromyrmex > Acromyrmex echinatior. The sequence continues at coordinate 5,216,277 of NC_141870.1, forward strand.
AAATTTTATGACTAAATACTCTCTTCTTCTTTAATTTGCAAAAATAATTGTCGATAATATCATAATATATCAGAAAAATATTTTCACAATAGATTGAAAGATACGTACAACCTAATAAATAAGGGGAATGCTGCACATAAATACCGATTGCTCGTTTCATCTGAACAATGTCTCGAGTTGGTCGTTGGCTTTCGTCGACTAGCAACGAATGCGCAATTTCGTCCGCACAATTTCGGGCTAGCTCAGCCGAGAACGTCATCCCGACACGAATTTTACGACTGATCACTCGCGGAGCCTCCTCTTTTGTCACGTTCTGCGCCATGGTTTTCCTGAAAGAAAAACGGATCCTCGGATCGGGTTCTTTCGATTGGAACGGATGAAATTCCATTTCCACGGAATTTCGCGTAATTTCTTCAGAGCACTGTCGCGTATACGTCTCGAGGAAAACGTTATTCTTCGTTTCAGTCATCTTTTTGAGATAATGCGAGATACGTATATCTCTCTATTGGATATTATTAATCTACTAATATCATATACATTTTGGAGATTGGAAAATATTTTGAGTGAATTTGTGGCAAAAATACTTTTGCTTTTTTATTTGTACAAATTTTAAAAGTTTATACATTTATTATATTATATATTATAATATATTATATTATATAATATTTGTGAAAAATATAGAATATGATTTAAATTTAGTTATCCGAAGTTTTGTGGATTAAATTATTTTTAATTAATCATTGATAAGTCGGATTACAAGAGTTATTATAGGAAAGTCTGTCTCGTTTGCGATGATAAATTATATATGTAAATGGCGATCAGGAATTAGGCCAGTTCTCTTATCAAGAAATGTGCGAGTTGTCTGGATGTCTATTCGTGAATCCACGTCGGAAATTCATTCTGGGTCGTACGTCATATAAACTCGCGATACTTGTCTCGGCCGTGAGTAATTAAAATGTAAATTATGCGATATGAGTAAATATGTTTGCACGAATTGCAGCCAAGTGCAGCCGGCGCTGGAAGGATTATCCTTTTAATGAGACTCGACAATGCGCGTGTTAATGTCACGATGCGTTTTATGGAGGTTGTGTCTGAAAATCACACATCAAAATGTTCTATATATTATAGAAGAAGAAAGATTCACCTGCCCAATTGATATAAATTATTGCTAAGCTAATTAACGATATTTCATGTTAAATAAGATTTATTTTATACATTTACGGAGAAAGAATGATTTTGATAAAGTATCTAAAAATTTAACTAGATACAAATCTAAATATTTATGTAATTTTGTTAAACTATTAAAATAATTATATAGATCAAACTGTTTGATGGAATATAATTTTGTTTGCATCGATCGTCATGCTGGAGTCTCTTCAAAAATATTTTAATAATCCAACAGAATTATTTTCAAATTTGTGTCTAACTAATATTTTTAGATATTTGTGTACGCACGGAAAAGACAGTTTTGCTGAAGCATTTGAAAGTTTAACTAGCTACAAATTTGAAAATAATTTGTAGGACACTTAAAATAATTATGTATGCTCAAATTAGTTGTATAATGTCAAAACTTTTGCAGCATTGTTAATCATGCTTCAGATTATTATATAATTATTTTGATAGGTTCAATAAAAGTATTTTCAGATCTGTATGTAATTAAATTTTTCAAAAAAAATTATGTTTCTTCCGTGTGTACGTAATATCTAAAATTGTCTTTAAAACGATTGTGCGATGCACATATAACAAGAATTATTTTATTTTTCGGCGAGCTCTTACGGCACGCTTGCAGTTTTGACGGCTATAAAGGAATTTTATGTTACGTCTATGCTATCAAAAGATCCACAACCGTATTCTACTCGTTTCACTCTTTTCGTGGCCTAGAAAAAAATTCTCGACACGTTCACCTCTACGTTCGCGTTCACATCTGTACGCGATATAAATCGTGCAATGGCTTTTTTCATAACCCTCGTACACCCTCGCAGTTCTTTTCCGCCCTGTCCGCTTTTCATCACCACTCGGCCCGTCTCGTGACTTTCTCTTGTTCTCACCACTACAGTTAAATAGGCTATTTCGCGGTTTTCACCGAGGTGTAATTACCATACTTTAGGCCGGAATTGGTTGTAGGACGAGCAATCGAGTAAAATGCGTTCGCGACGATATTCGCGACGACGCTGAAATAATTCTACGTTTGGCGCAAGTAAATGCTCTTTCCTTCTTTATCTCTTGCCTCGTTCTCTTTTCTCGTACTCTCTCTCTCTCTCTCTCTCTCTCTCTCTCTCTCTCTCTCTCTCTCTCTCTTTCTCTTAGACACGAAACCGTCTCTGTATAGTCGGTATAGTGCCTTCCTCCTGCTCCAAGTTCGGCGTCGAAACCGTCCTTTGTTTTCACCATCGTCTTCACCTCGGGGCGACAGGAGCTACGGTGCGATGCACCGACTTGCTCTCGCGCGCACAGCACAATGATAATCCTGTTATATGGTAGCTTGTCAGTGACGGACGTTCCTTTGGCGTAACCGGTACTGCTTCCGGCTCGTCAAAGTGCAAGAACCAGGAAAGGGCTATGTCAATATCAGTATTGTTTGATGTGAACGTTGTCTCTCAGCTACATGTGTTGCTGAGTCAGAGCATTACTACAGTCGGATATTTTATTTACTAGAAAATTCTGTATTCCTTTTATTAAATTTATCAAAATGTTCGCTGCTTTTCTCTATTATTGTAATATTACATCTAGAAGAGAACGAGTGTTCTCTAGCTAGAAATCATAATAAATGATAATTTAAGCATGAGCGTACTTATAGAATTTCAATCGGGGGAGAGAGAGTGAACAAAAATTTATCTTTGCACAAAGCTTATTAAAATACTTATATTAAAGTCTTTGAGGATCTTCAGCGAACTTTACGAATAAACAACGAATGTTTAATTTTTTATTATAAAAAATAATTTTCATAATTTGTTTTTCTTTGCTAAAATTCAGGAAAGTCGCCTTGCGTATGCTTATACTCGAGTAGAATGGATTTTTCACAAAACACTACATTGAAAAAAATTTTTGGTTCAATAAATGATTATTAATCAATGACTTAATGTAGTTAATTTATTGATACGATAACTGAATTCATTTATATAACTATATATTCATTCTTGTAATATGAATTCTAGTAAATAATATAATTTTAATAACTTAAATCATTACGAGAATTCATTGAACCAATTTTCATTAATTCAATAAATATTTTATTGTATTTACGTACAATTTTAGTGTAAGCAAAATTTGAGAAATAATAGAATTAGATACATCCATTTTTTTAACTCTTCTTTTAATCGATATTTAGATTTATTTTCAGAGAGCGACAAAAATCAGTTACACCGGCTAAAATTAATTAACGCTGGCTGAACCGACTCTTCGTCGTTTGAAACCAGCTTCCAAGCTCGAACACGTATCGATTCGCGTTCTCTCTGCCCTGCGCACGTTATTAGAAGTGCACCGCACCGAGACGCAGTTTGCTTAAATTCATTCGGCAGTTACTGATAGAAAATACCGGGGTGAATTTGGTAGCGCGGAGCGGGGCTTATCAGTGGGAGACCGGCTCAACCGGATGCGAGAGCCGGGTTCGCGGCCGGCTATCCGGTTCCATGAGGTTGAGGGCCAACCGAGCGGTCATCTCCCAGAGGCCTTGTACTCGGAAATAGACTGGGTTATGTATATATAGGTGCCGTAACTCTGCCCGGAATACCGGAGTAGCCGAGGGGGTAGTATTGATAATGCACGGCCCATGCCCCTTTGCCGTGAGTGTATGACCCTCTCTGTCCACCTCGTTCTGGTACTGGTGGTTCTTCATATCTCCCCAGGCTGCGTGTTTGTCGATTTTTGCCCGGCGTTCCTGATCGCGGTTAAAGTACCGATACTGCCGATTGCCATTCGTGTTGGTCGATCGATAGTTAAAATATTTGTTTACTTCATGGTTCTGTTACGTATGCGATATTTAGTTTATAACGTTAGAATGTTTGATCATTTTGACCACTAAACTTTTTTATACGATACTTTTATAAATTTTTAATTAACGTTAACAAGAAATGGAAAATATACTGTGAGAAAAAAAAGATTGTGCTTTAAAAGAACCGATAAAAAAATGGTCGCTACGTAATTCTATCTATTAGATATCTATTAGACTCTTTCTGAAGATATTTCTAGCGTAAATAATGGAATAATTAGTATATATTCTTTTATACAAAGTCTGCATATCTCGCCGGTATATTATCCATTATATGTTCGTTTCCGTAGCTCCTTTCTTCCTTTCGTTTTATTATTTTTTTTTTTTCTATATAACGGTCGTTCGTCACGACAACACGAGCGGGCCGTATTTCCCCCGAGTGTTTTTCGCAGCCGTAGTAATTGTTTACTACCATCGTACCAACCATCGTACGATGCTGATCGCGAAGTCAATTTTTCTCCGTGCGTTCAGTGCCAATGTTCAACAGTCTTGGTAGCAACCACAGAAGCCTTAGCTGCAACAATAAAACTTCATATCAAACCTTTATCATCCGCCCGAACGATAAGACAATAGTTTTCACTAATCGTACAATAGCCGTATCTTTTTAATTAATAATGATAACAAAAATATACAGTAGAATTATCATTATATTCGCGGAAATAACGAAGGCTGCGATGCTTTATGTAATATATTCACAACCAACAATTTATAAAATACATTAATTGTCTCATTAATAATAAATGATATCGTATATTTGTAATTGTTGGTAAATGATTATATTATTCTCTTTATATTTCAAAAGTGATGACAATTAAAAAATGTAATTTTTGAGTTATTGTATTTACTGATAAAATTTGCGGGTTAAATCGATATCATTGCTGTCCTTTTCCGCGATTCGTTCACTCGCTCTGCTCACTTCTTTCTGCGAAAGTAATAATTATTACGTGTTTTGACAGTTTATAAATGTAGATGTAATGTTAGATTATCGTAATTGAATTGTATACTTTATGAATGATAAAAATGAAACATTTGATCATGTTTTCATAAAACGAATACATTTTTTTTGCTGATATTTAATTAATTAATAATCTTCTATCAAGTTGAAAAATAATTTTTCCCCTTTTCTGAAAAACTTAATACTTTTTGTTGTCATTTTTGAAGTAAGGGAATATATATACATTTTTTAAAATTTTTTACACTCAATTTTATTAGAAAGCACATTCAGAAAAAAGTTTCTTCGATTTAAAAAAATGTTTCTATAAGGAGATTCTAAAGTGAATCTGTCTTATCAGTTTTCCCAAACAAGTATTTTTTTAACTGCCTATACAGATTAAAAAATCCTTCTCTATAATTAAAGCATAAACGATAATGTTGTCTAAACCGGTCGACTTTATGCCAAAAACGAAAAAAAGTTGGAAAATTACAATTTTCTTACTTTTAATATCGACTCGTAATAATGTTTGCTTTATATACGAATTTTATACTTCGTACGTATAAAACAATTTTGGTTTGGACTAGAGATTACATGAATAATTAATATTGAGAGTACTTAGAATTAGATTTAGATACTTAATACGAAAGATTAGTTAGAACATTTGTACATATGTGTGAGTGCGACATTGATGGAATAGTATACTCTATAAAGGTATGTCGATGTGTTGTATTTTATCAGTAAAAGCGATTTCATCGGACTTCGGGCTTCACTTTAGAATCCCTTGAAGAAAAAATTTCTTTGATTTGAACGTCATTTCTTCGATTTTAACATTATTTTTTGAAATTAAATAAAAAAATTTATTCCATTTAAAGAAATTATGTTCGAATGAAAAAAATTTTTTCTTTACCCGTATGACAAAGAAACATTTCTTTAAATCAAAGAAACCTTTCTCTAGATGCAAGTGTATCTTGCGGGAGTCAATGGGTCCATTCAGAAGCGACGATCGCTCACTGAGCACTCACTGAGCAAAAAAGAGATTAATCTATTATTAATATGTTTATTTATTATAATTCGTAACGTAGAATAACTTTGTCTACTATAGATAATCTTTAATATCATCTTTCTTACTTATTTATTACTGTTTATTATTTCTCTAATGCCGCGTTTAGACCGTAAGGTTATGTAGCGCTCAGTAAGTAGTAGAGCGTAATTTTAAGTCTCCCCATCGCTCACTGAGCGCTACATAATCTTACGGCCTAAACACGGCATTAGAGAAATAATAAACAATAATAAATAAGTAAGAAAAATGATATTAAAAAAAAAGTTTCTTTGATTTGAAACCTTTCTCTGGATGCAAGTGTATCTTGCGGCGGTCAATGGGTGCATTCGCTCACTGGGCGCTCACTGAGCAAAAAAGAGATTAATCTATTATTAATATGCTTATTTATTATAATTCGTAACGTCGAATAACTTTGTCTACTACAGATAATCTTTAATATCATCTATCTTACTTATTTATTACTGTTTATTATTTCTCTAATATCATGTTTAGGCCATATGATTATGTAGCGCTCAGTAAGCGATGGGGCTACTTAAAATTACGCTCTACTACTTACTGAGCGCTACATAACCTTACGGTCTAAACGCGGCATTAGAGAAATAATAAACAGAAATAAATAAGTAAGAAAGATGATATTAAAGATTATTTATAGTAGACAAAGTTATTCTGCGTTACGAATTATAATAAACATATTAAAAATAGATTAATCTCTTTTTTGCTTAGTGAGCGCCCAGTAAGCGATCGCTTCTGAATGCACCTATTGACCGCCGCAAGATACACTTGCATCCAGAGAAAAGTTTCAAATCAAAGAAATTTTTTCTTTAATATCATTTTTCTTACTTATTTATTACTGTTTATTATTTCTCTAATACCGTATTTAGGCCATAAGATTATGTAGCGCTCAGTAAGCGATGGGGCTACTTAAAATTACGCTCTACTACTTACTGAGCGCTACATAACCTTACGGTCTAAACGCGGCATTAGAGAAATGATAAACAGTAATAAATAAGTAAGAAAGATGATATTAAATTTTATCTATAGTAGACAAAGTTATTCTACGTTACGAATTATAATAAATAAATGCATATACATATATATATATATATATATATATATATATATATATTAATAATAGATAAATCCTTTTTTTGCTCAGTGAGCGTTCAGTGAAGGATCGTCGCTTCTGGATGTAGTTATTGTTTTCAATGTTAATGTTTTCTGATAGATATAACCAGCAGCGTGTACGGCATGCTTGTGTATATCAAAGGCTTGCGTCGGAATGCAAGCATCGGAACAATTAAACTGTACGAGCCAATTTAAGACCGTGTTTATTCCGCGCGGTAATTCCCGCTTGCGCTTGCGGTCGGGGTATGCGGTACAGACGCGGGGGAGTTAATCCCCTGTCCATTTGCGTCGCGCAAGAATCTCACTTACGGCTATCGGCGCGACCTCGGCGTCGTCGCGTGAGGAATTCCGTATTAAAAGTTTACCCGTTCTCTTTACCCCTTCGGGGACGGAACGTTCGTAGGACGGAACGGTTCTCGCTTGCGGGAAAGGGCCGGAATTCCGTTGCCGCATGGCAGAGCCCGAGGTACCAGGAATTCTGTAGTTACCTACGTACGTTAGTCGCCTCCTGTTTCGCTTCCTCGTTCCATCCTCCGTTCCGGTTCTACATCCCACCAGACCAGCCTGATCCCGATGTCGCCATAGTGTAAACCGGACCTTCTGACTATCGTCGATGGAAATCGAGACCCTTTGATATTGTACACCGGCCAGTCGTCCACGAAAATATTTTTGCCCGCTTGACTTTTATTCGCCGCTGGTACGGGGAAAATACCGTGAGCGCAATGACGACGCCGTTGCATTCTCCGTTCGAACGACTGCTCGCTCGTTTTCTCTTTTCCTCCTTTTTATTTCATACCTTTCATTACCTTTCATTACCGCCGTGGAAATACATGATAATTAAAAAATTCTGTTGCCCCGAGTCACTTTGATGGGGGAAGTTAAATCGTTTGACGGATTTGACATCAATTTATCTCTGTTGCTACACAGAAATCCTTTTCTAAGATATACGTACAAAAAGTATTTGTACAGAGAAAATATTTTTTAAAAAAAACTTTATTTAAAAAGATTAAATATTATCCAGTGAGAAATGAGAAATCATCGAATTGATATCGAATCGATATCGATACGATGATTTCAACATCAATTTGACATCGATTCGACGTTTAATTGATGATCATTTCTTGTTGGGTAATTTATTCATAAAGAATAAAACAGATTATATGTTTCTTAAAATTATATATACCACAAAGATGTGTATTAATTATAGAAAATATATCATCTGAAAAATAAGCGAAAATTAAAAATTCCATTGTTTGGGTACTCAAAAAATATTCGTACAGTCGAGAAATTTAGCTTCTAATGTCAGAAATACATACATATGAAGCTCGTTTGTTTGTGTTAGAACAGAATATATTCATAAAATTGCTAATTAATGTTTATTTTCTGCAAATAAGACTTCTTTTATAAAAAATTTCCTCGTACGAATACTTTGTCCTCTCACTACATGTTTTATTAGATGCATCTCCAAATATAGATGCATTTTATTTCATTTCTATTCCCGGTAGTTTAATATTTGAGTGTCTGATCTAGTTAAGTCGTGACTTGAAATCTTTGCTACCACATTTGTCACGAAAAACGGACTGAAAATTTGACACCTAATTGTATTACAAGATAATTTAAGTTTGGAGCTGTCAGATGAAAAGTTCCGCGGCATGAAATTTCCAGAAGCGTCAAATTAGTCAATTTGGAGAGGGTAAATAAGATCAGGAGGTCGTAATTCGATTTCATTCAACAAGAAAGATGCATTTATATTATATATCGCATGTTTTGCCAGGAATTCTGATCCGTCCTCGACGGATCGAGATTGCGTTCTTTTTACAGCGTTACAAACGAAGGCGTTATATTCTAGGCATCCGCGTATCGCTTGGAAAGCGCGTGCTTCGCTGTTATTCATCGAAGCGTGGAATGCATACTGCCGGTAGAGGTATCTATCGTAATAATTCCGCGAGCGTACACGCGCAGGCATATGCATCCGAATACTCGCGTTCGCGTTTATACGCTATCGCTGTCGAACCGTAAATCACCGCGAAATAACGGGCATATATGACGGCAACTATTGCATTTCTCGCGACGGGATGTACGCGACCCTTTTCCTCGACACATTACGACTGTCGTCCCAAGTAAACCGCTCGATGCTCGACAGATATCACGACACGATGCGATCGGACGTTCCTTCGTGTTTGCCTCTTGTTATTGCGATCGACTCAGTTTACTTAAATCAAATCGGTTTCTACGACGTGTTTACGTTCTTCCGGTGTATCTATGTCGATCAAATTCTACCGTACGTTTTATTCAATGTGGGAGGAGGAATATTGTCGCACCTTCTGGTTGAAAGAAGTTGCAATTGTTAAAGTTGTTGATTTTTCAAAAGAATTGTAATCGATAAAAGAAGAATAATACACGGAGAGAATTTTTTTTAAATTTACCCTGAAAATATGGTAGTTATAGATATACAATACAATACAATATTTTAAAGATTTCTACTATGCACTTTAATAAAATTGATCAAACTTATTTTATATTTTATTATTAGTTTATTAATAAATGAGAGAAATTTACATAAAATTCTTCGAAGGACTACTATAGTTGTCCCAGAACTATGATATTTTCAGAGTAAATTTTAAGAAAAAATTCTCTCCGTGTATCGTTAAACCACAATGTATACAATAAATATTTGTTTTTTTTTTATATCGGGGGAGATGTATTTTCAGTCAAACCTATCTGTCGATCTTATAATTTTAATAAAAAAAAATATAATGTGCCATTTGTGTATATTTTTTTTTTCGTACGGAGGAAATAGCAGGAAAAATAATACACATAACAGGAGTGCCGATCGTACTTGATTTAAAATAAAATATTAACCATCCTCCCCTTCCCATCCCCCGCCGATGAGTCTGGCATTCTTGACGAAAATTCCGTTTGCTTTATTTATGTATATTTTCGTCGAATTCCCCGCGCTCCTGCAACCGGCAGCAAACCACTCTCGTCTCGGGAATATTGTATGTACGGCGTATACGAGTAAGATGGTAGAAAATTTTCTGAGCTCAAGTCGAGAACGAAGCACAACTGCCTGAAGTCATTATCCATTGCATATGTTGGATGGAGTTAAACGTTGTATGTATATACATGCCTTTTTTTGCTATATATATATACAGGATGTCCCGAAAGTTTTTGCCAATCGCTTTTGTGTAGATAGAGCAGATTAAACTGAGTCGAAAAGTCCTCTATCATTTTGCAATTTTTGCAATAGTTAACAAAATATTAATTACTAAAAATTGCCAAATATTAGTTTTGAATAATTTTTTCCTCAAATACCATTAACTTTACAGAAAAACTGCAAGAGACAAAAATTATTTATTTCCTTCTCATAGAACTCTAAGAATTTTTTCAGAATTTATCAACTTTTTAATACTGTATTTTTTAATTTTTACCAACCATGAGAAAATACGATATTAAAAAATTCTAAAAAAATTTTGAAAAAATTTTTAGAGTTCTATGAGAAGAAAATAAATGATTTTTATCTCTTGCAGTTTTTCTATAAAATTGATAGTATTTAAGTAAAAAATTATTCAAGACTAATATTTGGCAATTAATACCTTGTTAACTATTGCAAAAATTGCAAAATGGTAGAGGACTTTTCGAGTCAGTTTAGTTCGCTCTATCTACATAAAAGCGATTGGCAAAAGATTTCGGGACACCCTGTATATATATATATATATATATATATATATATATGTGTGTGTATATGTATATGCAGGTTCCGCATAGAATATATACGCAAATCTGATGCGTTTCTCGATCATTCGTTACATTCGTGAGCTATTGAGTGGGACGCAACCATTCCACTTTTTTCGTTCTCTCGTCGATCATACGTGGGGTGTAAAAAATTTTGTTCGTATTGGATGCATGTCTAATCAACGTTCGAATATATTGGTTCGCGTGTTTACATCGGGGACAAGCGGCGAAACGTTAATAAACATTTGTCGTTTGTAACAATGTTGACAACGCGAATATGTTTTTGTCTCTTTGTACCAGATGGAAAATCGTGCCTGGATTGAGTTGCAAGATCGAGATTTTTCGAGATTTTTTTAAATTTTTATTTCGAAGAGAGAATTCGGGATTAACCTGTTAATAAAAAAAAATTTTTAGAGGTCCTCCCTCTTCATGTTCCTCATTTTGCGCGCCATGCGAATTTAACATAATTGTACGCGAATTTTTGTTCTCGTTGGAGATAAACAGCATTTTGTCGTTTTATTCATGCGTGTTCTTATCGAATTTTCCTCGCATTTTCGTTCTCTCCCTCTCTCTTTCGCTTTCTTTCTCTCTCTCTCTCTCTCTCTCTCATTTTTATCATACCGGGGATTGTACCGCGCGAATAATAAAGCTAGCGGAAAATGTTGGCGGAGGGTAGCGAGAGATTGCTGCCGGAAGGTCCCTATGTAACACGGGTACGTATACGTTACGGCGTTTTAGCTCGTCATTGTTTTCCCGGAAACTTTTTCGCCCGTTGATGCGGGCCGTAAACTTACTATTTTCCCTCCATGTAAACTTCTTCGTGTACAGGTGACACACTTCTCGATCCTCCCATTTTTCGATGTTCCATAAAGCGGCCAATAAAACAACTTTCGCGTTCTTTCCCTACGTGTTCGCCGTGGTGGCTTTGTCATAAATGTGTGTGTGTGTGTGTGTGTGTGTGTGTGTGTGTGTGTGTGTGTGTATTTTACGGTTGGAATAGATATTGAATTCTTCTTAATAGTCTTCAACACACTATATGTTTACCAAAAATTCGAAAATTTGTTATCAATGATTCTTAACTTTAAATGCATCTGAAGAAGATCCTTCCTTAGCGGTACGTGCTATTAACTCTTTTGCACACAGTGGAGTTTCTCGCGCGATATTTTGTTTTTTGATTGGTGGAATATTTTAAAAGTATTATATTAATAATGGAGGAAGGGATTATAGAATACATTTTGTTTTATTGAAATAATCCAAATATTTCATGTTATAATGTCATAACTACTTTTAAATCGGTATTCATAGTCAGTTCTTACATTCAAAATAATACAAGTTTGTTAACTATAGAGTGATACCAACAGAACGTAATTCGCAAAAAAAGTGGAAAGGAAAAAGAGATTGCGAAATAGAAGGAGGGATGTATAATTATCATTAGTATGTAGTTGCGGAATAGGGGGATGGAATGTTACCAATTAGTATGTACACAAGGTCTGTTTTCTGTAACTGAACTTTTGGAACTTAAAGTGAAATAGATATATGTTTGGTATTTGGCGAAAGCGAGAAAGAAAGTTCTAGTGCAGCTTAATGCAGAAATAAAAAACAGACTTGTAGTATAACTTTACACGTCGGATATATGCACACATTTCGTTATCAAATGTAGTTCAATTATATCATTTGAAAGCCTCCAAACCAGATTGAAGTTACAAAATTAATACCAACATATTTCTCAAAATCACGCAAAGAGTACACACCTATCTATTATCCGCAAAACTAAAATGTTTTACGACAATGCAAATACTAATGATCAGTGGCTATGTTATAATATCTTATAAACGGATTGTAACGAAGTAATTTGATCCTCTCCAAAATACAACGCAAGTACAAAATATTGTAATTTCTCATCCACAATCGTTCCTTTTTCTGTAATAATAATAATAATAATAATAGTAATAAATAATTTTTATTGCTGTCACACAACACTGATATGATAAAGCACAAATATTAAGTAGAGGAGAAGATGGTATTATGGCCAATGTATATATTGTGACCTCTCCTAATATCTCTGCTATTATATAGCGAATCTTAATGATTACTTATGGAATTATTTGTTCAGTAGCTCGCCGTTACACCAAGACGCTAATATACCAATACTCAATAGCCAGCACTTATTATAACGTATTTTTACTTTCAAGTATTTTAAAACGTTTTTGAGGTACATTTCAGTATTTAGTTACACCTACTTCCTCATTTTTCTTAAACATAAGTATATTGTCATATGAATATACGTATTTTTGAGTGTGTTATTTGTTATTCAACATTTTATTTGACTGTATATATTTTGAGTTATTCTAATTTAAACAATAGCATGGTATTTTGTTAATGTGGCTAGGTGTGTTGATTGCTTCTTTTTCGAGATTTTTATAAAATAATTATTTGATAATCGATTGTAGCTCTACTGTTAATCTATAGTTTATATTACGTTTACTATTTTTAGTACTGAGATTTTAGTACAGAGTAATGTATTTGCATATATTTTAAAATGTTTTACTTTCTTATTAATTTTGTAATCAAATACTGTTTTCTCAACAAAACTAATATTTTAAGGCTATTCTTATGGAAAGTCATATTTTTTTCTTCGAGTCATTATGCAATATCGCCACATTTTTATTAATAATACCTTAAGTAGAGATGCAAAAATACCGTAAAATTCAACCTTACAATTACTTACGATAAAATTGCGATAAAATGGTAATTTATTGGTAATTTTGATAAAATTTGTCTCTTATAATTTTATGCATAAATGGACTGTATTTTCATTCTTATGTATAAAATTAGATGATATATATTTTTTTCTTCTATTTCTATCATTTAATTAATTAATTATTTAATTTATTTAAAATTTAAAATTTAATAACTATAAAATTAAAATCATAGATGAAATTATTTATCTTGTGATTTTTCAAATCACATCATTACGTGATCTTTTTCAATAGGGTATAATTTAATCAGAACAAAGCTCACTAAACGTTGTCAATTAATATATAATTAATATGTTTTTGTTTGATGTATGTGATTATTTTTGTTCTTACTCTAGTAAAAACAGGACAGTCGCTAAAAAGTAAAATAAAAGCAAGCAAATAAAAGTATTAATCAGTTTATAAGATATAAAAAATATAATATAAGATTATGGAGAGAGAGAGAGATCTGTCACATTTTTTATTTTCAAAATTAAAAAATTTATTTAAAGTTTTTCTACTTACTACGTAGACTGTAAGTTTAGAAGGTATGAAAAATATAATTAACTTCTTAACTTTTAAGGACTACTGTACCTGTCACACTTTTTGTTTTAAAAATTTTAATAAAAAATTTATTTGAAGTTTCTCTAGTTACTACGTACCTATATTTTTTAATTATTCTATCAATATGTAATTATGTAACATCGAAATGAAAATTTCTATCAATATGTAATTATGTAATATCGAAATTTAAATTAAATAAAGTGTTTTTCAACTTTTTAACTTAATGATTAAATACTCTTAAATCAAATTACTTTATCTTTATAATTTTTTTGTAAATTACCATTTTACCAACCTCCATAAATTACGGACTAATTTACCGTAAATTACCGAATAAATTATCGTAAAATTTGATCATTTTCATCTCTAACTCTAAGTAATAAGAATTAATTCAACGGACAATATTTTAACGGATATAATTGTTAAGTTTTAAACTTAAATATTGATTATTAACAAAATTATTGTGTAAAATGTAACTGGAGTGCTATAATACCACTTTTTCCTCTATATATGTATATTATAATTTTCTCATTCATTGTAGTCTTCCATTCGTTTACAGTTATAGCGAAATATCTAATTTTATACATATATATTATATTTCTTGCGTAAATATACCGCTACAAACTCTTACATACATATTTTTGGTGTAAATACTGTTACAAATTCTTAAATGGTAAATATTACCATTGTAACAATCTGCTTGCACAAAGGATTGCGCATTGCGACAGATATTTATCATCGCGGTGAACTTTGAAATATGTCTCGCGTGTGTCGATCTCTCAAGCTCGTTGTCATCGCGACTCCGCTTTTATTTAAACGACCCTTCAAAAAACGACAGCGATGTGGTTGGTTGGCGATCGTTGTTGGCAAGAAGCGCGTCCCATGTACCCGGGCTAATGGAACTCTTTTATCGAAGGCTCGACTTTGCAGGACGGTCGATACTTTATATTTGCACGGACGAGTCGCGGACGTCATATTTCCGAGGTAGCGTCAGGAAAAGAGGGACAGAACGAAATGGAATCCCAGTCTATGGACTCGTCACGCGCGACAGGAGCTACGAAACGACCGGGATTTCGTGAGAGTAGAGGGGCTCGGATGAGAAGGATCGGAACCCGGGTAGGGGCAGCGAGAGACACGCAAAGGCCTGTTGGGATTATTTGCACGTCGCTGGAATGGAGATGGCCCCGCTTGGTCGGAACTTGCGCGAATGCATGCCGTATAGTGCACTGATCGCGCGCAGTCGATTTGCAGGCGGACAGGGGACTATGAATTTTTCCGACGAGCACGCGATTCAGCCGCCTTTGCGCCTGTTTTTTTTATGAGACGACAATATAGGAATTTAATAAAACTAGAAATAAAGGAATTTATATATTTCTTTGTAATTTCACATCAATTTTTTTCTAAAAAAATATAGGTGTGATTTTAACACCACGCACGCGGTGCTTATATAATTCTCACCGCGATGTTGATATAAATTATAGATTTAATAAATGTGAATTTAATATCATAGTTATTATGCGTATGTTAAATTCTCACTGTTGATATTAAATTATTCAAACCATGTGTTAAATTCACGTCAATATTTTTAAAAATATTACACGTGGAATAAGCAAAAGGTTGATTTTTATTTGAAATTAGAAAGAAAAATATTTCTTTATTTTTGATGTTTCACACCAACACTAAAAATGATATTTAACACCCATAGTTAAATCCACACCCATATTTTTTAAAGTGTAATGTTCTTTCGGAGAAAAGGATGAGTTTTGTACAAGAGGTAGAATAACAGTTTTTTTTTTAATCTTTCAAGCAAAGAAATATCATTTTTCGGACAAAAGCTGTACTACCTACAGGATACATATATTTCTCTTTTGTTGCTTTTGTCCGAAAAGTGGCAATTTCCAACTTGAGTTACACACGAATGATATTATTCCCTTTCTCCCTTTTATCTGAAAAAAATAGTAGGGAATAGTATTTTTTTCACCTGAAATGTATTTTTGTGCGTTTTTTTCGTTTCTTGAAATGTTGAGCGATTGCTCGTCCCTAACATCGATCGAGCCTGCTGCGTGTCAAAAGACCTGACGACGACGTATTTTGTCGGACAAACGACACGATTAGGGCGGTGATCGATCGATGTTTAAAACGTTCGGAGTGATGGAGGATGTATTTTCGTAAAATGCTTGATATCGTGCGTATGTTCTCCGAGATCGATATACGCGGCGCAATGTCGCGCAACGCTATCGAGGAAAAATGAGGAATGGAACTTTTAAGGGGTACGCACGTCAGCCAGCCAGCCAGCCAGCCTTCCGCTCGTATCACAAATCGATGTCGTCCGCATTAAGCGTAAGGTCAACGGATAGAAAATACGCGTCCCGCGATTTTCATAAAGCGTCAGAATTCGACTTTTCCTCGACGGATTCGCCGAGTATGTCGTTCGAGGAAATGCTCGCACACAGGGCACATATGCCCCTCGCAGTTTTAATACCGTGCTTATGATTTATGTATCGGGATACATATTGCATCGAATCCTCTCTCGCATTAATGTTGACACTGGGAACGAAGCGTTTTCTCGTACTCTGCAGGGGAGAGATTTTTATGTTCCGTGCAAAGGTTCGTTCGGATCTAACGATTTTCGACATATGTTACAATATATTGGTGTTTTAAACATGCCGTATTTTATTTTATATATATATGGATATTACTTAAGTAACATGAGAACTGTATAAAAAACTTCTAGAGTACTGTAGAGAATAAAAAGAACCAATCAGAAATATTCATAGACCAGTTGATAATCTATCGTGTTGATCTATGTGTTTACGTCCCTGAAAATGTTCGCACGAATTTTGGAGTAGTTTGCATTAAGCCATATAAGAGTAAATCGCTAAAGAGTCCATAAGACAATAAGAGACTACCAAGTTTGCGAAACGAGTTCGAGTTAAAAATCAAATAGTTTTTTCCGTGAACAAATAATATATTCCATAATAATATATGAATACTTAAACATTATTCAAATTTATAAAAAGTCGATTCTCGATCGATTATTATCGCTTAGATTGTTAAGACGAAATTCGTTGATGACTGAACTTTGTTGTCTCCATGTAATCTTTAATCGTATAATAAATTACTTTGTTTGATAAAAAAAATTTTTTTTTAACATTGAAATAAGAAGAGTTAATTTTTACAATTTTTTGGAGGCTGAATATCCAAAATCTTTTCCAAATTGCTCTATTATATCACATTATTTTGAGAAATTTATAATTAAAGTGGCATTTTTTGCAACTATTTGTCATTTTACAGCTACGGTAACGTGGTGGATAATTTTACTTAATCAAAATTAAGTATGTTGTTAGTATGTTGTTAGCATGTTTCCCTCAAAAGGATTTTTTAGTGTCAGCTATAGTCAGGGTCACCGCTGATGGATAACGCGCTCATATACAAAAAGGATTTTACTGTCTCTTTTAACATTTTTATTTTACAAATCTCTTAAGTAAGATATTTTTTTAATATTTACGCTTTAAACAAAACGTACATGTGAAAGTTGTGTTCATAAGATTCTGTTTTTATTGAGCAACACATTTTTATAAATTATTTATTTTATTTGATATTAGTGTTATTGTTATAAACATAAATTTTAAAAATAATAACAAAAATCTAAATTTTTTTATATAAATATTTTAAATACTAAAAATGACTTATGCAAAGTTTTATTGAGATTCACCAATTAGTTTATAACAAATAAATATTTCGTTTATTTACTGAACAATTAATATCTGCATCTCAATGTCACTTTACGTAAATATTTTTGAATTTATAAAGTACTTATATAAAAAAATTGAGATTTTTATCATTATTTTATAATACATTTTCATATATTTTTATTAGAGTACAAATTAAAAAAATACTTTTTATTGAGAAATAGTTCATTTCATACAGATAGCCAACTATCTCTAATTTTTTTGTATTACTTTTAAATGCAATTTAGAATAATCTGTAATTTTTTCAAGTAATTCTTAACATATGGCATTTGTCTTACAACGTCTTTAAGTAAAAGTTTTAATAAAAAGATGTTTATACTTATATTTAACCACATAAAGGTGTGCATTTTTATGGTTTATTAATATTTTTTAAACATGACGATCGCATCTGTGACTCGTATCACCTGGTAGTGTCGAATTACAATCATAATTCGAGGTGAAACAAAAGCCTACACGCCAATATCCTGATGAGAGGGTGGAGTAGAGTTTATCGTGGGGGGAGGTTACAAAAGCTACTCAACGGAAGAGCTTTAAAAATGAGGGGTTCCACGCCGGAATACAAGAGGAAATTTCAGGGAAGCCGAAGCGGTCATAATCTTGATTGATGCAAGCATTCGTCACTCGTTAAATTCCTTCCCCGTGCACGAACCTGACGAATATCCCGACGGAATAGAGTTGCAAATTAGGACTCTGTTACATCATTCGCTCTCTTTCCTTTAAAAGCGACTTCGTTGGCATCCGATGAAGAGAGGGGAAGGGTTGGGAACTCAGCTCTCGAGACCGCTTGATAATGCTTCTAAATTTTCATTACCGCGCGATGGAAGACGGTATCTAGAATGCCGGTGTGTAAACGAGTTAAAGTAAGAGAAACGGTCATACGGAGAAGAAGTCGCACGTAGACACAGTCGCCATTGTGCCTGGTAATTTGCTACGTCTCCGTCTTTATACTAGCGAAGAGTCCTAACAAATGCGTCACTTTAAGCACTGCTAAGGCTACTCGTGACTGTGATCTATAGCTCGCGACGCGGGCGTTCGGTGCGGCGGTTTGTGTTCCGCGACGTCGCCTAAGTTTATCGAGCGCGAAACATTTCTAATAAATGTTTTAATATCAGCGTAGAAACGGAGAAATTCTCTCGAAAGCTCACGCTCGCGAAATTACTTACAGAGAAGGACGTATTTTAACAAAGACTTTCGAGAATTGTCTCTAAAGACGCGACCATTCTTATTACTTCGTGTACGGTAATTCATCGCATTTAGTGTCGTCAGATGCTGCCTCGCAACTCGAACAAGGCGCACTCGAAGGGAAAGGAAATCAAAGCCGTCTCTACACAATACGCTCTCTTACGAAGCGTAAATCCGGTTTATTCTGCGGTAAAGAGGATACAATGCGGGCGAGTGCGCCGAATCCATTCCGCGCACATTCGGTAGACAAACAATAATTACAGAGACCTCAGTCCCTCGGATGGCGCTCAGGAAAATACTGATGCAATCTCGAGTGCAGCGCCAAGCCAGCCTCAACCTGGTGGAAGAGCCACGCTTTTATTTCCTCGGGAAACGGAAAACGATGTTAAGTCGGGACGGCCGTCGCCGAGCCGTTGGCTGGTGCATGTACCTCGTCTGCCACCCTTCTCGTATCCTTCAGAGTCCTTCAGGAACTACCCTTTCCCCGCGCGTTTTCTGCTTAATTCTTTTATATTATTAAGTTCCTAACGTATCCTGAAAAGAGAACCGCGAGCATGGCTGTGACACCGAATACACGTTTCACAGTCGTCGGGATAACTATCTTCGCCATAGCGACGCCTGATTATCGCTGAGAATCTCGCGAAATTGTCGCAATAAGCGTCGCCAGCGTCGCGACGCTGTGTGTGACGGCCATGTGTTTTTTTCTTATACTACTAAATTCTTTCCTTTTCAGGCTATTAAGCAGAGAATGAAACGGAAGTCGAAGCAATTCTTAGCCTTTTCTTTAGAAATACAATACATGGAAAGAACGATTTTGCTAAGATATTTAAAAATTCAGGTAGATTCTGTTGGATCATCAAAATAATTATGTACAAAACTTAAGCATGAGTAATGCTGCAAAAAGTTTTGACAGTCTAGCAACTAGTTTGAGTGATCTACATAATCATTTTAATCGAGGGGATAATCACTTAATGTAATCGTGGGACAAAGTTGCCGAAAATTATTATAAAATTCATATGAAATTCCGGTGTATAATCCAATAATTAATATACAACTGTGAGAAATAATTGTGTAATATTAGATAAAATCGTTTATTTTATCAAATGACTTCATAATATGAGCTGAACTTAAGTCATTATTCCAGCTTTTTTTACAGTCACTTTATTTATGATGTGAAATTGATTTTTACTTTTTATGAATATAAAAACGAAATAAAAGTAAATTAAATTGATAGATAAAGCAAATTCTCAATATTTTCTACTTCTATAACAAACGTATTTTTTCTTTATTTTGGATTTATATCATTTGTCAACTTAAGAGGCTCATAGCAAAGAAAATTATTTGTCATCAGATGAAGTTGTATGAAACAAATGAAATCATATAACCTGTGAGACAATATTTCAGCTAGTGATTACCCCCTCGATTTTAATATAGTCCAACAAAATTATTTTCAGATCTGTATCTAGTTAGATTTTTAGATACGAAACCATTTTTCTATGTGTGTAATTAAACTTGTTAAATGGTAAATTTTTTAAATTTTGCAGTGTATTTTTGAAATAATAGATAATTTTTTCGATGTTGGAGAGAAAAAAGAGACACGTCGTTGATTATCAGCGTTCCGCGAATTAACAAAATTGAATGGATGACTGCGAAGAAAATTTCGATCCTCCGCTGGTCGTTTTTTTCTCTCTTTTCTGCTAATTATCTTTTTTTATGCGCGAGATAACAAGCCACTGATGATTATAGCTGCGATCGTCCTCGTTCACGAGACATTCTAGGAGCCAAGTTCCCCCATTTAGGAGTCGAGTTTTGTTAGAACGAAACACCGTCGAATAAAAAGTCGATACGCGCTTTTGCGGAATCGAGGTGTGCCCGACGTGGCTGGTTATCGGAGCTTCTTGGTTCGCAGACACCGAACTATGCGTGTAAGGAGACATTCCCTGGTTTCATCGACACACCGAGAAACTTCCGGCTGCTTATTTTCGCGCAGCGGAGAGAATTTCTTTCTCCAGTTTTGCTGTTGTCACGGTTTGTTGCCTATTGTCGACTATCGAGCAGAACAGACAACTACTTTCGTCGCGCATGGGCGCCCCGTTTCCTCTCGGGAGGCAAGAATTGTTCCGGAAAACGACCTCCGTTTATTTCTATCTTTATATTATTGGATCCTTTTGTTTCTATGATTAGCGAAATGTCGTAGAATGCGTGGATTTCGCATGATGGACGCGTTATTATCGGATATGTTATAATTTTGTAAAAAAAAAAAAAACGAACAATTTGTTCGTTTCATTCTCGTGAAAAATTTTATTTTAACGCACGATTACGTTTGCACAGGGCGCTCAATTTGTCGACGTGAGCGAATCTAAAGCGCATATTTGAGCGTAATTTTAGATATCGCGTTTAAACCTAAAGTGGACTCTAAATTCCGCACTCGCGAAATTGATATCGGCCATGTCCGCGTATGCAAAGTTGCGTTTATGCCGTACGAACGCGGTGAGCGAATGGATTCGTTGTAATGTGAACGATGACGATCGAAAGCTAACAGATGTATTCGTACGTGTTCGCTGCTATTTCCCCGCAGAACGATAAACCGTCAAATCATTGAAAGAGGTTTAATAGAATATGTACATGTGTGTGTGTGTGTGTGTGTGCGTGTTTGTACGCTTTAAATTCTACGCACTGAAATTTTGAATTTCAGACGCAATTAAATTGAACAATAGCTTAAAATTAGGAGATAACAAGTGACGAGAAAAATATATTTAAAATATATTCCTTTGTCCTTTCAAAAAATCGAAGTTTAATCGTAATTTCTGATAATTATTCTTTAATAATAATTAATAAATAATTATTTATTACATAGTTAATTTATTATATTGTTACGTCCGGCGCATCCTTAAAACTTTTTTTTTATGTTCTGTCTCTGCTTTCTTGCGCCGTCCGTTATAACTTTTTAATACCTTCAATTCTATTAATTCTTTGATAAGCGCTTCGGCGTTAGTGGAGCACTCAATATACCGGAAACACTTACGCCTCGACCCGTCGAGCCACCAGTCTAGTCTCTCAGTAGACAAACAGACCTTACCACCTGCAAGGCCCCAACTTCTCTGCATTAAATCTATTGTACCATGTAAATCTTGGATAAGGAAGGGAAAAATAATAATGAAAAAAGCATTATTAATATAAATTTCACAATTTTTCTTCTCTCTCCTCCTCCCCCCCTCTCTCTCTCTCTCTCTTTGTATCCCTTTACCTATCATGTCCTTATAAAGATATGAGATATGAATCATTGTGCCAAGCATTTTCAAAATTGACATTCATTTCATCGAATTAATAGCTTGATCAGAATAAAATCGAGTCCATTGTTCAATTCTAAATAGTTAATTTAATTATTATGTTTAAATTCAATTATAATCAATACCTATCATGATATGTATAAAGGCTTTTGGTTTCCTGATCGTATCTGCCTACAAAGTAAATTTTCTTTTCTTCCTAAAAATCTCACGATCCCATTCTCTGTGTTTGACACACGCAAATCCCTGGACATAATAATATAATTATTTGTTACAGAATTAATTAATGAATAATTATTTACATAGTTACTTAATTAATAGCGATTTCTATCAATTTTATTGGCACAATTGGCGTACTGTAAACGATAGTTTACGATAGTTCTGAAAACGTGACTCTTATCTTGAGTGTGGATATCAAAGAATAAATTTCTGAGAAACGCCATTTCTTAGCGTTTGTTCATAGTACTAGCCGTTGCGGTACCGCTTGCAATAATCGTCATACGATTATGATGTAATAACGCTCCGTGCTATTACTTTAATACGGTATCGCTTCACAGAGTTTTGCCACCTCGCACGTAATACCGTGATATTGAACGGCAACTTCCCGACTGCTGGTTTTCTCAGTGTGCTGCTAGCCACTCGAAAATGCATTTCTACTTGAATTCTTAACGATATTAGAAATCGACGATTTCTACAAAACGACAGTACCGGTTTTCATACGTGTATAAAAAGATTTCTGCGGACTTTGCGGTGTAAATTGTCAAAGAGATTTTTCTTTTAACAAATGGAGATTGAAAATGAAGATCTGAAGGGACGTTCAGCAAATTCAAGTCAAAATGCAACAGAGTGAAAAAAAATGGAATGGACATTCGCATAAGCTTGCGAAGGTATTGGATTCGGTGAACTGCTTGTATCGGATCGATAGTTGGATCGATGATACGTCCATCCGATGATTACACGGAGGATACCTATCGTATCACGACGATTCGATGATAATGCTTCGATAGGAAACTGTCGCACGAAACGTAAACGCGTATCGCTGCGGGAGCTGTTGTTTCACCGGTGGAGAAATATTTATGTTGCTTACACAATTACTCGGTACGATCTCTTCGGCCGCGTAGCGTTTCCCGCAGTGGAAAATAAAACAGCGCAACTTTATGATAGTTCAAATACGTGCTTGCGGCTTTAAAACGGTCGCGCACTATTCGATTCACCGCGTTTACCGCATTTTCAATGATTCTTTACATTGCGAATGATCAGATGGTCACGAATTTGCAACTATGTGCACGATAAAGTTTTTCCATTAACTCGAAATTGCAGTTTCAAATGTATGCAACAATGCGGAGCTTGAATAAAAAATTTATTATTAAATTTACGCTGTTTCTCTAGATCTCTCTCTCTTTTTTTTTTAAAGACTTTGTTTTATAGATTTCTATTTAACAACGTAATAAGATGGTATTTCGATCCGAAAGGTATATTCGTCGTGTTATTTGTATCATTTTTACTCTTCTTGACGCTTTATTTGCGATCGTAAATATTATGTTTCCAATTTTCACACATACGCGTGCACACTGATATAATACATTTCGCACGATACTATTTCTTCAAGCCTACGTGACGGCTGAAGGGGAAATGGTCAGGTCGTCGCGGACTGTCAGGAAAGTTATTGGATGTAGTCTGTGGCTCTCTATGGGATCATCGGGACGGTCGTTCGCCACGTACCAATTCGTCGTGCCGACCAAAATGTCGAGGAAACGTGGAATTAAAACATTTTCATCTGACGTAAACAGACGACGCCAACGGCATTACAGGGTGATGGGTCTGGCAGTATCTACCGAGTTTTATCCGGGTGTCGAGTTGATTTTCTTTTCGTTATAGACGTATTACGAGCATTGACATTTTTACCGTACAACTCGCGTTACGAACGTAATATACGGTATTATTTTCGTAATATTTTTGTTCTCGCTTGAATCTCTCTCTCGCGTTTATTTCTGCAAAAGATCGAAATGCACGCGAATGCGGATGATCGGGGAATCTAAAAAATTACTTTTACCGAGTGGCAGATTAAAATTGGTTAAAATTGATTAAATCGTCCAAATGCGCCGATGTTATTATTTGCTATTCGTGATGATACTATTACTTACAGAAACGTCTGATTTTATGATCAAAACATCGTAACGTTGTTCCGCGAGAAATGATTCCCGTTTGATGAAATGAGAATGAACAGCAACAAAAGGAAAGGGAAGGAGAAAAGAAATAAGAATGCAATGATTTTTTAAAGGCCAAATCGCGCGTAAAAATCGATCGTTCATAATACTAACCTGAAATGGATATTCCTCGATACTTACACTCTTTGCTTCAATAAACCTAGATTCTGGCGAATCTGGTGTTCGCTTTGGCTGCAAATCGATTCTCTCTCGATAATCGTTTGCATGTAACATTGAATTTTGATTGAAACAGCATTGTCGATGTACACTTGAAATGTATTTATTTTTAAACACTCGTATATTTAATTAAGAATTTTACTGGAGATTAGATATTTATCTATATATTAAATAAATAAAAGAAAATGATTTCAGATAAGATTTAAAGATATTTACTTTGCGAGATTTATTTCGCGGAATCTCTCTCTCTCTTTTTCTCTCTCTCTCTCTCTCTTTCTCCTCTTTTTTTTACATCTCTAATAATTTACTATTATTATTGTACATATCAAACTTTAATCTTTTAATATATTATGAATTATAAAATATTATGAATTATAATTGAAATAAATATACTATAAAATCGACCAATAAAAGAATAATATTTAGTTTGTAGCTGCTGAGCGTGCGCTAATTCGTAATTAGCAATTCAATATCGAAGTACGATATTCCTTCTCAAGCGCGAATTTCAGACACAGCTGACGATGTTCTTGTGCTTCGTTATAAAATACGATTAAGCACTTATCGTACGCCGACTGAAAAGGAATATATAATGAATCTAATATTTGTAATATTTTTATTTTTTATATGTTAGTTTAACTTAGTGATGCGAGTTATTTCGTTATTTACTCAGTAACTATTATTGAGAAATAATTTTAGTAACTGTTATCAAATTTGGAAAATAATGGTTAACGCACTAAACGGTTATTTTTAATATACAGAGTGTCTCAGACGACCTGTACACGCCGATGGCTAAAATGTCTCTTGAATGTCGTTCAGGATGTAATAAAAAATAGGAGGTTCCATTTAAAAAATTCAAAGTGATATTGCTCTCATCTTGATGTTACCCAAGATCGGACTGATCAGATCACTAAATGGATCATTTAGAACCCCACAACTTTTGTC
Source organism: Acromyrmex echinatior (assembly GCF_024713525.1). Lineage (NCBI taxonomy): Eukaryota > Metazoa > Arthropoda > Insecta > Hymenoptera > Formicidae > Acromyrmex > Acromyrmex echinatior. Next base: position 5,241,962 of record NC_141870.1, read on the forward strand.
TGAAATGTTTTTTTCTAAAATACTCTGTTTCCGAGATAAAAAGGATATATGGGTGGTTTAAGACATTCAGTATATCGTGTCTTAAATTTTATAAATAAAAGGTAAATTTCAAATTCTAAAAACGATGAAAATAATTTAAATTATCAAGTACATAAATAAAATTTTATTATATAATATTTCGTTTATATGTATATTTGTTAATTTATCATACTACAATAAAAATTAAATTTAAAAACTTTTTTTCCTTTTAATTGCTTTATATTAATCATATTCATATTTTTCAAATGAAATACGGCTCTACACAGAATGAAAATAAATTTGAGTTATAGTTAATATTAGTTAATAATTATATTGACATCAATTTTTGTGCATAAAATTTAGTGTTTTATATTTATTTGTTTAGGCACAAATATTTTAAATAATGAAATATTTTAAAACATATTTCTTAAGTGATTTAAATAATCCAAAAATGTGACTAAATTATAGAGTATTATAAGTAATAAAACCGTTTATATAACTAATACTTATAACTGTTTAAATAATTTGGTTATTTTGAAGTAACAGTAATAGCCATTCTACAATAAGCCATTAGTAATAAATCGGAAGTCAGAAGTTAAAAATTGACCAATTACAGTCAAATGTAAGAAGAATAATTGATACTAATGACTTATTGTAAAATGTATGTAACTGTTACAAGTGTTTACAAAAAATTAACGTTTAGCTCATCACTAGTTTAGCTTATATGTGTCTAATTATATTTTGGCATTATTATTTGCTCGAACACACAAAGAGAGAAATGATGTCATTTTTATCGATAAAAGTCTTTATTTAGGAAGCATTTATCGCAGATATAATACGAAGTTGCTAATGAGACAGTGTCGAGAATATGAGATCAAAGTAAAAACGTAATATCATGTTACGCGGCTTAATGTTACGTTTCGTCGCGAAATAAAGGTTGGAAGATAAAAATATATGACAATCATAATTACACATGTAACTACGCACGCCTCGAATGCACGGATGACACTGCATTGTGGAAAGTATCGCGGAAAATTTAATTTTTATACATTTTTCATATTTGAGTAAAAAATCATTTTAATATTTTTTTAATAGAATAAAATATCGAGACCACAATGAATACTATAATCTGTAATATAATTTCGACAAAATTGAGAATAAACTCTGTTCTGCATATAATTCTTCACACTCTCTGTTAGACGTAATATTACATTTTACTCGTAAAATTAATTAATGTAAAAACAGAAAATTCTGATTAAATCGAGCGGTCTAGTAGTAGAGCGTTTTGACTTTTAATTTTTTTACGTTCTCTATAGTTTGAAAACAGGAAAATATTATGCAAAAGCGCACATTGTTGGAATATTAGTGAAATGTACACGTAATCTCGTATAATGGCAAATCTGCCACAAATTTGAATAAATGTTATTTTCCGTTTACCATAATTTCGACGTCGAGGCAACTGAATACGGAGTCATATCTTATCGATATTATGATTATATGATCGTGATCATGGTAAGTCACGTTATACATATTGCCTATAAACGTGTTTCAACAAAGATATACATTAGCCATTTGTTTATAAGATTCTCAAGTTACGCCGATAATTTAGTATAAAAGAAATGATGAACCTAATTACAATGATGGTTTTTTTAAATAAATTAAATAAGAAGATCAAGACACACGTAACTATTTTTTCACAATATTTTAATTGCTGAGAAGTGTTGAATGTAATAATTATAATAATTAGAGAGATTTTTCTTAAATTTATATTATTTATATATAATAATTTATATATTATAAATAATATATCTTTATAATAAAAATCAGAAAAAATTAAAATGCGATTAAAGTGAAACTCATTCAATTCTTATTTAAACCAGTAAAGTGTAAGATTTTATTATCTATTTGTATTTGAAATTTTGATGCTTGGAAAATAGATCTAGACCAGACTTGCTAAAGGATGCAAATATAACTTCAAGAAGCATGACAGTGGAATATTTCATATTGTTCGTGCGTCAGCATGCAGCATCACGTACGTGTTAAACCGTTGTACGTGGTGGAAACTAAGTAAGTATTAGGAGTTGGAAATTTCGAACAGATTACAACGAGTTAACCCAGGAGGAAGTTTGCGTATACGAGGGCAGCACCCACTCAGATTCGTCGAGCAACATTCCGGTAAGTGAGATTGTTGTTTCGCAATAAACGTGATTGGTCGCGATAGCAAATAATTAGCTTTTCTCTATTTGTGCACAATTACAGTGTCTTACTATATCAAGTATATTTTATGAGTTTCGTATATTACATGTATATCCCTTCTGTGTAAGAGATAAACCGATAAATGATTGCATATACTTGCTTTTGGAGATTAGATTAGTCTAAATTAGACTATTCTAAATGAGATTATTCTCTATTAGTCTGTGAAATTAATTAAAAAATTATAACATGTTACATTTATCTTTAATATCTGTCCTTAGATATTAATTAAGAGTTATTAATTATATTGCATACATCTTACAATTACATACATACATATGTATAATACTTTGTTTTCATTGATCTGTTATTTGAAGTTAAAACAAAAAATAATTTTCTGCTCATCGATACTATGCGCAGCAATGAAATTGTAACACAACTACGTTGGTGTACAAAATATATAGATATGTGTGTATTCAAATTAAAGCGGCGCAGAAAATAATTAATATTTCAAAAAATAATTATTGCTTGTATTGAATTTTATTTTATTTAGTCTTTGAAAATCGATATTTAATAAAATGATAAAAAAGGTGATTTCCACACATACATATATATATATATATAATATATATAATATATATATATATACAAAAAAAGTCTTTTCTCTTTTTAAATATACGTAAATTGCTTTAAAATATTTTAAATAAAAATTTCTTTCTCTATCTTTGTTTTATTATTTGAGATAAATGAGTTAAATAAAAGGAAATTAATAAAATTTAATTTGAAAATAATAACTAATAAAAATAAAATATTTACCTCACGATTGCTGCGCTGTTGTTTTTCCTTTTTTTTGATCTTTTCTTTCCTTTTCTCGCACATATATAATACAACACTCACAAAAACATGGTTAATTACGATCCCGTGCGAGCTAATCACTAAAGTTTATGAATGTGTGACGCTTTTATGCAACACTTTGGACATTAACTGTACGCGACACATATTTACGCAGAAAAGTTTTAGTGATGTTATTTATATCATGATAATAATCGATCAATATTATAACAGCTTTTCATTACTGTCACTATTAGAAATTTCATTCGGGGATTTGTTTATTACTTTACAATCTCAATTTGAAAATTCTAAGCAAATCATATTTGGTTTGGCGAAAATGTAAAGCAAAATATAATATATTTAGTTACAAAAAGAATTAAATGTTACACTGCAAATTCAAGTATATAATAAGTGCTTTTATGTATGTATGTGATTTAGTTTTCTATATGTAAAAATAATATACTACATATTGTAAAATGGATTTATACATTTAAACGTATATAATATTATTTTTATACGAAAAACTAAATCACACATATATGAAAATATTATACATTTGCAATTTGAATACAACTTTTCTTTTTATTAAAAAATGATTATCGATGATTATTAAAAATATGTCGTAAGGAATAATTTATAATACTACGTTTGGTGTTTCAACTTTTGCTTTGAATAAAGCGTTCATATCCGTTTTGGTAAATAAATTATGCCTCTTTATATTTACAAATCATTAATTGTAAGAGTTAAATAATCACTGTTAATTTAAAATCGCGTAAGAATGGAACTACTTATTACTAATTGTTTAAAAGAAATCTTTTAAACAAGAAATACTTTTTCCCTAGTGTACTTAAAAAAAAAAAAAATAATGCGACGACGCAATGCACAGAATGGATCACGCTACTATAATACTTGTCGTTTTGCGTGTGCCATGAATGATAGCTCAACAACCTTCTGTGTACAGAATGCCATACTGTTTACCGTAACAACAAATATTATATCAAGACCGCTCGTCAATCGGCTTGTCGGCAACATGAAATATCTGACTTAAACTAAATGTATACCAAATATTATTCTTCTTATTTTAATTTAATTTTCACACGCTATCAACATACATTTTGCGTTTTGTTTTGTGAATTCTAAGCTAATGATTAATTCCACTCAGTTTAAATTGTAAATGCAAACTTATTAGAAATATTTATCTAATCTTAACTAATTATAAGAGACAGAAACATACATTTTTTTATAAATACTTTAAGTATTCATCATTCAAAATAACTTATGCAAATTTCATTGTGATTCATAATTAGTTACAAAAATTCAAAATAAAATAAATATTTTGTTTATTTACTATTGCATTGTCCATGTATCGCAATGTAATTTTACTTAAATAATCTTGAATATATAAAGTACTTACATATATATTAAACAATTTAGATTTTTGTCATTTATTTTATAATACATTTCCATGGCATACGTTTTCTATTAGAGCGCAGTATTTAGAAATACTGCTATTTATTAAAATATTGTTATTTATGATCCAGATGGTAAACTGTTACCAAAATAATTTGTTGTATTACTTCTAATGCGATTTAGAATAATCTGTAATGTTTTCATAATTTTGTTATCATTTTGAAATATCTCAGATATATATATTCTTAATGCAATAATATCATTGTATACTTATCTTACATGGACTGTTTAAAATAATTTTGAGATTAAAAAGCGCTTCGAGTTTATGGAAATAACTCTGGCGAACATTAGTTTTCCGAAAATTTAATTTTAAAAATTAAATTTTATTTTTTACAGTCGATAGATTGCTCTATGAACGTATTTTTATTTTATATAAAAATATATATTGTGCGAAAATAAAAAATAGGAAAAGTTAGAATATTTTGCGCTACACTATGAAATCGTATAGGATATAAAAATAAAAGAAAAAGATTGATAGCCAGGAATACTGATGCAATGTTAAAAGCTTTAAAATGTCAACCAAATTTAGGGCAATTTGATCTGGCTAGTGACTGTTTAGATTGAAAAAAATGTTTCTAAAATATAAATATATAACTCAGTTAGTTTTTTAATTCTCTTAAATTAATCTGCAACGTATTATTGTACGTTTAGTTTTATCTGAAAATGATTTATATATCTATTTATACAATATATATATATAGTACCGTAATAACTAATCGTACTTGAAAATGCACGTTGAAATGAATGACTCTTACTAAGAATATCAACGTCATATCATATCTTGATATCGTCGTTTGTCTTATCGGGATTCATCGTTAATTCGAGCTTATTCTCGCGAACAACAATGTCAGTAACCAAGTTGCTACAACCGCAGTCATGCTGATTATATTCTGCCTGGCGTTGATAGCTTCCGCCTCGTGCCTCAAGTTTAGAATAGTCGATGGTACACCTACAACCATTACTAAGCACCCATATCAGGTCAGTTTACGGTTGAAATGTCTTCTCACGATTGTCATATGATTGAGCAATTGCATGAAATTATTATAATTGAGAGTATCCTGCAGATTTTTTACCTGAAATTTTTTTTTTAAATTATTTTCAATAGGTCTCTATTCATTATAAGGATAAACTTACATGTGGAGGTTCTATAATTAACGAGCGATGGATTTTGACCGCGGCACATTGCGTCTATGGGTATACGTGAATTTCTTATTCTTGATTTCTTTGCTGTCTCTTAAAATTAAGTTAAGATTAGATAGCGTAACTTATGTAAGTCTCAGAAATCATTAGCGCTTCAAGAGCGTTTGATTAAATGTATCATTTTAGCGAGAAGACGTTATCGGTCTTCAAAGTGCGTGTTGGAAGTACGTATTACGACAAAGGAGGTATTCTAATCAAAGATATCGTCTCGATCATTTGTCATAAGAAGTATCGTCCGCTAACTTATGATTATGACGTGGCTTTAATTAAAGTACGTAGCTAATTATGATTTATTTCGTACATTTTCTTTGCTAGACAGATTAGATGAAAAAAGACTTTTTTTTTAGTTATCTACTCCTTTAACATTTGGAGAATATATAAAACCTATCCTTCTTGCGTTGCCATTAATGAACATTACAACTGGTACTCAGGCAATCGTTACAGGCTGGGGAAAAACATCGGTAAGTCCTTTTCTGGTCTGTCTCGATTCTCCACACTCTCGTATCAGTGTCAAGATTTATTGCCACTAAGATGCTTAGTCGATGGTGATGTTCAACGAGGTTGTTTAGCTGTGTGCAAATGTTAAGATTCGTTTGCCGAGCGCTTGACGTAGTTTCGGTTGATCGTTGCGACAAATGTTGACGGAATCTTCGGTGAACGGATGGATGGATGTTCGTAAACGTTTGGCAGCTCATAGTATATAGGCGTGCTACGAATTTCAGACAAATGGTGCGAGTTCAGAAGTATTACGAACTGTGACAATATCGGTCACTGATCAAGAAAAGTGTCGGAAGGTCTATGCTCGTAATCGGTTAGTGACTTCCAATATGATCTGCGCCGGCGATAACAAAGGTGACACCTGTCAGGTACGTTTTCAATGCCTATTTTTTTATCTGTCAGCGATTCCATGACGGATATTCACAATCCTCTGATTAGACAATCTTCTCGCATTTTTTAAACATGTATCGTGGATGTGAAATGGAATATATTTAATTCTTTTTCGAGAAAACAAATAAGCTATATATGCTCTATATGTTATAAACTAGCGATATGCAGTCTTTTTTTAAGGGCTAATAAGAGCTAAATAGGTAAAATATTTTCGGTCCTCTAATATTTATTTTGTTTGCATAAAATAGAAAGTGTAATACAAATGATTTTATATTTTCCTTTATGAGCTGGCGAGCTATAAAAAGTTTACAGGACTATACGTGACTCGTGGGCCGCTCACATTATTGTTATCAACGATATAATTTACTATTTAATTTATATCACATTACATTATTATATTAGCACACAAAAATACATATATAATTTCTGTTAATAACTCAATTTATTTTTTAATAACATTAGAATTTAATATTTTGGAAAAAATACAACTAACATCTTCGGAACACGTTAAAATGATCTTGTTCTATTTTTAATCCACGCGACTTTTTGGAAATTGATTTCTGTCACGCAGAAGTGAAAAAAAAAGTTTATTTGTCCATGACGCAGGGAGATTCCGGAGGTGCACTCGTTGGCTACAACGGGCTCCAAATTGGGATCGTGTCCTGGGGCGCTCAGGAATGTGCGAGTGTTGGATTTCCAGGAGTGTATACGCGAGTACCTGCCATACGGCAGTGGGTAACCGAGCAGGCGAACGTGTAGCAGAATTAATTTTTCTCCTCTCTCTGAATGTTTTCCAAGATAGGAAAGAGATGCAGCGTACCGTTGAAAAAAATATTTACTTCTGTTTAACCGTATAAAAACTAGACGGCATTACGAAAAAATACTACCTAAAAATTGTATAATGAAGCGACAGCTATATACAGAAGAGGGATTTTACAATAATAATAATTCTAAAACGGAAATTGTAAGTGAAATTTTAATAAATTCTCAATTGTTTTACGTTTTCCCTTTCCATGAATAAACGTAGATATTATTCTTGTATGTTTACTTGCATCAAAACTTAAGCTTGTGTAAGCTATATTGTTTTCAATTTCTACACCGAAAGGACAGTTTTTCTAAAGTACTTACAAATTTAACTAGATACAGATCTGAAAATAAATTTGTTGGATTATCAAAAATTTATATAGAAAGTTTAAGCGTTGATGACAATGCAGCAAAAAATTTTAACATTTTAACAACCAGTTTGAGCGTTCTACATAATTATTTTCCTAATTCAAACAAAATTATTTTTAGATCTGATATCTAGTTAAATTTTTAGATATATATATTTTAGGTACAACATACTTATAATACAACATATTTAAGAAAATATTAATTGTTAAATACTATTAGTTAAAAATAATTTTATTAAATCTGAATTTGCTATATCTAATATATAAATTATTTCACTGCCATTTTGTGTGTGATACTTATTAGTGATACATACTTTATTTTACGTTAACAACAAATCAAATTTGCCTTAGTAACAAATTCTACGAGCATTTCGACGAACAAATTTACTCAATAGGATTTTTCAGTTTTCGAACCAAGTTTTATTGCAATATCAAATAATTGTTTATCGCAACAAAGTTTGATTGCTTTCACGATTTGAATGTACATACAATAGAGTGGTTGTGGCAACGAAGTCCTTTTTATTACGTATATTGACGGATATCGCACTTAAAGTATCTCAACGGACCACAGCTTTCAGGGAAACAAATAAACACGAAATGTACAAACATTGACCTTGCCCGAGTTTCGCCCAAAGTTTAAAGTACCATTGAAAACCAGGATCGATTTTAATTAATAACAACTTGTATTGCGATTAATCGAGATTTGTGCAAACTTGGCGTAGCTGTTTATAATTGCGCGGGTCTAATCACCAGGAATTTTCGAGGATTGTGTCGTCTCTGCGCTAAAACAGGTATAATCAGTTCTAAGGTGGTGACATGTAATTTTGCACAATGCAATAAATATTATCTTGCTGCCCTTTACACTCGCCTCGACGTAATCGTTCGTCACGCAAGATTATTAATTTCAGCGTCGACTCGGAACGGTGCTCTAGGTTTCGCTGCCACCACCATCGTGGTGGCATTGAATAAACGGTTTTGCAGCCCCAGCACAGGTGGCTGACTCGTAAAGGGTAGCACAAACAGTCGATGCCCACGTCCGCTTTACCTACGTACGTACCGGGTGTCGCCGTAAAGAGGGACATTGCTGTTGTACGTGACATCGGATGATCGTTGCCTCTCGTCCTATAAAGAGCGTCATGCCGAAATCGTGTCGAGGTGTCGCAGCGTGTTCGCGCCAGAACGTCCGGTTCTGGCCGTTAAGAATCGTGGCAGACGTGGCATACTAATATGGCACGATATTATAACGATCGATATTCCCGCGGATATCAGAATCCTGTTGTCTGGCTACGGCGCGACACGTCTCTGCCTATGTTGTTTCGAGAGCGCGAATATATCCAGAATTTCTGATAACGATGAATTATACGTGGAAACGTTGCTAACCCTGAAACGCCGTATCCGCCTCCAAGTCCGCGAAGTTTACTGGTTTGAATAAACTCGCGAGACTCACCGACGGTTCCTTCGTCGTGGCGAAGTGTGCGTTTATCTTGCTTCTTGAATTTCTCGTTTAAAAAGAGCTGACTTTCTAAAAAGAATATCGCTCTTCGGCTTGAGCGTCTCTTGTAATGATTACGTTTAATTACTTGCCTGGTGAAACCGTTTAATTATTTTTCGATCTGCTCGTATCGGATGGCCGTACAATAAAGCCTGGTAAGCTTTAGTTTCAACGTTCGTCTTCAGTATTTTGTTCTAGTACGATTGGTCCCAACGGACGATCGCGACGACAAACAAGTGGAATCTAGGTCGAATTCTTGGAAGCTGGATGATCGGAAATTTCTCTCGCGCTTGGAAAAAATTAATAGTGGCATCAATTAATCCGGATGTCAGAATAAAGAAGCGCAGAGAGAGAGAGAGAGAGAGAGAGAGAGAGAGAGAGAGAGAGATCCAACAAAAAGTTCAGCGACGGAAATTTTCACGGTACTAGTGCGACTCATGCTTTTATTCTCGTTCATCCATAACGATCGGATCATATCCATGATATATCTGTAGAAAAACACGTAATAATACGTGAATATTTAAATTCTGAAATGTAATGAAGTAAAAAATTGAAAAGAAAAATTCATGCGTAAATAAAATTAATGCTGTCACTCCAGACAATTAAGATTAATAATTAAGGGGATCCTAAAGCCGTTTGTATTACCGACTAAATTATATAATTTTTTTTGTATAACAAATACATTTTTTCTCTTTCACAGATTCGAGAATCCTTTTAAGGATTAAAGTATACGCATTAATATGTGTTTGTGAGATGGAATTTATGCCGAGAATGAAAATTTCGAAACTGATACATTTTTTACCATTTCTTAGTGTGCAACATGGCGTTTCAAACTATCAAATCGCGACAACATTTGCTTGATATGAAAGCAACCTGTACTTATGAAATAATAATCCACAAATATGTAATTTGCACGAACAAATAACGAGTTCTTAGAATTAGACTTAGACGCGACGAATTTGTTATACGAAAATTGACACGAACGTGTGACTACGTGTATTAAAGATTGCGTGAGATATTGGCATGGTATATAAAGACATGTCGATGCGTTAGAAAAATAGTAGACTTTTGATGATTTTGTCGGAGTTTTGGTTTTACTTTAGGAAAAAATTCCCCTTAAATGAAACATTACAATGTGTGTTCACAATAATAAATAAAATTATATTTAAAATTGTTTAAGAAATAAATAAAAGTACGAATATGTATGTACGTATATAATATCAAATATAAACAATGTTCGAAATTCTATATTTTTTGTTATTATTGCTTAAATAAGTACTCATTGTTTACAATGTAAAACAATTATTTATTTTCTTATTAATAAATTATTATATTGCTTTATTTTTGTTATATAATATTAATTGTTTTATATTCGTACTTGTAATAAATATAATAATTATAACAATACAGCTTTGTGTAACCATACATTTTAAAATAACAACAATACATAATAATAAAGCATATTTTTATTTCTGAGCATTCACGTAGAACATTCTAACGATCCTTTCAGGCATGAAAGATCCTTTTCAGCTCTTGTTTCATGTCAAAGTTAAATTCGCGTACGCTAGTTAGTAGTTTATGATACCATTGCATTGAAACATTAATCCGAATATTGGCCTGTTAGAGACCGATCAATCAAAGATCCACTGGGGAGAAGGTGAAAAGCATTGTCCAGTATCTGTATCATGTAAGTATATCGAATAGGCGATTGTTGATGAATCCAAGTCCCAACAAAGGGATTTCTAAACTATGTCGCAATGACAATTGTGTATGTGTGTGTGTGTGTGTGCGACAATAGTAGTATAGAGAGATTTAGTTATAGACTAGTATAACTGTCTAGATTGGACTGCAATTTGCACAGGAATTTTATATAGCATTCCATAGCACGTGCATATAAATACGCTGTTACAAAAACTCAATAACAAGAGTAACTCTTATGTTATGAGTTTCTGTAGTGGCGCGGAATGATCGCAATCGTTCACTGAGAGATATAAATGTTTCTGTTTTTGATTAGTAATTGTAACCGACAAACACTTGAGTAAATATAAATCTAAAAATTAAGCAAATTATTATTGGATACAAAAAATTGGATACAAATTATTGATAACTTTGATCATGTTAAAGGAATGTTATTATAAAATCAGTAATTGCAATATTAGGATAATTCGCGTAATATGATTACACGAGAAATTTTTGTCGAATTGAAACAATAATCTGTTAATGTTGCGTTCACGTTTTCGTCTCATGACAGTATTTATAAATACTGTGCAATATTCAATGATTCCAAAAATCGGAACCGTATCCATTTCAATAATCCATTCGTTGAATTTTTATGCGATTAAAATTGTTATACTTTTATGAGTCACGCAAGTTTTAATAATTTTTAAACTTTTTAAAATAATATTTAATTAGTCATAACATTATTTATTTATTTCAAACTAAACTTAAGAGTAAATACCTACTAACTAGATATACATATATAAATGTAGACAGAAAAAACGATATTTCTATTAATTTTCATAATTTTTTAGATAATTGAGGTTGTCAGTTACTCTAAATTAGAGACAAATTTTTTAAGCTTTAAACATTTTATGGCTAAATTTAACTTCTCTTTAAAATAACTCTCGTTATACTTTCTTTTTATTGCCCTTCATTCATCTGAATAATTCTTGCAATTATAGGAGAGAATTATGACATTTTGTAAAATCATTTCAAACATGATCTGCATAAAGTTCATCGAAGAAGATGATTAAATGATAATTTTTTGTCCACTGAGGTAAAAATAATAAATGCTGAATAGTGGGGATGGGACGGAGGACAAGCAAGTGTACGAAGCGTATCTACAAGAGCGAGAAGCTTCCATTTTTTTTCTCTTCGTTGTATAGTTTTTGTTAGCGAGCTGGCTTCGAGACGATGAAGCGGATGGTGGAAGAAAAAAAGAAAGAAAGAGAAAGAGAAAAATGTTGCACAGAAATCCGTTCATGAAAAAATATTAATCTTTGCACACAGATGAAAAGTATCGCTTGCCGTGGTACTTTTATTTCTTATGCCGTTACGCAGACAGTTTTAAATATCGAGCAGTCGCGATCGAAAATTGGCGAGCTTTCTGACGGCGATATTTTTCTCCGCACGGGTTAACGGAAGAAACAGTAATATATCGCGACGACTCCTATCGATTTTTGTACTTATAGCGAATATTATAAAGGAAACTCGAGATATATAATTATATCCCTTGGAAATACTTTTCTAATAATACAGAATCGATTAGAATTACTACATGAATATATAAAGGACTGTTCTGAATTTTTATTTTATGAATAAAATAAACATTTGCGTTTTTTTTTTAGGATGGCAATTTATTAGGACGAGTGTTTAACAAGAATAATGTTTTTGAAAAGTAAAAAGTCGGTTTTCAATCGCATTAGGAATGTTAAGATATATATTTATCGAGGTACTGCACAGAAAATTTATGAGAAAATCGGAATAAGTGAGTTCAGATCTTTTCCATTTAAGAAGAAATTAAAAAAATATTTTTCGCAATAATTTTAATCCAGTTTTTTAAATTTGGGAAATCTGGGGGGATTATTAATATTTCAGATTGATTGAAAGTCCGACAACCATATCGACACGCAATTATAATTTCTGAAAGTAATTCATTTATATGAATACATATAATAGTTCAACATCTTAACATTCAGACCGTAGTGGCGCTTCGTATTTAAAGTAATGTATTATAAATTATTTCTAATCACATATTTGATAAAAAGGCAATGCAATAATACAATTTTTTTTAACTTGGTAATATAATTATTATCGGATAGTAAATTTCATATCATTTTTTTATCTCAATAAATATCCCGCAGAGGTAGATTAAAAATATGTGTCATTAATTCTTTAATGGTCGTTAAAAGGGTTTTTAATCGCTGCTTAATTCCACACAATCGAACTCTCAACGGGACGGAAATGAACTGCTAGTATGAATTTGTATAAACTTTTAATCCCTTCCATTAATTGGCACTCGATGAAATATCGATGGTAAATTAACGGCCATCTGCGGCGCAAACGTATCGTACATCGGAAGTTTCGGTTTCGAAACATGATAATTAAGTTTAAGCGTGGCACTTGAAATCGGAAATACGAGACGTATGGGACGTTCGTCACTAGCGCTTAAATTAAATGGCATGCTCGAGATACTGTATTCATGGACTTTATCAATGAGCGAATACGCGGCAGATCGAAATAATTGATTGCTAGCCCGTTGCTATATTAAATCTTTATGAATATGCATCAAGTATTGACGAAATCTCGTAATGTTTGAGTTCTAACAGTTGTCTATTTGTGCTCGAACGGTTACTTTCTCGTCCTCAGATAGCGAGAGAGAGAGAGAGAGAGAGAGAGAGAGAGAGAGAGAGAGAGAGAGAGAGAGAGAGAGAGAGAGAGAGAGAGAGAGAGAGAGAGAGAGAGATATGCATATCATGTGATTTGCAATATCATGACTGTGTAAAACGAAATATCGTATTTCAGTTTATTCATAACTGCTATGATAGGGGATGGAAAATTTAATCAAGGATATTCAGTTATCAGAAATTAAGCGTCAGAGATATCGCAGGTTAGTCAGTATATTTATGACGACTTGCAGAATTTATTAATAAGAAAAGTACGATATGTTATAATTTATACATAATTAATTGCAAGTGAACATGTTAATCGTATGTATATACTGCCTTATTTATAAAAGATGCCAGTTTTCGTTAAGATCCAAGATAAGTAACTGCTGACACGAGTATAGACATCAGGATGTATCCTGGTTTCGCAACCTAATCCATAGGATAGAATGCCAATCAGCATCTGCTCCGACACTAGAGGCGCACCTAGATCACCCTGTAGACAGTAATATCATGATAGTTATAATCGCTGGAAGCTTTACTCGCGCTAATTGCTAAGGAACCGAAGCGCTATATGATGGATTACAGCACTGGTGTAGCACACAACATCTTGATATGTTCTTTTAAAATTTTAATCCTTTCTCTCTTTTTCTTTTTAAAAATAATACTTCATATGTGTGTGTGTGTGTGTGTGTGTGTGTGTGTGTGTGTGTATGTGTGAGGCTTTTGTTTTATAATTTTTAACAGCTGCAACAAAAAGCCTCAAGAGTTGTATATAAATCTTTACAAAATCCCTACCGAATCTGAACCTTCGCTACATAAATTTATTTTAAATATAATAAGGTACGTTCTACAAAAACATTGTGTCCACATACGAGAGACTTTCGTGCTCCGCGGTCGAATCTTCGAACATGATCGCATATAGTCACGTCGCGAAATAACGGGAATTTTTCTAACGCCCGGCGCGAGTCTCTTCGCATTTCGCTTGCGGTGCTTCGGCGTCTCGTGGAAATTGCGTTCTCGAGTCAAGTGCTGCATTGTTCACCGATCTGGTGCATCCGACACCTGAACCAGCCGCGCGTGTACTTGCGGAAAGACTATTGACTCCATTGATGTAATTGTACACTCGTGGCCATGGCACAATTGGAATTCGACTACCATCGACTGCTCTTAATTTACGCGCCTCGCATTTTCCACATATCGCTGTTCCTCGCGAAATCATTACGAGATTGCGCTTAGATTCACATATCGATATTGGTGCTCGAAATTACTCGAAAATCTCAATAATCTCAATCGATTTCAGCTGATAATATTCGTAATAATAGATGAACCATTATTAATGTAATTGTAAATCATTTCTCATTATTTATCCTCCATTATATTGTATATCATGATAGAAATAGAATATTAGCTCAATTAACGAGCGAGAGATGAGTATTAGTTTTTTTAAATAATTCTAAATAAATTTGTTAATTAATAAATATGACATTCGTTCCAAATAGTCGAGGAGTTTTAAGTTTGAATCCTGGATGGGATAATATATTTTGCAATAAATTCTTAACAGGTTTTTAACATTAGTTGCATCGTTATCAAATTGATGATCAATTTAATTGTGATATTATTTTAGTTTTAGTTTATATGATTGCGTTTTAAGTCCGATAGTAAATGTTTTATAATGCATTCATGTAACTGAAAGATGTATTTAGAATTTTTAATACAATATTACACTATTAATTAACACTAAAATCTAGCCTTGACCATATTGGTCCTTTCCTTATTTATTTAATTGATAAATATTATCGAGGATCACATTTATTAATTGACGAATAAATTGAGAATTGTTTATATAAAAAAACTTACATCTTGATGCGCATTAAAGGAATAATCACTGGGATATTTTTATATATTAGCGACAAAAGTGTAAATTGTTGTAAAATGTTTTAAATGGATATTGTTCAATATATTTTTTTTTTAATAACTATTTTTTAAGTACTCAGTTCCATCGAAAACCCGCAATAAAAAAACAGCATGTTAATTAAAACTTTCATTTTTTTAGAAACACTACAATATCATAATAAGCTGCTTAACGTATTCCTTCCATTTAATATTTGTTTGGTTTCTCTACTTGCTTTTTTTAAAAAATTGTAATTAATTCTATATCTATAATGTCCTCAAGCACTAATAAATTGGAAAACGATTAATATACAATATGTTATTAATAATAGTAATTTTAATTAGGATATTTTTTTTAAATACTAAAAGTGTGCGAATCGAGCATTTATGAGATCGAATCAAATCAAATTGAATCGAAATTAAAATTCTTGCTTCCAATTGAATCAAATAAAATTTTCCCGGATTTACATTAAAATAAAGGAAATAAAATAATCAAATTTGAAATCGAATCACCGATAATTTGAAATTTGATTTTATTCGGTTTCGAATTTCTCAGATTCGAAAATGAACAGCTTCAAAATGAATCGAATCGAATCCATTATGATTTAATTCGAACTTTTCGCCTCTAAAAATAATCTAGTTGATCGTAAAAAAAAAAAATCAGGTCACTATTCTCGGATTAATTGGTTTAAAACCTTATTATATTATTATTATTATTATTATTATTATCTATATTCTCGATTAAAAGGACATTTCGCAATAATTTTGGTATGTCGCACAGTATTTTTTGTCAGATTCACTGCGCTTGACACACGAGAGCGTGCACCCGGTTGAATAGCACGTAGATGATGCATATACACTGTGCACGCGTGCCAAGTGTCGTGACATGCGACGACGAGGTCGAGGCACCTCTTGTCGGTGTCGTCGACGCTCTCTCTAGTGTCGTCCACAGTTTGTCGCGGGTTTCATACACGCGAGCCCTTCACGGATCACCGCGCCCGTTTCTCGAGCCGAGTTGCGTCGCGTCACTTTCGTCTTATATGTTTATCTTACCTGACACCTTTCCGACGGGCGAGTCGCGTTAGCGCACAACATATCCTCAGACAGCGGCTTGTAGCTCGGCATCATCGCCTCGCACGTACGTTGATTTACGATCGCCACAGCGGCCGCCGCGAGCTGAGCTCCGCTTCGGCTGGTCCCCTGGAAATTTGGCACAGCTCGCACGTTTTTACGACACGTTTCTCGTTATTGCGATCTCGTCGCAGCAAAACGGGGAGAGGAGAGGAAAGAGGGGGAGGAAGGGGTTACGAATGTTTTGCGACGAGTGTTTCGTAACGATTTACTTTTTGGTACCGACGTGACTTTGAATAACATCGTGTGCGAGTGCCAACCGGTTGGCGGGAAGTTGCAGAAAGTTTACATATCCAAGTTCCTGTAAAAATGCCTATACGCTCGTTGTAAAAATCTCGTTCCAAGGGAAGTTGCTAACTCCAGGAGAAGCGTTTCACCGCGGAAGAACGACGGAATCACGCGTTCTCCAAGTGTCGTGGCACCTGGATACTTCGTCAAACGATAAGAAATATGGTATTTTCGAGCAAACGATTGTGAAAATTCCAAAATAGACTAAAGCTACGCGTCTCACTCGAATATTTACCCGAGTTCGTTTCCAGCCAGTCACGACACAATGGGACCCATCCTGGAGTTTTTCATTTTCCGGCAGTCCGATAGGAAGCAACTTTTCTCCAAACTCTGCAGGACTCTTTAGCTACAAGTTTGATAAATGTGACAACTTTGCATAGGCGCGCATGCGATAAACCAATAAAACACGGGCGCGTAAGATGTTTGTTCAATAAATGGAGATACGTACCTTCATCAATGCTATATCGTTGAGGTATTCATACTTATCAAAATTTTCGTGCACCTCAATTTTGTTTATTTCTAATACATCGCCATCCTTGCAAGTATAAGAGGAACGCACGCGTACGGATACTATCGATGATTTTACTCTAGGATATATTAATAAACATTTTAATGAAATGTATCAATATTTTATTAATCGACATGTTAACAAAAGTGACATATTAAAGTATATATATATATATTAGGTGTTGGAATTAATTCGTAGCGTTTTACAAGTGATGGGAAGTACTTTCATTAATGTATTTTTTAATGCTCATGTGAAATAAATAACATTCTTTCATTAAAAAACGCTACGAATTAATTCCAACACCTAATAATATATATATACACAAGGCGTCCGGTAAGTTTTAATAAAGCACTCGTATACAGATAGAGCGAACTAAACTGACAATGAATTGAAAGTCCTCTACCATTTTGCAATTTTCACGATAGTGGACGAGACATTAATTTTTAAAGATTATCGAATAAAAGCGAATGAATAAGCGAAAATCGACGCTTAAGACATCTTTAAGATTTGTTTTAGACTTCTTTATATTAGGTGTTGGAATTAATTCGTAGCGTTTTTAATGAAAGAATGTTATTTATTTCACATGAGCATTAAAAAATACATTAATGAAAGTACTTCCCATCACTTGTAAAACGCTACGAATTAATTCCAACACCTAATAAAATATCTTAAAGATATTTCTTAAAGAACTTTTAAAGGTATTTAAAAATTTAAAAGGTATTTAAAAAGGTATTTAAAATCTTAAAATTATTTCATATGTCAATTTTAGACATTTTGCTCATTGGATTTTTCTAAAGAAAAATTACGAAAATTGCAAGATGATAGAGGACTTTTCAACTCAGTTTAGTTCGCTCTATCTAATACACACGAGCGTTTTGTCAAAACTTATCGGACTCTGTAAAGAATGATTTTCTTAAAATTATTTAAAAATTATTTAGCTAAATACAGAATTGAAAATAATTTTAACTTGAAAATAATACTAAGAGTGAATATAAAATTTGTTTGTTGCATTGTTCATTATGCTTTACTTCCCTACATAATTATAATATTTTCATGGACAAAATTGTTTTCAATCTAGCCAGTATCCAGCCAATTTTTTAAATATCTTAGCAAAATCGTCCTTTTTCTGTATAAAACGTAACTACTATAAAATCTGAAAGTTCAAAAATATAAAACATATTGTCAATTATCATATTGCATACATCAAAACTAAAAAATATTAATATTTCTAAATCCTAAGATAAAGTCAGCTTTATAAAGTCAGCTTTAAATTCATGAAGGAATCTTTTAAAGTCAAAGTCATAGTTTCCAAGAGGAACGTTTCCTGTATACTATTACTTTTGCAGTAGCACGTACCTAAAAACACAGGATGCCGCGGTCATAATCCACGATTCATGTATGAACGCGCCGCTGCAAACGTGTAGTCCGGCTATCTGGATCGATACCTGTATTGGAATAACGAATTCTATCTGAAATCCGATTTATTTGAAAATAATAGCGGCTTACAGTCACCGTGCTGTACTGACTACCGATTAAAGCCACATGTGAATGGCATATAGTTTTATTTGCCGGTGGAACGCACGGTAGATACTACAAGCTATCGCAAATGGAAAAAAAAAAGAAATGAGTTTCTCTCACATGGTACGGATAATCCTCGATGACCACATATTCGTGCTTTTCGGTATTAACAGCTGTAATCACAATTTATGTAAAACAATTCAGTGTGAAAAGTGCGGATACGTAACAAAATTTGACTCACTGTATACTAAAACTGTTAAAAATACGCAGAATAATAACATGAGTTTTTGGAACATTTTTTAACTAATTAGCCACGAATAATAATTCTTGCATGAAGCGATTGTGTCACAGAATGATTCGCGAATGGAAACTTATTTTCTGTCCATCATAAATTTTTAGTATCGCATTATCTAAAATGTTCATGTTCAAATTTATAACAAATCGTTATCAGGGAATATAAAAGAATACCGCGCGATTAATTTGGAATTGTTACATTAGAAGCGTAATTTAATTCTGGGATAATGTTTGTGTGTCAAACTAATTGGTACACACATCCACATAACATATGCATAAGTGATACCTTATCGATCGACCAATAATGATATAACCATGTTAGATTATGATAGCTAATTAAACTTCTAGTGTGGAGGGAGAGAGGGAGGGAGGGAGGAAGGCGAGGATAGGGGGAGAGGGGAGCAGAAGGGGGAGGGGAAGAGAAAGAAGAACTATATAAAATGTACTTTATGCTTTCCAACAATATCTTTATTTTTACGTCGTTTAATTAAAACATTTGAGCTTATTAGGTATTTACAACATCAATACTAATATCGTTAGTTTATTTTCTTCATTATATTGTTTGTTTTAATTTATACTTTTTAATACTTTTTAATATTAATGAGAGATTATAATTATAACGATTTTGTATCGTTTATTTCTTTCTCCTAACTACTTTGATCTTGAAACTCGCAATCTCGTTTGTATTAATTTTTATAAACAATATTACATAAAATCTCTATAAGATTCTTGTCTCACACAAATGTTATCCTGCTCTTTTACTGAGTAGCCACACTCGATGTTCTATCATCTACAAATTGAGACGCATAACAAAGAGCATAATTGTCAAAGCTCAAATACCACTGATCCATCTGATCCACCACAGAAGGTCCGCAACATTTGTATAAACACCGGGATAAAGCAGCTCAGCGCATTTGTATCTCCAGGATACAATTCCGTAGAGAATATCATCCGCCGTAAGAGGCCCGTCTGAATCGCTTTCACACGTATCTTGGCCACCATGCATGTAACATCGCCATTGCACAAATCATTCGATCGGTGATGCGGCGGATATATTTATATATACCTTGACACGTTTTTTTGCTCGCAATTGGAAGCGATACTGTCATTAACTTGATAATTTTCCACTTTCCTAAAATAGAAATTATTTTATAATTTCCGTAAATTGAATTGATTGAATTAACACATATCGACCATTTTGATTACTCTAATGCGCCTTAAGGACGTTCTCCGATTATATTGTGCTCAATCTAATGAGCATATAAGTTCTCACCATTACGAAAATTTTTATGAAAATTTATTTCACTTTTATAGTATAAGATATTCCATAAGTGTGTTTTTATCCAAATTTTTTATACAATATAAAGTGCCTCCCGTCTTCGCTACTGCCGGTCGAAAAAATAGTGACTTTACTTACTTTGCTACTTACTTTGCTCAGTGATTTCTTGAAAATGAATACCAGAAGCCATTTCAGACAAATTTCATATTATTTATTTCCTTGTGATATCAAGTTTATGTCTTGTTTCAAAAAATTGTTAAGAAAAACTTTTTTACAGTGAATAAAAAGATTATTTTTAAATAAGCTTTAGATAGGGATCTTATGTGTATAATATATAATACATATATATGTGTATATATGTGTGTATATGTATATATATTATATATATGTATATATGTGTATTATATATGTATATATGTATATATGTATACATGTATATATAATATATATATATTTTAAACTTCAACTTTGAAATGGAATATTTCGATTTTTAATTCCGCCCCGGGTATTGAGTTTTAAAGCACATATATATGTCAGGACACTAAAACAAGCTTATTCTATAAGTTTCAGAAAAATATAAAGAAAATGGATTTTTTTGGAGAACATCCTTAATAAAGCATGTTAAAATTATCGATATGGCCATATAATTATAGCATATAATGCATAATGATTCCACTCCAATCTACCTCGTGAAATATAGATACCAACACCTAGAGACTATATATAGAACGGAGTCGATATCGGTTATCAGATATCAGCATCGAGGAATTAGCGGAGAATATGCTATGAAAGTTGTAGTTTTGCGCCAGATCGGAAAGGGAAGTCTATGGATGAAGTAATTTAACAATGGCGCAGTAATTTAATACCTTTAATATAGCCGCAACGTAATTTAGTATCATTACAAATAGGACGCAGGGGATATCGATTTTTTTTTTTTTTTTTGATCGTACACTGAATACTGTGGTACGATTTCCGATACGGAATAGCGCTCCTGTGAAATCTTCGAGTCGTGCTTGGTCGACTGGGCGAAATTTGCTATTATTTAGCTCCATTTGTTTTCCGCAACGTTCAAATAATGAGTCTATTCCCCGTGCACTTACCTCCACCGCGCCCCATCCGGTAACGTTCACCATAACACCATCCGTGAGTTCCTTTTTCGGAAGCTTCACTGGCTGCACCCTACCGTTAAATACGATTTCGCCGTCGATCTGAAATGAAATTTTCAGAGTGTGTGAGAACTACCGATGTTGTTATTGTCAGCTGGCGCAGAGTCGTTAACGAGCAAAAACAGAGAGATCGGGGCGAGCAAGCAAAAGAGAAGAAGAAAGAGATAGAGGTCGATGTTACTTTGAGAAGGGTAATATCGTAATCGATCGTCAGGAAATTGTAGGCGAGATGTTGAACGGTCTTTTTAACTGGATAAAAGACGCCCTCCTCGTATTTGTCGTTACTTCCTGCGTGAAGTCTGTAAACGCTCACCGACAAACTGGAACAGAATGTATATGTTAGTATATGAAAATATCATGATATAAGCGCACGTTATGCAGCTACGTTATGATAAAATTTACGGATCATTTATGAGAAGATGCTCTACTAGATAGGTGATTTCACAAACGTGTCTACGATTTTCCACAAGACTCTTCTTTGTCTATACTTCAAATTTTCGATATTTAACTACTTGTGTTTGTTAAATTCAATGTTGACCATTTCTGAACTAGTCAGATATCCGACTTTTTTCTATATAATTAAGTTCTTCAATTTATTACTGGATTTTTGCGATATTTAATTAATTAATTATGTACTTCATTTCATTTTCTGTATGACGGTTTTTATTATCATGCTTTATAAGTTGTATGAATTTTAATGTTAGCAATAAATTTTATGCACTGAGGATGGTCCAGAACGAGAGTCGAAACGTTTATATTTTTATATGAGAATATATGACTCAATTCTTTTTTTTTGTTGTCTGTTATAGGTACTTTATATTATATTGGCTACTTATAGGAACTTTATATTCTTTGCATTTATATAGGTACTTACAGGTACTTTATATTCTTTTGATTTATATTTTTTAGAGCCTAAATTTATTCCTATTGTACAATTTTCAACTTGTATAATTTTAACACGACGATTCGGGACGTGAACTTGAAGCGGTGGAACTTCCACTTTAAATAATAATTATTCTGCTACAGATAGGAGTTATATTCAGTATATAAAAGCGTAAAATGGATTGTAGAATTTCCCAGGAAAGATTTCTCTGTTTCTGAGTTTTAACTAATCGTACCGTCTCATTATCAGAGCCGTATTTACTTTCTTCCTAATTAGGCATTCACGAATTGGATACTCAAAAACAGACACGCTTGAAAAATTGCATTATTATGGAAATTTATGATAAAGTTTATAATTTTATCTTCCTCTATCCGAATTTGTATACTGTTGAAATATGCAAGAAGAAAGTAAATACGTGCGATAATGATGCTGAGATTATATTTGGCATTTAATGAGGAGTATTAAAGTATTAAAAAATTAGTTGGAAGACGTTTCAAAGATAAGGATAAATGTAATTAGCTTAAACGTCTTATGAAGATTTAAGTGTTGCCTTGTAATGAGATAATGTGTAATCTAAGGGGGAAAGAAATATATATGTATATACCTGACACAATGAACTGCCGTGACAACCATTTATTGCTGATGATGACGGCTTCACAAGTGTGCCGCGAACCTCGCTGGAGGCTCAATTGATAAGGATATTGCTTTATGTCAGTTACCGTACCTCTTGTGATTCGAGGGTCAAGAATGATAGCCGGTCGCACCAGAAAGGATGCTGTAATATTAAATCTGATGAGGGAATTTGTCTTGGGTCACGCCTCAGCAAAAAAGTTGACCTCACAATGCGGTGAATACATAAATCACGCGAAGATTTGGTTGACTTTATTACACGCGACTGTATAGCCTCTTAAACTTTCCTCTCCGGAACGCGTGAGATAATAAAAAATACGGCTAAAGAAGTTCTGTTGTAACTTGTACTGATTTGACTTTATCGTGCTGTATTATTCATTGCGGAGATTTAAATGTTAGATAAGTTGTGTTGTTTACGTTATATATGAAGCTTAACTCTTTCTAAATATAAATCTTCTATAAATATAACATTTAATATGTAAATTTACAATTTATAATATATAATATATAGGTAATCCTATTTATTAATTAATATAAATCAATTTTCTTTGAAATGATTGATAATATAAAAAAATGTTTTAGATAACAGTGGAACAGTTTCGACGTATTGAATGCATTTTGTCACATTTTTTCTGAATCTAAAAAAGATATGATCACCTCCACTTTTTTATATGTGAGTGATCTTCTATTTTTTTAGCGCATTCACCTAGACAAAAAAATGTAATCAAAATACGTCCTCCTGAAACCATTCGACAAAAAGAACATATTTTTAACATAAACAAACTCATTTTTGTCATTTTCGTTTTATCATTAAAAAAATCATTCTTTTTGAATTGTAACAATTTTGATAATTTTTTTTTAAATTTGTTTTTTTTAGACGTGACGATTTTGGCAAAATTTTTTTATGAAGTTAGTTCGCCTTTTAGTTTACTTTTGATTTATAGTTCTATAGAATAATGTTCATCTAACTCTTTCATAATAATAACTTAAAAGTTACGTTTTTTAAGTTATATAACTTTTTTAAAGTAAAGAAGCGACATATGATTTGTAAATTTATTTTATAATAATATACATATATTGTAAGATTAGAATTTAAAAAAAAATAATGTGAAAGTGACTTTCGAAAATGTATAATAAAATACAAAACAAAAGGGCTAATGAGAGTTCTGGTGCGTAAATAAAACAGTGCGTATAAATAATTCAAAATCGGTAATATCAATATTTTTTTTTACTCATCGATACTTCTGGCAAATAGGAAGTAAGAAATAAAACTTCGTAACATCTTACTAACATACAGGTGTACTAATAAGTTATACATATAATCATTGGCTTTTATATTGCAATCAGGTTTCTCACATCCGACGAAAACTTCTTATCTTATGTCGACGCAAAACACATTTTATTCGAGCATTGCGTGAAACAACATAAATGTTAAAGAACGTCATGCAGGAACATAGATAATGAAATATTCTCTTCATAAAATCGCTATATTATTATAATATAAGAAAAACTCATATATATTCGCTATAGTAATAATTCAGGCGATAAGATATTTTTGTGTGTATACATATGCTCTATATGTGTATATATATATATATATGTATAAATAAACAGAAATATAAAACTGTATCATTTCTTGTGATAGATAGAATTGATTAAATTGAATAGAAAGATCTTTTATGATTCTGTGCAGATTAATTAATTTCTTGTAATTGTTGATAACAAAATTTTTGAAAACTTTTTTGGTTGTTATTATTATCAGACACCCTATATATATGAATCCGTATGATTCAACGGGAAAAGACAGCTCAACGTTATGCATTATTTGCAGTTCTTAGAAGCGCGCCTCTCTGAATGCTGAGTGCTTATATTCGTTGCTAAATTCTGCTACGCAAATTTCATCTTGGTTTGCAGATATTTATTAATTAATTTTTTATTAATTATTGAGGAAATTGCAAGATGTAGAGATCTTTTTTATTTAATTTAATTCTACCAGTTTATGAAAGAAAATACGATTTTTACTACACATTCCCTATATACATATATGTATGCACATGCTTTTATATTTTTTTATTATACTTTTTATTTCATTTGTACCGTTTTATTTTATTTTGTACATGGTAAATAATTTTTAGAAATCCGAGTGACATAATCCGGACAGCATTAAAATATACGCGTTAATTAAGTATAGAAATGTTTGTGCAAATGCTTGATCGAGTTGATAAAAATATCTTGCAAAAATCGTGCAATACAGTTGAGTGAAGTTTTATAACTTGCTAAAGCGAAATGTAGACCATAATTAAAGCCAGTAGATAAAAAGTACTTACTTTGATAACACATTTGTTTTATTCATCAGTAAAATATCATATACATCTATATGTTTTTTTAGAACAATATAATTATGCTGTATAACGAGTTTTAATTTATTTTTTAATTTAACGTTTTTTATTATTTTATATATATATATATATATATATATATATATACATATATAAATTTTATGAATATAAATTTATATATGTATACATCTTTTATGCTAAATTTTATCGTTAACGTTTATATAAATATTGCTTCGATAAAAAACCAGCTAAGAAAATTCCATTCAAAAAGATTGGTTTAGTTTGATATTTCTCGTTGCTGAAATTTTAACACATTATTGATTGACGACTAATTAATTGAAAATTCGCGATTTCAATTAAAGCTTCTCTTCTATATGTATCTTTCATATCTATTTCAATTAAGCATTTGGAATTCGAATATGGACTGTAGCGATTTTCAATATATCGGTTATGAAATTCTAATAATTCCATAGGTTCACTGAGCCAGGAACATATCATTTTCATACTTATCTATCATTGATTCGGTAGAAATTTTGATCTCTCTCTCTCTCTCTCTCTCTCTCTATCGTTTGTTAATTAATCGCTTATTTATAGACGATTGTATAATAAAATAATACAAATTTTAATATTCGAATAATATGATATAATAATGAAATATTATCATCAATTTTGTCTTTAGAAGCAAATATATACGAAAACTAATGAAATTTAAACTTTAAATACTTTAATTATTGAAAATTTCCATGGAATTTTATTCGAAAGATTTGAGAATTAATTTTTTTTAAAGTTACACATTGTATAAAATAAAAAAGAATATGTATTCCTAATACACATTTTTTTTGAAAACATATTAATAAAACATATTAAGAATACATATTCTTTTTTATTTTACAAAATGTAACTTTAAAAAAAATTAATTCTCAAATCTTTCTCTATCTCTTTATCTTGATTATGTTTCCTCTTTTTTTAATAAATTATTACTTATGTGGTATATATATATATATATATATATATATATAAAAGCCTTTTTTGAGTGTCAATCCTCCTGACAGCCTCTCTGGAAACTGATTGATGGTTAAAACTCAAATTTCCTATCCAATCTATCAATACTATCTCCGGATATAATCGATGTCTACTTATACGCGATATTTTGAGAATTGTTATAATATGAGAGGTAAAGAGAGTGGTGCAGCAAGCAGTGCCTAGCGACACCGTCAGCGACTGCTGTCTGACGATTAACATATAAATCAAACTTCTGACGGCAAGCCAGCTCCTCCTCGCGCTCGAATTTGTTCCCGGATTCTCTCGTTATCCCTGGATGCGTGTGCGCCGCCATCTTGTATACTATTCTCTCTCTCCCTCTCTTTTTCGAAAATTCATTGAAGAAATGTGCGAATGTTTAAAAAATGAAAATCATCGAGGATGTATTTTCTGCGCAGCCGAATAATCAGCACCGATGGACTGAAGATGATATTCACATTAGTGCCAATAGTTAGATTATTTTTTCGAAACGATCATCTCGTGAACTAGGCAAATATAAATTTTCAGCACATAAATATGGAAAGAAACTTTCGAATGTAAAGCACGAAATTACGTTTCAGTAACTTCAAATTCCAAATATATGCGTTGAATATTTGCAGAGAAATAATTTGTAGAGAAATAATTTGCAGACAAATACTCGTCTTTGGCAACAACGTATAATTAAATTTAACCTTCCAGAACTGATGCCGGGTCTGTTGAATCCACTCAATCAATTCTTCATATCTGCAAATTATTAGGTGCATTCAGCGAACACAACGGTCGAATGAGCGTTTATTGCTATTGATATATTTTTCTAGATTTATTGTGGATCTACTTCAATCAGGCAATAATTACTGAACGCTCACTCAATAGTTGTGTTCGCTAAATGCATCCATTGTTATTAAAATAAATTTAATATTTATTCTTTTCTATACGAATTATATTTATACGTCATTTTGGTTTCTTAAAATTAATTTGTGCCTTTTAGTCAATATAAATTAAATGAGTCTCGCAGACTTATCGTCAAAATCAGTTAATAGAATTTGGCATCAGCATCGAAAGGTTAAAAGGAATCAAAAGTAATACAAGATATGTGTGTATGAGATCTCCATTTACTTTGTATAGTTCTTCAGATTAATTGACTATTATAATAATAATTACAATAATTACAATAATAGCAATTACAATAATTTAATGATTTAATTATAACGACTTAATGATTTATGTTTTCATTTGTGATATGTATATGCAACTGCCACTGCGTGTTTTCGAGGACCAGTTCCATTTGGCAAGAAGCCTACGGGCGTAATTTGGAAGGAAGAAACCCAACATCCTCTTGTCTCTCCAGTACATTTCGTTCCGAAGCCGTGATGAGTAGCCAAGGCGGAACGAGTCTTGGGTGCCGTAAGTCTGTCACGCAGGACTAACGAGACCCATCCTGAGAGGATTCACTGTCTGGACATCCGTACTGTAGCGTACTTTCTCCTTTGCCTGCTCTCTTATTCTTTCCGTTTTCCTTTACGTACCAAGCGTCGTGCATACGTCCAAGACGATTACTGCACACCCGGGACGTGCGTTGCAATGGCGTATGCAATTTCCACACTCTCGCCGCTCGCAATTTATCAGCGGCGAGAGTCGACCGCGGAAACGCACTAGAAGACGGAAGATTGAGAAACGAGGATGTATCCCACCGAGGACATGCGTCTTGCCGTTTCTTCACGCCAAAATAACAAAGAAAGAAGGATGAGAATTGGCTTTCCCGTGAGATGCAGCCATTGCGTTTTCGACGGTAATCGTGAGTGCAGTCCGATGGAGAAAATATTGCGAGATATTTGAAAGATAGCGAAGGAGTGATCGGCGAAATGAGATAAACACTTCAGAAACAGTTTTCGATTGTTGTTCAACGTGAACAATGAACTTTAGAACAATTTCGCGACTCTTCAACTTACGCTCGAGGTTGTTGCAATTTTTGTCTATAAAGCGGGATATATTACGTCAACGCAACGAATCTCGTTTCGCTACGCACCGACGGTATATCCACGTGCGATGCTGGCGCGTACCAATTAACAATTAGCGATTTTGATAACGAGCTGTAGCATAATTCGAATTAGCTCTAATCGAGTAATTCCGCGCTCCGCCGGAATGCACTTTCCATGCCCTCGTATTCGCCCCGTTGCTTAGCCGCTTTAAAGCCGCACCTGTACGTACGTCAGCCACATAATTGGCTTTCGCGATCGTGCCGAAGTACTTGAAGGCGCGAGGATTACCAGGAACCTGATTGCGCGAGAGCTTTGTGCGGCAATTTGGATTTTCCGTCGTTCCTCGCCCGTCGCCTTCGTCGTCTTTGCCATTCTCGTCGCTTCCACGGAGCTTGTGCGTCTTACCCTACGAGTAGATAGAAAAGCATTTGAAAGAGCCGGAAGTCGACAAACTAAAACGTTTTTCTTGATAGGATACGCCGAGTTTATGGTCCCTCTTTAGCTCACAATCAATAAAGCGAGCACTTAATGGAGATCGAAGAATTCTTGTACAATTTGACATCATTTGGTAACGTTTAATAAATTATATAGATTATAACCGCGCTTAATCGTATAGATGGTAATAATATAAAGATAAGATAAATTTTAAATCTCACCTCAAATTTGAAATCATACATTTTAAAGATTTACGTTTTAAATGTAGGAAAACAATACAAAGACGTAAAAAAATTGTATACAATCGCAATAAAAAGAAATAGATTTTATATTCATAAATTATAACTATACATTTAAAATAAACAAAAGGAGATCGATATTATTCAAATGACACTCCACTTTACGTTTGAATTTATTATTCGCAACGGCATTTTATTACCTTTACAAGGATAATTTTTTAACCGAAACAAAAGAAAATGATATGAAACGTGAGCTTTGTAATGTGTCATCGGAGAATCCATTAAAATTCAACTATTGTTGTAATCTATTAATCGATTAAAGCGAATCAAGTGGACGCTCGTTAGTGCGAGCTGCACGGAGTCGCAGTTAGGAGGACTATCTGGTGAATGGCTGAGAAGGAGTAGAAAAGATGACCTCGCAACGTGGCCAGACGACTGGGAAAGAGCGTCGGTTTACTCAAATGAGGGTGGGATAGGATAGGTAGGACGTTGCGCGGGACGCGCGGTGCAGAGTACGGAGTTGTAATTACACCTGCATGCATCGTTCCTACGTGCATTATAAATGGCTGTGCATTATGAATGAACCGCCGGACGAACCCGCCGGATTATCCTCCCGAAAGAATGGTCCTGCTATCCAACGTAAATCATACCCACCGGCGTCGTTTTGCACCACCGGCGATGTTCTCTAACCAGGGGGATAATTTCAGCATCGGTAAGCGCGCAAATGCAGGTAATAAGCGGCCTCGACATTTTCCCCAAGTATCGAAATTCTTCGCAATGTTTCTTATAACTTGTATTTTGCAAAATAATTAATCTACAAAGGAAGCTTCTGCTTCTCCTGTTCCTTCTGTTTTTCGAAGAATATTATGAATTTATGAAGAACTTTATGAGGGTTTAAAATACGCTGGAAAGATACGATATGTGGCAAAGGAAAGAAAGAAAAAACTTTTGTAAAATTCAAATTTGCAGGGTATGTAGCATTCTAATGTTGATGGCCAGTGCTATCTTCAAATGCAAGTCTTACTGTGTGTAACTAATGACATATCTACTTTAACTACCTAGACCTTGATCCATTAAATTATACGTAGACATATACTATATACATACATCTTACAGTAAAGCATACATGATATCACAAATTGACCGTATTTAAAGGAAATTCATAGATGTAAATTATTTTATTAACTATTCTGAAATCACATTTTCTCTCTCTCTCTCTCTCTCTCTCTCTCTCTCTTTGTTTCTCCTCCATTTATAATTTTTTTTATTTATGGATTTTTTTTATTTATAGATTTTTTTATTTATCTACAATACATCAGTAAAGTTAAATTTCGATATTAACGGTTATTTGAAATTAGCTGCAATTTAAACGTAAAATCTCGCAATTATATTCACAATAGCATATTTCACAAAGATTAATTAAAGTCCAAGAACTTATATTAGTGCAAAGATGTTGAGATCATATAATTTCTGAGCTATAATGATTGTCAAAAATAATTGTAATCTCAATTTCTTTTATATTATAATAAAATTTTCGATACTCAGACTTATATGATACTCAGACTTCGACTTTATATGATACACTGTGATATATGGAAAAGATAGTTTTACTGAAGTATTTATAAAAACTAAATTTAAAGCAGATTTAAAAATGATTTCGTTGGATTACCAAAATAATTATGTAAGACCCTCAGACTGATTGCTAGAATGTCAAAACTTTTTGCAGCATTGCTTATTATGGTTGAGATTTCTACTTAGTTATTTTGATCCAACAAAATTATTTTCAGATCTGTATCTATATCTAAATTTTTAAATATAATTCTTCAACAAAATAATTCTTTCCGCATAGTATGTTTGCAGTGAGGCATTCTGAATTATTACGTATATATAATATCAAATATAGAGAAAATTTTTCTACTTTTTTCTTTTAACTAATTTGATATAAATTCAAAAATTGTTGAATTAATATATAAATACTATCAGCACTTCTTAAATTTAGGTAGCAGAAACACGATGATAGTCCATCTTATTAAAATTAATATGAAAATGTAAGTAGCAAAATGTGTTCAATGCTGACGAGTTTCATTTGAACCAACAACGTGGTCTTAATATTTGTTATTGTATGACGCTATTATTTATACTAGAAATCCTCTAATATGAGTCTGGATCTGAAGAAAGTCACATTTGATTGACTCATCATGTTTTAACTTTTAACAATTCTTGAAAGAGAAAAAGAGAGAGAAATAAAAAAAAGACAGAATAGAATAAAAAAGAGAAAAAAAAAATAAATGTATTTCTTCTTTCTCACGTGATTTTATTAAAACTACTATCATGCATACAAAATTATTTATTGTCTCTGGATTGTGATATAATATACGAATCGCTGGATCACATACTTCATGTAACACAAAAAAGTCATGATTTCGTGTATTTCAGAAGATCGCGAGTTGTGTACGATTAATATTGATAGCGCCATGCAAATTAAATGCTGTGCAATCGTCGTACTTTATTAATTAGTTCGCGATCGTAATTAATCGTGTTTTTGCAAGTGCTGTGTTAGCTATAACAAAAAAATCAAGAAGAGAAGGAGAAGAAGGACGACGACGAAGAAGAGAAGCAGTACAGGAAACATCGAATGACGACGAAGCAAGTAATTTAATATTTATGTGCAATTATTTTTTACTGCTTATGATATAATCATTTATTCTTATTTATTTAAATTATTTATTCAATCGATTTAAATAAGAATTAGAACAGATAAATTATGCAATATTATTTAATAAATTTAAATTACATTGATCACATAAACGTAAAAAAATATATTTTATCTTATATTTTGCAATTGAATATTTAAATAGAGAAAAATGATATAAAGATGAAAAATATCGAATAAAAAAAAAATGAATTTTATAATGAAAGATATGATACACAAACGTTATTTAATTTTAAGTTTTAATTTTAGAAATTGGAAAACGATTTTTTTATTTATCTAATTATTACATATAAACTTCTTTATAACTATATAATTATTACATATCCACGTAGAGATAAAAAATTATTGCGCTCATAATAATCTTAACAATAATCTATCATTCACACTCATGTTTTTTGACACTTATGTGATGAGAAAAAAATTAACTTTGACATATTTTCCTATTTTTGTTATATTTTTTCATAAATTTATTTGGCAAGAAACGGTATATTCACTTATTGTTAGATTAATCCACAGTAATTATTAAAACAAAGTTTGCGATAAAAATGTGTTACACAAGCGCGATTTTAATATTTTATTTTTTATATAATGAAAGAATAAAACGGTATTTGATTTTAATATCGTTATGAAAATATACGTTATGAGAATATACGCTTGCCAATGCAATTTGTTTTAAATCTTTATTGCCTATCCTGGACGGAAATATTACAATTTAAATATACAATAATTTTTACTTTAAAAATGAAAATCGATTCTCTTAGCGTGAAATTAGTTTTATTTTCTTTTTTAATCGACAATATCTCGTAAACTAATTATACAAGATAAACAATCTTGTATTCATTTGAAGCGCTAAAATTTTAGCTTTTAAATGATACAAAGATCATCCCTCTTCGATTTTTTTTTTATGTAGAGATATTGACGTTATATTGATTTATTATTTCGATCTAATTACGGAATATCAACGTGCGTGCACGTGCATTTGACGGCAAGGGAAACGTATTATGTTTCAAAGCGTTTGTACTACATGCGTTTTCACACCTGTTTTTTAGTACATCTGTCATTATATGCAAAAAATAACACGCGGCATTTTTTCACTATAGCGTGCGTGCCGAAATTTCAAAAATACTATAACTCCACAAAAAATAGTGATTTATTGACATGCGACAAAAACTGATCTTCTACATGTTTTGCATTTTGTAGATAATTACATTGAATATATCCGTTTTTTAATGATATTTATATACGTCTGTGTGTACAAATAAGAAAAATGTTGAATTATAAAATATGAGAAATGAGTTGTTTTTATATTTTGAAACTATAAAGCAACAAATAAATAATTATTAATTTTATTTTATTGAACATTGTATTCTGGTGGAAATAATTGATTAACAAAGAAATATTAAGAATTTTTTAAAAATACATGACAAATAAAAAAAATATTATTTATATTTTTTTTATAAAAAATTGTATTATACAATATAAAGAATGCTAATGATCAATAAATCCTAATATTTAACAAAAATATTAGGAATTTTAAAAAAGTAATAATAAAATAAAGAACACATACAACACCAATATATTTTTTGCTATTGATATCTTATAATTCAAGCATATTTTTTATTTATTTAGGAAAATTTAGATTTCTTATTTTTCACGTGCATGTAATTCGTGGTGTGTTAGCTGATACTAAAATAGTCAATTTTAAATATAAATACATCACATTATTTAATCCTTTGTTTTTATAGTTGTTGAAGTTAATCATTTTACTTTTTTGAATATTAAATTTAAAAGACGAAATTTATCTTTGTTTTATTATTGAAAAATGAAAATAAATAATTATTTAATAAAATTAATGAAAGTTAAATAATTATTCATAAATTAAAAAAAAAAGTATTATTAGGTGTTGGAATTAATTCGTAGCGTTTTACAAGTGATGGGAAGTACTTTCATTAATGTATTTTTTAATGCTCATGTGAAATAAATAACATTCTTTCATTAAAAACGCTACGAATTAATTCCAACACCTAATATATTTTTTCTCAAATTTCATTAGCAAAAAAAGTCGATATTTTGATATCTTTTATCTTTTTATCAATAAAAATATAAATTTTATTATTTTAAAGATATTAATAGTTCTGTTTGCGATTGCACTTCAAATTTGACAAACCGAATCGGCACGCTGTTTAAACGTGTAATAAAACTGTAATAACGTATTTGCAAAATTTGCATATTAGCATTATTTATATATATACTCTTGATCTAATTTTAAATTATAATTATTTATTATTTTAAGTACTCATTGAATTTTATTATATCTTTTAAATCGCGTAATTAATTAATTCAAATTTTCATTAAAAGGAAGTATTAAAATTACAATTTGTATGTAAAATATGTTATTAGTTTATTATAAAATTTATTACCTGTTTATATACACATATTAATGGAGTCGTATTAGGAAATCAGTAATAATATTTCCATTCTAAGACTCTTAACTGAATTTAACTGTTTTTGGCGAACGCTAATGAATTTACAAATAAAACAAAGCAAAATATATTAATTCGTTTATCGAAATGTAAAGAACAAAATATTCGACATAAATTAATTCTCTATAATACGTTGTATGTTAAATATAATACATTAAATATAAATGGTAGCGAGACAATTGGTATGCAAGGTTCGGCATTGTTTTCATTAAATGATATACGTCATTTTTACAAGAAAATCGGGGCGCAATCATTCACGTCCTGACAATTAAATAGATATAGGTATCCGAGCGAGCGATATATGTATATACAATTATTATATCTCAAAACGATGCAATATAAGATAAAAATGCTATGCGAGTAGCGCAAAATAATTTTATTGATATTAACCATTGAATTATTCATCTACACAGTTGAGTGATTATCGATTATTTATACGACTCGTGAATATATCGTGATTTTGATCCTTCGTTGCAAAGCGAATATCTCGTGGGATTTATTTGTAGGTAGCAAGAATTGAAATATTTTACTTACAGGACAACAATTGTTTTTGAAAGAACATACGTGTAATAAGAATAGACTGCTTATTCTTATGAAGTTTATATGTCATTATCGGTTTAGAATTAGCTTGAATCGTATCGTTCTTTCTCTTTCTCTTCCTCTCTCTCGCTCTCTCATTCACATATTGAGTTAAAGAAAACTGCTGGTAAGCTTATTTCTTTCTAATAGAACATAGATACTAAGATTACAGAATATGCAGTCTATTACGTCTATAGATGCGTTCGAGGAGATGCTTTTAGAGCTATTTGTATTAAGGCTCCTGACTACTCAGCGACACAGAATCAGACATGTGTATGTGTATGTATGTGTGTGCGTTACATCGCTTCGCCTAAATGGCTGAACTTATAAACATGGAAAAGTGACGAAATTTATGTTGCATGCCATTTCGTTATTATTTGTGAAAATGTGACTTGTCTCGTACTTATCAAAGTCGTAATTATCGATGAAAACTAAAGTTATCTTGGAATTTTATATGTAAAAGCGTATATTTTACTTACGTTTCAACAGTTATCAGACCGTGTATTTCTGCCCGAATATAGGCTCACTTTACGTGCCTTTTACAATCATTTACTGGCTATCAAGGGAAGAAAGGACAATTTTCATCGATTTTTACAAGTATTTTAAAACGATCTCGTCATTTCGTTTCATTCAAATTGTCTTTGCTTACAAATGCCATGCGTCATAAATTAATGTGTATTTCTCGCTTCTGACGTCACAATTCTAACAATGCCACCGCGACTAATTAGGAGCCTTAAGTTCTATTCTTGTTTTGCTTGTCTAACGAATGTTGGAAATAGAATGACGCAAATAGCGCTAATAGCATCTCTTCGAACGCACCTATAATTTAAACTCATTCTGTATCTTACTCCTCAAATGAAATAATTTGGTACAATTCAATAATGGAAACCTGTGTCGTTTAATTACCTGCAATTTTCACAGACTTTAAGCTCGCAAATTATATCACGATCATGTGTCTCGAGTATATATATTTCGAACAACTCGTTCGAGCTTCGATTAGCTGCCAGCTCGACTCGCGTTGTACCCGCGCGGCATTGGTGTGAAGTTGTCGACGTTCAAGTTCCTCGGCGAATTGCTAAATTCAAGTAGCGGAACTGCGGAAGCCATAATATACATCGAGCGTTTTATTTCGAGCGGGAGTGGAATAAAGTATCGCGATTGTCGTATTATGACAGTTTAGTTCGTTCTCGATCGCGTTTTCGCGAGTTGTTGCCTCGTAAGTATGCGGTGAACTTAAGACGAAAGTTGAGACGAGCGCAGTCTAGATTTCTAGAAGCTTCGTCTTGGCAAGACGTTGTATCGGTGAGTGCCTTTTTCCATTAACCTAACCTAACAATAAGATGAAGTAATGAGACTGCGAATAGTACGGTTAAATATAACGTTTCATACATCCATTGCTTTGAAATAGCTAGACGAATTATTGTAATGACGTTGACTTGGCAAGGAGCTTTCTGTTTCTAGTTCAATTATTGGATTAATTATTGTCTGTTGAACGCGACGATAACGTAATCGTTTCTCGTGTTTCTTTTTTTTATATAGATGCTTTGAAAAGTGTAAAGTCCTATAGAAAAATCTTGAGAGAAAAATGTACTAAATTTTAATAAATATTTGTTTAAATAATGCCAATTGAATATTTACTTACTCTAAATATATGTTTATTTGGTACAAGAACACTTATTTAATTTAATTACTACGTTTTTTAAATTAGATAGCAAATTTTTTCTATAAATAATTGTATTAGTGCTATATATAAACAATTACTTATTAAAATTTAATACATTTTTCTTAGAAAGACGTTAAAAATCACAAACGCGGTCACATAAAGCATTAATATTTTTCATATCTATAATTATCTAGAACGGCTAAGAAATAATTAATAATGTGTTATATTAAAAATAGTTGTCTAAGAAGAGGGGAACCTTTTTTTTAAAAGATATATTTATATTTTTTTGTTAATAAAATAGTGTTATTATAAAAAACTGCTTCTTGTCAATAAAATGATATTTAATGAAAATATTTGGAAGTTTAGAAAAGTGATGATAAAAAAATAGTAAAATGAAATTACAATAAAATTAAAAGACGAATTAAAACAAAAAACGACAACAAGTTTATTTGCAAATTATTGTAACTGTAGCAAATTGATAGAACTATGTATCTATAATATTAGTAAATAGTTAAGTGTAAAACTGAATGATTAGTGAAATATTAGTAGCAGCATAAAGAATAAAATACGATGAGTACGTTTATCAATTTTATCTCAATTTTTCGTAGTCCTTTTATTTATATTTATCGATAGCTTAATTTATTATCATTTTAAGCAAAAATCATAAAAATCTAATAAATTTTTAATCGCAAAATCGAAAATATTTTACGTAAATTATACTGGAATTAAACTGAAATGTACTAACATATTTTGATGTAAAAAGGTTTGCAATTTTGTTATTACGTTATTAACATCATACATTCATAATCATACGATGATATATGCAATAAGGACATATAACGTGTCAAAAAGTTCACAGAAATGATGGACGTATTACTCCATGACGTTTTACTTCTCATATAACATTTTAAATCTTAATGGAATATACTATATGTATGTATGTACATTCAGAGGCACGTAAAGCGTTACGGCCGAGCAATGAATTAATTACATGGGTTAGTCGTTCGCACTCTGAGATAGAATCATACGAGAGAAATTCGCGAGCTCGATTTAATATTTCACTCGGAGCCGCGGGGTGCGAATTTCTCGCAAAACCTCCGCATGAAGCCGAAATGTACGCTCTGTGTCGCTCTGTGTAATATCACGTAATATTATTTGTAATAAAATTTAATTAACCGCACACAGAACTGCGGCGGCCATTAGCACCCGTGACTTCTGCATAATACGGCCCACTAAATTACAGTTGATGCACCGCGTCACGCGACGCTCGTTTCTCTGTTCGCGACGGGCGTCGCGTCGCTCGCGGATTGGACACGTCGACACACCATCGGCGATCAACATCGCGACAAACGTAAACGAGCGACCGCGGCCGCCGCACCGTCGCGGATCTGTCGTATTTTTCAAACTCTGCCAGGAAAATTTCGAACCGCGGCGGCTCTTGGTGCTCATGCCGGCGAGCACGATATATCAATCCGCGTGGCGCGGCCGGCCTGCATGTCGGTGATGAAACGGCAGGTCGTTGTATAAAAATATTGGGTGCAAAGCAATTTGGTGATGACGCAACTGTACAACTGCGCTGCCACTAGTGACCTATTTCGGGGTCGTGCCATAGCCGAGAGCTAGGATCCCGCAGGGATGACTGATCCGCGTAGTCATTTGGGCTTAGCAAATCCATGGATCCGAGCTCATTGCATTGCGGACGCCCATATACCTATACTTTACACTTTACACGCAATACATGCACGCAAACGTAGGCATTCACGCACGCACGCACACAAATTCATTTGCGTACTTTTGTAAATGATAATGAATAATTGAAGAAAGGTAGGAACAAAGGGTAACTTAAGCTAACAAGAAGAAGAATAAGAAAGTTACGCGGTTTATCTCCGTATCTTGATACATCGTTAAATGCTAAGGTTTCGTGAATGTTGCATTTCACTTCATTAGAGCGAGAAGTATCAGGTTGCTTCTCACCCTGATGAAGTGAACTGCAATGTTCACAAAATGTCGGAATTTAACGATGTATAAAGACACGGAGATAACCGCGTAACTCCTTTGAAGAAAATATCCGTGGAAATCTCAAAAGTATTATGGAATAAGAGCGAGTCGTAGTTTCCATAAGCGTATTAAGAATTTTATTAAATTGAAGATATTAAAGAAATTGAGAAAAGACCGAAAACTACGAGAGAGAAACTAATACTGAATATATATATATATATATATATATATATATATATATATATATACCTAAATTTAAACAGTAGAATTTATATAATAAAAAAATATTTGACATTATATGCAAGATTTAAAAAAATCAATCATTTCAACGTTAGTTTCAAGAAGCGGAATTTATCTAATAGACATTTAATGAATGGTATTTAAAATTTAATCTGATTAAGGCTTCGTACTCGCGGCCTACTTGCGGTTGTCAACTGCACATGTAATATCCGTGCAATGAAATGTTTCATTGAACAATGCTTTAGTTGGTAACTTTAAGCGGTAACTCTCGACGAGCTCGCCGGATGCATAACTTCCCTAACGTGCCGCGATGGAACGCGTCCTGCGGTCGGGTCACCTGTTAAGCACAATGCTTAATCGAGCTCCGTAAGTGATTAGGAAACTCTGAGAGGGAAACCGCCAAAATAATTAACATCCGCGTTTCGGCGCGCGTCGACGGTGTTAGAAACGCTAAACGGCATGTAACGTTATCGAGCGAGTAAACGCGAAGCGGACCCGCGATCTTGCATTAGCGTGCACGAAAATTCAACCTCGCTCCTCTCCTCTCTCGCTCTTCTCCTCGGTTCCTCACCTCGGAGCAATTCCATCTGTACGTGAGATATCGCGGTTTGCGGTCCAGATCTTAACATATAACTTTCCCATAGAGGTCTGTTAGCGGGGCTGAGGCATTGTGCGCGATAGTGCTCGAACTCGTGTTAGGTCTCGTATTCTCGATCGTTCTCTCCGTTTGTTTTCGTTCGACCGATGGACGGTTGAGGTCAGGGCTAATTAAACTCGGTCAGAATTGGGTTTCACGAGTCGTATTAAGCGTCCTCGTCACAAGGATATTTGTTTCGGTGGAATGGTGATGGTGAATGGTATCGTTTAGAGGATTCGCCAGATTTCCTTTCGATGAAATCCGTGTAATGTAGTTGACGAGAATTGCATTCATTAGCGTTCATTAGCTAATCCTCGGTAAGATGTAAACGTATAAACTACTGTCGTAAATCGATTCTACTGTAAAATGAGAAAACTCGTAGATAAACTTGATGTAATTACGAGAATGATTCTAACACATTATTTAAGAGATCAACCGGCTTTGATATTGCTGGTGGGCACGTATCGCGCACGTACGAACTGGACCTTTGCGCGCGCTCAAAGGGTTTAAAGTAAGAGTATCTTTCAACTTTACTCATACTCTGAGCATTTATTTCTACAAAGAGGATAATCCGTTGGATTTCAGTTGGTTATTGCCAACTGTACGCGAAATTTACGGTAATCCCTACCCGTTGGCACGAAGTGCACGAGGTGCACGAGGTGCGTTCTCTCTCGTTCTTAACACCAATTTAATGCTACCTCTTTTATCGTTACCCTCCACGTTTAAGTTCCGTAACACATCTATAAATTATGCTCTTTCAGTATTTTGTTGCGTTTGTTCGAAGAAATACGAGATGATGGATCCAATATGGCAGACAAAAATGCAAAAATATAGTCGGATTTGCATGAAAATTGCTTCGTGGAGGGTCCAACGGTAAAAGGGTTAAACGCGATGAAAATCGTGGCTGTGATTGTACATGCAAATACCTTCGTCATTCGAATACGGTTATTATAAAGGCGGAAAGATGTTGCATATGGATTGGAATCATCAACCCAATTTCCAATACCAAATACCGTTCTGTTGGAAGCAACGGAGAGAGGGATGTGAAAACGCGAGTAATGGTGAACGAATGATTTTCGTAACAATCGTTAGTTCGCCGGTACCTTCGATTATTATTTTACATATCTTCCTGTCCATTATTATTCCATGGCGATGCAATTTTTAGTGAAGCTAAATTCAATCACGGTTTGTATATTCCTCTATCATAAATTCGCTCGTATGTACCAGCTGTATGTGTCCAGAGACAGAATAACACTGAAAATAAGAGAACCAAAATGGGCAAAATCGAAAACTACGAAGAAACAGACCCTTTCCAGGCGTTTTAAAGTTTCATGAAATAACTTGTGTATTCAGAATCTTTTTCTCTGTAAATACAATTTATCCTAACGTTATATAACAATGGTCTGTTATTATTTAATGAAAACGTTTATCACAGCTGTTTATCAAACGAAGAACTTTCGATGCCGTGAATAACATTTAACAATTTATTACGAACGTATATTTTCAAATATACATGAGTCCACGCATTAAATGTAATAGATTATGAAACGAGAAATGAAAGCGTTAGAGAATGTTACTATTACGAAGCGCAACGAGCGCTCACAACATTTCTTCTCTTTCGCATATATCGCAATATATTTATCGCGCGGAATACGTGCTCGCGTTTAAGCGAGGCTGCTACTGGATAATGAACGTTCCAAAACGTCCCAAATTCCGGATGCGGGGCGAACACTATTTCCGCCAGGGGAGCAACAATTTCGTGCGGTTTTATATCACTCGCCCCCGGACTCCGGAGTCAGCGCCATGCTCGTGTATCGTCTTCAACGTGTGCTACATGTTGAAATGTACATACGTTCGACCGATGTAACACGTACGACTGCCTTACCTACGTGACAGGCCGCGTTGTTCGTTCGGCATTTGTTGCTCCTCGTCGTGCTTTGTCGTTCGTAAAAGCGGCTTACACGTGAAATGCATAATGTGTTCTAAATATTGCCTTATTAATTTGAAACGTCGAAATGTAAGAGTAATTTTTTGATGCAAAATTTTCATTACGAAAAATTTTACGTAATTTAAATGTAATACCACGTGTATACGTAAAGGCACTATAAATCATTTATTATCATCTAAACCTATTAATTATTTTATATTAAAGTGAACAACGTTACAAGATATATTTTTGTTGTTCACCAGCGCTCTTAAATTTTCACCCGAATTCGCATTTTTGGGCTTTCCATTTCGATGACAGGCCAGCCGTGCAAATTAAAAGCGCGCAGCATGGGCTCGCCGCGGGCAAACAATTTACCGTGGTCGCCGACGAAATATTTGCTTCCTCATAAACAAACCCGGTGATCCAATTTGTGCGGGATGCATTTAGCTGGTTTCGACGCGCCGCGTAAGTTTTCGATACGTTATAGCCGTGAATTAATGAATCATCAAAAAAATACTAAAAGGATCTGCCACTGCAATTTCTCGTGAATTTCATTATTATCAATACATACGTTTTCATTTGTTACATTTACGTTACGAAAAGGACGCGTTTTATTTACAAAATTAATACGTTTTAGTATTAACACAATATTAGTGCATCAATATTAATTTTTAGGATTAAATTTCATTCAATTTAATGCAACACTATGTGAGAAATTGTAAATACTTAATGGAAATTATTCTGTTTAACTAAACTAAATATTTTTTTCCTTCAAGAAAAACCTTCAGTTTTTAATATCGCGATGAGAATCTTTATTAAATACCACAGATGAAATTATTGTTATTTAAGTAAGTTTAGTAAATCACTGAAAGAGGTGGTTTGGAGTAACCATCATTTTGTTACATGTAAATTATAAAAACTTTCTTATTTTTTAAATTTAAATATTGTGTTGTTCTAATCAAATGTTGGTTAAAATAATATGCAATTTTTAAATTATAATAAAAGATAAGAAAATTGTTGTATAATAATTTACGTATCAACAAAATAATGGTCATTCATATTAATTATTCTCTCAACGAAGGCATCTTTATTGATACACGAGAAATCGCTTTAAACGCATAGTTTAACGTCGGATGGAATTATCCATGATTTTACCTCGTTTAATTCTTCTAGATTTTGATTAAAACTTTTATCCTCTACGCTTATACTGGATGATACGTACAACATATAAAAACATAAAAACATCACGTATTTTCTCACGGGCGACTTGACGAAGCAGCCAGTAAGCCGCAAGAGAAACGAGTTCGTAAATCCGAAAAAGCATGTTGACACATCGGCTGAGCGCCGATCATGCCGCAGCCGTTACAATAGCAAAGCTATGTATCGGGTATCCGCGAATCATGCAGTACGTACACCTCACGTGTAACGCATCACGCGCCACGCATACGCCACATAGATTACACGTTAAGCCAGCCGATAGGACTCTAAGGCGAGATGGGCAACTAAGCCCAGCGTGCATCACAAGGCGACACATTCTCGTCATATCTTAGAACAATGTCAGCTATGTAAATTGCCAAAATCTACGTACAATTCACTCCATGTCTAATGTCACTCCAGGTCGAATCCACTCCATATTACTCTTTTCAGAATATACATGAAAAGAACACTTTTAATAAAGCATTAAAAAGTTGGATATAGAACTGTAAATAATGTTAGAACATTGAAATAATTACAAATATAAAATTATGATTTAATAAAAGGCTTTAAAGTTAAATTCACAAGAAAAGAATAATAAATAATGCCAATGTGAGCCAACACAGATTGTTCATGTGTAGTAACGCATATATTAAATATAATATAGGTACAGATGTTTCAACCCTCGGTATTGAATCCTCTTCGGTATATAAGATTTAATCGTTTAATTTTCCTTCTTCTACTCTTTCTCTATAATGTCACGGAATTTAATATTATAAACTGAAGAGGATCCAATACCAAGGGTTGAAACATCTGTACCTATTATATTTAATATATGCGTTATTACATATGAATAACTTGTGTCGGCTCATATTGATATTATTTATTATTTTTTTTTCCTGTGAGTCAAAATAATTATGTAGGATGTTCAAACTAAAAATGATACTAAGGTTGTTAAAAAGTTTTTTATAACCTATGCTTGAACGTTCAACTACAATTATTTTTAGATCTATATTCAACTAAATTTTTAAATATTTTAATAAAATTGTTCTTTTCTGTGAGTTGATGTTTCCATTTCATCAGAACGCTTATTATTTCAAAAAAAAAAGCAAATTTGTACAAAATGGATGATTGCACAGACAGCACACAATATTTATAAAATATTTACTAAATATTGTATAAATATTTATAAGGCTCATTTTAAATATTTTCGTGGTCTTAGATGCATAGATTAAAAATATTTACTACAAATATTATGAAATATTTATCTATATTTATCATAAATATGCTACAATAAATATTTAGTCTATCTTTTAATAATATTTCGAATAAAGCTTTATATAAAATATGTATAAGATATTTATATAACATTTAAAAAATAAATAACAATCAATATTTATCATAAATATTCTATGCTGTCTGAGATTGCATTAAACAAATGAAAGCCTTTGTTGGATATTTTTGCAATAAGAAGAAAATAAAAGAAGGGCGAAGAACGACTAAATATAAAGTTCTTTTGACGAGCATATTTGTCCCACTTTGCAAATTTATGGAAATATTTTTAATCTAAAGCATCCTATATTTATGTTCAATTGAAGAAAACTCGGAGGAAATTTTGAGGAATTGTGTTTTTGGCTATTGTCTAGGACATATAAAGAATTAAAACCGCG
Organism: Acromyrmex echinatior; assembly: GCF_024713525.1. Classification (NCBI taxonomy): domain Eukaryota; kingdom Metazoa; phylum Arthropoda; class Insecta; order Hymenoptera; family Formicidae; genus Acromyrmex; species Acromyrmex echinatior. Next base: position 5,286,317 of record NC_141870.1, read on the forward strand.
AACATTGAAACCGCGAACATTGAAATAACGAATATCGAACGATGTTTAATTTACATCCCATTCGGCTCGGCTGCTTACTTGAATCGTTAATATCAATGGCGCTAATTCGACTCAACAGAGTTGTATGAGTTTCTCATCTTTGTTCTCTCTCTATCTCTCTGTGCGGCACTGCGATGGTTTAGCGATTGTGATGAGAACGCGTTCCGGCGTAACGGTAGAGACAGTCGGAAAGACAGGCAGTTCCTTACCAGATCTTACCACCTTGCATAATGCATCGCGCGACGCCACTAAGTCAAAGGGGAAACTTTCCTGACGTGAAACGCCAGGAACACATACGTTCCTCTTTCACTCCTCTCTTCCTTCCTTATTGTTCAGCAGCTCGTTGCAAATCCCTCTATTGGGTTTCGACTTGCTTTATTCTCTCTTGACTATTTCCATCTTTCACAATGCATCAATCTCATTATTCGTTAATTGCCGAAACGTTTATCGATCTGTCGTCACCTGTCATAGATTTTATAGACATACGTGAAATTATGACCGATGCCATGACATGTTAATCTACAGTGAATGAACTGTCTGATTGCCAGAAACGCGTTTGAGCTATTGTACCATGACATGAATAAAATGATCGAATTGATTGGTTTACGTGTAAAAGTTCCCTCCATATCAATTAGGATATAAAAACTCGTACAAATTTTTCATGCAAAGATAATTGAAGTTTTAATCAAATTGTTACGCATTAGCGCGATCGAGTGTGCGTGACTTTCCTACAGCCGTTCACTTTGAATTTGCCTGCGTCGAGTTCCACAGACGAGCACAGTGCGGTACGTTAATTCCAAAATCCCGTGAAGCACTTCGACCATCGTCATCTCGTATGTATCACGTCGTAGTTGCGTAGACGCTACGTGCGGACGGTGGTATAGTAATCTACTTCACACGAAGTTTCAGCCAAGCTCGAGTTAAGTCGGCCGTGTCGAGTAAGCCCCCGGTGTTACCATGGCTGATGAGTCCGGGACACTTTAGGGTACGGTTACCGAAAGACGACACGTTCTCTCGCATCACGATAGAAAGTCACTTCGTCGACTTCGGCACAGCGTATCGGCGATCACTTCTTGATACCGGCTTTCCGGATTTCAATTATATCATTAATAGCGTCAGGATTTTCGTTTGTCACGCAAAACTGATGTTCTATTTATTTTAACAAAAGGTTAAATTTGATTTTAAACACTGGACATACTTAATTTTTTTTAAATTAAAATTTGCATTTTATATAAATTTTATTATTCTTAGATTTATGAAATCTCTTTTCTTTTGTAAGATGAAATAAGTCTATATTTAATGCGAATAATTAGTAATAATAATTAGTAATAATTTTGTCGAAAATTAAATAATAGATTTTGAACTTTAAGATTTTAGAAATACATACGTATATTCTGACTGACAATGAATTATTAATTATTACAGAATTAGGATTAAGAATTTAATTTAGAAAGCATTAATTATGTGTATTTTGAAACTTATACTGTACAATTTGCTATAAGTAGATCTATGTGTAGTTCTTGGTAAAGTTTTACATATGTAGGTATTATTAATATGGAGCTGAATTAGCTAACTCCACATAGTCTCATGTTCTACATTTTATATGCGTTACGAAGTGCGATAATCATATAACTTTGTGTCATACCACTAGTTAACTTAGAAGGCTTAGAACTGAGGAGAGTATGTACTTCGTGAATGCGCGCTTTGGTACTACATAATGAACTTTTAGTGGTCATACAGTTTAATGTTAATGATATCTTATAATGAAACTTTAATATATCCCCCCCCCCCTACATTACTTTAAATCTTTGCATATTTTTATTATTTATGATAAAAATTTATTCTTTTGAAAGGTTTTTAATCAATAAAAATGTAGTCTTGTATAATATGTTGTATCGTCTACTGCTATTGTATAGCAATAACAGATCTATTTCCAATCTCACGTAAAAGAATGTTAAATCAGTGTCCCAAAATATATTTGTGCCGCCACGATCGATTAAATTATATGGTATACATATATTAGATATTATCTTCAGCATAACATATTTACGTGTATTTTTATATCTGATTTAAATATGTACTTGTTCTATTCTAAATTATTGAAGAACTAAAAAAAATTAATATTCACTATTTTTCCAATGTTTATTAAATTCCATTGTATAAATTCCATCGCATTGCATAAATTACTGCATTGAATTTGGACAGATAGATTTTCAGAACAAAAAAGTGCGAAGATGTATAAATGTGTAAATATTTTGATATTCATTACTTTGTATATATATAATTGTAATATGATATTTGTCTTTCATAATAATTCAGCTAAATATTTTTTACAAAATTTGTTTAAATTATATCGCACAATTGTTATATTGTATATGTATACATTGAATTTTTGTTTAATTCTAATATTGCTTTTTTACAAAGAAAATACTAATAATATTTGTCACCATATTTTCAACTTTTTAAAGTTTCTTTTATTTAATTGTTACGGATTAAAATTAATTAACCTTTAATTAGTCGCGCGGAGTCACTGCGACTCAAAGTCATTTTATTTTCGTAATACTTTAATAGTATAACTTTGTTTAAAATAAAAAGTATATATATATTTTTTATTATATTGTTATTTATTTTTTTTCATTTTATTTTATAGTAACTAGCGACCGCGCGCTACTAACGATGTGAGTATTTTCGCGCAATTACATAAAAAGTTAAAATATAATTAAAGGAAAAATTATATTACTTTTTTCTAATTTTAAAATTTGTCAGTAAAAAAATTAAAGAGGGAACTCGAGAATGACATTAATATCTTGACAGCTTTTATAAATGTTATCAAATTATATGAAATAATTGTACTTTTTGATTCAATTATTATGTGCATTAAATATGATAATTTAAAAAATGCATTCAAGGTAATATTATAATTAAAATTTTTATTATTAGAACGATTGCTATAGATGCGTAGATATATTATATATGCAATTTATTTTAGTAAATACGGAGTGATTTAATATTGCGTTGTATTAGAACAATTATTGATTTAATATTATTTTAAAATAATCAAAAGTTTACATTTTCTCATTATGATAGTATTGCTAATTTAACTCAATCTTGAAACTAAAAACAAATAAAAATTGGAATAATAACTAAATTGATACAAGCGATTTAATATTTTTTAGAAATGAACAAAAATATTGTTTATTTTGAATTACAATAATATTTTTTTACATTGAAAAATTTCAATATTTAGTGATAGGAATAAAGTGCAGTATTGTTTAAGATGAAACGTATAACCTGGATGATAGTCAATGCAATTATACATTCCATTATAAATAATGCTATGGCGATCAACGCAATAATATCCATATCGTAATGTTGGTACCATGATTTATCGCTGTCACTAAATCGGAGATGATTTGCTTCTTTATGACGCATTACATATTCTATCCACCATATTATATTCTCAGTGCTGTTATACGGTTGATCCTTGGAGAGAGAACTTACACGCATCATTTTTTCTTTGTAACTACAAAATAAATTAACAAATTATTTGTGTATCAGTTTTATTACAATTATGTATTACGTAAAAATTTTGTACTAATTTAATACTAAGACAAAAATTGATATTATAAAATGTAATTTATTTTAACATATCTCTCTTTCACATTGTCAAAGGAGTTTTGATGAATGTAATCGCCATATTATGATATTTACTTTCATATAAACAGAATAATAAATATGTGAACAAGATATCTAATTTATTGTAAAATAATCATTATATATTACAACTTTTGAATATGATATTATAATATAAACATAAACGAATGATCATACAGTAAGAGATTACTGTGTGTATACGTGCATACGTGCATATATGTTTGTATGTACATACATGTGTGTGACAATTCATTTATATTACAAATGTATATTCGAAAATTATATTGAAGTTTACAAACTAGCCTGTCAACCGTAACTGAATGAAAATTTGCGTATCAAATATTTGACGTAACAATTAATGTATTATGTAGATTAGGTATATAATACCTTTTATCGTTGAAGATTTGATGAATAGCATTATTAAGACGTTTTTGAGTTAATTCATTTAATTTAATACTTATTGCGACGCCCAACGAGACCAATCGCCGAACTCGATTTTCTTGTTCGGACATATTCGGAATTCCTAAAAGTGGAACTGCATAATAGACAGCTTCGTCGGTACTTTGGGCTCCTCCTTGATAAATAAACAGCTTGATGTTCGGATGAGCTGCACAAACGAGATAATTAGCGCCGCGTGTCGTATAAATGGACTATTGATCGTGAAATAATGACTTCACCCTTTTAATTTTACCGAGTACGCTTTGCTGTAAAAACCATTTTGAGATAAATGCATTATCGAGCTTTCTCGGTAACTCATCGCACTCGAATTTCCAAACTATTTTATAAGGTAACTTCGAAAACACTTCAACGAAGTTCCTCAGCGTTTTTTTCGGTAAAGTTTGGCAGGTGGTAACAGTTCCAAGACTCACGTAAATAAATCCTTCCATTGCGTTATCTAGGAATTGTCCTAAGTCCTTGTCACCGGATTTAAATTCATTACGCATGTTTATTACGAAATAATGGAAGTTAATAATAGATAAACAATTTATTTCGATATAATGTTTAAAAAAATATTTATTTTTTAAATTTATTTACTTTTGGTAAAGATGGTGGCGTTTTCTGTATGTGGATACCATTAAAAAATACTGCATTTGACTGTTCGGGTCTAGGATATGTGAGTACTGGATTCTCGTTAACTAATAGCAAACTCATGTTCTTTATTATATCGACGATGTGTGGTGTATCATTTCCAAAATATTTTTTAACGAGTCCCTGTTCCTTCGTTACAAAATCATTAATCCAAAAATGGATAAGACGCCACGTTTCGATAAAGTTCCACAGTCTTTGCCAAATCGACGGATTTTCCTCAGTTAGCGCATTTATTTCCCAGTTTGATAAATGCGATGGGTATATAGGACTGCCGAAAACATATCGATGATAATTGTGTATGCCCATGGATATAATTCCTAGATAACCGATTAATCGATATCAGTCCTTTCTTCCACATTTTGAGTATCTTTCAAGAGAAAAGATCAATACTTTTACGCTTAGAGCAATACATTCCTCGAAATATTTTGTTGATTTCTTTTTGTATAATATGTTATTTACAAGCTACCTATATGTTACCTGCAGTAATCATCTTACCTATGAGAGGTGCGTTAAATCTATATGACATAATAGATAATGACGGATAACCTACTAACTCTAGAATAACCGCGTCGAACTTTTCATTGCTATTGCTATGATAAAGTTTTTTCAATTTTGGGTTATCAAATATGAGCACGCTTATTTCATGTATTAATGTCCATCCGAACTTGAGTAAGTCGGTTAATGATAGTTGTAGTACGTTTTCTTCATATTGTTTGATCAAGGAATGTGAAGGCGGCAATTCTATTTCTGTATAATTTGTTAATGTCGAATCTTTTATCGGTTGTGGAGTTACTACGATCAGTTCGTGTCCGCGTCTGTTTAAGGCTAAGCACAACGACTGGAAAACAATTTGGTGACTATAAAGAGGTGTAGGTGCAATCACAAGTATTCTTCCGGCATTTGTTATATTATTTGCCAATAGAAACCACAAAGATAAAACAATAAATATTTTACAAGTAATCTTCAACATTTTGCCACTAATTCGCGAATATCTTTCTGAAGCAGACTGATTTGTAGAAATTACGAGTTACTTGTATAAAGTTTAAAATATTATCAAGTTAGTTATCACGGCTTATTTATATTACTGATATCCATAAGAATGATCGACATTATGAAAGAATTGTGAAGCAAGCGTCTGGATGGATAATATACATTATGTATATTATTTAAATGTAATTATCTTAATATATGTATTGTATTTAAATATATGTATCTAGGATGTGCTTAGTACTAACTAAGAAATCAACTTTCAATGTCGACAATCTCCAAGTTGCAATTTAACTGCCAGCAGGACTGAAATGCGTTTCAATTATTGTTATCAGCGTTAGTTAGAGAAAGCGAAGTATTTTTATATTTATATATTATGTTTGTTTTATCCCTTGATGAATTTATATGTTAACATTGATAATGATTCGATCGCGATCAAAACGTTTGTTATATAGCTATGTTATATAGCACATTTTATTAAAGTTTACAATATTTTTTAACTAAAGGATATTATTGTTTATTTTACGTTTTAACTTCTAGATTATAACAATAGAATTTTTGACTCGTAATCCTTTTTTTTATCTCGTTTTTTAATAATAATAAATGTGATAAAAATGTTTTCAATTTAATGTTTAATTGTACTTTCACATCTGGAAAAATACATACACAATGCGTTATATGTATTATATTCTTTTTGTCATTTACGTTTTATCTAAAACTTGCAATCAAGATACTGATTACCGTTTTTTGAGATAAAACAATGCTATATATATATATAAACACAATACATACAGTCACGAAACTAATTGTTCGGACATTACGCCATTATATCAATATATAAATTTTTCAAACCATTATTCAAATGTTAAAAGTTATGGTTCCACGCACGCATTATGGTACTGGTAGTCTCACAATTGTTGTCTAAATATAAATATAATATAATATAAATTAATGCGTAAAGCATTTGTAAAACCACAATTTTTAATTTGCACAATAAAGTTTAAAGAAATCATCAATATAATAGCACTGTCTGGAAAATTAGTTTCGTGACTGTATATTGAATGATGTTTTATTGTTATTGAATACTTTACAAAATATTTTATTTTAACTATAACTTTTATTTAAAAAATTATATGATATAATTTGAGATGATCTTAGAAGCTATACATGAAGACAAAAATTTTCAAGATAATTTAATGAAATAATTGTTAGCATAAAGCAGGAATTAATAACGTTAATATATTCTAACGATAATAAAAATTACCATAAAGAATGCGATATTATTCGTAAGTGAAATTGTAAAATTAGAAATAGTGCCCATAGAGAAATAAGGAATACAATAAATAGTAGTATAGCGAGAAATCCGATGATGTCCCAGTCGTATCGTTGATACCATGGGTCATTGTAAAGATCATTTTGTAAGAAAGGCGTTCCATTTTGACGTATTACGTACTCAATCCATCGTACTGCATTTTGAAGACTATCATACGGTGAATCCCTAAAAATTTTACTCCAACGTTGCATCTGATCTTTGTAACTGAAAATAAAGAATAATATTGTTACATTTTAAGACATATAAAACTCTTATATTTATATTAAAAGAATGAGTTTATTAATTTGTGATTTACGCGGTAATATAGTACCTCGTGTTGCTCATAACTTCATGTACAGTGGCTTTAACGGTTTCTTTCGAGATAGTATCAAATTGAAGGTGAACTCCAATACCTAGTCTTACTATATTTTGCACTTGATATGTTTGATCCCACATAATGGGAAATCCTATGAGTGGAATCCCGTAATAAAGAGCTTCTTCAGTACTCTGAAGACCACCTTGATAAATAAATAACTTGATATTTGGATGAGCTACGTGAAAAACAATGCAAATTGCATGGATAATTAATTCTAAGATAGAGATATAAAAAAATGATTAAACATATAAGATATTTGTATCTATGATTTTACCGAGAATAGTTTGCTGGGGAAACCATTGCAACGTCAGTATATTTTTATATTTTCTAGATAATAGATCAGGATTCAATTTCCAAACAAATTTGTACGGTAAAGTGGAGAATCCGTCAACGAAGGCTTCAAGCGTATTGTTTGGTAGCTCCTCCCATTTAACATTGCTTCCAAGACTGACGTAAATAAATCCTTCCTTCGCATCGTCAAGAAACTGTTTTACATTCTAGTGAACACAACGAGACTAATGGTTATGTAAATGCACAACACAGCGCTATTAAATCTCACTTGAAGAGATCAGAAAAAATAATATGTGTGTATATATATATATATATTTATATAAGCATGTATGTCTGTAGGTATATATATTATATATATAAATGTACTTTTGGCAAAGCATCCGGTACTTTTGTAATATGAGAACCATAGTAATATATGACATTCGGTTGTTCGGGTTTGCCATGCACAAACGCTGGATGTCTGTTTACGAGGAATATACTCATATTTCTCGTTATGTCGTTGATATGTGGTAGATCTTCTCCTAAGTACTTCTTCGCGATCGCATCCTCTATAGCAACATGTTCGTTCATCCAGGAATATATTTGCTTCCACACTTCATAAAAGTTGACAAGTCTTCTCCAAAATGACATATTTTTTTCATTTGGCTTGTTAATTTGCCAATTTGAAATATGCGATGGAAGAATCAGGGATCCAAACGTATAGCGCAAATGATTGAATACATCTAAGCTTGAAATACCTATTTGTCATGTTACCTTTTTATTATCTCATTACGAATAATTGTTCGAAATTAAATGTATTTAATTTTTTTATAATTTACTTATTAATAGTAGATATTGTTTTTTTGTTACCTATAAGAGGAGCGTTAAATCTGTACGCGAAAGCATTCAGCGAAATTGTGGGACCCTGCGCTACAATAATCGCGTCAAAGTGTTCATTGCTGTCAGTTGCGTATAACTTTTTTACCTCTGGATTTTTAAAAACCTCCTGATTCAGGACATGTGCCACAATCCATATAAGATTTCGTTCTGCTTCTAGAAGTGGTAAATTAAGATACACCGTAGTAAGACGGAAATTTGAACCGAGATATGGTAGCGATTTGTATTCAGGAAAGCCTTTATAAAAGTAGCTTATGTCAATTTCTGTGTAATTAGTTAAAGAAGAATTTTGTATTGGGTTTGTGGTGATCGACACAATCTCGTGACCTTGCTTATGCAATTCTAACCATAGACCACGATAAGAGATTTGATGACTGTATGACGGTAAATTTGATATAACCAATATCCTTTTGGCATATGTCACATTATACTGTACTATCACACAGAATATAATTATTAAGAATGTACACGCTTTAGTCCACATTCTTCCAACGATGTTAGCAAATAATACTGTCAATTGATTTAAAACGCGCTTATATTATCTATGCAAAAAACTAAATTATTTATGAGATAAAATACAAGTACAATAAGAATCATTTGAAATGCGCATAAAATGTATTTTTAAATAAAACTATTATAAGGCTCCTAACTAGTCGCGGCGGTCATGTTGGAATTGTGACGTCAGAAGCGAGAAATACACGTTAATTTATGTTGCATGCTATTTGTAAGTAAACACAATTTGAATGAAACTAAATGACGAGATTGCTTTAAAATCCTTGTAAAAATCGATGAAAACTGTCCTTTCCTCCCTTAACAGTCAGTAAATGGTCATAAAAGACAAAAAAGTGAGCCCATATTCGGGCAGAAACACACGATCTGATAGCTGTTGAAATGAGTAAAATATACGCTTTTACATATAAAATTCCAAGATAACGCACGCGCACACACACACACACACACGCGCGTGCACACACACATTTTTTTTTCGGCGCGAAAGCACATGTATATGGGCTCGTGCTTGTGTGTGGCTTCGTCAGGCCGATTCTGTGTCGCTGATTGAGTAGTCAGGAGTCTTAAGTATCTGATGATTCATTAGCATTGAATGATTAGTCAAATAGTATGTACGACAAATAGTGTTCGGTAAATAATTTCTTTATTTCTTTAGTTTTTAAATCTAAAGAGATTAAGTATATTTTAAAAATCTCGATTAACATTGCGTGTAATTAATATTTTTCCATTACATATTCCACTTCTTTTCCATTATATTTTCCATTACATATTGCACATATTGTGTTAGCTTTTCGTTTCGATCATCTGACTTAACTGTAACAGAGTTTCCTAGTTGCAAGTTCAATTTGCATTATTGTGTCAGGATATTCAGGATATCGTTTGCATATTATATGCATTTATACATACACATATTATAACGTAATATACACATGGTATACATTTATATATTTATTTATTGACTGAGAAATAACGGAATTATTTGTAACGTCGTCATCATTACTTTTCTTTTAGTAACGATTGTTTTTTTGTCCGTAATTGAAATGATCGTTATTGAAAATGATAACGATAATGTTATTACATTTTTACAGTAACGAATTCAACCATTACTTTTAACGTTACTTTATAATTCCTTATTATCTTTATATCTATTTAATAGATCGCATTATTTTTGATTAATAACACATTAATGTTGAAAAACATTGTTTAATTAAAATTTTTAATAAAATTTGTATTTATGAATTGCAATCTTTAAGAATTTAAATTTCTAAGGATTAAATATATACAATATTAAGAAATAAAATATTAATGTAAAGAATTATAAAAGATTTAGATAAGTTTATCTAATATAAAGAAAAACTTGCTATATAGAGACTAACTTAGAGCTTTAAATTTTAATATTGATTGTTATATTTTTAATATTGTTAAACAATATAATTTTAAAATCTATTTCTCTTACTTTGGCACTTTAAAATAAATAATGAACTAAATAATGAACGTTATTTTTTAAAATTAATAAACTGATAATGATAATAAGTTACTTTTTACAAAAATTAACGGTAATAGCTATATTTTTATAAAATGACGTTTTTAACTCTGATTAATTATTGGTTAATATTTATTTTTGGTCCTTGATGAATTTATACGATCGAATAACTCAACAACAATGTCGTAGTGATTAATGCGATTGTTGGCTCTTTACGACGTAAGTACCGTCGTGTTGGATATAAAATCGTTAAAACGGACATGTGGACATTCTCATAAATCTGTCGGTACCATAAATCGTCTTGTTGAGATATATTTAAAAGCGTGCTGTCCCCGATAACAGGCGGCGATAAGTTTTCTCAGATCGCTCGTTTCTCCATCTCTTGTTTCTATATCGATTAAAGGGGTCGTGTATCTTAATAAATTACGCATTAGCTGCCAACTCCTCGACACCACCCATACCGTACACACCGATCTCATAATTTGAAAAGTTTCATGATTTTACACATTATTTATGTAGACGTATCGCGAGAGAAAATTGAACTTCCGTCTGCTAGATTGTGTCGGCGTTGTTTGCCTATCGTACTAGCCGGAAATGAGATACCGGATTTTTACATGTCCAAAATCCAAATATCAGTTTCATATTCGAAAAAGTTTACCGACGACGGAAAGTCGATATTAATTTTTAATAGACGTGCTGCTGCGCATATTATGCATTTTTATGTGGTAATAGAGCATAGAGATCATATTTTTTACATTATAATTTTCTGGATACTCATAATTTCTTTTAAAATTAAATTTTATTAATATAATTTCAAATTTCATTTAAATAATGCTCCAATAAAATATGATAATTGTTTAATAAGTTATCTATTTAATATCTCACCAAATAAGCTGACGTTATTTGGCAACAATGTTTATTTGATGAAATATATCAAGCCTGTATATTGTTTTGTGAAATGGAAAGCTGATATTGTTAAACTTACTAAAGAAACTTAGTAATATGTATCTTGTTAAGATAAACTAACAGTTAGTAATGTAAAATAGTCGTTTGAAAGAATTTTTATTTTTGCCATGTGTATATATATATATATATATATATATATATATATATACATACAGGTTGTCTCACAATTACCGAATTTCCTCTTAAGGACATGTTCTTGAAATAATTTTGAGACGAAAATTCTAATAATTTTTTGAATTATAAACGAACTTTAAATGTTTATAAGTAAAAAATTATTTTACTTTTAGAGCCTCTATTATTATTTCTGGATTCTTTTAAACATTCTAAGACGAAAATCCTAATATGAAAATATCGAGGTTATAATAGTTTTCGAATTACACACTATCTTTAACCAATTATAATTTAAAAACTATTGTAGCCTCGATATTTTTGTATTAGGATTTTTGTCTCAAAATTACTTCAAGAATATGCCCTTAAGAAGAAATTTGGTTGTGAGACATCCTGTATATATATATATATATACACATATGTATATATGTATATATACATTCGTTATATATATATATATACACATATATATATATATATATAAAACATATATAACGAATGTATTTATAACCCTGACACTGAAATAGTATCCTACGATATATGCGATCGTAGGTACTACATGACAATAGGCTGTTGCTGAAAATATTATATTTCTCGCAAATGGTACGTTAAGCATCCTTGGATTGACGCATCTTTTATTAATTCACGTTATCCGGAAAGGCAGCACTGCGATGTGCATAAGCACCTGCGGCGTTTTCCTCTAGTTCCCGTCATGTGAACATTATGAGGCTGCTTCGGTATAGCGGCTGTCGGAAGCTACGACGAGGAAGACCGCGATATGAGTGCGTCGAGAATCCAACGTTTTGCATTATAAAGCCGGCGGAAAAGCCGGAGAAGAATTCAGGAGGACGTCAATAAAATCCGCTCGTGATGTGCCTAGTTGTTCTCCATAACGCGTATTCCATGACGGTAGGAGAGTGACAAGCGGTTTTCGATGAGCGAAGAAGGAGGACGTTTACGTTTCGGATCGATTGTAACATTGACACGCGGGTTATCCTTGAAGATTACCGCCATGTGCTCGACTGTGACATCGATGCCGATGGTTATTCTTTCTACTTGAAAGGCAGGCGGATGCTCAAATCGCAGGCAATATGATTCCATCCGAGAAAATCTATTTTATGACACGGATTTTTTTGCACTTCATGTCTATCATTTCTCTACATTCGTTTTACTCATTTAATATGTCCACTGGACTATATAGCTGTTATATCAGATATTTTCAGTGTAAATTTTTTTACGAATCCCTCGCAATCTCATAATTACTATAGATATTAATTAACAGACGTAGATGGCATTCATATTCGAGTTACGTTAAAAAAACTTATAAATATATAGGCTTGTAAATATAAAGGCTTGTATTTATCTCAAATGAGAATTTTTTAAATATTTATTAGACTGAAAGTACTATAAGTATAAGCGGTGAATTATCTATTCAGGAAAAGTTTCGATTGCATTTGCTTTTGTTAACAACTTGATTTATTTCTATACGTCATAAGCATCGCTATATCATATGGGTAGAGATCAAAATTTTCCAGTAATATTAAACACCTGTCAAACTAGGAACAGTAAAGGTAGATTGCGGTATCATGGTCTGGGACCGTGTACGAGGTATGTGAACGAAATAGAGTTACGAGTGCTTTTCAGGATATTATGTTTGAGTTCGTTCGCAATATACGCGTGCGTCACTAACTTTACACGGACGGGTCAAAGTAATGATGATGATTGTGAGTATTACAGCACAATTACGAATCTTTGTTTTACGGCGATCTGATAATGTCAGACTAAGCACATTGATCGTCAGAATTGAAGAATTAATATATGTATACCTAACACTTTTTTTTACTTTCTTACATAATTAAAAATAAAATTTATTTGAAAATATTTTTTCTTGTTTATATTACATTCTGTTTTCAATTTGTATTTATGTATGAAAGAGATACTCCTGATTGATTAATATTTGTTACATCAACTTTAATATAAAGCGAAGCAAAGCAGAGCGGGGGTGTAAAGAAATCTGGCCGGGAAGATAAGAATTCATCTAATTGAAGTATTTTAATTATTCCGTAGTTAAAAGGAAGTTCAAGGCACGAATGAATTTTAGTGAGTATCACAGGAACTTTAACTCGGACGACTCGTCGACTATTAAAAGGTAGTTAAATAAAATACCAGCTACCTAAGAAAATTACAAACGGAACGAAGTATAATTACTGAGAAGAACGTTATATAAAATTCAGCGTTTAATTACAATTTCCTTAATACTTGTGCACATGGAACGGTTACGTTTTGTTTGGTGCGGAATAAAAAAAGTTTTGTGGAGAAGCATTATTTTAACGCAACAGAAAATCTTGCTTGAGAATAATAACCAAGGATGACCGCGTTCGCCGCTTCTACAAACAAACAGTGCGCATTTTTTTTTTACTTTTACGCGACCGTGAGCGCAAATATGTGTTAATGCATGTGCATATGAAATATCAACATTGTTTAAACATCACGTCAATGTCAAACGTGTGTTCGACCGCGTGTGTTAGATATGGTTTCGCAAACGTTATCTACGCGCCATGTCGATGCAACCGAAATGCACAACAATGCATCGGGGATGCGTAAATAAATAAGCACGTGTTCGTGTATGTCTGCGTTCGACCGATTGGACTGAAGCCTATGGCACATACAAAAATGTATGGCAATATGAAGTAGTAAGAGAATGGGCTAATCATAGTAGAGAATGTAAGATTGTCTTACATTCTCTATTGCGGAAAAAAAAGATTAACTGCCACAGCTAAAAATTAGGTATGGCAGCTAAATTCAATAATATTATATGAAGACTTAACGTCATGCCTGCGAGGTCTAATTTCCATTAGTGAGGCCTAAATATTATCATTGTAACAGACAAACATTTTGATATTATGTCGAGCTATTGATCATTACATCAAACGTTTTCTGTGTAGCAGACAATTTGGTAGCAAGTACAATTTCAGCAAACCATATTTAGCTGTGATAGAGACAATTTTCTTTTACACGGATATATCCGATAACTATGACAACTAACTTCATGTTGCTAAATAAATTAATCAGTAACAGACATGCATATTTTGCTATCACGTCCTTATATTAGCTACAGCAGCAAATCCTTTGTATGTATTAGCAAATTTTATAACTACAATAATTAATGTAATTTCAGTTAATCAGAATTAGCTGTGGCCAGAAACATTTTCTTTTCCGTGTAATTGGCCAACTGGCTTACCATTCTGACGAAAGAAACAATGAAAATTTTGTAAGGATACTCATATCTTACTGTCTTACATTTTTCTGTAAATGTTTTGACTTAAGTCACTTAAAGTAAGAACAGAGATAAGAAGTTATTTAAATAAACTTAACTTTCTAAATCGGCTGCGCCGCAGTCGGTGTTAATGCGGTTACGATTTGAGTTTAAGCGTCGTATGACATTACGCGAAAGCCGCACTTATAAGGTCTCTTCAAAACGCGAGATGAATCTCGTCGCAATTTATCTCTCGTGTATATCCACCAGTGATTCGAGTACGGAAATGAGACGACGGCCGTTTGTACCTTCGATTCCGTCATTAAGGCAACACTCATGGTTTATTCAGATGACCGCACTATAAGGGGGAAAGGACGAGAGAGAGGAAGGCCGGGTGAAACCGAGGGCTATGAACGGTATCTGCATGAGGTCGGTCCTCGAGAGTCACTTGCTCATTCAGTTGATTACATCGACCCGCAAGTAGGGCCCTTCCCCATGGCTGAGAGATCCCATAATTCTGCCATTGCCGACAACGTCGGCAGTTGCCCTGTCATGGCGTTAGGTTGTTTCCGCGCGATCCTGGAATAGTTGACCCACTGGCATTTACGAGTTCAAACGAGGACTCTTTCTATCGGTCAGATACATTATGGCAACAACATATCAGTATATGCATTTTCAAAAGTAATGTTAATTTACATTGTTAAATTTATGTCACATTATATTCAACTTGTTATTTAAATAATTATTTTAAATAATTTCTTTAGGTTACCATTATTCCCACTGTCGTTAATTTCATTAAAATAATGGAATTAAACAATGTAATTCAAGGAAATGTATTAAATTTAACTGAAATTTAACACATTTGAAATTTAGTTTCTTTAGTACTTATTAATTGCATGCATTTATTAACTGCGTAATATGGATATTGTTTACTTTAAAATTAACCATAGAAATGTATTGATTTATGTTTAGACGCACATGGAAGTTAAAAATAATAAAATGTTATTTTTTTAACTCGAGGAATTGGATTATGATTATTCCTTTGATATCTGACAGTATACATGGAAAGAATGATTTTGCTGAAGTATTTAAAAATTTAAGTAGATATAGATCTGAAAATAATATAGTTGGATCATCAAAATAATTGTGTAGGAAATTCAAATGTGATGAGCAATGCTGCAAAAACTTTTAAGTAGAACACCCAAGTTAGTTTTGAGCAAGTTAGTTTTGACCAACTTGAGTATCCTACTTAATTTATTTTTGTAGTCCAACAAAATTATTTTTAGAGCTGTATTTAGCTAAATTTTTAGCTTTCTAGCTACTTCAACAACACTGTTTCTTTCATATATAGTTACTTTAACAATATTTGCAGAAGCGAAATTTTTCTTTATTCATTTATTTATTCCCAGTCGACATAAACTGAAAGTAATATAACGTCAATGTTATAATTTCGTACAATAGAAGTGTAATATATAATACTTGGTGTTACATAAGTTATATTGTGAAGTGCGAAATTATAACATTGACGTTACTTTCAGTTCATGTCGACTGGGTTGATTATGCCACAACAGCTCTTCTCATTATGAAAATTATTTTCTGATACTGCCAACTATTTCGCATACGGAAGACATATCGTAGACAAGCGAATGAAAATTGTTAGCTTCGGTGTAAACTTAGCCCTGAGGCATTCGTCTAACGAGAGGATGGTTTCGATCACCTCCATCCGTCCTTTTGTTCGTGAAAGCTTTCTTCTAAATCTTGCAACCCTCAAGGGTATCTTTAATTAAACCCTATCCAGAGCAGCAACAATACTGGCTGAATACAAAATAACTTTTCGTCGGCGGTCGAACTTCCTGCACGGTCGAAAATTAGCTGTTCGATTTTAATTAATTCTGCTTATTACGTATACATGATCCGCGACCTCGTCTGCGATTGTGTTCGCGGGTACTAAATGATATATTGTATCGCGTAAAATAGTTTACATATAGTTTGCTATATATTTTCGAGTTCTCTACGTTACATTTTTCATACTCGTGCACTTCCTTTTTCTATGTATGAAATAAAATATTCGAGTTATGCCATAGTTGCGCAGTTCTATGGATATGAGACTTAAACGTTGAGAAAGTTCTATGGACGTATGTGTCTTCTGTGTGTTTAGGAAAATACTATCTATTTGCCAACATAGCTAGATGCTTGTATCCATAGCTTTTAGATTGCACCATAATATCTCCTTCGCTCGCTATCCTCACTTTCTCGCTAAAGAAAAGGAATTTTCCCGGTAAAGTTACGAAATTCTTTGTTATCTGCTGCGCCTTTTACATAAATAACGTTCCGCAGAATTTCAGTAATATACCGAGATATCAGTCTCGACGAAAAGGTCGAGGGGGAATCGTTCTCCGTCGTGATGGTTGAAAGATTCCGCTTTTGGAATCTCATGCCGAATCCCACTCCCGGAACTTCCGGAGTGGACGCCAACCGTCTAACCGACGGTTTGTACCGACCACGACTACGGAAGCGATGGGAATATTTTTCTTTTCTGACGATGTGAATTCCTGTCGATACACGCCGTTGACTGGAGAAACATATCCGCGATCTTCCTTCTTTCTTCTTCCGACGTAAAACTGCAAATATGATCTGTCATTCCGTTCTCACGAAAAATCGACAATTATTTTTCTGTCACACCGACATTTCGTGCAGTTTTAAAATTCAAATTTTCAATTCATTAGTTAAACAATTTTTATACTTCTATAGTCTATAGCATTTTCGATATATTACGATATATATATATTTTTGTGTGTATATGTGTGTGTGAGACATTTCGATTTGTATAATCGATAGTCTATGATAAACATAATAATAAAAATAATAATTAGATGCGTAACAGGAAATGAAATTTAAAATATAAATCGTGCTTTTTAAGAATTTATTATATAACTGTAGATTATTACATAATTGAAAGAAAAATAATATAAGTATCCATATTGATCAAAATATATTATAATTTGCTTAAATGAGAGGGTTATGACCATCTTTTCTTAAAATATACGATAGCAAAATGCGTTAATTTTAAAGAATCGATAATTGTCTTTCTGTGAATTTCAGAAAGATATCTTTGGTCTACGGTTTTATCAACTCATCGAGAAATCACTGTGATATTGAGAAACTACCTCGGGTAGCTCTGAAATACGATTCTTCCCTAGCGTGGAATAATTTTTATCATCTCCATAGATGGTTGAATATTCAGGGGAATCCGTTCGATTCATCTGCGCACGTGAATATTCAAAGGTTCCGCTCGTTCGTTCGTACGCCCGCCTTTACACTATCCTCCTCTCATTTCCTGCCGCGCCTTTCCGCCCATTCGTACCTGTGATTCACAAAGGATCCGCGGTTTTGTGATACGCGATGAAAATAAACCATGCGATATCATCGCCGCGACTCTCTTTTCCCAGCCAAAAGTAGCAATATCCTTTCTTATTTTAAAAATCAGACTTATTGTTGGCCGCTATGCTTTTATGGCGGCTAATTGTGATTTTTTTTTATTTAGCGTTAAACACTTTTTTTATTACCACATTTCTTAACTTCATGCTCTTTAAATATTAGGATAGAATTTATTAACAGATTAAACGTTTGACTTGAGAAAATCATATCATATATCTTTAGATGATTAATAATAAATGATAATATCTAATTCATAAAAAAAGATTAACCTGTATTAAAGAGCTGTAAAAGACAATCCGTTCTAAGTTATATAAATTATGTATACCATTATTCTTATGAAAATATAATTTGTTTTCGGGTTATCGAAGTATATTTAACAAAAGCATAAAATAGAACAAAAGATATAATTAGAGAAAATAAAAGTATAAAAATGTGTTATATATATTAATAAATTTTTTTATAAAAATTATTTATAATAAATTTCAGGTTGATGTATTATATATGTATATAGGCTGATGGTTCTCTCGACAGTATTCTCAATGGATAGGTCCAGTTTCGACCGACAGTTACTCTGCATAATTTAGACTATATCCATGTTCGGTCCATATTGGATCCAAGCCATCTATCTCGATCTAGTCCTGATCTAATTTCACATAAATCCCACGTGGATTCTCTACATTCGCGTAGGTTCTTTTTAAATTAAGAATTATAAAACTTCTTTGGGAAGCGGTAGTAATCGCAGATATGCGGATTCTGGTACATTCGTCATGGGAATCGAATATAGTCACACGGATTGCGAGATACTCCAGCTTTGAATGAGGAGCAATTGCAAACGGAGACATCCTCGCAACTTGATACAGACTTCAGCAGAATAGAGAATCGTTCGCGGCGGCGTAGACCACAAAGCTTCTGTACTGCAGCAGGAAACTACGCGAAACTCGACATTTCGCGGTGTAGCATAACGCGTCGTTGTCTTCGTTTTATGATTCTTTCCTTTTTTTTTTTCATCGAATACGATTCTAGATCATATTCGACTAAACTCGCGGTGTACATGCAATTAGTCGCGAGGCACTAATCTCGTTCGCGATCGGCGAGATTTCACCGCTTAATCGGCAAGTGACAATCGGCTTTTTACGCGCCTCGTCGATGTCACGCCAGGTGGAAATGCGAAATTAAAATTTTGGCCGAATACGCACGCCCGATATGGCGTGGTGGTTGCAATTTCACGCATGGCGAGGCAGTTTTACCCCTTTCGCTCTGTACAGTCCGTGCAACCGCACGATCGCTGGCCGGGAAATTAATACTGCGCTCTCTGCCACCCATCCTGCGAACCCTCCACGCGCGATCGCGTATGGTTTTTCCTGGATTTAAGAGTACGCAGCTGGCGCTGGCTCGGTCGCTGTGTTAGATGGGTTCTCTAAATTTACAGGCCACTCACGATATAGGCGAGCAGCGACAATAACGGGTTGAATCGCTAGGAGACACATTTGAATTCGCAGGCATATTGCGCTCCAGATTAGACACGATTCGCTCGTATTTCGTGTTAATATGTGATTCATCGTATACGTGGTCGTTAAAATACGTCCCTTGCGCGATGAATTTATTTCTAAAATGTGACACTATTGGGAATAGCAGCGACCAAATTTGAAAATGTTACAACGACGCATTAGACTAGTCTTTGAAAAAAATCCTTCACATTAGGTATCGTGCATTGCTTACAAAATTTTAATTTAATCCTTCGTGATCACCTGGAGTTCAGGGGATCCCAAAAAGGTGTGAGACTTTATATTTTAAAGGTCTTTTCTTAAAACGGGACTGAAAGATTGTCATTTATCCGAAGTTCAATCATATTGTTCCTAATTGGACGTGCCTTTGCGATTTTGTTAAATATATTAAAATTAAAAACTTTAAAAAGCCACTGCATGTTCTACAATGTTTAAAGTATGTTAATGTAATTTTTGTGATTTTATTGTAAATATGGCAATCAATTAAAATGTTGGGGTCATTTTGCCTCCTTTGTGACCGACATAAAATTCTCAGATGTAATCACTAAGGGTTAACATTGTGCCATACAATAATCTATCATATCGCTGTTTTATTTACAAGAACGAAGAACGAAGTGTGAATGATTAGTGTTGTGCGTATACAAATCTGGTGCGAGACGAACTCGCGTAGTTTTGTAAAAAAAAAAAAACCGCGCGAAAAAGCAAATGAGTGTTTGAAATGTGACGAATCGCGATGGCGAAACGTGCAAACGAAAACACGGTCCGATGCGTGTCATCGTTGGCATTTATAAGCGAGAAACAATGAGCGCCGCGAAACGTACGTCGCTCGCTGTGCCTTCCCACCCTGACACGTGAACACATATGGCGACACAAAAGAGCTGAAAGGGCGGAATGTTATCCTATGGTTTAAACGATACCGGTGCAGCTACGATTGCGGGACTATTTATTGCGAATGTACGCCAAAGTGCACACTTTAACGGTGGCGTCGGTGATGCGTACGCATCGCGTTTTATTATCCCGTAGCGTATTCATTGCTCTGATTTTCCGGTCGTGATGACTGGCGGGAAATTGCGGCGATAACGTATTTAACCCTTTGGTTCTGTCTCTCTATGGGTCATATAACCCAGTGAAACGTAACATTGCCGGGTTGGTAACGATGTATTCGAAACCTTTTCCGTGCTTCGTGTGTCTCATACCTCCAGCCGTGTGTAATGATAAGGAAAGATAAAAACTGCGCGGACACAGCTTTATTTCTATGCTAATCATCACAGTAAAAGCTTTTAGTACCTAAAAGAAGATAGAGAAGAAAAGTGATATGGCTTAATTAAATGCGATTTGAAAAGCTTCGTTATTATAATACATTAAATTACAGTATATTTTAACATTTTCAACTTTGCAGACTTATTTATAAGTCTTGATTATTATAAATATTTTTGAAATCATAGCAAGCACTTATATCTTTCTTCTTCATGCCTAAATATTAAAGAATAAAAAATGTTTTTACATGCGCGTGCTGAAATTCTATGCAATTGTGTATATTTTGTGTTTATCAGATATAAATAGTTGTGACATATTTTATAAAACTTTGCGTTATTATGTCGTACAAATATGTACTGGGTTGGAACAAAATTTCGTAGCGCTACTTTATCATGTTTACATGTAAAAAAATATATTTTTTTTTAATTTTGCAATCATAAAACAAAGTTTAAGAATCTGTTTTTTTAAATTGCAGTACAATAATTTGTAACGAAATTACAAAGCAATTAAAGTCGAAATGCTCGTTTTACTTTTAATCCACGATAATTTAGTAATGCAAAGTCTTAGGAAACATTTTTGAAGAACGATTTTGTAGGGAAAACTTTAAGCTTTCACGTTCGAAAATTTTCGTAAGTTTTTTTGGTACATAATAGACACAAAATGAAAAGAAATTTCTCATTCTGCCCGTAGCTTTTTTTCTGCATGTAAACATTACTAAACTCACGGAAACTCAAAAGATATGTGATCTTTTGAAACTAAAGTTTTTAAGTTTTAAAAACTCTCTTTTTAAATTTAAATTTCGTTCTTCTTTAATGAAGTTACACAGTTGCTCGAATTTTGAAGTATAAACTATTGTTTCAAATCAACACATTTCAATGTGTAACTAATAACTCGATTAATAATAAAGATGAAAAATGTTTAATTGTACAATATCCATCAAGAACATAGATATATGTAGGACCCAATATTATATAATAAATAGATAGCAGTCTTGTTGTATCAACTAGCTTAGGTCGGTTAAGCTTCATCGATGTCTCGTGCATTAGATACTCGGTAATCTCGGCTTATGCAGATAGGGGGATCGGGAGAGATTAATTACTCATTCAGTTTCAGAGTTAGGCCTATTGACTTAAGGCTTACCTTCCTCCTTCAACTATACATCAGAAATTGAAAGGATTAAGAAATATTTTGTTTAGAAAATATTTCTTATCTTCTTCACAAAAATTCAATTAAAATTGAATCATATATACCTAATATATGTGCATGTATATGTATGTATTTGTGTGTGTATACATATATATATATATATATATATATATATAAATGCACGAATAATTTATCAAATCTTCATTAATTATGAAACATTTTATCAAACTATTAGATTAAATTATAGCAGATACTTTTCAGAATATTGATACGTATGAATGGAGGCTTTGTATTTGACCTTTTGGACGATCACGGAGAACTATTGGTTGTAGGCTAACAAGAAAAATCTTGTGCACGTTAGTACAACGATTAGAGAGGACTTTAAAGGCTTGGCCCGGTGTAATAAGTTACCACTGCTAAAAAAGAACGTGTATCTTCTTTTTGGTCGGTTAAAGCTACCGTACGTGACCAGGATTTCTGAAATGCAGGACGAAAAACGCAGTTATATATAGACCTAGGTAACTTTGAATTGCAGGATTTAACAAATCACTATTTGGTTTTTATGTTCTCTCTATTAAATATGTTATATCATATCTTTCGTCCAATATATTTATTTCATTTATATTGTATGAGCGATGATAAATCGTGTTATCGCGCGTGTTATTCGAATGTCAGAAAGAAAAATTCAACAGTGTACTGTTTGTTGACGTGATACCCAACATATTTTACAAGAGGAGATTAAAAATATAATAATAGAATAATAGAATAATTTTTATGAAAAAATTTTACGTATAATTACCCAATTTTACGCAACGTTTGTTTAAACAATTATGGTTATTGTTACATCACAACTTTTACGCCGTTTAAACTATACTGCGCCAATTAAAAACAAAACAAAAATTCAACAGCTGCAGATCTCGCTTGAAACAGCGTCGGCATTCTAGAACGCAACAAATGGAATTATACGTCGCTGCGCGAAATTGCATACCATTCACTGATGCGTATTTCCATCAATTTATTTAGTCGATTTCGTCGTTTTTCCATCGGTGTAAACTGCTAACCAAATTTCATTCTTTTTCCGAACGTGTCGTTTGATGATATTTATGTTATTCCGAAACGCGTAATCGCCTCAGTCACTGTTGCAATTATTCACATAACTGGATTGAAATGTCTCGAAAGTTTGTGTTAGATTGAAATATTTTCAACAGAAATTTTATGTGAAACCATTCTGCGAATATCATCAGCGCAATATATCTACCATGTGAAATTGAAATGCCTCTTGTCCTATGTCCTCGACTGAACGAGAACGATAACAGTACATAAGTATGTTTGCGCTGCCAACGAATGGGATGAGCTCCAACAAAAATAACGATAGAATTGCGACAAAAGGCTCGAAGAAAGGAAAACGATGTCAAATTGAACAGTATAGAGGAATATAACGGATTGTGAGGAATATATCATATACGTATGTATTTTACATATATATATATATATATATATATACGAAAAACGCGCTGAATACTTCGAAATACCTTTGCGTTTAATGCTTCGTACAGAATCAAAAATTACTTAAAAAAATTTATCGTACTTTAAAATATTTATAAAGGAATGCTGCGCATCTGTCGCGTAAAACGTCCAAGAAATGTCAATTTTAATTCTATGTTACTTCACGCTTATCGCAATTTTTACGAAATTGTACGAAATTCTGTGTTCGCGGGTCAGAGTGCATAGTTTTTAACTTTAATGTCGCGTACATGTCTAGTTTTTAGTAAATTTACGCATAGAATTTGCAAGAGAAGATACACATATGTATATACCGCGTACCTTCTATGCCGAATGTTTTTATAGCTGCATAGTGGTAGAAATTCATCATTTGAGCAAAAAGTCATGTCGAGTTCCGAGACATTATTCGCAAATAAGCTACCGTCTCTTCTCACGATAATGCGCAGCTTCACGAGAGAATCTTGAGTTTTGAGCAAAAAACGATATCTGAAAATTTAATGTTAGAATAAAAAATTTGCATAAAAGTTTAATTTCATTATTATTAAATTGTATTTGACTTGTTATAGACGATCTTTCGTCTAGAAAATATTCAGCCTCTCGAAATATTTAATTCATCTTTTGAATGTATTCTATATCTACTACATGGTAAACAAAATTTGTGTTAAATATAACACAATTCACACGTTTCAAACGGTCCACTCAAATTTTTGTGTTAATTTAAGATGAACATAAGATGAATATGTTAGAAAGTAACACAAATATTATGTAAAAAATTAATACAAGAAGCGTAATACTTTGATATAATTTAAAAACAAATTTTATGTTAAATTGACACATTTATAATTTTAAATTTATCTGAAATTAGATGCTATTTTTACATTTTTAGTTTAGACGATATCTCTGTGATATTTAACATATGCAAGTATATAGATTTAACAGATATTTACTGTTACAAAGAGAAAATAACATAAAATATCTGTATCTTTTTACATATAAAATATGTAACTAGTTGTACAGAACATATTTCTTTAATAAAATTAACATTTATAATATATTAAATCAATATACACATTTTATTCTTTATTCTTAGAATTTATGTTTTAAAACTACATTATTTTATGTTATTTGTTTACTTACCTATAAATTGTGTAATTTTAACATTGAAATGTTAAATTTTAATTTAATACAAAATTTTTAAATAACACAATCATATTATGTTAAATTAAAACTCGGATTTTGTTAAAAATTCAACACAAAATTTTAACAAGGATTTGAATGGATCGTTTCTAATACAAATACATAACGGTTTTTCATTGTGTTTTTACTATATTAGATATATCCAATACCTAATTTGTAATGTTAGATAGACTTTTAGGATGAAAATATTTGTTTTACATGTCAGCCACATATGTCGATCATTTCCCTTGCGTGCGATTTTTCTTTATCGTTGAAAGACTCACAAAGTACATAGAAGGGTCTGCTGACGTAGTTCGTGAGCTTTTGCCACGTTGATGGATGCGAGAGCTGTGTGAAACAGTATTATGTGATGTGACTGTAGATATGGTGATGGAGACAGAGGTAGAAAATTTTCAAGTTTCTCAGTGAGCTAAAATTTTTTTTGAAAACTTAGCATTTTCCTTCCTGGACGCCGCATAAAGTGAACTAGTCAAACTACAATCTGAAAAAATTGAGCTAAGGAGATTTTTTTGATTATCTTTTTTATCATTATTGTTTGCAACGTAATCGTCTCACTATATTTTCAAATTACATACGCAATTTGCAGCAGAATTACATATTACAACCGCGAGCGTGAAGGAGCGAACGATGATAATTATTTTGTTAAGCAAACAGTTTCTGCGTTGGCTCGTAATGTTCATTACGCTTGATTGTATAAAAATAAACAACTCTTCCAGTTGATTGCAATTTCATGACGGCTGGATTTTTATACAGTCGCGTTTTGCGTCCGTTGTTTGTCGCTCGGGGAGTTTTTGTTCATTAAAATTTTTCGTGCCGCAGTGACTATTGCAGGTCGCAATGGCATTAGCGATCCCACAGCTGCAACCGTATGAAACTGCACGGTGTAACGCGTCCGGATGCTTCGTATCTTCATTAACATACCTAATTAATCTTCGATAAATATAATACATGTTTCGTCGTCGCAACCTGGGCGCATGATTTTTACACGCTCGGAGCTCGTGAATAAGCGGAAAGTTGTATAATAAACTTAATTAATGCTGGTATAAGCAGAAATATACGTGGTGTACTTTTGTAGATCCGGTATGGTATACTTGTGAATTTTAAAGTGAGGACTGTTCTAAAAGATCTCGCGTTTCGCTCTGTTCCTCTCTCGCAAAATAATTAAAATTTACGAAAACGCGCGGCTTATTCCGCCCACATATCCGCCGTCTAACGTGAGCAAGCTAATAAGGATTACATACTGACTTATAAAACTATTAAGAGGTAACATATAAGTGAATAAACTAGACACTGTACACTGTAGAACGCAGAAAGAAGCAGTTTTAGTCGTTTTGTGATCTTGGTTAATCTGATTACGTCTTTAAATACGAACCAAAGAAATAATGGATTGAATTTTTCAAACATCCATTATCTCTTAAATTCTTAATATCAGAATCTTTTTTATTTCTATGAATTCAGAATAAAGAAAATGATTTATTCGTCTTTTACGCACGCAATTTGCTGTCTAATATTTCTTTCGGTTAATAAAACAAAAATGCAAAATTGTAATCTTCATCTAACAAAAATGGAGGCAAATACATATAATAATTACTCTTCTTAATTAAGCCGTCTGAGTAGAGTGCTTTGTGCAACGAAAATTATCCGTTAAATAACGTCTTGATAACGGCAAAGAGATGGCGGAGGACGTAGAATGGGACGCATATAACGTGGAACGATTAATCTAAACAGGATGATAAAGAATAGAGGATATATTCCGGAACGTGTTAATACTGTCTCGGGTCTAAGGGTGGCTCCGGATGAACTAGGAGAAGTATTTGAAATGCACGAATTGAAATGCACAATTCAGCTCGCATATCCGTCATTGAAATCAGAAAGCAGTGGGGTTCGAGTTAATAATGACAATGTCATGGGCGAATCCCTTTTAAATTTGGATCAAGCTGCGCGATTGAGTTCCTGCTCGGGTCCTTGATGTACCATCCCAACGGGTGCTTCGCATTAATTAAGGCGAGTTGCTCATCAATCTTATTTTCTCTTACGCCGCCGCGGTGGAAGGGAAGATTAATGTAGGTAAGACAGAAAAATCGAGAAAAACCGACGCGTATCCTTTCCGTAATTTACAGCCATAGACGAGGTCGCCGCGAGAAGCCGCGCGTGTGCGCATGGAAACAAATTTCAGATTCATGCAAATAATTTTTAAGAAAATCTACAATTATTTGTGTTTCGGCTGGCCGCTTCGTTCGTAGGCAAGAAAACATATTTCTTTTCGTTTTACTGTAAAATAAAATGAAAATTAATACGTGAACGATGAATCGCGTCAATATATAGAGAAATTTAGTCGGCTTTAATAGCTTATGGTGACTATAATATCAGTGGACTAAGTGTGCGCTAGCAAACAGACAGCACTTTGCTGCGACTAGGCGTAGCAAATTGAATGAAAGTAACGATTTTGCGCTAATGTCAAAATTATCCATTGCCATTATATTTTTTACGAGATGGGCCGGTATTAGGTTTCTGATATATTAAAAAGGCCGCCCCAGTCTCTCCAATCGCTCAAAAGCCGGCAAAGTGGCGCCGTAATTTATGTGGGAACATCAAAAGGATGTGAAATCGATGAATTGCTCCGACGAAAATTGCGGCTACACTCGTGTCATATATCGCTTAATGTATCTCATGTATACGTACATCATTCACTTTATCCTAATCTATATTTAAAAGAGAGCCCTTCTGTCATACGGTTTAACGCAATTCGGAATATCATGAATCCCAAAACCACTTATTACCCATTTTAATTAAATAGTTAAATTGACTTTTGAGTGCACCACATATCGAACTGCAAATGGATGTAAATATGATTGGTTTAATTACGATAATTATTATAACATACTCTCTATAAACAATTAAAATCGAATTGATGCATGATACGATAATTATAGCTATTACTAGTCTATTACGAGTAACTAAATATTTATTTTTTAAGAAAAAATTAATATTACAGATTTGGATATCTTTACGCATTATATAAATTTGAATACTCTGCCTCGAATTATAACTGTTCACTTTGATGTGATAAAGTAAACATATATATATAGAAACAGATTTATATATAGATTACTAATGTAAGATTAATTAACATTTTCTATATAATATCGGTTTCCGATCAAGTTAAAATAATTATTCAAGGAGCAATTATTCAAAAACCAAGATATTAGTGCAATAGTCTATTTTTCATTATATAGAAATTGAGATTTGTGTGAAACATTAAGATATCAAATTTGATTATGGGAAAATCTAGACGTATAACACAAGATAGACGTAATCTTATAGGACGAATTGAGAGGATTGATTGAGACTACAAGAATATCGTACATGTATATCTAAAATTTATGTTACGTTAAATAATGCAAGATTAAAAACAGACATTTTATAATTTTCTGATACTGAAGATGACCTAATCTAAACGTTGAAACGTTTATCGTTATATTATCGTTATATATGCGTTGACTTTTGTGCTCCTTGAATAATTATTAACTTTTAATTGACATTAGTACAAACAGTAATGTTACAACAATTCACACTAGTTTCTTTAAATGAACAACAGTATGAAGGATAATATTACAACTTTACATTGTCGTTTCTTTAAAACGTTAATGTGGCGAGAGGACCGATATTGCTGTAGGATACTATACACACGTTCTAAACGGGATAACTTTACTCGAGAGCAGTATTCATGTGGAGGTAAATTGGCCGTATGGGATAGTGTCTTAACGGGCCAGGCATAACATCTGATAGTTCAGTAAGTGTAACGTTAAGGTTGAATATAAGGTGGCAGTCGCTTTAGCTATGAGCCTTGACAGGTGGTGAGATAACGTTCGTTGAAGGGGTGCGGCGGCGTGCGTTTATCATTAAAAGCATCGAGGGAAATTTCGCAGTTTCACAGTTGCAAGAAACGAAACCGTAGAACGTCCTATTATTCTCTATTATACTCTTCGTCTTTGTAATACGTTAAGACGCTTCGCATTTTTAAAAAGAGACGCGCCCCATTCGCTTCGTTTTCTCGTTATTTAGCTGCCAGAAAAGGAAATAGCGTTCCTATTTATTTTTAGGAGACGTCGCAGCAGCACCGCGCGATCAATAGGGCTACGTACTGGGCGCGCGGCGATTATTTAAGGGCATTACGTATTTATTTGATGTGCTTAAATGACGGTGCACTTTTCCCTACTCGTTATTTCCCAGACATTGTCGCTTTTCGCTCCACATCGCGCTCGCTTTACGGGGAGGCTATTTTACGTACAGTTTACTTATAGCTAGGATATTGGAAACGTCGCTTCGAGGAACTGTGATTATTCAACGTTTTATGTATGGATGAGTGAAACATTTGATTTGGTGATTTATTAAGCGTGTAGATTTTGTTAATAATTAATTATTTCCATTACTGATTATTCTGTCGCAAGATTATCCAGTTAATCGGATAAAGGAGTTAAAGTGTAATCTGTAACCATTAGTAATTGAGATATCTACATATACTACGTTGTATATAATAATAATCCTATACTCTCCCCTACGTGTGCACACTCATTAGATTAAATCGATAAACGGAACTGGCTTTGTTGAATTCATGTTCTGTATTGCCGTTGCCACAACACACATCGTATATCCAATAAATAACATAGCGGGCAAATTGTATGCAAGATTTCCCGTTTGAAATATAATACGTGAAAATCTATTCACATTGACGATTGTACAAATATCAAACATCTATGGATTGAAATAAATTATAATAACTTTCTCATATTTTCGTTTTTCAAATCTGTGAATCATGCTGAGACGGAGTTACAATGAACGACGATTCTGAACTTCTCTTGTATATCTCCGAGCGCGCCGTAACATTTTGAAATTCCCATTAAAAGAATCGCGATGAAAGGCACCCTTATACAGACTTTCGTTTCGTTTTTGATTGGTTAAATATAAATGAAAGGCCCGTGTCTCGTGCGACGTGCGACGAGACGTACGAGTAAACGTAACGTAATGTAACGTATCGCGAGATCGCATTGCGCTGGCGTGGATAAAATATATTTTTGTGCAGCCGGGCCGGACCTTCATGTCAGTTACAGACGTACTTCGCCGCGATTGCAGCGCTTTTATGGACCGTTTTTACGAGCTATCCCTCTCTTTCTATCTCTTTCTCTCCATCGTTTCGTCGACCCCTTTTCACCGTGTACGAAACCTTCGCGTGCACACGTTGCACACGCAGTCAATTGAAACGCAAACACGATAAGCGCCGTCGATGCGCGCTCTGTGACGGATCTCAACGTAAATCGTATACTCGCACCACTAAAAGCGAGTACGGCGTAACATTTTTTCCCCGTTTTAACGCCCACAAAATCGCCCATCTCGCATGCTGTTCTTTACATAAATAATCGCTTGTACTTGGCCGTACTAAATCTCTTGTACTTACTCTTGTTATAATCGGACGGCTGCAAAAACTACCGAAACAAGTCGTATAATCTGTCTAATGGAAAGTCTCGTTTATTAAGAACGCTATAAACTGTCAAAACGTGTTGCGGAATAAATCTAGCTTTACTGCAAGGGGCTCTTATCGATTAATAGTACATGCCAAGCACTTGTTAGCACACTAAGATTAGCTTACAAACTTAACTTTTAAAAAAGTGTGTATATATATATATATATATATATATATATATATATAGAGAGAGAGAGAGAGAGATGTATTTGTGTGGATGGAAATGTGTGTGTGGTCTGTAAATAAATACAGTATCCTCTATAAAAACTTTTCTTTTTTTTTAAAAAAACGATACAATTAAAAATATATATATGCGTCACTCTTTTAAGAAATGAGTTCTATTATGAGTTCTTTAAAAAAATTTAAGAAAGGACACAAGTGCTATTTAGTATACTATAAAATTAAATTGGTTTAACAATATAAATATAGTAAAGATCGCCTAGAATCGATCAAAGTTTCGAATAAGATGTTTTGAATAATATAATATTCTTGGTTCATGAATTTAATTTGTCTAATGTAACGTTCGGACATTTAAACACAATCAATTTGGGATGCTAAACTAAATTCATGAACCAACAATATTATACATATTATTTGAACCATCTAACTTTGACCGATCCTAGGCACTTTCTACTATATTTATGATATTTATGTTGTTACATTAACTTGGCGGGATTTTGGTTTATTTTTTTGATCATTGTGATAATTTTATTTAATTCATTTAAGGTAATAATTTGAAAATTATATATTTTTTAAATTGTATTTTTTAAAATAAGAAACGATTGTTGTTTAATTAAGAAAATGAAAAGAGAAGAAAATAGTTTTCTTTTAATATACATATATTACATACCTTTGATGTAAAATATATAAAGGTATATTTGTAGAAACTACAATACATTTGCCATAGAATTGTACAACAAGGTTATATCGTCATAGTACATAATATCGTGGCAAAACGGCTACATATACACCATGTATTTGTTTTAGCTATCGATTATAGGAAACGATGGCACAACACAATCAAAATTGCGTTCCGCTATTCTTCAGGACAAGAGATTGAGCGCGTTTAAGTCGGCAAAGCGGCTAAGCCTGTTCACCAAGCAAATGAATATGAATGGTTGTTATTTACAGATCTAACAAATTACATTCAATCGCTCAATGAGCGGGCTAGCGGCTTTGTCCGCATTAAATGCGTCTATTGACTAGATCTGCATCTGTGAGCATATTGTATGCATTCGCTAGATTGCATTTATAATTTCAAGAAAGAAAGCACCTCTCTGAAGACAGTTATTAAAAAAAAAAAATAAATAAAAATTTTATAAAACGTAATGGTAACGTCAAATAAATGTGTAGTATCGAATAGATACTACATTAAGAAAGAAACTTTTTTAATATACAGGGAATGGAAATAATTTGTTACCTGTAACGAAGTTCAAGTTTTTTGGTAGTTTTACTGGTAACTGTGTTACATTTTTTTGATAATTGTAACGGTAATGTAGTTACACTTTTTTATAACGGCAACAAATTTTACAGTTACTTTTATCATTTACATTTACTTTGCACACGATTGGACACGGTTTGATTGGACACAAGCCTTTCATAACGCTTGAAACTTGAAAGGCAACCCCTAGGCACCCATCGCTGTGATTGGTGGTCATCGATTTAAAAAAAATAACGGAAAAGTTACTTTCTCTTAAGTAACAGTAATTGTAACGAGTTACATTTAAGGAGGAGTTACATTCTCGCGCTACTTCCTAGTCAATACACAGTTTATTTATAATAACACGTAAAAAAATTAAAATAATGGAATAAAAATTACTAACAATATCTTATACCATTATATATAATTATTGTTAATTTTATATGTTACTAAATATTTTCAAAAAGTGACAAAATAAAAGTTGTAAGATGCTTATTTAGTGTATATGCATCGTCCATTTGACATATATTCCAGCTTTTTTTCATTGAAGAATATAAATTTCTTGTAAACTATATGTCAGTTTAAAATGAAACTTTACGAGAACGAACTTAAATGTTTACTTTATAATTATAACGATTTTTAAATTGCTGTCTTATACGTAAGTGTTTCAATTTGAAAGAAAATAACAGAATAAGGTTATATCTCCAACTTGTAATATAATATTCTATAAATTTAGAATTAAATATCTTCAAAATACGATAAAATCAATGAAATTTTTTCTAAATATTATTGATATTATTAACATTTGTATTACATGTATATTATAGACTTGTCTTATATTTCATCAAACGCGAGAATCTCTTTAAAAAGCAGTAACTTGTTACTTTTTCTATTCGGTAGCGAGTAACTGTAACTTGTTACTTTTAAAAAATAACTTTTTATTCTCTGATATAATATAATATCTAGAGTAAGAGGCCATTAGTGGATCATTCTTAAAAAAAAAATTCATATTTTTATCTAGAACGATATCGAATAATTAATAAAATATTTAATAGTTATAATTGATTATAAAGATTATATTATGGATGATTTTATTTTATTTCGGTACCGTTTTTATATGTTTTAATTTTAATTAAATGATGACAATTATCCATAATTAGACCCCATGTATTAATTGTGAATTAGGTCAACAAATGCTTTATCCTTTTTGGATTTAATTTCAACTGACCATAACATTGATTTTTTTCATAAAATTTAATGCTATTTATTACCTCCTGTAAAAGCCATAAGGCACAATCCTTATGGTATTACACTTTGAATGAATTTTTAAAGAGACATAGTTTATATTATAGTCATACATAGTTTATCTCTCACGTTTTATTAGTTAAAAACATTAATAAAATGTGCGCTGTTGTTAATAAATAAAAAACAACTGACACTTAAAAAAGAATAAAACAAATGCTAAAAAAAATCTTGTGATATGCATCATTTGATAGGGAAAATACTATAATTATAATATTTAAATATAATATATGACCCGGAACTAGTGCCTGAACTGCATTTAGTGCTTTTACTCTATATAAAGACATTTTCTTAGATGGTTCATGTATATTAGACCTATTAATATATCTTAATAATAATATATTTTACTGTGCTTGTTTTAGCATCGAGACACTACCGTGTCTCCAGATATATATTGTAGATCTATATAAGGGCATTTTAACATACAAACGATTCATGTATTATGGGCTTTCTATAATAAGTCATTAAGTCAATAAGTCATTTAAGTCTTAAGTCGTAAGAAATTGACCAATCATAGTAGATTATTTTTCTCACATTCGATTGGTCAATTTTTTATGACTTAAGACTTAAGACTTAAAGCTTAGGTAATGACTTATTGTAGAAGGTTCATTAGACATAATAATAATGATCTTTTATACATTACAAATTTAACGTATTGTATATATTATATTGTATATATTTAACACAAATTGTGTGCCTTAATCTCAGGCATGAGTCATGAAATATATAGAGCGTAAATAAAATTATAAAACGAAGGGGAGGGGGTATTACACTTTTAGGATTTCGTTTTGTTATCAAACGAAGAGATCAATTTATCTAGCTCGATGAAAACCGCGAACCATTCCTATGGATTTCTCCGTCGTTACCCTTTTTCTAAACAAATAGCTTTCGATCGAAAGCTTGTAATTCCCATTCGCACTCATTCGATCGTTCAGTATTATTTTGTTCGATGGTGTGAATGTCGCTTAAAGAATCGTACGGTGGACGTGCTTCGCGACTGGACTCGGCGTGTGATATAGCCTTTTATTGCCACGAGGAACAGGGAGGTTTATCCGTAACGCCAGGATTGTTCTGATGCGCCACGCCGCTCTGCACCGCGGATGCCGCGTCCATCCCCAGGTAATAAAATCGCGACAAACTGATTTCAATCAAAGCCGAGGGGAGAGGACCTCGGCTGACCGGTTTTAAACCCTTTAAAACTCTCTCGAGCGTATCGAACATTTTCAATCCTTTTCCGTGTGCGGTAGATAAAAGTACCATAGGCAGTGGGCACGTCCGCCACGTACGCGTCGGTCTCGCATGCGATTGTGTGTCGCTTGCGTTTTGCCGGGCACGCAACGGGTGAGGTGAGGTGGAGGAAAAGGGCATAAGCCTCCGCAAAGTCAGTTTATCGTTTTTGTTACCGTGGCCATTTCTGTGGCTTCGGACCATTTACATATTTCGAGAGTTACTCTCGCAGAAATTTGATTGCTCTCACGCACCAACGGATATTAATTCGTAGCTTCTCTATCCGCGCTTCTCCGTTGCAGCCTGCTGATTATTCGCTCGGTTTATTGCACCGTTATTTCTCCTTGGTATATATATATATATATATATATATATATATATATATATATAAAAGTCCTCTCGCCTGCCAGCGCTAATTTGTAGAAAATAATTCTTTAGCGTTGTTTGTAGCGTGACCGTAAAAACATGTATAAACTGCAAATTGCGCGCGAATGTTCACACTGTATACAAAAAATTGCCCATTCCTATTCGGATTACGCATCGAGTGCGCCGCGCTGGTCGCAATGCAATGCATTTGACGGAATAATCAAGAAACAACAGGTTCGAATGTCGTTTTGTAACTGTTTCGCCATTCGCACGTATAACGTACAACCGTGGCGTGGTAACGGCGGTAACTGTTATGTCCAATTGCTCTAATTGCTCGGAAAGTTCGCCGCTCGAGAGTGTTTCGGTCAAGCGGTGCACACAGCGGTATTGTGATTTATCGAAGTACCGCAAAAAACTACTGGGCGTCTTAATTGCTCAACGACTCGCGACGCGGAACGCGCGTTGTGTTCGATGTGATATAATAACCGTAACTACCTCTCCCATTAGTGGCTCAAGTTCCTCATTCAAATAGCTGCCGCTTCATATCTCGATCCAGTTTAACCCGAGCGACCTTAAGAAAGATCCTATTAGTCTCGCCCACCTGCCGCCAGCATCCCTTCGCGATCCGCTCCTTCGCGGGGATCATTGCGTGCGCGAGTTAAGCGAGTTATGCCGGTAATTCAATATGGCAAAATTGAATGTGTCCCTCGGCACGGGAGTTAATCGACATCTCGCGAAGTGCGCTTTGTCGAGTAATTCGATGACACGTCGACGCGAATTACGCGGAGCCGAAAATTATGTCGCGACGCCGCGCGAGATGTTTAATGCATGCGCCGCGCTTTTGCGGATATCGCTGAATTCGAATCGACAGATGATCGACGATCAAAGATGGCGGATATAATATTAAGCGTTGCGCACCGCAGAACCGTCTTATAAAGTATCAGCTTTCACGAAAATAAAGGGCGAACACACAAGCTTTTATTTTACGATCCGCTTCTACGGTTCTTGCCATGGCAGTCTACCATTTCGCGAAATATGCACTTCTTCCCTATCGTTTGTATCTTCTACTTTCTCCATCTCTTCACTGTCATACGTTTACATCCCCGCATCGTCCTCCGCGATGTTTATTGACGCTCGAAAGGTCTTCTTTGTTCGTACCTACGTCATACTATATATAATATACGTTCCGGGTTATATCATTCTCCCTTCGGCATCGTCATCTATCCCCGATCTACCCGATTCGAAGCGAGGGAGAAATTTCGTGAATTTCTGCGATATGCATATCGATCTTCGAGCGCGTATAATTGTCGGCGTTATTTATTTCATGTCTTTCGCGATCACTCATTTCACGGTCCCGAGCGTCCTCGATTTCGCTCGACGGAGATTGCATTTGATTAAAACGCATAGCAGCGGCGCTTGTTTTCGGGGTCGCATCGGGATTAATAAGTCATACACCGTTATACGCGTACACAGGCGACCGCCATTTTACACGGTTCCACTTGATTGTAAATCGTAAAGTATATTACAGAACCTTTCTCCCCGATACCGGACACAGTGATCGCGATTATCGTTCGTTACGATGTCACCCTGCGCTTGGCAAAAAGTTACCTACAACAGCTGTTATAAATTAGCTGTCACGCGCCTACATGTACGACTGGCTGTGCTTGGCTCCGCATTCCGCGTGTGCTTGCATAGGACAGATACTTCTCTTTTTTCCTCTCTTACTCGACCGGAATAAAATTTATCTATTAACCCTTCATGAATTTCACGTAAAAGACCTGCCTATTCGCTCTTTCCCTCCCGCTACAGATGTTTCAAAACCAAAAGTTATCTTCAAATCGCTGTCAAAACATGTCAGTGCTTTTCATCGTGAAAACGCACGCAAAAACAATTTTTTTTTTTACCACACGCATTTTTTTTTTATTTCGCGAAATCTCATCCGTTCCGACCGTAACCTTTGTAGGAACGACATCTGCGTTTAATTACAATTGTCACGACCGCGTGTTTTTTTCACAGAAATGGATCTGGCTGTGCATGTAAGCGCGAGGATTAATAAATTATTGCGCGCGTCGGTGATGCGTCTAGCATTTTCAACAAATCTCTCGCGATTAATCCCGAGTAATGTCCCGCGAACTGCGCGACGTGTGATCGGAAATAAAACACCGCTGACGGGCGCGGGCGCACTTTTCCTATACGCACCAGCCGGATATTTTTATGGGGTGTACACCCCGGGTTTTATGGCCCGTGCATCGTGAATCACTGATTCCCAAGCCCGAATGTCCGGAGGCCCCTCTGCTTCGCCAGGAGAAACGAGCGAGCCGTTAACCCGATAGTGCCTTTAAATGCCGTCGTCACGTACGCCGGTTCAAAGCTGCTAACGAATTCTCCACTGAAATTCGTTGCACGTGAACGGAAATGCGCGCGGCAGCTGCGGCGGGAACGATCGCGCATTCTTTCGGCTTGCGAATGAATCTGCTTCCGTGGCCCGTCAAACGGAAGTTCCCGAAATGAAAGGAACGACTCTGTATCGTAATATTATTCTCTTTTTGGAGATATATTTGAATTAAACTATTTACCATTTACAGTTACATTCAACATTACGCATTCCAAATTATCTAAATGAAACTTACGATAGCTTTAAATAGCTTTATAAAAATTTTATACTTGCCTCTCTTTCTTTTTCTCTGTTCCTCTCTTTTTATTACAGTTACATTTCATTTATACTTTCAAATACCAAATGTATAGTTACGCTTTATTCAAATACCAAATATAAGCTATTACATTTTATTCATATTTTCAGATACCAAATATGCAGTTATGGATATTTGTATAATTTGTAATCTATGTGCGATTAAATATTTACTCGCAAACGGCGTATCACTCGCGATGAAAAATTCATCACAGTGATACAGCGTCGCCATTATTTTTATCTGTTGCCATTATTTTTTAAAACCGTATGTAGTAGAGAGAATCGTAACAATAGAGCAAAATCGAAAATGCTATGCAGTATTCAGTAGGAAGCATAAAGTAAGAGAGCATTTAATCCTCCGCTTAAATGGCAGAATAATCGTAATGCAATAATTGCTGAGAGCGATTTGCTTAATCGAAACATCGAGTGAGGTGGCTAGGCGCAATATGTACATATGTAGGATCAACGATTCCGCAGAGAGCAACCGGGACGGAGTATGCCATGTCTGGAACAGCTCGAGATTAATGGCTGGCCAAATGCGTGGAGTGTGTGTTGCCGCACTTTGTGCGTCGTCCGGGCCTATATTGCTTCCCTGCCGCTTGCTGCTTTTACGTAGATAAATGTGAACAATATGGAAGACTCGCAAGCTCCCATCGCGAACAAGCTTGCACTGCTGTTTTCGCGCGATGGGCCCTTGTAAATGAACGTGAGGGAGATAGTAATTTCGTCCTGTTATGCGATGAAAACATGCGCGTCACAAAAATGAAATTTGATTTCGTCTTAAGGCAAAAATACATGATAGACAAAGTGTCGGCCAACTGTTACGTTGAGAACAATTAAAATTGTGTCATATTCATGTGCGCGGTTATACTAGGGATTTATGCATCGGATATCCGGTATCCGGTATTATTCGGCACTTTTTTACTATCCGACTGAACAGTCGGATATCATTAGTATCCGGGAATATATCTGGTTGAAATTTGATATCATTAAAAATTGTTGATTTTTTCTTATACAAATGTTGTAGAAATAAATATGCACATTCATAATGCTATAATATAATATCTTATACATTGTTGCAAAATTATAATCTTTTTCCCTATAGGCTTTTTTTTCTCGGAATCCGATCAGATCTGACTGAAAGAAATTGCCTTCTCGGATATCCGACTGGATACCGGATACTCGATGTTACATTCTGTCCGGATATCCGATATCTGATATCCGGTAATTTTACAATTCGGTGCATCCCTAGTTTATACATATATTGCCAAGGATTTTCTATAAACGATATAATAATTAGCCGATACTGTCTATTGTGTACTTGTCTATTTTAGCTTAATTGTTTTCTATAATAGTCGGCAAGAAGATGATAGACTTTGAATATTTTTCATTTACAAACATATGGGGAAAAATGTAAAATAATATGCGTTAAAATTCTAGTAAATTTCATGAAAATGGATCTATATAAGAACGGGTGATTTACATATATAAAATTTACATTACTTTTCTGGTAAATGAGCGATTATTGTGTGGAATTATATCGTAAAATACTTTCTTTACATTTCGTAAAATAAATTTATAAATTTATAAATCACCATACATCTCAATAGAATTTACGTACTTTATTGATGAATATTTTTTGCCATAGCGTGATAAAATTTATTTTACTACGCGGTAAAAAAATACAAGTATATAAAGTCTTAAAAGTTGCTCGCGCTTACAGTCTTAAGAATAGTACGATTTACTTTACTGTAATTGTAGTGTATTTTTAGCAATGTGTCAAAATAAATCATTTTTAGTGATTTACTATAATTGTAGTGTACTTTTTATCTTATACCTTCGGTATTTTTACTTTCAGGCAAGTAAAGTCATAAGTTTGACAAAAATAGTCAAGATATTTTTACAGGGTTGAGTAAAGTTTTTTTTTTTAAACTAAATTAAATTAAAGTTAGTGGCTTATAAAATTAATAAAACTAATTTAAAAGTTGAAAGAATGAAGAATTAACTTAATAAAAGTTAAGTTAAGATTGAATTAACTTAAATTTAAAAAAAAGTTAATTTTGAAAAAAATTATTTTTGAGATCATAATGTCCTAAATGTTTTTTTAAAAATGAGATTACTTTAAATAACATTTACAAATATAGATTATTAAGTAAATTTAATTTTATATTTACATGTAAGTTACTTACATATAATAAGAGTCACACATAAGGCGTTTTTGTCAAAATCTTGCGAAAGAGAAGGATATATTTGCATTATTTCTCTTTCTTTAACTTTTAACTTTCTTTAACTTTTGAAACGACTGCTCATGCATGTTTACGACTACATAGACTAGGTATATATTTGTTACAAAAAATATACGTAAAAATTTAAAAAATGAGTGGATGTGTAGTATTGTTTTATAATAATTTTTCATCTAAAGCTCATTTTATATTTATGTTGCTGAAATATAATTTATGATACTTAAAATTAGTGTGATTTAAATATAAGCGAGAATTAACAAAATTTAGCGAGTCAATAAAAACTGGCTACCATATGGCGTGACTCTTATTATAGATGTCATAAAATCATTAAACTTTTTCTAAATTACTTCTCTAATGTTTGATTTTATAGAAAAAAAATATTAGCATTAACGGAAAAATTATTAATTAAAAAATTTTTAATTTAAAAAAAGTTAATAAATTAAAATTTAAAAATAACTTAAATTAAGTTAAAAATTAATACATTTAAAATTAACTAAGTTAAGTTAAAAGTTATTAACTTTTTAACTTTTTTTTAACTTTTAATATTTTAATTAATTACTATCCATCCCTATATTTTTACTAATACAATTTTATAAAAATTACTCAATCATTTTTCTTCGTGTGTTCGGATTAAACTTATGTATAGGATTATACTCATTATATTCAGATTTATATTTAGGATCGCATAACCTT
The DNA here is from genome assembly GCF_024713525.1 of Acromyrmex echinatior. NCBI lineage: Eukaryota > Metazoa > Arthropoda > Insecta > Hymenoptera > Formicidae > Acromyrmex > Acromyrmex echinatior. The sequence goes on from NC_141870.1 coordinate 5,326,771, forward strand.
GATAATTTATTATCAAGGGGGTAGTTTCTCTATAGTGCACAATTATCTAGGTTCGTTTAATTATTGTAATTAGATATTTCGTGCCCGTTATCGATTTCAGTCACATAAATGATTTAAATGGTCTATTATGTTCGATTGCTTATTACTGGTACCGAAATCTTCGGAATTCGCGATAGTTTATCAGCTGATCAGGTGTTGACTTCGAGGCTCACCGATATACACATTCGCGACTTTGTGTATTGTTCTCTACAATGCGGTTTCTCGATATTGCTGTATTTCGTGTAACGACTTTACTTAGTATTCTCTGAAAAAAGCTTATGAAAGAGAGCATATTTCTCTATAAGTCTTTATTCTCTATAACATCTTTTTTTGCACGTTTATTAGAATTTCGATATGATCAACGGATACGTGGATCCAGTACAATTCTTTCACAACTGTCAAACACACGTGCATCGATATAAACGTTATTCTTTATATAAAGAGAAAAGTATTTGGTATTTGTGACTATAATTGCATGATTAAAAAATTATAATTAGGAGGTTTCATGGTTTGATGGTTATTATTGCTACAATATTAGTAACAATAACTTTATATGTATAGTAACTTTAAATGTATACTCTTGCAAATATGAAAAAATTGTATTATAAACTATGATAATCTGAACCATTAATATAGTAAAATGTTAAGATATATAGTAAATAAAAATAACCATTTTTTATGTAATAAAGGCAATCATCATTATAGTGAATATAACTATTTTCTTAACATTCCTTAATTATTTACATAGTGAGAATAACTAAGAAGTATGGTAAGGAGAAACTTAATACATATTACAGTTATAACGATCATATTTCAATGTCGAAGCAGAGTTATAATGTGCATAGTTAAAACAATTATAAATTTACAGTTGACCCAAAAAAAAACTATAAATTATAATTAAATTATAGTACTTACTTTAATTATAGTACTTGCAACCATTTTTTTTTCTCAGTGTATATAATGAGTACAAAGATAGAACATTACTTGTGTCGACTGGTGTCACCAAATGGAAAGTATCCTTCCTCTATCGTGTTCCTTCTTAAACTTAATCATACCCGGCAATAGTTAAGTTTTACCTGGATCTGAGCTATGTAGCTTTAACGACCCTCCTTGCGAAATCAAACAGAAAAATATTCGATGATTCTAGAGGGAGGTAATATTGGCCCGTCACATCGGTAAATCTATTACGTGATACATCTACCACCGCACGGAAATAACTTAGTGAACTGGGGCATCAGATAAGCGCAAGAGATCGTCAGGGAGTTTAGACGCGGTGCAAGGAAACGTTGATACCCGTTATCGTTGCCCTCTTCGTTATTTTATATCGGGTCGACTATGGTAAACCGTATACTTTCACGCATGATGCATAAGACTCGATCGCTTTATCGAAGCCCCTTGGCGGCGGAATGTTTTCTTCCTTTTGAATGAACAGACTGCGGCACTTTCGATGAAGACCGTATCGTAGGGATGATACTTTCTGGCAAGTACGTGATGATGCGTGACATAAATTACGCATACTTTATGCATGCGTGTCATACAGCTTTGCGTTTTATCAGCGAAAGTTCTGCCACTTCGCCGAGAAGAAAAATTAGTTTCGCAAGAGTCGCGAGTAACTTATTCTACATTAACATCATCCGCGTAGCAATACTTGTCGCAACACATCATTAAAAATTCAATAAAAAATGCTCGTAAGAAAATGTAATGAGTGCCCGGCGGATACCTCGGTTTTGCCGGTAGTTATTTTATTTACCTTTGATTTATTCATGCGCAAGCGCGAGAGAAAGAGAGACAGAAAAAAACGAGAGAGCAGCTAACAGTCATTCCTGAATCCCATGACATAAAACGCATTGCTGGGTGGATATAGAAGGGAGCTATGGAATTTCCCAGCGCGTTTCGTTGCATTCCGTTGTGACCGAGATCTTGTGGCGCGCATAAACGTCGTCGGGGGGGGTGCGTGCGTAAAACATGTGTTCGGTAACGACGTTAGCGAAATTATCATTGGTTTTCGCGGTTGCGCCCATCCGGTGTCAATTTCACGTGGCGCTAATTGTCGACAGTCGGCAGACACGCAGGCCGTTTTCCCTCGTAGTTTACCCCGGCGCGGCGAATCAATGAGACAAATTTTGAGGGTAAATAACAGCGCTTGCCGCGGTGCGCGTTGTATTAAATCAAAATACATTATTCAAAGCGTATTATTCGCGCTATAACTGCGAACGTGATAAAACGCGAATTCGCTTGCTGATAAAACAAGCACCCGGGTGGATCCGCGGTGGATCGTTAGTCGCACGAAACTGCTCCATGGAAAATCGTTTCGTGCGTAATGTTTTCCTTTTACTTACTATTTATTCGGCGTAACTATTCGGTCAGCATTGTTAATAACGTTGTCGTTAGCACACCATCATCCGACATATGCGAAATTATTACAACTGTAATGATCGCTATCGGTTATCGCCAGCGTATAATGTATTTCGCAGAATTTACGTAAATGTTTCGTGTCATTAGAAAGTGGAATTAGCATGTCAGCGTGGAGTTCTCGAACTCTAACGGCAAAATACGATTTAACTTTTGAAAAGGAGGATATTAAAGCTTTTACATGACAATGGCTGGTGTTTGCTGCGCTCTATGTAACGAGATTGTAATGTTTCAGTAGCAACATACGTCGCTACTTCGTTTTGCTAGGTTTTTTTTTATGTCGGATCATTACATTTTTATACGCATATTAAATGTAATGATTCGCCGACATAAAAAGCAGCCAAGGTATAAAAATTATATTATTTGAGTGTAAAAAGCTTGGAAAAAGATTTCTTTTATTTCCGGTTCTAATATGAAAGTTAAATCTGTAAAACAATTCCTATTCAACACACATCATTCCAGTAAAATTGCAACGTTTCAGCGATATGCAGTAATATTTCAGCAATATTCTTATAAGTTTCTGTGCTGTATGTATGCTAGTAAATTGTACTCTCCAAATTTTTAGCGTGAAATCTCACTCTAAAAAAGAAGTGAAAATCTGCCACTCTTTATTCAAAAGTGCAAATTTTTCAACTCTTTTGGCATGAGATTTCACGCCAAAAATTTAGAGAATTAATCGCCATACGTTTTTTCCGATAAAATTTCGTGAAATTTTGATCATCAACATATTATTTTAATTATCCAGCTTCCTAATATTTAGCGGAGATCGGGGATAATTTATATATATAATGTTACATACCTATGTATATATATATATATATATATATATATATGTGTGTGTATTTTTTAAATTTCATTTAACTAAATGTAATATTTTGAAATCTGGATATGTAATAAGTGACTCAGTAATTGTAACATCCAACCCCGCATATAGGGTTAATTGTTACAAGGTGCACGATCTTATATATTTTATTAATACTAGAAAGAGTTAATCATATTATTAAATTATAAAAATAATTTTTGTGTACCATAAGCATGTGGCTATTGCAAAATGACTTTACGGTTTATGTTTTATTTATTAGTTACGTGCAAAAAAATTCCTAAAATAAAACTGTATCAACTATTCCCAATCTTCCCTACTTTCTAAATTTCTCGAAATGAAATTTCACTCCAAAAGAGTTAAAATACTACCACTATTGGAAAAGAGTAAAAAGTTTGCACTCTTGAATAAGAATTGGCAGATTTTTGAGGAATAAGATTCACTCCAAAAAGGCGTAAGATTTCTTTCCTTTGGAATGAATTTTATTCCAAAAAGAAACCGATTGAGATCAAGACACATGTTTTAATAAACTTTCTGTATGTTTTTTAATAATATAGCCTCAAAAGCTTCCAGGGCTCGTAGCTCTATTCTCATTATTTTAATTTTTACCACTCTTATTCAAGAGTGCAAATTTTTCACTTTTTTTCAATTGTGGCAGTATTTTAACTCTTTTAAGTCTTTCCGAAGTGAGATTTTATTCCAAGAAGAGGGAGAGAGAGAAAGAGTAAATGTCAGCTACACTGAGAAAAATATTCTAAATAAATATTTATTAAATATAAAAATATATTTATTTGGTACAAAAACATTATAATTTGATTTAACAATTACTTCTTTTTATCAAGTACTTAAATATTTATTTATTATAAGTAAATGTTTAGTTGGGAGTATTCAAATATTTATTTAAATTTAGGCTATTTTTTTCTTATTGTCAGCGTAGACAGGATAATTAAAAAATAAGTCAATAATCAAAATTTCACGGCGATCATTATAAGAAACGTAAGCGGCGATGTTTCTCGCGTTACAAGCGGCACTTCGGGAAGTCTATTCCGCACACCACGTCGAGTATTCACGGAAGATCTCCCGGGACAATTTTGTCGGACGATAAAATCTGCAGCGCCGTAAAAGCTTATTCCCGTTCATCGCAGGGTGCGAAAATACCTCGCGAACTTCTCCGTGGATTCGTCTTAAGGACGACCCTCCGACAATTCCTTGTCAGTGCGCCACGCCGTGCACTCTTGAAATGCGGAAAAGGGCGCATATGCTCAAAGGGATGGCGGAAAAGGGAGACTTAAAGAAAGATCGCGGAAGATGGGGAGGCAAGACGAGCGCAGGGATCGAGTAGCGATATTGCTGCAGCGAAATTTTCGACGTTTGGCACGTAACTGCGTGCTTTACGGAAAAAGCTTTCTACTTTACTAGCTGCTCGTACGCCGGGTCTCGCACTGCTTTATTGCACATTCCGGCACTTTCCTCGTAGGTTCAGCATGCCTCTGCAATCCCTCGCGGGGGTGGTTTGCGCGCCTACGCCCTACGGACGGCCTGGCCGTGCGGACAAGGAAGCGTGGATGGGGAAGGTACGCGCGCGTTCACCATTCGCGGCACTTATCCAACTTTTCAAGGATACCGAACATTCGGTAATTGCGAAAGTTTTACGCCTTAAATTCCGGTTCAACTTTACCTCTCCCGCCTACTCACGTCGTCGTCTTAAATTCCCATGGTTTGAGATTCGGCTCGTAAGATGGATTCCTGCCGGAGCACTGCTGGATTACGGGAATCCTGAAGGACGGATTACAAGAATCTTGACAGTCGGTGTTATTGTTACGCTACGCTGTCACAGCTACCTTCCGCCTACGTTTCTTCGCGTTGCATTGGCCGGGCAGTCGTATTTCTTTGATCTGCCGTTACTTTTACTTTATACCATCGTCGTCGTTATTTCTTCGCGTCGTTGGAAATTTTTCGGCCTTGACGACATCGTTTTATGACGACTTTGCTATTTAAGTCGCTCGAGAAATTCGCCTCGTCAATTTCTACTCTCGAATGATCATTTTTGCTCTTTTTTTTTTATAACTTACTATTTACCCAAGAGATAAAATCACATTGCTGATGTCATAAAACGATGAATTTTTAAATGGTAGAGTTGTTGCGAATTTTTATATCAAAGTCTTATAATTCGTAAGATTTAATGTGTAAAGTATATAAAGACTATCTTATAGTTTTATTTTTCATCACATTAAACGAATAACTTCTAAGTTTGCTCATATTCATTAAAACGTTGCGAACGTCATGAATACGAAATGATAATAAAGGTATTTCTTGAATATTTAATTCCATCGTCATCATCCCTCGAATATTTTTCCTCTTTGCAATATTACAGTCCTAGTTCTAATCCATTAAGTTTTTTATGAGATAGGTTTTTTGTGGATCGAACATTTCGGTCGTTTTCCCTTTCTGTTAATTTCGTTGACGTTTTAAGACAGGCAAGAAGTCGTGGATTACTGAGTTATGGAAGTATTCTCCGAGGCTTTAGAAGGTCGACAGCCACGTTATGGCAGTAATGATGAAGTGAATTGGACATTTTACCCGAAATCCGTCGTAGAAATGTTTCGTTCATATTCCCTCGAGTTTCGTCTCGCTTGGGAAACGGGCATCAAAAGTTGGGGAAACAAAGACCATCGATTGACCACTTCTAAGATATGTCCTTAATGAAATTTGATGGCTACGTCGACGAATCGCACATCACCTGACATCGAGAGTCTTATTAACGGGAGAATAAAGAAAAAAAAACACACCACACACTAAAGAAAAAGATCTATAACCAAAGATAGATTTACAAGATACTTTGATCATCATCGCGGCAAACTTTCGTGTCGTAATTTTTTTGCTGAATTTGGGAGCAATATTTTTTTTTTGTTTTTGACAGTTACACATCTCATAAAAGTCTCCATTTAATATTTCGTTGCTCGGCTACGCCCCCACTGAGGATAAATTATTGGCTTCAGACTCCAAGAAGTTGCTTTTAGAGGGAATCCAGTAAGAAAGAATAAAAGGGGTGCGAGTACTGAAGTTATAAATACGAAGTCGTGGAAAATTGGAAAAGTTTCGACTTAAGAGTGCGGTGCATCGACGGTTTTCTGCGCGACTATCGTTGATATGTCGCCGACCAATCGTTAAAGGCGATAACCGGACGGCGTTATCGAGAGAAGAAAAATTTCCATCGGTTATCGCAGTGTCCCAGCTCCCATTACTTCCAAACGGCTGCAAAAGCCGTACATTTATTCGGCCGGCCACTAATATATTCGTGTGACTTAAGTTGCCTAATTTTGGTACATATTTTATAGATTTCTATGAGTTATATGAAATTCATATATTTATGTGAATTTCTCGCTATTTATTATATTCAAAGCACAATGCAAAAAAGTTCAAGTTGTATTATTTGTATTGAAGACAGCATATTGTATTTGTAGAGATAAAATTTCAAATATTTTGCCTCAGATTGCTATTGCTATTAATTAAAGAGTATTGCTATGTTTGTATGTAAATTTTATGTACGAAGAAACAAACCATTCTTAATTAATGTAAAGAAGAGATTGTATAATAACAATAATATATTTATAATCTAAACTTTATTAACTTTATAAACACACGTAACCTAATTATTAATTTAAAAGAAAAGAAAGAATACTATAGGATCGTCAACAGGTCGCCAGTAGTTACAACGAAACCAACGCTTAGCCAACGACTATATCAATTGACGGCAAAGGTTCTGTCAATCAGATTCTCTCAGCCAGTACTGAGCCAGTCACATTTAAATGACTTGATAAAATAATTGGACCAATACCATCTGCCAGTACTGAGTCGATTGCTCAAATTATCATTCAGTACTTAGTCAATATTGGGCCAGTACTAAGCCGATTGTAAAACTCTATATGGCAAAACAATATTAAATTCATATTGAAATTATATATAGAGTATATAGCTCAATCGTGTGTGTATGTTTCTTCATAATACTTAAATAAAATATATAACACAAAATAATGATACAAAATTGCTAAATAAAAATCACGCTCTCTATTATAACAGTGAGACTACTGGGGGGACTACTCTAAATTAATATACGCATATAAACGAACATAATTTTTAAAAAACTTGTTTCCGCTTGTTTTAACTTTTAGCGTAGAAGATTGGATCTCGTAATGAGCATTGAAGGTATAGCACTCTCAATGACCTAGTTCACTTGTAATGTCAAATTTATCGATAGCATTTCTAATTTGAGGAAATTGCGTTCTCTCAAAAATATGTAAAGACGAACGGGTTACATAAATCGCGATTGTACGTAATCGATGAAAACGATCTGGCGCGAGGAGATAGGCAGGAATCGCATGTGCATCGAATTGAACATTGTTCTATGTACATCAACCGTTCTCATTTTGTCGTTTGATTTATCGTCGCGTTACTTTAAGCGACGCTTTAAAATATTACATGTCGATCCCGTATTTTTGTGCAGCCCATTTGTATCTGCCCGCTCTCCCGTGTAAATAATGTAAAACGAGCAAAATGTTTCGATCGGACGAAAATATGGCGGACGAAACGCATCTCGTAAACCGTTTTTGCAAGCCGTGCCCAGCTCCATTCTGCTCGATCCTTTATGAAATGTTGATGCCGATCGTCGTAAAATCCCAGGATTGAAAACTGACGGTTTCTATTGTTAGGTAGTAATGCTCGCCTTTATGCACAAGTAGCACTTACTCTCGTTCCGACATGATGATCCTCCCTTTGCGGATCATTAAAATATACTCGCGAACAGATTTCATTAATTCTCGATAAATTGATAATCGAATCCGCTTTGGCCGTCGGCCGCCATGCTCGCTGACGTCCAATTCGTTACGGACTCATTAACGTACGAGCTTTCCTGACTCCCGTAATTGATTTACGACTGCGTCCGAATTCCACACTCCGCATTCCGTCCGAGTTATTATCAGCGCAGCTCGTAACGGCCATTATATACCCCGGCCCTCGCGCATCCGAAATTTCAGAACAAACTTAGTCGAAGATAATTCGACAAGTTTGCTGTGAGGCTAACTTTAATCCGGTTGGTCCAGTCTAACTCTTGTCCTCGTCCACAAAGAGGAAGTCGCTCTCGCATAATCCACTCTACCTCTTACTCCGAACGTATCGTATATCCCGTGACGGCTCTTCGCCAAATCTTCTCGCGTCACTAAGCCACTGATTGGAGATTGCGGTGTCGCCTACAACTCTCGAAGCAAAAGCCAATCGCAAGGAAATCGTGAATTTATTACACCGAATTCGGCGTATCCTTGTTTGGTCAGCTCTCGAGAAGCTGAAATCACTTGCATCGGAAGCGCCGTTTGCACGCGCGTAAGCCATCTCGTAAGCTCCGCTGAGAGATCGGAAGCCGTCCGAACGCGATCGGTCCTTCACGTCCGATCCGTTTACCGATGCGATTATATTGATCGACCGTGTGCCGGGCCGTTACCGTCGCGTCGTGTTCGGGTAGACGGATCAGATTCCACAAAAAATTCCACGCAGATCTGCTCTCGCTTCGGAACGAAAATGTGATCTCGCGAGATACTTATAGCGAGATGGCATTATTCCGACACGAAAAGTAGAACGCGCTTTTTCGAATTCGGAGCTAATCCTGCGTAACTCCTTTTCAGTGTGACTCCCCTCGGAATCAAGCCTTGCACGCGCGCGTGCGCGAAATAAGCTCGTAATTAAAATCGTACTCGGTCGTTCGCGTGTGTTTCTTCACCGAGTCGGACACGAACACGTTCTGCAAGAATTTCAGCTGATGCGGAGATATCTCTTCTCGTTACATCTTCCTTGGCCATCTTCCCAAATCCTCTTATCCGCCTTTCGTCTGTAAGTCGCGTCGCAGCGCAGATTGTTCCTTAGTGAATTACCGATTTGAGGCTACGAACAACATTTTGATTATTAAATCTATAATACTCTCATTTCGCACATGTATACTAGAAAAAAATTAAACAAATCTAGGGTATATTATTAAATTCATTAGAAAAAATGAATATGCTAATTTACGATTTTTGCACACATATTGTATCTATTTTTATTGCGAATGAAGCAATTTGGAGAAAAATTTTCATTACGAGCCAAAATACGTGATAGAGCCAGAAGTTTCCGCGGTATTCTGCGAAAGCATGCAATTAGTAAGCTCGTAGCGCGATAACTTGAAATGTTAGGTAATATTTCCATGTATTGTGTAAGAGCTTTCTCCCTCTCTCTCTCTCTCTCTCTTGTCACTCGGGCAGCATCCAAGGGGCAAGACTCGAGGGGTAAGGCAAAGCCCGAAACTCTACGCTCGAAATCATTCCAAGTTTCCCGTGTAGCATGAAGGGTGTCGGGTGGCGAGGCAAGATCCCGATTACGTTCTACCTTGCTCGGTCGACGAGATTCCTCCGACATTTGTAGCCTCGGGAACGTCTACGCCCTTCTCTCGTAAGCTCGCGGTTCCGCCTATGTAAAGACGAGGAAGAGAAAGAGCGCGAGAGACCGTAAAGAGATGTGTTTTCCCGAGGCATGCGGGCATGGGTAAAATTCATTCGGATTTCGACCGCTCGTTTCGCCAAGAATTCTCGTCAATACGTTCTGGGAACGCGAATTGTTCGAACCAGAAATTGTAAATGCGGCTCTTCCTCACGGAATAGCGACCGAACACCGGTCACCGATATACGAAACACGTCGAGTTTTGTGGCGAATTTGACAGTTTGTCGCATATATGCGCACGTGCTCGCACCTAAGCTTGCACGATACTACTGCACCCTACTCTCGAGATACACAGTTCTCTGTATGGTTCTCCGTGTATTCTACTAACCGTTGCTCGAGTGCATTAATTAAATACATTCCTCCCCGGCGGCGTTTCGTGCACGCCATCCTCCGACCCGACCGACCGACCGACCGACCGACCGACCGACCGACCGAATGTCCACCACCTTTGATTGTCCGCGGAGTTCCTATTGTGGTGGCCGAAACTGTCTCTCTGTCTCTCTGTCGCGCGAAATCTCGTGGGTGTCCGTCCGCGTGGCGAGAATTGTTTTGATGAAGCTGCGCCGTCCGAGTTCATTAGCGGCGTTAACAGGTTTCGTACCTCCCGCGATCCTGTTGGGACGTTGCTTCTGTTGCAAGTGACCAGCCGTCAATTTTCGTTAATGTATCAACGCCGCGGTTGCGGACGACACTATTTGCAATCGCAATGGAATCGCCCGTATGCGAGTTCAACGCGAATTACCATTCGCACGCTCCTTCGTGTCTCGTGTTCGCGTGTCTCGCATTTACGTATGAATTATAGGCATTATTTCTCGCGTCGGTCCACGTTTAAGATTTCCCGCCGATCGATACGGCGAATGTATAGCGCGAGGTATCCGCGCGACCAACATGTGATTTCTCGCAACAACATTGCGCTTTCGAGCTCAAGATGTTATCTCGCGCCAGCAGACTCGAAATATTTCACAAGATGAAGATAACTAAAGCGATTTCACGATTCGACAATAAAATAGGCAAATAGCGAGACGTATATACACGTCTATAATGAATTAACAAGACTCTAGAAGCAAAATTGTAAATAAGAAACCGGCAGAAACAATCAGATTGTGTATCAACTATTTTCGTTGAGACTATATTGCACGTGCGAGAATACGAAGCGTTCGATCGTCGCTCGCTATTGGTTGATTTTTATATCACCGGCGCGGCGGAAAGAAAAAGAGGGAAGGCAGACAATTGCTCGATACGCCATTGCGTTTTAATAAATGAAAACGCACGAGATAGGAGAGCAAAGCGAATGCGGACCGAGAGGAACCGTCTTTATCTTTATTTCAGGTGAAGTCGGTTCGTGTGCTTTTTCCCTCCTTGCCCTCGGCAAGTTAGTCCACGAAGAGAGAATCGCGCACGTATTGCGGCTGCCTTACTTACAGGACACCGACACCTTTTCAGGGTCGTTGGCAGACCTTGCTCTCCTGGGGCGTCGGTGGCGTCGCGACGTCGTCGGTTAGGTGCATTATTAAATACGGTCAGACGATGGCAAGCGTTAACCGGGTGTAACGAAGTAGGCAGCGCGTGTGAGACATAGACAGCGAGCGAGGGCGAAGTCGCTGAATATTCAGGCGCAACGAGCGTCTACGAACACTATATTTCAGTGCCGTCTACAGACGTTTGTTCCGCGACTATAAGTTTCCAGTTATAAACTTCCTTGACAGAGCATAAAACCAATTTATACTTCAACGGGAAGTCCACAAAGAAATAGCTTAGGCTCGCTGCAGCGAAATCACGCCGCTGCTGGAGCTGTCAGATCGATTCTTTACACATCCTTCGAGCTTGCATGATAAGTATTAAGTAATCTGTAAAGATCAACTAATGAGAATGTTATATTCTAGGGAGAAATGAGTAGCTTAAAACTGTAACTGTAAATGAGTAGCGAATATACGTTGTTAGATATCAAGAGAACAGTGGTAAATAAGTGTGTCTCGATAAAAAGATCGATTTTCTCAAACGACAATAACGATTTTAAATTGATTTATTTTGTGATCTTTTTAACTAAAAAAAAAAAAGTATTTAAATCGATCTCTTTGTACAAGAATTGCTTCATTTTTTTTTTACAAAGAGGACTATTTTGAAACGGTCTTTTTGTAAAAATCGATTTTTAGCGAATCAATCTGGAAGTTGCGCATCCCTAGTGGCAACCCAGTTTTTTGAGTTAAATAATAGTAATTCAATCTGTTGAATTAAAAGTAATATTTTGTTATTTTTAACTTCCATACATATCAAAATATAAATCCATTTATTTCTGTGATTAATTTCAAAGTAAACAATATTCATATTAATGTTTGTATTTATAGTAAATGTGACACTAAATTTGAGATAAAGTTATATTTTCTAATTGTTAACTCCATTATTTTAATTAAATTGACGACATATTGAATAGGAAACATATTGAATAGTGGTGACCTTTAAAAATGATGAAAAATAACTCAAATTAACAGTGTAGCATTTGTGGGGAACAAGATTATCACAAACATTCGAAGCCGAGGAGAATAAAGATTGTAAGTGCGAATAAAGTAATTATCGTGAATCGTCATTGTCCTCTTTTGCGGCAATAAAAATTCGTTAAAAGTCGCATGGGACTGGTCCTCCACATTCCTCCAACGCTTCGAATGCGAAGAACTATTAACGTGACACGTAAGTGGCATTTTTCGTTCTATAGGGCCGTAATTAAAAATTCTTGTGTAGTTTGAAAGTAGATTCATACGGAAGTTTAACGCGCTGGCGGGCCAAAGTTCCGCGCTCGCCTGCGAATCGTGGCACTGACGGCTACTCGGCGCCATCGAACTAAATGATCATTAATTGCGAATCCCGGGTACATTATGCGAATTACTTGAGCGACAGCTATGTCGCTAATATTAAGTTCCTTGGTAGAAGAATGCCGGTATCTCGCTCAATTATAACTTTCTGTGAAACTTGCTTATTAGTGACATGAAAAATTCAGATCTATCTTTGCCATTTTATGTTGATATACCTATTATAGTTGATAGTCTCAAGATAATTTAACTCCGTCAGAATCTTACTAAGACAAAATAGAAATGGACAAAATAGAAATGGAAACTAATAAAGTAAGGTTTAATGTGTCTCCGTATTAATCTTATAAAATTTTTATCTTTTCCTGCGCGTATTGTTATCATTTCAAAAATATGAAAACTAATTTCATACTTTTTTAATATAAACTTCTCTATAAATGAAAACTATACTTATTCACTTACAAGTTTATATGTAAGTATTCTCGCTGTACGCTAATAATAATAATAATAATAATAATAATAATGATGATAATAATAATAATAATAATAATAATAACAATAACAACAACAACAACAACAATAACAACACAACAATAATAATAACAGTAATGATAATTTTTAAGCGTATGCATAAATTATTATATACAAAATGTTTAATAATTTGTGTTTACATTTTGTTTTACTTGTGATAATGATTTCAAACAATAATTAAAATTACATGATAATGTCTTGATACGATTTAATTTCAATTTGATACATATTCGTAGTTGTGATGGCAATAGCCAAATTCAATCATACAATACAGCATCACTTCTCCGAGCTCGTTACCGTATCATCATCGTCAGTAACGAGCTCATATCGTCATTACGTTCACTGATTCGCGAGCCGTGATCCGTTGTATTGTTAGATGCGAGATATCCCTGAGAGGGAAATACAGGCAATAAATAATTGCTCAGTCCTGTCTTTGTTATCCGGTTCGTAAGATTCGATACAAACGCTCTTAACTGCATTACGAGTAACGTAGAAATCTCGTTAACGATTTCAATTTAATTAAAATGAGCTATAAGTACTAGAAGTACAAATGTAAAATGGAACAATTAGAATCGTCGAATAATATGATATTTCTCTAATAAAATTAGCAATTATTGTTACATTTTATTATATATAAATGATAATTATTAAGTAAAATATTCATATATTTTAATGCCGTTTATAAGAGTTATCTAGCGTTAAAATATCATTACATTGTCACGCTTGTGCCCAACTTTAATAATTGAAACTTATTTGAGTTTAACATATGTCTTTCAGGGCGCTTACCTGTTTTGGCAGGTAAACTATGGGTAAACAACATGACGTCAGTGGAATCCAAGGTTGAGCAGGTGCTGGCAAATGGGAAAGAAGAAGAAAGGAAAGGCGCGCGAGGTTGCAGGCAGGAGGGAAACCCCCGGGGGTGGCTCGTGCGCGGGCGCGGTTTGCGGGTCAGAGTGCGTCGGGTATATAACCGGGCGGATGCCGTCATCCCTTAGTCTCGCGCTTTTCGTCGTCGCGGCAACTCGTTCGACGCCGACGCCGACGTCGACGCCGATGTCGTTACCGTGATCTGTGACCATTCCGATGTGCGGTGCATACCGATTTACACCTCGTGCCAATTGGCAAGGTGTCCGATATCAGATTATAGGCTTTCGAGAAGTATGTACGTTTATCTTGCCCGAATAAGCAAAGAAACGCGGTAGCTACCACCTCCTATGATATCACCGATCAGTGGAGGAAATTATATTTTTACCCTTGCCATCGCGTTCGAGCATCTTTAATGCGAATTGTATGCTACCGCGCGTTTTTAAAAGTCAGCAAAGTATTGAAAAAAGCAATCGAAAAAAAAAATAACCGGTACTGAATGAAGTATTGAATTTTTCAAGTACAATATTTCGGTAGATTCAAATGAAGGATCGGAGCTGTTAAAAATACCCGTAATTAAAAATCGTCCATAATTTTTTACCTTGCGAAATTTTTCGTTTCTTTGTCCGAAGTCACTCGATCGATTAGACGTGAACGGACAAGGCGAACATTGAAGAACATTTACTAGCTACTGCTCAAACGTCGAGTATGCCCGACTTTTGTCTCGAGTGAAGGCAAGCAGTGGGAACCGTTCTAGTGAGATCGTCGAGGCGTCAGAAGTTCGTCCCTAGTTCTCGCATGCCCGATGGAATCGGAGAAAAAAATCGTCGTGACACTTGTTCAACGATTGAATTCGACGACGCAGGAAGTGAAGCCGAAGGAGGACAGGGAACAAGAAGAAGCGACCAAGTGGCAGTGGCGCCAAGGGAAGGAGATAAGAGAGTGGTAGCGAGGAAAGCAGGAGGTCGACGGGAGGTGAAGGTGCTGTCGCGGAGAATTTCAAGCCGTGCCCTCGGCGAGATACGAGCCGTTTGTATAGATCTATATGCACAGTAAAATTGTGGCGACGGAGGAGCTCTGGCTACGAGTATCTGGGTCACACAGCCGTCTTCTCGTTGCACCCTGTTCTCCATAATTCTACAAAATTTTCCGGATGCAGCAAAAAAAAAATGGAGACTTATCACTGACCGTACGAGTTCTCGCTCTTGAAACGCATGAGAACCATATTGACGTGGGACAATCAAAATAAATTATTATCTTTCATCAAAGCAATTATATTAATTGTGTTTGCCGTGACGTTACGCAAACATTTATGCCAACTGTTAAGGCTCACGAAATATCGAGCGCCGGAAGAAATGGCCAACGCTATGTTCCGTGTCAACGTAATTGAAAATCCGTTTATAGAGTAGGTAGATAATGAACAACAAATGCGTGACCTGCTCCGAAACGAAGTCGCAATTTATATAACCGTAGTGTTAACTTGTCACTTACGTCCGAGAGCGGTAAGTGTGCTATAGACATATCGTTTTACTCTGCCGGGAGAATCCGTAATGATCAGTGATTTGCGGCTGGAAAGCGGATCGATCCAATACCCGCCGCTGGCGCGGTAACGAGCTGTTACGTTGTTACGCGGTTACGTAAAAAGGATCTACTTGGATCCCCCACGGGGGCAATTCCCGAGGAAAGTCCACGCGAGGGCTATTATCCGAGTCGTGAGCGGTTTACGCGCGGAACCTGCTACCACCCTTCATCTAGAGTCACGCTCGAGTCGAGCCGATAAATAATGAACTCCTGCAGTCATTTGTCAAGCTCACCGTGGGACAAACGAATGCTCGTAGAGGTAACGTCATCGGCCTAAATGGGAGAGATCAACGCGAGGTACCGGCTAGCACCGCGACATTTCGCGTCGCTTTGCCACCAACGTTACGCAAGAATCATGTCCCTTTGACTCGACCGGGAACCGAAAAGCCAAACGGTATATACAAGCAATCGGCCTTTATGATTTCTCCGCTTGTAAAGCTATTGATGAAACAAGCACCAAGGGTGAAATGTCGAGGTTTGCAATTGAAACGATGCTTAGTAGCGATCCTTAAACGCTGAAAGGAAGCAAGTACGCTTTCCGAACGTGAACTCTCACCTGAGCGTTCGCTTTAGAAATGCGAGAGTCAGCTGATTCCGATCGCGATCAGTGCAGTTATACTGGGCAGTGCGGTCAATCGCGCAGGAGATAACGGTGTCCGAAAAAACGGCTCGCGACTTCATGATAGTGTTCGCGCTTCGGGCTCGCGGACGTACGAACGAACGTGAGAACTTATCTCGTGCGTGGTACCGAACAACGCCAAGCGACATGAGACGACGGAACAACGGTTCCACTTGCTTCTGCCAGACATCGTCGGTCAAGAAAGGTGGCCGTAGCGGATGCAACGAGACTGAAGCGAACGAGCCACCGGGATGGTGCATCTATGCGGCGGTTGCGCTTGTCGCGGTTGGCTGTTATCTCAATGCTCTCGACTGCGACTTCGTGCACGATGATATACCGGCGGTGGTGAGAAATAGGGACGTGATCGGCGAAGCATCGTGGAGCAGTGTCCTCAACGATGATTTCTGGGGTACGCCGATGGAGAGCATCAATAGTCACAAGAGCTATCGACCTTTCACCACTTTGACGTTTCGGTGAGTCAATATTTCTCTTACGTTTATCTTCCTCTTTATTAAATTTGTCTGAGAATTAAACAGAGAATTTGACCTGGTTAGTTTTAAGTAGAAAGCTTCAAGTCAATGACTGAAAGTATCACGAATGAGAAATCGAATTGTTGTTGAATTTATTCGAAATTTTTTATTAATTGTCATTTGAACGTGTATTTTCAATATCTAGTTAGACTGCTATTTACGCACTGTTATATTTTGATTTGATCCATCTTCTCTTTCTTCCTTGCGGCTCGTTTATCAAACTGGTCCTTTAGGACAATCCGTTAAACAGAAAAGTGAATACGATTCGGTGCACGGTCGTATCCGTCCGGATGAAATAAGACGGCAAGAAATTGTCTCGAGAAACGTGTCTGGTTGCCTGACGTTCCAAACACATGGCACAACCACGTAGCTCGCAGTACCGCCATCCTAGCCGTTCTTACCGGGACATTTCGGATCTCGCGTATACGTACATATATATTGTATATGTGTGTATATATATATATGTGCATGTATGTATGTACATATGCATGTACTTTCAAGTACACGTACATGTGTAGATACATAGCTGTACATAGATATATTCCATGCAATCGGAGATGCACCTTATGGTCGTACCACTAAGGATGGATCGGCAAGAACCGTTCTCTGACCACGACGGAAGCGAGCATACATAGGTAGTGTGTGCGGTAACGTGTCGTGTAGGGCACACCAAACTTCCACCCTCTCTCTTCATCCTCCTGACCATTCCTTCTTTCCGGCCGCTCTCTGCCCGCCGATTTGATGCATGGATACCAGTTTGCCACTCCACGCGCAATACTGCATATTGGCTGGTATTGGACGATCCATCACGTCGCAAGACACCGGCACATCGCTCATCCACCCTTAACGCTCCAGATGCTGTTGCCAACTTCGACGAGATGTACGGGCGCGAAACGTGGCGCGCGGGGGCGGATCGGTCGGGAAAAGGGAGCAGTCGGGCGTAAGGGCGAAGGCATAAACGCCTTCACGTTTCGCGCGTTATCGGAAGTGGAACGCATCCATAATCCCCGGGCGCGGAGACGCCGGCGCGCCGCGAAACCGCATTCGTCTCGTCGAGAAGACGAGATTTTAACGATCTGGATCGCCACTGCGATGACGCGCGGGGGTTGCTTTTATATCGTGCGGCGGAGAGAGAGGAGGGAGGTACGATATCCTGGTATCTCTCATTGTTGCCGCCACTCGATTCCACCGAGGAGGAGAGTGGTTTATGCGCGTGCGAAAAATGCACCGCTTACGCTGACATGTGGTTGAAAGGATAAGCGAAGATTTATGTGTCAGCCGTTTAAGGCGAGAGTTGTCTACAATATTGGATGGTTGATGTATGGTTACTTTTCGTCATTTGTTTGACGCGAGGGCCGTACACGTGTATGAGAAAATTACCAATCTCTATCTTGTCTAATAATCTATTCCAGCATTTTTATTGCGTCTGCAGAGTAGACGCAAATAAAAAGAAAAAAAAGAAAGAAATTGGATTTGAGTACGCTGGATTTTCTCTGATCGTCGATAACACCGATAATTCTTTCTGTGCTGGCAATCGTGCTTTGCATCCGTCGTCGGCACACAGGTGAAAAGCTTTGGACAATTCCGCGCGTCTTTTCCGAGCACATATATGCTCTATTTTCCATCCTTCTCGCGTGACGTGTCTTTTCATCGCCTGTTCTCTTTATTGCCACGAAACTTTGACAGCGCTTACGGTAGCTGCTGCTTTGAGAATTCGAGTTCTCGAATGAAAATGCGCCGGGGCGACCTCAAAAGTCCAGAGTGCATTCGTGGCAGTTGACCCAACGCCTTCCGCATGGACTTCTCCAAAGTTTCCGAGAGATTCCCTGGGTACTTCCTCCAAGCAGTCATCGTATTCTGCCATACTAGCATATGTATACTTTTGTACGTTTTATCTCGTCTGTATCATCGTATATAGTGTATGTATACAGGGGTCAGCTACGCCCTACAGACTGATAGACGTGGGCAATCTTATACTCGACGTGTGTAGCGTATCGTTTCGTAAATCTCATCAACGATCGTTTCCCCTTGAGTTTAATTCGCGTGTTTGATCGCTTCGCCGACGTTTTTGACACGACGGGTGCTAATTGAGATGATATCAGCCGCACGGCAGCGTATCTTATCGCGAAGGGATATTTGGGAAAGCAGTTATTTGTGTTATAGTCCGCGGGATCGCGCGAATCTCGTATTTGATAGGAAAAATGGGATTTCATGCAAGTTGTATGTATTTCAACTACTTCGTTTTGGACGGAAATAATTTACGGGCGCGGTCGAGCGAGAGTCTTTGCTCTGGCGTCGAATGAATAACGCAGAGAGACGAATACTCGCCGAGCGTTTCCACGTTTGCGAGAGAGCGAGCTTCACGGTTGACGACCACGTTAGATTATTACGTCCGCAAATAGACTGCGGAATATGCTCCAGATAGAACGATAAAGGAGAAAGGCTGGATAAAATCAAGTGACGCCTTATTACCCCAACTGAGAGAGCATACAGGTGTCTAATAATACGCGCTCGTTTATCGAGATTACGTATCAAAATTGGTTGCTCTAATGCGGATCCTGATGTATTTATGAAATAGCGATTAGCGTGGGCTATATGAATAATCTAGGAGTAAATATTCGCCTTCGATCAAAACCAAGAAAATCAGGATGGTCTCTGATGTAAAATTACAGCGCGCTTTTTACCGAGTTAAAGTCCGCTCGGTACGCGCGAGAGCGATTATTGAAGCTCTGCAAACATTAAATTTACCTATCCAATTAACGCGGCACACTCGTTCACGCGATATTATGTTATTTACGTGCAGTTCAATTAAGAGAAATCTCCATGTCCTCGGTAGAATATTCGCGCTTCCCTATTACGTTCTTCTTCACCGGATTTATCAACGCATCCGGTGTACCTTGATAATGCACACATTACACATTCACTCACACGCTCCCGCTCACTCTCTGAAGCCTTTGTACCTATACAAGTACAATAACGATCGATATAATCGCGTTCACCACAAGTTGGAACTTATACTGTTTCCCCTGGAGATTCTTCTTTGTCTCGTCACTCATGGCCAGGAATACTGCGAGCATTGCGGTGAACTCGTGGCCAAAAACCGTGACGATGAATATCCACTGATTTTTTCGTGATAGCCGACGGCAACAAACCGTCATCTGAATTTAATCATCTTCGTTTGGTTTGTCTGCGTTGGAACACGATTCACAAATTCTGCTACCTCTGTTAAAAGTATCTTTTTTTATCAGATTTTTTTGTATCCTTTTATTTATTCCTAGATATTACCTAAAATGGCATCAATCGAAAGAGAGAAAGAGAGGCTATCTTGCGAATAACGTTGACTAATGGCCCGTTCAAGGAGATGCTGGAGCGACCAAATTATCGAAATATTACAGTCCTATAAAAATCTCCAAATAATTAACTGAATGGAATAAAAAATCCTTTTACAGGATTGAAGTAGACGCAAAATTGAGAGGTGGTGCAGTGGATTTTATACTAAAAAAAGTTGTAAACTTATTTATTTTTCAACTCGTAGAACTATTATCTGACGTAGATGTTTCTCAATACAAAAGTTTTATAGCTCGGAAAAATGACACTGCATCATCCGTTGGATTATCTGAGCGAACACTGAATACTGAATTCACTGAATATTAAAAGCTTAAAAAAAGCTTTACATTGATCTGCAAATTACGTGTATATGTATGTTTAGCGAAGACTCAGAATGGTAAACAAAGCAGTAATTGCGTCTAGCAGTAAGTGCTCTTGCAGAAGTACAATTACAAGAACACCAGTAGGTGGATCTTGCAAGAGATAGCGTTGCAATATGTTAAATAAGGACAGATGTATGCGTTTGAGTAAGATATAATAGAACGATAATGTGAGAAATAAATTAAAGATATCACTATTATCGACATTTTAAATTTGGAGTTAAAAAAAGTCTGTACTATCCACATCGATCAAGTTCAGCCGTCACTCCAGCATCACTTTAAGACTTCCTCATAAATGATATCTCCTATTGACTCATTCATACGCTTGTTAGCATTTTACTGGCATTAAATCACGATCAGCGACTAAGTTAGGCGTTAGGCGTTAGCTGGTGATTTATGAGTCGGTCGACAGTGGCAATGGGCCACGTTTTGCGGCCGTCTCCTGTGAGGGAATAATTATTATTAAATTACTTGACCAGGACGCAACGTGGTGGAATTTCGTTCCGCGGCACTACTGACACGCATGAATGATTGCGCTGCTAGCTCTAATTTAGACGTGTGATATAACTTTGCGTTGCGCAGCACGTACGCCTCGTATTTGATTACGCCACGATCTGTCGACTATGATATTTCATTTAGTCTTGCGATTAACTCATTATCGAGATAGATATTGGAATTTCATGTTATCATTATCAATATTTGCTTTATCAATAACAATTCAACAAAGTGGCGGCATGCTTTTCGATATGTATAGAGATACATATTTTCTATCGAGACAAAAACGTGCTTTAAAATTGTAAAGTCATTGAAATAATGTGACCATTTGAATAATACATGTCGTTATCTTTATGCTAAAAGCATAAGCATGTTTTTAAATGAAATGTGTTTTGAAATGAATTATTGAATTGCATTTTATTTAAATACTGAAAATATAAATTTGTATAAAAAAGTGCATTGTCTATAAAAATTTATGGAAAATGCTTTATTCAATCTAAACTAGATAGCACTAAAGAATATTACGGTGTGAATTTATAATGTATATCCAGTTTTGTAAAAATGAGTACGATTTACAAATGGATATGTATTATAAATTCACATTGAAATAAGTACATATCGTTAAGTATAAAGATGTAGCACAGATCAAATGAGGCTTTTTGCTTAAAGGATCCCATGTTGTTTTTCGATTTTGATAAGTTTTGAACGTTATTTTCTAAAAATAAGAAACGTATTTTTTTATAACACTTTTTGAAGAATATTCGCGTTTTGTTATTATTTTTTTAAGCAAATCGTGAAACTGCATGTAAAAGATAGAAAGAATATTTTGAATAAAAGTTGAATTGTTTGAAAAATATTTTGTAATAATAATTAAAAATATGTACGTAATATAAAATTTATTTATAGGAAATAGAAATTTAAAAAATTATTTTATAATAAATTATAATTATTAAAGGACTTTTAAATTCAAAGTGTTGCACTCTCTAAAAATGCGATTGAGCTTTTGTAAAAAAATATATATTCCTTATTTTTATTTATAAAAAACAATATATTTAAAGCTCAAAATCAAAGAAACTCTTCCATGAGTTTCTTTATTAATTATGTTATTCACACATTATTATTGTAACTAATACTAATACGCCACTTACGATTGCTTATTTAAAAATTTATTATATTTGTAATAAAAATAAATAAAAGTTTTAATATGAAAGATTGACAATATGGAATATTAATACTTCTTTACACATAAACAATCCAATTTTTTCGCCAAGAAAAATTTGATTTCTTAACATATTATCGTAATATTACCATCTAATTTAATTATATTATTAACGTTTTTATCCCATTCTATATTTAATATCTGAACGACGGAAATGAATCGTGTATTATAAATATCAATGTGTGTACGGTAACTTGCGGCTTGATATACGCTTTGTATTTCAGCACAAGTTCAAGGGAGAAATATCTTATCTGAGTGCACTTCAAAAGTGGGCATTTCCACATTGAAGTATCACGAATCGCGTTTCCCTCTGGTGTTCTTCGTTTATGACGAGTAGAAGTTCTTCTCGTTTTATTTGAGTTGTTCAGGCAGGACAGTTTCATGAGCGAACTCTTCAGACCAAGTACATCCAGGCTGTACTTGCATCGTCGATGTGAGGAAGGGACATTCTAGTTTCAAACGCGACAAGAATATGCTATTTATATATCTATGAATGTTCTTTCAATCCGATCATGGCGGGAAACCCAGCACGCATTTGTCTTCTCCAAGATATACCACTTTTGTTTTATTGGATCGGCGAACTTTTGAATTGTTACAGGCTACATTACATATAAGAAAAAGATGAGATTTCGTAAATCCGGAACGAAGAAAGGAGAGATCTACCATTGCGTTTTCAACTCCACCAACGTAATAATACATTCTTATACTGTAAATCACGTTATCAAGCAATTCAGATTCATATCGCTTATTTGTTACGACATAATTTCAAAATTTGTCATTTTTTAGTTATTTGTTATTTCAACATTGCATTACAAATTTTAATGATTTAAAACACTCCAACTCATTTTTCAGAAAACTGCGTTTTTTTTTAAATTGTATTATCATTATAGCAAATGAGCGATATATGATATTTTTGTTGAATACAATATGAAATATTTACATTGTAAAAAGTTTTGCAAGTCGAAAGAGCTCGTTAAAAATCATTTCCATTTTTCATCGTTTCCGTGAAAAGGCTTTTAATATAAGGATATATTATCTATTCCGACGTCTTGACGTTCTGTATAACGCGCTCATTTGGCCGTGAAGCTCATTTCCGACGTAGTGAAGATTATAATATTTCCCTTCGATTAATCGTACAATCAAATGGACGCGCGCCATTAAATTTTCGTCATTTGATAAAGTGTGGCCTCGTGATCGAGAAACGGCGGATTAATCAGGTGCAAGGTACAGGTGGTAGAAAAGATAATTCGCTTCCGCATGGACGCGTCATTGGGTTCTCGTGGCACGTTGGCTACCCCTATATCACTGCACTTCGTGCTGCGCAGTGATTCATCTAGAGCATTTCGTGACTCGTACCAGAAGCGTGTCGTGAGCAAACGCTGTAAACTCGTCCACTCGATGCACGTATATTAAAGAACACTTTTCCCGATGCGCGCGCCTGAGTATGCAGAAGAGAGCGTGGTACTTCGTGGTTTGAACACTTTATTGCGCTATATAGACACGCATAATTTTCATTGACCTCGATAGACCCTGTGAAAACGACGAATGCCTCAACTTGAGAGAATTAATTAGTGTTCGTTGCCTTACGGTTTCCTCTCGCCGAAACTCTCATTATTAGTATTGACTTATTATACTTATGATACTAATCATGCTTCCTTTAATTAATTAACTGGGAACACAATATGATTATCGAACGAAGTTGCTTAGAAATATGGATTTGAAATATGAACTACGAATCTCTCAAGCTCTTACACTCGTATTTGTATATTGGCAACTGCTTTTTTGCAGAATAGAAATACAATACAAACGATTTTTAGAAAATCGTAAATTGTAAACTTTGCTATTAACGCTAGACTATTAGGAATTATTTAACGAATGGATACGTTAAAAAATTATTTAAAACTATATTTTGCTAGAATATTTATGTATTGTAAATTGTAATATAAAAAATATCAACTAAGTGAAAATAGTGTGGTAGCTAATTACATGACTTCGAAATAGCTCTTCCAAACTGTGCTAGCTTTAAATGTGCGTGTACACACATAGTCTGACAGAGTTATGGAACAGGGTGCTTTGCAGCCTCCTTCGCTAGATAGTTAATTACTTAATTACGTCGTCGTAATTAGTTCACAGTTCCAAAGTCGGGCGTGCCATAGTTACCTGATTGACGTATCACTATAACAATAAATCGCTTCCTTATTCATATGAAAAGACGAGGAAGAGTGTGTTGTAAAGTTTCATAAATGTCAATATTTATTTGTTTATAAATAAAACTGTTACATGTCAATTTGAATTTTTATTTAGTACATTACCTTTTTCAACTTTTTAAATTGTAAAAATTTGACTAGTAATTATTTATTATGTAAAATATATGAAAAGCTTGAAATATCGTATTTATTGATAAAAAATTATTAATAGATATGCTGCAAAAGATTTAATTTACGGTACGTATAATCAACTTTCTTATTCACAATGGGCAAGTCCAAATAGCTTTACTCCCTCGAGTCAATTCAATTTCAAGCAACACCCTGAAGCTTCAACTTCCTAAGTTTCAATGCAAAGAGTTCAATTACTTGCTTTTGTATGGCACAAGTCATCTAACAAGAGAGAGAAGGACCTAGATAAGCTTTGACATCATTTCTAAACGATTTTCTCAGAGCTTGTACACCCAAGCATGGTGCTAAAAAGAATGACGAAATTTTTAAAGTAAATTCAAACGATGCAGCAAATTGTTCAAAATTAGCAGTTTGAAAAATAATGAAAAAAAAAATCAAATTTCGATCATGAATATCCGAAATACGTCATATTTTCAATAAGTAGAAAATAATTATACTTGTTTGTTCATGTATTTTTTTTTTAATCAGTGAAGTAATTAATTATTCAAGTAATGATTATTTGAAAGGTAAATTAACTTTTTTTAGTTAATGTTACATAATATTTATAATTAGAGGTCCCCTCAAAAACACGTACATACTACTACACACATCGTATTTTCATCTCTTACTCTTACATTTTGTATGCATTACTTTAAAAAGTACGATACGAAGTACGTCTGAACGTATGAAAGCAGGATTTTTTTGCATCGTATTTCATAGGAAATTCGAGCTTTTGCTTGGAAGTCTCATCATATGCAAAAGTGTCAGATCATTTCTTTATTTGCATTCTCTTTCCTTTATCTTGACGGCATAAAGTTTGCGTCTGTAATATCCATATTATAACATCGAGAATGTTAAAAGTATTGAATACAAATTTGATGTAATTAATATTTCCATGATAATATTAGATTAAGTCTCGTTAAATGTCATTAAAGCATTGTATAATTAAATTAGGTATTATATATTATTGACATTAAAACAATGAGGATTATTCTCTCTATATGAGAATTATTTCTATTAAAACTTATATATATGTCGTTATAATATATATTGACAAGGTCTTTGTTTATACAATAATTTTCACGATAATTAAATCTGGTTTTTAAACTTCAGCTTTAACAGGATACTTTATTTCCGTTCATTACGTTTTAAAAAATCGCGGTATTTTCCAGTAGCTATAAAAATACGACTCATTATAATCCCAGGTGCATATAACGATTGTATATCAGCTAACCTCTCGCATTTCTCATTTTTCACATTGAATTTTCGCAGAGAATTGCTCAACGTCAGTCGTTATCTATAACGATGTCCGCTGACGCATATAATTTACATTGCAGACAAAATTTTTTTCAACGGTAACATCATTAGATTGTATTAATATTAACATTAATCAGTCGTATTATTATTTATATAGTTATATATGAGACCGTTGTAAATATTTGTGGGAATTTACAATTCTCGACGCGACGCATATTGAATTTTTCACTTTCTCACTCCCTTGCTTACCCTCTTCTTTGATGTACTTCTACTTTTGCATACAAAATTGAAAACCGAGATAACTTTCGGTACAATGGACCAGCACTCGAAAGGACCAGTAACGCAGCGACCACGAGAAAAAGCAGACAATAGATAGGAGAATATAGTTGAACGCACAAGCAATAGTGTATGACGTGATTCGCAAGGCGAGAAAGATTTGTGGGAAAGAATCGTCGAGAATTCGTGTGAAATTTACACCCACGTCGCAGGGTCACAAAAAATGACATAATGCAACAATAATCTTTTTGTACCGCGGCTGATCTACGCAAGACACGTCGTAATAGATCGTACTCGGTCTTGTTTCCGGCAGTCCGGGTCGTTTCAGGGAAATTGGATTTAACGCGTGCCCTACGGCTAGTCCTCTCTTATCCGGTGTTTGTCTTTTTTTTTTTCTTTTCTCCCGCAAACGTGAGCGCCAGCGACGTCTCATAATATTACTTGTATGTCGTGGTAAAGCCCAGGAGAAGTGGAATGTCATTAATCTCGGGCAATCGTAAACCGAGTAACATAAAATATACGGCCTCTTGTCGTTGTAATCCTGGTCGCGCGTCAGTTCAACTTCCGCTCGGCGTTACCGTTCCTGTGAACCGTGCAATATTATTAATATCGAGCCGCTCGAGACGAGCTTCATTAAGTATTACAATATAGTAATGGCCCATCTTCTTATTACATTGCATTTTCTAGCGTTATTTCATGTCTCTTTCTCTGCCTCTCCCGTTGATTGTCATCGCGCGCGTGGCTGGATAACAGGGCTGTTATTAAACAGACAGCATCACTGGATACCGGAATCTGCTCTCTTAGGGTTGGAAATACGATGTTTATAATAGCTGGCGTAATTATGACCATGGCAAGAAAGACATCAAGGAGATTACAGGTCTGTATCGTTGTCTGAAGCTTTATTTTATGCTCCTTCTAAACTTTCGCAAATAATAATTCTTAAACGTTGAGAATAACTTCATATTGGCATGCAAGAAGGAAATAATATATTTTCCTTTGTGAAATTATGATGAATTATCGTTACATTTTGTAGATAAATGATTGAGTATCCTCTATATACGTAGTCTTCTAAATGTACAACTATAAATTAAATCATCGATTTTTGCTACTTACTGGATCCATCTGTATATAATCCGCTTGCGATATAATAGCAAACAACTCGTAAATAAATGTTAATTTCTTTCGATAAATCGGGTAAAATGTGGATGGCGATAACGAATAACTCATCCATTATTCGTTCAATCATGTGATGCAAACTCGAATTATGCGCCATAAAATCCCACGGGAATTCGACGTTTTTCATATCAGACTATGAATACTGGGATAA
This sequence comes from Acromyrmex echinatior, assembly GCF_024713525.1. Taxonomy (NCBI): domain Eukaryota; kingdom Metazoa; phylum Arthropoda; class Insecta; order Hymenoptera; family Formicidae; genus Acromyrmex; species Acromyrmex echinatior. Next base: position 5,354,146 of record NC_141870.1, read on the forward strand.
TCGTGTATTGAATGAATTATGTTCTTTGATGAATTTATCAACGCATTGCTTCGACATTTTAACGTCAATAGAAATACGGATAGTGAAGAAGAAAATTTATTCGGATAGAATCGGCGCAATAAGAAGCGCTCCGGAATAGAAGTGAGCATTCTAATAGGGTATGCTCCCCACGGAATGGCTTATTGACTGTTGATGTTTACCATCGACCACTCCGTAGGAAAAAAACAAACTTCTGTACACTTGGGGTAGAACAGAAATTGCCTCTTTTTTCATCGCAAAGAAATCATCAAAAACAAGCAACCCCTCTTGTTGTTAATTTTTCCGAATCGCAAATATCGTTTTATCCCTCGAGAAAGATATGGTTGCGGAGACGCACTATCGGAATTGAGACTCTTCCATTATAGAGAATGAAATGTAATGAATTTGCATTACGAATGTGTCTCATCAACGTGTCCATCAACAAGTGCTAGCTTTCTCATCAATGCTTTCCATTACTCCGAAATTGTGACATTTGATTTTCTCATCCATTTCTGAGATCATGTGACACTTCTACATGATTATCTACTTGTCTTGTAAATTAACAAAAAAATCTTTTTACTATGCAAGTTGAAAAAAAAAATGTTTTTCTTCCAAAGTAGGATATTCTTTCTTCCAAGCAGTTTTTCATTTAAGGCTCCTGACTAGTCGCGGCGACTATGTTGGAATTATGACATCAAAAGCGAGAAATACACGTTAATTTAAGTTGCATGCCATTTGTAAAGACAATTTAAATGAAACCAAATGATGAGATCGCTTTAAAACACTTGTAAAAATCGATGAAAATTGTCCTTTCCTCCCTTGACAGTCAGTAAATGGTCGTAAAAGGCACGTAAAGCCCATATTCGGACAGAAACACACGGTCTGACAACTGTTGAAACGAGTAAATATACGCTTTTACATATAAAATTCCAAGATAACTTTAGTTTTCATTGATAATTACGGTTTTGATAAGTACGAGACAAGTCAAATTTTCACAATTAAGCAAATAATAACGAAATGGCATGCAACATAAATTTCGTCACTTTTCCACGCTTATAAATTCAGCCATTTATTGTGGCGAGGCGCTGTAACATACACACACACACACACACACACACACACACACACACACACACACACACACACACACACACACACAAAAGCTCACTTACGGCACGCCGAAAGCACATGTACATGAGCTCGTGCTTGTGTGTGGCTGCAGTTTCGCCAGGCCACCATCTGATTCTGTGTCACTGGCTAGGTAATCAGGAGCCTAAAATTAAATATATAATATAATTTTATAATTATAAATGGAAAAATTAGATAAGAATAAATCAAACAAGAGCAGAAATTCCATTTTTGATCGAAGTGGTTCTTGATATTTAATAACGATTGTAGATTTATAAATGTATTTTTTACTTCTATAAACAAACACGCTGATTTGATTTGTCGAACTTGAAACAATCATAAACTTAAACTGAAAATAATATGACAAGTTACATGAATTGTTATTTTAATAATGATATTCATAAGTAATTTTAAAACACTGCAAAGAACTAATTTTATAAGAACCACGAGAATATTTTTCATCAATTTTTTGTGCTCTTATAATCGCTCATTTAATCATTCATTTCATCACTGTTTTATAATGTATAGCAAAAAAAGAGTTTTATACTCTTTACTTATGTAATACAATACAAGCATTATAACATAATATTAACATAATATAAAAAAATGTAAATTAATTTTTTCTGAAGTTGCGTATAAAGTGTGGTACGCATACACACACACACATACACACACACACACACACATATATATATATATATATATATATATATGTTTTCGCTTTCTTACTAACTTACAGAATAGATATGGTTAAAGTATCGGGAGGCTGCTTGGTTTTCGATGAGAATAGGGATAGAGTTGGGACAGCAATTTACGTTTAACCAACGCCGGGGCGTAATCTGTTTAAACTCCCAGAACAATGTACGAAGGGCAAAACGTTATCTACGGAGCTTAGCGAGGCTCAACACTCGCAAACAGTAAAACACGAGTGGACAGGAGGTTAGTGACGACGATGGCGTTACCGGCATCGTAGCTTACATCTCGCCTATCCGGTTATTCCGATTGTTCCGTTATCACGTGAAATTCGAGTAGGGAATTGTTTAAAGAGCACTAGTCACTAGTCTTTTAAACAGATCTAGGATTAAAGCCAAATGTCATTTTATATATATATATATATATATATATATATATACAGTTATATGAATAATTGAAACATTTATCAATAGACAAATTGATGAGAGATTTGAATATCTTATAAGGATAAGTGATTACGCAGATTGCAAATGCGAAACTAAATAATCTGGATTTTGTGGCATTGAAATACCATGGTGGTTAGAGGGTGAAATCGATGTGGTCAATTGAATTAAGTCTGATTCGATTCTGGCGTAGCTACATGCCAAGATCCATTTCCTTCGCGAGAGTCGACCGTTCGCGAATTGGACCAATACTCTACTGGTAAGAAATGGAAAAAGGTCAGGAGTGTCATCGAGCGTCCCTCTTTAGAATTCTGATTTTCTGAATTGATAGTGAAGTGATATAAGCGCGGTGAAATTCGACCTCATCCAAGTTGCGACTCGCTCGCATGAGGAAATCAGTATTTAGGTCAATTTAGATCAGGATGTTGACGCTTATCGAGGTGTTGGACCGAGATATATGTGGCAACTTATTGCAAAGCAAACTCTGTTAATCTGTGAATTAAATCTGAAATAATTAAATCTCAGATGTATATTATAAATTGTATTTTTACGAAAAGGTCTCCAAAGGTTATTCAAATTCGTAACGTGATATGCACATAACAAGAATCCAAATGTTACGTTGTCTCTATTTTACATAATTACAGTAATTGTGTAATTAACTTTAGTAAGTCCAAATCATAAGATCAAATTTCAATTTATTGTTTCCGTAGAAATCTAGAATCGATCCAATCAACTAATACCGAATATATCGCATGCATGGCCTGGCGTGCTTACTATCTCTCAACACGCCACCATATCATTGCACGTTGCAGATCTTGTTCACATATATACACACACACACACACACACATATATCAACCTACACGCACACATGGACACTGTGCCAATACCTAATCCGAACCGGTAATTGTTTTTGTACCCTCTGTGTCAGGCAATTATCGGCTGATCCAGAGAAGCACGCGTAATCAATTATCTTACACCGTTTCACAGTAGCAACCCATCAAACATGTCGTATGTGTATACGATCGTTATATACATCCTGTACAACATTTTACATTTACATAGTAAAAAGTTTTCGATAATACTAAATAGTGTAATAATTTGAAAAAAACTTTATATGATGGTACGCGCAGATGAGCATCTTTTATCATGGCGTTTCAATATTTGAAATTTGAAGTAATAATTTGAACGCGCGCGTCGCGGAAGATAAAGATGGCAAATGAATATCTTAAAATGTTTAATGCGTTTCGCGCAGCTTCCACCAAAGGTGGCGACGATGCAATATTTCGTCGCACAATAACATCGTATTTACGTAAGCAAATTCCTCGACTCTCATCGAGAGAGCTTTCGAAGAAGAATTTGCATTCATTTGGAAGTAGCTTATATACCAGTTGCTGGAAGGCCCGTTCCTTTTTCATGCAAATTCGAAGGACTCCGTCATCCCAGAGGGGATTTCGAACTCTCCGCGTTACAAAGTAGCAGTTAACTTCCCTTTCCATACCCGTGTAACTTCTCGCCGCAACTTTAGAAATGTTAAAAATATGGACATCGCCGACGCGGTCTTTCGTTACTTTTCAGGAGCTTTGTCACAACCGCCGGAGATTTAACGCGTCAACGTAGTTTACAAAGCGAAAGTATGTTCTTGCGATAGTCACGTCATTATAATTAAATTCGAGTTGTGCAGAATTTCGAGTGGAAACAGGACAATTGATGAGAACGATGTCGTTCCGCACGTGCGACGCTGCCCGAAAACACGCGTTGCGCTGATGTGTACCATTGCACCCTATTTCTGCATCGATCCTACGTTCCTTTGATCATCCTGCTGCATTCTCCTTCAATGGATCCTCCCCCTAAAATTTATGGATGCCGGGCTCACTAATCAATGCCAGTAAAAGTACGGCGGAATTGGAATGCCGTGGAGCCGAAGCGCAATCGAGTACAACGGAATTCGCGCTCTCCAGGCAGTGTACGGCTATCCGCGAATCACAATGAAACCGGCAATGACGTATGACATCGTTTCCGGGTGGTTGTAGGGGGAGGTGGAGAATGAAAAGCATGCGGCGGCGATATCTGAAACGTGTTTCGCATGTACGCGAGAATAACGATCCGGCCTCGACTCCGATCCGCGGCCGCTGCCTCGATAATTGGATGCGCGTAATTGGCCGAAATGGAGGGAAAACGGTATCCGCTAGTTATCTGTTGTTACGTTTCGACTATGACGTAACACCGATATGGCCTACGATTGTTAGATAGTTGTATCTAATGATCTAACATGCATCCTGCCGTATTCTCGAAAAAAATAGTATGAAAATACTACAGTACACGTTATGTATATTACAGATTTCCTTAGTATTTTTGTATGTGTGATATTTTTTTGTGAATGAGACCTTTAAATTTTCATTTTACCAGGTTTTTATTGCCCTTACACGTGATGATGTTCTTTTACTATTGTTAAGTAAACCAAGGTGAATCGAATCACATTTTAAACGAGTTGTTTTTGAAATAAAAAGATAATAAAATTAACGATAAATATCGACTAACTGTCTCAAATTTATATTAATTCGATTTGCTCTGTAATCCAATTCGCCTCAATCTATTCTACACGATTCGTGTCTGGATTACTTTTCATCGCTTTTATACGTATACGAAAGTTACTAAATGATTTTTACGTATAATATTCTTAGAAAGTAATTTGTAAGGTCGTGTCTTAAAAAAAAAATAGGAAAGGATAAAGACCATTATTTAGTCAGGTGCTCCTAGTATTTCAAAGAGAAGAAATGCAAAAGGTATTTAAATAACCCATTGTGATTGATCTAAAGTATTAAGTTAATGTCTTAATGACGTTTTATTAAAGACGTCATTAAGATATTATTAAGACATCATTTTTGACGTCATCTTGCTACTCGGGATATACTAGAGATTAATAGACATGAAAAAATATATTTCTTAGCTATTTAACTAGACTTTAATATTATTGATTAGCATATAACGGATCAGAGTTATAATATCTTCAGCGATACAATTAATTTATTAAGTCGCGGAAGTACACAATGGATCGACCTGAATCGATTTATATATTGTACATTCTTCGAGAAGAAACGTGCGCGATCACAATATATAAGTCGCTGCGTACTTTTTGCGACCGTGTATTTATGTATAGGAGGATTTAGACTACCGAACTTCGTAGATTATGCTAACGAGCTTCTGTTCCGATGTCCATGGCATCTTAACGAGCCCGGCCGCATTATAAGTTCCACAGGAAAGTTCGGACTTCGTTTAGAACCGAGAACCATTTTGCTCGAAACGTCACACTTACCGCTGTTCCTGTCGTCGCGCCATTAAGAGACATTATTCTGGCGTTATCGTGCCACCCACTGGCATGGGTATCGTTATATCTGCGCCTCAAAAGTTTTCCGCCGTTAAACAGGTCGATTCGGACTTGGACAAAGTAAAGATCCTTGTCGTGCCGCATAACATGCCATTCAGTCCGGTTGGAAGCTTCAAGACAGCAATATGCTCCGATCAGTGAACGTAGCCAGAAACGGAGGCGAGATTCTTATGTACCGATATTACTCGATAAAATCGGAACGAAGAGACTTCAGGTACAAACTCTATACGAGATTCTCTTGCTATCTAGATATCTCTTTAAGTTTTTCTCGCTTTTGTGAAACGTGCGATTTCCCAGTTTCCTTTATACTTAGAATCGCGACAAAGAGACTTTTACTGTTCGTCGTCGTTTACAAGCGGACAAATTATCTCAGCGAGACACTCAAGTCTTTGTACAGCATTCACTGGTTTATGATTACACATCTGGCACTTTGTTGTATCTTACACCATCCGTGTAATGAACGAAGTTACATAAGCTGCGCTATGCGGCTGGGCGTGAAAGGTTTTCCGCCTCGCCGCGAGTAAACCGGCGTTTGCTGTGCACTTTTCAAAGTAAACTTTTCGCGGCGTCAACAGCTGTCGAGAAGTCCCAGTGCGAAGTAATGAATTTCGCGAAGACAGCCTGACTTCGGCTCTTAAAGCGAGCGAGGGTCGGCAATAAATCTCACAGGGCTGCCCGGCATGCATCCAACAAATCTCGGCGGCGCGGCGCGGCAAGATTTTCCCTGCCGGCAATTCGAAAAGTGGAGTTGCGAAAAAAGCTCTCACACTCTCTTTCTCCTCGCGCGCACTCTCGAGACTCCGCACTCAATAAACCCGGATCGCACGGACGCAATTCTCTTTTCGTTTCGCTGACCACACTCCCGAAATCTACCCTTCTTTCGGATTTTCAGTGGGGACTCTGCTCTGCTAGAAAATAATTTTACAACGTTAGAGGACTGTATCGTCGATATTGCGTCGACAATGAATTCTTTCGACGCAACAATTTTGGCCTCGCATAGCTGGTGCATTTTTGAAAAGTTTTAGAAAATTCCTGCGCGCTGCATCGGTACATGCCATCTATACGCTTCGGTTATACGCCATGAATTTGATTAATAAATGAAAATTGCGCGCTTAAATGTACATGCGTACATATATCATAATCGAATTCTAACTGTTATATTAATATATTAATAATTTTTTAGTTTTAATATATCCCTTTAAAACCGATAGGGAAATGCGTATACAACTTGGATTCATCCTTTTTGATGTATACATAATGGTTGTGGTTTTAAAACAATGCTTTGAAACAGATAAACACTGCATTATTACGTAACTGCCGGTAACAAACGGTAATAATAATAAACGTTTGGCTGTCATGTTAAATGACCAACGTCAAAGAGTTGCAATTATCAGTAAAAAATATAATATCATGATGAAAGAAGTATCATATATTTACTCGAGATCCAATTTCAACAAACGTGTTTAAAATCAATTTTTCTATCTCGACATATAATATTCGGATTTAATCTATATTTTGATTTCATTTATCAGGATATCAGTAGCGTACGCTAGTATGTGTCCGTGCACGTACATGTGTGGGCGTGTTAAACACGTACTACAGCAATTTCTATTCGACTCAAGGAATGATCATTTTTTTCAACCACCAGCCGCACCAGCTGCGCGAGATCGCTATTTTTCACGGATGAAGATTTCCAGACGCCGCATCCGCGCGCTCTTATCCGGTTTTATGATGAAGAAGCCTTGGCAGAGTTCGTATCGCGTTCTCATTAGAGGACATCCCACACGTATCCAGACATGTGTTTATCGCTTCTTGTACGTCCGTGTTTATCGAGCTGTAGAGCTATTAATCCTCCAGAGCTGACGTTGAATTTATTGGATCATTTAATTATTAATCTTTTTGTCCAACAATTTCATTTTCTTTATGTTACGTCTACAAATTTGGATCATTCTTATTAAAATATATTAATCTTTAAATTATTTGAAGCGGAACCTTATTCTAAAGAGCGAAAATTAAGCGTCTTAAAAAGGAGTGGCTCAGTTATCAATTTTTAAGAGTGAGATTTTATTCTTCAGAATTTTCTAGAAACTTTAAAAAGTAATATTCATTCTTTTATATTACATTATTTTGATTCCTTCAAATTAATTAGTTCTTTTAACGCCATATTACGTTGATGCACGCTGCATTTTCCGTTTGATATTTCTTCTATAAGAAGAACATAATAATAAAACAATTTCTAATATCATATGTGGATACATAATTATAGGTACAATTATTATTAAAACGTTCCTCTTCTTCTTTATAATAATAATTTTTACAATCTTTCAACTGTTGTAAAATACATGTGAAATATACCATGAATCGCTACTCACGCGACATAGTGATCAAGTCACTAAAATCAGCATGGAATATATTAATTAATTAACATAAATTAAATGATCTTACACGACTCCAGCGTCAGTAACTGTATTACAGATTTTAGCATTAACTCCGGGAGATTAAATTTTCAATCAACATCGAAGGTTAATCCAGTTTCCCCCTTTTTTTGATACATCTCGTTATTCACGCGAATGAATCTGTCTTGAACTTTTGTTCTAACTTTATAAATATTACAGATTCGCAAGATATAGAAACCATAAAATAGACATTTTGGAGCTAATGAGTACTCGCTCGTTGAAATGGCGGGATGATTATACTATACGAGATTGAGATTGGAAAGCATAATCGCAGTGGAGACGGCTGCAAGGATAGGCGTGTGGCGTAGCAACGGGCGGTTCGTAGTCCCAAGTAAATCGACCGAATCGTAACCGCTAGGTCAGCGTCCTGACGGCGCCGTCGTCGTCCTCCTGCTGGACTCCCATACTTACCGCGCTCCTCCCGCGCTTACGACACCTCTCGTTATCTCCCTTCTCCGTAGCACCGGTGGCACCTCTAATTAACCGAGAATTACCTACATTGTGTTGCCCATGTCCGCCTCGCGACGCTGCTCCGCACAGTTTGCCTCCAACTGTCACTCGCAATGCTAATTGTCGCGATTATTAACTGTGATATTCTGCCGTTTCGTTGCTAGACGCATGCTCTGACGGTATGCGGGTTCATCATGAGATTCAAAATGTGTAGGATCTTCCCCTTTGTGTGTAAGATATAATGAAAGTTCTTTAATGAGAGAGAACCGAAGCGTGATCACGTTGCGAATAATTTTCGGATGAGAGATTCGTTGAGAGATTATTTTCGTGAATTTATCGTATCTTCTGACGTAAAATCATATACGATCTCATCTGATTGGAAACTGCACAATGGAGGTTGTATTTCATCGCAATTCATCAACGTTGCATGCTGTATTAATAAATCTATATGCGTCGAGTATTTTGTATATAAATATCGATAAGTAAATATTTCAGTTCATTCTTTATAATTAATCGCGATGTATTGATGATGCATATATACATGTTAATTTGGTACAACTAAATTTGATTGATTGCAAGTACACGTAGGAAATTAATGAAAATTACGTTATTGTGGCGATAATAAAATTTTCCTTCTCTGTATGTCTGAAATCGATATGTACTTATACACGCATACGAATAACACTGCAGATATCTCGACGTAATGTACGTAGTTGGACAATAAAGCATAACTGCATTGCGTTATAAATAACTACGGACAGTGCGCGCGGAATGAGAGGAGTAAACATCGTAGCTCTTCTTAGCGCGAAATATACCGCTTATACAGTTATAACTTGCGCATAAACGCTTCGACGGTTTTGTAATTTGTGAAGCCGAGAGTTGGGTTTAAGAGTTATGTCTGCCGTTGTGTATTTCACCAGTAAGTGCTGGGGCGCTGAAATTGCCGCGTAAAGGATTTAATCCTGTTTCGGATCGACTACATTAACGGGCGTGGCTGTCTTCGCTCTTTATCATACACTCGATTCTCTTTATTAAGGCGTGCTTTATCGCTAGAGCGCTTTATGTGCTTAAAGCGCCGTCTGCAATAAGATTTTAAGGCGTAAATCTTAAATTTTAAGTGTTAAGCCGTAAAAATATTCACCAATCGTAGTCGATTAGTTTCCTCATATTCGATTGGTCAATTTTCTACAACTTAAGACCTTACATCCTTTCTAAAAGTTTTGTGCCTTAAAATCTCATTGTATTATTTGCTTAAAGTAACGTCAATAATGAAATGTTAAAACGTAAAGCTTAAGTCTTAAGCCATAAGAAATTAACCAATCATAGTCGATTATTCTCCTTATATTCGACTGTGACTGATTAATTTCTTACGACTTAAAGTATAAGTTTCACACCTTAAAATTTCATTGTAGACCCTGTATGTGACGTGAGTGAAATAAAGCGTGCGGCTGTACTTATACCTGCGTGAAAAAATGGCAATTAATTAGCGACTATTAAAGCGTAACTCAACTCACTTTTGTCAAAACATTACATCTTCTTTTTGACAACTAGTAATCTTCTCGTGTATAACGCGAACTGAGATAGGAACGTCGTTTTCACATTGTGGTTTTAATATTTTGTCATGAGGATAACATTTTCGTTGATGTGTTAGCTTTTAATCAAAACGGGCGCAGGTGGTTCGAAGAATGTTCCGGCGGATGGAATATTATTATGCAAGCATAAGGTGTGGATACGTTGAGCGCATTAGCGGGAACTGCTTGCTGCCTCTCGTTAACTGTGCCCGTACTGCTCTTTATTAACGCACGCTTTACACCACCGGTATTTACGAAGGTTGTCCTTTCGCCTTAGTTCGAAATATTACGCAATCCCGTTGAGAAATGGCGAGATGAAAATTATTTATATCCAACAACGCCATCCCGACGTACTCGAGGAATAATGCGTTCGGGGGCGTTTTTAGGTACTTGCAGAGCGCATCGTCCTGCGAATTGATATATTACGCTGAATCGTTTTACCGCTCGGGTTTTATCTATGGTAGCGCGCCGCAAAACATTTCCTGGCATTAATACAACCCTCGAACGAAGAGTCATCTCCGACCTCGCGGTGGGCAACCAGTATATGGATTCGTATTTCTACTCGTAACGTTATGATTTCTTAAATTGTAGCGACGTACGAGTTTATGAATTTTATTAATCCTTAAAGGGACTCTGAGAGAAGATTCTGTGGAAGATTCTGTAGGAAAATATAATATTTATGTTACGATATATCTCATTTAATAATTTAATTAGCAGTTTATATTTTTCTTGCAGAAGAAAAATATGTCGAGTTGGACTTGACGTAACTTTCAAATAGCGTAGATAACTATCATTTAATTCTTCAAGCATTTGAACCTGTTATTTACAATCGCGATTATAATAAAAAAATATACAAAAAAGTCAAAAAAATGTCAAAAAAGTTTATGCAACAAAGTTTTGTGTATTTATCAAATGATTATTCAGGTAGCAAGGTAACGTCAAATAATGTCAGCAAGTAAATAATATCTGCTTGTGAGATCTTAAGTAACATATATTTTAAAAAACAAAATTCTAGAATGTTATTTATATCGTATTAAATATCAAAAAGACTCTGCATCAAAATATTTTTTATCTTGGTAAATTGAACACTCTGTTGGTTGTCTGGGAAAATTTATCTGTGGAAAGATGCACGGTTGTGTCCCCGAAACGATTTAAAGCTTACATTAAGGCCAAAGATGACATTTTTTATTATTTATTATTTATTATTTTTTGTATTTATCAAGTTATAACTAAGAACTTGTTTTCTGTAAATATATAATACGTTACTAATTATATTATTCGATAAGCACAAGAAAGCTTTGTGGCTAAATTTTTTTGTTACTCTATATTTTGAGATTTTTATAAATTCTTCTAACAAGAGAAGTTCGGCAAGTATAAAAATTCAAAAGAATCTAAAACTTTGCATTAATTTACAGTAGATGAACCTAATCAAAACTTTTTTTTCGTTGCTTATAATTTGATTTTAGAGGAACAGCACTCTCTTGAATAAAATTGGTCCATTTCTAAACGAATATCTCGGAAACAATAAAAATAAATGTTTTTAACAAAAGTTTTTCGGTTTCGAAAGCATTTTACAATAACTGCGCGATTAAAAAAAAAATGTTAAATTTTTTTATTCTTTCAATTTTACACTTGCTAAACTTTTCTTGCAAGTAATAAAAATTTTTTATTCTTTTTGAGATTAGCCAATTAGATAAAATATATGAAATATGCGAAATATTTAATTTTCTCTCATTTGCGAGAAATAGTTTAAAGTGCAAAAAATTAGTTAAGATAAGATAAATGTTTTCTGACTTCAATAAAATCTGAAATTAAGGACATTGAGATGTTTGTCGGGATCAATTTGCACGCTCAAACTGTACACACAATTCTCTGTCTCTTCTAACGAATCAACTCGCCAGTACAGGAGTTTTCCGACTCGACGTAAATCGCGCTCGTCACTCTCGGCGTGCGGGCGATACGTACGTGATTAAAGCCACCCGCGATCTCACGTGAGGGGGACCGCATTTTGGCCGTTTATCTCGACGTGTCGTTTAAAGCCGTGAAACCGGCTTAGGGCGCCGCCGCGGTGCTTTACGGTGGAAGATAAAGGGGGTGGCGCGTACGTGTTTTGCGTCGGTGCGGGACGTCGAGTAATCATGTCGCGCTGCTACTCTCGTCACTCTTCCACCGCCTGCACACCCTCCCGCTGTCGCGTTTCCCTTCATCCTGCGCATCCAATTCCCGGCATTTCCCACCCCCGTGCGCGTTCACCACCGAGAGTCTACCCTCGTTCTCTCGAACGTTCCGCGCGCGACGCGGCGCGGCGCGGCGCGGCGCGGCGCGTCGAAAGATTATGCTTTTACCTCCGACGTCGGCCCATCCTTTGGACACTGTCACAAAGGCGTAATCAACGACGTGTTACATGCGGTAATGGGCGAAAGGAAGGAGGAAGTGACCGCCACTTTCAGGCCCGTTTCACAAAACGGCGACAAAAACGATGTCAGACCATTATCCCAGAGTCCGGCACGGGCAGACTAACGGTATCGTGGACGAGAGCTTCAACCGTTACGTGAGTAGAGTGCTATCGTGATTTCTTGTCTAAGCGCGTTTTCTATCCTATTAAATGTGCTCAAACTGAAGGTTTACGCGCGACGTGCTTTTATGTTTCCTTCTCCGGGGAAAGTTTGCGTCTTGTGTATCTAGTTTAAGCACTGAGAGAAAAGATTAGAGAGAGAGAGAGATTAGCTGTTACAATTAGATGATAAAATATGGCACAGCATTTTTAATTAGTTGCTGCAACCAATCTCTTCTTTTAATGTGCACAAGTTCGTCATATACACGCCGTATATATTTGTATATATTATTTGAGGATAAATAATAATTCCTCCTGATGATGGAGAAACATAATATTTGGAGCAAGTATTGAAACCGTTATAATTTTTTCTAGTACAATTTATGATGCTTACAGCGAATAAACGTAAAAGTTATTTTTGTACGTTTAGAGAGAGCACCGCCTTCCAACCTTTTCAGACGACGAAAGATATTCAAATAGTCAGAAAAATATTCACGGAATACGATGCTTTTTTTTTGTACAGGTCGTCGAGACATCGATTGTAAAGTATTATATCGAAATTATACAGGGGGGGAGGTAAAACGCCGATTTGAAAACGTTTTGCTCACTTTACATTCCGTATAATTAATATAATCGTCAATGCTGCGCGAAGTTCGCGATTTCGCAATACGTACGAGAGAACAAGCTCGACCGTTCTAGGATCACGTATGCACGATCGCGGTACTTGCATCATGAATAATTTCATTCTCGTTTGCATGCAACGAGTGAGGTTTCATAAATTATATCAGCGCACTTTTCTCTCTTTATATGGCATGGCGTAACGCGTTCGCGTTTATATGCATCATCGTGGCAACATGTGTCTACCGAAGGTACTAAAACCCATGCCCATTAAAATGGACGTGCCAGCTAAAAGGGTTCCCCGGGAAGCTGCTGCTTTCTCCTACCTTCCATCTCCGCCTTCCGGTCCGCTAAGAGACGAATGCAGCATCCCTCCTGAAAAATGCATTCGTTCCTTCGCACACACCCTCGCGCACGTACGTCCGCATTGCGTTCTGCCGTCTTCGCGAATCCTATTCGATTCATTCGTGTGCGCGTATACTTTTCTTTGCGGAAGAGCATGCGCAATGGATATTCCTGGCTGATGTCTAGATGTCTTCAACTGTGCACGAGTAACATATGTAACGCAAAAAACGTTATCCGCGATTCTCGAAAAAAAAAACGATTAAAAATAATGTTAACTATCTGTCAAAACGTATCTCTTATCTCAGTTAAAGTTGATTATATATAACAGTTTTGTTCTAAGATATGATACACTGAAAGAAAAGATTGTCTGCTGCAGCAAATTTGATGGTAAAATATGGCGTAATACATGTATTTTTAATTGACTGCAGCAGTCAATTTTTGCGTTAGCCTACACGCAGAGAAAAGATTAGTCAGCGCAGCTAAAATAGAGCAGTTTTTAAATGTCCTTATAATAGGGACAGTTAATGTCGTTGTTGCCAAAGTTCAATTTATTAATTGCTAAAATTTATATGTTGCAGCGAAAAATATTCTCTGTCAGAGTAAAATAGCAAGCGTTCTAGAAACAATTAATTGCGAATGGAATGTTCGGTTACCCGGCTAAGATAGTGACGAATAGCTGCTTACTTACTTAGCTACTCATGTTAAGCACGCTTTTAATTTTAATTAATAAAGTTGGATGTCGACAGTAAATGTATTTTATCTTCAATAGTCAACTTTTATCAATAACAGCAAAGTTTGAACCAGTAACTCATATTTAGCTGATATTACTAAGTCCTTTTTTTGCGTGTATCATCAATGTCAATATAGAATTTCGATAAGCTAAAGCAGTCGAAAATTGGCTGCTGCAACCAAGAATTGCAACAGCTAATTAAAAATATTACGCCATATTTTATCATCTAATTTGTTGTAGCAGACAATTTTTTTTTCGGTGTAGATACAGATCTGAAAGTAATTTTTATTTTTGGACAATCAAGATAATTATATGGAATGCTTAAGCATAATGAGTAATGCTGCAAAAAATTTTGATATTCTAGCAACCCCAGCTTCATATCTAATTATTTTAATGATCTAACAGATCAGATCTATATATAGTTACATTTTAAACACGTTAGCAAAATAGTTCTTTCTTACGCAGTAAAAAACATTTTGTATTTGTGTTAGAAACGGTCAATTCAGACCCTTGTTAAAATTTCGTTTAATTGATATAATTGATATTCAACGTTTCTTAGTATTAAAATGACACAATTTATGAGTAAGGACACAACAATATAAAAATAAAACTTTTCAAAACATGAATTCTAAAATAAATGAATAAAATATGCTAATTTATAATAACATATGTTATAACCGTTAAATTTATTGAAACATTAATTTGACGTATTATAAATGTTAATTTTAATGAAGAAGTATGTTGTGTTAATTTTATACATAATATTTGTGTTACTTTTTAATAATATATTCATCTTGTATTTGATATAAAGTTTGAGTGTACCGTTAGGGGGACATGTACGAGTAAAATATGGGACATGTTAAATTTACCACAAATTTTCCAACTATGTATGTCGCAAAATGCAGATCGTACATAAATATGCATAACTATCTTTCGAAAAGCAACGGAATATTATTGAGAATATCGATCTATATAAGTAAATATCTGCATCTATATATGTACATATTGATCCTTCTCGATTAACATTATATCTAAAACTGTTGAATAAATCGATCAGTAATATGCAAAACTAGAATTAATAGCATTTAATGCAAAATTAGATTTAATCGCATTTGATATTTATGATTATAAATTGTAATGCATATTGAATAAATTATAAGCACTTATACATTACGATATACATATATTGCATATTGTTTTTATCTTTAGATATCTATTAATCTGCTGTTTTTGTAATGCAAATTATTGAACCGCTTAAACTATTACAATCTAATAAATATAATTATTAAATAGGGCAGTATGTTGTTGCAATTATTAACGAATACGGAACGGAATAGCTATATACGGTCATTATACATTTAACGATGTAAATGCGGCTCTTTGATAAAATGAGAGACTGCAAATAGGATCGCGGAATCTATATTCTGTTTATAATCGCGATATCAGCTGTTACCGCTAATATAATAAACATGTATAAAAGAATTTAATTTTCGCTCCATTTCGCGATCAGCGTTGGTGATAGCCAAATTGCGATATCCGCGCCTTGTGTCAAACGGCACACTGGCCGGTCTAATTACAGGATTAAATTTGCCGTGAATTTCCATCTCGCGAAAATTCACGCCGCGTCCGTGATTTTTGATTACGACCCGGTACCATGCGATAACGCTCGCAAAACGGGCAGGATGCGACGCTACGCAGGTGAAATCGTTCGAAAGAATTTATTTCACCTGCACGAGTGCACACTCGCGGCTGGTTCTGCATTTATCCTGGCGATCGTAACCGGAGTACGATAATCGTGCCCTATAATAACAATTGTATTGCCTCGCGTGTAATGGTATTTCAATTATTTGTTGAATTTGCAGCATCACCACCTGCACCAATTCGCTATCTCATCGACTACCCAGACATAATTCAGCGCAAATGTATTTAGAAAAAAAAAAACATACAATATATGTATATTGTCCGTGGACCAGTCCAGCAATTTTTTTCTATTCACATGCCCGTCTGTGCGCGTTTTTAACGTAACCGGGGCGTCCGGTCGTTTTATTTTATACCCGAAAATTCCACGCGCTGCACTATCGTTCGAGCGAAATACAATTATGAGATGCTTCAGTGCGTACCGATGTTTAGTCCGATATTGATTCGACGCAGCTCGTTCAATCAATTCGTAATTTTGCGAATGGCTTTCGCGTGAGTTACCCTCCATGTATATCGCAATTCTAAGAATTCTTTTGGAATCTTTATGCGGTAATGAAAAATATCTCATGTATTTGATAAATTATTTCCGAAATAGTTTCCTCAGTGGTGTGTCTAACATGTCCGATCGAAAGAAACGGCCGAGGTCAAAGCTGCTGACAGCGAAGTCGGGTAAGGTTTTTTTGCGACGACATCCGACACGAGTTTCGTGTGTTTTCATCCATGGTGTCGGTTCGTAGAATGAGAATGGAGCACCGGGTGGAGTAAGACGCGAATTGGTTTTCCCGGCTCATTTTTCACGCGAATGTCCGCTGGAAAATAGAGTGTCGCCACGTGAGCCGACCGCAGTGTCGCACACAATACTACACGTTCGCTATTTTGGCAAGTCACCCGTTTCAATCAAGCCTAGACATGAAAAGTGCTCTGCGAGTGGTCGTCGCCGGTTCTCCTGGTTACGAAAACGATGGCGGATGGCTACGGTTAACACGAGACAGGACGTTGCGCGGTTCTTTACATGAAAAAGGCGAGGAAGACGCGAATGGGAAAGCAACGCTTGGGAAAAAATCTATGATCTCGTTGAGTCGTACATCTGTCATTCTTGTCTTGAATGTCCGTTGTCAGGAGTACGAAAAAGCGAAGATTTCGGTTCTTGCTCTATCGAGAAATAGCAGTCAGTTTCGAGACAAATGGAAGCGGGAAAGTTTTAGCCCTTCCTTTGTATGCAAAGTATTTAACGGTTATAAGAAATATTTGCTTTGCCAACTTGTATGCCATATTTCTATTACATCTTCTGCGTAAATTAACGCGCAGTAAATGTGGTTACGAAGCGAATGTTGGCTCAAATATTATTCTCTCACTCACGTCGATATTGTTCCACAACAGAGTCATTCCGTATTTTAATCAAGTTGAAACAAATTTCAAAAGCTTCCTTCATGTTTACGTTGGAAATAATAATGTATTAAAAAGCCTTTATACGCGCAGCAGGTAAATGCACCAGGTAAATTTGTATTGCGAGAGAAAACAATGTTACATGAGAAATAGCATTGTCTAAAAACACTTAAATAACGTTTCGCGCAGAAACAAGCGAACCGTATTTTTGCTACGCCTTTCCTGGACACGCAGGCGCGATTTATGGTCGCAGGTCGATTCATTTCTTCCCGCGCTAGGGGGAGTCCGGAGAGTCATCTCGGCGGGTATAATTAGCCGTCTATATCGTCGCCTTGCCGGGGCGTTGATCATCTTCGGGCGGTCGACAAGGAGGATTTTTCTGAGGGATATAGCGACCGAGCGAATAATGCGACTCCGAGGAATCGTATACCTTGGCGGGAATTGTTTCCACGGTCCGTAGCGAGCCGCTCCGCCCATCGCGATTCTTGGCAAGCATTGTTGATGAGAATGAACGATGAAATGGCTCGCCGTGGTCTGGCGGTCTCTAGTCGTAGTATGGAGTCGTGCGGTTGATGAATTGGCGCTGCGCAGACCCTGTGCCCCATGTCCTCCCCTTCGCCACCCATCTCCACCTAGGTTTTCCCAATCCCACCACCGATCCCTCCTCAAAACCCTCTCCATCCTGCCCCGCTCTCGTTTCTCTCCTTCCCGCTCTCTTTCTTTTCCCACCCTTTTCAGAGACCGTCGCTATTATATCTATTCTTCTCTACCATTATAACTCTTCCGGGAATGTCCGCAGCTTCTCTCGCCGCGTCTCTCGTCGGTTCGGGCCTCACCCTGAGTTATCCCTCTTTTATAATTGTTTTCCACGATATCTCTCGATTCTTTTTACTGCAGCCGTCTTTACGCGCCCACCAACGTGGTCGAAGTTATCCTCCACATCTAATGCGACAAACGAGCATGGGTATCCGCGTGGGGATAAACCCCTCCGAGAGGGATTGAAACGGGTGTTGGTCGAGCTTAATCCTTTACAGTACTAATGCGTCAGGATGCACAAAGACGTTAAATCCGCGATGAAATCTCTCTTTAGACGATTTACACTTTACTATACGACACGGTACATATGGTTGACATACTGAAGAAGAAAACACGTTCTTTCTTACCTACTGAATGTAGATTAATAATACAAAGCATTAATGAACTGAAAATTGTTTTATTTCCTTGTCATGTCAATTTTCCAGGTTTACGTGCAACCGCTGTTGTGTAAACCGCTGAAGCGGATTAATACACTACCCGTCATTACATCTTAATCGCGTACAACCAGCGTATTTAGATGCAATCTCTCGTTTTTGTTTAGCATTGCATTTCAGGAAGCGACACTTTAATTAACTTCTGTCGATACGCGACAGCGCATGCGTTCTTGTAAATAATGGTAATGCTGATCCGAGTAATATCTGGCCGTATTCTCGTATCGTATATAATGCCAGTTCGTAGATTATTTGCCTCTTCGCCCGAGCGCTCGCTGTGTGAAACACGAGGAAATACCGCGAGAACGAATTATTTGGCGCACAAATCAACGCGATAGAAGATACCGGTAACGAAACCCATTACCCAAGTGCATTATTCGTTTCTCGCTGGAAATAACTGTTCTCTAATTCATGCGAAATTCTTTACTGCTGAATATTGAATGTAGTATTAACGAGTAATGCATGAATTATTTTTATAATAATTTAAATAACATAGATTACCGTTTTTTTATTTCAAAAGTAATACAATTAAAAAAAATGTAATTTTCGAGTTATTACCGTGAAAGAATTAAACATTGCTCTATTAATTATTAAAAATGAATTAATTTACTCTTCTATAAAAAATTATTAAAATTCCATTATCACAATTCATAAAAGGCGGTTAAAAAAAAAATATTAAATCTATTATAAAGGGGATTTTTAAGGCTCGTGAAATGAAAATGATAAAAATGGTATTTGATAATATTCAAAATATATTTTTTATTGATATTATTTGATTAGTCAATAATTTTTTTGTTAAAAATAGTTTTTCTTCTTTGATTTGAAAAACTCAATTTTTTTAAATTCTGTCACTTTTGAAGTAAGAGGAAAGAGGAGCAATATATTATATATAATAATATATATTATATAAGCATATAATATTATATAATATAATATATCGCTATATATAAAATTATAACGATAAAATCAGAATTTTCCACAAATTATGCAAAAAAAAAAAAAGATACAAGGTGAAGACTAATTTTGCATAATTTATTCATCGGTTAAATCCTTCGGAAATGCTTCTTTGCCTCAAGCAAAGAACCATTGGAAAAAAATAGAATATAATCTTATTAATATTAAATTATTTTTCGACAGACAAAAAATACGAGCTTGAAACTAACACTGTCATTTTAATATGTCAAACGTACTGTACATCAATTTTTCATTTATTCGTGAATATTTTATATCGTATTCTCTTCATTGAAAATATGTTGCGCACAAAATATATATTCTTATTTCCATTTTCGTTCAATGTAACAATGTTAAAAAAAAATTTTTTTGTTACCTATAAAAGAAGAATTACAAAAAATTTTTTTCTTATTACGTCTAGTACTATTATTACACAATTGTAGCATTATTGTATATTGTCCGGCATGTATTTTTTGTTATCAAAGTGTTTTGTTTTTCAGAAAATAAGGATAAATAAATACTGTTTCTATCGAAAAAATTCGTGGTAGATATGATAACGGTTTTGGTTGTTGTGACTTTCGCGTGGTGTAGTCTGGCACATGTTTTACCTCACTTGACACGTACATACACATGCGCGACCACGTTCATTACACGATGTCAAACTTGGCGCGATGACACGTTGCGATAAGTTCTGACAAATATTCACGCGCCCCCTCAGTGCACAGTATGTATACGTGGCCATAGCCGTGATCCAAATACCACGTCAAACCAGCATCACAAGTCGTTAACGCTTCGGTGAAGGTGTTCACTAATTAAAACGTTCCCCCCGTATTTCGCGAGACATTAATTTTGCGCGGCAGCTAAGCGTGAAAATTATTTGTTAAAACTCCGTTCACATTGTGGACGGGGAGATACGCATCTATCCCGTAACTGCTATAACACATGAATACATCTCAAAAGATTTACCTAATATACAACGACACGATGGGGTGCTAGCAATAGTTAGTCCAAATTTATGATAACGGCAGAACTCATTCCTCTCTGCATGTAATTAAATGTTTTAACTTTTTTTAATTGAAATTTAGAGTTGGATGTAAAGTTTCGTATACGAAATGGCCCGAGTTTCATTATACTTTTTCTTACTTTTGGCCTTCCTAGAAACTTCCAGTTAATTATCACGCGTGCGAATTCTACCGGCTGCGCATCAAATATCATAGAGCAATTATTTACTAATTATACTAACTTTCAGTCCGAGAAGTGTAGACAAATACGTATTGTGTGATTTTTTTTTATATAATATTTTACAATATAGTAATATTTTTATCATTTTATTATAAGAAATATATATGTTATTCTATATGTTACACGAAATGTTATGAAAATATCAGATTTTTAGAGGTAGATACCTACAATATTTTGACGAAATTTGAATCATTTTTATGACGTAATACATACATATCTCTCTCCCCCCCCCTCTCTCTCTCTCTATATATATATATGTGTGTGTGTGTGTGTGTGTGTGTGTGTGTGTGTGTGTGTGTGTGTGTGTGTGTGTGTGTGTGTGTGTGTGTGTGTGTGTGTGTGTATAAGTTAATTTATAATAATAAATCTAATATTTCTAAAAGACAATCGTTACTGCAATTGTTCACGGTTTTAAAGATATCGTATTAAAGGAACTATCATACATGCATGTCGATGTAACACGCGTTATTGACGGTTGATAGGTCCGATGGCCTAAGAGGAAAATCATGTCTGCATGTGTTGGTGACATCGAGAGCAAGCCTTTGATTTTTACGCCGCGCCGGTTCATGCACACAGGCATCGCCCTTGGTGCTCTTTGCAATCTTCCCTTTTTTCTCTGGCTTTTTTCCTCCCCGTGAATTAACCCGTATATGCAATCACGTTAACGTATCGAATTTAGCCGTTGGCCGTATCGACATTCACGGTATCCGCATTTTTATGCAGTAATAGCCGTGCTGCAGCGACACGACGACGCTGCGCTCGATACAGACGTTCAACTTAACGAATCGATCTTCGATAGACTGCACAATCCCCTTTGCACAATCGCAACCTTTCGAGCGAGTGCGATACTTTGATTACGCTGCTTGCAACAGGATTCATTTGAGAGTGATGTCACTTCTCACCAAATAAACAAAAATATTATCAGTGCAAAAATTCGTGCCCGATTTATTAGTCAAAGTTCAAACAGCTGTAAACAGCTGCTTTTTGTTAAAAATCAAATAAAATCCATGTCTTACTTTAGCTGATGAGAGAATTTAAGAATCTGTTTTTTTTAAATTGTATAAATGACAGAGTTATGAGCAATTCCAAGTCACAATGTTCTTTTTATTTAATTTGCAACAACTTAGTAACAATACATCGTAGAGACATTTTTCAAAAACGATTTTATAGGAAAAACTTTAAGCTTTCACATTAGAAATTCAAAAATTTTTGCAAATTTTTTTTTGATATGTGACAAGTCCACAAAGTGAAGAAAAAATTTCTCGTTTTGTTTAAATCGTAGTTTTCTATATGTAAAAATTACAAAACTCACATAAATTAAAAAAATATAGTAACCGTTCGAAAGTAGAGATTTCAAGTTTTAAAATCCTTTCTTTGTAATTTAAATTTCGTTTATTTTTAACAAAATTGCAGCTGTTTGAACTTTGAATAATAAATCAGGCACAAATGTTTGCACTGATTTAATAATAAAAGTCTTTTCTTCAATAAAAAAAAATAAATAAAGAATACGATAGTGTCTTCGTTATAATCTTCTGTTATAAAAAAAATTTACAGATAACTCAAACTTTAGAAATTATTTTCACTACTGTTTCCGCAGGCATTTAAAACTGCTTCTACGTTTTTCCAAAACATGTGGCCAAAACACAACATCTACAGTCTAATATATATGATCATAACTTTTCGCTCCCGTGGATAGGTTTGCATCGACCACAAGATTTTGGGAATTTGGGGCTCAAACTTTAGAGTCTTATTTGCGATGTGAAAATATCAGACACGAGAAAATCACGTGGGTTTTCGTCGGAGATCAGTTTGCCAGGCCTAGCAGTCTTTCCCTGGCGTTTACCATAAAGGCAGCGAGGAGTCCGCGCGCCCTTTTCTTCGGCAATGGCCATCCATTTGTCAGAGATGCGTTTTACGGGCCATTCGTCTGTCTGGTACTGGCGATTTATCAGACCGGGCCTCGACGTCTACAAGACTGGAAACACAGATTCCGCGAAAATCTACGAGCAGGCTTATTCAGAAATCCTCAAAACTTTGCCCACTGAGGCAACGTAATATATTTTCGATAATGTGTGTGTATTATACGTGTCCATTAAAAATCGGCCGAGTCACATGGTCGATATCGTCGTTCGGAAATCATTCTTCTGTAAACGAATAGTAAAATAAAAACGAGACTATAAAATAAACGAGACTACATACTTAACGCTCAAGGATGTGCAATACGAACGCGTACAGTGCGCGTACGGAATCATTTATCAAACTCTGCACATTTCTTCTCTCATTCATCGTATGATGGAAGACGCAGGCTCCTCTCATCGTTTAACGGTTCTACAGCTCGAGTGGAGCGAGCAATTCGCTTAATTGAAACTTGCCTTTTTTTATAATGAAGATTAATGACTGTCAGTACAACGTCCAATTGATCGATGGGCCGAATAGTTCGGTTACTCGATTGTATTACGAAAGTTTTGACGAAAGTATTGTTTGCGGCGTGAACATTTTCTTGCGCGGTCGACGATATCCTCGGCATTAAATATTTTGCATGATTCGCCGAGTGTCATCGTGAAATATACTTGCATATATATTATATATATATACACATATATATAAATGTGTGTGTGTGTGTGTATTGCGGTTGTATATATCATCCATTAGATGTTTGTAGAGTTTAATCGAGCCGTCGTCGAAGTCACGTAGCTCGCCGACGCTGCAGAACAGATCGTTTATTGCGATTCTCAGCACCCAGGGTGGTTATACGAGCGTTAAGTCATCGTCTTCAATTAAGGGTAATCGGTAAATTGCTCGCTGCTCTTCCCACCCACACCGGTAACGGCCAGGCAAGATAGAGGAAGAACGTCGCGACTTTCCACGAAGATACGGCACGAATTCTACTTCTGCTTTCGCCTACATTTGCATGCACTAAACCTATCTCGACGTTTACGATGCCGGGCGTGATGATTCAGGTTAGGCGGTTGAAAAGAAGAAGAAGGAAGTTCGAACAAAGTTTGCTATAGAGAATTTTCCTTCTAGTCCAGAAGGGTTTAAATCTTTTTACTGCTATTGGCGCGATAGAAATGAGAAAAACCACAAATTATTGAAGTTTTTTTATTTACAATAAAAGTAATTCAATTAAAGTTTTAGTTATAAAGAATTTATATAATCATTATAAAATTATAGAGTGGAGTGCAACTGTGTTTGTATTGGAATTATATTTTTTTTTAATTTGAATTTTTCTATTTTTTTTTATTATATATTTTTTAAATTATTATACATTTTATCGTAATTTTGCGCAAACGTTTAAAACAGTTTTTTTCTTATGATTATATCCTTTGTGCACAAACCATACATGTAATTTCTTGCTTTATAGTTATAAAATATATTTGTAGAAAAGAGAGCGATTTAGTTCAAAGCGTTCTATGTAAATGGAAATATTTTTGTGTAAGTACGGAATTTTGCAATATAGAGTTCTTTTAAATTCTTTTTTTTTATTTTAAATATTGCCATATGTGAAATTATTGCATTCTCTTTATAAACCCTTTTATAAGGTGTTATTCACCATGCTATATAAAATATATATTCTCTCACCTCATGAATGTTTTATCAATATACTTGGTACTGTACAACTGCGGATACACAAGTTCGCGTTTCTCAACTCCACGAAAGGCAACGCTCTTTCATTCCTTTGATACTGCGGAAATAAATCGAAACTCACTTGTGCATTCGTTTTTATTTTAGTCGACGATTCTCGCCCTTGCCTATACCATCGAGAATTTTCGAGCGTCTTTATCCGTTCTTTCTATTTGTCGTCTATTCTTTCACTAGAAGATTACAATCGCGCAACAATACTGACATAGCTTTGTGACATAGCTTATTTGCGAATATTTATAGATAAATCCATAAGGTAAGTTATATGTAAATGTAATTTATATGAAAATGGTGCAATAATATCTAAAAATGTGCAGAATTGTGCAGTCATATTAAAGTTAAATTTGAAATATTAATATGCACTATAGCTGTTAGTACGTTGGAGATGGCGCGAGAAAGAAATTACAATCATAAATGTCGCTCTGACAGCGGAGCCTCTTTTTGCAGCCGTAGCGACGAGCGATTAAGTCTTGACAGCGAAGAAAGGAAGGCGGTGCCGCTACGTAAAAGGGAAATCTGGTTTATTAATATGATGAATGGTAACCAGAGGGTGAAGTTTCTATGGGGGCGGCACGGGCGTACCGCCCAGTATTATTCCACGTAACATGCCAAGGCTTCGCGTCTCTGACGAATACAAATCGTCGCTCTCTCCGTTTCCATTCGACCATCCTCTACAGCGGTTCTTGCGCGTCTTCTTTCGTGCGGGGAAAGATGAAACCAGGTCCTTGCTACTTGGTCTCGCTTCTGGAACCTGCAAGATTTATTACAAGTTTTTCTTACCGTAGCGATTCGTCGTTCATGTTGTATCACTTCGCGTCGCAGTTATCACGTTTGCGTGATTTTCGAACTTTTACGTTCGTGCGCGAGGAATCGCGTTCAAGCATTTTCAGATCGATATCTAGACCGAGAAGGTAAATTCGAACGACGAATGGACGTACTGCGGAGATCGAAATTGATTTCGAACGATGTCTCTCATCTTGTGAGCACGCCTGCTCAAAGTTTCTTCTTAGTCGTTAACAAATAAAACCGTTCATGGCTATACGATGGATAATAAATCATAGCGATTGAAGATCCGTCTGGCGACTCGGAATAAACCCCATGCCATTTTTTACAAAGCCGCCACTTCGAGCGACTTGCTTGCTTATTCACAGACGGCAGTTCATAATCCTACGTAGCTTTCCGGCTCCATTAGAACCGTTCAATCATAGATATGATCGATCGTACGTCAGCTTTTTCCATCCAGAAGGAAAACCACCGCCTCTACCGCCGCATAAAGCTTTGCCGTTGTTGCAACACACCGATACGAAGACAGAAATACCGGGTAAGCCGATGGTTCTTCTTGGCTGTGGTAAAAGAAGGAAGAAAAGACGCGCAGAAGACGGAGTGGTAAGTGGCGCTTCGCTAATGCAATAAGACCACCGAGCTCTTACCTTCGTTGCGCAGCGTGAGAGAACAGCGAGAGTTATTTTGTTGGATCGCTTGATCGATTACTGTCGACCAAGTCGATAAAGTTACTTCGTGTCTCATTCGGTGGGCTAATACTTTAGTCCTCGAAAAATCGAAATGAAAATCAGACGTCGAGGAAAAAGGGATTGACAGAAACATCGAACTTCACACTCGTGAAATTGTCACTGCGCTCAAAATCATTTCGAATATTTAATCGAAATAAGAATCAATCCGCGACTTTCGTCGTTGTCTCTTTAAGAAATTTATGCTAGTTTTTGGAAATCATGCTATTTGCAAAATTTCAATTTTATCCAATACTGGTAATCGAATTTTTAATATTTATTTTGTAATACAGCGTTTTGTGCCATCCAAAAACAAGTTGTATATTATTTTGTCGTATGAGTTTGTATTATATGTATATTAGGCAATGATGGCATGCGTCTTCATTTTAGATATATAATAAACAAGTATAATACAATATAGAATGTGATTAAATGTTGAATATCTCATACACTATTGCATAATTTATTTTCGTTGCATATTAGCTGACGGCAGAGTTTGTACAAATATGTTATTATAGATTCTGTTCGCAATGATTATTCTTGATAGTTTAACTATGATGGCAGATAATCGAGAACGCAACATTGCTTAATGGACCTCGATAACAAGCATTAGCAATATTAGCATAATCGATATATACTATGAGTGCTTTGAACAATTATTGTAATTGATAATATCCCAAACTGTAAAAAAGAAGTAGATATCTAGGATACAATTCGTTTAAGTACAGCTTTAAGTGATACCATCTCATCAAATGTTTAACGTGACTTTCGAATGTTTTTATGTAATCTTACTCGAATTGTGTGCCACGTAAAATACCATTATTTAAATAGAAGAACCATTAACAACGTCAGTCCGGCGTGGAACATAAATTATAGGCATAACTTTTATTTCAGACTAATTTAGTTATCAGACCTAAGGCTATTTACTTATCCGAAGAGTGTAGAAGTTTCCACTTGAGGTCCAACGACTCGTGAAAAATTAGTCCGTAAATCACTGCTTCGTGCGGTAAACTTGTCGTGCCTAAAAGGGTCACACAGAGTACCTGATTCGTGCGAAGTAAGTTTCCTTATAGTGGGTCGTTTGCGCCGCTGGTAATAGTTCTATCAACTGCATTTGTATTTGTAGTCAAGTGGACTACGGTAATGTCCCCAACGGTTTGATCCCGAAAACTGACAATTTTCTCATGAACGGCGGTATTAAAAGAGTAAATCGCGTTGCAACTAAGAATTGGAATACCATCGGCTCGTTTTATTAAAGGAGATTAGTAGCTGCGAAGCTCTTAGCGGGTCCGGTCTTAAGTGAAAGACGAGCAGAATGACTGCCGGGAATGATTGATCGCGTCACGCCCACCCTCGTCGCTGACCTCCTTCTCAGCGTCCTTCTTCTTACCGTCCCTTTTCCAAGTAAACCCTCAAGAAATATTCTTTGACACTGGATAAATCCACGTTTAAAAACTTTCTCAATCTTCTCACTTTGCTCTCTTGGACAAGCTTAAGCCTTAAGAAGAATCACGTTCATATCAGAATCGTAGTATTGATAATACATATAAAATATAAATTGTGAGAAGAAATTTAGGTGTTTTATTCTTAATTCATGGAAAGATGATTTTGCTGGAATATTTAAAAATTTAGCTAACAGATCTAAAAATAATTTTATTGTATTAAAATAATTATATTTAAGGACGTTTAAATTGGAGTTGCTAGATTATATCAAAATTTTTTACTTTCGCATATTAAATATGAAGTTAAATATAGAAATTATTAATTAAAACAAGACTTTTGATTTGCTCGTTGCTTTGATTTGCTCGACCCATTTATTTCTCTATATATTTGTTGTAGAATATCAAAATTGTTTGCAACATTGCTCATCATGTTTGAATTTCCTATGTATTTATTTTGATGGTTCAACAAAATTATTTTCAGATTTATATCTGGCTTAATTTTTGATACCTCAGCAAAATCGTTCTTTCCATATTTAAATCTGAGAGTAGTAGATATATTTCTTAAATAGTTTTATATATCTTATATATATATATTAGGTGTTGGAATTAATTCGTAGCGTTTTTAATGAAAGAATGTTATTTATTTCACATGAGCATTAAAAAATACATTAATGAAAGTACTTCCCATCACTTGTAAAACGCTACGAATTAATTCCAACACCTAATATATATATATATATATATATGTCACCATCATTATATACTATTATTGTTACTATTGTAATTATTATTCTTAAAAATATGCATACATGTTATTTTTCATGAATATCGAGGAAAAATTATCGTATGAGAAATAAACGAGAAATATTTGAGAGAGAATTTAGTTGAAATATTCGACGAGATCGATGCGAGATTTCTGTGGTCTAATAATTCTCACGCTCGCAGCAAAATGAAACTATTGATTAAAATCGATGGCAACTCGATTACCCTTAGGCTGTGTCGTCGATAATTGTAGGGTAGTGTAATTTGCAAATTAAATTGATCGCCCATTGGCAATATAGCAATGAAATTGCTATCAGTTAACAAATACTGTAACAAATATTTTACAATAGTCTGTAACAAAAAAAGCTAACGTAATTAACTTTAGATTCGATTATATACAGCAAGATAACTTCTAGCGTAAAATGTTTGGCTTATTTCGTTTTATTTCGCATCTCGAAAAACCGAGAGTGAGACCAAGTGATGTAATGTACCGCAATTGAGAGTACCACTATCTATCTTTTACGTTTCGCAAGAAGGATAATGGAAGGAGGGAGCAAATCATCAATAATTAGTGACACGATGTTCTCTTTGAGAGGACAGTGACATCAGTAAACTCTTATAATCGCTCTGCGATTCTGTTTATTCGTATGTCGTTTTATCCATAATCGAGAGCACGGTAGGAAACGAAAGAACTTCCTTTCGAAGAGAAAAATTGCTTGTTCCTGGAAATGCCATCGTAATTTTCCATACCCTTAACCCCTACTACTCTTCACAAGAGCTGGGAAACTCGCAATGAACCATGACTTTGTCAATCCAATCGACGTGACGTTCCTCGAGCCCCAGCTACATCGCGTGAGTTCTCGTTTTCTCGTTCCTCGCAATCACATCAAAGGGAAAGAGAGGAGAGAAATTTCCTGCACGCTTATAGGAAAGCGTGACTGTCGCTATGATTTGTCCTAGGTGCCTATTTCCGAGAGATTTCGGACTTATTTGAAATTGACCTCCCTAAGAGATGGATTTAGAGTTTCAAAAATTCTAAACAAAACAAATATTTAAAAGTCTTTTTTATCCAGAAACATTAAAATCTTATAAGAAATTTTTTTATATAATTAACAATAAATAGAACTTTTTTTATTTAAGTATATTCTTATTTTGTCTATTTTTATGAAATTATTATATATATATTAATAATCTTAGTTGAAACTTTCAAAGTAGTTAGAGCTCTCGATCCTTGAAGTTTTATAGTTGAAGTTCTAAACCTCTTAAATCTTAAATCTTTATCAGTAAATCTGCATATTATTCTTCCGATACTCTTGCATAATATCGCTTCCGCTAATAAAATATGCTATAGTTTTACTAGAAGAAAAAAAGTACTTGATATATTTTTAATCAGTCAAGAATTATTGAAGCTATATATCAGTTAGGGGATCCCGTATACTTAGATCTCAATCAGGACCATATGAAACAATATCGAGAGAATTCGGTGTCATTTCTGTGGGAATATCACCGGAATTGAGTCGTAACGATAACATATCAGACTTCCTCAAACTTGGCGAGATTGTCGACACGTTTGACATCGGAAGTCTATCTGTTCGTCCAATCTACACAGATGGAAGATGATCGCGATCCGTCTGTCGGGGGTTAGGATCGATTTACGGACGTGACCCAGTTCATATCGCGTTACCTTTGCCGGATGAGCACGTCTCGATTCTCCGTGCAAGCAAGTGCGAATCCAGCGAGACCCGAGAAGCAAACTGGTCTCAGAGATTACGTCGTAAAAAGGGGAATTGTCGTAAATTAGACGGAAACCTCGCAAGTACGATAAACTCGACACAAAGAACTGCTGATTACCTGCGTTGGGGAAGAACTGTTTGAAAAAGTAGAGCAATCGTTCACGATAAGAATACAGGAGGATGCGCATAATAATGCTCGCTAATCCGCGAGGTTGAACGCAAATTGAGTCGCACGCATTTCTTAAGAACAACCCGTTGCTTCGCTGACGTGAACAGAGCAATTTCCTTTCGCTTGTCGGTTTCTCGAGCGCGCAATACTGTCGTCTCGATTAAGAAAAATAAGATGACGTCGTTGCCATCCATCCTCGCGGGACAAACTGGTTGTGAACACAAGTTATTTTCCATGATGCGCACTTGTAATAAAATCGATGCGGTCAACACGCATTGAAAATCCTTCGATAATATTGATAAGAATATATATAAATGAAATCATTTATAGCGGAGAGTGGAATAAATTAACTATTAATATAATATTGATATAATTTTGCTGAATTTTAGATGAAATACGGAGAATAAATACGGAGAAAATTACCTCATGCTAATTAACACGAGTTGGGAATAAAGAGATCGATGATTAATGACATTCTAGTGCTATTAATGTCCTTTTGAAAGCAATAATAACTATTATATGAATTAGGGTTTGGTAATATAATTAATATATTGCTACAGCTTCCCGCAATTCATAGCTATATGAAATAACTGTGTTTTTTGTTTGCTAACAACGTAGCGCGTGTAGTGTGGGAAGTGATATTTACCGCTGCTTTGTGAAGGTAGATTTAATGCATGCATTAAATCTGCGTACACGCGAGATGCAGAATAATGTAGCAGCGGTAAGTTATATTACATTTAGAGGGACAATTTACAAAGGAAACGCGTTGTTCTAGCTGAGATGTAAATATAAAAATTTTATTCACAAGCACTTATGCGCGGCAGACGATACTGTATGAGCTAACAAATCCACATTTGAACGTTGATTATATTTAATGTGACAGCATGTTAAATTTTTCTAAGGGCTAAAATTATCAAGGAAATGAAGAAATTGCTCGCGATATTTAGAAACAGATTTTGAATCCTGATGTCTATTTAGATATATATTAGGTGTTGGAATTAATTCGTAGCGTTTTACAAGTGATGGGAAGTACTTTCATTAATGTATTTTTTAATGCTCATGTGAAATAAATAACATTCTTTCATTAAAAAACGCTACGAATTAATTCCAACACCTAATAATTTTAACAGGAAATTATGTTTTTCGCGGATGGAGAAATCTATTAAAAGTAATGTGATATATAAAATTTGTATACAATTACACTGAGAAAAGAATATATCCTAAATTTCAATAAATATTTATTTGAATAGTACCAACTAAATATTGTATTTATTAAATATAAAAATTTCTTTATTTCTTTATTTGGAAACATTACAGAAAACATTAATTTGATTTAACAATCATTTCTTTTTATTAAGTAAATATTTATTTATCGTAAGTAAATATTTAGTCGGTAATATTCAAAATATTATTTACCATTTAAATATTTATTTAAATTTAGACTATTTTTTTCTCAGTGTACATGACATAAAATAACGATATATTTTAAAATTGCTAAGTATGTAGAAATGGCAATAAATAAGAGCTAGCGAGATAAGAATAAATTACAGCGATAAGAGCGCAATCGATTTTGTTAAGAAAAAAAAGTATAAATAATCTGTAGAGACAAGAAAGGAGGAAAGAATCGGAAGAAAAGTAAGAATCTTCGAGGAAACTATGGGTCTGATGAATCGGGGGCCGTAGAAATGAAAATTCTGGCCAGCTCGTCCGTGAAACGCGGTCAACCGTCCGTGAGGAAAGAAATTACCGCGGAAAGTTTTAATCGCTAATTACGTCTTCGCCAGACTATATACTATGCGGCTGCAGCGGTCAGGTCAGGTATACGTCTTCACTTATGTGAAAGGCACTGGGCAAATTCCCTTATTTCGTGCCCGCAGTAGCGAAAGTAGAGGTGAGCCCGGACGGATGTCGAGTCGGGCGATGCGAAAACTTCCTAGACACGTAGGAACGATGTGTCCGTCGTTTTAGTCGTGCTGCACGGCGTAATGACGGCGTCGTGAGGGTTTACTACGTGCAAACTCGCTGCAACGAGTTGGAGTATTAGAAAAAAGTTTGCTATATTGCGGTGCACCTCCGTCGCGTCGGTGCAACGGCGGCTTTCCGCGACAGCGAATCGCGTGGCGAATTTCCGTGAGCTTAAAAGCCCCAGCTGACACGCTGAACGAAATGTAATGAGAAATGCAACGACTTACATGGAACATTCGGATGTGTATTGCTAAAAGATATGAAAACTCACTCCACACATTTTTTAGCAGCGTAAAATAAACAGTAAGGTACACAGTTGGCTTTGCGTTTTAAAGTTAATTATGCAGATAAATAATTTCCTTTAAAAACGTCCATTACTAAAATTGTAATATTATTGAGAAAAAATAAAATGTGTGTGTGTGTGTGATATAGATATAATAATTATTCTAATTAGAAAAAAATTGATACATTTTAACAAAAAAAAAAACCATTTGCTCTTTTTAATTTTAAAGTGTGGAACTGAGATTGTTAATCGATGTAAGTCTTCAGTTATTTGCATCTGGTAATTTTTCATCGCAGAGTTTACTTTGAATGTAAATCGACCGATAAATGCCCTTGATGTTACACGAACGTATTTTATCACGAGGTAATAATACATGGTGCATATAGACTTAGACTCGTTGTAAATTCATGAGTAATTTTTCATAGATGTATTAAATTGCGTATAACGATTACGTATTACATTAAATGAACATCGTATATTCATTACATTTTTAAGGGAAATATTTCTTCTTATTCTTCCTCTTTTTCAATATAGAAAGATAAATATAAATTTCAATTAATATAAAGTATAATTTTGATAAATTGTTTTTTTAATATTAGCCTATTTTTAAAAATTGGCAATGCTTTTTTCGACTTTTAATACATTTTTTACTTAATAACAGATTTGTAATACATTATGTTATATTCTGATAACTAGATTATCGTGATGCTAATTTATAATATGTTTAATATAAATAATACATTAATATAGTTGGCAATGTTTTAATAGTAGTATAGTGATATTCTCGATATTTTCGTAGAACATCCGTTTCGAGACAATACGAGGTACTCAAGACGAGAGTTCTCCGTTCTCGCATAATGAGGATGGCCTTGTTTCATCTCTCCACTCCGAAGAGCTTTGATAAGGATGTCTCTAGGTGTCCAACTGGACGAAAGTCCTTACAATGGGAACAAGAGAAAGAGAGAGAGAGAAAGAGAGAGAGAGAGTGAGAAACCGCCATGTAAGCTCATGAACAATATATGCCTTTACGTCTTCGTCATTTCATGATATTAATTGAGAGGAAATATTGCACAAAAAACCATTTAGTCGCCAATCGACAATAAATTTTATAAAATCGTTTGTTTTAATCTTTCATGCTATTTATTAAACAAGAAATATCAATCTCGTGAATCTTTGATTGATACATAAATCAAAGGCAAGAGAATTAATGATTACATTGAAAGAAGTACTCGTTTGTATTTACATTGTTATTCCTGAAACCGCAAAGATCGCTTTATGACAATGTTCTATGCAAAAGTAAAGCTTTTGTTTAACTTGTTACGTACTTCTCATATAGTCAGTCTTTCCAATTTGTTTCTCTTTGTGTTCTTTATGAATTAAAGCAATTCAGGTTTATAACGTTAAAGTATTATTAACGGAGGAATATGGAAATGTATCTCCAGAGATAAATAATTCGAAAGGAGAGAAAATATTTCCAGCAGGGTTTGAAAAATTGTATTAAAATCATTTTCACAGGAGGTTTGACAAATTTTATAGAAGTTTTTACTATATTTTTAAAAGAAACTTAATAGTTACCATTGCCATTTTATATGTTCAAATAGAAATGGCGTCCTTACCACGGTCTCTCGAGTTTGGCCATTAGCCGTATTATTGTCACTCTCAAAGTTGCTTTTACGATGAAATAGGCTTCTCTCAAACTAAGTTAGCATTTATTTAAAGAATTGCTTTGATGAATAACATAATATTCTTTCTTTAAATAATACGTACCTACTTTTCTATAATACAG
Organism: Acromyrmex echinatior; assembly: GCF_024713525.1. Classification (NCBI taxonomy): domain Eukaryota; kingdom Metazoa; phylum Arthropoda; class Insecta; order Hymenoptera; family Formicidae; genus Acromyrmex; species Acromyrmex echinatior. Next base: position 5,388,354 of record NC_141870.1, read on the forward strand.
GATATTCATGAACTGGTAATACAACCTAGGGGTTAAGGGAATGATTTTATATATTATATATATAAAAGTAATTCAAAACTAGAATAAAACAGTAGAATAGAATTTGTGAGACTTTGTTTTCGAGAAAATTGATTTTAAATATTCACTACGTCTTAACTCGCTGAAGTTTTATCTTTGCTTATATTTGTGTTTATTATTGAATTGGATAAATGAAAATGCATAATAAAAACAGGATACGATAAAGTTTGTTACTTTATAAATTGTTGAAAATATTCATTTTGTCAAATACACAATTCTCTTCTTTGAAGTAAATTTTTATTGACAGTTTCTAACATATTCTGATGCTTTAATTTAATTAAATCTGTACTCCGCTTAAAATTTATCCGCTTAATATTTAAAATTGATTTTCTCAAAAACAAAGCGTCATGTGAAAAAATTTTATTCTACATTTTTCATGTAGAATTACCTATTTTTTCAGTTGTATCAGTTTACGAATACTCTGTATATGATATATTATACATTTTGTAATGCATAAGAAATAGTTTATTATATACAATACTTTTATTTTTCTATTAAATAATACTTTATCTTTTATACTACTTTTTATTTGTGAAATTCTATTATCTTCTCTTTCTTCCTCTGTCATTCGCTTCAAAGTAACGATGAGAAATAGTGAAGTATTTTCCGCAAGCTTAACACAAATAACTTTCAACAAAATGTACAATGATAGAAACTGTATACTGAGACAGAAACGTGTTGATTTTGAGTCTTATAAGAAGATAAACAATAACTGGAAAAGATTGATATTCATAGTTCGTTTTTATTTTGAAATTGTCTTAAAATGTTAATACGATTGGCTTATGATATTTTAAAATTGTATTTAAAATGATTTTAACTATTATATAAGAATTGATTATGAACATCAGCCAATTAATTTAATTCTTTATTTTACATTTAATTTCAGATATGCATATTCCAGAGCACTTTGTAATTATTTAAAAGATATCTGCACAATTTGACGATAAATACAACATTTGTCTCAGTATATTGTTGTCATTGCATATTTGCTAATTCGGAAGTTGAAAATGTACTTGAGCGAATATTAACCCGTTCATTCATTTAACTTAAGAACTTTACGAAAACATGAAAATTCTCTGACAAATAATTTTTCGACTATCGTCTTACAGAATAATTTTTTATTTGATTCAATTTCCAATTCAATCTGGTTCAATTTTTAACATCTTTTGTTTTCAGCACTTATCTCTTTTTTCTTCGCGTTTATCTTTATGTGATATTTAAATGTTTAGTTCTTATATGATAAATTTACAAACGTTATATTTTGAGATTCATGTAATATACATTTTTGTCATGTAGATCTAATAATTTTTTGTAAAAAAATGATGTTTTGAACAGAAACTACGAAAAGAAGAATCGATTTAGCATAAAAAATTGGGTCCTTCTTAAAATGCCAAGCGCATCTATTTCAAACCCACCAGAGTTTTAAGAATCTGAAAAACATGAAGGAACTTTATTTGACTTTTTTCGTTCTTTGAGTTCTAGGGAGCTATTCTTTAGAATCGATTTGTACTTTAGAATCGAATATTTTTCAATGTTATTAGAGAACATTTATTTAAACAAATTTGCTATTTACAGTTTGTTTTCAATTAATTAAGTTTCACTAAATTGCATATTTTAAATTGTTGTAAAATATTCTAATAAAAAAGAAATAATTAGTTAATAAATTTCTTTTTTTTCTCTATTTTTTTATTTCCTCTATTATAATTTTAGATATGCATTGATTCTAACATATTTTATTGTTTGATATTCAAACACAATTTATCTTGTATAGATATTTATCTTGTAAAGATATTTTATATATCTTTTAGATTTTCCTGCACTTATATAATAAAATATATAATTTAATTTTTTGCTTCGAGATAAAATTTTATGTTGCCATAACTTGCAGGAAAAATATATGCAGTTTAGAGTTTTATTTAAATATTACATCTCCTTGCAAAATATCGCCATTGATCATCGCTATATAATATCAAGCTAAATATGGCCACAATTGTAACTCTTGGACGGCTGCGGTAATAAATTCAATAATAATCCGACGCGCCGACAAAGCCGTTATCATTGCACAAATACAGTAAGCACAGTAAAATACGAAACATTTACCGGCCGATATATTGTGGTTCATCGCGTTATTCGATGGATTTATGATAGCCTGTTGTTGATGATGAATGACAATGGTATTTTTCTATGGGAAGGAAGAATTCGCATTCATCCTTTCATAGATTGTGCGAATCACTATTCTGACTGAAGCTAGACATTGTCCACCGTATTTCTAACGACGTTTGAGCGCTAAACTTATACAGAATAGAAAGAAATGTCAGAGCGAAAGCTTATTTTCTCATGGGACGAAGAGAGTTATATCTGCAGACGGAAAGCAGTCTGTTCTTCTTGTGAGCCTAGTTATATCTTGCCCGGAGATGTATTTCAATTCGGTCGAAGATACTGTCTCTGCTATTTCATATGGATCTTCCTCCTTTTCTCCCTCTCATCCTCCTCCCTACCCTTTTCCTTCTCTTTTAGCCTTCTCCTGGGAGACGTGGATCCCGCGAAGGATTGTGCGTGGGATGCAGGGGTTGAGGGTGGTATACGTGAGGCACGGAGGCGTTTAGTTTGGTGCGGCACTTTATCCCTTAAATACCCAGAGGTATTCTTCCCACGGAATTGTAGGTCTCTTTCTTTCCTCGGCTCGCTGAATGGCCCTGGATATCCTGGGAGGATAGAGAAGTTACCTCCATGCTCTATCTCTCTTTTCTCCCTTTTTTCTCTCCTTTCAACCTGTCCTTTTTGCTCCCGTACCTTTTTTTTCTCCGTTTCTGCTCGCGAAGCAATTTATACGCGCCTCCGCCTTGCAAACAGCCGCCCATTACTCGACGACGATAAAGTTCCCTGAGCTTTGCGAACGCGTCCGATCTTGCATGCGCAGCCGCGGGTTTTTCTGAGAATATATTGCATTGTCCACGAGTTAAGAATCATAAGGAACACCTAAGAAACGCTCATCAGTCGTTTGCCAGTAATTTATATAAATCTCTAAGTTTCCGACCCGACGCTTTCGCCGATCGGAATCTTGATGTTCTATGCATAACTATGTAGAATTTTTATGTGAATTAAACGATATTAACGCTACTTGCGTGAGTTGGTTTTCTCGATAAAAAGGAAAATCTTAACATGCAATTGAAAAAGCCACTTTGCGGTACACATCTTGTTGAATCTCCGCGTTCGTCGTCTCCCCTGCATTTCTGCTCTTATCATATATACTTATTTTCCTTCTCGGTACGGTACTATTTAGGAACACGCAAGTGAAACAACGTAATGACACACTGCAAAATCTAAGGTACATCTCAAGCTACGAAGTTATGGTAACTGCTGGTCTTTTTCTCTATTGCAACATTCTCAAGCACTAGTGAGTTTGTAAATTCGATCTTCGCTATACGGTTTTTTATATACAATTTTGTAAATATTTATTATAATTTTAAATAATAATCGTAGAGTCTTGCAGGTTTTTTGTAGTAAAAACTGGCTGCGTATTACATTACTTTGTTAGAACAACTGATAGTAACTTTATAGCTCGACTCAATAAACCTGGTACCATAAATTTAAAAAAATTCGATGCACATCGTATATGCATGCATCCATAAATCTTTATACTGTACCGTATATCCTTGGAGTTTATGATTCGAGACTTGGTTGTAAAGTTATACTCTTCGAGTCAAAAATACTCGTTTTGTTCAAAACGCGTAACGAATAGAACGATAATACACAAGTTCTTCAAACAATTAAAGAGAAAGATTTAGTTTGACTTTAAATGAGATCTTTATGTAGATAAGATCTCGTATTTTATTTTTGACTACTTAATGGTTACATTCAGCAGAAAAAGCTTTGCAATTGTATTGTAAGATTTTTTAAAACTGGTTCATATATTTAGATCCAATGAGAAACTAAAAGCAAGAACCAATCACATTAAAGAATCTTACAACGTAAAGCTTTTTCTATTGAACGTAGCTATTGATTGGAATACATGTTTTCTTATGTCAGTTCTCGTTAAAAGAGAAGAGAAAATAAAGTATGGGGACATTTATTAAATGAAGAACAAGATATGTTTATTAAAGAGATGAATTGAATTTGATACGTGTTTCAATGACATAAATATACATTTAACAAGAGTATTTCTATACTCCAGCAGCAAAAAATGTTGTAAAACATTATTTTATATGGATATTACTTAACATATCTTTTTTGTTTAATAAAATAATATTTTTTACGAACTTTTAAATATGCAATTTCAATAAAATCCGCAATAAAAGAGTGTTATATTAATTAAAAATTTTTATTTTTTAGAAATACTGTCATAATAAAATACTTAAAGTGTTTATTTCGATTAATATTTATTTGGTTTCTACTTTTTTCAGTAATTATAATTAAAATTAACTTTACCCATAATATTCTTAAATAATGAATAAAAAAATAATCAATAATATACAATGCATTAATAATAGTGATTTTAATTGGGGCATAAAAATATCCCAGGTGATTTAAATAAAAAATTAGATAATTATTCCGGGTTAATCGTTTAGTCGCAATTAATATTTATTCAAAATAAAAGCAAAATTATAACTTTTAATGTCTCAATAAATTCATTATAGATTTATAAAATTATAACTTCTAACATTTCAATAAATTTCTTATAGATTTATAAAATATTTAGCATCAATAATACAAAATTAAGTATTAATTTAATAACATTATATTTTTACAGTTTTAACACAAAATTGCGCTTTAAAAAATTCAATAGTAATCGATACATGATATAAAAACGTAAAGGGGATCGAAAGGAATGAAGCTGGAAGTATAACATTTTTATTAAAAAATCATTATTGCGCGTTAGGTCTCAATACATGTATCAGTCAATATTGATTTAATAAAGTGTTCCAATATTTTGCATTTATAGCCTCACAATTTCTTTAATCTTTAATAATGTAACATAATGAAATGTCTCTTATAAAAAAAGACTCGAGTACGTTCTTTGCTATGGAATATTTGCGTAATATCGGTTATTTTTTATTGTACAAACAGACTAACTACACTCAATTTGATAATAAACCCCGTGTTCCTTTCCTTTACAGCCCGCGCATCAACCACTTCATCACATATAAACGGCGAGATTCTATTACGGCACGACGGTGACAGCGGCGTGGAGTCCTTAATTTTCGCTCGCAGTTTCGTCGTACGTTATCATCATGCCCGTCCGCCTATTCACTAGTGCACAAAACGCGAGATCGTTCAGACGTCGTGTTTAATGCTCAGGGCAGGAGAAACCTGGAACGCGATTAATCTCAAGGCACGAGAACTTGCCCCATGCAGTTCCTTATACTGCAGCGTACGGTTGTAACGATCGCGGCCGAACGAGCGCATCTGACGCCGCACATCGCGCAGTGCGAAATTGTGGCAACTCGTCTCTCTACGTGTTTCTCTCTCTCTCTCTCTCTCTCTCTCTCTCTCTCTCTCTCTCTCTCTCTCTTTTTTTCTATCTCCATCACTGTATCCACCCTTCGCATTACTTGTACATGAAAAAACGAATCGTCGGTCGTGAAGTTCCTAGCAAGCTGATTGTGTACCGGCAATAAAAAGAACGACAATTAAAGACGACTATAAAGGCGACTGCGATCCAATGATCGCCTATCAGAGTGTATACACGATATCGTTCATGAATTTCAGCGAAATTTTTATGGGTTGAATGGAGGGAGGTTGGCTAAGGGTGGAAACGATTCCACAAATGCTTGTCATTTGCATTCAACGACAATGACAAATTTAATTGCCGTGTTTCGCGGCCCGCCTGACAATTACGATGACATCCCGTAGGCGCGAATAACGTTATACGTTTGGTCGATTTGGTTATTGGGTGCGATAAAAAATGATTAGCGCGTGAAGATTACGTTGCAACGAGACACTTAGCTTTGCCATTTTCACGTTATGGAGCGTATACGAGCTCGCGTATATGAAGAGACCGCGTTAGTTAAATAAAATTTTAATACATACATGTAATATTTGCGAGTCGTTACGAGTACGTTACGTGGCCATGACGAACGACACATTCATAGTTTGTGTTATAATTCTTTATTAGAAGACTGCAATTAACTTGTTTTTTTATGCAAACTTGCCTTATTGCAAACTTATACGAACGATTTATTATCGAAATGGGCAATCGTTGATAATCATTGATTTTCTGTTAATCGATCAGCGCCAATTGTTTCGTACAATTATAACAATATTGAATTTTCCATTTGCGATGGTTTTACACGGGAGGTTTGCGCTGTAAAACCCTTGAACGCAATATGACGCGGACGACCTTCGTGACGGATTAGAAGCAAATCGGATTACAACAAATCAGTGGGGGCTTACTTCGCCGAAACATCATCAATTGCCATGCTATTCCATCGACCGATTATCATGTTGAGTTTAATTGAAGAGCGTTTGAATTTAGCTGGTCATAGAATTCTAGTTGTATCCCTTGTTACTCCTGTATATAGAACATAATTTTAACTTGTCGTTTCTGAAAGAGAATAAAAAATTGCGATAAAATGCAAACATAAATCGTTTAATAACGCATCTTTTTCGGTCCTGTTGCTTTTTCTCAAGAAGAGCTTTTTCTCGCTTGAACACGGTTTAATCTGTTCCTTAACGACTTCGGCGGTGGGGACACGCTCGATCGGCAGGTTAATTTGGCCGCAATGAAACCAACCCTGGCCATTTCCCAGTGGATCCCAATACAAGGGATTTGGAACGACCCTTAAGTCGGATTTTCGCTTAGCGATATCAGCTACCATTGATTGGTGGCACAATTCCAAAGTGCCCTTTAAAACTATTCCATTGCTGTCTAAAATGGCCCTGTCGTTCAAACGGTATCTTTTTGTTGCCTTTTGTTTTCTGAACGCTCGTTATTTAGTGAGCACACAAAGGATTCTTTTAGCCAAATTTTTTTGAGACAACACATGAGAGTTATAGCATATCGGTTTATCTTCTCCCGTAAATTTAAAAATGTATCAGATGTATTTCTGCAAAAATTATTACTGGAATTGAAACTTTATACTTTCCGTATAAAAATGAATTACAATATATGAAACACTCCATAATATGGTTAACATTTATATTTAACAATACAATTTTTAATTTAAAGAAATGAAAATTTTTTTCATTTTAGCTTAATTATTTTTTAAAAATATGTCTATTTGTTATTAAAATAATTTTTCATCCGTGTTTTAAATCGCCGCCAAATCTTCCGTGTATAAAAATGTCTGTAATTTTTTCAGAATTTTTTAATTTTGTTAAAAAATGCGAATACTATATTCTTAATATAAAATCTGTGCGATTTGTTATAATGACTGATTATAAATAAAAATGCCAATTAAGTTTTATATATATTCAGGAAATAGCTTATAGAGTCAGGATCGATAGTGTAATTTTGAGACACAATCTGGATAGGGATGTGCGGCTTAATGATTACAAGATATTAGCTGGGTACCTGCTGCATAGCCTTTCTCAGAAAGTCCTTCATCATGTTCAACGTGAACACACCATGTTTTCCAATATACAATCTAGAAAAGGAATGAGGTCCGTCCGTTGATATATGGCGCCACTCAAGGCGTATAAGCGGTCGTAATTTATACTATTATCAGATCTGACTTCGTGACCATGTGTAAGCGGATCGCTCGTATAAGAATGAATAAGGTAGAGAGGTTAAGAGACGGAGAATCAAAGGAAAACAAATAGGAGATAATTAATCGTCGATGATGATTTCTTGCAAATCTCTAATTATAATATTTTAAATCGTCACATTACACATTTGCTCATCATGTATGACTCTACTTTAAATGTTAGATTAGAAAATAAGATAAAAAAAAGAAATAACGATGTAGCAAATATATTTGATGATTCTAAAGTTCCTTCAAGTTTAAATGACGCTGAAACAGAAACGTATAGTCTTTTAGTCTATTTCTTTTTTTATATTTATAATATTGTTTATCCTGCACTGTTGAATTTATAATGTCAAATTATATTTGAGTTATTTTTAATCATTTCTATACATCGCCATGGCTTCTATTCAATACGTCAATAATTTAATTAAAATAACAGAATTAAATGATTAAACTCAAGAAAATGTATTAAATTTTAATCAAATTTAGTTTAGTGCACTTTATTAAGTTATATACATTAAGGCTTTTACTTAAAAACTAACTACAGAAATAGATTGATTTTGACGCACATAGAAGTTAAAAATAACAAAATGTTATTTGACTCAGGACATTTGGGTTATCACTGCTCTCTTTTTGATGTTTAAAGGTTAATAATAATAATTTCACTTATAATATTAACACTTATAATAATTTCATCATCACAAATAATTTTAGCGGTTTCGATATATAGCGCTAAAAGTAATGAGGATTGAATATCGATTTTTACTTCGAATCAAATTAAAAATATGTTTATGTTAATAATTAATATGAGCTATTATATATATTTAAACATGTTGGATTATTTAAAAATGGGTCAAATGATTATACGTTTGTGTTGTCATCTAAACTTGACTTTAGAACCATCTAATAGAAACTCACACGCTTATAAACATTGTAAAAAACACAAACATATTCCTTGAACATAAAAGAGAGTGGGCAATATCTCGTGGATATCGATCGGTGCTTCTCTTAACGTGTCCGAATTTCTTCGCGCGCGTACAACAAAGATCGAAGTCTCGACGTGCTCGTGATTTATTTCGTTGGACACTTTTCTGGGAAGAACGTGACTGGAAGTACGGGTTAGCCAATCCCTTAAATCACTGAAGCAGCACTGGAGAGTCGAAATCGGTATCTTGGCTGCTATATTCCGCGCACGATTGAGCCCGAATGGCGTTCCTACGATGCTCTATCATCGTACCTTTGTCTTGTGGCTGCAAACGATAGTCACCGCAAAGTTAAAACCCAATATCGTCCTCGAAAAGGAAACGAGACTCGAAATACGTGCGTGACTGTCAGAGAATATCGCGCGAAAATGTTTTCTCATGCATTACCTCGACATTCCATAAAAGGTTAAAGGAATTTTCTATTTGGAGAAGAAAAAATAATATTGAAATATATTTTATTCTGTATAAAAATAATCATAGCTGCCAATTGATGAATTTTCTTTTTAGTCCTTGTTACACGGCTGACATATTTCTGTGTAAAGATTTAATAACGATATAACTTTTCGTAATATTGCGCACCTAATACTAGCGACTTCTATAGGTATACCTCTCTTGCATAAAAGTGGAAGAAGATGCTAACGAGACGAAAAGATGAAACGGTTGGTCTTTACGGCGATGTAGTGGGAGGTAAACTAAGCCAGCGTGCTTTAACGACAACGTTCAAGATTTTAATACCTCGTTACGTAAAGTCCGATCTTTCAACTTTTTGCGATGCGACATCTTTAAGGAACTCTTTTGAGGCCCAAGGTTTCCTCGAAAAGCTTGGTAGGGCGATTCATCTTTACAGCGACGAGCTAAATTTCATTAGTTAATTACGTGCCAGAACTTCGCCAAGATTTTCTTCTTAGGATGCTGATCTTCTCTAGGCGACTCGTGTAACACGAGTCTGTATGCGCGATGACATTTCTACAGACGCGAATGTGAGTTATTCCAGGAAAACGAGTGTCCGATTTCAGAGATCTTTCCATGATTAAAGCCCTTCGTTTAGTTGGCGCGAGAGCTGTTCGTTTCGTTCCGAAACACAAACGCAAAAGTGATAATGACGGAACGGCGGGGATAAGTATTGATCGCGCTCTGCGGCTGGCCAGTAGTTACGGGCCGGTGCGGTCAAACAGCCGTAATAGAACCGGTCGTGGTTAGCCAGTAGTAAGAGCGTACCTGCGGTCAGACAGTTAGTATCAGGTCCCGCTGCGGTCTGATACGAGCAACTGTTCTACTTCGTCATACTATGCTTCTGTTTTGAAACTTTTGATGGTTGTATTGCCAGTGTTATTTTAGTCCGAAAATGCAAATATATATATATATATATACATACATATACACACACACACACACACACACACACACACACACACACACACACACACACACACATATACACATACACTCACACATACCTCTAATCCAATTATAAAATTTTAGATAGGGTACAATTTTTTTCTTTTATCTTTTGAATATAAACTCGTAGTATTTTTCTTATGTATATTTTTAACAAACATTAGACGGACTACATAAAAATTTATAATCGATGCATATTTAATACAATTCAAGAATATCAAATTACATATTAATTATTATTATTATTATGCCAAAATATAATGTCCGTAATAATAATATATGATAACAATATGAATGAGATGATTGAAAAGACAATATGGTACAGAAACTATGGAAGCAATTTCAAAGTTGTTTGTTGTACCTTTTCAAAGGAATGCAGGAATAAAGCTGATTAAACGCTTAAGGCTAAATTGATTAAAGGCATAATTATAATTTAAAAGTCACACAAATAAAATTCTCACCTTGAAGAAAAATTGTTCGTCATTTTTTTCATAAATAAATTAACTTTTTTAATTCGACTACAATTTTCTTTAGTCGTATCTCCTTAGACAAAATTTTGATATTCTATTATTTTCAAATCAATAATTAAAAACAAAAAAAAATATTAATGAGAGCTTCATATATGATTTTGTTATCTTAATAGAGTTGTGTGTGTGTGTGTGTGTTTTTGTCTGTGCGTAGTTATATGTACACTACATAACTGATGCAGATATATACATATCTTATTGCATAAAATAAGATATTCTAAAATCAGATAATTTTCATTGTTTGCATATAGACAAAGAGAGTCTGTAATTATTTGCAGACCTTTCTTCTGTGTATGTTTGAGAAAGCTTCAATGATGACATGAATAAAAGATATGAGAGGAGAAATTCGCGTAGAGTAGAAAGTTGCGCCGACGAAGACAAATTGCGTTACAGAATTCTTCAGAGGAAAAATATAAATGATTATACGCAAAGGATGAAGAAGAATGAAGCTGGAAATAGAGACGTTTGTAATGCACGGCGATTAATCTCTGTGTTTTTCAGATCGAAGACAGGTACCAGCTGTTAAAATATATTTACCTGTTGTTTATCAAATAATGTCGATTTGCGTACGTATATCGAAGAAATATTACCGATATAGTTGCCTTTGTTTATTTAATCGCATAATTGGTAGCGCGACTATATCAATGTCTTTAATATTCAAGTGTGATAACATAATATCGATGTTGCAATACGACGTACTTTATTCTGTATAACAGGAATGCAGGCGCACGTCGCTATGCTTGGAGAAACCAGTTAGAACAAACAAGAAGCTCCTAAGTATACAACCCTCATGCTATGTATTTCGAACCATTGCGTATATCAGAAACTTGCAAACCGTGGGTGCAGCAGAGAAACAATAAACTTTGTTAGTAAGTAGATATAAATGCGGAAGTGTGGTCCGTATGTTGACTTTTAAACGGAACTTGAGCATTGCTGTTAAAATAAAACTTTTATGAAATTGATCGTTTCGCGTTAAATAAGTTCGCATTGTTGCTATATATATCTATGCTAAAAATAAATATACACTAACTTATAATATAACTAGTTTCGCCACGAGATCTGTCCTGCGATCGACGTATGCGCGCTTTTTGCTTGATCTAGAGCCAAGGTAGAGGCAGGATACGCCTCCGACAACCTATGATCCTTGACACCTGGAAACGAGCCAAGCGCAGGTCCTCCGAGGGCGTCGAACTTATGCCGTCGGCAGGCTTCCAAAATTATAGCTCGACTGCGTCAGCAACTACGGTGTTTGTTTTCATCTCGATATCGCCACGATTCATATATACTTTTCTACGTTCTTCGCGTCGTCCTATTTTTTCAGTCTTGTCTGCTGTCTCGCGATGGCGAATAATTTCTCAGCAATTAATAAAACCATTTGTTTCGATGGAACGACTCGATAGGGCATCTCTCGATGCACGTCTCTTACGCGCGCATATCAAAAGTCGATATTTGTTTTACTAACTGACGAATATAACATCAGTTACTTTAATCTGCTCAAAGAAAACGACATCCCTCGGTTAGTTGCGGCGAAAAGGAAACGGTCGGAATGGTTTTCTAAAATCCGATTACTTCGGCCGACTTAAGCGGATTTTCGTGGAAACTACGTCACGTCCGCGTTTGAAATCCGTTGTGCTCATAAACAAAAAGATGACAGAATTCATCTTCCAACGTTTCTTTGTATCCGACAACAATGAAATTTGTTCCCTTTCTCAAGTAAGGATGATTTTGTGTAGATGCAGAGCGATCCTTTGATGCAGAAACGCTTTATAAAACACAGGCATTTTAATTTTTGCTTTGTTAATGGGTGACATTGTCTTATAGGATGCACACAAGTTGATAAATATACACGAAAGGAATGGTTTTTGCTGAACAACTCTACAGAGAAATATCTACTTAGATGGATGCGCACCAGAAAATAATTTTGCTGGATTATCAAAATAATTATGTTATATAAGACTGTTCAAACTAATAGCTAAAATATAAAAACTTTTTACAGCATTGCTCATCACATTTAAATTTCCTACATAATTATTTTGATAATCTAACAAAATTATTTTCAGATCTGACCTAGTCTAAATTTTTGAAGATTTTATTCTTCTTTTTAGAAGATTTTATTCATCTATATAGAATTTTTGAAGATTTTATTCATCTATAGAATTTTTTTTGTGTAACAGTATAATGATTTAATCTATGTTTATTTTATTCTGCAAAAATGTGAGAATTATTTTCATAGAAGTATATATATATATTTTTAATAAAAACGTCAGTCGTTATTTAAATTTCATATCTGTGCGACTTTTAAATAAATTTTAATTATTTGTGGAATGAATCCAGCGCTACATTTTCTTTTTTAGTTTAATTTATTTAACTAATAGAATCATTATCTATTATTTGTGATCTGTCTTTCTGTAATTCCCAATTTAGTTAAAATTTGCACCGCGAAATTTTCTTACATTGATCCGGATATTTTTAAATAGATCCGATATCACAGTGGTTCGTCAATATCATATTTAATACAGATTCTATTCCAATTAATTTTAGGTTGAACTACTTGATGGCGGGATTGAGTCCCATGTGGTATCACGCCACGAACGTCGCCTTACACGCCGCTGCGTGCATCTTAGTCACCAGAGTGAGTCTCGTGGTAGCTGCACTTCGACCGGGATTCGCAGCGCTCACCGGGCTGTTATTCGCCGCACATCCTGTACACACGGAAGCGGTAAGTGACAATTTCGAGATGTCCCGAAAAAAATGAAAGCATTTTACCGAATATAAATCTTTTAAGCGAAATAGATTGTTATCCACAAACCCTTTAATCATTCGTTGTCTAGTAATTTTGTTTGTTTACCGTTAGCTACTATTCAATAGCATATTCGCGAACATGTACTTATGCGTTGCGCGATTCACAGCACAATGACAAATTTATCCTAAACCAAACAAAACAACAAGATTAGTAGAGTCCACTCGCCACGTAACCGCTTGAATCTGCGTGCGCGAATAGAGTCTGGCTGATCCGCTTTTCCTAAGTGCATAAACGTAATTAGCCTAATCTTATTATGGCTATGATCGTGACGGACAGAATTTGAAGTGTTCGTTCATGTCGCTGGAAAGAGAGGAGAGAGAGAGAGAGAGAGGGAGAGAGATTGACTGTTGCTTCAAGATAGACTTGTTTTTGTTGTAATCAACGTTGATGCTTATCGGCCATAAGAGAAATAATTTATGCGCGCGTTATTTTAGATAAATCCTAAGTTTTCTTTTGAATTATATGTAAACTAGAGGAATGGTATTAGAGTTCCATCAAGTATTTCTGCACGGCATCAGCGAAAATGATAAACTTCGTCGTTAATAATATTACCCTACTTAACCCGCTTTACTTAAGCATATAACTATAAAGCTTTGTCCGTCGTTATTGCACAAATTATGTTATTATGTATGGAAATGGAAGTTTATAGAGCGTTAGATTAGGAAGTTGAGAAACGGCATGGAACAATACGTCGGTGATTATAATGCGTTCGTTAAACGTCGAAGTTTACATAAATGAGAGGAACTCTCTCTCTATATTCTGCATAATCACTGAAAGATTATATAGCTATCGATATACTTATATATCGATAATTTTATAAGTTCTTCATTTCCGCATTAAACTGCACTAGTCTTCTTTCTCGTTTTTGTCAAATATCAAACATTATATCTTTTATTATATCTTTCATTATATCTTTTATTATAATATTTTACTTTAAGTTCCAAAAATTATATTTACCTATAGAAAACAGATTTATTTTTTAAATATAATTATATATACCAAATAATTATTTGGTTTAAATGATTATTGATACAAAATAATTGTGTTTGGTTTTAAATTCTAGTTTTGAATAACAAACATGCTTATACCAAGTCATCGTTTAAATAAGAATACAATTTTTGTTGCTTAATTCGCGGAATATATTGATATCTTATTTAATATTTTTTATCTTATTATCTTTAATTTTTGTCACGTCGCCGATGTTTCCCCAAGATAAGCGATATTCTATTTAACTCTACTAGTACCTCTTTAATATGACATACAATTTATACATCTCGAAATTTTTCCATTTTAGTTAAGAAACACAGCCCTAACTTAATATCCTCCTTTTTGAGAGTGAATTTTACTCCAAGAAAAGTGATAGTTGCGCCAGCAAGAGCGAATTTCATTTTACTTCTTCAAGGAGTGAATTTACTCAACTTTAATGATTAATATCTCGCTTGACGAGGCAGAGCGACATTTTTTGTGATAGATTTATTCGTTTTGTGCAAAAACAATGCGTCTAATTTCGTCAAGCTTAGATGTAGGGGGATTAAACTTAATGTTTACCTTTAGTCTCTCCTTCCGGAGAGTGAAATTATTCACTCTTTGGAGAGATTGAAAATTGATTCCTATTTAGAGTGTAGTGTACATGGCTTTTATTTTTTTAAATCGATATTATTGCACTATACAGATTTATTCGCGATTAAACGAATCGTGAAGCGATACATCATGATCAATACGTCGTAATTTTTTGTAATTATGAATAAGCAATCACAAGAAGAATGTATAGGAAATAGATTGTATAGATACCCAGATAAAGGCGAATTCCGCGTCATTAGCAGGGGATCGTGCCTTTTGAGCGGAATTACTGGCGGCACACGACACTGGTTTGCAAGTCCCGGTCTACTCATTACAAGCTCGACCTGCTTGCCGGTCACGCACTGCATCCTGTTACATCACGTGCGTGCGGTATTGCATGTATTACTCGTTGCGTGCGCTGCCAACCCTCGTTGCCAGTGTCACTATTGTGATATCATGTTCATGTCGTACGCGGACGGCCAAGTCAGATAATAATGTGTACTCAGATCAAATACTCTACCATCCGTGATTATTTTTGCACGGAGCTGTAAAATATACCGCAATTACATCTCGCATGCAGCGACATTTTTTCTACGTTATTACCGCATGTAACATTTTTATCGTTTTTAATTGCTGCATCAGATAGGATCTGATTGCTGAATCAGATTTCATAAACATCTCCTGACCGAGAATAATCAGTGTCATTCCCAGATTTGGAAATGGTAGGAAGAGCGTCATATGCGATGCGGTATATACAATATTATGTATTTCAACTGTTTTGAGATGACGATGCACTGGTGCAAACTATTTTTACTCACATTAAATGTTAAAATATTTTCACATCAGTTAATCATTGTTTTGCCTCTATCGTTACACAGAATTGGCACAAAACTTCTTACACGATATCATTAAAAATTCTCATGCTTTTTGGATTTATACTCTTCTATCACGAAACCTTCATTAGCTCGATATTAATAAATTATACCATGTCGTGTGTAGTATCAAATTTACACGAGAATCGGACATCTTTCACCTCACTCGAGAAACATGATAAGTTTAATCTCCGGTTTATTGGCTCTTGTTTCGTCTGTCGCCGTAATACAATCTATTATCATATCGCTGTTTTGACGGCAATCGTTAATTCTCTGTCAATCAAATAAATTAACATAATTTGATTCTATTGGTTGAAATGATCAGCCGATGAAAGCACTGTTAGTTTCCTGAATTAAGTCTTTCGTTG
The DNA here is from genome assembly GCF_024713525.1 of Acromyrmex echinatior. Taxonomy (NCBI): domain Eukaryota; kingdom Metazoa; phylum Arthropoda; class Insecta; order Hymenoptera; family Formicidae; genus Acromyrmex; species Acromyrmex echinatior. Next base: position 5,404,628 of record NC_141870.1, read on the forward strand.
AGCCGCTGAAAGGAATTTCTCACTAATTAAGTACAGCGTCATTGAAGCTTTGGCTTTTGGTTCGATGTAAACTGGCCCGAACAAAGGACGCGTTTGCGAGGCCGGAAGAAGAAGGGTTATATCGGGTGAAGAGAGATCGCCAACCGTCATTCTGGACTTCGTCGTTCAGTTACCAAATCTCTGCGATCGATCAATTACCATGCTCGTGTTGCCGTTTGTTACATAGGCTACATTCTACTTGTGCTTGTACGACTAATTAATTGACAGACCATCGGATATTTGCACCGGTCGTTGGATGAGTTGATTTTTTTTATATATTATACATAAGCTTGCTTATTATTATAATAACGAGTGATTCTTCAGGAAGTTAATCATTCGTTTCCTATACACTCAAAAAAGAAATGTTTAATTTTGAGATATTAAAATGTTTTATTCTTGTTTCCATTTTTTAAATATTTAAAGACTTTAGTTTTAAACTTTTTTAATAGACAAAACACTATGTATTTGAATTGAAAATAATATGTTTTAAATCTAAACACATACACTCTAAATTTCTTGTAGTGAAATTTTACTCCAAGAGAGTAAAAATACAATCATTCTTGAAAAAAAGTGAAAATATTTATTAACTTTCTTGGAAAAAAGTAACAATCTTCATTCTTTTTAGAATGAAATTTCACTATTTTGAAGTGAGATTTCACTTCTTTGAAGTGAAAATTTACTCTAAAAAGAATGAAAATTGTTACTCTTTTTGAAGAAGTGAAATATTTTCACTTTTTTTCAAAAGTAGTTGTATTTTTACTTTCTTGGAGTGAGATTTCACTGTAAGAAATTTAGAGTGTAGTATTTTGTTTATTAAAAAAGTTTAAAACTAAAACATCCTTAAGTATAAAATAACAATTTTACCCACAATATTCAAACAACACATTATGTTACATTAACACGCGAATGTAATAAAAATTCGATGCAATAGTATTAATAAGGATCGGTTTCAACACAAATATAACATGTTTTCTACTGTATAGAAACACAGACCACTTTCTAGCTGTTTAAAAGTAATCCCTGCGATATGTCCAAGTTTCTGCACGTTGGATTTACTGAAGATAATATGTTGTTGATGGATACTCGCGATGTATGTAACAAGATTGTATGTCAGATATTGATTGGATTTGCTTTCAGCAAACTAAAGAACGTTTATATACAGCTGTTGCAATAACACATCAAAGATAATCACGGTTTTGCTCGAATTGCATCCGTTGCGCGTGATTCAAAGACTGCTTGTTACAATCTCCTATTTTGTTCAAATCCGTACAAAATACTCAATTCCCGTTTGTCTTTGATTGGTTGAATATGCGATTGTCAGAAAGGAATGGTACGTGAATTGAACAGGATTTTTTAAAAGGGTTTGAAGCGTAAAAATCTCGTTTTACTTTCACAATCTTGAAGCGATGAAAAACGCTGTTAAAAATCTTATTTCGATAAAATTTATTTTATAAATTAAATAACACGAACTTTTACTATAGTGTTATGTTCTTACAAAATAATATATTAATAGAATAAAATATCGGGATGAGAATCATCTTTTCTTCAGGATTTTCTTCATCTTTGCTTATGAATACTTCAAGACTCCTTTATCTTATTTTATTCATTCATTTCAATATTGCATAGAAAACACTTAAGTTTTATTCGATAAGATCTTATAATTCGCGTATCATGCGATCTCTTCACGCTCACGATCGTCTCGTATCGCTTCTGGCTATAAGTTATTCTGATTTGCACATGAAATTGGATGCATCGATTTTTAGCGATACATTTATCGGTGGTACTCGCGTTATCCGATAAGACAAATGCCGTAGGCGAATGACAAAAGTAGTCTAGATTAGAATTGGAACATTTAGATCGCTCGGAAGTGCTTCGCGAAGGTACACCGGCCATTTTATAAAATCACCGTCCATCTATTCGGATTGGAAAATGTATTCAGTCTACTGAGTGATTCTGTTGAATATTACTTTATCATCTTACTCACACACCTTTTGTTCTTCGCGCACGTATAAAGCTTGCGAAGAAGAAGAACAATTCTTCGAAATTACAGCTATTTTATCAGATTAAAGCGCGCTCGCTTTCGTACAATGGAACATGAAAGTCGCTCAATTTCACCTCGCCATTAAGTGAGCGTAACAAAATGATTTTCATAAGGGAAAGTGTACATTAGGAAAACGACGTTTGAAAGAACCTACTAAAACTAACAAGCTTTGCTATTATAAATAATCGCCTTATATACCGTTGTTTGTAATATAATAATTTCTTCATTTATCGCATTTCCTCTTTTTTTTTCTTTTCATCTACCTTCGCACATTTATTATATCGCGTATAAAAATTTACAAACAAAATATAGTAGTCGTAACAGTATATTGCTTTCCACTTTATCGCCAAATTTAATTCATCATCTACATATCTTGAATCCTGCACGAAAACTAAAAAAGAATGTTAATTCGCTAATTCTTTACATCCCATGATAATAAGATTAATTAGTCAGTGTGAATGTGTGTTATTATGCTCTCGAATATTTATTTTATTTATCTCATACATGGAGGAATATGACTAGAGGCGATTTACAGCGATAACAGAACTCGACCATTTACAGTTCAATTTTCTCGTTTTCCAGAGGATACTTGAAATGGAGTTTTGTAGACGGAATACGAACTATATACATATATTTCGTACATGTTTTATAAATAATGTAAAATATATGTACAAATGCCATGGTGAGACAGATAAATGGCTAATACTCTTGCAGAAAAGCGTATGTTTGTAAACAGCTTGTTTTAGACTTGGATTTTCGCTTGGCATGGGAACCTTTGAAAACTGTTTAGTAGTATTGTCTTTACTCAAAGCGTCTCTCGAATTGAAAAAGAAGAATGTGGTTCTTCCGCTGTGCGCATGTATTGTCGAAAGCAAACGAGTGGGCTAAAACAAAATACGTGTTCCGTTTCACGATGCAGAGAAGCTACTATCTCGAAACATTCGTAGAAGAGAGGAAAAAAGGCGGGAATAAAGAGGAAGGACAGATCGAGCGAGATGCGTTTCAAATGCCTTCTCTTTTCATCCAAAGAAACTAAAGGGCATCAACGTGCATACCGGAATGTTTTCTAGAATATTGTTGGAAAGCATCGAAGGAAGGGAGAAAAGCACAGGAGGCTATACATTCCCGTTAAATCATTCGTAAAATCGTAGGTGCCTCCACAGCACGGAGTGCGATTTTTCCGATGCGAAAGCGGAAGCATTTCTTTGCACGCAACAGTCCTTGTATTCCAAAAATTCAACAAGATTGTCCAAAGACACCACTTATCTGCGAAAAAATAAAAATAAATTTGACAAGATGTGCTTGAGACCTCATGATAAATTGAAGTGTTATTTTTTTTTTATTTTCTGTTTACGTGCATAGCAGCGAAGTTTGTGCACCTGAATATTGTGTTGCGGTTAAATCATTTGTAAAATCGTAGACGTTGCGATGTTAGCACCTTATTTTTAGAATTTTCATTGCTTCCAAGAGATCGATACTGAGCAGAGATATCCTTCAAATTCCTTCCTTCTATGCATATAGCGGAAATCATAAAATTTTCTCGCGTTCAGAATATGTTGTTGAAAATTTTATGATTTTAAAATTGAAAATCATGAAGCTAAAAATAGATGATGCGCGCGCCATTCCTATAATTCTGAAAATTTGTATATTTTACTACTGGTCTTCCTGTTGAATCACTTAACTCAATCACTGAAAATTATACAAATCCCGAAAATTGTGCTAGTCATTCACTATACTATGGATAGATATTATGCGGTATGGCAAACTCGTACTAGTGTATATTCTGGGATAATTGTACTTAATACATATAATAGCTTGGTTACTAAATTAAGGGAAGCTCAACCGGTCTAGATTAACAAAGTAATTCACGAGTCCCTATGGATTACCAATGACCACTACTTCGAAATAGTAAAGCTTCTATATAGATTGTTTATTCTCTCGACAATCGACCGTCGGAAATTGATTGATATATGTATATATATCATAATAATATACATATATCTATCAATCTATTTGTATATGTATAAAATTTGATATCAGTATAGATATCGTAGATATCAGAATTTAATTAGGTATTATTATCTATGATGTTAATTTTCGTTTATTATTGTGATATGTACGATATACCTATTTGTATGTAGAATAACTCCGGCAAATACGCCACGCTAAAATTTATGCTGCAGAAGTCAGAAAAAATAGAAGAAGTGGGGATAATTTTCCCGCAACTATTCTGTTACATGCCTTTATGTTATATTAATACAGTGTTATGATTTCAATTTCTTATTATTAATATTAATAAAATTATTGTGAGTTGAATCGATTTATATCACTGTGTTAAGCGCCATCATAAATTATAATCTATATAAAATGATTATTGTAGGACATACAAAAGACTTAGTGGTTATTTCGCAATACATGAATGTAGAGGAATAGAACATATATAGGAATAGAACATAAAACATATATTGTATAACAAAATACAAGTACTTTGCTCTTGTATTCTTTGTTTAGTTTGTTGTCTTGTATATCTCCCATCTATTAGGGATATATGGCATTTTTAACAAGCGGGATTTATGCCCAAAGCTACAAAGTGCGCAGATTGAATTCAGTGCACTAAATAAACGCATTACATGAAATATGTATCTCATGTCACATAACTCTTGTATTATAATACATCTAGGAAAATTGTAATTATTATTTATTACTTTATATACATATTTATCGTTTTCTTATTCCTTAATAAAACTTTATAAATGCATTTTATAAGTTATTGTGTTATTTTACGTCTTATTTATATGCATTATTTGTGCATATAAATAAGACGTAATGCATTTGAAATTTTTTATGAGCCGTACATACCCCTCCTCTCCCTATGAGTAGCCATATATCCCACCCTTATGGAATATACGGCAAAAATGCAAGGGTTTAAAAAAGTTTATTTTTTTATATGTGTGAAATATAAATATTTCGGATTTCTAATATTTTTTTCATAATAATAGATAGTACAAAGTTTTTACTGATATAGCTCATTTACTTTAAACATGATAAATAATACTTAATAAATTAAGTTTTTGATAGGTGCGACGTATATACCGGAGTTACTCTATCATATATTTGTTGATACGACATACTGTAAAAGTGCAGTGTTTAAAATATTTACGTTTAAAACATCTTTGCAAAACAAACGTTTAATATACTTTAATTTTAAACAGTTCCATCTTCAGATAAACTATGTGGCTTATCCTTCTCTTATTGGATAAACGGAAGAGTAAGAACATAAGAGAGTAAGACAGTAAATTGAAGTTTATCGAAAGATGAAACAACTCAGTCTTATAGTATTTTAAATCCAAATACATAGCGTTTTGTTTATTAAAAAGATTAGATGTGAAATATCTTTAAGTGTTTAAAAAATGGAGATAAGAATAAAATATTTTACTTGTAATATCTTAAAATTAAACACTTTTTTTCTAACGTAAATGTATTTAAAGTAAATTCGAGAAATAGAAACGAGAATAACGACAATGTTATATCCGAAACATGTTGGAGTAATGCAGAAGGAAACCGGAAACTAAAGTAAGAGAATGTTTTCGTGAATGTACAGCTTTATTTTCTGCGTGGCTTAAAGCAAAGTCAGTCGCTGTATTGAAAGGAATTGCAATTTATCGGAAATATAACCATCAGCCATCACTTGCCACCAGCAGCGTTGCGTGATGGTCGACAATATTTGAAGCAACCATAGAAATATACGTCATCGAACAAGCTTCAAGATCTTGTTGAAGCTTATTGAGATAGACTGTTGTTTTAGTACAAAGATCTTTTCGTATAAATATTACTGAAAATGGTTTTTTTAAATATACATTAAAAAATTTATCGAATTATTCTCGGTAAATCAAAGAACTGAAATTTGTCTCCTGTTGAACTCCTATTTAATTGTAATTTGATTACAAAATTATGTTAATTCACATTATTAAATAAATCATGTAAATGTGACGAGATGTTTAAATAATTAACTCTAACTAATCGATATTTATTTCGAAATTTTCTGATATTTGCGGATCTAGTGTATTTTAAATTAATGTATCTTTGTTTAAAGTTAAAGTAACCGAAGGATTTTTTTCATTTTGAAGATCAAAATTTCAAGCATAAGATTACTTAATTTAAAATTATGTAAAATTATAAAAAACGTTTGTTATAAACAATTTTTCACAACGTAGTTGAAGATGTTCGGATCCATTAGATTAGCGAATATATTGATTAAGGTTAATAAAAAATTAAATATACGATAAAAAATTAAATGTACGAACAATATAATGAAGAAATCGATAGATGTTGTTGTGATAAACAATTAAATAAGTTTTATACTATAAAAGAAAACACATTATTGCCTATAGTACATATACAATTATTCACATCCGATAAAAGTTCTAACAAGATTAATGATGAGAAAGAGTACTGTAATATAAAAATTTCAAGAGTAGAATAATTGTCCCGCTTCACATTCAAGTCTGTTAATTAAGTACGCTTCATCCTTTCGCGGAAATCAAAAAGGTTCCGGGAGACATATTCATTATCTCATGGACCATCGATTTCGACGTTCTCACCCGAGGGAATCCGCGGGCGTCGGCCAAGTCGGCGACGACCTGGAGTTAACAGCGCGAGTTTAAAAGTGATTTATCTCTGATTTATGGAGGAAAGAGCACGGTACGGAAGCCGAAAGTTTCTCGGCTTCTCGGCGACGAGGCGGAAAGAATTATCGGCCGGGCACAATGGACAGGCGGTGATATCGTTTACACGTCGAATCCCACGGCTGTCCGTTCTGTACGAAGACAAAAAGAATGTCGGCCGCCTTCTTCGCCTTTGGGCATGGAAAAAAATATCATGGCTTCTGTGAGCTTGGATTTTCAGAGCGGAGCCCAGCGTAGCCGTTAGGAACGGGCGCTGCTGCGTCGAGACCGCCGAGACGATGCAGTTGAATTTTCACAGCGATAGAAGTTTGTAATGAAAAATTTAATTCGCCGAGGAAACGGGAGTTATTCTCAACAGAATATTTTCGCTACGGCAAACGTTTTACTACTGCTTGCAATGTCGCTGTTCATACTCCGTCAAACCTTTGATATTTTTCGCTTCAAGACGTTCTTCTCGTACGCCCCAGACTAGTCCGTTTGCAAATATAGTTCGTGTGTACTTTGTATTCCAAAGCTTAATGAAGGAACTTGATGTAAATGTACTGACGTCAATGCAAGTCCTACATTCTTGTTGCTTTAACGTGCGGTATAAACGCAATTTATCTAAAAGCACTTACACATTATTGGCAAGATTCTGCCTCACTAGTTTCCTCTTGGCCGCGCGTGCGTTTGCGAAATCCTGTAGTGAAATATTCATGGCGATGGTATTCGCGACTACCAGCAGCGTAATTCCGCGCACGATTCGTGGGACGTCGATTCAAAGTAGAAGAGGTAACCTCGTTTCACGCGGACGAAACTTTTCTCTCCCCGTTTCTAGCGATGTTCCTCCCTCTTTGAGCTGACGTCGAAACGTTACAGGAAACGTGTCGCTCCGTTCCCAAAGGAGGTTTCGTCGGGTAGTCGATGTTCAGAAAATATCCGTAAGTTGGTGACGCGAGCAGAAACATTTGTCTAGGATCGTAGTTCGAGAGCCGCATGCAAAAGTTTCATACAACATTCATTCGGGACGTGAAATAATAAAATGAGACAGAATAGTTTATCAAGATTCACACATCAAGAAAAGATTCACGCTTTGTTGTTTGCGCTTGTGATGCGCAACAATTAAGTTCAAAACTTCATTACGTATAAGACACTTGTATGTATCTTTCCATTCTTCTCATGTTCTCGGTTCAATGCTACATACAAGAGGATATCACTGGCGCACTGGTGTGTCTCACATCACACCATCCTTTTCGGAAACAGCCGGAAGTAGAAAGGTATCAGCTGGTTGAAGTCTGGAGCTGAGAGTTCCAAGTTTCTTGATTGCACGATTCATAACGCTCAGAATTCGAGCGTATTTGCCCGAATCCTCTCTTCTCCCCATCCTTTAATTCTCTCCATGCCGGTCTTGTTCTCAGCTGCCGCGTGATACGACGACGGATCCTTACTTCCGGACGAGATAGATCGTCCATTATGGTCGAAACTCGAATTTGCGCCGCTATGGAAGACGATCACGAGCGAGAATTATGTCGGATCAAACGGGCGTGCGGAGAAACGAATGTTTCTCAACGTGCGAACAGCGAGCACCGGAATCTCAACATATAGTAATTTATCATTTTCCAATGTGGAATCATTTATTCCGCAGTGCGAGAAATATTTTAGAACGTTCGAAACATAGTTCCAGCATTTCTACATTAGCGAAGTATCATTTACCGATCTCCTTCTTTCGCAATCTCGGATACATAGCTCCCCCCCCTCTTTTTAAAAAGTTGCAAGCTACAATAGTTGAATGAGAAGTCGCAAGAGCAACGATTTAAAAAATTCCGCGCAAGCTGACGCGAAAGCGGAGGCGACCATGTAAGAAGCACGTCTTCGAGCTCGCCCGGATGTAACGGGTTAAATTGAGGGAAAAATTGAACCAGTCTTATTTCAGTGTGCAATGTTTCGTAATCTGTTAAAATGGGTATATTAAAATGGGGTAATGTACTGCAGTTTAATTTTCTTCCTTCATTTTTGCATTACGCGTTTACCATTTTCATGTCTTTGTTCCGCGCTGTCAGTTCCCTTTCCATCACGCGCAGGAAACTCGTTGAACGTATATACCTGATGTACACGCTATCTACATATGCATCTCTATAGATATATGTCCTTTGAGAGCGAAGCTGAACTTTCACAAGTGTTCTGCAAACAAGATCATAGGAATCTACACACACGAACGTTTTCTGAAGTACCTTCTAAGCAATTTTTTTTTTTTACGTAAATGTATTAATTTGTTACGATACATATTTCATGTCTGCTCTATTACATATTGAGAGCTGATTAAAATTCACTTCTGAAGGAATATTAAAAAATTATTGCTTAAATTCTTTTCTGTAATAAATCGAGTTACCATAGAAATGTCTAATTTTTTTATATAATGGAATTGAAGTACTGAAATTGACATGTGCAAAATTCAAAATTCAAAAACGACAGGTTAACGATGAAATGAGAGAAAAAAAATGTTGGAAATGTAACGTATAATTTAATGATAAATAAGGCTCGCAGACGCTTCTTTGACTAACTGCACACGAATCTTACCCTAGACTTTTCTCAAAAACGAGATTATAATAGTTTAAAAAATTATGATTTTAATGATTACAAAAAAATAATAGGTCGACGACCATTCTGAAAAGATATTTACGTGCATAAACTTGCCTATAAATTAAATCTCGAAAAGTAAACAATCTCATCTTGTTTTCGTTCGATGAAAATGCAGCTCTTGATTTACTATCGTATGTTCCATACTATTTCATTAAAGTATACAAGTGTATTTTTAATATTTTATTCAAATTATGCAGATATTTGTAATTTTGGGTGAGTCCTGGTGAGGCAACCCAAATTTTCGGCACTTTAAGAAACTAGCTTAATCGCGGCGATATATTTACCTACGGCAATGTATTTACATACGTACATACATTATAAATACGTCATAGATATAATGTAAATACGCAAACTGTCATTTTCTCTGAATAGAACCATAAAACAAGGCGAACGTGTTCCTTATTTGGCTTTAGAGCATGGATGGAGACACGTGCGGCCAATTGAAGTTCCATTCCACAAAAGTTGCTCTGGTAACTTCCTAGCGACCTCCGCTCCCGGACTCAACTCAAGAACCACAGGCTGACGGTAATTGAGGACAAATAGAGAAAATACTTTTGATAGTGGCCGCAACGACGATCATCCCAGTGTTCCGTACGAGCGGTTAGACGTTTCATTAAAGGATATTGCCGTTGCTCAGAAGGAAAGGGAGGGAGAACTTCTTAAGGGTGAACCGGTTACAGCTTACTGTTTGACGACGGTGGGTTAGTGAACGAGCAAGAAAATAACCCTCTGCCGACAGTCGTTGCTTGAGAAATCTTGAGCGCGACATCAACGATTATTAGATCTTTGATACGGAAGGATGGAACTCCGGAAATGTCAAATCAGGTCAAAGATTAATTGAAATCGACAATTTCGTAATATGATTGCATCAATCGTAGATATCAGTCTTAACATAAAATACGTATTTCATTTTCTTTTTATGATAATATGAACATTTAAAATATTATTTGACATTGTAAAATTATACGATTATTCGCGTTTATAATAAAAATCAATTTGTGAATCATATTTATATATTTGTTTTATTAAATTTCGAGTGTAAAGCTGATATTTAGGTATATCACTGCTTCGAAGAGAATATTCACTAACAAATAAAAAAAGAGAAAGAAGTCGAATGCTTGCCTCTTTTCTTTCGCTAGTTCCACTCCGTTACCCATTCGTGCTGCCAACAGCTGACATGGAATACAGGTGAAGTTAACAAGGTTGTCAGAATATCGGAGCGTTCCTGAAAGTAAAAATGGAAGTAAAAATCGCAGAACATCGCCGTACTTCGAATCGCAATGTAATAAACGAATTGATACGTTAACATTATAAATAGTTTATAATATTATGAATTATTAGAGCGATATTACTTTGGATCTCTCATTACTATTTCGGCATTCATTCACTTCGTTAGTCTTTTGTAGGGCAAGTTTGGAGGGGTTTTAACGATGTCGTCGTGACAGAGGAGAGAATGGGGCTAGTAGTCTGTAAGAAGCTGAGGCTTTATTAAAGCCTCCTATAATATTAAAGAGGCCAAGAGACTGTCGGTGTCTCGTACGTGCTTATACTGCACGAATATAATCGCGGTCTCCAGAACGCATCTGGGATATACCGAAACTGTACTTTCTTGTTACATTATGAGATTATATAAAAATACGACGACATTATAATACAGGCGTATATATTACTGTTATACAGATATAAATTCACAAAGAAATATTATTCTCTCTTAGAATACAAAAAAATGTATTCATTATAAACACAACGTGAACGGATAAAATATCAAAGTGTAACATGATGTATGACGTATCTTGATTATACCCGTATTTCGCAAGAAATAATAATTCAATGTGAAACTCGACGATTCAATTTTTTTCTCTCTACGTGTAATATCTCGCCGTTTCTTGTATTTCAGTTTCAGAATTCGGGATTATCAACGTCGCTCTGTCCGCAGACGATTGATCGTAAACGAAAGTATTTTTATTCAGTCCCGCTGTTATCTACGCAATCTATTTTGCAAGGATGTTTACTGCAGTTGACTCGTTGTTATGGCGTAAGGTAATCACGCTACCGTATACGTTTTAAACAGGATGTTCTCTCTTGGACGTCGTTATACTTCACGGCAATGTTTCCCTGCGCGAGAAACGCTTCAGTTACAGCACGAGAACCGAGTGACCGAGCTGTCGTTTCGTGGTTACGACGTCGTTGCCGTATCGGCGTATATTGCCAGCGAAAGAGACCCGACCCCCCGGTTTGCGTCAGTTCCGCAGAAGGGATGAATTTTGCGAGCGCGGAAAGGGATGATGGTGTATAGGTAGATGAGGACATTCGGTTGGATGGGTTTACCCGCAGAGCTCGGTTTCAGGTCAAATTAAACATGAAGTTGCGCGATCGTTCCGGCTTGCGTAGAACGTTTCCTTCACAGGAGATCCACAACGAATCATAGATTGAACCGTGCATGCATTCCGCTTTGTGGTGCTGTACGGTATATCTAAACGTTTAATTTTATATCACGATTAGAATGAATATATGCTGCGAGGTCAGAAATATTAATAGAAAGGAGACAGCTGCATCTTCATCTCCGCGTTCATCAAATGCAGACGAGCAATTTAACGAGTGTTATGTAGCATGTTATACGGACACCAGTTAATTGAATCGCGTACGAAACAATGGGGACGTGATATTAAAATAATGGTTTGATTTGCTTGCTTGTTTCACTAGTTCGCGGTACATTCACGAATTCAGCTAATTAAAACAGTCATACTCATTACATGCTCTATCACAGAATAATCTTTCGTTAATGTACAATTGATTGTGACGTTAACCCACATGGGGAATTCGTGCATTGCTGGAAATTTAATGCGTGTTGCACGGCGTTACGCGTCATCGTTGATACACATCACTACTTTTCTCTCCCCTTGCTACGTTGCCTGTGGTTTACCGCATTGAATGATGATATTAATTAATTGTGGGAATATTAGTATTACGCAAGCATAGACGTGCTCAATTTGTTAAACAAAAGTGGAATCGAGTGCAAATGCAATAATAATACTTGTCAGAATATTGTATTACTCGTACAAAATACATATTAAACTATATATGAATATGAAATTTAATAACTAATAGATTTTACGTTTTCTATATCTTCGGGAAACGACATTGAAATGAGTTAAGAGTTAAGTAACAAGGTAAATTTGATAACATTGTATAAAAGTTTTATAACTTTCTGTGTAAATAATAAGTTAATCTAGACAGCTAGTGAATAAATCGAATAAATAAGGAAAAGGTCAAGGCACTCAGTCTTGATCTAAAGATTTAAAGATTAGATCTTGATATTTAATAATATTTTTTATATGTAAATTCTAAATATATTTTTTGTTATATAAACTGCGCTCACTTTCAACACAATTATGAACTAAAGTTGAAATAATATCACAATTAAATTGATACTTATTTGATTTTTTCATATAGTGATCATATAGTGAAATTAGTGATCTGAAAAAGTAACGTTCCTTTTCATTACTCACTTCGTCATTTCTGTATAAAACTTGCATAGATAATTTAATGCTAGTAATTATCAATACTGAATAATAGTTTACCGAAAAATTTTATCCTAGATTTCAGTATATCCAACTAAACTATAGAATGTTTTCTATTAAAATAAGCACCAAGTATATATTGTAAAAATTGGAGGATTTGCCTCTAATATAATAAGATATTCTAATTACACAGGCTCACAAAAAAAAGTATCTTGTGCTGAGATGAAGACTCAGTTATTTTTATGTATTTTGAGTCGCTGAATATAAATCTGACATTAAAATAGAACCATCCAGAGTAAATTTTCAATCTAGAGAAAAATGACCTATTTGTACTATTTTTGAGCAATTTTTTCGTTCTAGATTGAAAATTTGTTCTGGATGGTCCTATTTTGATGTCAGATTCGTATTCAACGACTTAAAAATACGTAAGAATAGCTGGGTCTCCACCCCAGCACAAAATACTTTTTTTTATGGACCTGTGTTATTTAGAATATTTCTCTATTGTGGAGTAGAATATATTTTAATTTTAACACACACACACACACATACACACATGCACTCGCGCGTACGCACGCACGTATATACGCATGTAATATGTACATGACACTCACAAAAATTCCAATTTGTACTTGCTCTCAAAACAGCTGATTAGTTCCGATAAATTGTATTGAAGCAGCTACTTTTTCACTTCTTCCATTCGTAATGAACAACACTATACAGTGATCGAACACTGAATCCTGTTTTCTCCTTCTAACGCGAAGAGAAAGAAATATAAATAACTCTAAACTCGTGCAGCTACTTCAGGAATAAAAAACAAATCTTTATTCAAAAGGTATATCTCGAAGTCTTTAATCTCGAACACGTCAGGACACGGTATAGCGCGGATTTACATGCATGCGCAAACACGAAGGCTTCTTCTTCTTTTTTGTTAATGGCTCCTCCGAAATTATAAACGGAGGTCGATGCGGCCAGAAAACATAAAAACAAAAGGGTGATGCATGGACGCGCGTCAAGACAAACGGATGGATCGTCCAAAACCGTGGGACAGCTATATGTTTCTCAAGTCTAAGTCGGCAACACTTTCAAAAATATACAAGATAAAAGCACCCGAGCCGAGACGCGTCCGTGAACGAGTGATTCTTCAGAATTGGTAAACATGAAGACGAGTATTATTTGTTAATCAAGCACTGAAATGCTTAGAATATTTTCTTTATTTCTGATATTATTCTTATCAAGATATATTTATAGAAGAATATTCTAAATTTTTTAGAATATTCGATTAGAGGATACCTTTAAACGGAATTATTCTCAAATACAGAATACGATTTTTTCGGTAATTCGTATCTTAAGGAATAGAAAAAATAACATAACAATATAAGAAAAAGAATTTAAAGAAGACTAAGATTCCGAGCGGGAAATAATGAGCGAACTTTCAAGGAAGTATAGTACTTCATATAATCAATTAGAACTCGAGAATGAGTGAGATGTTAATGGAGTTCAGCTAAGTATAAACTAGAGCAAACTAGTATCGAGTCGAACAAACGCATCAACACTCACCATCTCATATCTATTTGTGTCGTAAATCCCTCGATTCCATGCTGTGTAACTGTGGGACGCGTTCCCGTAATAGATCATCATTTCTACGTTAAATATACTCGTACACGTATATTTTAGTAATGTGTTTGTACCTTCGCCTAAGAATGAAAAATGGCGTATGTCTGTTGAGCTTTCGGAAAATTGATGGAATATGAAAAGGATTGATGTAAAGTGGATTGAAACAAACGGGCTCTACGACCATAGGCGCATAATAAACGATTTTATCATTCATTTACACTTCGCACGCGTTTGCTTCTTTATCTTTCAATGGTAGTTCCATCATTCGTAGTTAAGACAAATGCCCCATCAGTCATTTTCCTTTTTTTCAAAATTGACCATTATTCCTTGCCATAAATCTGACAGATGCCAAAGAGGCACATGAAAGAATCTATCGCAAAGTGGTCATCGTAACCTCTGTTGTCTTAAGCAGACCCTTCAGTTGTGGTTCGTCGTTTCTAGCTGCTTCGGAGACTTGGCTTTCATTCTCCTTGACGTTGACGGAGTATTGTTTCCCCGAGCAAGATTTCCTCCGGGTCCACTTGCTGCAGGAGCATGTACAGCGATATGACAAAAAAAAACGAGATTGTAATGAAATGTCAACTCAATGTTTATCTTCCGCTAGCTTTGTTTGAATGTTTGATATTTGTTTAAGTATTCGATTAACCATACTATATAAAACAATATGATGTCATTTTTGAAAAGACATTTTAAATATTGCACCGTTAATATTTCAGTACTGCCATTTTTATGCAAAGCATCGGGAGAATATCTCGTATATTTGCTCGTATTTCATTTATTTCGTATTTGCATACAATTCACGCCAAATTTGGAAGATAAATGTTAGTTGTTATTCCCCGCTGGTACTGTTTTGTTATAATTGAATGATTAATTGCATCCCCGTTTTCTCTCTCTCTCTCTCTCTCTCTCTCTCTCTCTCTCTCTCTCTCTCTCGCTTTGCTGAAAGCGTACATTCATCAATGTCTCTCATATCTATAATTACAGTTCTCAATTCAATGATAATGTTAATGTCGGTAATGGTTTTTGTTTCATCTTCGAATGATTTGTCAAGCACATCGGAGAACAATATATTGCTAGATAAGATATGAACAATTCGCTTGACAGTTAATATAAGCGATTTACCTTCGCGCTATCATACAAGTTATTTCAAATATGTATTTATATCGAATAATTTAAAAAAAATTAATGATATTTTAATTTATAATGAATGATAAATTTAAGACAATTAGTTTATGTATCAAATTGGAATGTCTACATATATTAGTTAGCTTAATACGTATAATACGTTAAACGTTATATATAATATAATCGGCTTAACAAACGGATTTTAATATATTTCTTTAGAACGAACTTTATTCCTTTAGAGAACGAACCAGAAATTCACTGATATCTCGCTATTCTTGCTCTGCAGTTTCTGTTCCCCTTGCAGATCGTATCCCCGTGATTCCGTGGAATTAATTCGTTAAGAGGTGGGAGGTCGGTCGTCCCACCGTGATAGACGGGGGTTCGTAAATTTTAAAGGTACACCTGGTACACTCTAGCCCAGTAGAGCGAAAGGAAGGAAGGAAGAGAGATGAGTACGACGGGTAAATCCAGCTTCCGGTAGCAGGTCGGCTTCCCTGGCTGGAGTTGATCCTTGAGAATCTCGGTTATTCACTCGTGCTGGGCTGTCGATAACTTGGACAATCTTAACCCCGCCCACTTTCTTTTCTCTTTTACACTTTCACGGACTCGCTCGTCTTGTCCATCATCTCGTTTGTCACGAAGAAGATCTTTGGTTTGGCTTCTTCACACATCTTTCGGATCAGCCTTCTCGTGTTACACCGCTAAATCCAATATCAAGCTGTCGCTTCCTATTTTCTGAGAGGATCTACACGTAGCCCTTGCCACTATTGCACTTCTGGTACTATTTTCTTTTCGCTCCTAAGACAAAAGCGATTCAGACGAAGAATTGCTTTGTATAACCGCAACTTGTTGAGTGAAGAGAATTTTTGAAATTAGACTGAAGTGAGCACTTTCAGTTTTTAGCAAATACAATATACAAATATAAGCTAAATGTACACATATCTTCCGTTTATGCAGTAACGTTTACTTTCTTTTTATATTATAATGTCATTTTACATCGTTTTATGTTGCAGGTGACTGGCATCGTAGGCAGAGCGGATGTTCTAGCGTGTATCTTCTTTTTGCTGTCCTTTCTTGCCTATCATGGGTGAGTACTTTAATAACTTAAACTTTTTCGTCTTACTGAAGTTCCAGGCATTTAATTTTCTTCAAGATTAACAAATATGGATATGCAAATGGTTTATACTTATGTGTGTGTGTGTGTGTGTGTGTGTGTGTTGTGTGTGTGTGTGTGTGTGTGTGTGTGTGTGTGTGTGTGTGTGTGTGTGTGTGTGAGAGAGAGAGAGAGAGAGAGAGAGAAAGATTATATACAACAAATATAAATTTTACAGTTACGTAGAAAATAATTTAGCTAACTTAAGTAGAAAAAATTCCGCAATCGCCTTACATTATACTTATATATATATATATATATATATATATATATATATATATATATTTATATATGTATATATATACATATATAATTATTTTAGAAAAAAAAAATATAATTATTTTATCTAAATTTTAAGTAACTCTCCTTTTATTTAAATAATAAAAGGAGAATTACTTAAAAATTACTTCTGCAACAAATAAATTAAAATCCAAATTAAAACTGAGTAAAAAATAACTTATAATAATTAATTTAAAAAATAATTGCTATATGAACGCATGCAGTTTGCTGAAAAACAATCATACAATTTTGAAAATATAATTTTTGTAAAATAAAAATTTTAAAGTATTATTTAAATTTTATACAAATCTATTTTTGCTGAGATCTTTAGAGAATATATATAATTATTTTAGAATTAAATATTTTATAAAAAAATGTATAATTATTTTAGATAATACATAATTATCTTATATCTGTAATTAATTAATAGGTTCAAAATTCAATGCTTACAGAAATTATATTTTCATAATTGTATGATTATTTTTCAGCAAACTGCATGCGTTCATATAGCAATTATTTTCTTAGTAAAAATAAATTTGTATAAAATTTTAAAGTATTATTCAAATTTTACACACATTTATTTTTGCTAAGATCTTTAGAGAATATATAATTATTTTAGAAAAAATATATAATTATTTTATTTCTAAATTTTAAATAACTTTCCTTTTATCTAAATTATGTAAAAGGAGACTTACTTAAAAATTACATCTGTAACAAATAAATTAAAATCCAAATTAAAACTGAATAAAAAAATAACTAATAATCATTACTTTAAAAAATAATTGCTATATGAACGCATGCAGTTTGCTGAAAAACAATCATACAATTTTGAAAATATAATTTTTGTAAGCATTGGATTTTGAACCCATTATTTAATTAGATATAAAACAATCATGTATTATCTAAAATAAAAATTTTAAAGTATTATTTAAATTTTATACAAATCTATTTTTGCTAAGATCTTTAGAGAATATATAATTATTTTAGAATTATATATTTTATAAAAAAATGTATAATTATTTTAGATAATACATAATTATCTTATATCTGTAATTAATTAATGGGTTCAAAATTCAATGCTTACAAAAATTATATTTTCATAATTGTATGATTATTTTTCAGCAAACTGCATGCGTTCATATAGCAATCATTTTCTTAGTAAAAATAAATTTGTACAAAATTTTAAAGTATTATTCAAATTTTACACACATTTATTTTTTCTAAGATCTTTAGAGAATATATATAATTATTTTAGAAAAAATATATAATTATTTTATTTCTAAATTTTAAATAACTCTCCTTTTATCTAAATTATGTAAAAGGAGAATTACTTAAAAATTACATGTGTAACAAATAAATTAAAATCCAAATTAAAACTGAATAAAAAAATAACTAATAATCATTACTTAAAAAATAATTGCTATATGAACGCATGCAGTTTGCTGAAAAACAATCATACAATTTTGAAAATATAATTTTTGTAAGCATTTTGAACCCATTATTTAATTAGATATAAAACAATCATGTATTATCTAAAATAAAAATTTTAAAGTATTATTTAAATTTTATACAAATCTATTTTTGCTAAGATCTTTAGAGAATATATATAATTATTTTAAAATTATGTTTTATGAAAAAATGTATAATTATTCTTATACTTTAAAATTTTCTACAAATTTATTTTTACTAAGAAAATAATTGCTATATGAACGCATGCAGTTTGCTGAAAAATAATCAATTATGAAAATATAATTTTTGTAAGCATTGAATTTTGAACCCATTATTTAATTACAGATATAAGATAATTATGTAATATCTAAAATAATTATACATTTTTTATGAAATATATAATTCTAAAATAATTCTAAAATATATAATTCTAAAATAATTATATATATTCTTTAAAGATCTTAGTAAAAATAAATTTGTTTAAAATTTTAAAATATTTGAATTTTATACAAATTTATTTTTGCTAAAATTTTCTTTAGAGAATATATATAATTATTTTAGAAAAAATATAGTACTTTATCTAAATTTTTCGTAACTCTTCTTTTATCTAAAATCTAAATTATGTAAAAAGAGAGTTACTTAAAAATTACTTTTAAAATTTTATACAAATTTATTTTTGCTAAGATCTTCTTTAAAAAATATATATACAATATTTATTTTAGAGAATATATAATTACCTTAGGGAATGTAAAATTATTTTATATATATATAGAATTAATTTATATAATTATTTTATAGGATATAGAATTATTTAAATCATTTTATTTAACAATGATTTAAAAATAATCATTTTTAAATAATTGTCACATAAAAAGATTTAAAAACTAGCGAAAAAAGATTAATATTACACAAATAAAAAATAATATTTACCGCCAGGTTGCTCCATCAGTGCCCGATGTCTCTCCCAGACCTCCACCTCCTCTCAGAATATGCACAGGACACTCACGTAAAACACTCGCGAATACTAATCGCGCGCGGACTATAACTTGAGTCCAATAACTAGAACGGCACTCGCGAAACGCGCGACGCGACGAACCGGCTGCGGTTCGTTCATTTTCAAATAAATCGGCGACGTTAGCTTCCCCGTTGGATTTTTACACGAAGAGAATGATTTTACTCAATATCTAAAAATTTATCTAGATATATACATTCAGACATATCCGAAAATTTTTAGATATTTGAGAAAAATCATTTTTTTCGTGTAAAATATCCTCTGGGTACTGAACCCCCTCACCACGTCAAGGTGTACCCGTGAGAGGGAAGATAATCTGAAAAATGTAATAAATAGCTATATTACTATGCTATTATTGCAATCGGTTAACTTTTAGAAACGAATATCACGTCTGCAATCCGTTATCATTGCGAAAAAGTCAAAGCAAATAAAAGGGCTGAATCTTTTATTTATTCATAGATAATGTCTGTAAGATATGATTAGAATCTATAAAATAGGCTAGAGATTAATAAAAGGAAGATGTGTTTCTTTTATTAATTGTTTCAAAATTACGGTTAATTTTTTAACGGATCGTAACGAAAGATGCACAAAAACAAAAATTAATTAAATTATTAAACTGTATTAATTATATTGAAAGCAGGAATTTCGATTTTTTTGCATAAGAGTATTCATATCAACGTTGCTTTTCTATGACTCGTGTGATACCGTTCATACAAACAAGTAGCCGTGCATACTGCTCCTTTTCACATTTCTTTTTGAAACATATAATAATCGCAAAAAGTGCTAGGTATAATAAAATGTTAATGAAATGTTGTATTTTATGAATATTCACATAATACGATTACTAATATGAATAATTATTCATAAAGTATAATACAACGTTTCGTATTGTATTAGACATTCTTCGCGAAAAAGATTTCAAAAAATAATGTGAAAAAAAGTCGCGACACGGCTACGTTGTTTGTACGAGCTTCGGTAAGGGAATAATAACTGCGCGATAACTAGGCGTAAACATGACGCGCCGTTCCGTGCCACCTCGTACCATCCCCAACCGAAGGTCACGCGCCAACCGTCTAACTGTCGAAATACTAATGTTAACGCCTATTACAAAATCAGTAAAATAATCTATACATTACATTTTAATATTCTTCGATGAATATTACACGATGCTTTATGGTACGATTTATTTCGTTTTATTTATCGTTACGCACACAACTCATCTATGTTTTAGGCCGGTATTCATAGTCAGGGCTTTTATTCAAGACCGTCTTAAGTATAATTTTAAGAAGTCACGAATCAGAGATCCGTATTAACATCGTAAGACATTACTTAAGACAGTCTTGAAATAAGATCGGACTATGAATACACCGCCCTTAAATATCTAATTAATATATCTGTAAATGTGTAATATATGATATTTCTATTTATATCCATTATTATATTTAGTTCAAATTGTTTCATAATTTAAAAAATGTTTGCGTTTATCTTTACTTAAAGAATATATATTATTAATCTTTATTTGAACGTAAATCGTCAAAGAGAGTAATAAAGATTGAGATATAACTCTGATACACACCTTAGTTTTGAGCAATATTACTATTTGAGTATCCTTATGTAATTAATTAACAGTTCGCGTTCGTGAATCTCTAATTTTCGTAGATTAATGCGCGAGCGCCTCACGCCACACGTCCGTCTTGCTGCGAAGTCGTCGAGCGAAAAGGATGACGATCGGCCACCGCGCCGCGCCCCCCCTACGCCTTCGCCTCGCGACCCCCTTCCCCTCCCCGAGCTTTTCGCCGGATGCTATTTATAGCGTATTTAGGCGTTTGAAAAATATTGAACGGTTAGTACAATTATTCAAGTATTTTATATGATTTTGACAAACGGATATCGCCGTACATTTCGCGTTTTGCTTTGTGGCATCTCGGGCACAATTCTATATTACTTGCATAATTCTTTTAAACGAATTACTAATTATTAGATATTTTTGATATTCCAACATTATATCTCAATTTTCATAATTCTTTTTAATGATTCATACTTCAATAAAGATTGATAAAATATTATATATATGTTCTTTATATAAAGATAACTGCAAATTTTCCTAATATCGTGAAACAATTTGTGCCGAATACAGCTTTAGCTAAGAGTACTAAATATCTTGTTAATCATTATTTAATTTTTCAGTTAATAAATTAATTTAAGACACTACTGTAACGCCGATCATGGCTCGATAAAATAACATACGAATTATTTAAAATAAAAAAAAGAAAATAAGAGGTTCAGAAACTTATTTAAAATATAAAATCGTAGGAATATGTGCAAAAAGCAGGTGCAAAAACTTGTTTAAAATAAAAGATATAAAATAGTTTCCGGAAACTTATATAAAATATTGAATAAGAAATAAGTCAGAAGTGTAGTTATTTAAAATAATGAATTAATACTAAATAACGCTTTTAATTTTTTTAATTTAAATTACATACATTAATTTTCGTCGCTTTTGCAAGTAAATGAAAATAATTAAACGGTTCTTACGTACATTTTGACATCTTTAGAAAGTATTTGTAAAGTTGGATATTTATAACAAATTGTATATAAATTGTTATAACTAAATATAATTAACAAAATAAGAAAACTGTATTTTTTTATACAAAAATGTAAAACTCTGAAGCAAAAATATTTAAAGGATAAATATGTTTTATATATAATATATATAATAATATATGTTTTTAAACATGTACATTATTCCAATTATAAATGTTTTGAATGTTAATTTTAAGATATTGAAACATATTTATCCTTTAAATATTTTTGCTTCAGAGTTTTACATTTTTGTATAAAAAAATACAGTTTTCTTATTTTGTTAATTATATTTAATTATAACAATTTATATACAATTTGTTATAAATATCCAACTTTACAAATACTTTCTAAAGATGTCAAAATGTACGTAAGAACCGCTTAATAATTTTCATTTACTTGCAAAAGCGACGAAAATTAATATGTAATTTAAATAAAAAAATTAAAAGCGTTATTTAGTATTAATTCATTATTTTAAATAACTACACTTCTGACTTATTTCTTATTCAATATTTTATATAAGTTTCCGGAAACTATTTTATATCTTTTATTTTAAACAAGTTTTTGCACCTGCTTTTTGCACATATTCCTACGATTTTATATTTTAAATAAGTTTCTGAACCTCTTATTTTCTTTTTTTTATTTTAAATAATTCGTATGTTATTTTATCGAGCCATGATCGGCGTTACAGTAGTGTCTTAAATTAATTTATTAACTGAAAAATTAAATAATGATTAACAAGATATTTAGTACTCTTAGCTAAAGCTGTATTCGGCACAAATTGTTTCACGATATTAGGAAAATTTGCAGTTATCTTTATATAAAGAACATATATATAATATTTTATCAATCTTTATTGAAGTATGAATCATTAAAAAGAATTATGAAAATTGAGATATAATGTTGGAATATCAAAAATATCTAATAATTAGTAATTCGTTTAAAAGAATTATGCAAGTAATATAGAATTGTGCCCGAGATGCCACAAAGCAAAACGCGAAATGTACGGCGATATCCGTTTGTCAAAATCATATAAAATACTTGAATAATTGTACTAACCGTTCAATATTTTTCAAACGCCTAAATACGCTATAAATAGCATCCGGCGAAAAGCTCGGGGAGGGGAAGGGGGTCGCGAGGCGAAGGCGTAGGGGGGGCGCGGCGCGGTGGCCGATCGTCATCCTTTTCGCTCGACGACTTCGCAGCAAGACGGACGTGTGGCGTGAGGCGCTCGCGCATTAATCTACGAAAATTAGAGATTCACGAACGCGAACTGTTAATTAATTACATAAGGATACTCAAATAGTAATATTGCTCAAAACTAAGGTGTGTATCAGAGTTATATCTCAATCTTTATTACTCTCTTTGACGATTTACGTTCAAATAAAGATTAATAATATATATTCTTTAAGTAAAGATAAACGCAAACATTTTTTAAATTATGAAACAATTTGAACTAAATATAATAATGGATATAAATAGAAATATCATATATTACACATTTACAGATATATTAATTAGATATTTAAGGGCGGTGTATTCATAGTCCGATCTTATTTCAAGACTGTCTTAAGTAATGTCTTACGATGTTAATACGGATCTCTGATTCGTGACTTCTTAAAATTATACTTAAGACGGTCTTGAATAAAAGCCCTGACTATGAATACCGGCCTAAAACATAGATGAGTTGTGTGCGTAACGATAAATAAAACGAAATAAATCGTACCATAAAGCATCGTGTAATATTCATCGAAGAATATTAAAATGTAATGTATAGATTATTTTACTGATTTTGTAATAGGCGTTAACATTAGTATTTCGACAGTTAGACGGTTGGCGCGTGACCTTCGGTTGGGGATGGTACGAGGTGGCACGGAACGGCGCGTCATGTTTACGCCTAGTTATCGCGCAGTTATTATTCCCTTACCGAAGCTCGTACAAACAACGTAGCCGTGTCGCGACTTTTTTTCACATTATTTTTTGAAATCTTTTTCGCGAAGAATGTCTAATACAATACGAAACGTTGTATTATACTTTATGAATAATTATTCATATTAGTAATCGTATTATGTGAATATTCATAAAATACAACATTTCATTAACATTTTATTATACCTAGCACTTTTTGCGATTATTATATGTTTCAAAAAGAAATGTGAAAAGGAGCAGTATGCACGGCTACTTGTTTGTATGAACGGT
The DNA here is from genome assembly GCF_024713525.1 of Acromyrmex echinatior. Taxonomy (NCBI): domain Eukaryota; kingdom Metazoa; phylum Arthropoda; class Insecta; order Hymenoptera; family Formicidae; genus Acromyrmex; species Acromyrmex echinatior. The sequence goes on from NC_141870.1 coordinate 5,428,944, forward strand.
ATCACACGAGTCATAGAAAAGCAACGTTGATATGAATACTCTTATGCAAAAAAATCGAAATTCCTGCTTTCAATATAATTAATACAGTTTAATAATTTAATTAATTTTTGTTTTTGTGCATCTTTCGTTACGATCCGTTAAAAAATTAACCGTAATTTTGAAACAATTAATAAAAGAAACACATCTTCCTTTTATTAATCTCTAGCCTATTTTATAGATTCTAATCATATCTTACAGACATTATCTATGAATAAATAAAAGATTCAGCCCTTTTATTTGCTTTGACTTTTTCGCAATGATAACGGATTGCAGACGTGATATTCGTTTCTAAAAGTTAACCGATTGCAATAATAGCATAGTAATATAGCTATTTATTACATTTTTCAGATTATCTTCCCTCTCACGGGTACACCTTGACGTGGTGAGGGGGTTCAGTACCCAGAGGATATTTTACACGAAAAAAATGATTTTTCTCAAATATCTAAAAATTTTCGGATATGTCTGAATGTATATATCTAGATAAATTTTTAGATATTGAGTAAAATCATTCTCTTCGTGTAAAAATCCAACGGGGAAGCTAACGTCGCCGATTTATTTGAAAATGAACGAACCGCAGCCGGTTCGTCGCGTCGCGCGTTTCGCGAGTGCCGTTCTAGTTATTGGACTCAAGTTATAGTCCGCGCGCGATTAGTATTCGCGAGTGTTTTACGTGAGTGTCCTGTGCATATTCTGAGAGGAGGTGGAGGTCTGGGAGAGACATCGGGCACTGATGGAGCAACCTGGCGGTAAATATTATTTTTTATTTGTGTAATATTAATCTTTTTTCGCTAGTTTTTAAATCTTTTTATGTGACAATTATTTAAAAATGATTATTTTTAAATCATTGTTAAATAAAATGATTTAAATAATTCTATATTCTATAAAATAATTATATAAAGTATTAATTCTATATATATATATAAAATAATTATACATTCTCTAAGGTAATTATATATTCTCTAAAATAAATATTGTATATATATTTTTTAAAGAAGATCTTAGCAAAAATAAATTTGTATAAAATTTTAAAAGTAATTTTTAAGTAACTCTCTTTTTACATAATTTAGATTTTAGATAAAAGAAGAGTTACGAAAAATTTAGATAAAGTACTATATTTTTCTAAAATAATTATATATATTCTCTAAAGAAAATTTTAGCAAAAATAAATTTGTATAAAATTCAAATATTTTAAAATTTTAAACAAATTTATTTTTACTAAGATCTTTAAAGAATATATATAATTATTTTAGAATTATATATTTTAGAATTATTTTAGAATTCTGTATTTTATAAAAAATGTATAATTATTTTAGATAATACATAATTATCTTATATCTGTAATTAAATAATGGGTTCAAAATTCAATGCTTACAAAAATTATATTTTCATAATTGATTATTTTTCAGCAAACTGCATGCGTTCATATAGCAATTATTTTCTTAGTAAAAATAAATTTGTAGAAAATTTTAAAGTATAAGAATAATTATACATTTTTTCATAAAACATAATTTTAAAATAATTATATATATTCTCTAAAGATCTTAGCAAAAATAGATTTGTATAAAATTTAAATAATACTTTAAAATTTTTATTTTAGATAATACATGATTGTTTTATATCTAATTAAATAATGGGTTCAAAATGCTTACAAAAATTATATTTTCAAAATTGTATGATTGTTTTTCAGCAAACTGCATGCGTTCATATAGCAATTATTTTTTAAGTAATGATTATTAGTTATTTTTTTATTCAGTTTTAATTTGGATTTTAATTTATTTGTTACACATGTAATTTTTAAGTAATTCTCCTTTTACATAATTTAGATAAAAGGAGAGTTATTTAAAATTTAGAAATAAAATAATTATATATTTTTTCTAAAATAATTATATATATTCTCTAAAGATCTTAGAAAAAATAAATGTGTGTAAAATTTGAATAATACTTTAAAATTTTGTACAAATTTATTTTTACTAAGAAAATGATTGCTATATGAACGCATGCAGTTTGCTGAAAAATAATCATACAATTATGAAAATATAATTTTTGTAAGCATTGAATTTTGAACCCATTAATTAATTACAGATATAAGATAATTATGTATTATCTAAAATAATTATACATTTTTTTATAAAATATATAATTCTAAAATAATTATATATATTCTCTAAAGATCTTAGCAAAAATAGATTTGTATAAAATTTAAATAATACTTTAAAATTTTTATTTTAGATAATACATGATTGTTTTATATCTAATTAAATAATGGGTTCAAAATCCAATGCTTACAAAAATTATATTTTCAAAATTGTATGATTATTTTTCAGCAAACTGCATGCGTTCATATAGCAATTATTTTTTAAAGTAATGATTATTAGTTATTTTTTATTCAGTTTTAATTTGGATTTTAATTTATTTGTTACAGATGTAATTTTTAAGTAAGTCTCCTTTTACATAATTTAGATAAAAGGAAAGTTATTTAAAATTTAGAAATAAAATAATTATATATTTTTTCTAAAATAATTATATATATTCTCTAAAGATCTTAGCAAAAATAAATGTGTGTAAAATTTGAATAATACTTTAAAATTTTATACAAATTTATTTTTACTAAGAAAATAATTGCTATATGAACGCATGCAGTTTGCTGAAAAATAATCATACAATTATGAAAATATAATTTCTGTAAGCATTGAATTTTGAACCTATTAATTAATTACAGATATAAGATAATTATGTATTATCTAAAATAATTATACATTTTTTTATAAAATATTTAATTCTAAAATAATTATATATATTCTCTAAAGATCTCAGCAAAAATAGATTTGTATAAAATTTAAATAATACTTTAAAATTTTTATTTTACAAAAATTATATTTTCAAAATTGTATGATTGTTTTCAGCAAACTGCATGCGTTCATATAGCAATTATTTTTTAAGTAATGATTATTAGTTATTTTTTTATTCAGTTTTAATTTGGATTTTAATTTATTTGTTACAGATGTAATTTTTAAGTAATTCTCCTTTTACATAATTTAGATAAAAGGAGAGTTATTTAAAATTTAGAAATAAAATAATTATATATTTTTTCTAAAATAATTATATATATTCTCTAAAGATCTTAGCAAAAATAAATGTGTGTAAAATTTTAATAATACTTTAAAATTTTATACAAATTTATTTTTACTAAGAAAATAATTGCTATATGAACGCATGCAGTTTGCTGAAAAATAATCATACAATTATGAAAATATAATTTCTGTAAGCATTGAATTTTGAACCCATTAATTAATTACAGATATAAGATAATTATGTATTATCTAAAATAATTATACATTTTTTTATAAAATATTTAATTCTAAAATAATTATATATATTCTCTAAAGATCTCAGCAAAAATAGATTTGTATAAAATTTAAATAATACTTTAAAATTTTTATTTTACAAAAATTATATTTTCAAAATTGTATGATTGTTTTTCAGCAAACTGCATGCGTTCATATAGCAATTATTTTTTAAGTAATGATTATTAGTTATTTTTTTATTCAGTTTTAATTTGGATTTTAATTTATTTGTTACAGATGTAATTTTTAAGTAATTCTCCTTTTACATAATTTAGATAAAAGGAGAGTTATTTAAAATTTAGAAATAAAATAATTATATATTTTTTCTAAAATAATTATATATATTCTCTAAAGATCTTAGCAAAAATAAATGTGTGTAAAATTTTAATAATACTTTAAAATTTTATACAAATTTATTTTTACTAAGAAAATAATTGCTATATGAACGCATGCAGTTTGCTGAAAAATAATCATACAATTATGAAAATATAATTTCTGTAAGCATTGAATTTTGAACCCATTAATTAATTACAGATATAAGATAATTATGTATTATCTAAAATAATTATACATTTTTTTATAAAATATATAATTCTAAAATAATTATATATATTCTCTAAAGATCTTAGCAAAAATAGATTTGTATAAAATTTAAATAATACTTTAAAATTTTTATTTTAGATAATACATGATTGTTTTATATCTAATTAAATAATGGGTTCAAAATCCAATGCTTACAAAAATTATATTTTCAAAATTGTATGATTATTTTTCAGCAAACTGCATGCGTTCATATAGCAATTATTTTTTAAAGTAATGATTATTAGTTATTTTTTTATTCAGTTTTAATTTGGATTTTAATTTATTTGTTACAGATGTAATTTTTAAGTAATTCTCCTTTTACATAATTTAGATAAAAGGAGAGTTATTTAAAATTTAGAAATAAAATAATTATATATTTTTTCTAAAATAATTATATATATTCTCTAAAGATCTTAGCAAAAATAAATGTGTGTAAAATTTGAATAATACTTTAAAATTTTATACAAATTTATTTTTACTAAGAAAATAATTGCTATATGAACGCATGCAGTTTGCTGAAAAATAATCATACAATTATGAAAATATAATTTCTGTAAGCATTGAATTTTGAACCTATTAATTAATTACAGATATAAGATAATTATGTATTATCTAAAATAATTATACATTTTTTTATAAAATATTTAATTCTAAAATAATTATATATATTCTCTAAAGATCTCAGCAAAAATAGATTTGTATAAAATTTAAATAATACTTTAAAATTTTTATTTTACAAAAATTATATTTTCAAAATTGTATGATTGTTTTTCAGCAAACTGCATGCGTTCATATAGCAATTATTTTTTAAGTAATGATTATTAGTTATTTTTTTATTCAGTTTTAATTTGGATTTTAATTTATTTGTTACAGATGTAATTTTTAAGTAATTCTCCTTTTACATAATTTAGATAAAAGGAGAGTTATTTAAAATTTAGAAATAAAATAATTATATATTTTTTCTAAAATAATTATATATATTCTCTAAAGATCTTAGCAAAAATAAATGTGTGTAAAATTTTAATAATACTTTAAAATTTTATACAAATTTATTTTTACTAAGAAAATAATTGCTATATGAACGCATGCAGTTTGCTGAAAAATAATCATACAATTATGAAAATATAATTTCTGTAAGCATTGAATTTTGAACCCATTAATTAATTACAGATATAAGATAATTATGTATTATCTAAAATAATTATACATTTTTTTATAAAATATATAATTCTAAAATAATTATATATATTCTCTAAAGATCTTAGCAAAAATAGATTTGTATAAAATTTAAATAATACTTTAAAATTTTTATTTTAGATAATACATGATTGTTTTATATCTAATTAAATAATGGGTTCAAAATCCAATGCTTACAAAAATTATATTTTCGTAATTGTATGATTATTTTTCATGAATTATATTTCATGATTGTATGATTATTTTGCATGAACGCATGCACACTGCATGCATTCATATAGCATTTATTTTTTAAATTAATTATTATAAGTTATTTTTTTACTCAGTTTTAATTTGGATTTTAATTTATTTGTTGCAGAAGTAATTTTTAAGTGATTCTGCTTTTACATAATTTAGAGGAGAGTTACTTAAAATTTAGAGATAAAATAATTATATATTTTTTCTAAAATAATTATATTATATATATACATTTATATATATTAGGTGTTGGAATTAATTCGTAGCGTTTTACAAGTGATGGGAAGTACTTTCATTAATGTATTTTTTAATGCTCATGTGAAATAAATAACATTCTTTCATTAAAAAACGCTACGAATTAATTCCAACACCTAATATATATATATATATATATATATATATATATATATATATATATAAAAGTTGGAATACAGTTGATATACCGTTCTGTAAATTGGGGGAACTTAGGGGCTGCACATACGTCAAGAATGTCGGGCGACACTTAACGTCGCGACGACGCCAGCCTGACGCCAAAACAGCGACCCATTCGTTCTCATGTACATGGAGCCCGAAAATTATAAACTAAACTAATTTACTCTACAAACTACTATTACAGTTACGTGGGATCGTAAATGTGCCCCGGGTTATTCACGATCGATCTTCAGCACAAGAGCTAAGAAGAATGACTCAACGCAAAACAATTTCAATTATGTTTCTAAAGAGACATTATTCTCGTACTACGTAATATTCATTTTACGACTTTACGGCAGATATACGTCGCTATTTTTCAACGTAAGTTTAATTAATCATAAAGAAGCTAAATTGTAAACTTTAAGTAAATTTTATTAATAAACTGCGCGCAGAAAAGCCTGAATATAACGAAAAATCTATAAAGACGGACTTGATTGTAAGAGCGTAAAAAGCTTTCGTAGAGGTCGTATTCCAACATAAAAAAGCGTTTGCAGAAGACAAGAAGGTAAAACTCCGTCTGTAGGGCTGCCGTCGGGCAGCCAATGGCTGGCGGAAGGGTAAGATGCTTGTCTTCGAACCTAGGAAATTGATTACTCTTGGCTGCCTTTGAGTACTCTTTCTTCTTCGTTTCCTTCCACCTTTGCTTCATCGCCTCACTTTATGCTTATCTATCTTCTTTCTTTTTACCTGACTAGTGTCTCTTAGTTCTTACATCTTCAATTCAATTTCTCAATCATTTACGCATCGCATTTAAATCCCTCGACGATTAAGCCCACCGATGATTAATTCCAATTATACATTAGGCTTTTCATCAAGACTTTTGTCGTTCTCTTAAATCTTTGATCGCTTCTCTACAAAGTGGATGTATTCTTATTCGCACTTTGCCATTACATTTCGCAACGAGTTACTATTAATCTTACTTAGAAAGCTTGATGTAAATTGTAAGAAACACTTTCATTTTACCACGGCCATTTTATCTCGTTTTTATGAGCGAGGAAGGTCTTGTCTCGGCGGACAGGTCTTACATTGATCTCGTTGTTCCTAAAATTTCGAACGACATCTTGGAACGGATCTGTCATTCAACGTAGATTGATTTAGATGCCGGTCGACGTAAACGAATAAATCTTACATATCTTTGGATCAATGTTCTGGTGAGAATTGTTTCCCGATACCGACGTTTCTATTCGCGAGTTGAGAGGAGAAAAATATATTGGAAATATCATGAAATACATCTGTAAAAGCAAAAATATGGTTGTATTATTAAAGTATTATTTCTCTAATATGTTTTGGGATTATTCTATATTTGTAACAATTCTTTTATCTATTTTTAAAAAATAATATTTTATATAAAAAGATTTCAAATTTTAAATGTATTATTTCTTATAATATAAACTGTTTATATCTTTTAATAATTAATAAAAAAATTGCAAGACGTTATAGTCAAAATTACAAGACACCTGTATACTTAAATTACATTCATTTTTAGCTGCAATCGCCAATTCAAATTGTTCTCAAGTTTAAGTCAATTGTCACATAATGTACGAATGAAGATAGTAATACTGAAATCTGTGATATTTGAAGATTTAAATCGATTTATTGTCTTCTAAATATGTAAAAGACAAAATCCAATTTAAGATTGTATATTTTTTTATGTAATTTCCAAATATTTGTTTTTTTTACAGCCAGCAGACGGCTTATGTATGGTCCAGCGTTTGCTTGGGTGCCCTATCGATGTTGGCGAAGGAAACTGGCGTTACTGTTTTGGCACTAAACCTTCTTTACGATCTCTGTCGTTCCTGGCATTCAATCAAGAGGTAAGTGTTTAAGTGCTATTGGAGTGTGTGTGTGTGTGTGTGTGTGTGTGTGTGTGTGTGTGTGTGTGTGTGTGCGTGTGCGTGTGTGTGTGTGTGCGTGCGTGTGTGTGTGCGCGCGCGTTCTGGCGAAATGTAAAGTTTAATGTCTTTGAGGTAAACTTTAAACTGATATAGTTATCTTGATTTTAATTATTTATAATTCCTCATAGTTAAAAGGATTGATAAGATACTTGTATCGCGTTTGAAAAATTAGATGTTAAACGAAAAAGACACGAAATTTATTCGTTCCCCGGCGGAAATCATGTACGTGCAACGACAATAAAATCAATCGCGAATTCTATGTCGCATGTCCCAAAGCGGTAAATGTGCTTCTCGTGAACGATAGAAAATGCGGCCAAAATATTTCGGCGCGTTAAGGTTTCGTGTTGGAATGCAAACTCTTTTCAAAAATTGACTAGGTGCACTATTAATCATAGTGATAGTGTACTGGCGCAGTGCTCGATACTATTTTTGTATTCACAACGGTGGACGTATAATATAATCTGCAATACGAAAAAAGCCATCACGTTATTCGGTATATGTATTTTACAGGTCTATTTTCGAAGCCAAGTGGAACGACGATTCTAGATATTTTTCCAAACGTGCTGCAGCGTTACTCGTTTCGGTAAGTTATGAGATAATTTTAATACAGTAACAAATAAAATCGCGTCTACATTTATATATTAGGTGTTGGAATTAATTCGTAGCGTTTTACAAGTGATGGGAAGTACTTTCATTAATGTATTTTTTAATGCTCATGTGAAATAAATAACATTCTTTCATTAAAAAACGCTACGAATTAATTCCAACACCTAATATAAATATACGATAATTAGTATACTATGATTATATCACTCTGATTTATGAAAGTGTGAATGTATCGTGACAAAATCTTATGTCTCAAAACGGGCGATGTATTCGATGCATCAATGTCATTCTAATATTGGTTATTAAAGGCAATCAATCATATTAAATCCTAAAAGATCGAGAAGAAAGAATGATTCTATAATGATATGTGAAATATAGATGAGTTAGTAATGGTCAAAGAGGATTGGAATCCCCTTAACGCACCATGCACATTCGGTCGTGCGTGGAAGTCCCACAGGATTTTCAGGCGAGTAGCAAGAGCCACTAGCTTTACTATTATTGTATTAACGACAATGTCTGCACTTCTGGTATCCGGGGAATTGCAGGGATGTCCATGACTATATTTATCCATTTAGGTCTGTACACTCTCAACTTATTGGATAACTGGATTAACAGAAAAATCAAGCAGCTTCACATTAAACCTTCACTGCAATTGGGAGAGAAGCATATTGTATTGTATAATAATTGTATAATTGATTTGTAACTTTGATTATTTTATTAAGAAAATTTATTAAAAATATCAAGAATAAGATAAAAATTTTGATGAAGTGATCACGAATCATTTGCAAATGAGTATTCACACACTGTTTTAATGTAGCTGTTAGTAATAATATAACTCGACATTATACCTAAAGGGGATTTTTCTACGTGTTAAGAAAACAGGATCGTCGCTCTTCTATAATCCACGGAATTAGCGTGGATCCTTTCTCTCTTTCGCTCTCTCTATTCCGTGCTGGCATTAATTCTTAACGACCGATATCTTTCGTTTTTATCGCCTGGCTATAGTCAGACACCGATGTTTACAGCAACTCGTGCTTTAAGCAAATTTAACGATCGTTACCATAGATACACTCGACGTAGAGAATTTCCCTTTACGGTCACCGAAAATAAATAACATTCCCCGAACTGCTATGCAACACAAGACAAACTGTGCGGCAAACGAAGCGAGGGATGAAATAGCGGCAGTTTCAAAAGATCAACAGAATGATGTACGATTCGCATAAATGGGTATTGTATAATGCTCAGCAATCGAAAATACGGCACGGCATTACCATCGGCATCCATGATAATAATCAGCTTTCTCGCAATTAATTTTATTAAGTGACGGCAATAATTAAATGATCAATTTATCTTCCTTTAGGATTCATTAAAGTTAAACATCACATTTTAACTTGAATACACTTCAAAGAAGCGGAAAACTTGCACAGTTTAATTTCGATCGAACGTTTTATGCGTTTAATTTGGAATCCTCTTTGAAACTTAATTTTCAAACAGGATTTAAAGTTTTTGCGAATAGTAAAGCTTTTAAGAAGGCTCTCTCTTTCTAGTAAAATCCACGCGGGCGTGAAGTACCTCGAATCTTCAAAGGAGTCTCAAGTGGTAAATTTCATCGATAAAGGATGTGAATTTCTCGTATTTTCGGTTCGAATCCATTGAGGTCATGTTGGTCGATCTCGACACCGTAAGGTGTAACCCCTAAACGGAGTTTATGAGATGCTATTAAATTCTCGGCGCTTTACTGTCGTTGATGTTCATACCCAAGAAACGCTGGCTCTTACGGCGCCGGCGCTCATCGTCTTTATTGTCGCGAATTAATTTAGACGGCGTCGTATTAAGCACCTTTACCAACACAAAGAACCGTTCGATAAAGATCCAAGGATAGCATATCTCTCATAATCAATAATAGTTGTACTTATTATCAAGCAAGCATTGTATATTAGATACTAAGTATTTAGCAATTATGAAATGATATACAGGATGATTTCCAAAACTGATAATGAATACCTTAAAGTCAGCTTTTTTTTTGTATAATATTTTAAGAAAAGTTTAATACAAAATTTAATTAAAAAATTTTAAATATCAAAATTAGATGCTATCTCGTATATAATAACAAAATTTAACGCCTTGACACTGATCATCCCTGAAGGCAAATCCCTGACATTTGTAATTTTTAAACTCTTTCTATTTAAAAGTATCATAATCTCGACATTTTCGTATTAGACTATTTTAAAATGTTACAAAGAATCTGTGAAAAAAATGTTTATCGTTAGTTTTGGGATATTCTGTATAAACGGACAATAATTCTACGATCGTAATTTTTTTATAGTGCATTAATCTTTCTGTAAGTTAAGTTTCTATAAAAAGATAATTTCTGAAGGAACAGAGTTTCAAGTTTCACATTAAAATTCTGTAGTGTATAATTAGACGGTAAACTCAATTGTATAATTTCCCTCAGTATCGGAATTGCTAAATAACGTATTTCACCCTTAAGATGTATTGTGGTAAGTCAAGGCGGGAACACGATCTATCACGTGGGCCAATACAGGAATAAAGGTTGCGCATGGAAAGTACTTTAACCGAACACGATTCTGAGTTATGCTAATTTATGCCGCCGAACGAGGGAGGCGTGCTTGCACACGATCTACCCTCACACAGTTATCTACATATCCCGGATCTCTTTGCACCCCTGTCGTTTCCGCCATCCCGTAGCACTTACACATTCTCAAGTACGTCATTCTCAATGATGCTTCTCAGTCTTCATTGCCAGGAAAGCTCGCTAATATTCTAGAATGCAATGCTATATTTTGGCTAACGTTGAACGTTTGTTAGATTTATAATTTCCTTTGTTTGAACAAACTGAGATAAAGACATTATATTTTATTTGTAAAATATTACTTTTCATTATTGATTATATGGAAAGAATGATTTTAATGAAATATTTAAAAATGTAACTATAGATACATATATATTTGGAAATAATTTTGTTTGACCAAAATACTTATTTAAAGCGCTCAAATTAATCGTTAGAATGTAAAAACTTTTTGCAGCATTATCATCAATGTTTTAGCGTTCTAGATATTTTAATGGTTCAATCAAATATTTTCAGATTTAAGTTAAATTTTTAGATATTTCAGCAAAACCATCTATCTTAAGTCTGCATAAGTGAGACAGAATTATATATTTTTTATATATTTGGGATAGTTATCTATTAATTAACAAATAATTTTCTGAAGGAATTAACGTCAAATGCTTTTAAATTATTAAATTATTATTTAATACAATTAAATCATACTAAAAAGTCATTGCTATTATATTGGAAGACACGAGCGCTAAAGACGTATTATACAACTAACATCTAATATGACAAATCTCATCAACAAGCCAATCCATTAGAGAAAGAGAGAGAGAGAGAGGGAGGGAGAGAGGGAGAGAGAGAGAGAGAGAGAGAGAGAGAGAGAGAGAGAGAGAGAGAGAAGTACATATACTATTTACCAATTGTACAATACATTGCTATGCTCACTGTTATCTGATTGGCTTAACGTTTAACTCTCGCTTATCTTAAACTCTTTCTCAAGATACTGCAATTAAAGAGAAATTACGATCGAAGCTACTATACCAGCAAAAAATGCATTATCGCGATTGCTTTCTGTAGCCACTTTATCATTATCTAATTATTAATCGATATCTAATCGAATATATTAAGTAAATGAATGCATTTTCGAGAAAAATCTTGAAAGAATAAGATATGTATTAGTCTGCAGAATATATTATAATCTTTAATTTATTAGCTTTCCGTTACTGTACCCAAGCATTACATTGTAAAGCATTACTTACAATTGTGTATTCATCCACGATTAAAAGTTTGCAATGTCGAAAAAAAGCTGCATCAATATGCGATATGACATTTCGTGTGGATCGGATATTTATCGGAATTGAATTTCCGTTCCGCTCGCCGTATTCCGCAGGTCAGCCGGGATCCTCGGTGGTGGCGTAATACAATATTCGAAGAGCTTCCCATCGAAGAACAAGGCCGGCATTGGTGTCGAACGTCTCTACAGGATGCGGCGTTTCGATGACAGCGTTACGTACATACGACGTGTTCGTGTGACTGCTTAGGATGGACGCTAACCCTTGTCTGTCGACTTCGATCCTAGAGGATATGAATACCTCGAATTGGCAGATATTGTCCGACTCTCCCACCCTTCCAGAACCACTCACCAACGTGTCTGTCCGTCGACAAGAATGCGAGCGAGAGCGACCCCGACGTAGGTACAAAGGCGGAGAGACAGTGAGAGGGCCAACAACGTCCCCGGATAACTCCGGAATAAGGGATAGAGAGCGGTCTATCGGAGGATGGTACGGACGTCTATTGGGTTAGCGAGCTCTGTGGAGGACGTGACAGAAATGTGACGACGGTTTCGTGTCATCCTTTGCGTGAACGTGACGACGTCTTGGCGCGCCCGCGCGCGCGAGAGAGAGAGAGAGAGAGAGAGAGAGAGAGACTGCAAAGCAACTACCTTTCGTTCTTTGCTATTCAGACACGCGAATCGTGTTACTTAATTAAACCATTTAGTAGAACGTGACTGGTGCGTTGCGTCGACTGGTAACATTATTGCGAGATGTATTACTAGCTTTCTCGCCACGTATCTTACAGATGATGAATAATTAACGTGAAGAGAAAATTGTATCACGTGGACGCGACATACGAATGCACAATTTTGCCTTTGCTTCACTTTTGGAACATTAACTCTACTTTGATTCACTTTACTGCATTGTAATAGTTTATATCTTTCTGTATTTACGGCTCTACCGTTGTGCAGTGAATCAATAAACTGAATAAATAATTTGAGAGACTGTTTGAAAATATAGTTCAATTACTTTGTTTTATTTCATTTTTTTGTTATATAAGCATAAATATAAAATAACAATTTATGATAAAATATAAATATATTCAATTATAATAAAATATAAATGTAAAGAATAAAAGTGTTGCGGGTTTTAATTTAATAAAAATTTGCAATACGAGCGTGTTTTCCTAAATATGAGACATTTGATTTAGTATTTATAGTCTTATATTTAAGACTATCATAAAATGTCACGAGTCAATCACAGTCGTATTATCTTTCTTAAAATAAAAACGGACTATGAATACCAGTCTTCCATGTCACATTTGATATTCATTCTATGAACTCACTGTTGAGGTTATATATACATGTAAGCCTTGCTATATTTAAGGTTTTAAATTCTTCCTAGTTATTAGTATTAAAAATATCAAGAAATCAAATTTGTTGAATTTAAATTTAAACATTAATTTGAATATTAATATGAGCATTAATTCGAACAATCAGCTTTTAAATCCACATTTGTTTTAATGTGTGTGGATGTTTTCATAAGTATCATATTTGAAAGAAAAATGCGTCTCTGGAACAATATGAAAATTTATCGACCATTTAATGTTTGCAGTTTAGCATACTTCTTGTGGTACGGCTCGCTCTACTTCATGGTACTTTGCCGAACTTCTCCGCGCAGGATAATCCAGCTGCTTTTCATCCCTGTTTCCATGTCAGGTGAGTATCTGTATAAATCCTTTATGTTACGCGAGTCGCGACGAGGAATCCTATTACAACGTTTCAAAACTCGCAGCGATTGAGAACGACTGGAAACTTTATACCATTGTCCCTCGTTGAGGAGTAACGTATCGCGTATACGTGAGATCAAAGTGTTGGATGACAATAGAAACAAGACGACTTTATCCTTTGATCTGATTCAGCCCGTATTCACCTCTCGCCCGGTGCTTTCAGCAGTTGGAAACATTTAAGCCATACCATTGTGATTGTTTGTTTTCGCACCTTTGTGAAAGAATGTTTTCTTACAGCCATCAATCAAGCATCCATTCTCAAGCATCCGATTATTTTCATGAAATTAACATAAAAATGAAAGATAATGGGTATTTAAGATATATGGATATTTCGAAAGATATCCCGAAATTCGAGAGTAATAAAATTGCAGTATGAAAATTCGTGAAAAATTGAATAATAAAAATGCATGCTATTTTTTTCATAAAATAGGTTTTTAATATAAAAATTCACGGTATGTGAACCAGTTCTAAATGTTGGTTAAAAATCGTTTATTTCACAATATTTTATTAAGGGGCCGATTTTTTCCCGTAATTCTTAAGTTATTACGCAGCTTTTTTATTCTACGTAACGACATCAATGATTATCATTACAGAAGATTATCGATCCCTTAGTGTCAATGATCTCGAAATGTTCAATATCTAATACCATTGCATTACATTCAGGTAGATGATTTTTTAACCAACGGATTTAGGATTAGTTATATCTTGAATCTTTAAACTAAAAATCACTTTATTTCAAAAAATAGCAAGCACTTTTATTATTTAATTTTTTTATGAACTTTTATGCTGTAATCTTATTACCCTCTATTTTCGGAGCACTCTGTATATAAATATTGTATATAAATTTAAAATGTTACTAATTTTATGATTGTGTTAGAGAGAAAAATAGAATATTTTTTAATATACTCTTGTAATATTTTCTACAATCATTTTCCAAGAAAGAGAGATTATTTTAAAGAATAAGCAATATTTGGACACGTATATACATATAAACTCTATCTTTTATTCATTTCAAATACGAATACGTAAGTTAAAATGTCTTTTAATGCTGCATCCCAAGGTTCAGAAACGTCAGTCGACTGTCAGCCGGAGAAAGATTCTCGATTCGTACTCAAGTTAAACCAAAAGTCTCGTCTGCCTAACTTTTCCATTCCAATTACTTGTTTGCAACAGATTCGTGACGCGTCCTGCTGCCCCGATTCGTTCGAGTCTCATCCTCAAAGAGTTTGAATGCGGTGTAACTTTTCGGTGCTGCTCGAAAAATCTCTCTGTTGATTTTCTCGAAGACTAGTGATACCATAATCCGTAGTTTTAATCCACTCGACAGTCTCGAGACATTCTATCGTTTTTAGAAATTTTTTTTGATGAGATAGATGTTCATAGATGTTCGGAGAGAGTCCAAAATCGCGATGTATATCCACGAAAAATTTTCTAATATACGATCCGATTTTACGGCTCGCTGAACATGTCCAGTAAATCCGATTCCGCTATATCCCGTAGTTCAACGATATCGCATGACCGCCGTATCTATTACGTCTCGCAAGGAATGGACGTGTCCTGACGTTTCACGTAGATGGAAAATGGAAATGGTCGCGCGATGTGATTCTCTCGACGCGACGCCGCAAAACTTCCGTTCATGACGAGACTACGAAATATATTCACCTCGTAGAGTTCTTTTATGGCAAGCGCCAAAGAACGGAGCAGTCCTTTTCACGCTCGTAAAAAATTATCTTAATTACAGAAGCGCATCGTTCGAAGCAGTGATAAACCTAATGCAATTTGTCTCCCTACTTTACAAAATTAATTAGTTATACCATTACATTTTCATGACAAAAGCCGCGTTTCTGTGCGTTTCTTTCATACGTGATTGTATAACTCGACGATAAGATTCCTCTTTCCAACACGATTGATGAAGGAACGCTAATTAAATATCCCATTCTGTAGATGCGCTTTCGTTTTTCACTGACTTTATAGAACTATAACCGTGAAAAACGGAAATTTTAGTTATTGTTTTAAAAGAGAGTGTTCGATCATTTTAGCATATTGAAAAATATTGTTTCGTTCCCATAGTCGTGCCCCTACCGTCTCTGTGACATATAGAAACGTCCTGGAGTAGTGTTTTGTCCTCCTGCAAACTACCGCCGTATTTATTCATTTTCCTTCCCCGGTACAATCCCAGCTTTTCCTCTTCGTCTTTTGGCCTTTTGAGTGAAAGGAAGAAACAGACCAGAGGGAGAAATGATATTAGGCGAAATACTTCCAAGCTGTCTTGCTAGAAACTGGGCAGGAATATTTTACGACATGTATAATTTGGCTGGATGTACCGTCGTTTCACGGAATTTACGATCGTGCAAGCCTACATCGGAGCGTTTCGGTACGGTGCTCCATATCATTCAGAATTCCATCCTCTCTCCGTTATCCCGGTTCCTTGTCCTCGAAATATCCTCCTCGTCGAGCGCGCACATGCGGCGGCACGTGTCCTTTGGTGACGCTGCAGCTTGAGGAGATTTGCCAGCAGGATGTCGTAGGTCGCGCGTATGAAGTTTCCACTCTAATGCAGTTATACGTTTACGAGGTTCCGGAAATACCGGACGACATATTTGCGATCGCGTGTACCGCTCGGCCGCTCAGGTGGTTACTCGGTTAGACCCTGCGGTGCTGCTGCGCGATTAATACGGTAATTTAAGTTTAAGCTTGTTAAGCGGACGACTAGCCCGCGTAACTCTACGCGAAGCGCTAATCGCCGCTAAATAGGCTACGATATAAATCATCCCGCGCTCGGCCCTCCCCCGTTATTAACAAGGGTTTCGCAACGTTTTCCTGACAACGCGCAATTACGACTTCGCTGCAACGCAGGATGCCCCCCTGCCGCTTCAATCTCGCTTCATGCAAGATTCGCGATTTTACATCGTCCTGTGACATTAACTCCGTTATCCAAACACGCTGTCTAATTTTACGATATCCAACATGTTACGTGCGCAAACGTATACGTTCAACGTGTGAATATACGTGGAAAGAATGGTTCTGCTAAAATATGTACCTAAAATGTAGTTAGATACACATCTGTAAATAATTTTGTTAGAATTTTGTTGGATCAAAATATGTAGGACGCTCAAACTAGAAGTCAAAAATTTTCACAACATTGTTCATTACACTTCAAATTTCTTACAGTAAAATCTCACTCCAAGAAAGTGAAAATATTTCACTTCTTGAAAAAAGAATGACAATTTTCACTTTTTAGAGTGAATTTTCATTTTAAAGTAGTGAAATCTCACTCTAAAAAAGTGAGATTTCACTTCCAAAAGAATGAAGATCGTCACTTTTTTTTTAAGAAATGAAAATATTTTCACTTTTTTCAAAGGTGGTTGCATTTTCACTCTCTTGAAGTAAGATTTCACTGCAAAAAATTTAGAGTGTATATTTGAGCGTCCTTTTGATATTCCAATAAAATGATTTTCTATATCCAAGGTTTTAGATACTTTAGCAAAATCGTTCCTTCCGTGTAATGCGCTGGATTGATTGAAATCAAATTTCGCGACCCGCTGTAGCCATTAAGATATATTTATGACATCGAGAAAATCTTGTTCCTCTCTATTTATACTTAGTCAAAGATTAAATGTAAATATGTTATGATGTGCGGCAACATCTTCAAACGAATCTTAGGTGAAACTCGTTGTCGAGAGTAGTGAAAGAGTGTATTGGAGGTTTTCATGTCAAGCTTGTTCAGCATAAACGGAATCGTTAAAGGATCTCTCCGGTTACGACAGACGTGTATATACCGCGTACGATCTTCGCAGTGATTAATTCCACGTCGGGTCCGCCCCATCGTGTCTCGGTCTATTGCTGTACCCATGTGCAATGATATTATGGGCGCCATACGCGTGTCATATCCATAACCTGCGCCGCCGGCTTTGTCGTAAAATATTAACAATGGTTAAATGGTGGTAAGCAGACTTCGTAAGATGGTGTGATATATTACGAATGTTACTACAATCAGGTCTTTGTCAATAAAGTCTTTATAAAACACTCGTTCCATATTAAATTATTTTTTCATATTAAATTAATTTCATTATTATGGAATATAACATAATTTGCAAGAAAATTAGATATAAATAATTGATGATAAACGTGTCAATAGCCAAATTTACCAATAGTCTCAATTGTAAATTTAATTACGTCTATAATAAAATTTATTGAGTTATAAACGTTATATTATAACATTGGGACATTATTATAAATATTAATCACATTATTAATCATGTCGTATATTAATTATCTTTGAACTAATAATTTTAAAATGCAGATATATGCACTCTGTTACATATTACGGATATTCTATCGTTTCAAATCGACATTGGCGAATAATTCTTAATCACTATTATGATAAAAATTGAATTGTGTATCAAATAAAGGTATGTATCCAACGTCGTTATGATAACGACGATGGAACTAGTTCACTGAGGTTATTGCAAGACCTCATTGTGTTCTTTAAATCGCCGCAAGAGTTCATTGGAATTTATGCAGCATGGTAACTTGAAACTTCTTCTTTACGTTTGTACGTTTCGAATACTCTCGAGAGATTTATAAGTTTATAAAACAGCTTACCTCTTAGAAACTGTGGAATATCCTGGAAAACAGAAGGAATACGCTATAAATGGTTAACGTAAGTTTCCTCGTAAAAAGATTGTTCTACTTTCCTCTCCGTTTGATTTCGATATCTCTTTTGTTCCTTATGATATCGTACCGCACGTGCATAAAAGATTTATGTGTAGAGTATTGTGTAACGTTTACGATAATACGCATATAAAACAAATTTATAGAAAATTCTACGCCCTGCGAATTTGAATCACAGGCCAGTCCTTGATACGTATATCAACGAGACGTTACTCACAATGTGACAGAGTGCACTTTGAATTTTTATCAATATCTGCAATAGAGAAGTGTTAGAATAATCATGCGCAATTCTATTCAATTGTGTTTTCATACACTGAGAGTAAATCCCTTTTTTTTTACATTTACCTTATTCAGCATGCGAATGACAGTAAATTGTTGAAATTCGAAATATTCTTAACAATAGGAGATTATTGCTGTCAACTACGCTTGTAGGATTTTACATCGGATAGGAATTATTGGAACCGTGCTACAATTCAGCGAAAGCTAGTTCGAACCATGTTGTCGCGTATTGACGTGATTTCCTTCAAGGAGGATGTCGAAACTCACTTTCATATTTATGAGCCACGTTATGCGAAAATGCAAACGTATGCAGCACCAGTCATTTACGGTGCACTGACAATCATGCACGAGCGATGGAACTTCATGCATGTGATAGCGATAGAGCGTAATATCACGCCTCTTGCTCTCTCGCTTCTATTTCCATCGCTGTATGTATAATAGCATGTCTTTATGACGTAATCCTTTGACCGAGAATATTGTTACGAGAAAATTTGTATCTGCGCGCTCTCACGGCCATTTTCCTGAAAGTCCTGTTCAATCATCTTTGAAGTATTACTCTCTGTATTTTAATATCGCGTATCTCAATTTGTTCGCATAAATTATTTTGCTGTTTATTGCAAATAGCGCCCTTTGAAAGGGAGCATCAAAATACTTTGTAGTGCTTGTTATCTCGCTCTATCTTCATAGATTCGAAAATCTTATATATAGCTATGATTCGAGACAAAATGATATATTACATAAAATATAATAATTTCGGTTTTAATAAAAAATTTCAAACCTTGTATTAGAGTGATCAAAGAAAGTATATAGAAGATGTCTCTATCAAACGAAAGTGAGAAATTAAATTCATGCTCATTGTTTCCCATCCGGATAACCCATCGAAGCGTTAAATCTACAGATCAGTTTTCATGCGGACGTCTCGTTTGCCGGATGATTAATTCTTATGATCGGAATTTTCTGCGGTAAGTGGCTCTAATTGTAAGCTCTCTGAACCTTTCTACATTAGAATTGAAGGAAGGTGGTCCGATTTATCAGTTATAATTCATCTATCAAAAAATAATTGTGTATAAATGTATTTTAATTAAATAATTTTATTTTATTTTTCTCTTATACAATAAATAATATATTCGATATATTCAAACGACAATAACTGGTTAAAGCGCGAGTTGTAACGCTCGTGTAATAACTGGCGAAAAAGTGTCAGGGTATAAAGTTCACCAGCTTCAAAATTATGGGAATATGCAAAACCGTTTCTCACACGTTAACCTAAGAGCAAGGCAGATTTACGGTTTGAAGCGTATTTTTGTATGCGAATATTCGCATACCACACTCGGTTAATACTGCTAGTCAACTACGGACATATGCGCTTCTTTCTCACCATAAGTACTTTCTCGTAGCAACTTCGTATACTCTTGTTATAATTTATGTCCTATTCAAGCACCTGCGCGCCTTCTCGGAATTCCATCCTTATTCTCTTCCCATAAACTGGTGTTGCGAGTTCGTAAAGATTGCACGATGATATACCCGATGCAGATAATTAACATCGTTTATGCAACGCTTAGAACCAGACTGTTAAATAACTGTATAAGTAAACCTTCGATAGTCGGAGGAAAGTATATATCACGTAGAAGAATATCGAGGAAAATCGAGCAAATCCTTAGATCTGTTCTTTTTAGCTGAACTTCTTGCACTGTTCTTTTTCTCTTTTTGTTTCTCTCTAATGTGAAGAGAAAAAGCAGAAAGATGAATCGCAAAAAATTCAACTGGAAAGAACAGATTTATTTGTCAGAGGTATATGATACGTTTAATTAATTATAAAATAATTTTTTGTTTTGTTTTGTGGTAATGTCGGATTTACGGAGACCTGTTCCCCCTTGGAATCTTTTTTTTTTATATATTTAAATATATACAACAAAATATTATATATACTTTTTAATAGTTCTGAAATGCTTAATCACAATTTGAATATTCCTTAATTTAATTTAAGATATTTATTAATTTAAGAAACTCCTAGATTATAAAAAAAACATAGAGTCTATTATATACTTCTTTTTTTTATTAATATAATTTTAAATAAGACATTTTATAGATTACAAAATTATAAATCTAAATACTTTTTCAATGTAATAATTTAAATAATTTAATCTTCAAAGAAATTCTACTTGCGGCGAAAGATTTTCCCCTTGGCAAATTTCTGAACTCGCCAATGTCTTGTAGAATTTATATCTTTGGCACATTTAAACTCTTTTTTTTTTCTTAAATAATGACTTCGCGATTAATGCAATATAACGTGTTGGCTTTAATTACGTAACTGTGTAAGGAAAACGAACTAAACGATCACAACGTGGTTATCCTATCTCTCGCAAGATCAACGAGAATGTACGTGGGCAGAGAACTTTCTGGACAGTGAAAATTCCGGTGCAGAGATAAAATGCCCCTGACAAAGCTACTGCGACGACACCGCTGAGTGCGCGTAATTAGTTATATCCGGAGGGTCTAGGCACTGTTCTCTAACGAATCCCCCACGGTAGTAAATTTTATACTTCATATACGAGGACAAAGCAACAAAGTTGATACCAAACAGCTTTTGTGATTCTTTTCTTTTTTCACTTTTACATCAAAGAATTTGTTACCGACATTACCGTTAATGGGCCATTTCCTTCAACATCTTCTTTTGCGATGAATTTTATTCTTCCTTGTATGACTCCTTGCAATGATTTTTTAATGCACTTCCATTATTTATGATAGAATTCACAGCATGTAAGAAACGCAGACAAAGTTTATAAGCGCAATGACTTGGAACATAAAAAAATTTCTTACTACATTATTTTTCAATGACTCATATTTCAACTCCTTTTAGCTCAGGAAACTGTGAGATTAAACAGAAAATACTTACACGTCAATTGTGACGAATAGAAAGAGAAGAAGAAAGGAGTGTTGTAAAAAGAAAACGTCATCAAGAGTGTCAGCTATCCAATTAATCGATTCTTGAGAGACGAGTGGATGTTTCGAGACTTCAGAATGTCTGTCGGTATCTTGGTTTATCTCATAGATCTATGATAAACCATTGAAACGAGTACAATAATGGTTTCCAAGATGACCTTCGTTCTATAAATTTTATTTTATTTTTTACTTTCAATTAGAATTGCAAAAATATCGTAAAATTCAATTACTTACGGTAAAATTGTGGTAAAATGGTAATTTATTGGTAATTTTGATAAAATTTATTTCTTATAATTTTATGCACAAATAGTATTTTCGTTCTTATGTATAAAATTTACAAATTAGATGATATATATTTTTTTCTTCTTCATTTTCTCTTTCTATCATTTAATTAATTAATTATTTAATTTATTTAAAATTTAAAATTTAGTAACTATAAAATTAAAATCATATGATAGATATTTATTTTTAATATCTTGTGATTTTTCAAAGTTAAGTGATCATTTTCAATATAATTTAATCGGAACAAAGCTCACTAAACGTTGTCAATTAATATAAATATAATTAATATATTTTTGTTTGATGTATGTAATTATATTATTTTTGTTTTTACTTTAGTAAAAACATGACAGTCGCTAAAAAGTAAAATAGCAAGCAAATAAAAGTATTATAATAAGTTTATAAGGAAAAATATAATTTAAGATTATGTACCTGTCACACTTTTTGTTTTAAAAATTTTAATAAAAAATTTGAAGTTTCTCTAGTTACTACGTACCTATATAGTTTCTTAATTATTCTATCAATATGTAATTATATAGTATCGAAATGAAAATTTAAATTAAATAAAGTGTTTTTTAACTTTTTAACTTAATGAGTAAATACTCTTAAATCAAATTTATATTTATAATTTTTTTAAATTACCATTTTACCAGCCTCCATAAATTACTGACTAATTTACCGTAAATTACCGAATAACTTATCGTAAAATTTCATTTTCATCTCTACTTTCAATACAAGGTGAAAAAAATAAAGTCTATGAAAACAAAATTTAAAGCGTGGTAAATTCTTGGTATTAAAAACATTCACTATTTGAATTGCTTTTTCTTGAGATATTACTGTTTATTGTGCGGAGAAACTCGATTTCACTTCGTTGATTCTCAATAGTTTAGTTCATTCTCTACTCTTCGTCGCTGATTGTCTGCTCTACCTAAAATTTCTTCATTTTTATACATAGTGAAGAAAATATTGATGTTCGTGTGGATTAGTATGTCATAAAATTATCGTTCTTAAATCTATATGGTTCGTAAATGAAACGATTCTATCCAAGTGTTAAACGTTTGAAACTCAATGATGTTAAACCTCTGTTGCTCACGGATATGTACGAATATACTATATATATCGGGTAAACGTTGAACTTTACACACTCTGGCGAAATTATATCTCGTTTGATGTGGCTTACATGAACAATCTTGAAAGCACCGACGTGATACACGTGAGATGTAAGTCATTCATCGTGTAGCTACTTCGACACGCGCCCATCTATTCGCGCATCTGTGTGGGTTGCGCAATGACATTAAATTATCCATTAACCACTTTAGAGGACATTAAGTCAGTACGGCCGCGAAATTCGTCGCTCCACCGTACCTATACGATGCCTTAGAGGTGGATTCAAGGTGCTTTAAAGATGTAGAGCGCGGTTAACAGCACGCATTTACACCGAGCTGCGAAGCCGCGGAATGTCTCAGACTAACTGATACTGTATGACATAAATTCTCTATAGCCTCTAAGAACACTTTGGGTAAGCCACCATTGTCAGATTTCTTACGTAAATATTTTCATACAGGTACAGGAGTATATTGTGTATTCGTGTCATTGTTGTGTATATTTTATTGAGCGATATTATTAGAATGAGACATTGTAAAAATTATTATACATACTGTATATATGGTCACTCCGGTATATACGCCGCACTTATCAAAAATTTAATTTGTTTAGTATTATTTACTATGTTTAAAATAAACGAACTATATCAGTAAAAATTTTGTACTGTCTACTATTATGAAATAAATATTAGAAATTCGGAATATTTATATTTCGTATTAAAAAATAAACTTTTTTAACTCTTGCATTTTTGCCGTATATCCCATAAGGGTGGGATATATCATAGAGGGAGGGGGGATAGATATGGTTCATGAAAAATTTACAAATAATGCAATATAAATAAGACATAAAATGACACAATAACTTATAAAATACGTTTATAAAGTTTTATTAGGGAATAAGAATGATAAATATGTATATGAAGTAATAAATAATAATTACAATTTTCCCACAGTAATATTTTCCCACAAGTGTTATGACATGAGGTACATATTTTATGTAATGCGTTTATTGCATTTAGTGCTATTCAATCTGCGCACTTTGTATGCTTTGGGCATAAATCCCGCCCGCTAAAAATACCGTATATCTCAAATAAGTTGGATACAACAAACTATAAACAAGGAATACAAGAGCAAAGTACTTGTATTTTGATATACAACATGCTTTACTATTCCTCTATATATATCGCGAAATAATCACTAAGTTTTGCACGTCCTATAGTAATCATTTTATGTAGATTATAATTTATGGTGGTGCTACTTAACACAGTGACAAATTGATTCAACTCACAATAATTTCATTAATGTTAACAGTATTAACAGTATTAACAGTAAGAAACTGAAATCGTAACACAATGCTAATATAACATAAAGGCATGTAACAGAGAGTAGTTGTGGGAAAATTACCTCCTCTTCTTCTATTTTTTCTAACTTCTGCGTCATAAATCCCAGCATGGCATATTTGTCGGAGTTATCCTATATCATTAAAAAGTATGTATAAAAAAGTTGTTCTGTAATAATTTGTAGTGAGTCATTAATAGATATTGCGTTCTGTATGACGTTTGAATAAATACATTATTGCTGACAGGGACTAGAATAAATCTAACGGCTTAAAGGATTTCTTGTTTGTTGTAATGGTGGCTGTGAAACTGTATTAGCTCTTCCCATTTACTGTCGGCGTCACCGATATTTCACTTGAGAATGCTATATAATACAAAATGCAACTGGGATTTACACGGTAAATATTATTGTTCCAGAAATACGTAGGTTTATGCGCGTGCGTATAACAATATATGAAATATTCATTGAACAAACCAAGCAGAGATGTATGTGCATTATTGCGTATAGAAAATATTAATCTTGAATATTACAAATAGTTACTCAAACATTATTAAACCATTACTACGATATTCACGAAAAATCGTCCGTATTATAATTATGAGTCTCTTGCTTACTTATTCAAACTTAAATAAAATTAATGTAGCATAAAATTAATACATCAATAAGCATCGTGAGGTGTTAATGTAACTGTAAGGTGTAATAAATCCGTATTTCCAGAGATCACATTAGTATACATTACAATATTCATCTTTTATGAGACTGAAATTGAAATGTTTATATGTACTAATAATTAATAATATTTATATTTAAAGAAAGTTTTATATATATATATTTGATATTGATCTACATAATAATATAATATAAATACTTTCTCAATATACCAATTAAAAATAGGTAACATAACATCAATGTTATAATTTTACACTCAACAATATCAATATAATACGTATTATACGTTGAATTATTGAGTATGAAATTATAACGTTGATGCTATTTTCAGTTAATATTTACTAGATTATTTGTACATTAATATTCAGATAGAATTTCCTTATATCGATTCAATATTTGCTATTTATATCGCTTTATAACAATAAACATAACTACGCTAATCCTTTGTGGTCTATCCTATTCGGAGGGAGATTATCAAAACAGACTAGTGCATTGATAAACGTTACTCTTTCTTTCATGAAGTGGGAATAGGATTGTAAACTTGAAACCCTTGAGAGACCTTGTCCGTATATCGTTATAACGCGGATACACGAATGGCTGGATATGGCAACGAGACATCACCGGGGAATGTCGTTGACAATCCCTCAACGAGATATCTGATATACACGGCTATGCGTTGAACTCTGGATATTTCATCCGAGATCCGAAACCTCCGTACGTCATCATCCATACCGACGTCTTCCATTCATTACAACGTGCAGTCGGAGAAATATAGATACTACACCACAGAGGGGAGGTATTCGCGCG
Organism: Acromyrmex echinatior; assembly: GCF_024713525.1. Lineage (NCBI taxonomy): Eukaryota > Metazoa > Arthropoda > Insecta > Hymenoptera > Formicidae > Acromyrmex > Acromyrmex echinatior. Next base: position 5,455,045 of record NC_141870.1, read on the forward strand.
ACGAGAGGTTGCAGTCGGCGGTGGAATAGTTAAATCGCAGCGTGCGGCTTTGTTGTACGCGTTTCCTGAATCTATTCTGACGCGTCCGTACGTAGAACTGGATCGTCATCAGTTTCCGTATGTTAGTAACCAAGACTGACGGCGTATTCTACCGCAAGCGGGAGGCGATGTGCTTCGCTTTCGATCAATCAACCCTCTCTCTTCCGAATCCACTCATTCGAGAAGGGGTGGAAGTCGAGTAAATTACTGCGAAATAGGTGTAGCTTACGCCTTACCTATTCCAGCTGGGTAGTTGGGTCAGGATTGCACGCCACAAATTATCTGCGTAGAGACCTATCTACTAATTCGCTCACTTTCTGTTACTTGTTTTCTATCGTTCTCTTTTCCTCTGTTTACTTTTACGCTCGCGACAATGCACTATTTCCAGTCAAAGTGCGAAAGAATTTGAATTGAAACAGATATAGGGTTGCATTCTTTGACAGGATAAAAAATTTGCTCTTTTTCCCTTTTTCTGCGCTCTCTCTCTCTCTCTCTCTCTTTCTCTCTCTCTCTCTCTCTCTCTCTCTCTCTGTCTCTCTCTCTCTCAATTCACTTTACTTGAAAATATGTACATGCCTTATCATATTAACCCTTAAACGTCTTTTTAGTATGACGTATCCCTTTTCTTTCAATAATTTTTCGATATTTTTTTCATTGCTTATAACTTTTTTTATTAATAAAGATATTTGTTTGGTTTCTTAATGTCTGGCATTTTAATTAAAAAAAAAGTTGTTCACAATGTGTTTATTTTTATGAAAGTTATCAAACTGAGAAAGCAATCGAATTAGATTGCTATATCCAAGTGTTGTTTTCGTAGCGTTTTTATGATTATATTTTATGTATAATCTTCAGTGAAATATCTACTTTGTAATAGAATACGGAAAGCTTGGAGTAATTTCGGACAGATAGATAGACGAGTGCTTAATGTTTTCAAGTAAATTACATGAAACTGTATTAATGGCTCCAGTCTCGGCCTTCGTCACAAAGTTTGAAACTACTCTACGAGAGTATATCAGAAATAATGTGTGGACATACGTAGCCAAAGTTTGTACGCGATTGAGCTTAACTACAGCGGCGAAATTTATCCTCGTAGATTGACTTAATTATATTAGTATCTAATCAAGTTAATGTGTAATATATTTATTAGTTTGGAAAGAAATACAACTTTGTTAAAAAATTAACCATGTAACACATAAGTTAAATTATTTGATAGGTATTACTATGATGTATCATTTATGAGCGATGAAGCATATAACTATTGCATACTACCTTCCAAATAGCATTTCAATCCAATTTCGTGTTACATCAATTCCATCCGATCATAGTCTATTGAGCGCACAGTGCGTTAGCTGATGAATGTTGCTTTGGCAATACGAACATTATATGAAGTATAATATAATATGTACAAAGGATAATCGAGAGATATATGGTGTTCTTGAGTATATTTAATGAAGCACAACTAAATATTGTGTCGTAATGCGGCAATTAAACAGCGCAACATGTAGAATAAATAAACAGTAGAATAAATAATAGTGTGAAGCAAAGAAAATTTATTTTATGTACAGGGAAAATTTATTTTATATACAGAGATGCAATAATGGATGTAATTCCTTTTGCACGCACCATTCGAGCGAATGCTCTTAATTAGCAAGAATCTTTTATGAACTTGCTGGCATGAGCACGGCACGTTTCTCGCGTTTATAACCCGAAACACGGCTTTAAGCAGTGCCGGCATTGTCGTTCGTTCGTAATTATTCTTTTCTTTACGATCTGGAGAAGAGTTCCGATGCTCTCATACGTTCAATTAAAACAACTTACGCGAGTTGGACTAATACGCACCATTAACGACGAAAGAAGAAAATCCGATTTCCGAAGGGTAATGTCTACATGACATGACTATAGTACGACGAAAAACCGGAAATACGAAGGGGTGAGTGCATTTAAGCGGAAAACGTGGATCGAGTTGAATGCGATGTCTATATACGTATGTCATTCCTGGATTCGATCCATTTCTGTTTTCGCCTTTAATTCTTAACAATTTGCTTGATTAAAAGATTGAAGATTCTCAGTCCGAGCTGATGGTTATGGCCATCGCAAGTGACCATTAATCTGATTTGATGGAAATAATGACGATGCTGAGTCTTTTGTTTCGCAGTAAAAATAATTATCTATAATAGTAAATCAGTAATGAGCTCAGTAACAAATAGTGGCAAGCGCGATCTTTTTTCGAATTCTACGTGGCGCGCGTTTCTATCGACGAACCGTCGATTGAAAATCAAACCGCAATATCGCAGCTCGCGTATCGGATCATCGAGGTTAAATTTGATGACGGAATTACTGCTATTCACGGAAACAGTGCATCGATGCGTGCTATTGTTCTCTTTGTGACACCACCAGAACAGAATCGAACTATTAAATATTAAAGAAAATCGATACTCTTGTGCAGACGGAGAGAAAGAGAGAGAGAGAGAGAGGGGGGGGGGTGAGATGGGAGAGAGTAATTCAGGATACCACCCTCACATTGGATAATTCGACGTGGGCGTGGAAAGCACGATAATATACTAAACAATAATAAACGCATGAACGTAACGCGCGATCAACTCAACGCTCTGTTAACGTTATATCGCGATGAAATAGATGCACTTCAGTTAGGTTTAACACATTTAGACACTACGCAACGCGAACTCGGAAAAGATAACGTCACTTACGTATGTTAGCCCACTCGATCAAAGTTGATGGGCACCTTGCGAGTACCGGAGGTACTCGGGGAACAATACACTTCCGGTGCGGCTGACAAAGACGCACGGCACGTACACCGGAGGTTCGGCATCGACGGGAGGAAGGCTGGAGAGGAGGACGTACGTTTGATTCCGTATAGAACGGTGCAATACATCTCTTCTCGGTTTACCGGTCGCTCGCTGAGACGGAAGTGTATCGTGCCCGACGAAGCGGGCACATCCGGCTTGCAAGATTAATTGCCAATAAACCTCTATTACAGAGACCTCTTCCCGCGCCGTCACTCTTCTCACGATATCGTGTCATTTCCCGGTCAATCGCTTCGTACGCAACAACGTCGATCGCCTCTACTTTTTCGAGATCCTTTGATGAGAATAACGAGATAACCTGGAAATTAGATTATTCAGTGTCACGCTTTTGCAATAGAGAAAAAAAGGACGTGCAAAAAAAAATGCGGCGAAAAATTATTGATCATATAAAAGATAATTTATGATAGAAACGATGTAACACAACTCAGAGACGCGCAATTTATTTCTCTCGGTTATAACGATTTACAGCGACCGTCACGATTATTCACGCAATACGAGCTGTCTCGAAACAAAATGCGCTGTCTCGCAAGAAGATTGATAATTTATTATCCTGAAGCGTCTATATTTATTCTACGTCTTGAAAATTTGGTTATTAGAAAGATTTGTACGGTAAAAGAAGATATACAAAAAGTGTGTATTTCCATTTCAATTTAAATGTTTTACATTTCAATCGACATAGTGTGAAAAACATTACTAACAAATTGTTAAAGGTATGCACGTGTTTTTAATTATGTGATGCATGACTTCGCGCTTGGAAATTGCGTTTATGTAAATGCGGTGACTATCTGAAAAATTTGACATAGAAAAATGATACCAGTTTGCGTGCTTAGAAGCTGCGTGATTATGCATGCAATAAATCTCGCTTCGAAATCGCCAAGTGAATGCTTAGGAACACGTGCGAATCGATCGTAGCCTATCTTGCACCTCCGCCTGGTAATCGAGGGAAATTGCTTTCATCTGAATTCAAAAGCATGTACGGGAGATCAAAGTTCTTACGTGCCGACGATGACGAAACGAACGGACGATGGTGCGAAGAACTTATCACGCGAGCGTCGATTAAAGTTTCCACCTTGCACCTGGTTTCATGAATTTCTCAACCATGATTGATCGTTCCGAAGCGCTTTCAAAATTGTCATCTTCGGTTCGAACATATTCTGAGCGAATGTTAATAAAGGATGACAAGTATAATATTACTGGCGTCTCATGAATAATTTTTGTATTAATCCGAACATTAGTTTTCTCTTCTTTTCGTATGTGAGATATAGATTCGTCGTGATTGACATAATATGCGTAATTTGGAAGCCGACAATATCTGAACTGTAAGAATGTACGGACGGAAAAGTTTACCGCTTATGAACATCGACAGAATCGATACCCATATCACGAAGGTATAGAGGAAAAAGAGGACGGCTGAATGAAAGAGAGGGTAAATTGATGGAACGCTCCGATTAAAAGCTAATGACATCGCGTTTCTACGCGAATGACGGCTTCAAAGGAAAGCTTTTTCTGAAGTTCGCTGGCTTGACAAACGATCGTAAGACCAACAAGAAACGATGTCTGGCGCGAACCATCTTAATGAAATGGTCTTAATTGAACCAATTGATTAATTTTCTGTATATTAAATATAAAAAATTATTTAATATGTAATATTTCTAATCGTTTATTATTGTTCAATATTTCTAATTTCATATATTTTTATTAATAAACAAGAGAGAGAAATATATGGACGATAATAAATATTGAATTAACAAATAAAAATAAAGGGATTAAATAATTTTAATAATTTATAAGTTAAGATATACATACATATACAAAATATAAGAAATAAATATCTTTTTATTATTATCTTTTTACTTTATAATTTATTCATTTATTGCTCTTATACAGGGTGTTTATAAACCTAAAGCACCATCTGATAATAACACATTTTCAAGTTATTTTGAGACTAAAATTTTAATATCAAAATATCGAGGCTATGATATTTTTTGAATTATAATTATTTAAAGTCAACAAATTATGCCGTCTAAAGTTTGCGCGTTCAGGAATGGTACAACGCAAAGTGCTAAAAGTAAGCTAATAGTTGCTCTTATTAAATTAATATCGATATAAATATTATATAAGCGAAAATAAAATTACTGATATTTCTAATTCTTGATATTTATTATGTTAAAAAAAATATTTAGCCTGGATATTATGATATTAAATTTTTGTCTCAAAATGACTTCAGGAATCTGCTATTAGCAGGTGATGCGTTAGATCTGGAATACCATGTATATGTTAAAAAAAAAAGAATAACATCGATCTCTGGCTTTATTATTGCTACTACTATTATTATTATCATCTATTAACTAGCGAACTACATGATGGAGGTCTAGTTCTGAAAAGCGGATATTTATTTGGACGAGTCTATGGAAGTCCATGAAAGTCCACAAATCTGAGAATATCCTTCCTAGATTTATAGCAATCTCTGTAATACCTGCAATTTCCAAAAAGAGTGGACGTGCGGGAATATGTCACTCTCTGTGCGACCGTTTTCTCGGGAAAATCCTGCTCTTTCATATAGCAGTACGTGCATCGCGCTTGACATATGCCACAAATTATTATTTTGACATTTCAGATCGCCCCTTATTCCTGCATCAGAAACTCCCAATTCCCGTGTCTCGCGAAATCATGATGCAAAAGCTTTCATCAATCATTTCAACAAAATGAAAATATAGATAACCGGCGACAAGAAAAATTATGCAGAAAAAGGACGCCCGCTCTGGAGCTGAGATACATTATTGTCTTCGCTTTTTTTCCGAGTTACATTGCGTTTTTCACTTCCCGACTGTCCAAGAGATGGATATTAATTAGCAAGTAGCAGTAACAATATACGTGCTCAAGCACGAAATAACAAAGGGATAAATGTCGTTAATCGTGGAACATTTAGAACAATTGCTGCACAGAATGTAGATTTTTCTATCGCCGAGGGAGCAATTAGAGAGTCTCTCTATATTTAAATTTTAATGCCAGCTCTCAGTACGTTTTGATGTACCATTTAGGGGAAACAGTGATTCGTTACAATACATTAAAAAGTCATATTACACTGACGGAATATATGTTATCAAAAATGACTAGCAGAGAAAATTTATTTAACCTGCGATGATATATAACGATCGCGATGTAATAGCGCACTCAGTTACTCGTATAAATCTTCATCGTATTTCCACCGTAATTTGTGATGTCTCTCTTATCTTTACACACAGATAAGTTCATGCTTTTGTATCAACCGTAATGTAATTTATTAGGAGAACGGGCTTAAAATCTCTTACATCTCGTGTCCTCTTGTTACTTATTCACTTTTCGGCTACCCGGTGAATAAAGCCGATGCTGTGGGTGTCGTTGCATCTGGCGCCAGGGACAATTAGAAGGGTGGCTCATGAGCCATTGGAATTAACACTCACAACGGCGGGTGAATATTTACCGGCGCGTTATGCGGCTCATAGTGTACGTGGGCTTGTTCAAGAGACAATAGACTTGCCGAGTAAGCCGTCCCGAGAAGCGCGATACACCGAGAATATCCTCGTCAAAGATCGTACAGACGCTTGCCGTAGAGATACTAGGGGAGAACGTTATATCGGTGATTATATCGGTAGATGCTGATAGTGAGAAAATGGAACCTCCATGTCAGCAACTGGAGGGTACCACTCCAGGCCTCATTGACCGACCTCTTCACTTCATGCCAAGAGGACAATACCGATCGCGAAAACTTGCCTTCATCGCGACAATCGAGCAGCCAATTTTCTTTGGAAAAAAGACGACGAACTCGTTCGTCAACTTCAAATGAACGTGACATTTATTTTAGAACAAAATCAAACAGATATAGCATATTAATCCTTCGAAATTGATACCAAAATCTTTAACACAGTTATTGACACTGAATGTGTAAGGCTTATTTAATTTCTGTTGATTATATATATAAAAAACATTAATTAACTTTAAGGAATCAAAGTGATATAACTTATGTAAAAAAAGAATAAATATTACGTATATTTTAATAAGAATAATTTAATATGAATCCAAATTTGCGGATGTAACATAAAGTGACAACAAAATTGAACCGTTCGACATTTTTTTTTTACAAAGAAATTTATAATTGAGTGAATTCAAAAGTTCTACTGTCAGAGCTCCGCAGGATTATAATTATAAAATATCAAGTATACTTATTATCAATTAAAATATTACTGTACTACTATGATCTAATGATAATGATTGTTGTTGATTTCAGATTGTTGACTTTTTGCTACTTAGCAGCATTGAATTGTTGGTTGTTGCTGTGTCCGGCTATACTCTCGCACGATTGGCAAATGGGATCTGTTCCTTTGGTTACGTCTTTTACGGATACCAGAAATCTCGCCACCTGTATATTCTTCGGCGGTTGCCTGGTTCTCACGTACAAAGCCTTTACGGATTTCGAGGTGAGTAAAATTTAATAATCGCAGATTACAATTAAATTATTATATTATTATATTATACAATTAAACGGAATATTTACATATGAATTGTGAGTAATGCACAAATATTCTTTCAAGCGTTGGAAATTCGCTTATTATATTTCCTTTGCGATATAATATTAATATAAATAAGCTTTAGTAGACTTTAGTAGTAAAGAGATTTAGCCCGGATCTGCAATAGATTTTTAAGTCTTAAGCCATAAGAAATGGACGCATCGCAATCGATTATTCTCCTCACATTCGACTATAATTGATCAATTTCTTAAGCTTAAGGCTTAAAACACTTAATGTAGATCCGGGAACTTACTGAAATTTACATAAATTCCTTTACTTATCGATCGATTAAAGAAAGTATTCTCTTCAAGAGGTATCGTTCGATTTGCCGTTGTTATCGGTCATCTGACGAGATCATAAAGTGAAATGACCATCAGTTATCATCTACGAAACGTCATCCTACCGTTAAATGTTTCAACCGTTGACCTAGCATAACATAAGAACTCAAGTACTACATAGTACTCGAGTACCTGTCGGCTATTGTCTACAGTGATGAAATTGTGCTTGGCTCGAGAGTCATAAAAGAAGTTTCGTAATAACTACATGACATAATAGTTTCAAGTCAAACGATAAAGCGCGTATCTCGTAAACTACTTTTGTCCTCTGTGTCTTTGGGATCATCCGTGACGGTCGTTGAGCCTTCAACATAATGACCTCTTTAAGGTTCGCTGTCTGTACGTCGATGGTCACTTTTCCTCAAAGAGGTCATATCTGTGCTTTTAATGTCATCTCACATGCTTGACTAACCGCCGGCGGTTACCTAGCTCTTCGCAGGCACGAAGTGGAAACAGATGTCTTCTTCTCAAATGAGGTCATCCTTATTCTTATGCATGTAGCGCATTTATGCGTGAAGGAAAAAATCTTTTTACAAATATAATTGCTTTTTATTGTCTCGTGTGTATATCTGGAAATTTTTTTTATTAGCGCAGTTAAATTTTGTAAATGTCTCAAAACTTATGTAAATTATATTTTTCCTTATCCCAACATGAGAGAGAGAACGTTAACTTTTACAATGTTTGTTTCAGAGAAAATCAAGATAAAGAAATTATATTTTATGTAGAAAGTCGGATAATGTTTTCCTAAGATTTTGTCTAATAGATTTATAATTATTAATGTAATATAAATCATTATCATCACATTAAATAAATTATTATTAGTAAATTGTTGGTAAATTTTAAGATAACAATACTTTATCCGTTATATATTTTGTTATAATTTCGATTCTATTAATTAGTAGAATTTAGACATGCGACTTTTATTTAAATGTTTTTATTAGAAGAAACATTTTTCATGATTAGGACATAATTATTTATAATTTTACCAACGACATTAAGAATGACCTAGTCGATGATCGAAATGTCTGTTTTTAATTGTAAGCACGTAGTAGCAATTAAGAACTTGTTGTTACTCTTAGCCCTTTTTTATTATACAAATTTTATTTCACTCAATTAAGCATCGTTTTTTGAATATTAATAATAATGCTTGCTTTCATATGTCAGAATTACATTTTTAATATCGATCGGTAACGTTATATATGTATCTACTCATTAAACAACCTAACATTATTTGTCGACATTTTGACATCAAAATAATGATATGACGTTTATTAAAATAATCTATGGTTCAATAATAATGTAAAATTAAAAAAAAAATAGAACTATTAAAATAATTTTAATTGATAAATAATTTATTATATAGTATTACATTCTTTAATTATTTGAAAAAAAAAATCGATGCAAAAAATTTTATTCACTATTATCTTAGTTTATTATTATTATGAGCTTGTATTCTTTTGTCATTTATATATTATTTGCAAATTTATTTTCGCTAATGTTGCAGCTTCTTTGTTATAAATTTTTCCTTCATATTATCATACTTTTTGCTTCTTATTATTCTTCAACTTTGATAATCTGTATATAATATATTTTTCTTAAAAATTTCTAATTTCCAAACACAATCTAAAAAATATCATAAAAATGGGACATATATATATGTTTAAAAGACATCTTAAAGACATCATAAGGATATTTTTTAGACAATGCGTCCTGGATAATTTACCTGGGATAATTTTATCTAAAATTATCTTTTTGCTTTTGAGAGAGATTATCGACAGATACTAATGATGCACTCGATATCCGTTCATTCAGTTCGATTTTTCAAGAAAATATATTATCTATTCATGATTCAACGTTCAAATTGGACGTTGGCGATATTTTTCATGAGTTTTATTTATTTATGTCTTCGATATCATTTTGAGATACTGCATCTGCGAATACCGTAGTATTTGTGATAGCTCCTTCATTGTTACTAACATTATTTTTACTTTGTTCTATTCGATCTTTTACTTTACTGGAGAATGTCGTTTCTATGGATTCTCGCTGAAGATTTGTATTATATAATATTCGTGTTCTGTCTATGGTTCTGTACGTGAATTGGATAACGATGCCGTTGTTACACCACTTTGACGTTTGTCTTTGATAACGCTGGTGCTCGTTTCTTTTTGCTGACATAGTTATATATTTCTAACATTTGCAAAGTTATTTTTCTATACATATCTATTTTGTTTATAATGCACGCTTCACAACTTGAATTAGACATTGAATTCTTTTATATAAAATCTTTGTACATCTTGTCGTACATTTTTAAAATTATTAAAAATCACGGAAATGACTGATTTTTATAAGTTTGCAATTTCTTTGTTTTTTTTAAAGATTATTTAAATTCTTTATTTTCGTCTGTGATTTTGTATAGGAAATTATGTCACTAAATCTCGCATTAATTTATCTTGAAATTTGTTTTAAACTTTTTAAACTGGAAGACATCGTCTTCACTGACATCGCGACGCTCGAAGAAACTTTCCAACTTTCTTTTATAATATCGCTAATACGTTCGTGTTCTGTACATAAGTTGAATGACGTTACCTCTCCCATAACTTTAGACATGCATTTCGCATTTTGTGGAGTTGGTTTTTTTCTGTCGACAACAGCATGCGAGTAATTATCTTGTCTTTCTTTCAAACATTTAAATTATTCTGTTGCGGTTATGATGTATCATTCTTCATGTCACTTTTCGTGTCACTTTTACGTTCACTTTTTTGCTATTTTTTTATGTATGACACTTGCTATGACGGCTATGATAGTTGCGTTAGTCAGGTTTATTATTATTTTTATGCTGACTGTGTTATGGAATTTACATGCATTGGAAATAATTGTTCTCAATTTTTTTTCACACCAGCGTTATTAATAAATTTCTCTCATTTTCCAAATTGTCCTTAATAATTAATTCTAATTCTATTATTTCTGAACTTATGATATTTTAATGTTTATATTTCTGCACTGCGATCGTCAATACCGATCACTTCTGTAAATGTATTGTATCAATGACTTTTTTCTTCAGTCTCATTAGTTTTTGGTTTTTATATAATATTTTCTTCACGAAGATTATCTGACGATACAATCCTAAAATATTCACACTTATTGTTAATTGAAGTCGCTGTATTTGTATTATTGATGGTAACTTCTTAATTTTTTTTCTTTTAATTCTGACTTTCCGTTTTTGTATTTATCGAATCATGTTTGATTGCGACTAAAGTGGTAGTTGAATATTGATATATCCGCTAATACTGTGAAGGACTTTCTGATTTCCCACTTTGAAATAGCGATGTATAGGCTGATAGCACATCAGCCAGTGAATGATTTTTAATTCCACTAAAACCCATTTCAATCTCCGTTGACGTTGCATCATATTATCTATTATAAGATGAGTCCTTCCTAGAATGTTATAGTTGTGTTCAATTTTCATTTTAACTGTGGCCGATCCATCATCGACTAATGGCAACGCAAATTATTTGTATGCTTGCTCCCTTTTTCATCAGATAAACTCAACGAGAATGACATCGCATTGTTGGCGGCACACTCTGATCTCTCAAGTGATAATGCTCGATATCCATCTTCACAGCTTTCGCTGTGAGAGACACGCTCATGGAAATTTTTGTTATTAACATGTTCCTTTTTTTTCCTAACTTTTCTCATCGATGTGAAATAAATAGTAAAGCATTGAACTCCATTGATGTTAAAATGTTTATTTTTATTCGTATATTTTTTATTCCTGTATACCCGTTTTATTTATTTATTTCCATATTTTTGACATGATGTAAATCAGTCGAAAGTGTTCAAGTATAAAATCCGTCAAATCTGTTGTTTTTGTATTTTAATCAAGATAATATACCTATTTATTAGAAGTAAAACGTTATCGATTTTCAAATTGATGTTCATATTCTCGTTTTATTTTTATATCCTCGTTTCCAACAAATTAGACTGCTGTTTTTTTCTCGCTGTCTAGATTTAGAATATTGAGCCCAATTTTGTCACAAAATATTTGTTGTTGAAATTTCCTCTCTGATGGCTGAGTGTAAAAATGATCGTATCTATCTTTCACGTTTTGTTTCAGGCTCGAATAATTTTCGTAATATAAATTTTCTTATATTTTTCTCCCTCGTTCCTATCTTGAATTTATACGTTCCGTGACATGAGAGGCATGAGATGCATAAGCTGTGGATGAATCTGCGTCTGTCCATTTTATGTGTTTCCATTTTGATATACCGTTTCCTGTCTTTTTACCTTCTGTTACACGAAAGTGCATACACTATGTATATACCTGTGAAGATGCATGTCCGGTATTCTCTTCACAGCGTCGTGGGATAACGATCCGTGCGTGTCGTGCGATATCGTAGGTTTATGAAGCATTCCATTTGTCTCGTAAACATGCTTCTCTCCCGAGGTAATCTGTAGTTTAGGCGCGATACATGTTTCTGATATTCCGATTTATGCAATAACTTCGTATACGACTATTCAGCATCTGTAGTATTGATCATTGGAATCAGATGGCGTATTAAATATTTATTCTGTGATATAATGAGCGGATACCGATGTATTAGTTTGAATTTCTTGATGCAGAAAAATAAGTGATTTTTTTCCGTTTCAAAACGTTTTGTTATTTTTACATGTCGTAATGGTCGATAAAATGAAAATACTGTGGATTTGACTAAAAATCAAATTAAACAAGACCAATTTGCTAAAACAAAATTAGTTATCAACAAACTTTTTTTATGCTGCTTTAGCAGCTCTTATTTTTGCTCAAATAATAAAAATATAATAAATAACAATTCGACTGTTCAAAGTTACAGCAATCTTTTTTCTCCGAATTTCAGTTATTTTTTGGGTAATTTAAGCGAATGTCTGGATATATTTGTACGGCTCTCTTAATTTGAAAGTCGTTATTTTTAGATATTTTCTTTTATTATTTACATGTGATTTAATCTGCATTTACGAGATTTGTATAGTTTAATTTATCACGATGCTGGATGGAAACTATTTAGATGAAATAATATTCTAACAGAAATAATAGGAGAAAAATAAAATTATTGAAAAAGCTTCATTTCTTTCTTCATTTCTTAATGAAACATAAAAAAACTGTTACTTGTCGCAGTATTTTTATACTCTTTCTAGCAAATGTGAAAAAAAAATTTTTTTTTACAAAGTTAAAATATCATTTTAAATTATCCTTTCATGTACGATTTGGTTTGGTTATTTGATTTTATTTATTTATATAAAATTTTTCCGATTATATGTATACTTTTCTTTACACTCTGAAATTCATCTTTTGGATAAGTCAATTAAGAAGCAGTTCAAGATATATCGTTTTAAATCATTACTCGTTATACATTTAAAACTTGCGAATGCATTTAAACATAATTTTACGAGTATACGAGTTGCGTAAAAGCAACATCAACTTACTTAAGTATAACATAAACTTTAATCGAGTACACTTATCCGGTAAAGATGAAGAAACTTATGTAACAGTTTGCTTGAAGAGATTTCGATGCAGTAGCGTCGGATTTAACGAGAATTTAAACTATATTTATCAACAAATGTCTGAAGTATGTGTCTTATATTCTTTTTTAGCAACAAAGGCATCCGCCTCTTGTTCTTGGTTGGATGTTCCTGGTGCTGCCGTTCCTACCTGCATCCAATCTTTTTGTCACTGTGGGTTTTGTCGTGGCAGAACGGGTTTTATATACACCAAGGTAATTTTATTAAAGTTTATATTTCACTTTTACAATTATTGCAACGGATGGTATAAATTCTCGATGTGATTTTACAGTGTTGGGTGGATTATTTTGGTCGTCTACGGCATGCAAGTGAGCTGGACCGCTGTACCACGACGGAAAAGCTGGATCACTACAGGCGTAGTTCTTCTATTCGTTTTAGGATGTTTCAGAACGGTTCTTCGGAATAACGATTGGACATCTAGAGAAACTTTAATCAAGTACGTGACAACGGATTTACGTATCTCATGTTTTATTAACCGTTCTAGAAGAGAAACTTCCTTGCTTTGAATAAAGTCTTCGTGCTAATAGCAAACATAAATAATCGTTCGTACATTGCACGCAATCATATCTGAGCCTCGCAATTACGACAAAAATGATTTTGTCACGCGAAGACCTCGTGGACATTTACGGGGAGTGTCTAGTTTTGACTTAACAAGGAGATTGGCATCGTGCCAGCGCGTGTGCGCGCGCGCGTGTGTGTGTGTGTGTGTGTGCGTGTGTACAACATATATATATATATTCAAAAATTGGGTACAAGCGCCGATTGCTTCTGTATAGAGACGCAAAACATAACTAACGTAGATATGAGATGACGAGGATGGTAAGGGTCATGTCGAGGTCAAGAGGATGGTCTCGTCTGACCTCAAATCGTCTTGTTTCAGAGCGGGACTGCGGTCTCTACCCTACAATGCCAAAATGCATTACAACTTCGCAAACTTCCTTAAAGACACGTCGCAGCCGAACCTTGCGGTTCACCATTATCAGTTGGCTCTCTGGTAAGTCAATTTCTCTTTCTCGCATCAGTATGAAAAATCTTCAGATATATGTTGGGACAAAAGTGATATTCATTTGCTCGCGGGAAAATACATACACTTAATTATGAACGTTTAAACGCTTTGATATGTTAATAATTGGGAGAATATATTTGAAGGCATTTTATCACAAATTATTATGTAATAATTATTTAAAACACAAAAATTACATTATTTTATATATATGATATGATGTGATATATATATTTTATATACACATTTTATACCTCACACTTTACTAATTTTATTTTTTACTAATTAATAAGAGTATTTCATCAGATTGTCTATTGACTATTGATTTTTGAAGTATTACCTTCATAAATGCTTCCTATTGTATTATATTTGAGTATGAATTTTCTTATTCGATTTTCTTTCTTTAATATGCTCTAAATATTACACTGTAAAATTGAATATATTTCGATACATATTTCTTTCATCAATTTATCATTTCCTGACAAATATTTTTTTGCGGTGACAGTCATCTATAAAATAAGCGATTTTCACATAAAAAATATAATTTCATATAAAAATACATTAAAATGTACAATATATAATAATGAAATCGATTTCGATATAATCAATAATTCAAACAATAAAATTTATCATTTTATATAACATCAAATTTTATGGAATTAGTACATTAACACTGTGTAATGTGAGAGCATAACGTTTTTCATAAAGATATTAATTATTATACATAATTATATTTACTTACAAGTTGTCAAATTCCAAAAGATTAATAAAAATAAACGTATCAACCATTATTTATAGCATTATTTATATATAATACATTAACTCGCCACAATTAAATAATTTAAACATGCAAGTCTCGCAAACCCGAATTATATTTTATGCAGACAATTACAGTCATATATTTTCTCAAAATAGGAAAAATTTTTAAGTACTTAAGTAAAAATATATTCTAAATACTATATTAAAAATTTTATTGATATACACAAATACATAATAGCAAAAATATATAAAATATTTTTATAACACATATACAGTAATTCATATTTCAAATCTTTTCAATAATTGTAACATGTATGTTAAGTTGTCGCTGTTAAAAATTTTAGTATCAAAAAAGAAGTAGGTCAAATATTACGAGGAATTTTTTACGTAAATACACAAGATAGATATTTTGATTACAAATACAGTTTACTAAAATAAACAGAATTACGTGAAAAGTGATTTTCGAGGCGCTACACTGTTAAATTCGTAACGTCAAATTATATTCCATTCGAATTATTTTTTTATTATATCTGTAGGTCACTGCTTCTATTCAATGTATTGTTAATTTAACTAAAATAATGAAATTAAATAATTTAATTGAAGAAAATGTATTAAATTTGACTCAAATTTAGTTTATTTATTAAATGCACGTTATAATTAAAGGACGTGATTTACTTTGAAACTAACCATAAAAATAAATCGATTTTGATACACATGGAAGTTAAAAATATTAAAGTATTATTTTTAATTTAAGGAATTGGATTACCATTGCTTTTTTAATATTCTAACAGTGTAGATTCGTCTGATGATTATTTGAATAACAAGTCACATGATCTTGAAAAAAATGTCCTGTTGTTATTGTTTTATGTTTGATGAATATGCTAAATTAAATTATATTTCTGAGAATAATTTTAATTAATTTAATTACTAAGTCATTTACGTAACGTGTACACTTCGTATATTTTTAATACGTGTTTGGTGATATTTCTGAACAATTTGTATAGCTATTTTAAATATTCTATTCCATAAATCATTTTGAAATTTTCTGTTATTTTACTATCTGTTGCGAATAATTGCTTTAAAAAAGATTTGTAATTATCAATTGATATTCTGTAGAAAATCTTCCGTTTATTCCATATTGTACTTACGTATCAATTTTGACAAAAATTATGGATGAGTGGAGATCAAACACGTATTCATGAATATGAATGTTGTTTATGTAAAAGAATGTGTTGTTACGGTACACATACGCCTGTATTCTGTACGATTTTATAACTTTTATAGAGAATATCGCTATGAAAGGGCAGAAAAAGTAATTAAGAAGATTTATTTATAAATTTCAGCATTACTGAGGAATTTTAATCAACTTTCGGCTTCATATCGTCTGTAACTTTGTAATAATTCTTTCATCTTTGGAATAGATATATAGACGGTAAAATTAATGCATAAATTCAACGGCACAATATAATTGCAAATCCATAATTTGCATTTTTTTAACCACACCCGCCAATGCTTGTTTTTTACTTCAGAGTTTTCACAATTTCCATGAAATAATGTTATCACAGAAATCTTTCGAAATAATCACATTTATATTGCATTATGCTATTTTATTTCATCTCCATCTTTACTTTTTTACTATTACGATCTATTTTCACTTACTTAATATGTATTCCTTCGTGCATAACATGACAGAACAGACGGAATATTATGCAAGAGTAGTCGACGTAATACAATCTTATTACCACATGCAGACTCTTCTCTCTGCTTCAACCACCCTTTTCTACATCGCATTTCTCGTGCATAGCATGAGCAGGGTCGCAGCAAACCGACAAAAGTGCATTAATTAGCCGTAGCTCGACTGCGCTCGAAATGAAGTGGTAACCAGTCATTCGTTTTTTTTTTATTTCGTTTCTCTCCCCCCTTTTTTTTCTGCAACCTCTCTACATCTCTTCCTATGTTCCTATCTGCGCGTTTTTTACCCCACCTGTGTTTCGTGAATTTCGTTATCTCGTCCAGCACAAGAAATGCTCGACAAGGATAATAGCGGTGTAAAAAATAATGGTCTCTGTTGAAAAAATAAATGTGTTCTCATTTTAAACTTCTGTGTACTTTCGTGATGTGTCATGTGATTCATCATCAGGCAATCGTCCGCGGTGTACCCATAAATCGGATCCCCGTTCTTTATACACGCGAGCACTACGTGCATTTCGCAACGTCACACTTGGATTGTTTTATCGTAATATCAGATTATTTGTCTACGCGAATGCAATCAGTCCGGTAAACATATCGAGAGAATGGTGATGTGGCGCAGGAAAAAGCAAAGGATAGATGAAGAGGGGGAGGGGGATGAAGAGGGAGAGAATTGGTCGGCACGACAGCAGCTGCAGCCGCTGCGTTGCAGAACGACTGCTGGGGATGAAAATTGCATTTCGGCGTTATACCCGCGCTCGTCCAGTTCGCTCACTTGTAGATCTCATTTCCTACGCTGAGCTTTCTAGCCGTTCTATGCAGGTCGCACTTCTTTTTTGTCTTTCTCTTTCCCTCTCCTTCTTTACTCTGGCTCCTCTTTTCCGTTACCATCTCTCTACATCGCGTTCTGTGGATCGACTATTATTGGCTCTGAAAAATCGAATCTTCAACTAACTGGCAATTTCCTCCGCTTGTTTTGTGCACCAAATCATTCGCTGTTTCAGTTGACGCATAACGCGACGCGGTGTGAGACGTAGATTGGAAAAAGACTGCCTTTCTTCTCGTTTACCTCCTCCTTGAAACAACATTTTACGGCAGCATCGCCTGCGTGCGATTTCATAAAACTCCGCTCGAGAAGAATGGCTCGATCCTTCTCGTGCATCTCGCGTTTCTACCGTCTCGCTGCGTCTCGTTCATTGCCTCCAACATTCCGCTTTAGTTTTGATCCTCGCGCGACGAATTAGTTTTCGATCTGTCGTACGAAATTTCCCCGAGGAGAGTCACGACAAAGTTTCTACTCCCTCCGGAATATCGCGCCGAGTAAGTAATTTAAAGTAGCCTGAGATTGACCTGGTCCGTGCACGAGTAATAATTGAGCGTCACCGGAAGAACATAGAGTTCTCCCGAGGTGTTCACTCCAAGGCCTTTCGCTCCCGCGCCTCTTTCTCTCTTTTTCTCTCTGTAGCGCTTATTGCATTTGTGGAAAGAATGGCGCGAGGTGTCTAGAGAATTATGAGCGAAAAATAGAAAGAAAGATGCGGAATGAAATGAGAAGGAAGAGACGAGCATATTCGATCGATGGAACGTCAAATCGAAAAAGACGCGACTTTTCTGTTTGCTTTTCATTCACCGAGAAAAGCAGACCGCGTATCGTGAAAATGCATTTCTTCGCTCTCTTTCATTCGTTTCTCTTCTCTCTTTCGGATTATTTTGGTACATAATCGCGTTACTTCTCAGCGTTCCACTTTTTTCGTTCTCTTGATCGATAGCCGTGAATACTAGAACTTCACGATTTGCTGCTTTTTTTATGTTAACAGATCTATTTTATTGTACAATTTTGCATTTTTTGCATTTTTTGCATTTTTGCATTTTTTGTGAGTGCATAAAAAATATAATCTTTGTGAACTCTTAATCTTTTATCTCAATAATAATGTATGTGCGCGCGCGTATTTATAATTAAAAATATATTTTTATTTTCTCTTTTATTATCTGATTTCTTAAATCAGTTTTTACCTTTTATATTTAACTTTTAATTTAACTTTTAATTTAATTTGTGTTTTAGTTTCAATTTTATTACTCTTTCATGTTTAGGTTGTTAGATAGTAAATTATCGATGCTTCATATTTTATTTGTGCATCTCTCATCTTATTTTGTATTTCGTTATATATTTTTGTTATAATATAGTATTGGTTATCAATAAAGTTATTATTATTATTTCTTTTGTATGTAAAAGAAAATCCAGAGTGGAATTTATAAATAAACAAATCCTTTATATTCTCACCCTTTGAATTTAAAAAAAAATATATTACTCTGCGTAAAAAGAGATAAAATATTTATTCGAATAATTGCAATGGAAATTTGGCCGCTTAAAAGTACATCAGCTTTAAAAATTTTCGGTTATAGTCGATATCATTATTTATGATTTGCGACAAAACCAGCATCGCGATACGCGCCATTTTCAGATGATGCATTGTTGCTGGATCGTAGATACCGGTCCTGAACGAGATATATAAACCATCAGAATTTTACACGGACATTATACAGCCGTATATTTACGATAATGCATTATTTGATTGCAGTTTTACGACGCCGTGCTTTTACTATTATTCAGCCCAGAGCATAAAACCACGCTCGGTGTGTGCCGGTTCTGTATCTCGCAGTAAATCAAGTGCGAAGGAAATCCCTTGAATACGCTGATCCGCAATAAAAATTCTCGGGACAATCGCTCGTAGAAGGAAACATTCAGAAACGAGTCGTGGTTATACAGCGATGCTTTGCTTGAATAATATCGACAGTCTAACAATAATTTACTGCATATTGCTCTTCGAGTGTGTTTTGTAAGAATCATGCACAATGTAATCCTATTCAATTAATGCGAATCGTTTTTTTACGCTCGATTTACCTTTTTTATCTAAATATGAGCGTTGACATTTAATCGTTTTTATACTCATCTCCTACGTAACGTCGACTATTTTTAAAAATATAAATGGAAAAGACTAGAGTTATTAAAAAGTTTATCGTGTATATTCATTGCACAGTATACTTATTAGTTCAACGAGTAAAGCGGAACTCTCTTGCGCTCAGTACAAAAATAATGGAATAAAGCTACCATAACTCAGTTTGCATAAGACGCGGTTGCGTTGCGTAAGACTGTAGCTATACGTGAAACTTGGTGTAGTTGTTTAGCAGCGTTCGCTGTATCCTAAGTATTGCGATTTTAATAATGCTCTACGGGTAAAACTCGTGCGTATTTATGACTCTCAGCTAAAATAGTAGGTAATATTATCTTAAGCCTTGTAAAAGTATTCTAACTATGCTCTTGACTGCGAATGTTATTACCATTATTATAGAGAATTATTACTATTACTATGGAAAATGTTATTGAAATGTCATATTATTGCTTTTATGTCATATATATCTTGTGTAATTATCCTGCTCGCGCAAAACTTAACACAATCTCTCGAATCGATCGAAACATATTGAACCAACGTGAAAAGTACATGTATACAATGAACCTGCAGTGTAGAGTGTACTTTGAAAAGGAAGCCGTGTGGTCAATTTATCCACTGACGTTTCCGACGTGCTAGCAATGCGAGCTTATAGTTTGGTCATCGATTCTTCGCAGTGCAACGTAGCGATGCTTCATCATTGTTTCGCGTTTGCAAGGAGATATTTATAGAGAGTAATGTCCTAGAATTAATTCTAATTATGAGATTTGTATGTATTATTTGTGTGTATTATTCAAGTTCATATGAAAAAAATTATTAGATTTATTTTAAATAATATATACTATATGATATGGTGATATTTAAGATAAATATAAAGAAAGATATTAAATATTATCATAAAAACTATTAATATTTATTTAAATTTTTATTTTCATTTAACAGAATTGACGCTTTTTTATTTGCAATTTCGTTTATGCAATAAAACAGGCAAACAAATCTGATATATATATATATATATATATATATATATATATATATGTATATATACATGTACATTTCTATCCAGTTTCTTTATCTCTTTCTCTTTCAATTTTCAAATGTCCAATATCGTCGCTGTCTTAACTTTACGATGCTATGCCACCATAAAACTAGCGTATCGAAAATTACGACAGGACATTTTGCAAGAACTATAAGCCATTTAGGCTAGTCACTGAGCTTTCTTTTACGGAAAACAACACCAATGATAAGTTGCGATGTAATGACTTTGTTGAGCACGGTATTCGAATCATAGTTTATAGCGTCGAAGCTTAAAATGATAGTACTTGTTTTCGCTTCTAATTGGCAAAACGTTATAAAACTATTTTAAATCAACGTTTTTAAATGATTGTAAATTTTTCGTTTTTTTTCTCTTGACATTCCAATTTTTTTTATTGCTTAAAAGAAATTAATCGATGTCGGAATACTTCTTTAATTCTAAGTACATATTTTCTCTCTTATATATGTGCTTATATAGAGAATATATAAGACTAAATATATTTTCTTGGAATGAATTCATATCTGATTTTTTTCTGGGACAACGTAAAATTAAAAGTACATTTTTATTTTTACAATTATCTTTATCGGATGAACATTACGTTTGTGAATAGTAAATCCAAAGAAAAATTTACTATCGCATCATGGATACAAAGATATTTATTCACATATTTGTGTCTTTTCTTTTATCGTATACTTTTTGGTAGCGAAAAGAACTCTGTCATGTCAGACATATTAAATAAATGTTAGACAGTATTCGCTGTACAGTTCGTATACTTGGCAATTTCAACTTCCGGGAAATGATGCTGCATGGAAAGGCAGTCGGTGAGGAAGGATCTATCTGGGGAACATAGTCTACTACACTTTATCTCCTTCTTATAAATGAAACAGGTTATTTATTATCCAATAAAGAGACACTCCTGGCACGCGGCACCCCGCTGGGTACTTTACGGGGGTGGCAACCCCTGACGTGTAAATATCGAGGTTTCTCTGCGTCCCTCTCCGGAGACCACTGTACAGCGTTCCATCTTTTACACTAGTTTTCGACAGCACATATTCCACATGCCGCATGAGAGAATCTCTAGTTAGAAGGAAGGAAAGGTGACCAATTTTTCGATCAATTATTTTAACATTCTGATCTCATGAGTCTACTTTATACGGTCCAATAAATTAATGGTTAACAACTCAATACTAAGTATCCATTACTCAAGTTACTTAGTAGAGTATTAATTATTATCTTGTTGAAAAACATAAGTTTGCAAAAATACTTAATAAGAAATTCAGTTCTATATTTTTATTTAATATTTAGTAGTTCTTTTTACGTTATTATAAAAAACAACATTTTTTATACCTATTCAAATGTATATATGACAATTTTTATTTTTATTTTTTTACTGGTAATTTGTTTCGTACTTTTTATTTCGGAAAAGAACTTCACTTGTAGGCACACAACGATATGATTATATTAAATTTCCGTTTTTCTAAGTTTTGTACAGATCTTATCTTCCAGATGGATTGTCAGGTGCGCTTTTATATACCGCGGCACAAATGAAAAATTGTTGTGAAGCTAAGCCGTACGACAAAATGGCCTTCATTAAAACTTTGTACAGCTTTATGGAGGCGACTAGCCCGAGGTTGTTTTGCACATAGTAGTGAGCATGTTGCGTTGAGACCGGGCAACGAAGCAAGCTGATATAGCCTATGTAGATTGCGAGATATGAAAATCCGGGATTATCAAACGCTTTGCCTGCCAAGCATGAAAGACGCGACAATTTAATCACATGCACTGTAAAAAGATTCGCAAAGCGACCCACTATGCGATCCCTTCGACTTTCTTGAAGCCATGATTTTCAAGGAACACATCCCGAGCATACGCTCGCGTTCACGTACACACGCGAAAACTTTTAACGAAGTTTCCGAAACAGCTGATTGATTTTCTCCTAACTCGAGCTCGAGTTATTCTCGGAAACGTGCAACGCATCTTGATTATCGTTTCAGAGATTGACCGGAAACAGCATATATTATTTCTATCATCTTCGCAGATAATTAAAATAATAAAACTGACAACGCTATCACACTGTATAGTGAATTAGAATTTTTAGTAAATTAAGATGTAACAGTAAATTGGAGTGGTCTTTGATCCATTTCATTTCAATTTATTCAAAATCCTGCCGTGCTTTGCAAATTCTGTTCGTAACATAGCATTCTGTGCGAAAAAATCTTCGGGGTATGTATACTATGGAATTTTGTAGAGAGAAAGAATTGACTTTGTCGAACAATGTAATTAGAGACATAGAAAATGTACAGGGTGGCGCACAAATGTGTCATACTATTTAATTATCTTATTAAAACTATACTGGAGTATTAATTTTTTAACTGTATGAGTAAATTCTCGAGAGAATTCATGGAAATTCTGTTAGGTGTGGCATCACGAGTCCGATAAAAATGCACACACTTGTGAAATGGCGGATAATGGACTTAAAATGTTGAGCATAAAGTGAAAGTTCTGTTGTTTTTTGCGGAAACAAAGATTGTGACAGAAATTCGAGGATGTTCCGTTCACATCGTGTAAACGTTATTTACATATAATTTATTAGAGACAATTTTCCAGTTTTCTTGGTGATTAATTCTATACAAGTTCTGTACTAATTAAAAAAAAATTAATGTTTATGTAAAACAAGTATAGTATGACATTTCGTGCACCACCCTGTATCTCACGAACTATACGCGTCTTCACCTCCGTCCAACTCTGACTGTGTGAGCAAATTTTGTAATTCGTGGAAATTCTATTAGATGTGATGCCACACCTAACAGAATTTCCATGAATACAGTACAGAATTTGCTCACACAGTAAAAAAAATCGATACTGTACAAGTATAGTTTTAATTAAATAATTACGTGGTACGGCATTTCGTATTCGCCACTCTAAATGATGATACAGGTGATTAGAAGTAAGTTTACTAATTGATTTTAGGAATTGTTGTGGAATTATTAGAAAAATTTGACATGATATATTTCAACTGGAATAAAATAGCAAATTAAGTCAGGATAAAATGAAAGTAATTTTGCAAAATTTGAAATTTAAAAGGAAGTTATCGAGCATAAAGGGAAACTTTCTTTCAGCAGTGAATTAATGACTGCAGTTCTTCGTAACTGTGTCATTCGGGTCTTGCGCTTGAAGGACATGCAAGATCATCTCTTCGGGATTATTTCGTCACGGATGCTTCGCTCTTCTTATTTCCTAATTGATCCTATTAAGACGTCTTTCAAACAAGTTAGATTTCATGCACCGACGCTTCTCACGGGATGTTCATTTTGGCTAAACGGTAACTTCCGTCAATTCTTCACGAAAGAATTCTCGTTGTATTCGACAGAATAATGCTTTTCCCCGAATCGTGCCGAGTTTTAGCAACTTCTGAATCCGTCGCGATCCTCGACCGAATTTTCTTAGAGGAAGACACGCAAGCTTCCTACCACTCGGATAGACTTCTTCGTCGTTCTCCATTGCCTTGTATTCTCACTACCCAGACACACTCTAGTATTTTCACGGATTGTGACTTATCCTCGACGGAAGCAACGCATACCTTCTATGCAATCCTCTTTCTCGGAGGCAGAGAAGCCAAGGTACAAGGCATGTCTGTATCTTGAGACGGTGAAAGGAATTTCGAAAAATTTGATAGCTATCTGTAACCAGGATCACGTCACAGCTTACGACGTAAAATTTCGATTTAATCGTGATCATCGATGTTGCATTTCGCTAAAGAATTTCGAGGAATGGCAAAATGATGACATAATTTTCCGTTGAATGTATTTATCGAAATAATACAAAGTATAATTACAAAGTATTATTTTGTTAAGAATAATTACATTATAGTCACCTAAATCCACACATCAAAATAGACTTTCGTCAAGAATATATGTATATAAAATATTGACTGAGTTATCTTTTTTTTTTCATGTTATCAGACTAGCGTTCTGTTGGATTTCCTTTTGGACTTTTATCCGCTTTTCTCATTCTACTATGTAACTCTTACACGAATCCTATCTCCGTATTTTTCTTCACCCTTGACGGTCCCTTACTGAGCTCTCGGAAGTAACCCCTACCGGGCCGTTATACCACTACGAAACATCCAACCTTGGATCTTTCTTGGTATCTTCCTCTTCTAATATTTTCCGATACAGCTACATCTTGACGTTGAGCCAAAGTCGCACGCAATATGTAATACATCCAATTTCTAGTTTTCTCTGGCCAATTCAACCAATTTCATTTAATGTCGCACTGTTAGAATATCTTACGGCAGATACTATTCGATCGTAATATATGTTTATGTGAATATTTCAAAACGAAAACTATATATTCTAACAATAGATATTGGAAACCAATAGAAGAGCAAGTATCTATGTAAATTTAAATATTTATACCATGATACTTCCCTGTAGAGATAATATTTAATTTTTTATTCATTCTAGGTAATTAAAAGAGCAGATTGATTCTAATTTATTATAATATTATTTATGATGTATCAATAAAATCTCTAATAAGCAATTGAATTTATTAAACAAAAATGTTGACTAATTATCTATTGGCTAGTAGTTTTAGTAAACGTATAAAAAATTTATTCAGTGACGATTCATAGCCGGAAATACTATTCCGAGAATGACGGACGCCATCAAATGCTAATGGATTCGGCCAGGGGTAATTCTGATCCATTATCTCGCTTGTAGAGCCTCAATCGCGCGGTCTGTTCAATTTATCCTTTTGTTTTCTTTCGCGTTCTGTTTTTTTTTTTAGCGATTCACTCTTCTCTTCTATCATTCTTTTTTCTTAATTCTCCAATTGTTCGTGGTCTATGATTCATTTAAGTAATTTCACACTAGTTTGTATGTGACTGTCATAAAATCTTCAGTAATATTTAAAATCATAGAATAACAATTAATCTTATTACAATCGGTACGTACGATATGAAAAAGTAAATTAAAAACATAATTGTTAGATTTTTACAAAAATTATTTCCCAGAAGTATCAATCAATATTTTTTTCAGAACACGATACTTCATGAGGATTCATAATATGACGTGAAAACATATATAATTAATAAGGGATTAAATGTTAAAAAAAGTATAATTTTGTTTGTTCCAGGCTTTGGCCAGGATATGCCAGTGCACATAATAATCTTGGAACTCTCACGATAGACGATCAAGCGGAATATCATTTTCTAGCGGCTATTAACGCTCAACCTGGCCACGTAAATGCTCATTATAATCTCGGACGATTGTACAGGTTAGTGAATGATAAACACCGAGAAAATATATTATATAACATTGCGGATTATCAATTATTAAAATGATTATTAACTGGTCTAGTCGTCGATACAATTCATGAATTATATGATCATCAATTAATTATAAGGAACCGTTGCTTCTCTCTATGTGATAAAAGTATCTCTCCATCTGCTAGTTCACCGTTATATCAACGGGTTATCGATCCAACGCGAGCCGCGTTTCCGACGGTAAATTTAGCATGAGCTGTAATTCCGGTGGCATGGTTAAAATTAAAGTTTAATTAACGTCTTCCTACTTGATAAATTAAAATTTAATTAAGGGCAGAAATAGGACATACGGTCGACCAGTGCGTGTATGCAACAATTTTCCGTTCATTGTGCGTAAATTGTGAAAACAAGTGATCTCATTTATTTCTCTTCCTCTTTCTGCCGAGAAATTTTGTTTGAAACCTGCACATATCCGATGAAATATTTATGCAACGACTAATTAAATATTTTTAGTTTCATTTGCTTTTACATATGTACATTCTATTTATATCTTTCCTTTTTTATCTGTGATTACGTAACAGTAGAAATTATAAAAACAAACGTTGTCCTTGCTATTAATTTTTATTAAAAATATTTTAGCATAAATAAAAAGACTTTTGACAAAGAGACATTTATTCATTCTCTATAACATTAAATTCGAATTTAACTAATTCAGTAATCGGTTATAATTATTAACTATTTAATGTAATAATTTTTTACATCAATCGTATGTTAGCATAGTATATCAACTTAACATTTATGCAAGAAATGAAAAGTTATTTTTTAAAAATAACAAATTACCGTTACTCATTACTGAGTAGAAAAAGTAACAAGTTATCGTTACTAATTACTGATTTTTAAAAATAATTTGTTACAGTTATCGTTACTTGAGAAAATAACTTTTGGTTATTTTTCCATTACTTTCTTAAATGACCACTAATCACAGCGGATGGGTATCTAAAAGATACCAAAAAAAAGTAATGCAGTTATCATTAAAATTACCAAAAAAGTAACTTGTAACTTCGTTACAAATAACGAGTTACTTCTATTCCCTGCATTTATGTAATATAATACAATATTAATACATACGAGAAACAATAATACATTTAGGCTGTTTTTATTATAATTTTGATAATATAATTTTACAATAATATAGCATTTATGTGTTATATAATTTATTTTATATAATGTAGAGGAGAAGATAGTATATATTATGGCATCCTTTTTACATTTTACACAATAACTTGGTTAATAATCAATATTTAAATTTAAAACTTAACAATTACATTTGTCAAAATGTTGCTCAATTGATTCTAGACTCAAAATTATAACATTTATTGATTAGGATGCTGTTTATAAAAGTGTGACACTGCATAATGGCTCGAAGAGAAATAGAGATGATAATATGATTTTCCACAAAAATAGATATAAAAATTTGATTTTGTTAAAAAACAGTATTTGTTTAAGAAACAGTATTACAAAATTAACAAAAAAATAAAATATTGTAGAATGTATGTATTCAAATTATGCAAATGTGTACATTGTACACATAACTTCTTTCGCTTATAGGCTGTTCAGTACTAAAAATCTGTATACATATAATATAAACTATAGATTAATAGCAGAGCTACAATTGATTTATAATTATTTTGATATGAAAACCTTAAAAAAGAAATCGTCAGCAATCAACATGCCTAGCCACATTAACAAAATGTCATACTTAAGAAGAACCATTATATTTATACCATTGGTCATAATATCACTTTTTCCTCTATATATTAATGTCATCTTTACGCATTAAATAAATTATACAATATTAATATGCAAGTTGAAATATATGGAATGCGATGCTATACATAATATGTGTTAGGCTCTGCGCATAATAGAAGGAATAAGGAATTAGGAATAAAGAATAAACGATTTCAACCTATCAGAAACCGTGTATTCCGATGTATCCGATTTTTGATAAAATCGTTAAAATCGTTTATTCCTAATTTCTTATTTCTGCTATTGTGCGCAGAGCCTTACGCAAGTGAAACGCATCACACATACACATCACACATATGACATGCTATAATAATAAGATAATTCTCTTTGAGATATGCTATAACTGGATGATTCTCTTTGAGGATAATTATACGTGCGTGGACCATGCGGCACATGTCTTTATTTCTATTTTCGTGTTGATTAGAGGAATGCGTGTTATTATTGCGAATGCATTATTCATGTTATTTACATTATTTATCAAGAAAATGTAAAAATATAAAATACTTTCTATTACTCTTGAAAATGTTCCGAATTTCGTTTAATTTCTATTACTTTTATTTCTTAAATATCGTTAATGTGATATATGTACAGAATAAGAGTCCCAGAATAAGAGATTATTTTCTTCAATATCTCTATTTATGTATCAATTTTTAAGAAAATGAAAAGAATTACAAAAATTCTAGTAAGACATAATTACAAATGTACATAAAAGGACTTTAAAGACTTTAGAGATAAACTTTAAGAAATAGTAGCTGTTACCAAAAGAACCAACTTTTGTTAAGGAACCTGTGTCTTTTTTCCAACGAATTTAAAAAACTACACGTTCTTGTTTAAATTGATAGTAAGATACATAATCAATCGCGCGGCAGCATTGCGCGTGACGTCTGACAATACTAGTCCATGTGTTTGCTTTAGTTTTGTTAGTTGCTGTTAGTTTTTTGCAAAAACAAAATTAAGGGAAGCGAACTATCATTGTCAAATGCCACATACAACTGGACGCAAAGCTCTTTAAAATATATCGGAAGGTAGAGGTTTCTACAGTGAAAACTGATTCTTTTAATGTTCTATCCTTTGAAATTTGTCCTGAAACATACTCTGTATTATATATTTTTAAAATATACTTTTATTGCGCACACGTATCCATTTTTGTGCAAATTTAATTTTTGTCTTCAAACGTTTCCACGTACATTACATGACATATAAAATAATTCTCACCAGAATTGATTCATGTGAAGATTAACAAATATAATGGCATAGGATATAATAAATGACAAATTTATGAAAAAAAACTTGCTTTGGAAATATTTTGAGGTAATCTAAAATATATTTAAGATAAATTAAATGTATAAATATAAATGGATATACGTTCGTACATATAAATGCTCTTTTATTCAATTAATATTTCTTCTTTTCATTAGATGAAATAGTTGATCGAGCGATAGTCATAAAAAGCATCGCTCAAGCTACGGGCGTAAACAGTAAAAACGGTATTGTCGATCAGCATTATTGGCGTTGGCATTCTCTGACAATTACCGAGTCTTTTGTCGGCGTAAAGTCGATTACATGAAAGCGCACGACTATAATTCAACCGGACGCATTCGCGAAATTGCCGTTCAATTTGTACAGAAACGCCAAATTTATCGTGGTACCTTGTTCGTTGGTCTTTTCAACGTCGAGCCTTTACCAGCCTATCAACCTACTTTGAAATATGTAGCATTTTTATCGAACAATAAAGCAATGCAAGCAAGAAATAAATATATCCATGACAGTAGTTAAAGCGGCGCATCTGACGATATTGAGTGATTAAATATTCGAACGATATGTATAGAATCTATAATCAATGCTAAT
The DNA here is from genome assembly GCF_024713525.1 of Acromyrmex echinatior. NCBI lineage: Eukaryota > Metazoa > Arthropoda > Insecta > Hymenoptera > Formicidae > Acromyrmex > Acromyrmex echinatior. Next base: position 5,484,702 of record NC_141870.1, read on the forward strand.
TGGAATCGAATTGTTCGTTATTAATTAAGAATAATAAATGACAATCTTCCAATTACATTACGTTTCTTTACTTATTTATTACGTTCTATTAAAATTGTTTGATCACTGTTTATGTATCTACTTGTATAATACGCTGAAAACGTTTTAAAATATCATTTATTTCATTCCGTACAGAAAACAATTATAAAATTTATTATAATAGAATTAAATTAGTTAAGAATTTATATATAAAAATTTATAACTTTACTAAAAGTTGTCCGTATTAACCCAAGTAACAAAATGACGCCAAATGATGTTTTGACAGCGTCTTTAAAATGACATCTTGCTATTCTAAATCCTATGTTTCGTAACGTGTGAACATGTTTACATACGATATTTCACATTCGTAAAATTTTGCTTTTAGAAGAACGAATCGAACTGAACAGTGCATTGAGATGCTGAGGAGATGCGTGTCGCTGGATCCGGCATACGCACCGGCATTTAGGGTTCTAGCGAGAATCGCTACCGGTCCTGCAACAGGCGAGCTCCTGAGGCACGTAATTCACCTTCAACCACGAAACCCGGACGCTCTCGCTGAGTATGCTTACTGGTTATACAAGAACGGTGAGTTGCTAAATGAAATAAGCTTAGAGTAGCAAGTGGAAGACCTTCAAATCCCGGGTAGGAGAAGCACTACTTGTCGACAAAAGTAGAGCAATCTCGTCAGAGTTACCTGCAGTTACCAAGCAGTTCGCATGATCGCAACCCTAAATTTACACTCGCGGCACAAACTTGCTTCGTCTCTTTCAGGCAAATGGTTGCCCTCACTCCGATACTATTTCAAAGCGATGGAGATCTTTCCGTCGCACAAACCGTCGCTTATTGGTACGCTCAGGATTTTGAGGTCGCGAGGTCAGTGGTCTAGAGTACATCAGCTCATCATCAGGTGAGCATTTATATTCTATGTGCATGCGTATATCGTTGAAACATACAAAGTTACCATTACAAATTAGAAAATTGCCTCGACCTACGTTATAGGATAGTTATTACGAGAATAATAAGAGAATATAATGAGAAATATAATCTCTATAATGTTATTATATGAGTACTCTATAAGATTACTTATTGAGAACAGTATCCACATATTGCTTTCTTCCACGCATCTAATCATTCGCACAAAACGTTGAAATGGGTGAAAGAGTCACATCAAAGCAATTTCCCCGGATTACTTAAAACAGCATCGAATATACACCCTGGAGAATATCGCCGCAGTTTGGATTGCGCAATGTAATGTCCGAATTTGTAATTTCCTCGGCAGCATTGCGAGATCGTGTACAAACACAGGCTTTTCCGCATGTTACGAATTCCGTGCATGCGACGAAGCGTGGCTCCGTTGCGCGGAAATCCTTTCAATTTCAGATGGGCTTTACAGCGTTGCGCGAATCGAGCAGCGGGCTTATTCGCGCGGCAAGTACTCGGTACGTTAGCGCGCACGTCAATTTGCAATCAATGAACGAATTCAATTTTTTTCCGGCGATCTCTCTGAACTCGATCTTCGTTCCGCGCGGATTGATTAAAAATTCCACGTGATTTTCGTATTTCGCGAGAAGTATACATCGAAGAATAAAATTAAAAAATTAAAAAAAAAAGAAGATAAAAAAAAACGAAAATAGATTCGATACTGTCTCGCGAGTTGATGCGATCGTTCTGTCTCGACGGTCGAGTTTGCCATCGGCCGTTTATGTACGCGGCACACATCTACGTACACACGTAGATTATACGATAACGGGCGCGCAAGCGGCTGGTCCCCATGTTTTCGCTGTGACTGCCATCACCCCATCGCCCATTTTTCCACCCTCACACTGTAATCCTCCCGCGTCCCGCTGTGTGCAAATAGCGCCTATAAAACACGTACGGTAAATTTGCCAGCGACGATTCGCGTTGTTTTTGTAGTTGGTGTTCTCTCTCTCTCATTCTCACTCTCATTCACTTATCCTCTCTTTCTCTCTTTCTCTCTTTCTCTCTTTCTCTCTCTCTTTCTATTTCGAGCTTGCCAACAACGAAGTGCCGCGGCGGCGAATCGTCGTCCGAACGTATACGAATTTTGCAGTGCCAGAGATAGGCACGTAGGCGTGGCCCAGGGGATGTAGGAGCAACGGGGCGAAAGGGGGTTAAAATTTTGGAGAAACAACGCTCGGAGAGGCGCCGGCGGACAGGCGGTCGAGCAGCGAGAACCATTCTCTCCCTCTCTCTTTTTCTCTCTGTGTTGCTACCACACGCGAAATTTCAATATGCATCGTTTGACAGATGTGGCGCATCGCTCGGATTTTAAATGCAAATATAAATCTCTCCGCAGCCCGTAACGGAATGGTGGGGTGAAGAGCATAAAGTATACAGTTGCGTAGTGGCTGAAAGAAAACAGAAAAAAACTTTAGACAGTCCATTTTATATGAGATCTAGATAATTACCATTTTTATGAGTTCTAAATAAATATAAAATAATTGTAGCAGATATAATTGTTCTGCTATCCGCAGGGACTCGGACCAAACCAAAATTGGAACTGAAAATCGTTTTGGAACTTTTTTTTTTTTAGTAAAATGAAATCAAAACAGTACCTAAATTTTGTATAAAAGTTTATAATACCGAAATTGTAACCGAACCGGTAAAATTGTATGGTGTTTTTCAATTCTTTTTTCTTAATCTTTGAATTTTATCCTTGTTCTTAAATTTGACTTTATCCTACCCGTTCCTTCACCTAAATCACTAATGTTCAATCCAGTATTATCGTCACCAGCTCTCTTAACAATTGGAATTCAAATATTATATCTAATATGATATAAGGAATCTGGCGGAATCGCGAGACATATTTAATGTAAACTTTTTTAAGATACTAGCATTTCATTTAGATCTTCCTTACCAACATGTTGCAAAAATTTATTCCAAATCATGAAATTTAAGAATACATATGTAGACTTTATGTAATAAGTGAGATCTATCCACATAAGAATAAAATAAGTTGTAAGAAAGGCTCGAGAGAAATATGTTTGAAATGTTTAAGTAATTTTTGTTCACAATCACGTGATCAGATTGACGCCTCTTTCTTGTTGAATTGTCTAGATTAAAAGAGTAAACACGATCTCTCTGTTTTTCTCTTTCTCTTTCCTCTCCCCCTCCCTCTTCTTATAGAATAAATTTTAAGAATAAATAGAATAAAGCGAATAAGTAGAACAGAAAAAAACCGTAATTTTTACCGTTTCGGTTTTCTTTACTTAGTAAAAAATTAATGAAACTGAAACCGGAACATTTATTTGATATTTTATTAAACCGGAACCGGAATCGAACCGAAAAAAACCTTTCAGACCGGATCTCTGGCTATCTGTTGTATTTATATTCATTAAAATTTCGTACAATGAGTTTATTTTACACATAGATTCGCAACTATTAATATATATATATAAAACATCCAAAGTAATTTTTTCTTACAGGAATAGAACAATTATTTTATATTTAATATCCTTACTGTTTGCATTTTTTTTAGAGACCTCATCGATATTTTATAATTCTTAACGATAGTTCGTTATTGTCATATTGTTATTGCATAGCTTTTTTTATTATACATACACACACAAATATGTATAATACATGCTTAAAATAACAATATGGGTATTATCGTTAAGAGCTACAACATAGGGATCCAGATGAATAATTTTCATTCTGTATATTTCTATTTAAAAAGAAATATATAAAACTATTATAAACTTATGATATTTTATCGCGCCATATTGATTAATTCGCCGTGCATTTTACGAGAACACGATATTTTTAACCTACACATTATTGGTAATGAACACACACACCAATAAAAACGAGAAATTCACATTTGTCGCTCGATGCATTCAATACCATATAAATCTGCAGTTGTAGGAGAAATATATCATTCAGGATGTTCTTGTCCGTCAACGCACGAGACGGAGTTTGAAAGGCATTTATTCAATCCGACGATCGCAAAAAGCAGTACAGGGACCTTGTTTAATTATATTATTTCGAATAGCATCAGTCGTCAACGGGAAATGTGCCACAAACTTTTTATAGAACGCGAGGGTGCTTCACGTTTCATTTATTTAAAGCCAAGCTGAGGCAAGTTCCCAATATTTCCGCTTTCCATTCCATACGCGATGGTTGGATTAATTTCTCATAAATCGCCTGCGGTTTTCGTTGATTGGGTCACGGTTTCATTTGTGCCTCGCTCCGGGACACGCCGTTTCCGATCTGAAGTAATTAAGTGTCGCGATCGGCACGTAGCTCGATATCGAATATTTCGTCCCCGTTTGCTTTTATGGACGTACAATATGATATTGACATTGTCGAGAAAACCACCAACTGAACGTGTGACATATTACGATTCGATACCCCATTTTGGGACAGTTGCGCTTTCTCTCTCTCTCTCTCTCTCTCTCTCTCTTTCTCTTCTCTCCCTCCAAATTTTTCTCTTTTCTCCTCTCTTCTCTTCTTCTCTTATCCTTTTTCACTCTCAAATAGTTTAATAAAAAATATATATTTGATGAAATATTTTATATAAGTTTTGCAGATTTTTCTAATAACTTAGATAAGAATGATCTACATTCCTACAATAAAACGTATTCAAAAATATGATAATTTTTAATTATAAAATTGTAGGATGCCAAAGTTTTCTCAGATAACATACGCTTTTTTCATTTATATAGAATTTTGTTTTATTTTAATGAAAAATTAAATTAATTTATTTTATATGGTAGAACATTTCAAATATAATAAAAGTTATATAATGTTCACATATGATTTATAATAACAGTAAGATTGGAAAAAAGTGCTAGATTATATTATCTCAATTCTTATGAAATATGCTATATCTTATTCGATTCGAAATCATCGAGATGGACCATAATTTCTTACGGAGATAAAATCTAATAGTTTCTGGACGCAATTTTCTCAACCATTAACGGTCTTTCCACTACATTGTCGTTAACAATGGAGTTATGCTCTACGGGGTGTTTGTGCTTAGAGTGAACATTATTGATGACTCGATGCTGTAATCATTTTTTCTCATATTTTTTTCTGGTACACTTGTAATAACAAGTGAATTAAAAAATATGGAAAAAGCATTTTTATGAAAAGATACATAAGTTTATATTTAAATTTATTTATATCATGATATAAATATCTATTTATTTATTTTTACAGCTAATATTATAAATTTATAATGATATGCATTATGTTAATTTCATAACAGGATAAACATTTTATTTGTACGCAAAAATCGTGTTCACGACAACTTGTAAATGAATGCATGAAAATTGAAAATGGATATACAATATTTATCTTATATTGTAATTAGTTATTTATTTTATATGCAGTCAGTAGATTTTTATAATCGAATTAACAGCACGAATAGTATTAAAACTATCAATAGAAAAGGCTAAATAACAACTGTTGAATATCGCTAATTATTGTTTCGTTTTAGAAGCGCATTTTCTCCACGAATGTGTTAAAATCGTTTGATCACGGCATGTGAAGTCGCCTGGTACAAATGTTTTCTATTCAGTGCATATCCATTTCATTTAAAGAATTATACAAATGTTCAGTTTCCAAAACATTTGGTTAAATTACTGTAAAATGCAAAGTCACGTGCAACGAGTGTCGAAAGTGTATGTTCATATGAAAATAATTTTGAAATATAGTCTCATTTATTGTTTAAATTTACTTATTTGCCTATCATTAAATTATGTCGATTCAAATAATTTGAAACTCGGAGCGCGTGGTGTGCGCATCGAGATAAATATTTATTGGTTCATTAATTAACGTGTAAAGATCATAAAACTTTCATTGGACATAAACGAAATTATCTTATAATTATAACTACTGTTAAAACAAAATGAATATGTCCCGGTAGGTGAATCATCTAATAACATCTAAAATAAAGAAAAACATGAGAAATTAGCCAACGATCGAATGGCTGATTACAGCAGAAGTTCGTCGAACTATCCTCGTTTTTTTTTTCTATCAGATATATAAATTTAAAGAAAAGCCACGGCAGATAATGATACGGACGCAGTGACGTCATCGCCGTTGCGTTCAATGCTCAACGAACCGATAAATCGAGAATTTACCGATGCCTACCTGTATTCCCATAGTTTTGATCAATAAAACGCAACGTGTTTATTCGCGCAAATATTCCTTTTTATCTTTGAAGTCATAAACATGAGAGGAAAACGATGGTCTATATCACCAATTTCGCCCCGGCAATCGCAAACTGCAACGACTCATCGTTATGGTTGCGATCTCACGCAACTTTTAACAACAATTCGGCTACGAGAAAGAAATGTGCGTGTGCCGCAATAATTTTAGATCAACCTTCGCCACTATCGTTTCCGGGATGCAGGATGCGATATTACCCCAGTGTTCCGACTCGCGCGCGATCGCTCGCAGCCGACATGGTCTCTATCTTCCGCTGTAAATAGCGATTTTATAATTCATGGTATGCCATGTGTTTCATCCGGTCTATTGGTGAACCACCGAACGGCCGATATGACCGGTGGTACCGCGCGTTACCACTTCGTTACAACCACAGTTGAATTAGAGTTTATTTCACACGAATGTCCGTACGAGATAGAAGGGCTCGCGGTTGGCTTTAACAATACTCACCGCAAAACTTTAATTCTGCAAAACTTTAATCCTTAAATCTTCTAGTAAAATCGTAATAGTGGTATTTGCGTATAGCAGTGTTCATTTTTGCTCACAGATCGAAGCACAAGATGTTGTATATATCAATATTTGTAATAAAAATTTGTAGTAAAAAAATAGATTTGTTGAAATTGCAGATACTGGTTTTCAATATTATAAAAATCCAACGTTGATATCGTCATTTTTTGAACTTCTTTTATGAATATTTTTTTTTTATCTGCCGTTTTCCATTTTGATATTATTTAGACTGAATTGGTCATGTTGCTGCAACATGCATGTTGCAACAACATGACTATCTCCCAGTAGGACGTACGATCGATCACGAGCGATTTGAAACTGACCCGATGTGCTCGGAGACACGTGAGATTGCTAAGTCACGTTGCGATTACAGTCGGTTCGGACCAGCCGAACGTCAACGTTGTTGCTGGCATGGGTCGATATCGGCATTGATACTGGATGAGGGGTGGAAGCTATTCGATATACATAGGCACGCGTTCGATTAACCGGTACGAAAACGCTGGTATTGTCAATGCTTCGAACCTGCTCTAACTGCGTCCGCGTAAATGTTACAGCCTTGATAACAATCAGGATTATTCGACTGACTGAACGTGCACCGGGACAATACAGCGTTCACTTTGACATCACAAGATTTATTCGCTTGCTTGAAAATTATTGAGTTACAATTATGCGATATATTATGTCTATGACGTACGTCGCATTAAAGCTACATTTTTCTACTTTACGTATTATGTAACCCGTAATATTCGCAGTGCAATCAGTTTGTTGTACAAAAAGTATGTAAATTTCACGCTTTTTCACGCGATAGAATCTTTAGATCGGTGATATCTCGGTACATAACGAGTTACAGTGACAGATTATAATGCATGAATCGTTCTTTTTGTGAACTATAATCAAGAGTAAACGGTTCTGAGATAAAGAGAATAAAGTAGAACGAAACTAGAGCTACGTTATATGTATAGATATTACACGGAGTTTATCGAGTGTGAAATGTTATAGTCAAGTTTATTATTGCTAGCGTCATATAAACAAGGTATTCAGCGTAATGATTTTTTAGACACTTCTGACAGAAAAAAAAGATTGAAGAATGAGATATTTATCTGTTTTATATTGGCTACAAAATGCGATAAAAAAATTTTAATTTAGATTTAGATTTTTTTTTCATAAGGAAATCAAAGGTATCTTAAATTTGTTAAATATCATCATACAATTTTTTTCATAATATTGTATTCAAAACAAATTTAAATCACGGTCACATATCAGAAATATTACTTTTATTGATATTTTATTAATTTTATTGCATATCTTATTAAATAAGTACATGTATATATGTACGTATATTCTGTGTTCTAGTCAGAAGTCGTAAGTACTGTTGTTACAAATAATGTTACAAATTTTATATTAAGTATCAATAAAATCAATAAAACATCAATAAAAGTGACGGTTCGATAGTGATTTGAATTTGTCTTGAAGACCCCTACAATATTATGTAAAAAAAATTGTATGGTGCTTAAATTAAAAAATTTTTTAAATTTAAGATGACTTTGATCTTTTTAATTCTTTTATCGCATGTTGTAGCCTATATAAAACAAATGAATATTCTTTTAACTTTTTTTTAACTGTCGGAAGTATTTAAAAAATCATGCAGACCGTTACACTGACCACCCTGAATACATTGATATATATAAGATCGCGAATATTGGTATCATTCTCGTCAATCAACTTTTCCTCTTTTACGCTTCATAAATACGATGTTCGGGCGTGAGTGAAAAGATCACGACGATGAACTAGAGTGTAAGTGAAGCGTAAAAAAGGGTATGTTACTTACGAATTTATTTTATGGAGTGTGCCTTCGGATGTTGAATAATGACACTGGAACTACATCAGCGCGAAAATTTATACTGAGGAAAATTTTAAATGTGCAAAGAGAGAAAGAGAAATAGAGAGAAAAAGAGAGAAAGAGAGGGAGAGATTCAATTTATAAAGAGGAAATAAATCTTCATTTCTCTCTTCAGCAATTATATATTGATCATTTCTATAATTTAAGGAATGGATCTCTGAGAAAAACGCACGCTTTTGCTCACGAAAATATTTTACAATTTGCTATGCAACACAATTTTATACAAACCACGAAAGCAAAAGAATATAAATTATGTAACACGCTTAACACTGGAATTTTATTTTCCTCTTTGTTTCAGATGGCATTTAATGTTACGAGCGAAACGAGGAGGCTTCATCTATCGCGGAGACTTGTATATTCGTGCGTGGGAGTTACAAAGCGAGTCTCGTCAAAGGACTCATCAACATCAACGGAATCTCTGTATATCGGTTAGTAGTTTCGGTCATAAGAGCATCGCGTGTATAGTAGCAAAGTTTCGTGGATTCAGTTAGTTTCTCATACTGCCATCTGTTATCTTAATGCAATAGTGCCTTTGTCTGTCTATCAAAGTGGATAATCTTAAAAGTTATTACTAGCACGATACGATGCGCGAATTTCTTTCGTTTCTACAAGACTGATTAAGATTCTTTGGTCATGCCGTGTCGCCATAATTCTGATTAAATGGATGTAGTTCCGTTTAGTCTCTTTCCTTCTGTCTTTCATCATTCCGGTCCCATTTCAACTTAGTTTTCTCAAGAATGACTTGTTCCACTCATTAAAGATTTAAGTACTTGCACATTTAGCCACACATTATCCTCTTACCGTTTTGTCTGGATTAAATCGCTTTTGTGATAATCACATGCACACTGATAATAATCTTAAAGCTGCCTTTTTGCTAGAACATTTATGAAGCTTCAGAAATGAGAATATCTTTTCTAAAGTCACGTAAAGGAAAAATGCAGTCTTTTCTCTTTTTTTGTTCAACGAATTTGTACGTACCAAAGAAAGCAAATAAACGTACATTATGCACATACTTTAAATTGTGATCACACACATACATAACTCATAAATCAAAATTAACTATAAATCACAGTGACATGATAGAATTTGAAATATTTGAGTGCGCACAAAAGTAACGTCAGCCATGACTAAAAGCATGACGTGCACAGTAAAATTTGTCAAAGTTACATAATTCTGAAATTGTATTTAGCTCAACTAGAAACTTCTGTATTTAAACTGATATTCAGCATTAATTATTCTCAAGTTCTCATATTCTCTCGGTATTCAAAAGCAATACTATTAATTAATTAATGTACCGTACCATTACTGTGTGTACCATTTAACTTTTGCAGTTATATGTCTTCGAATGTAACAATCGTTTAATATCGCGTTAATTTCGTATATCGATAACGCTCTTCGCATTCATCATGAACAATCGTGAGTGAGTTACTACGCGTAGCAGTTTACCCCAGTTTACCCGTCCGTACAACGTACGCCGCAGTAATCTGTAAATCACAGAGAGATCGCAAATTTCGCTGGAGCATCGGCAATTGTCTGTTCTAGGAGAATGGATGTTCGAGACCGCGCGTGGCCAGCGTGTCGGTGCAACTCGAACAAGACAGCAACAAGTCGGAACAGCTGCAACGGGCGCCGCGTTGTAACGTGCGTGCTTGCAGACAGCCAAGAAAAGGGAAGACGCGTGTAACCGCGCCCACCCTGCTCGTGCAGAATTTTCTAGAGACGCTTTAGTCCGCCCCAATTGGGGAACGGGTCTACCTCCTGCTCGTTCGCCAGCTGAAAACAGGCCGTGAAAGATGAAGGAAGAAACGCGATACTCCGACCGCGTAGCAGCCTCGTCCGACGATCGTCAGCGACGAAGAGAGTCCTATTATAGTGGAATGCCTGAATATTTTTCGTATGCTGTGTTTGTGTGCTATCTAGGACCGCAAGCCCGACCTGTCGCGGATCAATCACGATAACGAAATCTAAGAAGGTACGCATATATCGTTATCGTTTATATATATGTGTCCTCGCGTTCTTCGTGGCATCCTGTTTATCCTGTCGATCGGACAGCGACGATGCGAGTCGCGGTCTCTTCGAAAAAAATTAAGTCGTTAATAAAAACAAAAAAAAAATAAAGAAACAGATGCCTGCTCCGTAGATAACTTTGGCTTCGAACGTCGATATGGCGTTCTGAAATCATTCGCCAGGACAAATGACAATGTGCGCTAATGGTGAGAATCGAATGCTAGAATTAAATTCCTTGAAAATTATTTTGCCACTTTTAAATTCAATATAAGAATATTTAACGAGAGAGGACCAAGGGAGATTCGAGCGATTAACTGTGTGCGACGAACGATATAAGCAAGTTGATTGATAAAGGCATACTTAATCGGATATAACTTAGAGCCGTGTGCGTTCAAGCGTGTATCTACCTATACTTTTGAAACGTGATAATTGTAATTGATAATATAGTTACATGTAGTACGACGTGTTTCTATAAATATTTGCTGTATCTCGTGTGTGCTTTCAACGTTTTTACGATGTCCGTTTCGGTGCAGTGATAAAGCTGCACCGTTGTGTATGTAATACCAGAAAGATGAAGCATTTTAACAAACAGTAATAAAAAAAATTGAGAATTGCATTCGTGAAAAATATCTCGACATAAAGGTTTCGTTCGAAAAGTCAGCGAAACTATAATTATTTCAAAAATACTTGATATATATGAGTGGTTATCATCGTATTAAAAATAAATCGACCTTGTTCACAAAGAGTCTGTACGCATAAACATTTATAATTTTCATTCCCAACAAATACACATACCCAACACATACGCACACACACACACACACACACACACACACACACACACACACACACACACACACACACACACACACACACTGTAAAAAATAAAATATTAATTTTAACTTAATGAGATATAGTAAACTTCCTGAGAAATGCAAAAGTGTTAATTTTAACATTTTTGCACATCTCAGAAAATTCATTATACGGCATTAAGTTAAAATTAACATTTTATTTTTTATATACACAATCATTCTTTGACATATAATATTTTTTTCTACGCCAAAGATGGAAGCTGTACACGAAAAATGAAATTATGATGAATTTTATCTTTTTCATAATAAAATATGACAATAGCACAATGCATGAAAAGAGAATACGCATATACTTTTGAGACTCTTTTTCTCGGATCGTACTTTGTGTTCCTCTCTCGTAGACGCAATTTTACGCACGTAAATACACGGTGCCAATACTAGGGTAATGAATGTGCCGCTAATCTGTGGCGTTTGGTATGGCTTTTGTATGAAAATTAAAGAAACAAATAATTTTAAAGAAATACATTCTTCGATGAGCTTGGTACGGCAATGTTCTATTGCAAGTATATCGTAAGAACGATTTCTATGAAAGCTTTTTTCAACATTTATGAAAAAGGGAGAGAGAAAGATAGAAAGAGAGAAAGATCTCTGTAGTATTTTTTATATTAATTAAATATTAATATCAAAATTATATTATTACTTTGACCGTAATACTGAAATTAAATAAAAGAATTAAATAAAATATTACTGGAAACATTTAAAATAATTTAGTTTAAAATAATTTAATTAATTTAAATCAATTTTCTTTCGTGATTAATTCAGCATATAACGTAACAAAATAAATAAAATATAATCTGTTAATATTATTATACAATATGATGAATTTAATTTGTATGTCACTTTACGAATACTTGCAAAACTTTGTCAAAACTTAATAGAAGACCAATGTATATACCTGTATACAGAAAAGAAATGTTACATCGAAAATTTTGTCGATGCTTATTAAACTTCTCTACTATAAATTATTGTCCTGTAATATCGTTATAACAAACTCGAGTAAATAAATTTTGGCCATCCGGATACAACGGCCTGTGGTATTTCGCAGAACGCTGCGAATAGTGGGAAAAATGCAACGAAACGAGAATAAGATCTAAACTATAATGGTATATGGAAATGGTAATGCATATGTATGAAGTTACATTTTCAGTTACTATATTTTTCTGTCTGCGACTCTTGTTTGTTATTTACAGCTCAAATATCTTTATTGCAGTATTTTATTTTGTGATAAACATTAAGTAGAATATATCAAATTTCTTCGTTTTAATTTGTATCTAATATCAGAGTTACAATATATAAATTATATTTATTTAATATTTTTAGATTCTATGTAGATGAGTATATAAATTTGATTATATTATCCTATATTAACAATCAAACCAATTGGAAAAAAATTTAGTTAAAATTAACGTTAACATAATGTGTAAATTATGCGTTAATCGGCCAGCGTCAATCAGAGTTGCAAAAATTTTGCGCAAGCATAATACTATCATTACAATTAAGAGATGAGGAATCAAGCTTTCTCCTCGTAGAAATCATACGAATGAAGCTATTAAAATAAGAGGTCATAGGAGAGTTGCTCATTAGCTAAGGTAAGAAATAAAATACGTGGAAGCTAATACATTTAATACAAGGTATGGAAGTGAGCTAAGTATTCTATTTTTCGTACGTTTAAGCCTTAGGCGTTTCTCCAATTTTAATGGAAAATAAGCATTTAGCATCACTGCATTTCATTATAAATTCCATGAGATAGCATAGTTGCATATATAAAAATTACATTACTCGTGACAGATACGTCTATTCTGCTATATTAGTGAAGACAATTTTGTGATATTACGTAATGGTAATTAAACGTTGAAAAGATCCGACGGTTAAAAATAATTTGCAATTCATATAGCTGCAGGAATTGAGCCCCGTACTTTCTATGTAAATGTCAGCAAATATAATTCGATATATATTACAATACATATTTTATTTTTATTCTAGCAATCTCTTTTTTTTTTATCAGGACGTTTGGCCGATCGACAAATCCAACAGCCAATTAGTATATTATTATTATCAAACGGAACTAACGGATGAAATGTATCGTGAAATAATTAACATTATCGATCCGTTTAACAGCACAGACGAAAGAACATTTTTAAAAAGGTGTAAAATTGGAAAATTCGCGATATTGAAATGCGAAAGTTTGACATTAGAAATTGAACGTGGGGCCGTGTATAATTAGCCGCAATTTAATTAGTCTAGGTTACTACTCGATAGACCAGTTTGTATATCTAATTACGATACGTTATTACTCATACTCATTGTGAATAATACAGCAATTATAAATTATCATAATAAAGTGTATGTTTATATACATATATCCACGTATGTTTGATTTATGTGCTGGTATCCGACAATATTGGCGATTCCAGACTACCCATACCTAATCAATTATCCAGTTTTCCCTCGTTTAATTATGGTCGTCCGGCCAAAATTGCGGTCTCGCCGACCAAGCTACGGCAAATTTACAGATCGCCCTTCCTCCCATAAGCATGGCAAGAATAGGTCGACAAACTTTAGCCGGAACTAACATGATAGCACGGTCATAATTTTCATTAAGTGTGTAATGTGCATTTGTTACTGCAATTGCAATAATTTATCACAATTACGGATATGTATTCACCGGAAGATCGTTTATTTAGTATCGTCAACCTGGTGCATTTGCTTGAAATTGCAAGAATCATGTAAAATTGCATATATTCATTTCTCTGCCATGCAAATATTCCAATTTAAACGAATTTTCTTCGATGTTGATTATTTAAATAAATTTTTTCTTTTTAAATGTTTTGTTTTAGATACAATAAATTTGTCTGCTCATACGTAGACTTTTCTACATCAATAAAACGCGAGTCGACATTGAAGGACCGACTGGGATAAATAATCGTACGCGATTCTTTTCATTTTGCGAACAAATACATGCACGCACATAACCGGCACACACCTGAGCAAATCTACCAAGCTGCGCGCAGGTGGTTTTGAAGAGTCGCTGGCATTATGTTCGGCTCACAATGAGCGCGTACTAACACTCTCACTCTATAGTCGGCAACGCCTGGAAATAATGGAGCCCGCCGCAATGCAGAATTTCGGTGCCCCGGTAAGTATCGTGTAATTTTAACGGTAATTGCCGGCGGTTTAAATGCGCCACAATTGAAATAACCCTTATACCACCCCACTATTATATAATGTCGATGTAAAGGGTGTGTGAGTAAAAATGAGAATTTTGAATTTTACATTATTATATAGCAGCCTCTCTATTTTTGTCTGCTGCAGCAAGCTGACGTTATTTGTCAATTTTGACCTCAAAATGACGACAAATAATATCGAAGCTGAGAGCTGCTTCGTCACCACGTCATTTACCAGGAAACGTTATTTACCTACATAATAACAATTTCGAATTATCAGGATATTCTTACGTCGAGAAACTTCCTAGTTTTGCGACCTCGGTCTCAATTTTCTAAAAAGGGGTTATATCGTGCATTTCAGTCACGTACAGCTAGCAAATTGCTTTTCACTGAGATCTTTGAACTTGTACAAAATTTTTCTTTTATCATAACGTCCTTTCGTACCATTAAATGCGCTAGAAAATCACGCGGCAATATCTATGGTCAGCAACAGCCATTCCTTTCCCGTAGTTTAAGTTCGCGCTATTGACTTTTACGACTCTATATCTCATGTCTATGTAACAAGAAAGCGAAAGCATTTATAGACGCATTGTGCGCCAAGCCGCGCGTGTGCGGTTTGATTTACATTGTGCGAAAGTCGACTATCACGTTTTCGATAGGCGGATTTGCCGATAATAGCAGATGGATCTGCATGATCCGGGAACCAAGTGGGAATACGAATCCGGACATTATCCTGGCGCACCGTGACGGCTCGCTAACGTAAAACGGATGCATGTACGTCCCGCTGCATCGAGTACGGCTACGTGATCCGTATATTCGCTCCAACGCAACGGTCCGGGATACAAAGGTCACGCCTTCCTCCGTGCCTAATGACCCTTAACCTCTGGTCCCGAAGCCTGGGATCTTTTAAACGTTGACGTGTGACGCTTAAGTCTGATATGACGGCGGTCTGATGCAGCCGTCATATCACAGCTAACATCGTGAGAAGAGACTTGCGTATTATTATGAAAGACAATAGCCACTGCGCCGAGTAGAGGCTGTCCAATGTCGAATATTCTAATCTTGATTCCCCAATATTCGCGCTGACCATTAACGTCATCGATACCCCGAGATCATCGGCGAAGCTGATTAAACCATTTTCGATGTACGCCTACATTATTTACGCGCAGGCTCGCACAAAATCCTTGACCAACTATGCCCCGTCGATCTATTCTCTTCGTGTAAAGCGAATTTACGTACGAATACAATCGGCTAGTTAAATTAACGACCTCGTACTTTCCACCCCGCCGCCGCCGCCGCCGCCATGCATAGCCATGATGCATCGTCGTTACGATAAAACTCTCCTGGAAGGCATGCACGAGCGTCGGGATAAAGCACCGAGATATTAAATCGCGACCGCGTCCGGACGCTTATTTTTATCTATCCCTGTGAAATCTTCGTTCGGATCGCAACGTATTAGACGTATTTCATGTAAGGATAAGTTGTCCATATTGGTATGAGAAAGAGGAATCAGTGACACGAGAAAAGCATGAATGTCGACACATATCTTGTGCCTACATGTTACGTTATTTTCTTTTTTCTTTTTTTTTTATTTATTAACGTAAAGTTTCTACATGTATCAAATACGCATGTTATTTGTCGACTACTATGCCCTTCGAAGATTTCTATTCCCTTGAGACCGTTTTATCCCTACATTCAGTACATTCCTTACTGCCGAGCGGTGAAATGGATGAGAGGGTGACCAACCTGAACGACGACGCTTTCCTTTCTGTCACGATGAACGTCGCGTGATAACGTCTTGAAAAGTATACGACAGGAATTTTCAATGGCATGAGTGGATACGAATGGACCGCGTATTGCAAAGAGTGAAAAGATTGAAACCGTCTTACAAATTGATATTTCGGCGAGCTAGAAATATTAGGTCAGAACAAAAATTCGTAGCGCTATTTTATTTGTATTATGTTTAAATTTTTTGCTAATTTAGCATATCATTCGATAAAATAAAGTTTCAGCTTTAAGAATATGCTTTTTACATTAATATAATTTTTAACGAAGTCATGAGATAAGTAAGAGTCGAGGTGCTTCTTTTATTTAATTCATGATAAATTAATAACAAAAAACTTAGAAATATTTTTAAAAAATAATTTTGTAGGAAAAACTTTAAGCTGTCATGTTAGAGCGTCGAAAATTTTTGCAAGTTTTTTTTAGACACATGATGAGCTCACAAAGTGAAAAGAAAATTTCGCATTTTGCCCAACTCGTAGTTTTCTATACGTAAAAATTAACAGAAACAAAAAAACTTTAGTGACTTTAAAAAATAGAGAATTTAACTGTAAAACCCTTTTTCTAATATAAATTTCGTTCATTTTTAACGAAAATATAGCTACTTGAATTTTGAAGTTTGTATAGAGCTACGAACTTTTGTTCCAACTCAATATCAATTTCTACATGTCGCCACGTGCGTGAGTATTCGATAAATTAATATGCGACTGTAATTGCGAAGTAAAATTTATTATTTTGTTACACAGCTTCCGCAAACGAAATTTACGATATGCAAATTTATTTCCGATATTAATGTTGAACCGCCGCGCTATAAATAAATTTTTAGGCAATTTTAACGGCGTTTCGTAAACGGCCGATTCATTGCTTCGTTCTTCCGCTCGGATCAGCAGATTTATGTAACAGAAAATCATGCGACTTCGACGTATAACTCTTTATAGAATTCCACGTGGCAATTCAAATCGTTGGATCGCACGCGAAACCATGATTAAATCACCAACAATATTTTTGTTGTGCGTTTTTAGTTTTAGTTTCTACCTGTCGTATCAAAAAGTCGATTTGAAAAACGAAACTCTATTTTAACGAATACGACGAGGACTTGTCTAGCTCGAGGAAAAAGCGTTTTATATTCTATCTACGCGTGTATCTGTGCACTGACTGCAGGCGAAGAGAGGCTGTAGGATTTCAATTTTGCCGAAAAGCAAATATTGTTGCTCGGTCACCCGAAGTCGAAGATTTCCACCCCTTTCTCAGCGGCGCTTATTGCGCGTTAGGTAAAGTCAAACGTTATACTGAACGAAATGGTCAAGGATGAACCAAAAGCACGTCAGACGGTTGTATCTCTCCCTGGTTCCTCGCCAGGAGGCTGTCACGTCTTCGCGTAATTAAACTTCCGGGTCCGTCAGAGCTACCTGAGACTCATCCAAACACCGTCTAGGAGCCTGCAGCAACTGCCTTTACACGTCAGATTCAAAGCGCATGTCACGGCGGGGAGAAGAAAGAGAGTATGTGTATATATATATATATATATATATATATATATATATATATATATTTTGTGGCAGCTTTTAATTTCGCCGTCTCATCTCGGAACTCACTGTCTTCGTTGATCGTTTTAGCACTTGCTCGCGCTACGGAAAGTAACCCGATTTTCCTTTGTTTCACGTTAATTACTAAATGAGCTGAATAATTTTAGCATAAGATATTACAAAGTTCTTTAATCAAATTTCATCGTGCGCTGCGACCAGCGTAATAATTCGGAAGGTTTTTGTTACTTTGACACACGAAGGTTTTGCGTAGTTAAATTAATCAAGCGTTAAATTGTTAATGAATCTTGGGCGACTCGATGATAATTTCTTTTCGTTACTCAGCAAGATATTAACGTAATGAAAATACTTAAAATAATTTAATTAGTAATTAAAGGAATATTCAAATGTGCATTTTAATAGATTTGATCAATTAATTGTTTGATTAATACATAACTTAAATTTCTTAAGAATATTACTTTCTTCTTAAAATAGTATAATTTTCGTGGAAATATGTCTAGATAATAGTGATTAAAGTAGGAAGAATGATGTCACAGTATGATGAAAATCACAGTATATATGAATATGTTAGATGAATTGATGGAAACACGAGAAAAGAGTCGCTGCAATTGCAGAGGAGTCGGACAGGAAAATGCCGGTACGCTAATGAGCCGTTAATGGTAAATAAATGGACCAGCAAGCTCGCCTGCATTGCACCAGCCCATGGGACGTGACGTCAGCTCTACGTCACCGTTGATT
The DNA here is from genome assembly GCF_024713525.1 of Acromyrmex echinatior. Classification (NCBI taxonomy): domain Eukaryota; kingdom Metazoa; phylum Arthropoda; class Insecta; order Hymenoptera; family Formicidae; genus Acromyrmex; species Acromyrmex echinatior. Next base: position 5,503,426 of record NC_141870.1, read on the forward strand.
AATGAGCGAGCTTTGTTCCTGCCGAGGTCAATTACATCCAACCCATCCCTAGCGCTACCCTTTCCACTGCGAATTTACGATTGCAGGCTGCGCCTTTTGATCTAAATTTCTTTCGAATGACATAAATGTGTGTGCATTCGCAGCTGAGATATATGTATAAAAGATAAATCAAATTTAAAAAAGCGAAAGATGAAACATACATTTTTTTTATATACGCGAAATACGCTAGATTAATTTAACAAGGATTCGCGCTTATACGCTGTTAAAATCGTAATGTCAAATTATACCAATTTCGAATTATTTTTAATTATTTCTATGGATCTCACTACCGCTCTTACTCAATATGTCGTTAATTAATTTGACTAAAATAATGGAGTTAAACAATTTAACTTAAAAAATGTATTCAATTTGACTTAAATTTAGTTTATTATTATTTATAATAATAATAAATGGATTTACATTTTAATACAGATCGAAGTTAAAAATAATAAAATGTTATTCAACTCAGGGATTGGGTTACTGTTGCTCTTTTGATATCGAACAGCGTGTAGCTACAATTATTATAATTATCACAATTATTACAATTATTATAATTATTACAATTATTACAATAGATTGCATTGTTTTTAAACGTATCGCAAATAAAAATCAGCGTATTTGTACATATGTAACCACGTAATTTGTTGACTAGTTCAAAGATTCGACTGAAAAGTTTATCGTTACGCGAAAGCCCTTAAAGGCTCGATCACTGGGTTAGCAGATAAAAGTTTTACGTGAAAACTCGCGGACACGGTGAAACGGAGTGTATTCGCTCATCGATCTTAGACTTTCGAACAAGCCGCGGTCGGATCGAGAAAAATGAGTCTTTGTGAGTGCACGTGCAACGGTGCTGTTTGCGGTTAAGAATGGCGGAAGGAGCGAGAAACGAGAAAGAAAGAGGAAAGTTGCCACGTTAGGTAGCCATGGCAGCGAATGAGATTGCAAAAGCGTTCCATCGGGGTGTAAATCGATCGATATAAGTTCCAGCCGGCTCACTCTCTCTGGCTCAACGAGAATCATATTCTTGGAACGAATTATTGATTTCAGAGAATATAGCGAACGCAGCAAGAAACGCGAGATCGCGCACAAGACAATTTCAATGTTGTAATTAAATTATATTGAATTATTAACGGAACTAACGTTTTTATAAAACTGCACAGTCAGCGCGTTTCAATATATGGTACGTACAAGACAGGCTTCAACAAAATTAACTGTAATTCACCAGGGTGTAAGTAATTTCCGTACTGGAATTTTGCAGTATTACCTTTGTATGACAGTGACATATACTCACGATTCTACTGGCTTTACGAGACCACGTGAATCGACTTTCAAGTTTCATACATCTCTGAAAATTTTTGTTCCGAAACCTTACAATACTCAGTCTTTTTATTTCTGTCTTTTTATTTAAAACAGGACTCGGTGCTTTTCATTTAAAAATAATTTGAGATAATTATCATTAAATTGTTATTTAATTCTTTTCATAAATGAATTAGAAATTGTATTAATATATATCGTATTGTAAAATAATGTATATATAAAATAATGTATATATAAAATATATGTACATATTAAATTGTAATACATATTGTTTTCGTTGCAACGATTTAATATCGTGTTTCTTTCTCTACAGAATAAAAATTTAAAGAGATGTATGCGCAAAACTCACAACAGAAGTGTTTAATTTTAAAATATTTTATTCTTGTCTCCATTTTTTAAAGACTTAAAGATGTTTTAGTTTTAAACTTTTTAAGGAACAAAATATTATGTGTTTGTTGTGAAGAAAACATTATATATTTAAATGTTTTAAATCTAAACGCATAGTGTCTTGTTTATTGAAAACAAAATTCAAAACAAGACTAAAACATTTTAATCTTAAAAATTAAAATAATTTAATTACTTTTTTTTTGAATGTGTAGTTTAGAAATCAATTTCGAAAATTTCCAATTCTATATAAAGTTTAAATATAATTTTCGTGTCTGTATTGTTAAAATTTTTCTAATTTGATGAATTAATAAAATAATGTAACAGTCCGATTATTGCAATAAAAATGGTACAACGTAAAATAATGTGCAACGTGCATGTGTCAATTTAAATGATATTTATCTGATTAAATATAATATTAACAATCTGTTTATTATGTGTATTTAAACTACTATATATATACTATATATTGACACGATTATCGAGAGATAAAAATTATTATATGTATATATAAATTTATTTAAGAAAAAAAAATATAAAATAATAATTTAATTTTTGAATAAATAAAACAAATAAACAAACGCAGAACATACAAATGCACCGGATAGGAATAAAAATTTCGTTTTATCACCTAATTCATAAATATTGCTATTGAAAGAAATGTTTGGCATAACTAATCATTATTTTGTTAATACGTAATTAAAAAAATTTTTTTTAGTTTTTTAATTTAAAGATTGTGTTATTTTAATAAAAATTTAGTTATAGTCACATATCAACAAATCATATCAAATACTTTTCTCGGTGCATTAATAATTTATCAAAGCATTACTATTACTAGAGGTCAGCATCAGTTCAAACGTGTAAATAAATGAACAGTTATAGAATCAACTATAAGCAAATAAAGCCTAAATGACTTTACTCATTACAATTGATATGCTTCGCTGTCGCGCGTCAGATCATTCACACAAACGCAAATCGGTCCAGAAAACATGGATGATCAGGATCGCAAGTACTAATTGTTATCGGACCTGACAATCATCGTTACTGACAACTCAGCTTGTGTCTAGGTTTTCCTGTTCGATTTTTCACGCGGATTTGAATTACATGTGTTACACACATTACCTAAAACGATCGAGTTTTAAAAAAAGTATTCGTCGTTCAACATATCTCTCACCAACATATCTCTTTAGTTCGAAACGATCCATCTAAGTAATAAAATCTATCATGTTATAGCTGCGTTTGATTTGGCACTCACAACGCAAGCATTTTTGTTCTTATTGGTAAATAAAAAGGACGCAATGATTCCAGGAGCGTTGCGAGCGTCAAATGAAATGCGTGACATAAAGGAATATGTCGCTTATTTGCTAAAACAATATTATAACTTCAAATTAATATTTTTAAATTCGTTTAACATTTTTTAATTGCTTGCAGAAAAAACGGAAGCATATAGAAAAAAAAGGATAAAACATATTTCTAAAGAAAATATTTTTATGCCATTAACGATTGATCGTTAAAGGTATTTATTTTCTATTGATTATATTCTCACATGTATGGTTCTATACATTTAATATTAAATATTTTTATTTTTTCACGTAATCAGTTATTACACCAAAATGCATTTTAAAATTAATATTACAAAATTTTTATGATTTAATGTAATGAAATTTCCTAAATAGATTGTGTGAATATCACGACATGCAAAAATTAATTTATTGAAAATTTAGAATAATTTTATGATTACTTATGATATTATAAAAACAAAAACATTTTTACATTAAGGTAATTATAAAATTTATATTATGTAATAATTAAATGTTTTGTCATAACAGCATTATATATGAAAAACCATTTTCAAATTTATAATATTATATCACTATGTGAAGTACTTATATTATGTATAATTAAATGCAATATATTATATAATAATGCATTTTCACAATCATTATGTGACACTGAAAGAAAAAATTGGCTTAATATGATAGCCAATTTTGGTTGCGTTAGTCCATCGATATCTTATACTAACAATGCGAATAGGCTAAAGCCGTAATTATGCATTGGAAATTCAGATTGAGATTAAGATTGAGATTAAGATTGAAGATTACTCAATCACATTATAAATTATATCCAACAGTTAAGATTGAGATTAGTAAGAATATTAGGATAGCTAGAACCACACATAACAAAAATTATCGAATACGCATTTAATTGCATTCACATGTTTTAATTGTGTTGTGTTTGTCTTTTTATAACCCTTTATAATTTATTATTTATACATACACAATACATTTGATGAGACTCGTGTGACTGAAATATTGAAAGCTTATTGGTTAGCATTGAGATTGAAGATTGGAAAAATAAACGAAGCCCTATATTTCAATCTGTAATCTTAATCTCGGCCTGCTCTGTTCTCATTGATCGAGTTTCAATCTTAATCTCAATCCTAATTTTTAATGCATAGTCTGATCATGGCTAACGCAACAAAAAATCAGTTATTACAACCAAAAATTGACAGCCAATTAAAAATGCTCTGCCATATTTTACCATCTAATTTGCTGCAGCAGCCAATCTTTTCTTTCACTAAGCATAAATAATTTGTAAATTTTTCTTTATTTTATGTAGCATAAAGTAAGATAAATTTACTGTAAAATTTAAGTAAAGATGTCGATTTTGATGTGCTGAAGTTTGTTTGATTCGCGCAAGACATGATCGGGTTGAATAAATGCCAAATTGTTCAGACAAGTGTGATTATAAGTTAATTTCTAGATTATCTCAGAAATCTTAGGTTCTAATCCCCGATGTACCGCATATACATTATTCAAAAATATCCGCATGTAAATGTATGATGTATTAAGCATGATGAATATATGATGTAAATATGAGGATAAAAAGTATTAAATTTTTTGTTTATTTACATTATATATTTGCATCATGATATATGATGCAAATTTGACATAAATTTATTCTTACTTAACAAGTTAAATTATGTTATAAATATGTCTCAATTTTTTGAAAAATAAATTTATACATCTTAAATATAACTATAATAACAACGATTGATAATCACAAAAATCTACTATAATTTTTAAAACTAATATAAAATAAAATAATTATGCAAACAAGGGCTATAAGTGTTAGTTACGATAATTCGAGCGTAATACAATTTAGTGTCTTAATGAATGACGATGTCAAATTCGATATACTTATATCTACCATATATATTTTGGCTCTGGTTCGAGCTATTTTTAACGATGTTATTAACGATAAATTGATGAATGGACAAAAATTCCGCAGTGTAGATGTGAGATGTTTTACTTGAATTGATTATTTGTACATATAAGAATAAAAATCATAATTCAGGATTTTTCAAAATAGACAGGATAATATGCCATCCAGTTATACAATTGTATACGTGAAGGGAGCAGCGTGAAGGAAGTCTCGTCTTTTAAAAATACTTATGAACAACAATTAAAACATCTCATGTTACATGAGTTTACAGTGGAATTTTCAATTCTATTTACTAACATCATTGAGGATGACTCGAATCAGAATCGAAACGTACAGTAGATATATAAGTGTATCGAATTTGACATTGTTATTGATTAAAAGAATAAATTGCGCTCGAATTATCGCGACTGACTTCTTACAACCCTTGTTTACATAATTATTTTATATATTTTCTTATATACATTCTGATAATTTTATTTGTATTTTTATTTCGTTTTCTAATTTGAATCAAAATTGGCTCATTCATTACGCATCGAATGATTCAATATAACGTAAAATTACTGTAAATGTAAAGTTTATGTTAAAGTATTTTGTATATTTTGTCTATGTATATTTATCTGGGTCATTTTCTAAAGAACTTTGTTTTCTAAGTTGTGTCTCTCCCGTTGTAACAAATGAGCGACGTGATATGGCCGATGTAACAATATATGTCCTATATATCGGTGTATGTAATCTAATCAGAGTTCAGTTTCATACATGATATGTATGATGTATCATTTTATCTTTCCTTAATGTTTAGAACAACAATAATATATATCATGTATAAACGTATCTCTAGATCGATATTCAGTCAATTCTTAAATATATCTGAGACTGTTTTAAATATCTACAGTCTTAAGATGTTATAAGCCAATCAGAGAACTGCAGTATATTAGCGTTTTAAAGACGATTTTAAAATCCTAGTAAACGAGAATGGGTTAAAAGGGATTGAAATTTTAATCCATTTGAATCATTCGAATGCGTATTTTGGTAGCATTCATGATTTACTCTCACTTTTTAAAAATTCAATTGGACGGAAAAACTATTTTTTAGATTCGATTGGATTGAAAAACAACATTTCCTATTCAGAATTTTGAATTGAGCAATATTCACGATGCATTTAAAAAACTAAAATTCTTTTAGATTGAAAGACATAGAAATGTACTCTATGCAATTCCTATAAATGAATAAAAATTTGTTAGTATTTAAAAGGATTCATTTCAACGTTCGCGAATGCGTATTTTTGAAAATCTGAATCTATGGTATTTCAATCAATTTCAATTCATTCTCATTTACTGAAATAATAACGGACTATTTGAATATCATCTCTAATGTCCCTTTAATACCGTGCATGCGCATAAATTTAGTACATTATACTTTTGACAGCCATGTAGATATTTGCGCCTCGGAATAAATTAAATGTATGTATAATTACGAACTAAAAGATTGCAACATTTTATTTTTGATGGATTCTTACTTATGAGTCCATAAAGAAGAACCAATCGCTCAGCGAGTAGACTGCATTTTAAAAAGAAAGTGTTGCAACCTTTGTAGTTCGTGTGACTATACATAGAAGTCTGCGGTTAATCCTCTTTGTTTCGTAATCTCATAACAGACAACGCGAATAAAGTGATTGCAAACTCATGTTAAGATTGATTGTTTTTTATATTATTTAGCGACTGATAAGCTGCGTGACCGAATTACAAGTAGTATAACTATACGTTTCCTTAACCTTTACAGAAATGGAAAAATCATTGCAATGGCGCTGAAATAGTGTCATATTTTGAAGCAAGAGATACAATGAAATAATGAATTATGTCTTAAGCCAGGTCTATAATGAGTCGGTAGTCTGTAGTCGGTGAGTTAGAAGTGAGTCTGAAGGATAATCAGTGAGTCGGAATTGGTTGAAATCGGTAGAGTTGGCAAGCAGCCAACTTCTAAGACTACCGATTACTGACTCATTGTAGATCCGGACTTACTCAAGCTAAAATTTTGCAAGTAAACCTCTGTTCTTTAAAGGTTAAAGTGTCGCGTACGAAAATGCTGCGCTTGGAACTTTTCGTCGTCGTGTGAAAGCGCCGAGCAAAGTAATAGGTGTTAGACACAGTTCGCGTTCGTGCTGTTTATAGATTCAAAACGGTAAAGCATCGGGTAAACGTGTGTAATAATAGTGCGGTAGTAACTGAATATTTTCATTAGAGTCGGTTTATTGTCAAATTAAACGAAATAATTTGTTTAAGATAGGTCATAGTTTTCCATCATCGCAGTCTATTTTTAGTGTACATTTTTGATCGCGTGTCGCGTGTGGTGTGTGACTACGGTAACAATATGACAAACAGAATATCATCGATTTATAGGCTCTGGTGAGTAAATTTATTTACTATATTCGCAGAATTAATTGGTACATGGCATCATCGTGATGATTGCGCGTTTACAAAATGCTTTGTCGGTGCACATTCGTGCAAATTAAATAATAATAAATAATTGTTATCTCTGAAGTACAGTGTCAAGTGTACGTAAATACTACTGTAAAGTTGACTCCTCTCTTCCATATAATTTTTACATATCGTATGAAATTTGAAATTTTGCACGCACATTACTTCTTGGTTAATTATAATGGAAATATATTTGTGTGGTAATAAAATATTAATTATACTATATTGAAAATTTATATTGAAATTGTGACTTTTATTATAATTTGTAACGAATATTTAAGTGTTTAAAATTACCTTGAAGTTATTGTGTGTGTGTGTGTGTGTGTATATATACATATGTATATATATACAATTACCACGATTAATTTTCTTATATGTATCTACATATTTGATGACAGTCTGACATTTCATACATCTTCGTATTTTCTGCAGAGCGAACGTCGACATTGACTCAAGCAACCGTCTTCTGCAGTGTCGGTGAGTTTTATCTGCAACAATGTTTTCTTAAAATCGTATTTACAAAATTTAACGAGTTGAACGGAACGAAGCATTTACGAAAACATGAGCTGCCGTTCCTCTTAAATACAAACTAGTTCGAAATAGTAGCGGGCACTAATGAAATAATACTTGGCTCTAGCGGAATATTCCGCAGTATCCGGTAATTCTCGTAATAATACTCGGATGTGGTATATCCAAATTCCCCAGCGATGCATCCCTCGAATATTATATGGCGGCAGATAAAACCGCCGTGCCGTTTAGCTCTCAGGAAGTGATATTTCAGTATCGTAATAGTTTACTGTTTACGTAAAAAAAATTTTCTACTACCTATTCCTAAATATTTATTTCGTGAAAGGCTGTCTTCTACCGATCTTCTAGCCAGAGCTTCTGATCTCGCGTATGTACTCCGACAGCAGTGAGTCCCGAGAGAAAATCTGTCGTGCGAATTTCACGCTTCCTGCTTGGGTCGTTTCGACGTTCCCACGGCGATTTCACGTTACGAAACTTTGATGGCTGCCATGCCTACCACGGGTACGATAACTTGTCCAAGATCCATCCTTCACTACCGAAGAGTTGTATAGCGAGTTTGTTCTATCGAATTTTCAGCGGTTTCCTATAGTGCGTGCTTGAGGTAAGAGAAGCTTACTGAAACCAGATTACGTCTTGCAGTCAGGACGAATGAAAGAAAATAAAAAAAAATATTCATATAATATTCAGAGTTAAACAAATGTACTAACAAGAGTTTGAGTTAAGATATGAAATATTTCTCGTTTAGTTGTAGATTTATTTAGAACGTATATAAATTTCATAAAATAAGTCAAATAAGAGAAAAAAGAGAAAAAGTTTTTTTGATATTTGTAATTGTGATTGCATATTTATTATAATTATAATTATTACTGTTATAAATTAGTAATAATAATAATAATTATTATATGTATGGTTCGATCAACATATATGTTTATGTATATATAGTTAGCAACTAAAAATGACTGAAATATTATAGTTATTATTATTATAGAAACGAAATTACTACAATTTATAGTCATTTTTAAAGCAACTATATTACATTTTATAGTAATTGTGATCATATATTTTTATAGTAATATGATAGTAATGATAATTATCATTTTCGGCTGCCAACTATATATATTGTATTTGTTGATAGGTCTATATTTATTATAGCAGTAATAATTATAATTATAATTACAGAAACATGCATAATTAAAGTTACAAATTACCAAAATTGTTCTCTCAGTGTATTTTTGATCGAAATGGATATTTTGGTATATACTTTATAATATATCTATATACAGAGTGTATCTTAAAAAGCGCCCACTAATTATACAGTTTTATCTTTGATGAAAAACTGAGTAAAAAATTTCCTCCGCAATTTTTTTTACCCAATAAGCAGAATGTATAAAATCGACACGTAAGGCAACTTTAAATTTTTAAGAGCTCTTTAAGAATTAATTATATTAACAACTCATTTTTTGGGAATCAGGAATATTGCTATATGATTAGTGGGTGCTTTTTAAGATATACTTTTGTATATAGATTTTTGAGCTCTAAATAAATTACGCTCTAGCAGATATTTCAACAGGCCTCAGTGATTGAATTGGAAGACGTCTGTTATGGAAAGTCGGGAGTTTCAGGTTCAAATCCTGACTCAGATGATATTTTTTATAATAAGCAATGTTTTAAGATTGTTATTAGTATCGTTATTAAATTAATAATCGATGTAATTTATTTCTAGTATTATTTCTAGTTTTATATGATTGCATTTCAAGTCCGGTAAATCGAGTGCGCAGTTTTATAGAATTGAAGAATATATTTGTAAGTCTTCATGAATATTATATAAGCATCAAAATCCACTTCTCGACCAAAAATAGAATTCTTTCTCTTATTTAATTTATTTTTATTGATTCTATTTCTACTTATAATTGTTTCTACTTATAAACTAAAATTATATATAAATGCATTGAAAAAATTTATATTTTTTTCAAGATTAAATACCTAAATTGTGTATATTTATAAAGAGGATAATGAAAATGCACAATAAGCTGATAAATAAAGCGATTGCATACAAATTCTCGAATGAGATGTAAGTGCTCTATAATCTATAATCGTATGCGTTATAAAAAACCCTTAAAAGCCTTAGCGATCGAGTTATTCGTAAATGCAATATAGTAACGTGCAATATAGTCTGGCTAAATTGTATCCTCGTTTACGAATAAACCCTTGACCATCTCCCTCTTTTCGGCATCGATACTTTATTAAATCCAGTGCGATGTTTGCGATTACGCGAACGTTCCGGGAACGATTTCCATTGTAAAACGCGATAATCGCTGTGCACTCGCGTGTGTCGGCAAATTCATTATTAATTCCCACCTCGACGCCATGTTATATTCCATGCAATAAACGAATCGTGTTGCCCTCGCGCGTTGTAACGCGCGCGTCGACGCCGGATAATCTGTCCGCGAACCGCGAGCTCGTTCTCGCATTTTCGAAAATCGTTACGTTTCATGCAAATTCCGGCGTGCGATTTTCGTGCTCGGGTCGCCGGCAAACAAGCCGTCGGCAAGAGAGGTGTGGATATAATCTGCGCGACAGGAACTCGCATGGATTACTCGTTATTAATTTTAATAGAATTTCCGCGCGCGCAATCGTAACGAGCTTGTCCATGGCCGACATAAATCGCGCTCGTGTTTCCGACCCTCGGCTGTATTATCACCGCTATCGCGTCGTTCCCGCGTTTATGATGATAAGCGTGTCACGCACTGTTCCGCACTGTGCAAACCGTAGCAACGACGATTCGATTAGTCGGCACGATAGCCCACCTTTTCGATAATTTATAAGGGCACACGCGAACATCGCCTGGTAGAACTGCGGTGCCGCCGCTACCACGGGTGATCCATCAAATTTGCAAGACCTTCGCTATGTACGCTTGTATCTCCTCGGCAGGTGTGTTCGAAAAGCCTGTGCGAGCTTAATCGATCGATTCTAACTGCTAACTCTGCAATCGGTCGCGCAAACGGAATATCGCATGGAATATTAAAATACATTCGGCGTTGGCAAAGTTGCTCGCCAAGCATATTCCTATCTTGTGACGTATTAATGTCTTATTTTATAAGAGGCAAACTCGCGCGCGCGTACCTCTATTCATCTTTGAGGAATAAACTCTATCCGATTTTCAATTGATTTTTCGACAGCGGAAACTCAATATCTTATAATCATTATTTGCACCAACTTTCAATCTGTTATTCCAAATTGAATTTTAAATTTTCGTTAGATTTCATTTAATTTAATTTAAAAGTTAAATTGAATTTTTGTTAATGGAATTTTGTTTAAGATTAACTCGGTTGATTCGCCTCTGAAGGAAATTTTGATTCCAAATTTATTACAGGTTGTTCGGTGTTGATAAAAATATCAAAGTCTAAAAGCATTGCGTAAATACATTGGTATATTTAGTCTTGTGTGTTTTTTGTCGATGTCGACGTTAGGGATGAGCGAGATATTACTGTGTTCTTCGGTCACTTCATAGCAATTGCTAAGACGTGTCATGGAAATAAACGATATAGCCATCCCATAGCTTCTGAATCAGTACATTCTTAGAACCGATGTTGCCTGACAAGAAGAGAATGTTACGGCCGTTGACGGTTACTGCTTGCGAAGCTTGTAGTCCCGACGACAGCATTTTCTATATAGGATAGGCTGTGCGGAACCAATGGATGCGAAGAGGTATGTATTATGCATGTGGCTGGTTGATCCGTGACCCTTGCCTTCTCGCAGCCCTTCTTTTATCCTTACTTGCTCGTTTCTAGAGTGGCTTCGCTGTATAAGCGACTACTATTTTTTTTCGGTAAGCTACCTAAATATTTAAAGGCTTTTATCTTACATTGGTGAAGCCAATATACGCGTTCAATAATATACTAAAATGATAAGGTAGCTTAGACTACGGAAGCAATGGAAATCGTGAAGAGAATATTTTTTCACAAGTATGCAAATGAATCTATATATTACAACATATTATGTTCTGAATAATATTGTAATATTCGAAGATGTTGGAAAGTATAACAGTTTCCATCAGTAGAATATGCGAAATATTACGTATCGAGTCAGAGGACAGGCAGATTGAAAGCAAAATAATGTATTATGCCCTGGATTATTTCCAATATTGACGATAGGGATATGGGAAATTGAAAAGGGATATGCATTACTATAACGATAGAATGTGATGATTTATCACAATTTCACAGAAATATTTTCAACTATTCTTGGTCAGTTAGTTAAAATTTGCGAAAATTATATGATATTTATAATTATTTATCAAGCAAACGGATATTATACGGTCTAATTATTATTGAAATTATTGTCTTCATGAAAATTATATTAGATTGATCAAATTAATACAAGGTATCCTTGGGGAACTAGGGAGAGAATCTGCGTTTGTGCGAATTGCCAAGGAACGGTTAGATAATGGCGATCCGCACACAAGTAAGGAAAGAGGTTCATTGGTGAGAATCGCGAGGTCATTAAAACTTTACATTATTTAGACTTCGGGTTAAATTACAAGTCGCATTCTCCGTTGGCCTTTGCTAAGAGGGCAGAAACGCGTCACGGTATTCTCTTTAGCCGCAACAAAATGAAAGTTTGTGAAACGCTTCTTTAAAAACTCGCCGCAGCTTTTGTGATTCTTGCCTCCTGTGTTACAGTATTATAATCAACTATATTATATAACTATATTATATAACTTTTGCGAAAATTCTTACGTAATTATTATATATGTGTATATGTATACATAGAACGAGGTCTTTATTTACAAAAAGTTTCTTCGTTATCGATTCAAAAGATTCGTAATATATTATAAAAAGGATCTACCCGCAATCTAATTTAGCTTGGCCGTTCTCTGACTACGCATATTTAAGTGGATATAAAGTAGTAACCCGAGGGATCCTCAGCTCTCATGCAGCACGAGTAGCATTTACATTCTGTATCCGACGGTAATCATCTCAAGCCCAAGATTCTCCGTTGAAAATTTATTCCGTGTACGATACCCCGCCCTGACTCTGCGGGTTACGCGGTTGCATCAAAGTTAGAGTCGAATCATTACGGCCATCGACGAAGAGGCCCATTTGGACAAGAAAGGAAGGAGGGAAATTCTCTTCGAGTCGATTGGTAGATACGGGCAATGAATACGAAATCGCTGATACTGAACTAAAGGAAAGGCGACGCGAACGGATTCTCATACGGATTCCCTTCAGCCGGAGATTGTTGACGGGTAGACGTCATGAGACGCAGATAGTGAGAGGCATTCGCGAGATGTCGGGTTGAAAAATGACGAATTAATGCATGCTCTATCCATATTCATACGTCGATTAGTGAGCGAAACCTCGTTAAACTTTTCGCTCGTGAAAGATACGCGATAACGGGGTACGCAGTCGTACGAGGGTGGAATGTCGTGCTGTGTGGAATCCGAACCGCGATATTGTACATCGGGCTGCGGATCGATTTTCATTACGGCTCGGCACCCTGCCGTGTCTTCTACACAGGAACTCAGAATATTCGTGAAAGTGTTCTCGTCACCTTAGACGATTCCCGTGTCATGTCGCGAATATTACTGACATGTACTACTGATTCGTGACACGGATTGTTCACTTCTCAGCGGGCTATAGTTAGGCTATAATTAGGACTCTATATAGTTTGAAAATTAATACATATTTTTTGTATATTTCCTATAAAAAAAATTGTTGATTTGAATATTTTGCTAACGTATTATTGTTAATAAAAATAAACACAACACAAATGAGTGAAGAAAATCATATTCGGTCAAAGCGGCTTTTGGTGCTTAAGCATATTTTTGTGTGAATTTTAGAATTTCTAATTCAAATAAACTGTGTATATCTCGGTGATTGAATTGATAAAACGCCTGCGCGAAATGAGGGAGATTCCCAGTATTTAAAGATGCTCATAACACTAATATTAAATTGTTTGTCAATTTAAGAAAGCTGTAAAGGCATAAAACACATATATTAGTTTTTACGCTTTAAACAAACTACATACATGATATATTTTTATAGATTATTTATTTTATTTAAGGATGTTTTAAGGACAATCGATCACTTGCGGGATAGGAAAGTACGCCATTGTTCTACATTGATAATATCAATCTAATATATTATATAAAAATCTGTTAATAATAAGAAAAGCTGATTTATGATTTATTAAAATTAAAAGATTACATTGATTGCTAATTTTTAATTATGAATCATAATATTAATGTTTTATTATTAGAAAATACAGTAATTTAATGTTTTATATTCAATAATTATCGATAACTTGGCAACGTTGCATTCTGAAAATTAAATTGGCATTCCTACTCGAGTTGTTTATTAGTAATTGACAGTTAATTGAGGTTAAAATGTTATTTTCATATACGTTTACAGTTAATAATATAACAATAGGTTATAAGCAATATTCAATCATCACACATATGTCACAGGATGAAGCAAGTCGCAATCTAATCTAATGTCGAAAGTCAATAGCGTTACTAAATTTTCCGCGTATATTTCTTTAGTTGCTCAAATAAACATGATTTTATCAGCTTGTATATGTTTGTATTGAGCGTAAATAAATTACACGATGAATGGAGTTAAAATTCTTGCAAGGATGTAAAAAAAGGTTTGTTCTAACTATTTATATGTTTTTTATGTAAATCAAAGCATTTTAAAAATAAATAATTATGTAATATATCAGTCATTCAATGCATTTGTTATAAGACATCATGCATTTGTTATAAGACACTCAAAACTTTAATTTTAGCTCTTTCTTTTATTCAATCGGTTAAAATCGGTAAAATTTTAACATAGTATTGGTTTTCTTTTAAATAATATTCTGTGCAATTTTTAGATAGATCGAAGCATTTTGATTCTTTGATTGTACCTCCTTAATATTAATTTATTATTATAAACAAAAATTTTAAAAATAATAACAAAAATCTAAATTTTTTATATAAATATTTTAAGTACTAAAAATGGCTTATGCAAAGTTTCATTGAGATTTACCAATTAGCTTACAACAAATAAATATTTTGTTTATTTACTGAACAATTAATGTCTACATCTCAATATAATTCTCTCTCTCTCTCTCTCTCTCTACATAAATATTTTTTGAATTTATAAAATATTTATATTAAAAAATTGAGATTTTTATTATTATTTTATAATATATTTTCATATATTAAAGTACAAATTTAAGAAATATTACTTTTTATTGAAATAATTTTTGATGCAGATAGTCAACTGTCTCTAATTTTCTTGTATTATTGTACTTTTAAATACAATTTAGAATAATCTGTAATTTTTTTAGGTAATTCTTAACATATTGCATTTGCCTTACAACCTCTTTAATTTGTGATATTACATACTTTGGCTTCAGTTTAAAATCGTGTTTTAAGACCGACAAATATCTAATCGGCGCTCAGTTGGTTTGATTGAACAGGAAATTGTCAAATCGAAATCAATTTTCACTTAAAAATAAATGTATATAAAAATTTATTTTTATATTTTCTTTATTTTTATTTGTATTTGCAAGATTCATTGTTGATTTTGATTTCATTATATAAACAATTATATTTACCAATTAAATGTAAAACTTTACATTGCTCTTTTTTTTTAAAGGCCAAAATTAATTAATTATAGGATATTATCCAAGAATTTCTATTTTACAGTGTGTTCTATCTATTAAAAAAAAATAAGGTTTTTACATTCGTGTTGCCAATTTTCCTTGCACTTTGACGAAAACTTTCATAGATATTTTTATTCAGCCACCATATAATCTCAGAGAGTAATTAGAAAAGATTATAAGTTTGCGAAACAGCCGCGATAGTAAAAAAGACAGAGTGGTGGAGGGGGTATTATTTCGCTCGCTGCTACAGATCCTTCCAGATCCTCGACCATAAAAAACTAATTTATTCTCAGGGAAAGAGTAGTAAGGACAGGGCGGACGAGGAAGGGCACCGGCATGGCCAGTCTCGTGTCTTCAATGGCCTTTCGTAGGCTGCGCCGTTTCGTACTGCAGCCGAGTACGTAGGTATATCATTTTAAAGACGTGCCGCGAAATAAGTTTCTAAGTAGTCTGCCAAGAGTTTCGTCAGGACTACGTTCCCGTCTAAGTAGTTACCAAGTAGTTTGTGCTGCCGGAGTCAAGCCCTCCCCGATATATTATGCAGGTGCGGGGATACTCCACTTTTCTTCGTGGTCTCTCTCTCTCTCTCTCTCTCTCTCTCTCTCTCTCTCTCTCTCTCTCTCTCTCTCTCTCTCTCTCTCTCTCTCTCTCTCTCTCTCTCTCTCTCTCGCTCTTCCTCGATTTCACCCTCGTGTTTCTCGTCTTCCTCTCCTCGCTCTCCTACCATCCATCCGGATACTACCTGCTCGACGTTCTTATTCCCGCACCTTCCTGCCTCGTCCTACTCGCTTGTTTCTTCTTTCTTGCCGTAGTAACTATAAACTTTATCAGCGAACTTTGACCGCGAATGCTTGTAACGAGGTGTTAGTACCGAGATACTGCGTAGGAAAACCTTCAAAAAAGTGCTATAGAAACTTTGAAGTAGAACGAATAAGATCCTCATGATTCACTTGTTTGCAATATAATAGTTGTTATTCTATTAAAGAAATTATGTCCCGAGGCGACATAGACTTTCTTTGCAAAATGACTAGAAGATGTCGCGTTTCAAATTTCATTCACTACGCTTACAACGATGTTTTAAACGGATGATATCTACAGAAAAAGGGGATAAAAGCTCGCTGGAGATGACGTAAGTGAAAGACAGTTGAAAGATAAATAGGACCTTTCCATTCAGCAATGGTATCTTGGCGGTCAGCCATCTGGCAGTGTTACACTTTTATTTTCGACGTGAAAGTTTAAATGGTGGGTTTGCCGCTGCTACCGCTGTTTCTTCCGAGATTGACGCCACTGCTGTGCTTAAAAGCACGCAGCAGGGAGTAAAAGTATACCTATTTACTACGGTAGCACTCCTGCTGCCAGCCAATCGTAAGTCACAAATTGCTGACTTCCATCACGAGTTACACGTGATTTATCATGGAAGTAGCGGCGAAGGTTCCGACTCTAATAAGTGAATTTTCATTATTCGGAGAAATAAACGAGTGAGGGCGTCGTAAACATATTTTTATTCATACATACTCTTTTCTTCATACGTATTCCGCTAATTGTATATTGATAAAACTTAAAATGTCGGTATTTTATTTCTAGACAATTGAAGAGTACCGATATGAGAAAAAAATTCATCAATATAAATTGAATCGGTTCCGTCACATTTTTTTATCGTAGATATCGGAAAAAAAAGATAATTGAATTGACCCGATTTCCATTGTATATCAAATGAATGTGCAAACGTTGATCCACAAACGATGTTTCCTTTCACTTCGCGACTCGTTGTGTTTCTTCGCAAACAGAAATCACTCATGGAAATGCGCTGTTTTCGTTTTCCCATATTTACCGCGATCCGCGAATTAATTAGGTGTACACTGGAGAGGCCAGTCGAAGCGATGTTTACGAGAACGCGACATTGACAATTCGCTCGAAACAACCACCAAACGAATCAATCGCCGAATATTCGTTTCGCTGTTCTTTTAATTTCGCTGTTTGTTGGTAGAACGGCTAAATCCTACGTAACGAGAAAACGCGAGAACGAATTCCGTCTGAACGTCGCCACTATTACCGCCGCCGAAGAATTTACCTCGAAGGAATTCAAATATATACTAAGCGCCTCCACTCAGTACAACCCTTTCCTCACACCATTCACAATCCAGCAACCTTGGCACGGCATGGAGCTCCATTTACTTCCGTTCTACCCCTTGCCGTTACAGACGAACCACATTGCGTCCGCAGAATCCCGCACTGTGGAACATTGCCGGCTCGATTTGCCATGTAAACGATAAATTAGTAATAACTCTCAACCTCGTGCTGATTTATACATTTCAAGGATCACTCCATTATCGTACATCTCTCTTTATGTTCTTAATCAATTAGAAAGATTCGTTATTAATAATTATTTACAGAGAGCAAAAACTTGCTATGAATAATTCTATATCATAATGGCAAATTCCATTTGCAAATATAGGGATCGCAAATTATTTGCAAGTGTAACAACTAACAAATATTTATTTGTTTGTACTCGCTACAAAAATTATTTTACAAATATATACGATACAAAAATATTTCACAACAAATGCGAAATATTTATTAAATATGCAAATTTATTTGTTATAAACAGCAAATA
The DNA here is from genome assembly GCF_024713525.1 of Acromyrmex echinatior. Taxonomy (NCBI): domain Eukaryota; kingdom Metazoa; phylum Arthropoda; class Insecta; order Hymenoptera; family Formicidae; genus Acromyrmex; species Acromyrmex echinatior. The sequence continues at coordinate 5,521,660 of NC_141870.1, forward strand.
AATTTAACAATTAAATTTTGTAATACTTTTACGTTTGCATAGCAAAATCATTTTTTGCCGTGTATTGAAAAAAATATTTGAAAATTTAACTAAATACTGATCTGAAAATAATTTTGTTAGACTATTAAAATATTTATGTGAAAAGCTCAAATATGGTACACTCAAGTTTGGAGCAATGCTGCGAAAAGTTTTTCGTTTGAACATTCTAACAATCAGCTTGAACGTCCTACATAATTATTTTGATAATCTAACAAAGTTATCCTTTGTGATCTGTATCTAAAGTTAAATTTTTGGATTCTTTAGCAAAATAATATTTTCTATGTAGCAGTAAAATATGTGGTATACTCGTATAACTGTAAAATAACAGAAAGCTGTTTAAAAGCTTTTTAAGGCAAGGTAAATTAATAAATTATTCAAATTTTCATAAATTTGAAAAATTTTTGCTTTTAAAAATATCAAAAGTTATGATAAAAACATGTGATAAAAATATGTAATATGATGCGTAATGATTACGTGAAATTTTAAATCCATACAGCGTTTATATTAATAAATTTCCGAATGTTTTTTTAATCTAAAAATGCGCATAATCACGTTTTCCTGATGTTTCACACTATTAAAATTAGAAGGTAAAACATGAATATATTTCTGGCACGCGCATTCATACATACGCATCATATCTGCATCTGCACTAAATGTTGCTTGAGCTATTGTAGCCGGCAGAAAGGAATATTCGTGTGCATCAAGCCACCGAATTCCAAGCTGCGCCTTCATTTTGTGCAATTTTGTTTGCACATAAACACGATCCTTGGTAATTATTCTGTGTTATACTGAATTTATGAACTTTGCAGTAACATTACTGGAAGTAAACTTTGTGAGAAGAAAACATACTTACATATACATCTCTTCTCTTGCCAAGAATATTTGTAACGTACAATGATATTGAAACGATGAAATTAAAACGACGTATTTTTTTTTCTCAATATTGAAATATTTTTCGAAAGAATTACACAACATATTAAACATAAGTATACATGAGAATAGCGATGCCTCATAAATATTTTGGCGTTTATATCTAATGCAGCGATATGTAAAAACATATTCGCATACTTATAAAACTTTTCTTCTAAAATTTTACTAGGAAATGTACTGGGAAGATATAAATTCAATAAAAAGAAAAATACAATCCTACAATTGCGAAGAATTGTATTTCTCGGAATACACTTTACGATCTTGTAGAAACTATCGAACTTTGAATCGTGTCGTGCAACTTTGAAATATCTTTTACATACATCTTTAAGTTTATGTCTCAAGTACGATATCATACATATGTGAAGCTATATACTTTCGAAGACATGCTATTTCAAATATAATGCATATATACTTGCGCGTTAAACAATGTACGGGAATTCGGTACACATGTTACTCGCGTAGAAGTTATGCATATTATTGTTCGCTGGTGTGAAATAACTTAACTAGACGTTACTTTGTTTGTGACAGTCTAGGATATTATTAATTTTATGTGAATTTAATTATAAATTTATTACACAAATTAAATTCCTTTAAAGCTATATAGATTTTAATCGGAATTACAACTTCAATGAGACAGTTGTTTAAAAAAGAGAGCTTTTGTATGAATATATTATTATAATTATTTTTTTTTTACTAAAAATGGAACGCAATGCATGTCAGTCGAATATTTTGTTGCGCTAACAACATTGAAATCACTTCAACCATAACAAGATGCTAGGCATGTCAACGTCAATCTGGTAGACCCTTTGCAACGCCCTACGATAGCTAAGTTAATCTGTTCGAAGCTCTCCTCGCATACTAAACAGCCTCTTAGTGCGAACAAGATGTTTTGCTGAAGTGCCTCTGCACAAGCTACTTAGGTATGTAACACTGCGTCCCAAGTTCGTGCACGTCTTTAACACCAAAACAGCTGGAAAGACTTAGAAAATCGTCCTTTTTTACGTTCCGATATTTCCAATATCATGTTGTAGCAGCAAGTAATTTGTTAATACTCTATAAATTACTTGAATCTCTAATTAGGATAGGATTTCATGATTATTTAGAACTGTTCAAATTGTTCGAAATGGGATAAAGGAAAGGCTTTTGTGTCAATAATCAAAGTATTATTTGCACGTTCTACCATCGATGCGGGCAAGTGACTGAACGTTCAAAAACCATATATACGTTTATACGTAAAAAAAAAAAAAATCAGAAAAAGGCAAGCACCATCGATGTGGGAGAAATGCAAATATTCACTTAATCTATTGAAAGCTGCTGTTCCGCGTTTGACAAAAATCCCTGCAGGCATTTAACAAAGAATGAATTTCTTTTTGTCTCTGCACTACTCACTGGCTGTTTTTATTCATACGTTGTAGCATCTCTTTTAGAAGCTATTCTCTACGGATTATATTATCAAATGAATGTGCGCACGTTGCGTCGCATCTATCGTGTACCTGTCGAGTTAGAGGTGGAGCGATAAAAGAACAAAGGAGACAGAAAATAAAATGGCCTCCGCTTAACGAAGGGTGTGTCGTGATTGATTCACTCTGTGATTGATAGAGAAATCTGGAAGCCCGGGGACAGAAGCGTACATGTCCCATGGCTATTGCTATAACGTATGGTAGACTGATAGTGATGGATCATAGTGGCAAAAGTTCTTGTTAAAGTGACTATTCGACCAGGTAATAGATGTTGCGCAACACGAGGTACATTGAAACTGTTTTGCATTAGCTTTCAACAGTTTTTCCAAAGGTTCGATGTCACCGAATTGAATTTTTAGTGATCAGTTTTTAAGAGTAATATTTTTATTACAAAACTTTATTGATATAGGTTGTAATTTTTTTTTATGTTGCGTCAAATAATTTACAAATAATAATAATTTGTCGCCAAGATAATAAATATTTATTGCTATTACATTTGAAAACACGATAAGTTTTGCGTTGGCTCGTGACTCTTAAAATTTCGAAAGAACCCTGCATGAATCGTACGTCGTCGTACACGGAAGTTCGTTTTTCATCCAAAACACGTTCTCATATATGTCGAAGCGTTACGTGAGTCCGATATTTCGTCCCAATAAAATCGTCATGGCTGATGACAGCACCATGAGAGAAATAGAGTAGCGGGGAGGGTGGAGAAAGGGAAGTGTGCGACAAGGCTAGGTATAATCCGTGGCTCGTTCCGAAATAAAATATTCCATCGATCAATGTCAGTCAGGCTATAGCGATCGCCAATTTATTCTAGCTCGAGTCATGCAAATGATCGAAATTCTCGATAATCAATCAGCTACAGCCTGCCAACTATTAAAAACCCGTCATCTAGCGTATCGCATCTATTGCGTGATCGAGCCAGCGCGCCGTCTATGATCGTATAATCACGTGACTGCGTTACGCTTTATATATTTCGCTCTAATCTATAATATATATCTTATTACGAAAAGAAAAAAGATGTTCCGCGATTAAATGTGTTGCTTCGCTACGGTCGATCCGTGATTTCTTACGATCCGATAAGAGTGCGATGGTGTGAGATTTATTAGAAAACGCACAATAATAATTTTGTGTTTTATGTTTTAAACGTATCTTGCGAATACTGAAAATATTCCGTGGAAGAAAACCAACTTAAACAAGAAGGGAAAAAGAAACGTTTCAAGCTTCGTTAAAATAATAAGTGTGAATCAATATTTAATTAAAATATATTCAACCTATGTTTAAGTTACAATTATTTTATTTTTTAAGTTATAGTTATTTCATTTTGTTAAATGTGTTTATCTATAAAGATTTTTAGACAGAAAAATTTCGATACATTTAGTAGAAACGCAATTGACTGTGGACTATGAATAATGTTTGTGTTGATCTAGATTCTTGGACAGTGAGAAATAGACTTTACAGAATTGTTTGTACGATTGTAATGAAACATTGACTATCTGATTCTGTTAATGGCTCGAAACCGGACGATTTACCATAAATCGTTTCCAAGAAAATTAAATGCAAAAAACTGATGTACCATTTATAAAGAGTTGGAATATCATTTAGGTGCGAATCAAGAGCATCTGATTGGAACAAATGTAATTTGTCAATTATAACACATTTCCAACTATAATTCTTAATATTATTTATTTTGTACAAAGTATATAATGCCTGCAATGTGTGCAAATACATTTTTACTAAAAAAATTAATTTTATTTTGAATGAAAGAATATTACAGAATATATTTGTATAAGAATCCTTTGATAAACATATTGCTAAAGAATTTTTTATTGTTAGACAAATCCCGTTTTAATGTACATATAATTCAATTTCTTTTTCTTTTATATTTATGATAAAATATTTAATTCTATACGCGCCTTAACAAAAAAAAAACGAAGAAAAAAGTCGTTGAAAAAAACTTGCGTATTTATTAGTAATCTTACTTTTAAAATGTTCTTGACATAATTGTTTATTGAATATTTTTCTAGTTATATTATATGATATAAATGGATAAAGAATCATCTTCTTGCTACAAGCATTCTAATTTGATTCTCCAACTTTATTTCATTATAAAAGAGAACGATGTTATTGGATGAAAGTGCATTACAAGAAGTTATTCCCGTGATATCTTGTTTCACTTCCATTTCATTTCATTTCATGAAATAATAAAATGAAAATAGACTTCTTGTATTAGACATTCTAGATAGTAACATAATTCTGTGTGAAATCTTATACCTAACTAACCATGTTTATGATATTGAGATTCATAAATTTCCTCGCGTATGAAACAGATTTATTACATTAAACATTAAAAACTTCAAACGTTTTTTGTTAGCTAATACATATGTATTTTTTTATATATCACAATTTTATCGGAAAAAAATCTTCTCTGTGATTTTATAATTTCAAAAAAGGCTCATTGAAATGCTAATGCTGCTCCGAGTGCGACTGTCGATTAGACTTGTTGAAAATATATAACTGGATCGACATTTCTGAGAACTTTTTCGATTTCATAATGTAAAGCGATGGGAGAGTCTATGGGCTCCCCTAAGACCAAAACCGTGAGAGATGAGAGGGTATTATGGCTCAAGCCTATCGGTTAAATGGGGATTCACGCGTCGTTAATACCTACCCTTGAATTTACACGGGGCAGCAGATGGCATCGATTAATCGGCTAATTACTCAAATACTAAATTTACGATATAATTTAGTTCATATCGAGGGATGTTACATAAGCACACATGCTCATTCTTTTCATTTTTTATCGTCTCAAATTTTTAGAGATAATATTAACATTAATTCCATAAGTTTATGCAAACGTTTTATATACATACAGTGAGTGCAAAAAGTATTCGTACAGAAAAAATATTTTTGCTCTGAGAACTTTATTTTTAAAGAACTTTATTTTTAAAAAGTAAAAATTATCTAGCAAGAAATGAATCATTGAATTGATGTCGAATCAATATCGATATGATGATTTCAACAATTTGAGGTTAATTGACAATTTCACGTTTAATTGACGATCATTTCTTATAGATAATGAACAATTTATTCATAAAAAAATAGAATAGACTGTATGTTTCTTAAAATTATATATGCCAAAAAGATGTATATTAATTATAGAAAATATATCATCTGAAAAATAAGCCAAAATTAAAAATTGTATTTGTTTGGATGATCAAAAAGTATTTGTACAGTCGAAAAATTTAGCTTTTAAAATCAAGTATATATGCGAAACTCGGTTGTTTATGTTAAAACAGAATGTATTCATTGTATAAAATTGCTAATTAATGTTTATTTTCTACAAATAAAACTTTTTTTATAAAAAATTTCTTTGTACGAATACTTTTTGTTCTTACTATATAATTATATATATAATTAAAACCTTTGGAATTAATTTGATATTTTTAAATATAATATACGCTTATATATTAATATGTATACTACAATATATATATTTGTCATCGTGATTTAATTTGAAAATTCAATGAAGTTTATTTTGAGATACATCTTGAGTTTTGTTTGTTATGATCTAATGATATAAAATCTAAAAGTAATAATGATGTATTAATTTTCGTAAATAATTAATGTAATTCCCTCGTTAATTAGAATTCAAATAACAATATTCCTATTCCGGTTTTTCATTTGAATGAAATTAATTGTTATTTTAAACGACGCTAATGAGTTTATAAAACAAAGCGCAAAATGTGCCGTAACAGGTCATTATTGAAATTGGTTTGAAATGTATAAAATATCCAATATACGGTTGCATAGTTCGTTTATATTTCATGAAAAGTTAAACGTTAAATATTTCATGGGAAACCAGACTGATGACATTGTTATTTGTTTTGTGGCAGCACACGATGCGTTATGCTGTTATGGCATACGCATGGCCATTGCGCGTCGTGTTATCATTCGTGTAACAAGACTCGAGTCGACAGGTAACGGCATAAGCCGCTCCGTGTATCATCGCATTGTTCATCAACATGATCACAGTAGGTACCAAAAGACGCCAAGTATGATTACTTGTTACTAATAATTAGATTATCAGTTTATGCAATCAATTATGCTCTCTTAATTAACAACTGTATGATATTTTTCATAACCTTTTATATTTATTAACTTGTTGTAGACTCCGTTTAGGGTTACCCTCTTTTATTTTGTAAACTGTTCGTTCGATTTTTATGAAACTAATTCTGTGGAATATTTTAATCTTTTATTCGGACACTGAAATTAAAAGTAAAAAAATTTAAATAGGTCTAATATAGAGAACAAAATTTAAAAAAATGATTATCATAAAACTTGATTTTATGGAATTGCGAAACAAACATTAAGTTTGCAGTTTCGATTTAAAAAAAATTTTATTAATGTTACATAAATAGTTAGAACTATCTTTCAAACTGATTTTCGAATTTTGATTATGAAGTCCTATGATATATTAAGTTCTTCTTTATCAAAAGTTAGTACCTAACCCTTTTAAAATTTAATATTTTTTGAATATACGTTCAAATTTAACAAAAACTTTTTAAAATTGAGTTTTACAATGACCAAATTATCTTTCTGAAATTTGAATTTTTAGTATTTAAAATCCAAAATCAAATTAGCGATCCGAATATCCTTAGAAAACAAAATCTTTTTAAATTTCTTTGTTAAAAAGGTTTCATTCTTATAGAATTACCTAATTTGAAATTAAAATGTTTCATAATTATCGCATGTATGTATAATATGATGATCGTACAATAATTATGCAATGCCTTGATGACAAAAGATGACTACTGAACTTTTTTGAAGATATTTCATTCTGAATTACTCTCTCATTCTCCCAATATGTTTTTATATGAGATTTATACAACTGCATGTATCACCTTAGAAATATAATGAAACGGATTTATATGTTAATAAAAAAACAAGAAATGAATACTACGGTCTTTGATAGACTATTCCTGTAACTAGTAATTGATATGATTTTATAATTTGATTTAATTATCTCTACCGAACAGAGTGCTTATTTTTTTTTTTTAATATTTATCATGTTAATTCTCGTATTCTCTGTATATTTAATTGATTGCACATTCGATACGTAACTGCATATTATATGAACAAGTGAATATTATATGTGATATAGCATAGTTCAATGAAGTCACATAATATGGCCGAAATGTTTTAATTTGAATATTTTTTTACACAGAACGCTCGCATACTATAAGCCATTTGAAAATATTGAATAACATAGTCTCTCTTTTTCTCATTTACGCGGAATTTATTGAAAAATATGGAATCAATTATATTCAAGTTAATATTAATAAAGTTTCACTCAAATATTCAAAAAAGTGTCTTTTATTTTATTGTATATTTAATTTAATATATTGTTTGAACGATGCAATTATCCAAATTTATTATTTTTCCATCTCATTAAATGGTTGCGACGAGTGATAAAATTTTATAATCGCCAATGCTTGAGAATCATAATATTTCTGCGAAATGTGAAATTATAACAAATTACAAATCTTGAAGTCTTAATAAAAATTTCAAGAGTCTTGAGTCACGCTTTAATTATTCTCTGCAGAATAAAAAACATAACAAAAAGAAAGAAAGAGTAAAGAACAGCTCCATGGAATGAGAGACTTTGCGTTGTACTTTGTTATCTTATCTATGTGGAGTTTAACGTCCTTTACAGATCGCGTGTATTCATGTTACAAACATATACTTTACTAACATATAGACAGTAAATATCAGTTTTTTACCAACAAATTAACCAGTAAATTAAATTAATTAAATTTATTTACATACGTTATATCTGCGATAAATTTGTAGCAGTTTGAAAACAGTTTGTTCAACAAAATTACAAATTTAATTGTTCTAGTTTCAACGATATTAATACGCGAGTCAATATATTTTTGCGTGACAAATGAGGCACGTTTCTCCCTTATCGTAAACACATTATTCGGCAAATTGTAAGGATGATTCAGCACGCATGACAATTTTCTTGATGATTAATGGATAGTACCAAGCTACAAGATATTTTTCTATGTTTGTGTAGTTGAAACAATGATTACTCAATTACGTTGCAAATAATATATCAGCATAGTATATGTACATTTGGTATTAGTTGAAAGCTATTTAATATTTTAGCACGTTTATTACAGCAGTTTAACCGATACCAGAGTTTACTCGGAAATTTGGGACCTAAACAAGAAAAATCGTATTTCCGTGAGCCTTGTATACAGAAATGTATCCAGCGTTTGCGTACACGTAAATACGTAATGGACGTCTACTACGTCACTTGCGAAGGCATTTAAACGGTTACCCGCACGTTGGGCGTGCGGGCTCCACCCGATAGCAATTTACATGACCGTAAGCAAATACTCCGGATGTATTGACTGCCGAATATTATTTGCAGTTGGCGGTGTCTAACGCTGACGTAGTTCTGTTGTAGATATATTCGAGTGTAGAGGGTACCAGTTTATATACAGCCGCATAGTCAAATGATTAATTACTTAACACGTTATATCGACAAAAATAATGCGTGCAAATAAAAACGGCCATTTAACGATTTGACGATGAATTTTCATTAGCAAAGGTATATCATGAATACATATACATTTCATATAGTTACACATTCATCGACTCCTGCTGCGTGCTTTATGTCCTTACTGAATAAATAAAAAAATATTCATTATTTTGCATGATATACTTTTATGTGAATATACGATGTACGCTGTTAAACGTTACGTCGAAAATTATTAAATGTCTTGGTTTTACAATGACATGTAAAAATAAACGCGATGCTATTTTCAGAAATTATCCTCGTAAACGTAATAAATTTATTTTTTCTCCCTCCGCAAATAGTAAATGCTATTATTGGTCTCATAACATAAACGTTAAATGTCAAAGGTAAATCACTCTCCGTGACAGAGCCGCATTAATTTGCGATAATTATTAATTATGCAATATATTTCATAAAACCGATCAAAGAATATTATTGGAGTTTATGTGCATGTTTATTTTCGAGGCACGAGTAAATACGAACGTGTTTGCTGAATTTTATGGCGCGGTAGATTTGCGAATGCGAACGAGTATTACACAGCGTACTCGATTTTGCTGCGGTCGTCATTGAATTAATGCCAACGGCGCAAGTAGATACGAAGAACGGATGCAATCAATGTCGCGGTCGTTAATGTACCGTCTAAACTAACTGCGCCTGCAAGCGCCGACCACAGTAGTCGGAAGTAATTCCTTTCGAGAACTTGCGAAGGGGAAGGGTTGTCCGCTTAGACTTACATTAGCGTGGCTTACGTATAGAGTTAATGTTGATTGAGTTCACGCGCGACGTTTACTTAGCGATGCTTTCGTCAACTAGGAAGATATTGCAAGTGAGACAATAACTTCGCACACACATTATAATTACGACGTATTTGCACGATGTCTGTTGTGTTGTTGTCATCAAGTTTTGGTGCAAAATCAAGATTGATGATTATAACTGTTTTTTTTTAATCTAATTACACTAAGGATGCTACTAAGGATAGATAAATATTCTTTCTGTCTGCAATACTTTCGCGCATCTATTTGATTGATTGAATAAAATCGTTCAAAGGAAAGAAAGAATCCGTATAATAAATCAAACTAACCAAGATTCCTTGTAAATCAAAAAACTGGAAAGGATACGGGCAGTAGAAGTCAAGTGCAGAAGACGTCTTGCATATAATATACCTATGAAGTGAAACTTCTTTATTCACTAAAACGCGCTTACATGTCGACTTTTGAGTCTTCCTCAGAGACAACATAAATTAATATACATAAAAATTATAAATAAAAGTTATCCTGTCATGGTTCCCTACATCGAGAATTTAAATGTCGAAATTAAAATCAAAAAGAGTGAAAAAAAGGAAAAGAAAAAAAAGAAAAGAAATTAGGAAATATCGTAAAATAGAATATGGACACTGTGTATGATACTGACTGGCCAACATTATCAGGAGCCGGTTCTTGAATTATTTTTATAATAATGTTTGCGATATAGTGCTCTGTGAGCATGGTGAGCGTCCTTATATTTACTGGATAATTAATTATAATCTTAAAGTTGTTTGATAAATTAATTCTCCATAATCTATTTTACTAAAATTCATTCGTAAGATATTCACAATACAATAAATATTTATGTTTTTCTTGTCTTTATGATTTATATCAGCCCGTACAATGCACGTCTATAAAACACGATTAGTTTTCTATTATTATTCATAAATCGATTAATGTTAATTAAAAGAAGATTACGAACATATGACTTATTTGTTCCTAATCATAACTTCCAATTTCTAATTTCGTCAGAAACTGTAACAGTTTTCATTACAATCTTATTTATGCGGTTATGTGAATAGCAACAACGGCAATGATAACGATGATATCGATGATAATGATAAATATTCCATAAATGAGTGTTTAATTATTTATAATACTAATATGTAATTTCATGAAATTTCATTGTAATCAAAAAGTAATTAAAACTAATAACATTAAGTTAAAATAAAAATAAAAATACTGATATTTTAATTTATACAGTACGTTTTTCAAATTATTGCAATAATTATTTAAAAAATCAATTTCTTCGAAACTATGGGCCAATGGCTGAAATGGCCGGATACGTATCGTTTTTTCTTCGTTCAAGAACAGTCTATAAAAAGCACATCAAAATCCTCGATCCCATCACTTGGTGTCACCCCTTGTTAGTGTCATTTAGGGAAATATTATGTTCAAAGGACAGCCGATTTATACTGTAATTCTCGATACAAGATGAAAACAGTAAAGCTTTCCTTTTTGTTACAATTTTCATAATTCAATTAGAATCGTACATGTATATGTGACTACAAAGTCGCTGATAAGATCGAAACATATAAATTGAACCGTAAAAGTAACGAGTGCGGCAACAGATGTTGCCAATTTCCTCTTGGATGAGCAAAGCAGATGCTTGTCGTACGGAAACGCGAAAATCCAGCTGCATAGGAAAGGATTTCGACACTATGCAGATAGTAAATGCTTATATTTTATAACCTCGTCATCGATGTATCTTCTGAGCTCGACCGTGTTGATCTCAGAATCAGAATACATTATGAAATTTTATTTGAATCGATGCAATATTAAATAAATATCCATCACAATCTATTTTCTTTTCAAGAGAAGCAATTTTTTAGTACAGAATTTTGAATCTCATAAATAACATAATGATTATTAGAACAAAAATATTATGACTCTATTTTTTTTAATTAGTCCTAATATTCTTCACATTTATACAGATATACCGAAAAATATTCTTAATACAGTACGGAATTATCAATATTATCCTCATTTATATGTTAATCTTAGATTTCTATAGAAATATCTTATAAATTTTTAATATGTTATAATAATTATGTTACAATAAAATTAAAATCGGGACTTTTTATTATATATTTATTTTTATTCGATATTTATATACACATACGATACTTTGAGTAATGCTTTGTGAGTCAGTTTTTGCTAAGAAAAAGATACTTAAAAATTTATTTGTGAAGAATATTTATTTCACTGAAATATATCTTTATTTAAATAGGATAAAATAAAATTTTATTTCTAGCAAATAAGTAATTTATTTTATTTTTTTACAATTAATAAGATATATTATTCAGAAATGTATATTTTGTCATCACAATCAAATTTTTTCATTATTAATAAATATCGAAGGAAACATAAGTAACATTTGCTTCGCAATACTTCGGCATTTTTCTCTCAGTGTAATATTGATGCTAACTTGTGAAGATATTCGGATATAATTATATTTTTTTACAATTGTAAATAAAAATTAAATAATTTTTATTACTTTTTTATTATAAATATTCTTGCATACATAGAGAGAGACACCTTATAAGTAATTCTTAATGCAATTCTTCATTGTAAAAAAACAGGTTTACAACACGATACTTATTTATATGCTATAATTTGATTTCGCGATCTGAATATTTCTATAGAAAGCTGTAGGTTAACCACTCATAATCACTGCCCAGAGATTTAATTTTACAGTTTTGTCCTCAATTTATTTCGCTTCACTTTAACGCGATCGCTATCGATGGTATAATCATACCGGTGTAAATAGCAAACGAAGGCAATCAATTGCCAATTGAACGGTCGTTCCCCGATACGTCGATGTACGGCACCGCAGCTATCTGTCGGCTCACCAATTCCATCAGGTCGATCCGACTAGCCGCTGCCGCCTCATGTGCGACGATTATTTCGCTTGGTTGCACTACTTGGTAAAACTTCTTCAAAACACCAATTCGTGTATATACATTATAAAAAGTATGTAAAATTACATAAATAATATGTATAAAATTACACAGTAAGTTTGTAGTGGAATCACATAAAATTATGTGTTTTTACCAAATTAGTATTTTACTTTTAATCGTGTATTTAATCGTAAATTATATTTTGATATTAGACAGAAAATTACAATAGCAATAACAATGAAAATTACAATAAGGAGAATATCTCATAGTTTCTATTTAAATGTACACATTTTTGTAATATTATGGATAGAACATAATGATAATATATCATGTATACATATTATATTTGCATTTTTGCATTCGTATATATTAATAACGTTTTTTAAGAAAAATTATACATAATTTTTTGACAAATTAACACTTAAATATTTCTATAAATTTACTCCATTTATAAATTTATTTTTGCAAATTATTTAATTATTGTAAAAATAATATTTTGTAAGTTGTGACTTTACTTTATAAGTGTAAATATAGAAATATATATCTCTAACAATGGATCTCAAAATTACTTACTATAATTGTTGTAATTTCACATGCAATTTTTTAACAGTGTACCAGTGATTAGAATGCAATCGGTTTGTACATACAAATATATATGTATACAAGGCAGCGTTAATGGCACTTCAATAACTATCGTTACTGTAATGATGTTATTTGTTCTGATATCGTTTTAATTTTACAATCTTTGTTTGTTAGTTACGTTTATTTCATATATTGGAAATATAATAATAATTTATTATTATTTATTAAAACATACACATAATAATTTGTTTTCTTCTTGTAATATAATGGAATCTGTATATTATACTCGTTATAAAATATGAAAAACAACTGTTACTTTAAATTATTTTAAATTATTATCTGACAAACGTGATAATTTTCTTCATATTATAAAAATAGCGTGAGAGAACATGAATATTGTCGTGTGTGCGTATATGTGATGAGCATATTTTTAGTTTGAACGTTCTGTCCAATGCATTATGATATAAAAACGTGCGTAGGAATTTATATAAAATATTTGAACTGATTGCACTGAAGAGGCACGCGAATGAAACTATACAGTGCACTTGTTACAAGCGCTCGTTTGAAGGCCACTTACACTTCATCGCGCAGGCAGCGGTTTGAGGTAATCGCTATGTAAAAATTTGCGAGCCACGAGGGAGTAACGCGCGGCTTTTAAGCATTCGCCACGCCGTGAAAGCACCCATGGGTTTAGGAGAGAAAATTCATTGCCGTTAAGCATGTTATAAACAGCTCCCCAAGTAAGAAGATGTATACGACAAAAAGAAATCTCCGCGTCAGTTCGTTCCCAGTTATTAGCGAAAACCACGAGCTCCAGCGGCAGCGTTTATTAAATGAGAAACTCTAGATATTTTAGATAAGTTTCTCCTTTTATCTCTTCAGCGATATCTCTTCGTCAAGTAAGATGTATTCGCCGATCGAAGTTGATTAAATGGATGATCTTTTTAGATTGCTGAAGAAACGAATTACTGTTAATAATCCGTCGATATAAATCCGTCGTAAAATAGTTCAACTTTCCCGAGTGGTCGTAATTGATGCGTTAGCGACTTTCGCGCTTTATTTCCGCGACGAAGATATACCGCATTCTTTCTCTTCTCGTTTCCGCCCTTCCGTTCTTTTTCCATCCACGCCTGCCCCCATTACTATCAATCTAATCTCTCGCTCGTAGTTGTGCGTCTCTTAGCACGTTTCGTCGTATTTCCCGTGCTCGTTTACGCGCTCCTTCTATCCAACACACTTGGCACCAATCTACAAATGCCAATTTCGTATATCGAGATTAGTCGTTTCATCGCGTCGTAAAATCACATCCAACCTGTGCGGGAGTCACTTCTTTCAATAGCCGGAAAGATCGCAATCGTTAATGTTTCTCGATGAGAAGAGGCGTACGTGCATCACCGGTGAGTATGAGATTTTATCGTTACTATCGACCACACGCGTTCTTTTGGATACTTTTCGTCTAATATGGTTGCCCGGGCGTTGCACACACAACAAACGCGAGAAAATATGTGTGTGTGTACGTACATGAATGCCTTTTCCACTTCACAGCGAAGCACATCGAATCGGAAAGTATACCGACGAATACACGAAGCTAACGGAAAAGTCGAATTATCGTTGCTAGCGTTACTATCGAACGGCTTTCCAATCTAAGGACGTGCTCTGCGAGGATTTCTCGCGTGCTTTTAACCGACAAATGAATTCGAAGAGGCAAGTGGCATTCCGGAATATCGCCATTGGACGACGCAATTTCCATGAGCGTTTTCGAAAGACTCGCAGCCTTGTATGGGATTCCCATTTTGTTCCATTTCTTGTCGAGTTTATCTCAGACAAAGTCTGTTGCAATCGACTTAAGAACTGTAAGATTTGTTTTTCTATACACATATATGTATATAAGGAGGTTATTGTGGCAATTATTTTTTTTAAAATATGAACGTGAATTATCCTCGATTACAACAACGGATCATTTGGACTCGAAGCAAAAAATTTAGACCTTTGTACAATCTATACAATTAGTACCATGAAATTCTATAAATTGTAGGTAGACAAATTTTAAACCTTCTATCAATCGTCGTAAAGTGGAGATTCATATTCGTATTCTGTACTTCAAACAAAACGTTTTAGGATTTAGGTATAATTTTATATTTATATGAGGATCATGTAATATTTTTAAAAAATTTTTTAAATTTAATTATTTGTATTAAATTGTCTATGCATATTAATTGTTTTATAATGCATATTGAAGATTATTAATGTTATTAGTATTTTATAGATATTTGGTATATTGAGAAAGAAAAAAAAAAGATAAAATTATGCATGTGCTTTTGGACTTCATTGGCTATTTCAAATGCTAACACTAACGTTACACGTGTATTTTTACATTATGATTAAGGATTGAGTGAAAGTCTTCTATTATGGTTGAGGATTAAGGCTGTTGAAAGAATCGAATAAATCAATATCATATTCTTGATGTTTTAGTCAGGAGTTTGTAAGTTGATTTCAATATCCCGTCAACGATTATTTATATCTAAAGCTAAAACTATTTCAAGCATCTCATATTAAATGTTCACGAATTTCGTTAATCAACGTCAGAGGTTACTAAATTATAGGATAATTATGAGCGTTATTATCGTAGAAAAGCGTTATTATGGTAAAAAAACGATATGAAAAAAGTTTATTTTTTGGTACTGTGCGTCAGTAAAGTGTTATCCTGTGCAAAATAGCATCAATGTTGACGTAAGCGCAGTCATTTTTAATCCTATAGACGACGTAACAGCAATATCGTGTATCGGATCAATCACTGCCAATAAACGGCGCGATGCAGCAGCGACTGGAAAGCAGCGATCTATGAAATGCATCGATTTCATAGCCAAACAGCGTGTCATGTTCGTCTCGTCGTTTATAGCATCCGACATTCGTAGACGTGACGGAGAAGGTCCGGATGCGAACGGCGATGCTGTTCGTAATAATAGAGCGCCGAAAGTCCGGTCTGGCATAGAGATTCTGACCGGTAATTTGAACCAAAGTCGGAGTCGGAGGATTAATGGAGATGCGGTAGCACGGCAAGCATGCCTTGGCATACTGATGGAGCGTCGCAAGAGCCAGAGTTTCCGTCGCTCGAAGGAAACATTGGCCAAGTCGAAGGTGGATCAAAGATGGTAACAAAGAGAGTCGATGAAGCAGCAAGGAGGAAGAAGTTGCGCGGAAAACTGCGTCGTAAAGCTCGGCTAAACCTTTCGCGGACGTCTCCTTCGACTTCCATTGAACTTGCGAACTGCCGCTTTCTCACCTTTCGTTTTGTCTGTCGCTCGTTAAAGCTGATATCTAGCTCCCCCCTTTGGGAAAGGTAAAAGTGTTCGCTCAGTTATTGCAATAAAGTATGATAAAGAGCCGGTCTGGCGACTGTAAGAACCAATGGCATGGAGCGTTGTCGTGCTGTGCCGGTGCTGTGCCGCGACAGCTTGGCCTGAAAATATTCCCGGATATTCCCGAAACTGGAGTTGTAAGCAGAAATATGTAGAATCGACACCGTTTTCGGATCGCGCGTAAGATAAGTCGTTACCGATATATGGGAACTACGCATTTCCGGGTGGATGCGCATCTGCGAGAGTAGCGAGCGACTCAGTGGGATCTGCTGCCAACGAAGGAAAACGATACCGGAAATTGAAAACTAGGTATGACGGAGAAATACAGACAGATAATAATTTTGGCTGTAAAGTTGAAGACATTCTGAAGTAAGAAAAATTAATTATTGGAAAATTCGGAAGAAACGCCCCCCTCCCCATAAGTAAATTGTAGAAATATTTACAATAATGGTATCATGAATTGACGAAAATTCGACAATAATTAAGCTAAGATGATTCGTCATAGCGCAGCAATTTTGTTGGAATAATAATTTTTAAATAATACTTGTCAAAAATTAGACAAATTTAATTTTAAAAATAAATATTTTGTAACTATTTCAAAAACCGTTTAACTTTTTATTTAAAATTTGTCCATGCCGAATGTGTAATACTTCATGTTGCAATATTTCATTATAACTTAAGAATAATAATTGTGCACACACACACACACACACACACACACACATTTTTATGATATGTATAAATGATATTATAATTTGATTCTTTCATACAATAATCATTTCTGAATGTTTTAAACGTGATGCAACTGAAATATATTTTTATTAATTATTGAATTTCTGTCCAAATTTGATTTTGCAAATATGCCGCTGAGATGATTTGTTTTTGTTATTGTTTTCTCAAAATACTGTTCCAAAATTAATTGCACAAACAGTTATCAATATTTTATAAAAGATCAATATTATTTTTAATTATTTTTGTAAATATACCTATATAATTGCAAATCACAATTTTACGCAATTTTTTCGTAAATGTTTTCCTATATTGAAGATCGAATTAAGACTGAATTAAGGCATGACAGTTAATGTCACGTTTATATCAAATTTCTCATAAATCCTAATATAATTTAGTCAAATTATGATTATGTTTATTGGAATTAATATCTATCTTATTAGAAATTGTCTACTCGTTCGTCAGTATCTGTTTCTCAAAATTGTTCGCTCCTTCAACTTTTTTTTCAATCTCATCCTGTTGGACCACTCGCGTAAAATCCACGAGTTGCAGGCGAGTATTAAGCTGAAGCTTTATTGCAATAGCAGTTGGAAACGGTATTATCCTTGACAACTTCACCGCTTCGAGAGGAAATAGCGAGAAACAAAGGTCGATCGAAGGGCCACAAGTGGAACCGACGGCGTTTGTGGAAGCTTTCTTTTTCTCAAACTGTATAATACAACTATTGTGATATCACGATTCTTAATGTGATGTCTAATCTTACTTGGTTAAATAATTGTTCCGCGATATAAATTGAAAATGGTTTTTTCTAATTTTCGGTAATTTTTTTATAATTTGGGGTTTTTTATATACCATGTGACTCGATGTAAGAGAGACGGACTCGTAACCGACATTGCAAGTTTAAATTCCGCATCCATATATAGTTGGAAAATTTCATAATTCATATCGACTTAACAGAAGTCACAAAGGAACTCTTTAGATCTAAGTAGCTCTTTGATTGGATAAACATATAAGGATTGATATGGCTCCATTACTACTAATTGTTTTAAATTAAAGTTTCAAAAATAAATATTTTTTTTTTACAATATTTTTCTCGATATTTGATATGTGATCTATTAATTGAGATATTATAGAAGAACAAGTTTTTGAACTATATTATCTTGCAATAACAGTTATAAATATTATCATTATTGATCAGTTTGAGATTACAATTTGAAAAGTATTTGACGTATTCTTAAGATAGCCTCAGTTAAGAAAGACTGAAAGTCGATGATCAATGGACAAGTTACGGCAAACGGAAATCTATCCGATTGTACAGAGGATTCGATAGATTCCACATCGGCGCATTGAAATTCAGGAGCGTTGGTCGTCGTGCGAAAGTCGCGACGGTGCAATGAAAAAGCTCTTCTTCTCTATCGTTTTCCCTTGCGTGTCCAGGGACCAAAAGTCCGAGCGGCTCAAATCTCCGCAGTACGGTTGAGATAGCGGGATGGGTGGATAGGAGGACATGAAAGAGAGATATCCGCTCACTTCGCGATTGGGAACTTCTTGATGCACTACGGATACGTATACTGGGGAAACTGTGCTCGAATAAAGTCGAAAGGGTACCAGGGACTCTTATTTCATTGCGCTTTGCGAAGCGTGTGCCACGCAAAGTTATGCAGTCTGCTGGAGTGTTATCGGTGGTGTGTCGGCTACTGGTAGGACCCTCGTAAATACTTGCGCGTATCCGAAAGAGGAGTAGATAACATATTCCAGACACGCCCGACAGCATCGATATCCTTGATCCGTGTATCTGAGATAGCAGAACTATTTACTGAGTTTGCATAATAGGACCTTCGCGCGAGGTAGACAGTTGATTCTTGTTCGTGCGACAGGCTTATAGTACGTAATAGCGTGTCTCTTCTGAGCGAATTTCTCTCTCTCTCTCTCTCTCTCTCTCTCTCTCTCTCTCTCTCTCTCTCTCTCTCTCTCTCCCTTTCTTTCTTTCCTTTCTTCCTTCTTTTCCCCTTTGTGACGTTGTAAAGTCACTTTTGTTGCATTTGCCGGACAGATTAAAATTTACATATTTATGCATGAATTTTGCTATCGTATATTAGCTTATATCTCGGAAATTCGAGTATACATATGTTTATATTATCTGACGACACATACGCATGCATTATGGCATATTTCGTACTTCACGTTTATGTTTCTACATTACTGGCGAGCAACAAATTCGGGCATTTCCCTAAACACGTCGTGACATTACTCTTCCTAATGACTTAAAGCTGGTTTACAAATATCTTACAAGGAACGCGACGAGGATCCGTTACGGAGACGGTTGAACGTGGCGCAAGAAAGATTACGGAGATTATTCGAGAGTTTCCAATTTGCAAATACGTTCAATATCACGCCATCCCGCCCTTATCGCAGCGCACGATACCGCGTGCTGCGATAGGTCATTTATATTCCACATTCCAATTTTGCTTCATTTACGCAAAAGATCGGGCTTTAAAAGCACAGCTGACGCGAACGCGTTCAGGATGCCCTCCAGAAAACAGTGCTGGATAGAATACGATCGTAGACGTAGAAGAATAGACTGCGCATTCTCTGCTATTAGTATCTCGGTTTAAAAAGAAAACACACAATGTTGAATCAATATATTAGCATCCCTTTTCAACTCGATATTTCAGAAAGAGAGAGCGATATGATTTAAGTTACTTTATTTTCTCTATATCGATAATAACTTTATAGAAAAGCGCAGTCTATTTTTGTCACGTTTATAAATATTACGAAGTAACGTGTGTTAGGAGAAAAGCTTCATCTTTTTTTCTTCAGAAATTATTTGTGTAATATTAAAGAACCGTACAATTTCTTTACTATTTGTTGGCACACCCAGAAAAAAGATTGCTTCAATTTAAAGAAATGTTTCTTTACTATCCACAAGGAATGACATTCGAATCATAACTCGAATGTAATTTCTTGGATTTGAATATAATTTCTTTAAATCAAATAAATTTTTATTTAACTTTAAAAAATAATGTTTGAATAAAAAAAATTTTTTTCATAAATCAAAGAAATTTTTTCTTTAACCATATATAGCAAAAAAATATTTCTTTAAATCGAAGCAACCTTTTCTCTGAGTGCAGCATTAATTATACATTAAATAAATTATTTTGTAATATAAATTATTATTAATTTTTATGTAGATACATATTTTAAAATCTTATTAAGAATAATAGAGATTTTGTAATATAAATTATTATTAATTTTTATGTAGATACATATATTTTAAAATCTTATTAAGAATAATAGAGATTACAAATATGTATTATAGTAGAGGAGGAAATATGGTGTGCGCCCATTTCATTCGAAGGCTGACTTGTAATGCTTAAAGAAGCATCTTAAGAGAAGGCGAAAGAAAACGAATTCTTACAGTTGTAATAAAATTGCGAAGCAGCAACTCGCAAAGTGGAAAGTAGGTGTAAAGAATGGAGACAAGTGGAGATTTTTCGTAGTTACGTCTAATTGTAACGGCGGGCGAGATGGCAGAGGCGCGCAAGGGGAAAGAAGGAACTCCGTCATGATATTTTCTTGCAATTATGTTCACGGGGCCGGTTAGGGGCGCCGTGTCGGAACATTCGATGTCTCTATTGTCAGTTAACCGAGCATCAGGCTGTTGGCGCGCGCACAACTCTAAATTAACATTAAAGAGGCACGTTAAAAGCATCGACTTCGTTAAGACTTGTCGAGCGTTTCCTGCTGCTTTTGTCCCGGTAATAGAGTATTAAGCAGTCGAGATCTGATAAGGTCCATTCCTGCAGTCTCGCCGCGCCGCGCTGTCCTGTCGAGCTGCAGGAAAAGATCGGCTGCGAATCGCGAGGTGGTCGGCGAAAAAAAGGAGAGCCTAATGTTCGAGACAGGATCGAGGTTAATTTAAATTAGATCTTATCCGCGACGCTATTGATCGCACGCGTATGCGCGAGGATGTTGCTTCCTTGAAATTCCTCGCGTTTTCGCGCGCATCTCATTTTGCCGGGCGAAACGAACCGACAAAGTTCCCGGCGCCAACTTTTGCTTAGGGTGAGTTTTACGAAGAAGAGCTCAGAAGTTTTTCACCCTGTGAGTATAGAGCGGATTTTCTTAACGCTTAATTACTTCTGGACTTCGCGAACACACGGTGTATTGCGTTCGATATAAATTCAGTCAAGTCCTTGCAATTTCTATACGCATATATTTGAGATAACTGTAGAAAAATAGACGATTAGTTCAATGATACGTTTCGCTAAATAATAAAATTAAAAAAGTAATTTACAAAGTTTAAAATTTTGTTTGACTAAATTGTTTGTTTAATCAATTAAATCAATTCGGATGTATATCATTAAAAGTGTGATTGAATTTTGGGATCAAAAGGAATCCGTTAGTAACGAGCGAGCCGGATGAGTGATCGTTTGAAGCAGGGAATAAATTTAAATCAAGCTTTATCCGCAGCGCTATCGATCATGACCAGCTTTCAGAATACTTAAGGCTTTGTCTGCATTTAATTTCGCTGTCAGCCTCAACTTTTTTGCGGAAAGTTTTGATCCTGCGTGATGTGTGCCAAATTTCTTAAGTTTCGAAACTTCTTTCCTGTTTAGACGGAATATTTGTAATTTTATTTTCTATGTATTTTCTTCTAGCCATTTCGCTAAAATGATTGTGCTAGAGATTACACTTAAAATTAGTATAAAAGGAAACAAAATCGAAATATAAAAGGCGAGAACGTATTTCTTAATTTTTAAAAAGTTGCTTGAAAACATTAGCTTCTTAATTTTTTGTATTACTGAATTTAAAATAACAATTTCGTTTATAAACTGTTAAAATAAGTTCATTAAATCCATTGTTTCTCTCAAAGCGCGTGACGAGCGCTTAGGATTATACAGAACTGTCATCATTTTCGGTTGACCTCAAACGAGAGGAAAGAAAAACTTGTCAGAATCGGATTACGTCATTGGGGAATGAAGGATCATGAGAGAAAAGATAAGAAGAGGGAATCTCGTTCTCTACGGAGTTAGAAACGAGACGAAACACCGATAGCTTCCGAGAAGCCAAGTTGCGAGGATCTGAATCAGCTAGGAAAAGTGTTTAGGGTCACAGGATGCGCCCGACTGCACCAGCAAATGAGATCGACTGAAAACTCCTCGAGAACCATCCGAACCAATCCTCCCGGTGGAATGTATCACTTCGGTGTAGACGCGCACGATTAATGGGTTTCTCTTGGAAAAGGATCTCGTTTACGTCGGAGAAAAGTACGATAGAACCGACAGGCCAGGCTGCTACCGACTTAGCTTAGGAAAATGTGTTTTTTTTTTATTGTAGTACAAAGATTTTGTTTCACTGGGAGAAATCTTTCATTTTTTTTAATGAGAAACATTATACTATCACGGAAATTTTTTCTTCTTTTGAATTACTTGTACTGTATTCGAGTAAAGATGATTAAAATCGGTATAGATAGATACATAAAGAAAGAAAATTATATTAAATTTATGATCTTTTATAAATTTATGAGAAATTTATAAAAGAAAATGGAAAATGTATTTTTTGTTACATATTTATAATTTATGAAGACGTTTGATATAAAATATTGTGAAGTATAATTTTATAAAATGCATTCAAATATACCAGTTTATTTATTAATTTGGAAGACAAAATAGAATTATCAAACGTCACGAGGAGCAATAATTCATGACTTCTTGAAAAATTCAACCTAGAATTTGATATCCTTTCCCAAGTCAGAAACAGAATCTCTTAGTCTTTGTATACACTGCATACCTAAAAGCGGTAGCAAAGTAGTCCCGAGCACTCACTATTTAACGATTGACGAATTAATTTACTGTAACTTTTTCGTTGCCTAATGATCTTTACTTAACCTAACGCACAATTTACAATCTAAGTTTCTATTGGACTTCTGGCAATGTGTCCAAGTTATGTTTGTTAGGCGTAACGAGCGGTCGCCTTGAAGTTTGTCCGAGGCGAAGGTCCCACGAAGTCGTTAAATTATAACGGAGGCACTTCCACATTTCCGAATATACGAGAATTTCACTTTACAGACAATGTTAAATGTAGAGAGAAATTTGGGCATCGATTATTGAATGTCGATTAGAAAGCTATATGTACGCACATATGCAATAAACTATGGCGACAAAATTATTCCATCAGTAAATTTTTGCATTTCTAATAGAATAGATTTATTTCAGTAATTATATTAAATTAAATGTAAATTCGTGTAATTGGCAAAGTTAAATAAAATATCTCCAAAATGTTGCCATTATTTAATTTATTTATATGAACAAATATAAATTATTATTTATCTCTTTTCTTTATTGAAATTGCACTATTAAATAATGACATTTTTGCATAATATCAGAGTTCGCGCGTTGCTTGCATTATTATTAATTGTTACACATGTATATTTAATTTTAATTAATTAGATATTTGTGTGCAATTAACGATTCAAAGTATTCATATAATACGCAAGTCTAGTTTTGTGCATCATATTGATATTATTAATTATAATTACTTTGAAAATATCTCCAAATTTTTATGGTCTTCATTAATTGAATGATAAACGTTGCAATAGAAATGTGTTGGAAAAAATTTTAATTTAATTAATTTAGTTTAACTTTTAAATTAACTTTTTAATTAATTTTTTTTCTTTCATTAAATTAAATTTGTATACGTCTTTTACTTAAAAAAATATCTCATCATGTTTTGTAATGTACATTAACTTCATTGCAATTTTATCCAGTGAGAGAACAGATAAGAGAAAAGTGACCAGCAAGAAATGGGTTTGTTTGTTTAATGAGCGGTAAAAAAAGTAGCTCGTACGAAAAGGGCGCTTGTGTACACATAACTAAATTCACTAAACTAGAGAGAGTAAGCGAGAGATGCGAGGATCAGTAGATGAGAGTATCGGTGAACATGATGAAGGAGCGTGCTCCGGAACTAGAGAAGAGCCAAGCTGTAGCCGTTGCCCGTTCAAGAGACGAAGATGGATCGTATCACGTTGAATCCCGGTAGAACCTATCCACCTTCAACCTGCTGGCCTCCGCGAATATAGTCTTTCCTTTTTCTCCGCGATCGAGCTTTGAAAAAGTCTGTGATTCGATTGTAAAAATCTTCTCGCACTTCGCACATATCCGTCTAGGCGAACTTTGCAACTTAACTTTATGCAAACTACAAGCCATTGTTTGAATTTATATAAGTTTTCTTATCTATTTTACTACTTATATCAATTTTAGATATATTTACTACTGGTAAAGTAAATATCTAAAGCACTGTAAATGTATGTATAATATAATAACTTGTAATTACATTAACACGTTTCGTAACGGGCTAATTTTAAATGGCTTGATCACGCAGCGATGACTTACAGTATGTATTTTTATTTTTATGATATTTGTTAAATAATATGTATTTCTTAATGTTAAAAAAAATTACAAAAATTATTATAAAGAAAAAGGTTAACATATTAATACTATAAGTACTTAATTATGTGTTTACATTTGATATTAAAAATGATTTTATAATTATGTTTCTTTTTATAGTCACACACAAAATATCAAACGATTTGAACGGAACTCTAGCATGAGGGTGGTACACGCGACACAGAACGTATTAAAATTGTGCGGTTGTCTGAAATATTTAAATAAAAGATTTAAAAAAGAAAAGAAAACTCTCTCGAATGATCAGGGATGCTTCATTGAAGAATGCAAACTTTGAAAGCGTTTTAATTAGCCGTCTTCTGCTTTCGTCGATACGAGGCAGATCATTTCGTGACAGGATCTGAGATCTAAGTCGAAATTGAATTTCGCCAAAGAATGAGAAGAGTTCTTCGCGGAATCGAATCAGGAAAGATCGTCCTGACATCTCGTTAGATGGAAAATTCCATCGGATATCAAGGGAGGACGAAAATGTTCAGTATGGAAGTTATATCATCTCGCTTTCTAGTTACACGGAGGTAATACGATTTAATTCAGAGTAACTAGGATCCTGGATGTTAGGCGAAAGTACTCCGAAATTCTCTTCATCCATATGATAGAATCTCCGAAAGCAGCCGCTTTCTCGATAAATCGCCATAGTTCGGAAACGCCGTGCAAGTCGTGAGAGTCGTAGGTGAAAAGTTCACGTTTTCTTATATATGCAGTTCTTTTTAAGGAAGTAATAAATAATTTACCTTCATCCAGCTTCTTAGAACGTAATAGTTCTCGATAACAAGCGATCGATGAGTTATTCTTTCTCTCTCCTCTTCTACTCCCCCCCCCTCTCTCTCTCTCTCATACACACATTTACTTACTTTCACTCTTTCACTCATACAACTACTATTCTTTTTCTCTCGCTACAATTTCTATCACACATTGGAATTATGCATGAAGGAGAAAAGAGAGATTCCGTTAGACGAGAAAGGACTACCAGCTCCTGTATCTTATGGAGTATGTTGCCTGAAGGATAGGAAGATTCGAAGAGGCGGATATAACTATCGCAAAAAATACCCTATTACGAAGGCATCGTTGGAGATGTTTGAGATCTCGTCTTTTTCCTACAAAGAATGAAGAGTGCGATAAAACGACGTTCAAAAAGGAGCGATGGATAACAGAGGTGCAGTCACGTACCTATGTTCTATGACAGCTACATCAGGATAGAAGATTCTTGCGAAAGAATCATTTTTTTCTCTCTTAAAGTTGTCATTGTTACTGAAAAAAAACATTTATACAATAATTTTCATGTAATTGCCGAAAAATAGCTCCGCTGCTTCGTAATGAACGATATTGAAATTTTGATACGATTAATAACGCGAATAAAATATTAATTAATTGCATTGTTACTTTGTTGTACTGATAAACCGGTAAACATTATATGTAATTCATAACGGCGAATGTAGAACACAATTTGTTTCAAAGCCATCCATTTATTTCCAGTATTTGGAAATAATTAAACATGAGATTAAAAGAAACTCTTTAACAACAAATACCTATCCTACATCTAAAAAGCAATTAAATTAAGTATGAATTAAGTATAAATAAGACGCAATAAACTTTATAACTATACAATTACATTACAAATTAGTCGTTTGTTAGATAAGAGGATGTTCCTAAACATGATCTATTAAACGTGAAATTACTTTCTATTCCATTAACCGTATAATTCGTGATTTCGTAATCTATGCCCTAGAGAAAGTTGTCGATGTCGTGGATAGTTTTCTACATACCGACACAAATTGCAACACTTTACGCCTGATGAGATCGCATAAAGTCAGTACAGGTCGATATCGTCTTCGGAAATACTACCACACCTCTCGAACTGCTTTTCCTTCGAATCCAATTAAACTTTAAGAGTTTTCAAGGATGTCCATCAGAAATTATACCCTGATAATTTTTTCCACTACTTAAGTTTAATCTATACAAGATATATATATATATATCCTATGTGTGTGTGCTACTATATTTAATTATATAAAAAAACTTATATTTAACTAAAATCTTTTACACATACCTACTTTACATGTTAAAGCAATTATGTGCAATAAGCTTGAGACAATGATCATATTTTTTAACCTACTAGATTTATTAATTTAATCTTCACATGAAATTACACGTTTTTTTTTCATTTAACAAAAGACTTGGCACTAATTATATCTGGAAAATTGGATTCTGATTAAATAAGTTAGTTTTCACATTATCTTATATTTATATATAAGCTTTCACAAGTGTAATTTGTATTAGGTGTTAGAATTAATTCGTAGCGTTTTTTAATGAAAGAATGTTATTTATTTCACATGAGCATTAAAAAATACATTAATGAAAGTACTTCCCATCACTTGTAAAACGCTACGAATTAATTCCAACACCTAATAATATAATGAATAAAAAATAAACACAATACTTAATAATGGATTTTTTAAACTTTGATGTATCAAAGATACTCGGCGAGCACAGCTTTATATCTTTGATACAACAATTCAAAAACTATTCATTTTTGAGCCTTACATCTATATCTTTTGTTCTTTATTATAACTCCATTATATGAAAAACTAACTCATTTCACCGGGAATTTTCCATAACTAATTTCCACATAATTACCGCGAGATTCTGTTATATTGAAGTTGTATTATTCGTTTGTAATAAGTTTTCTATATATGAAGTTGAATAGCGTCTCTAATGACAAATTCCGCTTCTTCCGTACTCGTTAACGCTACATTTAAGTTAGCGTTATCACTTCATTAACTTGGACAGTGATTTACTCGAAAAGCAAATCATTTATGAGCACGACGATGTTCAACCGCAAACTCCGACGGTGAAAGAATAGACGTAGTTACCGTACAGGTTGGTCTCGCACGATTGTGTTTTCTCCGTGTGCTTCATACACAACGAAAACGATTAAAATTGCTTCTATACCGTAACAACTTCATAAATTAGCCGTAGGGGTGTCAAAGGTCGCCTCTAAAGTCTCTCACTCGATGAAAGTAACGGCCCGCCAATTCGCAACGCGCTGACCTCGGACAAAACTGCAACCTGCATCGTCGGGAACTTCCGGACGAGCGGAAGTGCCGAGTTCGCCCTTCGTTATACCGCCCATACCGCAGCAGTACTCAGAGACTCCTCTCCGCAACTACTATTATCTCTTCTAAACGATTTGTTCGATGCAGACTAGCGTGTTAATAGTCATACGAGCGAGGTTAGTCGCGGTCGAGCGACTTTGGGTCGCACAACTGAGTGAGATTTTATGCATTCGTGATGTATGCACGACGGAATGGACGGAAATGCGATATCTCTGAACTAGTCGTCTCATTATTGCGCGGGAAAATGGGTCGTGCCAACATTTCGTGCATGCGCGGTGCAAGCGTGATGAGTATTTGATAAAATCATCACAATGTTAAGGAATGGCGCGCGACAGACGTTACACGAGGTTCTAGAGAAGCAGGTTTGGAAATCGTTAAGCCTATTCTACAATTATGTAAACGTAGTTGTAAGTAGTTGTAATTGTAAGAATTGTCTATTGATCATTCGCAGTCAAATATTCTTCTTGTATTCGGCTATAATTGGTGAATTTTTACAATTACAACTACTTACAATTACAATTACGCAATTGCATGCGAAACCGAATTTTGCGAATCTCTGACGTTAAATATTACATAATATATAAGGAAGAAACGATTATAGGAAGCGATGATTTCATCAAGAATATCACTGGAAAGATCTGACGGGTAGTTTTTGGTGGTTCTGTAACAGGGGTTGCTACAGAGTGTGTAGACGATGCATATATTTCCATTCAACCCAGTTACCGTCGCGGAGGACCGACACGGAGGAGGTGAGAGTCGCATTTGTACGTTAAGCCGCATTTGCACGTTGCCAAGCTCTCCCCAAACTACTCCGGACATTGTTTGCCGTTCTGGCGAAGCCGGAATGGGAAGGAAACGGAGGATAGGTAGAGATCGAGATGCATAGTAGGTACAGTGCGAGCGGAGAACCGAGATGGAGAACAGCGGAGAAAGGGAAGCTCGCAAACCCTGGATTCACGAATTCGATCCGCGCTACGGGACAGAAGCAGCTTGCTGCAACTTGCGAAACTGCTAGCGCGACGCGAGACGCTGTTATTACGCGACACCGACGCAAACTCTGGTAACCGTATAGAGGAAATGCGCACGACTCGCTGGACCACGTCAAGTAGATTCCAGAGACTGCGAATTTTGCGTAAGTACGTCGACGATGTGATGACTTGAAAAAGAAAAAAACGTTTGTTCCCGGTAAAAGTAGCAGTTTACAACTTACTTTCGCGCGAACTATTTATACATAGATAGATAAGATGAATGACTCGAACCATTTTAAGTTTGATTTATTTATATGCAAATTACGAAAGCGATACGATGAAATCTTAAGCGAAACCTACTTTTCAACAACATTCTGTAGTTTTTACCGAGAAACGTCAATAATGCAGAATAACTCCGCGAAGCAAACCTCGATGAGTTGCACGTTGCAATAAAGTGGCCTGAATAAACTAAAAAGCGATTATAAGAATATGTAGGAAATAACATTCTTTTTTTGTTGACCGAATAATTAGCATGTAATAGGAATACACGTTGTAATAAAGTGGTATGAATAAATTAGAAAGTAATTATAAGAATGTATAAGAAACATTCTTTTTTTGTCGTTTGAATAATTAGTATGTGACGAAGATACTATCACATCTAAAGTCAAACTTTATTTTTCGAAAGGTTTAACTTTATCTTATTTTACTTTTAACTTGTTTTAAAAGTGTGGATAGTTATTAATCAGTATATTCTGCGCTCTTGTTCACTTGTAAGTTTTTATATTTTACCGCTGAAATCAGGCAAAGATTAATACGCAACTTCCAAAATTACTATAAAGAAACGATAATTTCTATTATCATATATTCTATACATTTCTTGTCTTATTCTATATATTGAAGAGATTTTAATATTAAATGTACACACAACAGGCATATATATATATATATATATATATATGATTTTAATTTTATCAACGATTTCAATGTGTTTTTACTGCAGTAATCTCGTCAGTATTAAAATGATATAAAGTATCACGCAAAGCGGTTCTCAGAAATTCGATGATAGCTTCGCTATTTATATAGTTACACTGTTTGAAAGGTTGCAACGTTTGAATGTCAATTATTCCGATGCATGATATAGACCTAGTACATAAATTGTATTGACTTGATCTTATACCCTGACGAGACAAAAGCCTGTATAGACTATATTAGAAAATTGGCCACTTCCTGTAAATAGAAGATGGATTTTTATCTAATAAATAGTTATGCGTATATTGTTTCAATATAAACATTTCTATAATTTTTATAGTTCCTACAGTTTTTGGAAGAAATAAATCATTAAAAGACAAAATAAAATATATGGAGATATCTGTATAAAGATCGCAAATATAGAGATATTCGTAACAAAAAGAATGAATTTTTAATTACTTTAAAATGCAATTTATTTTCACAAAATTTTATTTTGGAATTTATTGAGTAAGTTATTTAAAAAATGTAGAAAACAGAAAATATTAAACCAAGTATTAAGAAGGAAGCAACTTCTTTGCTCGAGAATCACTTTTTGAGAATAAATACGCGATACACAGTCTGTATATGACAACGTATATGTCAATACTGTAGGCGCCGAATACATTAAGACGTCTGCCTTGAATGGTGGTCTGTATATCACATGTGAGTTCGGAGTAACGTTTATGGTATATGCCAGAGTGATCGTTTTAGCGTTGAAAATAACATCGTATCTATTTTTTTGTTCGTAGATAATATTAAATTTAAATAGCGAGAAAAATAACTGCAGATTTTGCAATCGCAAAATAATTTATCTTGATATAGCATTGAAACGATTTTATCAGGTACTGATTAGCACAATATAATGTCTCAAATAAGTCGCTTAATAGGTACGTCGAAGAAGTCAAATACAAA
This sequence comes from Acromyrmex echinatior, assembly GCF_024713525.1. Taxonomy (NCBI): domain Eukaryota; kingdom Metazoa; phylum Arthropoda; class Insecta; order Hymenoptera; family Formicidae; genus Acromyrmex; species Acromyrmex echinatior. Next base: position 5,552,518 of record NC_141870.1, read on the forward strand.
TAATTTAAATACAAATAATTTTATTGATGTTGATGTATCGATTTGTATATCGACTTCTTAATGTAATTATTTTTAATAATTTTGAAATATCCATTTTTATATAAATTTTTATTAGTTTTGATTATTGATAATTAAGTTACATGACGTTAAAAAATTGATTTCAAACGTTATCAGATCAATATTGAGTACTTTTAAAATAAGATTAAATAAGATTGAAGATATTTATTATGTAAGGCTCTTGAATACGAACTCAATATTACTATTTATTGCAGTTCTATATTGGATTGTCCATTATTTCTTATTTGATGCTGTCGATAAAAGTTCTACCTTGACAACTTGATATCCATTTTTGCTATTCATTTAACGCTGAAACATAAACAAAAAGTCATTAAATTAAATATGAGAATTGTAAATTTGTTTTTATATTCTGAATATTAGATAAATAAATTTATGTAAATTTATATTCAACGTTTGGATTGCTCGATGTTCCGAGATAAATTTGAATATAATAACTATTTATTTTTCAGCATTATATGCAAATATATGTTGCGTTTTTTATCATAATCGTATATTTAAATGTTAGAATTCTCAATCATGTTAGGATATCACGAATATATCAAACATGTAATTACACTAATTATATATTCTTGGCGACCTGTGTATTCCTTCAACGCATTTGTGTTTACTAAGCTATAAGTTTGTTAAACGTTTCTCGCACCAAACTTTTACAAAGAAAGCATCTTTCACGTTCCAAGCCTACGAAGACCGATCGATACTTCCCTTGAGGTGCTCTCGCTGTTGCTACGGCTATTATTACGGCAGCAACAAAAACGGGATACATGGATGAAAGTTGATCGCTATCGGGTATTACTTCCGCATCCATATATTCATCGTGTTCTTTTGCACGATGTACTAGACACAGAAGATCGCGTCCGCGAAAAAAATTCGATTTTATATTCATCAGTTTTCGTAAATTTGTGCTTGTACTCGTGCGCTCCAAATATGTAAAAGATAAGATAGTAAAAGAATAGGAATATGTGAAGGTAAAAAGTCAATTTCTATTTCACATGAAAACATTTCATTATATTCATATATTGAATATACGATGAATTATTTGGACATTTATTAATAGTGGTGTTATACCAATCGTCATAAACGCCAATACACTACATTAGTATTATATAATTCAGGACTTTATATGTGCGGTAGGTATTATAAATTTATTCGAACATCAAAGACCCAAATTCATATAGCTCATATCATACGATTATCCGACGAATCTTGTTTAGTAAAGCGAAATGGAATTAATACAATAACATATATTAAATTCTCTAGCATACTCTACATATTCTCTTACAGACTTTGAATTTTGTGTAATGTAAAAGATTCTATTTACGTATATTATAATCAAAGGTCATAACAATATTATTTATTTTCTTCAATAAGGAAGTAAGTTTCAATATCGCGTGAAAACTTGCTGAGTAATACTCTGTTTGTCAGATGACGGAAATAAAAAAAATACTTCCAATATTCTATCTTTTGTATCCGACACGATTAAGAACGCCCATTTAATAACTGTAGGATGAAAACTCTTGGAAGGATTGCCCCTCGAATTGTAAAGATTAATAATGGTCGATATCCATCCAGATTCCTGAAGGAACTGGGACATGGGTGTAGAAAAGGGAAAAGAATGGACGTGAGTGAGACGAGATACGACTCGACGGAGCCACTCAGAAAGTAATTTGCTCGATGCTCGAACGAACAGGAGGAATCGTACGTTCTCACAGAAGGTAAGAAAAGAAAGGACGAGGAACGTGAGGAAAGGGAAGAATGAAAAACTGCAGAAAGAGATGGAATTCTACGCGTAAATAGGGAGAAAGTCGGTGACGACTGCTAGGAGAGAAGATGCAAAATGGCTCTGTAAGGCGTACCAATAAAAGCGCGCTACCGCCCACCTCATTGTAACACCTTCATTTCCAAAGTAAATGAGGGCTAGTCCTCGGTTGAACACGCCGCCGTGAAAACATAAACAGCCGACGCCGCGATAGAACGAAAACGAGGAGGAAAGATGCTTGAAAAGATTCCCTCTTGTAGTGACGTCGATATCACTATGTAAAATGAGGTAAAAAGCGCAGATGTTCTATTAGAAACGATCGAAGACGTATTCGTTTTTCTCAAGTTATTTTGCTGCGTTCCTGTTCGGTATATACCTGTATATACCTGTTCAATTTACACCAATAGATAGAATTCTTAAATTCTATTTTATTAATTATTGATTAGATCACTTTCTACGATTAGCAAAATGAGAATCATATAAGGGATGTTTTTAAAAATCTATATAGAGATAAAATAAATATAGAACTGATTAAAACATTTTCGCGTTTATATTTAAAGGAACTTATTTAATTATTAGATAATTAATTAAATGAAGTTAATTAGATAATTAATGAAACTTATAATAGATCACTTTCTGGAAGTAGCAAAATTAGGATTGTACAAGTAATAAATTCATTTTAAACTACATAGAAATAAATCAAATTAAACTGATTGAAACATTCTTTTATATTAAATAGAAAAAAAAAGAAAACTTAAACAATTATTTATCAGCATATAGTTTTATCGCAATATATCATACGCGTTTCTAACTTTTGGAAAATGCATCATATTCTGTTCCACGCCTGTATGATTCTCGTAATGAATATTAATTATCAAAATTCTCGCGAAACTTTAGCAGAATCCGGTTCAATGCACAGAAGCAACATGCGTTGACATGGCGGCGCGTGGAATAATCATGTAAACGTCATTATGCTAGGGAAACTTTGCGCCTAGAATAATAAGGGAGTATAAATGCAAATGAAAATTATGAAAATGAGTTATTAAACATGCATCATTCTCGTACGAAATTAGAGTGGATTGAGAATTCTCATGATATTGTAGGTTCCTTTATAGCAGCATTCTAAATAATTATTATACATTTGAACAAGAACAGATAGCGCAATTAGTCTTCGTAAAGAAGTTAAAGACGTCATTTATTCTTACCTGATGTTGTGCAATAAATTTCGAATCTGCATAGTTTCTTTCTTTCTCGTGCAATCAGACTGCTGTTAGCGCATAAGCATTATGGACGTATAATCGTAGAAAACCATCGAGTTTGAGAGGTTCTGTCGAGTGTTCGGCAAATACGTCGACGTGTTTGCCACCATCTTAGGGGAAAATTTGATTACTCGTCTCTCGTGTCGGCTGGTGAACTGGATTGACGTAAATCTCCTCTATGCCTCTACCTTTGTCTTTTATTCGCAGCAAGACAGCTTATGAAAAACCCACGATCTCATGACAGCTTTATCAGTCATGTTCCATTTGTTGTCTGGATTTTTGCAAGATAAAAAATATTATTTCGAGCATTGTTTTTACAGAAAAGTTAGGTGTATTATGTATTGCGAGAAATTTCATGCAAAGATTTATGAGAATATATCTTCTACCAAGTTATTTGTAGCAAATGATCGAATTGAATCGATCATAATGTCAAGTGCAAATCTTTATATATCGAGCTAAAAAAAATCATTTATTGTAATTTGCTAAATACGAACCGTCACGAACGTGTCCTATTTCAGAACGTGTCAGAATGTTGGATTGGTTTATCCGTTTCAAAATAGTCGTACACAATTTGCGTTACATTGCGTTATATTGCATAAAGTTAGTGTCGCGAGAACATAGTATAAGTCACTAATGTTAAGAGTGTAGTTGTAGCTAGTAGTAGATTCGTCGTAAAGCGTCAACTTTAGCTACAGATATTGCGCCAAATAATCCGCGCTGCAGTGACGTACTAGTAGCTTTGAAAGTGTACGATGCAACATGTAGGTACTCGTACATATATACGCCGATGGAGCAGTAAATATTCTTTCTCATGCATTATGTAAACGTAGAGTATCTTGTTTCCTGCGTTACCGTGTGCCCACGAGACCCCGATTCTTTATGACTGTTCTTTCTTTTGTTTATACAGCGGGCCCAGCGCATCGACGACGCGCGTTGTATGTATGCACATTGTCGTTAGTGCACCTGTAGAGCTTTCGCGGAATACAACAAGTTTAAGATCACAAACACCGCCTTTGGTCGGTTTGACCTTGATCGTAAAGGATATAGTCTGAACTGGAACATTTTGAATTTTTATTCAACTCATGCATTAAGGATGTGCACACATGTTACGCGTATTTTTTAATAAAATAAAAAATTATGGAAAAAAATGCAGATTTTTCTATATTGTATTTGAAAATAATACAAAAAGATTGGCAGCGATTTAAAATCTAGATTTAAAATTATTTTAATAAATAGATATGTCTTTAAAGTATATTATAATTAAAATAAAATGGGAAAATTTCATTTAAACTATAAAATTCTGTTGCTATGAATACATATAAATATTGATTTATTTAACTGTTTCATATGTATACATGTAACATTCATTTTCATACGGAAAGTATAAATTTTCCAATTCCAATTCCAATTCACTCTTTTTAAAGGGATTATACACCCAATATACATCCTTAACGCACGATTAAATCAGTAAGCAAAAAAACAATACTTAAAAATAGAACTGAAGTATGAAAAAACATTTCTCACATAAAAAGCACATTACAAAAATCAATTTTGCAAATTGTATATAAATTAATAAATATGTATGTTATACATCAATAAATATGATGGATTACGTTAATTGATTTTGTGGGAAAAATTACAAAAGACAATGTGTAATTTTTTTTAACTTTACTGATTGATTTATAAAGAGGAACGAGTTTCAATAATTCATAATGTTTTTATAATTTTTTTGCATAAACGATATAAGAAAAAGTTATATGGTTTCTTTTATAACTTTTCCTGCAGAATTGATTAGCATAATCAGTTTCCTTCTATAGTTAATATTTAATAATTTGTTCATATAACACTTAGTTGTATAATTAATTTTTGTAATGTGGTTTTTATGTCAGAAACCTTTTTTCATGCCCAGTCCTATTTCCAATTGTTTTTTTCTAACCTTACTGGTCCAGCCATGGGTTTTAATAGATTAATGGAGGTAACGCAAATAAAGTTTGCTTTATTTTCTTTTTAATTGTTCTTAATTACTAGTTATTAGTAGTAAATTGGAAAAGAAAGATTGTCACGATGCGAAAAATATTGTTCGGATATATCATTTGTAACGACAGTCTCAGCAAATGAAATTAATAACTCATTTTTAAAGTTCTTAATGGAAACGACAATACGATTTCTCGTCGAATGCTGTTGAACCCGTTTATTGGCAAGTGTACAGACAGCAAGCGCGCTGAAATATAAATCAAAGCATAAAAAATCGATGGAATGAGATCTATATTCTCCGGCAAAATTCCAACTCGGCGCGTTCGCGAAGCGACAATCACAAAAGTGGAAATTCATGAGAAAGTTTGAACGAGTTTCTCCTTACGCAACAATGCGCCGTTTCTTTATCAATAAATAATAAGCAGCGCAAATATTTCCGAGTGGAAAGTTCCTAATTTCGAGTAAACGCGTTTCTTGCGCTCTTGTTCGCTTCCGCGTTTACTTCCACTGCGAGTCTCATCACTTGCACTCCTCTGATTCGCGACACCAAACGCAACTTCTCGCTATTTGGTATTCGAATTGCCACCTCCGGCATCAGTCAAGATTTCTTGCACGTATATCGCCAGGTATTCACCTTGATATTCAGCGCCAAATATCGTTCGTGCTTTTTATGCAAAACGCCAAGTTTTATCGAACCACGAGAAGCAAGGTTGGCTAACACGTAGGGACAAGTCCAACCACGTACATCGCCTAAAGAAACGTATAAACAGAAAGTATTCGTGCTTGTCATTATTCGTCAGTGTTTAGCATATTTTTCTTGGACCGCCGTGTGTATTTACACTTTAAATGTGATCAAATTTATTGGCCGATATCCAAATTTTTATAACAAACATTTGATAGCAAACGTACAATTAAACATGCAATTCCTAATTTATTATCGACGTTAACACAACGTTAGCACATCTTAAATTTTGCATGATTTTTTTATCTGCACAGATTGCAACGTACGTAGTATACCTGTGTAAACATGAGATACTCAAATCTCCGAGCAATAACGCCAATGCAAACTTGGATATGCATATAATACATCGCGTGTGATGTCGAGCACGAAATCCTCGCATCAACGTATACATATAACTTTTGCTATGATCTGTCACGTTAACGTACGGTGTTTCTGCGTATCGTCGTTGCGAGGATAACTCGGGTTAGAGTGTAACCAGCACGTAAAATATAAATGTGAATACTACAAAATTATTATTGCACATTTTATTTTTGGATTATTTGATTATTATTTAATTATTAGATTATTATTTAATATAAACATATGATTCCATTAAATATAGTTGGAATTTTATGAAATTATAGAAAAAAACAAAATTTATTTTCGTTATTTAGTTAATTTTGTATTAATTTTATTTTATTGAAATTGTGTGTGTGTGTGTGTGTGTGTGTGTGATTTTTACATACATATATATATATATTTTATATAAAACTAATTCAAATTGGCTCTTGAAATATTATCACAAATAAAAAGTAGAATAAAAAACGGGCAATTAAAAGTATTAATACGCAGTAATTGGTGCGAATATTATAAATACGTATATTTCGATCGTATCTATTGATCTATTACATAAAATACCAAACTGAACGTTAGATTGTGCGAACATTAGATTGTGAACAATTATTATTATGGGGACTGCTGAAGATGGCTTAAATGCAGCCGAAACGTTCAGTTTGGTATTTTATGTAAGAGATCAATAAATACGATCGAAATATATGTATTCGATACACGCGTATTAATGCTCTTAATTGCCCGTTTTTTATTCTATTTTTTATTTATATTTTATATAAATAGAATAATTATTAAAATATTTAATAATGCAAATATTAAAAAATTTTACAAATAAATTGCGTCATCAAAATCAAATTTTTATATGTAAAAAGATATCAATATTGCTGAAAATATTTGCATGCAAAAATGATAAATGATTTTCCGACATTTTATATGAAATAGAAATATATAGGGACTTCAAAACTTTTTAGCGATGCTCGCATAAAAATTTGCTCAGCATTAAAAAAGACGAGGTTTCACGTTGATCTAAATAAACGACACATATCACTAAAGTACATTACTAGTGTACATTACTAAAATCCTGCACTTATTAAAAATAAAAGAAAGTGTCGTACATCTTTCTTAACTTGAGCATATTAAGTTATAAATTATCTATGCAGCTTCTGGTTTCCTAGTTGCATCAACGAGAAATATTCTTGTGAGATATACATAAGAGGATGTGAAACATGGAAGCGCACTTAACGGGTAGCGATTATATTCATATACCTTCTTTATATGTGCTATAACATATTCAATGTACGTGATACTTCTATTTAACGAGTCGTAGATATTAATGCATGAAATGATGAATAATATCATATTAAAAATTTATCACAATGAATATATTAAATACAAATGATAAACAATAATTGATTGAAGTATAATTTGCTTTTCGAAATATGTATATTTTAAAATAGTAAAATATTATAATATTATCAAGTATATAATAGTAATATTCCAAGCGATGGTACGGAAAGTAAAAACTACGTTTTTTCATTAATTATTTTTGTCATGCACAAAGCTTTGTGAAATGTTAGTGAAAAGAATTTATTTTTGATTCGATTTGTTGATTTATAGTCGAATGTGTACAACAATCAAACGGATATACATACGTTGTATCAAGTTTTAGAAAATACACAGAAAAACCGATTTTGTTGAAGTATCTAAAAATTTAGCCGGATATTGGTTCAAAAATAATTTTGTTGAATTACCAAAATAATGTAGGATATTTAAGTTGCTAAAATATTAAAATTTTTTGTAGTATTGCTCATCATGCTTGAATTTTTTTACGAATGTTTTGATAGTCTGATAAAATTATTTTTACCTGTATCTAGCTAAATTTTTAGATATTATAGCAAAATCATTCTTTCTGGATTGGGAAGTGTAAGATTAAAAAAATCCGTTGATAAATAACGTATGGGGACAAAGCTAGGTATTAATAATATCAATAATCCTATTTGAATGCTATTCTGAAAGTGCATGATCGGTTTATATAAAAGCTTGTCATTGCTGTCAATACAATATACTAGCTTGAACGAGACATACACGGCTTTATCTTATTATCACAAGAGTCGGTATTCGCACGAATATCACTACACATTGACGCATTTCGAAATGCAAATTTCGTTGTACACAATGCAACCAGATTGCGTGATGAGACATATATGTAATAGCGTGAATTCGTCTCGTGTGAAACTTAGATGCGATCAAGTTCTTGTTTGAATTATGCAAAAACAGTATTTAACATTATGAAAAAATTTTTTAATTTCAATAAAAAGCGTTCAAAAATTAAAAGAATTTCTTTAATTGCAATTACAATATTACTGTTTAATTTAGAGTTAAAATAAACTAACATTTATATTAGCAATGAATTGGAAACAATAGACGCGCGCGATTCAACCATTTCATTTTGCAATTGAAACCATTCACGTAATTGTGTCTACTTAATTTCCTGTTATTAAGAAAATATTGCCGTTCTCGTTTCAACCGTCAAATATTACTGACGACTGCACCGTCGAAAAGAAATAAAGGTAGAGGAAGATTCACGAAAGGAGATAGTTTTAATTTGTGGGTAGGAACAGCGGCAACTGCCGTCTTATTGGCAACTTATATTGGGTTTCTCTATTGCTATGATCAAGGCCAGACTCCACGGTAGCCACAGTTGGTGGGCAGGAACGATCGATCGTTTTCTTTGTCCCACACGAAAGATCCACTAAGATCCTTATTCCGTCGAGACTTGCTTCCTTGTTGCTCTCAATAACGTAGAAAAATAAAGCATTGGCATTTCTCCTGATACAATCTCTCATACTTTGAAAAGGGAGAAAAGTTTCTCACTCTTATTCCCATTAGAGTGCACTTACTTGTGCTTCGTTTCGCAGGAAGCCCGTATATCTCTAGAAAAGTTAGACGCGTCTGGAATCTGGATTAGTTCTTTCTACATCACGTTTTAATTCAGAATCTAAATTTACTAATAATATGGTCATTAATATGTAATATTATAGATATAAACCAGGATATTAATTGTAAATTTGATATCAATAATATACCAATAATATAATAAAATGCCATGGTAATGGAATTGGAATACGAAAGTAGTTGTTATTCGTATAATGAGAGAGATCAATATTTTTAATTATTATTTAAATAATAATATTTTTTGTTTTGAGGTTTATTTCGAAGAATCAATTATTGTAGGGTCGGCGGAAAAATTAACGGAGTCTATTGAACTCGGGATCCCTCCGTTTTCAAATCTAGCACTTAGTATGGCATGCTAATGACACTCCACTGTTGTACCATACTTATTCCGGTTGTCTATGTATTAAATGGCTTTACAGTTCTCTTTATTTTCCTACATTACATATATCTATGCATTAACTCTAGAACGGCTAATGTTTAAATGTTGTGTGACACGAGATTTATTTTAATTGTTACGTACTATTGTTCTGTCGCATAAATTTCATTTATTAAAAGGATAATGGCATGAGTATTTTTTTTTATTGTATTATTGTAATAAGTAAATTGTATTTACATATATTTTGAAAAAATTCAGCCGTAATTCCATCTCTCTACGAAAACTTTTATACAATTCAGTACGCTTGAAAGCGTCTCGGGAATTTATATTTTATGATAAACGGGCGAATTTATGATTAGCATCACGGAAATCGTCGACCCGGTTTATTATCTGACGGGCTCTTTATTGAAAAACCGCGATCGCGTTCGCTCTTGACGTGTCCGTAGCACTTGAAAGCCCCTTAGTTATCACAGCGACTCGTTTTCATGCACCGCTCATGCAAAGCCCGGTCCTACTAAAACTCGATAATACCGCAACAAGCCTTTCAACTCGATTCCCCAGCACATCGCTTCAAAGAGCGCACTCGATTCACTTTTTCGCCGCCGATCGATCGATATAACGCCCTGTGGTCGTCTCCCGAGAGATCGTTCCGTCGAGATTGTGGACGATTCGGGTGGTACCTTCGATCGTACCGGGAACAATGCTTAAGTGGCTGTTATCGCGTTTGAGCACAAGCCACAGGGTGTTCCTGACCTATTTTGGGGAAGGTCCTGTGGGATGCAATAATGTCGTCTCTCCTCCGCGAGAGCACGTATCTCGGATCCTGCCGGCGAACGGCGCAGTGTAATGAGAATTACATTGTGCATTATCGTAAACGTAGCCGCTTCTCGAATGTCCCCAGGGTAATTATCCGGCAGTTGGAGAGGGCTTGGACAAGTAGCCGGTGTTCTTCAGCACGAGTGCGCTCGATTATATTATCGGAAGTATCTCACACGCGTGTAATTTCGTTCATTATCAGCGAGCATAGGTAGATTTTCGAATGCGTGTACAGTTATTGTATATCTGTGATACTTATTGGCCATAATTGCAAAATCATGTAGCATAGTATACTTATTTGCATGCTAACACGCGGAAGAAATATGGTATTAGAGAAATATGGTTTGCGTAGAAAAAACAGAATCAGCGTAGCATTGTCCAAAAGCGAGGGCTATTTTTAAAACACTGATTGCCACGCGATATTCACCGAAGGTTGGAGCTGCCTAGGTTTATAATGCTCTCTCTTTCTCTCACGGGAAATCTATTTCGTTTCGTGCACGAATTATATCGCAAAACGAGCAAGCATGTCTTATCGTTTCGCGTTTCATTGCAAACATCGCTCTTTTTCATTATAAACGCGAAATGCCTCCTGATTAAATCGAATTAAATTGTGCATCAAATGAAAAACGATATATTCGATATTATTCGATTTGTTTTAAACAAATTAAAGATTTTGTTTTGGATTTTGTTAAATGAAAATGAGGAAGGTATACGTGTGTATGATAAAATTGAATAAAGCAACAATCACATAAAATATAAATCAATCCACGAATCACACGATTGATACGTATTCATCGTTTTTCGTGGGACAAACTTTAACGCTTTTCTTTCTCGCGAACTTTCTCGCGTTTCTAGTGAAAGGGAAGCGAGGTTTCGCGGTTACGGACGGAACGAAGTACGAAACGAGTTCGAAGCTCGTTAACATGAGAAAGCACGCAGGATCGGCAAAAATGTCGTTTCTTCCGACCAAGAGAACAACGGGAAAATTACGTCCAGCCATTTAACTGCGACGTTTGCTTTCAACGGCTCACCGCCGTGCCGCCGACAACAAAAGGCGAGCGGAATAAGCAGGCCTTTTATTCTTTCCGTGGATTTATGAATATTTGCGGAATAAAAGTATACCCGAGAGCGATATATATCGCTTTGTAAAACGACCACCAACGTCACGTCGTGCCACCCGCTGCAATAGTTGCTGCGCCGCTGTTCGCGCCGCATGCCATGCATCGAAGCGTACGAAGCAACGATAGCCGAAGTCTACTACAGTCCGCGGACTATACCCCCGTCGTAGAAATTGGATGCAGGGATATAAATTCAGTCCATCCCCGTCTATTCTTCCCCTTTACATCGAAACATCTCTGAAATTGGTTCGACGCACATAGAGCGTAACTAACGTTTCTTGCTGTCTCCGCGCCATGGACATTAGTTTTCTTCTGCATCTGCCGGAAATCCAACTGAACTAGATGAGTGGGAAAATGGGAAATGCGCAAATACAAACATTTTACTTTTTGATATTTGTTAGCAATGTTAAAAAAGTACGATCGTTAAAAAGTTAAGATGTTAAGTTTTTTCTCACAACTATATAATACAATCAAAAATTAATTAAATCTAAAAATTACAAATTTTCTTCACGGAACAAAATAATTGTAAAGTATACTTCTTCTGTTGCACAAATTAAGGTAAACTTTGTATTTTATAAATTTAGATTTTGATTTAGACACTGAATAATTCTTTTTAATGAAATTAGTTATTCGAGTTTTTTTTCAGAGAGTTAAATTATTTGCACGTAACAGTTAAAATTAAATTTGTTTTTAATTGCGTGCGCATTTTAAACTCATTTTTATTAAAAAATTTCGATAAATAATTGCATTCTTACGTTTTTATTAAATCTAGAATTTATTGTACATGATAATAGTTTGCGAAGGAATAATTTTTAATAAAAAGTAAAAGACGACGGATGTACTGAATAATTTGAGCTTGTAAAAATATCGTTTTGTTAATGATCCACATAAACATAATTATGAATTTCAGGGAGTTCACATGACTCGCATCCGTGACGTTCGCAACATTTGAAATTCGGTCGACGTTACCGGCGGCTACCTTTCGCGAACTTTCAAATAGCATTCCTAAACATGAGTGAGTATAATAGTGGTGTAAATGTTCTCGCATACGATGTCACTGTAATGACTAACTGAAATTTCGGTCGAGCGTTCGACGATGGCGTTGGAAACTTTATCGATATTTATATCATCTAGAGATAAAATATGCAAAATATCAAATTTTAACACTCTTGAAGTTGTATCAATTATAACTTTGGATTGAAAATCATTTTGGTTTAATACTTGCTGAATAGTAGACATGTCATGATATTTTATCGATGATTTTTCCTTTTTCTCTTTACAATTTATGACGCTGCAGAAAAAAATATCAAGGTTTTCACGTATAAGCAAAGTCAGTTGCTTATATATAAATTATATTTCATTTTTACTGATATTTTTATCACGTTAAACAACTGTTTAATGTACAATGAGAATTTATCGTTATCCAGTTTATGTAACTCTGACTTATGCGATCTTCCGGCATATCATTATATATGTATACTGTTATTTAGCGTAATTATTTAAAATTTCCGGAAGGAAAATTCCAAGAACAAAAAAAGATGGAAATAAAAATCAGTAAAATAATACCGAGGATAAAACGGACAATCTTATAAATATACTCTTTCGAAGTGTTGTAATATCGAGATCGAATATCTTGTTCCGACTTGTTCTTTGTGGCGATCTTATCAAGGAGGTAGGACGTGGAAAAACTCTTCTTTGTATAGCATGAAATCTTCTTACTTCATCTTGAGAAGGATCATCCGCTTCCAAATGGCTACGAAAAAAAAAGCTCTTTTGATGTTTTCTAAAAATCCGAATAAAATGAAAACAATATTAAGTACGAATATGTATATGTATTATAAAAGAAAAGCGCAAATATAATGATAATAGTAGATTATAGTAAATATCTCTGTTTAATTAATATTACATTTTATAACTAAAAAAATTATTGAATAAGTTATTACAAAAACGAAGGACTCTTAATTTAAAAAACAATAACGAGAGAATAAAGAGCACATAAGAGTAAATATAAAGAAGTATTTTAAAACAGAAGTATTTTAAAAATCAAAAGAAAGTATGTATAATATAATATTCTATAATTGATTAAAAATATTTTTAATCAATTATAGAATGTTATATTAGGATAACTCCGGTATATACGCCGCACCTATCAAAAACTTAATTTATTAAATATTATTTACTATGTTTAAAATAAACGAACTATATCAGTAAAAATTGTGTACTGTTTATTATGAAAAAATTATTAGAAATCCGAAATATTTATATTTCGTAAAAAAAATGAATTTTTTTTAAACCCTTGCATTTTTGCCATATATCCTATAAGGATAGGATATATGGCTACTCATAGCGGGAGGGGGGGGAGTAAAAAATTTACAAATAATACATATAAATAAGACGTAAAATGACACGATAACTTATAAAATGCGTTTATAAAATTTTATTAAGGAATAAGAATGATAAATATATATATGAAGTAATAAATAATAATTACAATCTTCCCATATGTATTACAAGTGTTATGACATGAGATACATATTTCATGTAATGCGTTTATTGTATTTAGTGCACCGAATTCAATCTGCGCACTTTGTATGCTTTGGGCATAAATCCCGCCTGTTAAAAATGCCATATATCAGATGGGATATTCAAGACAACAAACTAAACAAAGAATACAAGAGCAAATGTATTTTGTTATACAACATGCTTTACTGTTCCTCTACACTCATATATTGCGAAATAACCACTAAGTCTTTTGCACGTCCTACAGTAATTATTTTATGTAGATTCTAATTTATGATGGCGTTACTTAACACAGTGACAAATCGATTTAACGCAATAATTTCATTAATAATTTCATTAACAGTAAGAAACTGAAATCATCTCATACTTATATAACATAAAGGCATGTAACAGAGCAGTTGTGGGAAAATTACTCTCACTCCTATTTTTTTCTGACTTTTGCGGCGTAAATCCCAGAGCGATGTATTTGCCGGAGTTACCCTATACATATTTCTTTTGATTTTTCATGTTTTAAAATACTTCTTTATATTTGATTCTTATGTGCCCTTTATTCTCTCGTTAAAATTATTAAAGTTTTGATTACATATAATATAATAGATCATTCTATCTGAGGTATAAACTGTTTTGTGATACATATATTTATAGTAATTTATGTTTGTAATAGTAATATCTTTTTTTGAATCTTTAAATCTTCCTTTTATTTATATTAGAACAATTAGTTTTATATTTAATTTTATAATATTTTAATTTAAATTTACATTTGTCAATCCTTAAAGTACGCTTTTTAAAATACTTCTTATAAGATACCTATATTTATAGTAGACATAATTCCGAAAAGACTAATTTTGCGACAAGAAATGAAAACGGATAAGCATATCATGGATAAAATTATCTATTTTCCGAGATAGAAAATAATATCATTCGCTTCGTGTAAGATGAACCGCTATTTATTAACAACGTTGCATTCTTAAGCGCCTCGAGTAACTCTATGCACGTAGAAGTCTCAAAATAAATTTGCTCATTGTATTCACTGTTGTTTCAGTCGTTCTGAAACTGAAAATATATATCTCCTTGTACTGTTTCTTTGAAAACAGCAATATAAAAATCACCAATCTGCATGTCGCAATTGAATGGTTTACAATAGCACTACTGAATTATATAAAATAAAGCGCTTGCAAAAGTTTTAATGTAATATTATTTATTTTCTATATTATTAATGTAATTATTATTGCAATAATAAAAAATTTTAATTTGTATAATTAATTTATTACTTAATATATTCTTTTAAAAAATTGCTTATTGCTGTATATGTATAGAGGAAACTGGGGCTAATTGCAACGAAAGTAAGTTGTAACAATGCATATATTTTTTAAATAGTAAGAGATAAGATGATCATATGCAGAATAAAAATAGTCGAGGCCTGCGTCTACCTCATGCCGTCAATTGCGTGTGCGCCGCACGTAAAAGAAGTTGTGCAACTTCTTCACTCTTGTGGTCAAACAAGTCACGTAAGTGTAAATTTACGATTTTATACTTTTTTGCTTCGAACTTTCAAATAAAATGCTTTTTATCGTATTTTTTTCTAAAATATGTTTTCTCAAGCATATCATTTTTGATATTTTTAAATGGTTTCAAATATATTCATATAAATTTTAATAACATCAGTTTGGGAAATTAAAAGTACGATATCGCTATTGTACATCATTACAATTAACCTCAGGGTAAATGTTAAGAAAAGCTCGCTCACTTGAAATTTTAATAATAATACACTGAATCGACGCGTAAAAATAAAAATTTGACAATTGTGAACCGAAATATTTTAAGTTAAAGTTGATGACTATTCAGGAAATCACAGCCAGGAAATATTACGATGCGAGCATGAGTTGTGTTTTTTTATTGTATTAGATATTAGTACAATAACAGTACAATAATAGTTACTGAATTTGTGTTTTTAAAGTAGTAAATTTCTATTTTAGAACAGATAATTTGTTTTTAGAACATGTTACAACTTTCCCTAGCTCTGTTTCATTTTGCTCCAAATCGGGACAAGATGTACTAATTCGTATTTTGATATTCATAAATATCCTAAAATTACATCTTTTTCCAAATAGTAGGATAAATCTAAATAGTTGTTTGCGTCGTATGCATTAAAAGAAATAAATATGTTATAAATAAAGAAATATGTATATTTTAAATAATTGGTACAACTTGCCCAAGTCTCCCTATATATGCAAATATATATGTATGTATACATATATACAGCAATGAGCAATTTAAACAAAAAAATATTAGTAATAAATTAACGAAGAATAATCAAATTACAATATTATTACATCTCATTAATAATTCAACTTTCTGACTTATCATAAAATTTACTTTTAAATTTATACATTATCCAAAATCCTTTAATTATGTAATTTATGAGAACAATCGATTGTATTAAATCTGCAAGATAATTATATTTCAGTATTAATTACTAATAGTAAAACACATGAATGTGCAAAAGGAGGCTTGTTATAACGAATGCATAGAAATTCTATTATTTCCTAAGAAGATTACTATTTTACTATGTTATACTAAACGCTCGCGCGATTGCGGTATTTACCTAATATTTTAGCTTATTTATATTTGTTAAGTAATTGACTAGATTAATTAATCGAGTGTGTGTGGTCGACGGTGACCTCGTCGATGTAGTACAGACCGGTACCCAAATATGATCGCTGATGCTCTGCACGCCGCTATCGGTTTACAAGGGATGCCGCAGCTCTCGAAACCGGCGTTGTTAAATCGAGGAAGCAATTTTACGAAAATCACGATTTGGTTGATTCGTGCGTCACGCGGACCGCCGTGTAATCCGTGGTTATCCGGTGCTCTCGGTCTTCTCGCGTAATCCATGCAATTATACTAGATCTCTCAGCGAATACCGAAAATTCCTCGCGGCTGGGGAAATGAGAGAGAGCACACAATGGAAAAGTTTAAGTGGCAAACCAACGGCTCGTTAGCTGGCGCGGAATGCGCAAACAGAAAGTACCGTGAAGGCTTTTATTGAAAACGCTGGTTACCGTAATTGGATGTAAGCATCATTCACCGTATAACTTTATCCATACCTGCTGAAAGTATTTTAAATACGAATGGGAAATGTGCAAAATTTTCTAGCACAACACGCGTGTAATACGAAACGAGTATACAGCGACAAAAATAAAATTCCATTTATCGGAATTAGACTGCAAACATTTAAATTTTCAAAGTTGATACAGCATACATTCATAAGGATTCCTTTTTTTAAACCAGATAAAATTTTCTTGAATAGGAGTAATATTTTAGACTACGGCCACACATATTTCTTGTGAAAGCAAATTCTTGAGAACGATAATATTACGGAAAGTTAAAATTATATACAGAGAAAATAGTACTTTCTGCATATCTACTTTGGTGCACCGGCTGTCGCTGCACCGCTCCACAGCACCGTTCACGATTCTCGCTGTATCAATGCTTTAAAACAAGAATGCTTAAAACTCTCTAGAATGTCTCGTCGGCGGGGTATTGATATTATCTGTATAATTAAAACTTGGTTTGAAAAGATATAATTATTTCATTTCCTTCGGCATGGCTCGAGTTCCGTAACACGCAGCTCCGTATAATTCGGCTTTCTTGCGGCAGCCGCGCTCACGAAGTTCCGGCAACAAGTTACAGCCTTCGACTTCTAGTCCGGTAACTTTAAGGGTGAAGAACTCGAGACGCGCAACGTGTCAGACGCCATAGGCGCTCGCCTGATTCATGGTTGACTTCCCGCGGTGTGTAGGAGTTGCCCCTTGCTAATCTAAGAAGCTGATCATCATGCATGCAAGCATCGTGTAATTAACCGCGGCAGAGGTCTTCCGATGCTCGTACACCCCTACACAGCAAAAAACGGAGTAAATCGAGGCCAGTCTAACCGATTTAACCAACGCGCGATATAATTTTAAAGATCAACATAAATCCATCAGATATCTTGCATTATTCGGATATTGGTTATAATTTAAAATCCTAATTTTTCCATCGTACTCAACTCGAACTGTTTTTACGATGACCAAATCGCTAGTCTAACATAAACAAGAATAAGTGCAAAGGAAAATATAAAAAGCAGAATGATAATCAGTATATTTGTATTGAATAGAAGAGGACAGAGGGTGCTGTCCGAGTAAGAAGAGATGGAAGAAGCGATAGATGGGAGACGTGCGTCAGAGGGTGCATACCGTCCCCGTGTTATGGCGAAAGGGCGGAAAGGCGGAGGGATATAGAGTGGGCTAGCCCGGGCACGACATGGCCACCCCCTTTATCAAAGGCCTTGGCACTTTGCCACGTCGCAGCGCATAATGAAGCAGCACGTTGGGCTTCGGTTATACTGGCGCCAGGGCTCGTGTTTTGCCTCCCAGAGAATAGTTTATTGTGCCGCGCTGCGCTGCGGCCCACCGCTGTCTCCTTCCGCACCGGCAGTTCTGTTCGCCTTGTCATGTATGATATTCGCATTAGTATTAAGGCGGTTAATACTCGTGGTAGATCCTCCTTTAACGCGGAGCGTGCAGACGGAGCGATTTTCGTAATGCAGTAACAGCCTGGTACCATGTGTTAAATATATCGATGAATCGTACTGAAAGTGTCCATTTGAAATTTAATATGAACTTCTCGTATTTATCGTATAAGGTATTTAACGATTTCCTTTTAATAATAGATTACTCGATGGAATTGAAATTCTTACTGAAAATTTCATACAATCGTCGTCGTTACAATAAAATATATATTACATATTTGAGATTACATGTATATTTTAATCAAAACTAAAATTCAATTTCCTCGAAGAGTAATGAGCAATAAATTTTGTGTTACATACTTTTTTAAACCTCCGGAACTTAATATATTGTACTAAAAAGTTTCCAATTCCAATTATATTTCAATCATGTCTGCAACTATATAGAAAATTATGAATGTCTCGATATTGAAATAGTTCTATTGTTTTAACTTGATTTGTAATTTTATATTTACAGTTTCGTTTTATCACTTGAATTCTGTGTTATTCAATCACCCAGAATTAAAAAAAAAATCGGAGTTATCAAGATTTTCAAGTAACAATCGATCAATCTAGCTGCAACCCATCCATCAAAAAGTAGCAGTGTATACTCATACAGACTATCTCATGTACCGTTCTGTGAAACATAACTTCGTGATACGCGCGATTTCCATTAGCTCAGATTGGCTGAAGTGACGTTTCCAACTATTGTGGGAACGTCAAAACTTCCTTGAACAAAGACGGACATTAATGTCCGTTTATCTGCTAATCGTCGGGACAGTAGCGAAGCGTCATGGTTTGTTAGGCCACAGTTATATCCGCTTTGTATTCGAGAGTGCGGTTATCGGAGGAACTGTAGACGGCATAACGAGAAGGTTATTATCCAGGCCGCTTAATTTATGCAAGTAATAAACTCATGACGCCATTATTGGCTTTGTGGTTATACAAACGTGGTGAATACATGCTAGGTATTCATAAGCAACGAATCTCGAAATTTCAATAACTACCATTTTGAACGATATCATATCAAGAATTTATGAAAACAGTAATTTACAATTTAGAACACGATAAAATACTTTGACGTAATGAAAACTTAATGCAACAAATATACGTATTTAGTTTCATTGATTTTATTACTCAATTTAGATTAAAGTAGAATTAAATCTTGTTTGTTAAAGTGATTAAGGATAAAATAAATATTTCGCGGAATATTGATTAAAAACATGTGGCCAAAAATATCTGTTTTAATTTATTTACGATAATTTTTGTATTGCTCTTTTACTTCAAAAAAATTATTTTTTAAAAAAAGAAGAAATATTTTTTTAATTACGAAATTATTATTAATAAATTATTATTAATCGGCAATAAGACTATCTTAGAAACATTCTCATCTGTCATTAATCATGTCTTTTCATTTCACAACTTTTAAAAAATCATTTTTTTGAGTTGTAATAATTTTGATTTTACAGAATTATAATAAATCTGGAATAATTTATCAAAAATAACGTAACTCAAAATATTTAATCAATAATTTATCTTCATCACACAGAAAAGTTTTGCTGAAACATCTACAAAATTTAACTAGATACAGATCTGAAAATAATTTTGTTGAATCATTAAAATAATTACATGGAACGTTCAAATTGGTTGCTAGAATGTCAAAACTTTTTGTAGCATTGCTCATCAAGCTTGAGATTTCTACATAATTATTTTGATGGTCTAATAAAATTATATTTTCTACTATTGCGGGAGATATTATGATCTCTTTGAAAACATTAATAACGATACAAATGCTATTTGAAGGATTGTAAAGTTAAATTAATTTAATTTGAAAATTATATTTTTTGAGTTATATTTCTTTAAAATAAAGGAAACGATATAGACCAGGTACCAAGACAAAATTTAGGCAGAAATTTGGAAATAATTCAGACTAATGGTTTTTTTTTCATAAAAAAGTTATTTAAGGTGTTATTAATAAATTCTGAAGTTTTCCTCCTCTAGCGAGAACCGCGTACCCACCTCCAAGGGGGAGAAAAGGTAAAATCAGTTTTTTGTCGATTTATCGGTTTTTCTTTAATTTTATGGAAAAAATGATTCTGTACAAAATTAAAGCTTATAAAATTCTCTACAAAAAAGATTTTAAACATATTTTTCGTCAAGTGAATATTTCTTCAAATAATGGCCTTCTAAAGTTGGGTTAAATAACTTGACCACATTAAATTCTTCGAATATTCGTTATATTATGTGACTGTTATATTATGTGACTCCCTTCGAAGATATGTCGCTAATCTATTTATTCTTTTGTGCAATGTGTTAGTGATTGTTTATGTATATATCAGTAGCCAATATCTGTTCATGATGGTATTAAAGAAGGAAAGAAGGATATTTCAATATTATAACGTTAGCAAACATTAGTTTGGCTGCAACAGTCTATCTGTTAAGAAGGTGTATTTCAGTTACAACAATAACGGAAAATATGTTTCATTTGTGAAGAAAATTTAAGTGATGGTGAAACTCAAAATGTTAAAAATAGAGGAATAAACAGCCTTTGAGACTCAAGTAGAGGAAAGACAAAAGTGTTCAACTCCAAAATTTAAATTGTGTAACTATTTACTCGAAATGCTATAAAACTTACATAAAAGAAAAATGTATAGTTGCTGCAGAGAAGTCACAAACAGGTAAGATAATTATTGATAAGATAATATATATTGTTGCGTTTAATAAATTTCTCATAGATTTTGATATTAAATTTAATATAATAATATAATAATTACAGCTGAGTGTAGTAGAGTTCGAGAATCGTCAAATTTCAATGGCAAACATTATGTTTAATCTATGTCGAGAATGCTGCAGAAGAATTTCTGACAAAAGAAAAAAATCTTTGGATAAACGAGACTTTGTTCACCGTGTACAAAGACTTATGCTCAATAAAACTCTAGAATAGGTAACAGAACGTAAAAACGACTCACTGACACGTTCAGTATTGGATAAAATAATGAGTACTGATTTAATAATAATTGAAAGTATGTTGTTATTTACGTTATGACTTAATACACAAAATTATTAATTAGTATTGTTTCAAAATCGTTTCAAATCAAAATTTTATTCATTTTTCATTTGCAACCAAATATTATGTCTCTTGCCTCAGACGTTTTTTGATTCCAAAGTCAACATGTGTAAGTCGACCGGATGAAAACGTCGTTGCTGTGATGAACTTTTTGACATCATATATTGAAGAACATCTGACTTACCTGTGATTATTATATTATTATATTAAATTTAATATAATATCAAAATCCATAAAAAATTTATTAAAAAATATATTTTATCTTATCAATAATTATCTTACTTGTTTGTGACTTCTCTGCAGCAACTATACACTTTTCTCTTGTGTAAGTTTTATAACACTTCGAGTGAACAGTTACATAATTCAAATTTTCGAGCTGCATACTTTTATTGTCTTTCTTCCGACTACTTGATTCTCTAAAGCTGTTTATTCCTCTTTAATATTTTCAATTTTACTTTCACTTAAATTTTTTTCACAAATGAAACTATAGTTTCCGTCATTGTGTAACTGAAATACACAAAATACACCTTTTTAACAGATAGACCGTTACAGCAAACTAACGTTTGCTAACATTATAAAATATACTCTTCTTTCATTCCTTGATACCATCATAAAAGATAGATGTTGACTCCTGATATGTACATAAACAGTCACTAATACATTGCCAAAAGAATAAATAAACTAGCGATAATATCTGCTTCAAAGAGACAGTTACATAATATAATAAATATTCGGAGAAATTAATGCTCAAATTATTTAATCCAACTTCAAAAGGCCATTACTTGAAGAAATATTTACCTGGCAAAAAATATAAAATTTTTTTTATAGAGAATTTTATAAGCTTCAATTTTGTACAGAATCTTTTTTTCCGTAAAATTGAAGAAAAACTGATAAATCGGCAAAAATTTTTCATCTCTTCTCCTCTCTTGAAGAGGGGTTATCATTGGATGGGGAAACTTCAAAATTTCTTAATAATACCTAAAATAACTAATTCATGCAAAAAAAAACTTTAGTTTGAATTACTTTTACCTAAAATACTTGGCTCCTGGCCAAATATAAAAAAATATTCAATATATTTATTAAAATATGCCAATATAAATTATGATACGAAAAATCGCGTGCCATTTGGGATAAGCAAAAACAAGAAGATCATTAATGAATCTGAAATTTTCGCCCGAAATAAACATGAGCGATTTAATTTGTGTAATTTTCCGTTAACATACCAGAGTATATTTTGACAACGCGAGCTGCTGGCGGACTTGCGAAGACGCCGTAGCATCGTAATCGTTTACCTTGGCGACCTGAATTATGCAAGTTAGTCTCGACTACTAATCCCATGTCAGTAACGTTCGTTCGTTGTGCCATAATGTGAATTTAACCGGAACTTCGCAGACGATCTAATTAAAGAGTAAAGGACTAAAAGTACTGCTCGTCGCTTGTTTTCGTTGATTGGTATCTAGAGATTTATGAATCAATTGCGTCTATTTATTTGTATGTATAAAATGTTCAACTTTCGATATATTTAAGATTTAATATTGTGATATCTCGTCAAATAATCGATATAAAGCAAGATTTTTTTTTTATTTGAAAGAGCAAATTCCGTCCTTTAAAATAACCATTATCATACTTGTCAATTTTTATTACACGATAATTTTATTACACGAGAAAATTTCAATTTTAATACCTTATATACCCTTATTCGAAACTAATCACATCTTTGAGTATTTAAAATTTCAGTTAAAATTGATTAAAAATACGTAGAGACTTTATTCTTTAAAATTCTTTTTAAATTTCTTTTTATATTAATTATTTGTTGAATAATTACAGTTTAAACATGGATAAAAATTTATCAAAAAATTGTGATTCCCTAATTTCTTTAGCAATGTATGTACACATATATATATATATATATATATATATTTGTACATATATACATATATTTATGTATACCATAATTTCATAGTAATGGATATAAACATCATCGTGTTAGCGAGAACTTAGCACTATATAGATAAATGCTGATTAATTCCTAAACACGATTGAAAGACTCTAAACTAAGAAATTGTATAACACGTATACGAACTTAACAGCGATGTTGCAGCATCTTTATGAGAAGAATTGCAGCGATAAAGCGACTCCGACATTGCTTCGAATGTCGGATAATTGATATAATTATAATATATAAATCCCGGTTTAATGTTATCTTTAAAGATTGATCAGTTATCCACGTAGAATGGTAACATCATGCGCTATTTCCGAAAGTTCGATTCCTGTCAAAGCTCGAAATATACACGTAGTGAGATCTACTTGCTTTTCTTGAAAATATACCTATAAATCTAAGAGAAAGCCCCAAATGGATGGGACAGTAAAAGGCAACGCAAGTAATATGAGAGTAAACAATGGATCTGTATAACTCTAAATTGATCATAATGGGAGTGAGAGTAGATAAATGAAATTTTGCGTTGGAACTTTTATGACAGATGGTCTCACATTTCCAGAGAAAATATCTTTTAAAATTGAATATCAGACTCTAGTTTCTCTACGCTTTGCTACACTGCCTTACGACAGAAAACGCATTCGTTGTATAGAAGAATAAGAATTCGCAAAGCTTCATCTTCATCTTTTTCCTTTCCTCCTTTTTCTTCGGTCATAAAAGAATAAATTAAAGAGCTATTAGTCACGAAACAAAATGATTCATAGCAGAAATAAGATTACATTGCAGATTCTTTTGCGAAAAACGAAAATAGAAATTGGTGAGAAAGCATTTCTGTAAAAATCACAAGAGCCGAGAACTTTTATATTCGGTCTGAGTGAAAATTAGAATTTACAAGCGTGAACTATTTGGCCGTTTGGTTCGATTTTCTATCATGAGAGAAGAATTCTGAGAAAAAGAGCAAACAGATGTTGCGTTATATCTATTCTTTTAAATTACTGTCGCACCTTACGACCGGATTGTACAACACGCCGAAATGCATACGCATACAGGATTTTCTGATCCACTTTCTTTGCAAAGTATCGTAAAACCGCGTATCGTACGCTACGTCGGACGCGCGCCTTACTTTGTATTGGCAACATCCGGGATGCTTGGAAGAAGAGAAGGAATGAGAGAAGAAACGTTATCTGCTCCCAGCAACAAAGTTTTCATGCTTCCAGCGTATTTTTCTGTTTAGGTTATATAACCCGACCTTACCTCAGGACCAAATGTTTCGCGGAGATTACCTGTCAAAATGCGTATTTTCTACTGGCAAGTAAATTTCTTTTCAGGGAGTAGGTAACAAAAATATTTTAATATGTTAAGCTAGTCTCTTAGAAACTGATAATAAGCGTATTATTCCTCGTTCTGTACATATATCTTTGTCTTTTTAATTTAACGCAAAGCAAAATCCCAGACAACAAAAAGTCCAAAATCGAGACATCTCAAAGACGTCTTTATGACGTCTTTTTAAAAAATAACTGTATTATATTTCATTTTCGAATATATGTACAATTGTCTGGGATGCTACGATTTACAAAAAAATTACATAGGATCAGATTATATAAAAAAGATAAACAAATTCTTCTTGGAAGTTACTGTGTAATTATTGTATTATTTAAGATAATTCCTGTTTTTTATTATAATCTGACGAATTTTGCTAATTAATTCCTCACATAAATATCAGTTGATGCAAACAGGACTACTAAATTTTTACAAAATATTAAAAATATTTTTGTTATTTATTTATTGGCAAGTTACGTAAATAATTTTTTATTTTTAGTAAACAATATTTTTTATATTAAGCAAACATATTATGCAATAATTTGTTAACATTTTCAATGATTTATTTATACTATAAAAGGAAAAAAACGGACAGACCGAATGAACGTCATGATAATAGACAGCTATGATGAAATAATATTTACTGTTTGAATATTTTTTTATTATAATAAAGATAAAGAAAGAGATAAAATGTGCACAAACTATTTGCTATCTTATTCTTGTCCGACAAAGAATTGTAACTTGTTTTTTAGTTTTTAAGAGAGTGTCAATCTTTTGCAATAAAATAAATCGTGAAGTGATAAAAATACAGATTACCTTTTGGTATTTTATATATTTCTCTTTAACTGCAGATGCGATATTATGTAGTTGCAATTCAATGCTAGTATGAATAAGACAAAACTCTTTATGCGTTACTGCGTTTTTGTACAGATTCCTATTTAATAATGTTACATATATACGTTTTAGATCTTGATTACGAATAAGATATGTCAATAATAAAATTTTTCTTGCATATATCTTCAGTGTGCATAAATTACATTGAATTTTGATTTTCTATTAGATATATATATTATATATATTATATCTATATATATATTTATGGAAATTATCACTTTGATCATCATATGTACATAGCGTATATACAGAGGAAAGTTGTCGATACTAACATATTAGGTGTTGGAATTAATTCGTAGCGTTTTTTAATGAAAGAATGTTATTTATTTCACATGAGCATTAAAAAATACATTAATGAAAGTACTTCCCATCACTTGTAAAACGCTACGAATTAATTCCAACACCTAATAAATTTCTTAAAGTGACACCTCTTTATTTCTCAGAAACTAACTATTGCACTTTATTAGTACTAATAAAATCATGATCTATAGCTAATTAAAGAAATACAAACTAATAATTCGTGTATTTGTGGCTTGTTTCTATACCAAATCAATTAAAAACGAATTCTACGAATGCAAAAATAAAATATATTCTTACGATTTTCTTTTGCAAATTGCGTAATTTAAATAATAGTGACTATATTATTGATAATATTATATCATTTTTAATGCTTGTAATTTCCTAAATCAGTTTTATTTTTTCTCTTAGTTTTTTTATAATATTGTATTATACTATATATAATTTTAAATTTAAAATTGGGATGTAGCGTAAACCGCCACATCTGTCTGTAAAACAGATCATGAGCTAACTTAATCTTTATAATGTTGCTTTATAGTGTCAAATAGCTTTATTGAAGCTAAAGACAATCGTGTATATAGAAAAACTCTTAAAAAACTTCGCATTACACATTTGAATCTTGCAGAGAGAGAGAGAGAGAGAGAGAGAGAGAGAGAAAACAGCATAAAGTAAATATACATATAATTCAATAAAAATGTTTTATAACGAAGCAAAAAGATTCTGGAATATTTTATATATTATATATTCACTTGTAGGTTTTATATTCACTTTAGATAATTCCTGCAAAAGAAAAAGAATAGGAATACATAGCATTACTACCTACTGTATCAGTTTTGAAGTCCATTTTGCTTACCTTAAGAAAAAATTAATTATTGCAAAATTGCAAACAATATTATAAAAACTGTTTATGCTATCTGATGGAAGATACTTTTTAGTTTGTACTTATGTTTTTAAAGTTTTATTTTTATCTTTTGTTTAAGAAATCTTGTTAAAGAATCTTGTTTAAAAACAAAATGATATGTCGGTATCGGTGGTTTTCCCACATATCTTTCTATAAATTATGATACTTGTGTATGAATGACAATTTTTATTTCTCATTTAATTCACATTTATATTTGTTATAACTAATGTGAAATAATTATATACGAGACTTTCAATCATATTCAGTAAAATTGAAATAGTTCAATTAAAATACTAATATGATCTATTACGATTGATATGGCTAATCAAAACAATACATTTTATATTATGTAATTAAAGCTTGATAAAACGATAGATATAAATTAAGATGATATATATAACGTAAACACTTGATGAACTTGATAATAATCTAATCATATATGCGATTGGTAACATTCGAAATTGTGGACGTAATATCGATAATTGTAATTAAAATTATTTTCTTATTATAAGATCTATATATTTTAAACACTTAAAGTATTTCCGGCCAAGGTAATGTTTTTCGCAATAAATTTATTAACATATTAACATCTTTATAATATGATGCTTGATGGTTAGCATCAAATTATTAAATTGCTTGTCACTTTAATTCGCCATTACTAGAGTAGTTTTAATTGCGTTTATAATCCGGAAAAACAATTCGACGCAGTTCTAAAAAGACTACAAATGGTATATATGCAAGTACATATTATATGTAGTGTATATTAGTAATTCAAGATTGAATTATTTAAAGCAATGAAGATCCAGCTTCGATCATAATAGGCATTTTTCTAGTATTGAAAAATATCTAGCCTCTACGCGAATCACATTTTTTGATTTCACCGGTTTCGCGCAGTTGAAGAAGTGTAATATGCGGAAATGTGGTTACCTCTTCGTATGACAGAACCGTTTAACAGAATTCAACTAATTACGTTAAACGAGAAGATCTAACAAGATTTCGAGAGATTTCATATTGTCTCTTTTCTTTTTTAAAACGGTTACTATTTCATGTTTCCTAGTTGAACATATGCATAATTCCTGAATTTCACTATGCAATTACAACATATTGGAAAGAAATGCATAGTAAATCTTTGAAACTTAACATGTCATAGGTAATTGTAAGTCTTACATAAGAGTTATTTTTTTACAATGTGTGAAAGAAATATTTATTTTAAATATTAATACGTGAAAAATAATAACACGTTATATATGTAACACCGTAAATATGTTTATCGCACAAAATGAACTTCGAATTTCTATTAATATCATATGCATATAGAACTTGTTTATTGATCCAAATAGATAAAAAAATAAAGAAAACATAGTTTTCCTAAAATATAAATTTTTATCAATTAAACGAATTGATAAATTTTATTGATTAACAGATATGTTGAATCTTATATTATTACACGATAAGATTAGAAATCTCGGTTAATCTGTATAAATTTAATCTGAATTATAAATTTAATTTGAATTAATTAAAATTTGTATTAAGGAAAAACTAATTTATTAATTAAAACTAATTAAAAATTCAAACTTGATAGTTTATCGGTCATTAAAATAATAAATATTTTTTGTTAATAATTATATGATATGACACTGTGATACGATGACCCATAAATTCTTTGGCGTCTCTGAACTATATGATGTAAAATGACAGTATCGACATAAAGTATTATTACTATTTATCGTAAATTAAATTTTTGTGCAATTTATCTTTATGATAAATTATCGAATATATGAGCTTTCACTATATCATTGTTATAATAAAATTTTACTCAGAACAATATAAGCTATTTTATATATACGTATATAAAGCAAAATAATTTATAACTTTAAATAAAATTGCTATATTCATATATAAATTGCAACACACATGCGCACGAGAGTGCACGTGTAAGTTTTCGTAATTGTAACAAATTGTTACTTGCGAAACTTACGTTATAGTTATTACTTCGTTAGTAGATATCGACGGATGTAGCTATTATATAATAATTTTTTATTTTTAAGACACTATGTTTCATATCCACACAGTTTTCAATGTTTAATTATTGTCTGTGTAATTTGATACAAACATGTAATATATTATTATTATTTTTTTATAAATATTATTTTCAAATATAATTTTTGTAAATCATTCGAATATTATACATATATGTTAGCATATGTTATGGAAAATGGAAAAGCCTAAGAAAGCATTACAATTGCTACTATTTTTGTACTTAATGTTTACTTAAAAGTTGATAATAAGATATAATTAGAAATAATTGATTCAAAGAAATACACAGGAAACGCTTGATTAAATTACGTATTGCACAAATGTGCATTAATCGAAAATAATATGATGTAGGTGTATATAAATAAGAAGATACACAGTGTGTAGAAGAAGCAAAAGTTAACAGAGTGATTGCTATTTTTAGAAGAATATATAGAGAGAGATTAGTGTGTGGTAACTGATAATACTCAACGCTCATTTTACTGATGCTCAGTCGTCTGCGCAATGGCGAGCTATTCATTTGTCAGGGCTTTCAGCTTTATTTTTATTGTCACGCATAGCTTTGCTGACAATAGATTATTATCTTTTCCTAAAGATTTTCTATTTGGTGCTGCTTCATCCGCTTATCAAATAGAAGGAGGTTGGAATGAAGGAGGTACGTAAAAAGAGTTTCTATTTAAAATTTAATATCATTTAATTATTGAAGTATTAAGAGATTTTAAGTATACAAATAGGATTTATGAAATATTATACAGGCATTTTCATCAATTTTATAATTAATTTATTGTCGTGTACTTAAATTTAAAAAGGTAAAGGCGAGAGTATTTGGGACAAATTTGCGCACGAACATCCAGATTTAATAGTTGACGGTAGCAATGGCGATGTGGCTTGTGATTCTTATCATAAGTATAAAGAAGATGTACAGTTATTAAAGAACATGGGAGTACGTTTCGTATAAATGTATTAAAAACTCATGAATGTATGAAATATATATTGAATACCATAATATTTTATAATAGATTGCATATACTTATTTATTATACAATATTTTAATTACAAATCAATGGTCATTACATTTAATCATAATATTGTAGGTTGACTTTTACCGATTTTCTATCAGTTGGCCACGTGTCTTACCGACTGGTTATGCCAATGTGATTAATCAAGAAGGACTCGATTATTACAAAAATCTTACTAACGAATTATTGGCCAATGGTATCGAACCATTTGTTACTTTACTTCATTGGGATCATCCCACTGTCTTTGAAAGCATGGGTGGTTGGACCAATGAAATGATGGTTGAATGGATATCTGATTACGCAAGAATTATATTCAAAGAACTCGGTCCCAAAGTTAAATACTTTATGACTATCAATGAACCCGCTGTTATTTGTAATCAGGGGTACGCTAACGATAGAAAAGCACCAGGTATCTTCTTTATATCTGTTTGTTATTTAACGAGAAATATCTCGCGAAATTTAATAAAGTCTTTTTAAAATGAAATATGATTTTAGGAAAGAAATTAGGCGCTCCCGGCAAATATTTGTGCATGCACAATATTCTAAAAGCGCATGCTAAGATTTATCATATCTATGACACAGAATTTCGAAAACAGCAGAAAGGTCAAATTGGTATAGTTGTATCTTGTTCAGGCGCATTTCCCAAAACTCCTGCTGATACTGAAGCAGTAGATGCATATTTTCAATTTAATTGCGGATGGGTGGCCCATCCCGTGTTTTCAAAGGATGGTGATTACCCAGAAATTATG
This sequence comes from Acromyrmex echinatior, assembly GCF_024713525.1. Taxonomy (NCBI): domain Eukaryota; kingdom Metazoa; phylum Arthropoda; class Insecta; order Hymenoptera; family Formicidae; genus Acromyrmex; species Acromyrmex echinatior. The sequence continues at coordinate 5,583,205 of NC_141870.1, forward strand.
AAAAAGCATGTAGCTGAAAATAGTAAATTGGATGGTTTTCCGAGATCACTTTTGCCTAAATTTTCACCAGAATGGGTGCAGTATATTAAGTAAGAAATCTGTAACAAAAATATGCAATACCGTTACTTACGTATAATTATCTAGCAAACAAGCTAACGTTATTTGTCATCATTTTTACATCAAAATGGTATTAAGGGCGTCATTTTGACATTACAAGTATAAGGTCAGCTTGTTTGTTGAGTAATTATGGATTGATATTAGATAATATTTCTCGGTTCTTATTGTCTCTTTTGTTTTTTAAAGAGGTACATCGGATTTCTTTGCATTAAATCATTACACTTCGAGACTTGTGGAAACAGTACCACGAAAACAAGGTCACGCATGGTACGATTATTCTGGTGTGAAAGCAAGTGTGGATCCATCATGGCCAAAAAGTGCTTCGGATTGGCTCAGAGTTAGTTATCTAGTATAGAAGATGCATATTAATTGCGTGTATCAAACTAACGGATATCAATTTTCGCGTGCTCAAAACTTCTGTTTGCGTAGGGCTTCCCAGAAATTCATTAATTTGACCCTGATAACGCATCAGGCACAATTAAGTCGTACAGATAGTTTAACTTATTATTATGAATAATTCATTCCGTGAATTATTCATAACTTGTACTCAACGCCATAAATTGGAAATCAGAATCGAGTGTATTTCAGAAAATATGCATATTCGGCTGAATCGAACAGAACTGATAAAATTATGAGCGATTATGGAAAAATTAGTAATTGATTATTGCTAAATGTAATATTACGCTTTACGAAGTAATGAATATTTTGCCTATTATGAATTGAGTCGAATATGTCGTCTCTTTCTTAAATACAATGTAATTAAAAAATTAGTATAATTTTTAAATTAAAAGTAAATTTAATGCGAATAAAATATTATTTATATCGATATGCAGAGTGTGCAGAAATGTTCTAAATTTGTTAGGTTGTTCCTGCTGGATTTCGAGAGCTTATTAAGAAGATTTCACGTGAATATGATAACCCAACTATCTTTATTACGGAAAATGGTTTCTCTGACAAATGTTGTACTATTGATTATTTAAGAATATCCTACTTGGATTCTTATATGAAAGAAATGTTAACCGCTATTCAAAAATATGGATGTAAAGTGAAAGGATATACTGTTTGGAGTTTATTAGATAATTATGAATGGCAGAGTGGTTATACGTGAGTTATTACTTCATGCGTTTTTATGAGCGCTTTTTAAGAAAAAACACATATTTATAAAATTTTGCTCTGCAGAGAACGGTTTGGACTGGTATATGTGAACTTTACGGATCCCAATCGAACGAGAACTCCAAAACGATCAATGAACTGGTATAAAAATGTCATTAAGACTAGGAAACTTTTGATTGATGACATAATCACAGTAAATATGGTTTAAAATCATATTTTTAAACGAACATGTTGGATAATAGATCAATATTACAAATATTACTTGAATAAATATTCCACTATTTATCTGAAATATTCTTTGACTAATTATTTATACATTTTGTCTGATTCTAAAGGATTTTCCGTCACGCTTTTCGGTTAGCGTTTATATTTGGCGCGCTTTAGCTCCGCAGTGTGATTTAGCAGTGTAGCAGTATGTACTGAGAGTATGTGGAGTTGCGCTTTCGTAGCCAACAATCAAGTTTCACCAGAGAAGGTATATCATACATAATAAATCTCATGACATTTTTTATTCATCAAGACGAGTTTAATCATTACGAATCCTATACTCCCAGTCTCTATCTCAGTCAAACTCAACAGAACATTTTATACATATATGTGTGCGTGCGTGCGTGCGTGCGTGCGTGCGTGCGTGCGTGCGTGCGTGCGTGCGTGCGTGCGTGCGTGCGTGCGTGCGTGCGTGCGTGCGTGCGTGCGTGTGTGTGTGTGTGTGTGTGTGTGTATGTATGTGTGTGTATGTGTATTATAAATATATTTATAATGATATATATAAAAATATATGTTATAATATGTGTTTATTTTTATTTTAATTACAGAATATATTAAAAATTGTTTTAAAAGATGTTTGATTGAGTATCAAATCATTAAATTGCTAATCAATTTAATTACTATGGTAATTCAGTTGCGTTTCTAATTCCGGAAAATCAATTTAGCGCGCAATTCAAGAGACCACAAATGTGGTATATAAATTCACATGAAATTATAATTTAAAGCACTCAGAATTTCGACCAGTATAGGCATTTTTTCTTATTTTTATTGCGTATTTTTATTTACTCATCTTTGAAAGAAAAATCATTATTAATAATCCTTAATATCCTTAATATACACGATTGTCATGCCATGTGTATTTTTTTCTTTGAATTTTATAAGTAATATTTACATTATTAATGATAAAATTTATATACAATTTGTACATAATTTTGTAAATACTTTTTGAAGTATATTTTAAAGTCACTTAATAATTTTTATATATTTGCGGATAATCAACCTGAAATAAGAACAATTCATCGTGAATAAAAGACCAAAAAATCATCGTGAATAATAAGGATTAAGATACGGTACAAAACTATCATGTTTCAAATATATCTAGATTATTCAAAATATTTTCAAAATTATTTATATGTTAAATTATATGCCAAACTGTATAATAAAAATGACGAAATATGCATATAGTCATAGTATACGATCATACATATAATCATAGAAACAATCGAAATGTCATAAGTAATATTTTTTATAATATATATATAGAGAATATTGCGATTTACGATTGGTCAGATTGTAAAAAGCATCAGAGCAATCATAGCAATCGCAATTCAAAAAATAACGAAATAAATACGGGTTTTCAAAAAGGAGTAATCGTATGCCATTACTCTCGGGAAATATCTTTCACCATGTTCAAAGCGAAAACCTTGGCAAAGTAACGAGCACTTTCAGTGGAACGAAGTAACTCATTATGGTATACAGTTTATTATTTTTATTCACACGAACCTTCTCAATCTAATGAATTTCAGTGGAATGCATTCTGAACGATTTCTGTGATAAGTGCAAAAATTTTATATATTATAACAAACTTTTATCTCTAAAAATAAATATTATGAAAAATGTTGTATAAATTGAGCAATTAAAGTAAATTTATTAAATCTAAACAATTGTTAACTTTACTAATCAAATTTATTAAATTATTCGTAAAGTTTTTTATTACTACAATTTTATGCAATTGGTACAAGTATATTATATATATATATATATATATATATATATATATTAGGTGTTGGAATTAATTCGTAGCGTTTTTTAATGAAAGAATGTTATTTATTTCACATGAGCATTAAAAAATACATTAATGAAAGTACTTCCCATCACTTGTAAAACGCTACGAATTAATTCCAACACCTAATATATAATATACTTGTACCAATTGCATAAAATTGTAGTAATAAAAAATTATAATATATAATATATATGTATATATATATGTATACAATATATATATATATATATATATATATATATATATATATATATAAATATAGAAAGAGGAAAATATATATTTCTTGTAGCTCGAAATGTGAAACAGTAACCGAAGGATGATGGGTAGCAGGAGGAACGCGTAATAATTCAAGAAAGAATAACGGTCCATCTTCGTTTAATCCAAGATTTCAGATTTACTCTCTTGCGCTGGATAGATCATAGCTAGTAAGTGAGATAAGGCGTTAAACAAAAGCGAGTAGGTCGGAACGGCGAGGGAGTGATGCTGCGAATGCTTTCTGGTGCCTATCTCGTTTATACAGCTTTCTATGCACATCGTCGGCTAATAAAAAAAAGGAGGGACGGAAATAACAGATCGCGCTTCGGCAAGCAGAATCTCGTGTAATTACCCAGGAGCCTCGTTGTACGTGCACTCGTATCACGTTCATCGATGTTCCGTGGAGAACGTACTCACAGCTCGCTAACGAAAGACAAGCGCGATACGTAAGAATAAATCTTCAATCGCTGTGGCACTGATTTATTCGGTATATATGTTATATATTCGGTGTATATGCAATTTAAAAAAAAATAATACGTTCTATTAATATTTAAGTTTTTCTTTGTATTTTTATCTCAACGTTTATCTCAATGATATCGATCTTGATGTCAAACACGGATGAGCGCCAATATCGAGTATACATTGTTACTGATAATAACTGAACATTCGTCAGTATTCCTAGACATCTTTGGTCATTTGCTATCAATTCCGCGGGTGTTAATTGCACCCGCGTGATGTGTATACCGCCCTTCATCCTCATACACAATAATTTACGCATAATTGGTACAATTTGGACAACTCGCAGCATATTAAATTATACCGTAAACACACGCGGACCTGTCTGCGTGTGCATAGTCCGTAACTCGATAATTATGTATTCGTACATATTAAATAGGCCGCGCAAGCCGATTCAACGATTTCGACGAAGTACTAAGAGGTGTCTAGACGAGAATATGCATACGCGCCAACAACTAGGGCTTGAAGATCGTTTACATTCTAATGTAAATATTGTATATGCACAATATATGCACGTAGACCGAAAATCCGTGCCTTGGAATCCCATAGGTGAGATTAGCTGCGCACCGTGCGGAGAGTCGAACAAATTTGTGATGGTGGGACGATACGGAAGTGCCGTTTTCACAATTAATTTTATTGATTCGGTTCAAATGAATGGTTCAAATGATATTTGATCCCTCGAATGGATTTCAACAAAGGAGAAAATGGCAACGATGAAGGGCTTAGGAGCTTTCCCGCGGGGATGACTAATCCGCACAGTTGAGCTTAGCAAACCCACGGATCCAAGCTCAATACACTGCGGACACTCATACATTTACGCATTACATGTACAAGTATTCTATACAGGGTGACTAAAAATTACACTGTTAAATTTATAGTGTCAAATTTAACCTAATTTAAGTCATCACTGCTTCTATAAAATATATCGTTACTTTATATTAAAATAAAATGATTAAATTTGACACTATACAGAGTCGAATTTAATTGTTTTAATAAAAAATAACGATATATTTAATAAGAGCAACGGCGACTTAAGGTTAAAGATACTGTAGATTTAATGTATAGCTGTAAAGTTTTGTGTTAATAATTTAATTATTACATATTAAAAAAGAATAAATACGTTTGAAGTGTCAGTTATACTTTATTAAATACTAAAAATAGTAATTAATATTCAAAATAGTGAAGTTTGTAGCTTTTTTATCACCCTATATATCTATACTCATACATACATCGCTTAATACATACATTGGCTAAAGCTCTTTTTCATGTATCTTTTGCTTTCGTTTCCAAAGAAATAGATCTAGAAACTAGATCTTATAAAGTGTTGAATAGAATTTTCCTTGATTTTCTCATGTTTAGGAATTAATTTTTTTACATTGAAAGGAAATAACTTGTCTTCGACACGCCTTCTAAATCAGTGAAATAATAAGTATCCATTTCACAGTAAAAGAATATTTTATGATATATTTTAAATTTATGAGTGCCTTATAAAAAAAACACTAAACAGTCATAAAAGAAATAGTAAAAATATTTTGGCGTCGATAACGAAAACTACAGAAAAATTTTCTTTCTTCCGAGAAGAAAATAACAATGGCTATCTCGCGATAAACGATGTACTTCCAACGCTACTCTGAAAACAACCGATTTCAGCCATAATGCGTTTAATCATCAAGGAGTACTTCCGCGAATCACTTTCTGTATACGCCACTTACTATCCATTTTTACTCACTTCTTCCGACATTTTAGGTTGATAGCACCTTGGTGAGAAATGCGGAAATATCGCGAAAACGTCGAGAAAAGTGACGAGAATAAGAAACCTTGATTCGCTCTTTCTCTCTCTCTCTCTCTCTCTCTCTCTCTCTCTCTCTCTCTCTCTCTTATTCAGAAATCTTCCATGAGTCCCGAACAATCCAACAGAGTCGGTATGCTACGACGGACTCTCGACTGCAACCGCTTTTGTGCCCCAGGGAATAGTAGAAGAGAACACCATCAAGGAAGAGAGGGACCAGTAAGATGTCGTGAGAGACGAATCCGTACAACGATGTCGGCGTAATTGTGTAACTTCGTGGCTGCGACGTACGAAACAATAACTGCTGGCAAATCGCATCAAACAATACCATGGCAGATTGCATCTTCCAACGTGCGACGCGCGTCTCTCCTTTTTTCACGCTGATCTCCTTTGTCCTTGGTCCTCGGGTTGACTTTGCCGTATCCTTTTAACAAATAACTGCATGCTTCTATCGTTCTACGAAATCGTGATTCTCAAAGGCTATCGCCTTTGGTAAATCGCGGGAGAAAGGAGCGCGGAAAAGGTGGCGGATAAAACACGTTATCGGGTACAAAAACGATTACACCTCTTGACGCGCGAGTTTCGTGCAGGAAAGAGAGGAAGCGCAAAAGGGCGCTCGATGAAGAGAAAATGTCCTTTTCTATCGCTTTTTGATAATCTCCCGGGAATGTCGTCCTTATGATAAAAAGAAGTCTCTCCGATAATGGAACAAGACGGAGAAAAAGACTATACTGATAAAAAAAAACTTTATATACATTTTCATTATTCGCAACATTATTGTGTTTTACAAGTGTGATGTCGGATGTAGTTTAAATTATTATGAAAAAACTCAACAGATATTTTTCATTCATACATTTTAAGTAATCTTTGTTGTTACATCTGACATAATTTCTTTTTACTTATTTTATTTTTATACTTTTGTATGTTACAGTTTTTACAAATACTTGAATAATTTATTACAATATTTGGCTGAGTTTTGTTTATTTTATATTTATATATTAATTTTATTTTGGTATTATTATGTTCCAATGTAATACTAGTTTGTACATTTTGTAAAAGGTCATGAAAAGGTAAATTAATTCCCTTTTTCTTTCTCTTGTTCTCTCATGTTGCATATATTCGCACAAAAAGATTATTGATGGGTTGTATAGAGTATAAATTATAATAGATTTCTTTAAAATTCTAAAATACAAGAGAATATTTAAAAAATAATTTTTTTATTTTGCACTTTATAATACAGTATATAACTTTATCAATATACTATGAAGCTTCTTTCTTTCTTCTCCCTCTCATCAACAACAGATTATATTATTTGTTAAATTCACATAGTGATGTTACGCGAAATATATGGCACAATGTAGTTTCTAGAAAACAAAATATGCTACAAATATATTGCTCATTATTTTTTTATCTGATTTTATATCGTATGTAGGATGCAATTGTTTTATACAATTTATAATATACTGTGTACTTATAATGAGAAAAATATTTATCAAATGTTTACAGATAGTGAAATATATTACGATATATTATATTATAATAAAATAAAATATATATTTATAGTAAAGATACATAATTTAATTCTAAATATAATATATTTGCTTAATGCTTGGCATTTTCAAGTTAATCCCAGAAGAAGAGGAAGGGAAAAATATTTTGTACATTATTTATTTTGAAGTAAATCAATATGTAATAACCCTTTGTACACAAAATATATCCTATTAAAAAAATTATTACAATCCATTATCTCTCTCACTCTCTTTAATTATGCATTTACATCGTTCTTCCATTATAACTGTCCTGTGCATTATTACATGAAAATCAGATAGGCAGGGACTTTCCACTACGACAATATAATTATTTAGCAAGCATGAATTACGTTTCAACGAACAATTATTGATGACAGTGATATAAATTTAAAACTGCACGATCCGATTGCGGCAATTACGTAACGTTACTGAACGTGGTGAACGATAAATAATAATTTATTATACATCTTCTGTAATTTTTGATATTTTCTTGAAGTTTATAGATTATTTTTAATATAACTGATTAAAATTTCATGATCTATAAAATATTTGTATAAAATAAAAACGTTTAAACAATTTTTTAATATTTCTAAATTTTTTTTATAAATATAATTATATCAAAAGTTAATTAATCTTCTTCTTGGTTGTTGCTGTTATTTTTGTAAGATTAAATATGATTTTTAACAATTTATAAATAACTATTAATGTACAAATTAACGTTACAAATATGATAATTGATAAAATTGCTATAACGTCCATTTCGTGTTTTTGGTACCAAGGATCGTGAGCAATACTGGTACGAAGATGAGAAGCACCCTTATGACGAATGACGAATTCAATCCACCAAATTACATGTTCCAAAGAATCGTAAGGCTTATCTTCATTAAGTTCTTTAACTTTGAGCATTCTTTTTTTATATCTAGAAAATAATAATAATGTATGTTATATAAAAAGATTTATATTATATTATATATATTTTTATATATTATTTTGTATTTAAAAATTAATATATATTATATGAAAGAAAATGTATACTATTTTACAATTGCATTTTGATTATAATTATATAAATAATAAATTTTGTATAATATATGAAATAATGTTGAATAACAATTAGATAGCTTATTAAACATTATTTAATATAAAAATAATTAATGGCGAGACATAAGAGATTGCTATGAAAAAATTAGTACCTTTCGTCATATAAAATATCAATTATAGATGCATTCAGATTTTCTCTCGATAGTTTCAAAATATTTAAATGTTTTGCAACTCCTAAAGATACCATTTTCTTAACTTGAGTGTACTGATCAGCTAGAACTGGTAATCCTAAGAGTGGTACTGTATAATAAACAGCTTCTTCCGTGCTTTGAAGACCACCTTGATATATAAATAATTTAATGTTTGGATGAGCTGTAAAAAAGTAAAATTTACTAATGAAAAAATATGTAAACATATAGTTTTATTAGTCTGAATGAATTATGACACTACATAGATTTACCAAGAATGCTTTGTTGAGGAAACCATTTAGCAATATAGATATTGTCTGGTTTATTTGGTAATTCGTTGTCGTGTTTCCATAGAATTTTGTATGGCAAGTTTGTAAATACATCTCGAAATATGCTTTGCACATGCTCCGATAATGATGAGATTCGGACATTTGTGCCTAAACTCATATAGATAAATCCATTCGGTGCATCTGTTATAAATTCTTTTAAATTCTAAAATATAATAATCATCTTATTTGTACGTTGTATTCGAAAAGAAAAAAAAAATATATATATATATATGTATATATAGAAGCGGAAATCGAATTTTAATTATGAAGCAAATAAAAAATGTTATTTGTTAAACAATAAATATATGGTTTCAATAATATATGGTTTAAATGCAATGATTACTTCTGGTAAAGCCGCGAGTTTTTTTAAAATATGAAAATTTCCAAATGGCAAAACATTTGATGTTTGCGGTCTAACAAATGAAAGAATTTCTTGTTGATTTTGGAAAACAAAACTTATGTTTCTTTCCATATCACTTATATGTGGTATATTTTTTCCAAGATATTTTTCTGCTATGGTTTGCTGCTCAGAGTAAAAATAATTTAATGTACAATATATGTGATACCATAAACGAATAAAATTCTCAATTCTTTGCCACAATGACAGATTAAAATCAGTAGTATCTTCCATTTCCCAAGTCGAAGGATGTGATGGCAGAACAGGTGCACCGAGTAGGTAATAGTTACCACTACACAATCCAAGTGTTGATATACCTGTAAATAAATATTATAGATATATAATGCATAATACAATAAATTTTCAACGTCATGAGCAATTTGCAACAAGTTTTAACCATCATTCGTTATTCGTTAAAAAATTACTAACAAAAAAATTAATTTGAAAAAAAATAACATTTTATTTCTGTCATATATAATATTAAAAACTATCTTGTACCCTTCCTTGCTTACATAATGACTTTCCACGCAAAGCAACTTCCACCAGTTCCACCTTCCTCCCCCCTGCTTGAGGGCGCACAATTTCCACACGAAGCGACTCCTACCCCATCTCTCCCACTGCTTGGGGGCATACAACTTTCACACGAAACGTGGAGGTAAAATGGGAGTCGCTTCGCGTGGAAATCGTGCATTCTCAAGTAATGGGGGAGGTGGGATGGGAGTCGCTTCGCGTGGAAGTTGTGCGTCTCCAAGCAGAAATAAAAAGTTATTTTTCCAAACTTTTTTTAATGACTTTTTAACGAATAACGAGCGACGGTCAAAACTTTTTGGTGGTTGCTCAGGATCATGAACTTGACAACATATGTCAAGCTCAAGATCGGATGTGCTCCCCTTTTCTGCAGTTTTATCTAAAAATTAATTAAAATGAAATAACATGAAATAAAATGAAATAATATATCATATGTATCATGCGTGAAACGGAATGCACTCTAAATTTTAATTATTTATAGTCCCATATTTATAGTCTCTATGAATTATTTTATTGGCTACTGAGCATCTAAAGATTTTTAAGAAGCTTTAAATATAAGATCTGACTATGAATACGGACATATTATCGCTTTATACAGGTAGAATTTCTATTTCGAGAAGACATAACATGTATGCAATCTCTATTAAACATTCTTCACTCTATCATAATAGATCATTTTTTATTGAAATTACAAAAAAAATTTTCTTTTATAATTGCAAACTAATTTTTTTATTGTTATTTACAGAATGTGGGTAATTAAATAAGTAATAATTATGTTACAAGAAATATTATATTTTAACAAAATTGTACCTGCGAATAATTCTCTTTTTTTTTTGCTACAATTACCATAACAATTATTATTAATTTTTTCTCAATACGTTTATATAAATATGAAGATAAAAAACATCAAAAATTTGAAAGTTGAAGTAATTTCTACTCTCTTTGATATTTTCACTTAAATAAAATAAATTTTAAATAAAATATTTATAAGAATTTTATATATAATACATTATTATTCTTACCTATAAGAGGTGCATTAAATCTATATGCTAAAGCATATAAGCCAGGTGATTTTATGGTTTCTACAATTACTACATCGAATTTCGTATCACTATCCTGTTCATACATCTTACGTACTTCCGGATGCTTATAAATGTTTTCTGTTATTTCATTAGATAGAGGCCATAATTGTTCGCTTACTGTACTTAGCCACGTATGGGTCCTCATATTTTTTATGAAATTTAGTTTTGAAATCAAATTGTAATGGGATTTGAAGTTGATTTCTGTCAAATTAGTCAAACTGGAATCATTTATCGGGTCAGTTGTTAGGACGACGACTTCGTGTCCTCTCCGGCTCAAAGTAGTCCATAATGGTCGAAAAGGAATATGGTGACTGTAAGATGGTATTGCAATAATTGCCAAGATCCTTGCAGTTTCTATTGGAGTAGCAATGTATACAAAACATGCTATCCAAAATGTCATTTCAGCAACCAGCTTCATTTTACTGTCGATAATAAGTAAAACTTACAATTAGTACAAACTTAATTTTTATTACTGACAATTTAATAAAATATTTTCTTTTATTTATATGATCGTCCTTGTCTGTTTAAAGTTTTTTTGTCTGTTTAAAGTTTAAGACCAGTGTTTAGAATGCGCTTTTATTGATAAATGCATGCATTTAGTACATAATTTACGAATACATTATTTATATGCATAATTATATGCATATTTATATGCATAAATTTATATGCATAATAAATAATAATCTGTACAATATGAAATAATTCATTATGTCCAGGTACTGAGTAATGTTACGTCTTCAAAAATACTTATTGAATCTATAACAAATATATAAATTAATTTTTCCCTCAAATTAGCAAAATAATTAATAATTCAAATTCATTTGTTTCTCATCAAATGCGTCGCAATTGACACATATATGACAGATATATTTGCATAACTGCGCATACGCAAATAAATCTGAATTATACAAGTATACTTATGACATCGAATGATCAAAATAAAGTTTCGAGTTTAACATGTGCTACTTAAAACACATAATGATATAGCATTTTATTTCTTAAGAAGTGTGCATTTGCATGTAGTATGCATATTCAAAGTCCAAATATAATGGCAATGCTGATATATAGCTGATATATAGTTATCTATATAACTTGTATTTAAGACTCATTACTTCTGTGAAGCTAGCATCTCATTTTTTTTTAAATTAACTTTTTGTGACAGGACTGAATATACATATGTTACATTCTTTAGAATTTTAGAATTAAGGATGTACGATCGATCATTTGCGGAGTAGGGTGGTGAGGAGAGTGCGTTATTGTTCCACATTAGTAATACCAACTTAATATATAAAAATCTTTTAATAATAAGAAAAACTAATTCATGATTTATTAAAATTAAAAGATTACATTGATTGTTCATTTTTAGCCACGATAGTCTAAAAACTTAGGACGATCGTACGGAATGCAAGAGATCCGGGTTCGACTTCCGGCCGAGGTAATATTTTTCGCAATAAGAATTAATTATTTATGCAACGTTGCATTCTGAAAATAAAGTTGGCATTCCTACTTGAGTTGCCCAGTAATTGACAGTTAATTGAGATTAAAATATTATTTTCATATACGTGTTTTACAATTAATAATATAACAATAGGTTAGAAGCAAGCACTTATATATTTAATCATCACACATGCGTTACATCATCACAGGATGAAGCAAGTAACCTAATGTTGGAAGTCAGCAGCGTTGCCAAGCGTTTTCTGCGTATATTTCTTTAATTACTCAAATAGACATGCTTTCATTAGCTTTTTGCTTATATATAAATAAATTACGGTGAATAGAATTAAAATTCTTGCAAAAGAATGCAAAGAAAGGTTTATTCTATGTATATGTTTTTTATGTAGATCGAAGATAAGTAATTATGTATTTAATATATCAGTCATTCAATGCATCTATCATAAGACACCATGCATAAAACTCTAACTTTAGCTCTTTTTTTCACGATCAATCAGTTTGAAATTTTAATATAGTATTAGTTTCATTTTAAATAATATTCTGTGTAATTTTTGGATAGATCGAAGCATTTTAATTTTTCATTTCATACCTTCTTAATAAAATTAAAAGAGTCATTGATAAATTTATGAGGTTAACTTTATATAATACGAATTAATATTTTTAAAAATATTGCTATTTATTACGTTATTTTGTAAAGTTAACACTCCAAAAATTTATCAATTGCTTTTTTTTATTTAGAGTTTAGACTGTGTTTTAGGAACGTGCTTTTAACGCTAATACATCATTCTAATTCGTATTTAAAATGCACTTTAAGGATGTAAACGTGCATTTACCTACACATGTGTATGTACTTCGTTAAGAAATTAAGAAATTATCTATTCTGTCTTCCAAAGACAGTAGATAATTTTTAAGAGAGTTTAATTTTGTGAAAAATTACAATATTATAATGAGATATTCTAGAATATATTTTAATATTTGATATGACTTATTTTTTATGAAGTTACATAGATAAAAATGCTGATTTGTTCAAATTTAAAAACTTTTACAAAGTTCTTTAGCATGAATTAAAAATCGTACACAAAAGTATTTCACAGTTTTTAAAAGAATGTATGTTTACTTTTATTTACGTATTTATTGAGTGTTATACGATTCTTTTTTCACCTTGTTGTTCAACATCTTATATAAATATATAGGATGTATAAAAAAAGTATACAAGGGATTTAATTGTTGCTCGTTTTTCAAGCCGTGCTTTAGCATTTATTAAATGCAAAACAAGAACAGAATTGTCTGATAGCATTGAAAGTGCACTTCTGGAACGCAGTCTTTATTTGCTAACCATTTTTAATTTTACTAATGAATTTTAGAACTCTTAAAATGATAGCACACAAAAAACTTAAATAGTAAGACGTAAGTAATAATAAGAGAATCAATTTGGATTTGCTAGATTATTCTCTAGATTTCTTGGAGTAAAAGCTCACTCTAAGATTCACTCTGGGTGAAAATACTATTTTTGGAGAAGAGTGAAAATATTTCTTGAAAAAGAGTAATAAGTAAAAATTGTTTGTTGTTTTTACTCTTTTTCAAAAAATAAAATATTTTCACTCTTCTCCAAAAATCATACGATGGAACATCCTTATATTACGCGTACATATTCGACCGTGACAAACTGTGAAAATTCGCAGATTAGATGAACCAAAACTGTGGAGATTCATTTCTTTCATTCTTCGTCGTCTTTATTTTTCAAAGTGTTTATTTCTCTATCTGAACACATGGACCAAGTCTTGTTTTTCTTTCCATTGTAAGAAAGTGAAATCTGATTTCTTTGCGATAATACGGAACAATAATTTGTAGGAGAGTTTACTAGTGCAATTCCAACAAAAATATATTAATTAAGGATAATTATAACTAAAAAAAAAATCAAGTCTTTAATAAAATTGTAAAATAGTAATAATAGTTTGTATGAAATCAATTACAAACAATAAGAACAATAAAAATTGTATTAGACCGTACATGTGAAAATAAAAAATTGTTTATATCATGTTAATCAAACTTATGCCCCATCTCTTTGATGCGACAGACAGAACTTTAAAATTATTGATATGATGTGTATTTAATATGATATATGTATATCTAACAAAGAGAAAAAGGCAGAAATGCCAGAATGTCAAAATATATCTTGTAAGAAAATTACAAAATAAAAAATTACAAAATAAATTACAAAATTAATGTTTTTTACTTACAGTTTTTATTTGATTAAAGAATCAATTTGATAAAACATCAAAATTAGTAGTTTCAAGATAAACTTATTTACAAAAAAGTACGCTCCTTATAATAAATTCGTTGACCAGTACCGAGATAATAACAAATCAATACTGTTCTTAAATATAATTTTTTAAATTATCGTTGCTTTCAAATTCTCCGTAGACTCTATTTTAATTTCGAATCAATCTTATCGTACTCCCCTCTTCTAAAACGTTTAAAAATATATGAGCTACACGTCACACGTCAATAATATTAGAATATTTATCGTATCTGATGCATTAGAACGAGAATGTTATTAACTAATTTATAAAAATAATAAGGCTCAATAAATTAAAATAAGTAAAAAGGGAAAAGGACTACGAGCCTAAAAATAATCAACATAAGATGACAAACTGTATAGATAGTTAAAAAATAAAATAAAAACATGTCATGAAATTAAAAACGTAAATTATAATTTGACAATCAGAAGGTGAACAAAACAAACGCTTCGATCCTTGTTGGATCATTTTCAATGTGACAAATAAATTAATAATAGAGTTGTAACGTAGATAAAACATAAGAAATTAAATAAAATTCGCATTCGGACGCAATAATTAACTATAAAACTCGCTCCAAATTGAGAGGAAATCAAACAAACGATTATAGTTGACATAAATGTGCTCCTCCGAACCGTGTATGTATATAAGGATGAACATGTTTCTGTTAGCAAGTATAAATTATAATAATAAATTAATAACGGAAATAAATAAAAATAATAAGAAAGTACAAATCGAGTCGCAAACAATAAAAAGGAAGGTACAAAACAAGTCGCAAGTAATAAAATTAAAAGAAAGTTAAAATTAAAAGAAAGAGGCAAAAATTATCTTTGATGTTATAAGACAAGCACATAAGAAATAATGACGATAGAAAAAGAATAAAATGCCATTTATTGTATTAGGTGTTGGAATTAATTCGTAGCGTTTTACAAGTGATGGGAAGTACTTTCATTAATGTATTTTTTAATGCTCATGTGAAATAAATAACATTCTTTCATTAAAAAACGCTACGAATTAATTCCAACACCTAATATATGTATAATGAGTGTAGAACAAATAAATTTATAATAAATACCTTATGTGTGTCAAAATGATGTGTTATCGATTAGGCAATGCGATGGGAATTGAAATTGATCATCTCTCTAGGAAGCTAAGAGATAAAATACGACATATAAAGACAGGAAGGTTGAAATGGAAAATTAAAAAAGAAGGGGAACATAAGAAGGAGAGAATAAAGTAGAAGGGAGAGAAAGTAGGGAGAGAAGAAATGGATAGGAAAGGGAAAGTAGTTAAGAAGGAGAAAAAAATTGGATGATCTGTGAGTAAGTATTAGGTAAAGATTTGGTATCATTTTGCCTATTAAGACCTTGTTTCTGTCTTTTAATACGAATCATTTCAGACACCAATCTCTTATTGTAAGAAGATTCGCAGTCCAAAATTCTCACATCATTCCATTTGAAATTATGATCAAAATTGATTCGATGATCATGTCATTATGACAGTAGGAGAACCTGTATTCTTTTTAATGTCAGAGATATGTTCGTGTAATCTCGTGCTCAATTTTCTTTTTGTCTGACCAACATAACTCGCCTCACAATCATCACATGAGATCTTGTAGACAACATTCTGATTGGATAGGAAATCAAGCTTGTCTTTTCTTCTCTTTATGAAGCTTTTTAATGTGTTGGGAATAGAAAAGGCTAATTTACAATGAAACATACTAGAGATGGGAAGGAAACTTTCAGAAATAGATTTAACATAAGAAATCGTAAAATATTTGTCTTTATTACGTGAATAATGTGTAGTATCTTTGTTATACTGTTTGTGAAACTTTAATCTGCGTTCAATTGTAGAGAAAATAAAGGAAAGAGGATAACAGTTATTTAAGAAAGTATGAATAGCATCTATCAAATTTTTTTGTTGGAACTGTGGATGTGATAATAGGATAATTTTGTCAATGAAACTGATGATGGTACCTTTTTTATGGCACAGAGGATGATTTGAATGGAAATCTTTTGGAAAACGTCTTTTTATGATAAATGTCACATATAATTTTCTGATTATCTATAACAAGCATCGTATCAAGAAAACTTAATCTGCCACTTGTACCAACCTCCAAGGTAAACTGCAATTTCGTATGTAAAGAGTTAAAAATGTTCAAAGTGTCATCGACAGTATCAGATGGAAGCGCGAGCAGAATATCGTCTACATATCTAAAATAGAACAGAGGTTGTGCTAACAATTTTCTTCTAGATCTTGCATTACAATGTCGGCGATTATCGGAGATAACTGTGAACCCATCGGAGTGCAAAATAACTGTCTGTAAGTTCTATTGTTACAGGTAAAAAAGGTAGAATTTAAATGAATCTAACAGCAATAAATTCATTTTTTGATATGTTTGTCTTCGTCGAGATGTAAACCCATTTTCTGTCGATGCTATTTAATGCTAGCTCAACAGGAATATTAGTAAAAAGGGATATTACTATCATTAACTAATATTTTTTAAAATATGATATTTTGAATTGCCATCACATATCGAATATGTATTGTATCGAATCGAGATTATATGATGGACATGAAGCAAAAATAGAATCCGATAAAGATAAAGTAAAAAAGAAATAAAGAGTACTCGAATTATAACTATATATAATATAATAACAAATTTGCATGTATGTAATGAGAGATATCTCGACAGTGCTATTATATTGAATATATACGAAAGTGTTGGATATACACATATAATACCGCAATTTTTTTTAATTAAACAATAATCGATGAGCGACGAGAGAAAAAAAAACGGATGGCGCATCCTTGTTTGAGGGAAGCTACTAATGCCTCTCGTAAGCGCTCGAAGTAATGAGTAGTTAGTCGCTAAAAGCTGCTCATAACTTTCTCAACTATTTTCGCCTCATTTTTTACAGAAATGTGATCCCTAATTCTCCAGCTAATTTCACTTCTCTCTTGTGAAAAGAGTCACAAATTCTACAGATTCTGCAGCTGAGGCCAAGATACAAAGGATCATTTTGTCGGATTCTTTTGCTATTCATCAGAATCGTGGAGCAGGAAAAATCAAATCAGGAAATCAGATTGGAGAATTAATTATAAACGCTTCTGTATATACTCTATGCACATGTGCGTAAGTAATTATCGTGATACATATGAAAAGATGTTTTAAATAAAATTTGTATAGCTTTCTATATACTTTATGATTGTATACAGGGTAGGGCACGTCTCCTTTGCGAGAGCTTGACAAAACGTAATGGCTGGTCGTGACGAACTGCGTACGCATCCGTAATATGGCTGGCAAGGGGACCGAAATTAAATACGCCGAAATAAATCATCTGGCCGAAATTAAATACGCCCATGGTCACCATCCCTTCGATCGTTCGATCGAGTGGATGCCGAGTGGCGGATAATACGAACGTCGATAGCGCCGATCTCAATCTCAAACACAAGAAGTCCTGGAAGTGATGTTCGTTTATATCAGCCAACCACTTGCAAACGATACATTGATAATGTATAGAAACGGCATATCTACACTTATTTGATCACATTTTAATGCGTTTATTTATTATATGATCTGAAGAGGGCTCAAAGTTAGAGCCGAAACATGTTATAAATTATTATATTTTTATATTTAGATTATTTATGTTATTTAATTAACTGCATGTATAATTTCTTTGTGCACCGATACCCGCGCCTGACTTCTAATTATTGTCGTGATTGTAATTTAATTTTGAAGAAATAAAATGCTAAACCAGAAATAGTCTTCGTTAGATTTAAAGTTATAACATACATACATACACACATATATATATATATATATATATATATGTATACAAAATTTTTAAAAACAACTTTGCTTATGTCAATAAATGCTATGATATTGAATTCTATTCATTATCATTCATTCGTTATGACAATTAATAAAAAGAATATTTTCTATCGCTACGTGACTGCGAGTTATAATCAATCCGTATTTGGGTGAAAAGTGAAATTCACTTGAAATCGATGATATACATTCGATGGACCGTGACAGATTGTAAAAACTCTCTGAATAGATGAACCGAAACTGTGGAGGTTCAGTTCTTTCATTCTTCGTCATTTTCAATTTTCAACGTGCCTATTTCTCTATCTGATCACACCAAGTTCTGTTTTTCTTTCAATCACAAGAAAGTGAAATCTGACTGTTTCTTGTTGCTATAACATGGAACAATAGTTTGTAATAAAGTTTATTATCGCAATTCCAGCAAAAGCATGTTAATTAAAGATAATTATAATTGAAAAAATTCAAGTCTTTAATAAAATTGTAAAAGTTATAGTAGTTCATATGAAATTAATTACATCACGTTAACCAAATTCGTTATGTATTTTTTCGATAGATAGACTTTAAAATTATTATTATGATATATATTTGATATGCTATATATCTTACAAAGAGAAAGAGATAAAATGAAAGTGTACAATATCTTGAATAAGAAAGTTACGAAAATAAATGTTCTTGGAGTTTTTATTTGGTTAAAAAATCGATTTGATAAAACATTAAAATTAGTAACTCTAAGATAAAAACTTATTTTATAAAGGTACGCTCCTTGTATTCATCAATAATAACAAGTTTACACTGTTCTTGAATACAATTCTTAAAATTATCGTCACTTTCATATTTCTACGTAGATCAACAACTTCAAATCTTATATCTATTGTACTTTCCTCTTCTAAAACCCTCTTTTAAAAATATATGATCTACACATCACTTATCAAGAATATTTTATCATATTCAGGTGTTGGAACGAGAATGTTATTAATTAATATTTTTTGACATTGCCGGATATGTATCGTATCGTATCGAGAATGGGCATAAAACAGGAATAGAGATCGATAAAGACAAAGCTAAATAGAAATAAAGTTATACAAATTATTACTATAGCATAATAAAAAATCTGCACGTTTGATGATCGAGAGATGTATTGATAGTATTGTTACGTTGAATACATACGAAAATGTTTAATATAATGCCGCAAATTTTTTAAATTAGAGAATATATATTTACGGATCACCAGAAACAGAGAAAGAAAGAGAAAGAGACAGGGCCACGTCTCAAGACTGAGCAGCTGCTGCCCATGCTTCTCATGGGCGGTTAAAGTGATGACGTAGTCGGTCCAAAAGCTGTTGATAGCTTGCTCGACTATTTTCGCGTCATTCCCTATGAAAATGTGAGCCTGGATTCTCCGGCCAATTTCATCCCTCGTTGTGAAAGGGGTCTCAAATACTCCAGATTCTGCAGCTGATGATAAGATCCAAAAGATCACCTTGTCGGACCGGACTTTCTTGCTATTCGTCAGAGTTGTGTAGTAAGGAAGGAAAACAGATCGGTATTTTTAGATTGTTTATGTCTCTTCGCTTTGCAGGATCAGCTCCGGTTGCTTCAGGGGAGGCGGGACTTGTCAAAAATTTAAAACATTTCAAATATTTCTGCACTCTAATCGCCTCGTACTATTCCTTCCCTCCTTTTCATCGCGTCCTCATCTCTCTTAAATCCGTTACAGGTTTTGCTGGATGGACATGTATCTTATGCACAATCTATCTCTCATTCTATCTTACTTTCTAAATTTTTTGTGGTAGAATCTCAACATAAAAAGTAAAAATTGAGCCAGTCTTGAAAATGAGTGGCTCAGTTTTCAATTTTTAAGCGTGAGATTTTATTCTTCAGAGTGAGATTTGTGGACAAGTCTAAGCAGAATCGTAAGACTAACGTGTTCTCGTAAGAACACGTAAACTTGTAAGAATTTCTTATACAGTACAGAAGACTGAAGCAATATTGCAGATTGCAATGTAACATTGCAGAGATATTGCACAAAAATATAAATTAACAATATGCCTGTAAAATGTCAGTAATATATCTGTAATATTCCAGAAACATTGCAAAACTGTAATGCTTTAATTGTTACAATAACAATAATATAAAAATATAATTTTTTACAGTATTTATATAGTACAGTCTTTTAGTTTAACAGCCGTTTTAATAATTAATATAATCAATATATTAGGTGTTGGAATTAATTCATAGCGTTTTACAAGTGATGGGAAGTACTTTCATTAATGTATTTTTTAATGCTCATGTGAAATAAATAACATTCTTTCATTAAAAAACGCTACGAATTAATTCCAACACCTAATAATATATTATAGGACCGTATATAAGTGATAACACAAACTATAGAAATCAAAGCCTTAAATAGTCTAGCTGGATCTTAAATGCTTGTATGATTCTTATGTGAATTTATATACTACGTATGTAGTCCCCAGAAACGGACGCCGAAATGATTTTTCGGTCTTGAAAACGCTAATTCTACTAAACTACCGCAGTGATATCACGAGTTAAATTGACAATTTAATAAATTTTTTATGCTTATTCGCATTTTCGAAACGATCTTAATAATGTTGAATAACATATTAAAATCTGTAAATAATTAATTCTTATTGCGAAAAATATTACCTCGGCCAGGAGTCGAACCTGGATCTCTTGCATTTCGTGAATAATTAATATAATCCATTTTTATAATTAAATAAAAAATTTATTAATCTATAATTTGACGGTCATTTTATTAGCTAAATTTTAAATTTATTTTAAAGATAAAATCAAAAGATTGTATAGTATCGAGTTTGAATCATTATTGACAATCAACGCATCATTATTGAATAAGACGATAAGCAATTAAGCTGCTGAAAATAATTTATCGAAATATTAATTATGAACGCAGGAATAAACCAGCGCCCGAACTTTATTAATTCATATCGTCATTTTTTAATCGATTTCAATTGACTCGGAGTGGCTTAGAAAAGACTCACTACGATTAACTTAATCCATGATTAACTTATCAAGTAACTGTATTATTATGTTAATGTGGATAACATTTGTAGTTTGTTTGGAGTATACACATACATGTTTTACACACATCCTTGCAAATAAATATCCTTATATTGTATAATATTGTATATACTTCAGAATTAATGCATTTATTGGAATATTTTATGGTTTTATTAATTTATTTTATGGTTTTATCAATTTATTTTATGGATTGTAAATATTACTTGTAAACTATTAAATATTTACTACAACAGTGATCATTATTTTAATTTGATAAATTATATTTTATTTTAATAAGCAAATTATTAATATAAAATTAGTAATGATTAAATTATATTCATCCTGGATGCATCTTTGACGCGCCATGTGAACATAGCACACAAAACTTACGTGATGAAAAGCGCTGATTGGTTGCTTCAATGATACATTCTCTATTCCGCAATCCTATTCCGCATCGTGTGATTTCACCCTTAATGGATCGGAAACTCATAAGATTATTTGAAACCGAAGAGAAAATCTATCATAGAGCAACGAATAGTTTCATTCGTAATGATGATGGATGCCTATATAAAAAATATATAGCACTCCGGAAGTTACAGAATTTTTGTAACTTTGTGACATTATGAAGGTTTCATAATTCTGACAACCCGACGATAAGTTCGATAATAACGATGGAAATGTTATGAAAGGTGATCTTTTCTGAGTTAGTGTCGTACATATAAGAGTCGTAATAATAAAATTCACATTAATCTTTCACGGAACAGTCAGGGAAGGGGAGAAAAAAGCGTGTGAAAGAGAGGGGGGAGTGAGAGGGAGAGAGGAAGAGGGAGGAGAGAGGGAGAGAGAGAGAGAGAGAGAGAGAGAGAGAGAGATGTCGAATGGCATGGTCGCTCGTCGTGCTTCAGCCCAGAATTGTGGAACTATTTATGACTCCAGTCCATTTGTCGAACGTCACGAGGGATTTCCGGAAATTGCTTTAAACGCGTAATGGCACGTCCGCTTTCGGAGTTTACCGATTGGGTCACCAGCTGTCATAATAAAAACGTTGATATTGTCTGCGATAGCACCACCGCTGTGCGTGACTGTTGCGAATTGACGAGAATGATCGGTAGACGCATCTGGCAGATAGACATTTCTTCGCAAACGATTTTCGACAATTACAAGAATCATACGCCTAAAGTAAATTCTGCTTCTTTGAATTGAGCTTTTTGCATCGATCTTATTTCACGGAAAATAAAACTCCAGTGCACATATTGTAAATTTTTATACTAATTCATATAATAAAACATACATTAGAATACAGTCATAATTATATTTTTAAATTCTTATCCAGATAATTGAATGAATAGTTAAAAGTACATACACAACATATATAAAATATGAAAGAAAAAGGAATAAAATTGAAGAATATGTACAATATATGTACTTATAGTCTGAATAAATAAATTAAAATTATGATAAATCTTGTTTTTAATATACAACGCAACATCATTTTTTTTCTCGTGTACGAGCACTCACTTCCGCATTTTAAAGCTAAAAGTTGATACTTTTATGTGGTATGAATAAAATTGAGAAAAAATTTGTTGCAGGTGTTGCAACATCATGAAAATCTTCAAAATAATTGTTTTTGACATTATTCTACTCAAAATTCCATTTTGAGGATCGAATTTCGATAACGAATTTGTGTTCGATAAACAAAAGGAGATTGAAAATCACGATTCATAACATATAAAAAAAATTAGATTTTATCGTATAGTGATATCGATATTTTGCATGTAGTTTAGTTATGATAAAGAAACATATAATACGCAACGAAACTATATATGAGGCAATTACTTACACTTAGCGTGGTAACAACACAACCTGAAGGCATTCCTGGTACCGCCTAAATTCTTCTAGAAGTTTGGCGTACGTTTCAGCAAAGCTGAAATTATTAACTGCAACTCCCATATTGTGTCTCGTGCAGAACTGGGTGGCATAATTAAGAGGACTCCCGCTGTCGTTGACTAGCACGTGACTCGACCTCGGTACGGCCTGGCACATACATTTACAGACATGCAAACCGACGCTGTGAAACCGACGACGTGTCTTAGGTTCGGCTTTACTCGGCTATCTGGATCTAGTTACGAATTTGCATTATAGGATAGACCGTCAGGAGTTTCTCCGCAAAATTGGAAGAGCTTTCGTGCATTCGCTTAAATTTTTGTCGTGTCGGTTGTTCATTTAGAAAGGAAAAAAAAAAAAGAATAAAATTTTTTAATTTCTAAATGAAATTATTTTTAGGGAAAAAAATTCCATCTCCAGAGAAATGCTGATTAGCTTTGTAATATTCTCGAATCCAAGATACTTTCCCGTGTTTATTTTTATATTTTTTACACATTCGAGGATATTCGCTCTCTGAATATAACACATAAAATATGTACGCTATGTTGATATTTGAAAAAAATTACACGAAAAGAATAGTTTTTTGCTAAAGCATTTAAAAATTTAACTAGCAGATTCAACTACAGATCTAAAAATAATTTTATTAAATCAACCAAATTATATAAATTTCAAACTGGTTGCTAGAATGTCAAAACCTTTTGCAGCATTGAGATTCCTACAATTTTTTTTATGGTTCAGCAAAGTTATTTTCAAATCTGTATCTAGTCAAATTTTTATAAACTATTTTTAGATACGGTAAATCGTTCTTTCCGTGGATACGCGAATACATTAAAGTTTCGTGACGCACGAATTTCGCGTCGCGCAAGCAGTCAAAATGCTTCGCAGATGGTGGGTTTGAAATGCACGATGCGCGAAGGCATTAAGGGTGCATTTTAAGGGTGCACCAGTCAACGCGGCGCGGCGTGCTGGTGCAACGTGAGAATGCAGAGGTGTTACAAGCAAGACTCTTAACATCGCCTTTAATATGACAGTGCACGCAACGCGTCGCGATTTAGTACGGACATGTTTATTTAGTTCATCCTGAAGAGGGTCATTCCAGGTATGCGGAAATAGACGACGATACCACCTGAGGGTTGGAGGAAGCTTTAAAGGCGCATAGGTGTGGTGGTGAATGAGAAGAGGAGAAGAGATGCGAAGGGAGTCAGAGAGGTCAGACCGCGGCTATCGCATCCTGTAAATCATGTATAATTGTAATTTATATCACGCATCAGCCTATGTTAATTATAACGCAGCGTCACGCCTCGACCACGATGAAACGAGTTTACGAACGTACAACGGTAGAATTTACGAGCTTCGTGGATGGAGAACCAGAGGGTGTTCGGTCGTATTCGCTCTCGAATATTCCCTTTTTCCTTTTTGTTCGTATTTACCTTTTCTTTTCTCTTTACCTCCCTCCCTCTCTCTCCCTCTCTCTCTCTCTCTCTAGCTATCTCTCTACCTCTCTTTTTGCCGGTGTGACGCAATATCTCGCGGATAGTCCAAACAGTCCGCGCAAACGTAATGAACGACCTTCGGAGCTTTTCCAACCAGCGTGAGTCCATCGGTGGATAAACTACGAAATATTATCCCGTCGCATTCCGTCCCGGGATTGTCATCTGACGTGCATGTACGCAGCGAGAATAGGATACTTGGCGATGTACACCGTGTGAGTTATGAGCGAATGAATGCAGTTTTATTCTTTTCTCGTAAGCTTTAATTCTTTACTCTACCAGGCATCGAAGACTCGCTCGGTATAAACGCGCCATAACGTCATTTGCAAATGTATCACGTTTTATAGACAAAATTTTAATTAAAACTCTTATCATATATTCATACATGGACGAGCATTTATGATAAGTCATTCAAAATGAGATAAAATGTGAATATGAAACGTTATATTTATAAGAGCGTACGATGAACATATTTCGGAATATAGTATGAAAATTATAGAAAATTTAACACGCTCAGCCATGATTTTGCGATACGCATATTTTCAATTGGTCGAACCAAATTCTCGCAATTCCAATTTTTCCTTCATCTTCACCGCTCATATCCGGCCGAATGCACTCGCGGCGTTTGGGCTTTGGCACTTCAGTGCAGACACGTGCGACATTCTGCGTATAAGCGCACACAAACGCGAATTCGATGCAATCGGCACAGAATAGCATAAGAGAGCACTCGAGAGCAGCGAGCTCTACCTCCTGGCGGTAAATGGCTGGCGAAGCACCGGACATTCGATGCCTCCGAAGCTCATCGGTTCGCAGCTGACGTGTACAAGGAAATGGCATTTAACGGATTAAAATCAGCCGTCCAAAGAGCTAACGTGCAAAAGCTCGATAACGGCCGATTGTAGTTGGATTTTTGTGCATTCGATTTTTCACCGAGATCGCCGATCAAGCGGCAACGTCCAACTTATCGATTTCGTTTTATATATATATATATATATATATATATAACCGTCAATCTCAATGTAAACCATTTTATTGTACAATATATAGTTTTGCTGGCGATGAGGAATTATTTATAGAAAAGAATGATTACAATGTACAATATATAATTAAAAATTATCTATGCTATCATATACTTATAGAAGAAAATCACGTTTCTTCTAATCCTTTAGGAGGGAGAGAGGGGAGGATTAAAAGAAATTCTAAATGAAATCATTTTTTAAGGAAATCAATACAGACTATTTATTTACGTGGAGCACTGCTAAGCATCGAACAAAGCGAAACTGACAACTTGATATTTGATATCAATAAACCCGTTCTCTCCCGCGAAAAGAGAATACGAGCCGATGAAGTTCGTTATATTTCATCTGACTTTCAAGGATCAAAGTTGAACGTGCCGTCGACCCCTGAAAAAAAGGGTTAACGAAAGCCGATGTTATCTGTATGAAATATACCGTGCAGAACCGCACAATATTTTACCTCGCAGCGATGTGGTTGCCTTTTTCGCATTCAGTGATACCATATCGAGAAACATAACGAGATTTTGGGATCGATGACGCTAACCGTAGGCGCCATCATTGAATTTGCTAACGAGACCCGTGACGATATACCCATCGACTCAGCGGAACTGTCATTAAAAAAAGCCAGTTATAGCGGACCGCCTAGGTTGGAGAGAAAAACACGCGGTCTCGCGATTGCGGCAAACGAAGCCACTTTGAAACGGCGAACATAATCGATACGTCTGCCGTACGGGCAAACGAAACGGATGGAAAAAGCTGAACGCGGATTAAGCCGCGGCGCGCAATGTCGTTGACAATTCAGCGAGGTGAAAATGTTTTGCCGGCGTATCTGGTTGCGCCAGCTGTTCCGTATATAGCGCCAAACCACGCCAATAGCTACGTGCATTGGAAAAGATAATTCGATGTGTAACGAATTGCTTTTTGACGAACTTTCGTGTTTCGTACGCTCTTGTAGCGATCGCAACCATGTCAGCTAAACGATTCGTATCGATAATTGGTAATACTTGGCGAATTACTTTACCGCGTATAAAGTTTTAATGACTTTCAATTATACGACCTCCAATTACAAGATGTCTATTTCTTACTTCGATATCGTCGCTTATCGATAAGAAATTCGCGTAATTTTATCTTTATAGTTAAATTTACTTTAGAAGACAGTTTAGTTACCAAGAAGATGCTTTAAATAATTTAAAGATAATTATTAATTATTGGATAATGATTAATTTTATTGTACTATAATTAAGTTACTTTTTCTTTATTTATTTAAACTACATTTGTACGACTTCAGTATAAAAAAAATGTAATCAAATATTAATTGTGAATATTAATTGTAATTTGTTAATTTATATAATTACGCTGCATACATCGTATCGAAATTAAATTATTTGCAATTTTGTTTCTAACACAATCATTTTTAACGCAAGAATGAAATATTTTTGATAGAATATAAAAATTATACATATGCACGTTCTCCTACATGTAGTTACAAAAAAATTTGTCATTATTTATAATTAATAAATATTTATTATACGTCACAAACCATTTTTACAGCATCATATAAAATAAAATACGGCAAAAATTTTTACGAGATGGGCGATTAAAATGATTAAAATTTATATCAATTATATTATATTAAATAATTTATGTGCGTGTGCGTGAAATATGAAGCTGTCTTTATGGAAAGCATTAGACTTCCCTATGCTAATGACGCTCTAATGTGGTCTCATTCAAATACACAAATTTACTGTAATTTACTTTAGCTTAATTATCTAGATCATTAATGTTTAATGACGTTTTAACATTGATCCGCAATTATATGAGACTGCTTATACTGTTCTTTTAACGGTCGTTAACATGCATAAAAGTTTCTTGTTCTCATTAATCAGAATTATTGATAAAATTAATACACTATTTATTGTCTACTAATATAATATTGATTATTATATACAAATCGCAAAAAAGATTACGATACAATTATTTCATACGGATAAATTATAATGCACGAATAAGTTTACAATTTGAATTATAATAATTTCTCGATGATTATTAAATAAAAATGTTATTTTGAAAAAATGATAAGTTATAATAACTGTTTTTATAATTAAAAATTGTACATAAATATAGTTAATATAGTTAAAAACTTGCCTGCATTAATTATCGTGCTTATCTTTCTTTAAATGACAGTCCGTCATCTGTTACTAAAATAATTTGACAGCTAATCGACATTTCTTGCGCAGAGTAACTTCTTCAGCTAAAGGTCAAATATTATTCGACAACCGAATAAGAATTAATTCAGTTATAAAAAGGACATCAAGAAAAAATTACAATTGTACAATCATTTTATATCAATAAATGATGACACACGAAAATATTTACAATTTGAATTATAATAACTTTTTGCTGGTTACTAAATAAAAATATTAAAAAATACATCAATAGTATAGTAATAAGCATTTTTATCGTTGAGAAATATATGTATCTGACTGCATCAATTATCGTGTTCTACTTTATTTAAAATCTTTTTTTAAATGTCTGTCGTTTGTCATTAAAATAATTTGACAGCTAATCGACATTCCTTGCGCAGAGTAACATCTTCGGCTAAAGATATTATTCGACAACCGAATAAGAATTAATTCAATTATGAAAAGATGGCAAGAAAAAATTACATAGATAAAATTACACAGATAAAGTGATAACACACGAAAAAATTTACAATTTGAATTACAACTTTTTGATAGTTACTAAATAAAAATATTAAAAAATACATCAATAGTATTAATAAGCATTTTTATCATTGAGAAATATATGTGTCTGACTGCATCAATTATCTCTTCTTAATTTGAAATCTTTCTTTAAATGTCTGTCGTTTGTCATTAAAATAATTTGACAGCTAATCGACATTCTTCGCAAAGAGTACCGGCAAACATCGCATTATTCGACGACCGAACAAGAATTGATCCAGTTATGAAACTTATGAAAAGGTCAATTTCACCTCGTCAAGCTGCTGGCGTCGTTAAATCTGATTGCCGCAGCGTCGCAATAGCGTTGCGATTCTTCTCGACGGCGGCTACCGCGCATTCGCGATTAATGCCGAATGCATGCCAGCCGCGTCTGCATTCTGTTTGGCCCGGCGCTAACGAACTATGAATTCCAAAAGTAAAGAAGTAAAAACAAAAAAAAAAGAACGCAAAAGAGGAGCGGGCGAACAGAACAGTTATCCTGCGCGGATGGCCGAAAGTGTGTGGTCGGAACTCGATGAATTATTCACATCTATTCTTCGTCCAACCAATTCCGTACGCCATGAGAGACGCAGCGTACAACTGCGAGTGGCCGATTTGTGCGACTGATTCGCGATAACGACGCGGTACCAGAAATGGAAATTCCGTTCGCAGCTCGTCCAACTGGACGTATTCGACTTAGGGTGGTTCGCACACGCGTGCCTGCACGCGTGTGATGGCGCATGAAGTAGCGAGGAGCTCCGCGTGCACTCACGCCTCCGGCGTGATGTAAATTGGCGAACGTAAATACGGTCCATACGCTCTGCAAGACCGTACGTATACGTACGTACACACATTACACACGGAGGATCGGTAGGTTTATCTGAGGCATAACCCGACGACCCGCATTAATTGTCGTCGTCAATCAGAGGAACCCGTCACCACTGACGGAATGCGATTAATATCGATCAGCTCGGGGGTCTCTACCGTGAACGAGCGATATCGACCTTATGGAGAATCGAGTTGCTCACAGTAATGGTTTCCGCGCGATACGATGTTTATGATGTTGCGAACGGAAACTGCTCAAGCGTGTATACAAGCTATGCAAGGAAGTTTGAGAGGAAGAGAGGCAGGCTTCATTCATTTTATCAAAGTACTTATTTTCTATGATTATATAAAATGAGAAGTCGACAATTTGACATTTAATAGAATAACTTTTCAAACAAACTGTTACAAGTTATTTATATTTTGACGTTAAAATAACGTATTTCACGTCAAAATAATGGTAAGTAATGTCAGCTGTTTCCTGAGTTACCATGATTTATGAAATATACAATTTATACATGCATACTGTGTATACATTATTCAATGACTCATTGGCTGATATTTTCGTATTTCGATATTCCCGTAATCTCTTTATTTTAGAATCATTTTAAATCATGTTTCAAGATGTTAAAACGGTTCTATATGATTTATGACATGTCAAGACTATGAATATCGGTTAATGAATTGAATAATGTACTCGTATATAATCGACTATATTCTTCTAATGTATTGTTTTCATTCGTAATTGGTATTATTTCATTAACAATTTCAGTATAATTATAACGAGCAGAAGGTTCACGTGAAAATTTCTTGAAGGATGATGATTTCGGTCTAGAGTTTACGATCTTTATCTTTCGACACGTGAAAGTCAAAGATTCAGCGAATTTCTCATCAGGTCGTGGTAAATGGAAGCTGATTAGGAACGACTCGGCGAAATTATCTCCATAATCCGTTTCTAACGCGGATTGAAGGAATCGCACTCAAATAGGATTCACTTCTAAATTTAAAGACGGGCCTTACGCTGAAGATCGTCTTTGCCCGATCTTTATCGGTTTTCTCGCTGTGTCACTGATCAGATCCACTTTCGTCATTTCGCATAAATTAGCGAGTGATCGGCACAAATGCATGCAGAAAAAGATGAATTAAACTCGGCCGTGATGAATCTTGCTCTGGAAATTAATTTCACGAGAACCCAACTCGGATTGTTTAATGAGAGACGCGTTGGTGAATAGTCATCCCCATTTCATTGTCAAACTGGATTACGAAAGCCGCGAAAGCTAGATTCTTGGGATTTATGCAGGAATTATGACGATGCGATAATCTCTACAAAAATAGCTGAACTAAAAAATATATGGTTATTACAATTTTAAATAAGAGAAACTTTATATTACATTATAATTCGAATAAAAAAATTTTGACTAATTATTTTACGATGGGAATGTTTCTATAAGTAGCTAGAAATTAAAATTGTAAAAATTAAATTGTTAAATCAAAATTGTTAAATTTTGTTACATAACATTATAAATAGATCTCCCTGAAGCAAATGAGTTTCCGCTAGGATGTACTTGATATAGTGCAAGAATAGATTTACGTGCTGCCTATATCAGTAAAGATGAATAGTAATTCAGAAAGCTGACATGGCGTAACAATATGCATTTCGTTACTGAAGAGAATACAACGTAAACCCGCACGGAATGTATATTAGGCGCATATCTATGTATAGTATAGCTTAACTTCTCATTAACCTAAATATCTTAACAAACAAATGAGAGTTACGGTACATCATATGAATAATTGTATTCATATATGATAGTAATACATCTTTCTCTTCTACCTTATTTCTATCTATATTATTTTGCACAAGATGTCTTTAAGATTGAATAATAATCAAATTAACGTTAAAAACATAACATTATTACTATAAAAATCTTAAGGAAAAAAGCGTATAAAAAAATTCAAATATAAGCACACAGATTTAAAGATAATTTGGCTTATTTCATTATTGAAGCTTTTTAGATTGATTTCTTCAAGCTTTTGCGTTAATTAGATTTTGAATTAATTATATTTATATATATGGAGCTTTTCCAAAGTGTTTATGTTACATTATATTATAAATAATATTTTAAGTCCACGATTATTCTCAAATATGATTCGTCCTTATAAATGTGAGATATAATCTTAGATATAATCTCTGTAGGAAATGATTAAAATTGGATTTATACTTTTCACAATTTTTTTTTATTTAATATTATTTGTCTACAGTAACAGTAATTACGTGGATAGAAATAATAATACAAAAATTATTTGATAAAACGATGATTATTATTTTATTACTTGTTTCTATCATTCTTTTTTTCTCGTAAAATATCTTTTGTAATCTAAGTTTATCGACGTATTAGTGATTCTTCGTTAAGGATTACAAACGTCAACGTTCAGAGAGCAATTGTCTTTTCTAAATTAGCCATCTCAATTACACTCGTCTACCCATACCACGGTAGTACAGGTCCATTATCGTCGCGGATACCGACTCTCTTTCGGCGAGGGGTGGATTCTTCTTTCTTTACGATGGCAGTTTTGGCAACAAGCTCGTCGTAAATTCGGCAGATAATTCTTCCACCCTGGCGTTAACCTACATTAAGAACAATTTATCAGAACGGTTTATAACTTTACGGTATTCGGTGTCTTTTGGCGGCTAAGTTTACCTTCGCGAATTCTACAAATGTGTATTTGCCAAGTATGAGTATCATTCCGGTAAACAGTATTTGGAAAAAATTTGCGAAAGCTAAGTGGTTTCCCAGATCTCGCAATAGAAGCTGCAAAATATCATCATCGTTGATTTTTACTTATCTTATTCCTCGGCGATCACGGAAAGGAGAGTATACTTTTGGAGCTCTATTTACTAAAGTCCAGTGCCAATGATGCCTAAAATTCACTAAATTCGAATTGTTATTTTCTTCATCGTTCGAGCATTTTCGAAGTGAAACTAGATATGTGTCTATTGTATCAGATGTAAAATTTGATTATTAATATAATAAACTGATATATATGTGGCGAATATAAATATTATTGTTAACATAATGTCCATTAAGTCCATTAAAAGTCGTATCTGTTCACGGTTAATCGATCTCAACAGCGCCAAACTCAACAGTCATGTAAAAATTAACATTATTAATCATTTGCGAGGTACGACAGTTTCCTAGTAGACGTCATAATTATCAACTTTGCGGAATAATTATCGTGAACCACGAACTCGAACGGATATACGACGGCATGAACGCGAGGCGAATTGTTCCTTTCGTCGCGTCAACGTTACACGACCGCGCGACTGTTTGGACGTTTCGCGAAATAACATCGAAGGCTGGGGGATGAAGAGACGCGGGGAATAGGGTGCGTAAATTACGAGGAGCTTGTTCGTGCCGGTAATAAATCATACGGGAGGCTGACAGGAACCCGGTCGCGACACCGTTGCACACCGTCCGTCGATTTACAGTGTATACGTGTGTGTCGCGAGTATTTCAGAATTCGAATTCAGGAATGTATCGGCATAAAGGAGACGGGGCAAGCTTCGCTTGTCAATTAATCCCATGGCTTTCCGATATCTCGCATTTGATATGCGTATAGAAAGTACAACTTCATTGATTAGAAGCTAGTCAACTCATTAAATTCGAAAGAATTCGACCAATTTTCAATGTGTTATTCGATGGTTTTCAATGAACGCGCGTCTGAAGATAATTCCAATTAAGAATTTGATTTTGGGAATACGGTATTAGAGGAAAGCACCCTATTAGGCGAGATAGGCGCCTAATATGAGATAGCGGCGTTTCTGCTAAATTAATAAACGCTATCTATTGGTTCCACCATGAATTTATTGCTCTTGGGTTGAAAATTATTTAGTAGTAATTCATTATTAGATCATGCTTGTAGTGATTGTAAAAGATTTTAGAATTTGGATGTCTTCAGGTTTCATTGAGATGAGCATTTAAACCTTGTTTATTATTTAATAAAAATAAATATTTGGCAATAAATTCTTCATGTAATGATAGAGTAAGGTCGTATTAATATAAAAATATGGGATATGTTGAATTGTTTAATTACAGAAGTTAGATTTGATGATCGTAAAACTATAAGGCGTGAAAATCATATGAAATATCCAGGGTGTTCCTAATATAAAATAATCTATGCTCCTGTGTATAGTAAAAATCGTTGCTAAAGTATAAATGTTATTGTACAATAATAAAAAAGACAACGGAATGAACGTCGAATATCTATATCTGCGATGTTTGATTCCAACTACCTGAAAACGAATTCTGGGTATAATCTATCGCATGCTCATTTTTCGCGCACGCTGGCTCTGTTTGTTCGTATTTTAGAAACATTAAATAAAGTTTTTTAATTGCAATACTAATATACTTTGCGTTTTACTATCGATTTCTTGGGGCGTATTAGTATATCATATTAGTAGCACAATTTTTTGACTTTGTGATTTGCTCATTTTTTACATTTCTTTAATTTTCAAAAAAAAATGGAATTTGAATTAAATTTTATGTAACGTTATCTTAAAGCTTATTAAATTCCCTTCAAAATGATCTATTATTTTTTTTTAATTCTGCCTATAGACTTCTAGTATTTTTTACCAACATGAACTCGGTATCTCATAATAGGGGCCTTTCGTTTATTAATAAAGTTATATTAATAGAGTTTTTAAAAATTGTGTGTAAAATTTAGTTATACCTGATAATGTATAGTTACAGAATTTTTTAAATTGTTAACGGCAAGTAATTAAAAGTCGTGATAACAATTGTTATTAACAACAAAATGATAACATTTTATAGTTATATATCTAGTTATTAGTGAAAGATTAGAAATAATTTAATTTGGAAGTACCTGATGATTTTTTGACAGTTAAAGTATTTTTACACTCCAATTAAAATCACTATTAACATTATTTTCCAATTTATTAGTATTTGAGCAAGTAGAAATCAAATAAATATTAATGAAATAAATTAAACTTATTATAATAGTATTTCTAAAAATATAAAGATTTTAATTAATATAACGCCTTTTTATTGTGAGTTTTCAATAAAATTGCATAGTTAAAGATTTTTACAGAATAATTATTAAAGAAGAAAAAAATATGTTAAATAATATTCGAGCAAAAGAATATTTTACAATTTATATCTTTTCGCCGTTGACATGTAAAAACACCTCATGTGACTGTATAAAATTTAATATTAAAAATTTTTTTTTGAAAAATTTTCGAATACAATCGATGAAATTTTTCACATTTATATTAAAAATTATCTGTAATTTGTCTAAATGGGATATTATTAAAGTATATACACACACACACACACATATATATATATATATATATATATACAAGTATATATATATATATATATAAGTGTGTGTGTGTGTGTGTACGTATGATTTCGGCGAATTGTAATATATTTTAATATGTTTTATAAAGATCAATTCGAGGATCGTCAATTACTGTCGCTTCCTGTCTGCGACAGTTGCATCATCCTTCGATTTTACCGGCTCAGCCTAACTAATGAAAATCCTCGGAAAAATTGACTTTCACCCTACGTTCCTCCCAGTCGTAAAACCTCGGAGACGAAGGATCTTCTCGTAACCTCAGCTTGCTCCCACCCACGTTCGTTCTAGAATCGTATCCAGGGAAGAAAACTCGAGAGGAATTCAATCTGGTCTATGTGACTAATGAACGAATAAAACACTTCTGTCTGTCGCGTTTCATCCTCTTCTAGCTATGTTTCTCCCAAAGAAATATACGCGTAAGAAAAGGTGATGGGCTTTGAGCAGAGGAAAGCTAATTTGTCGTCGTAGCGCATTGAAATATCAATTATGATTCAAAACTTACTTCAAGTTTTACGTTTCTCACACTATGATTAATTATCACGTCATCCCTTCACATAATAATTCCAATATTAGATTGACTTTGTTGTATCATAAGCGTTTCGCAATGTCGCTTCGATATACTGTGATTAAACTCGGTCCCGTTACAATCAGTGTAATGACAATGGTAATTGTAACAGTCTGTAAATTAGCACGTTGTATACTATACTGCACGTCGAAATGTTTTACAACTCACGCTGCATTTAGTCCGGTGCGACGATATTGTACGCGCGACAATCGTAATTCGCGATGTTAACCATAATTTCTAACTAGATGTATATATCGAGCGTTTGAGAATGAAGAACGATATATCTTGTTGGAACGCCAAGTTTTACAAGTGATATAGTGGTACATTCTTTACTGGGGTAAAATATAACTTTTAATGAAACATCAGCGTCTGACAGATTGATTTTCGTTACGTACGGGATGTCTGTAATATTGTTACTGTAAATCATACAAAAATGCAGTCACGACGACAAAATTGGCAATATTTACAATATATTGACGAGCGTGCTGACTAATAATTTACGATCAATTTTGATGAATCAATTTTGAGGAAAGAATAAAGTATAAATTGGAAGCATGAAAAGTTCGAAATTTCTCTGAAGACAATATCCACGATTTACTGTTCTTTCTATTTCTAGCTGAAGTGCAGTCGCCGCCGCGTCGTAATTTTCTCTGGAAAGGATTGGATCTTTATCAATGTCTAAGAGTAAATATTCAGCAATAAAGCTTCTCCGCGAAAGATATCGTACTTCAATGCATTATTGATTTATTATTTGAAAATAACAGATCATCTTATTTTATTGATGCCAAGATAGATTGTGGTATAATTCAAAGTATAATAATAATAATCCAAATTTTAAATATACAAGTATTAATTAACATTTCAAAATAATAATATATAATTATATGTACACATAGTTATATATTAAAAAAAGAGAAAATCTAGTAAGCTGTCAAATGTTGAGTGAAATAATTCCAATCAATGTTCGATTAATGTAATAAAAAATAATTTTACTTTTCTAAATATTCAGTCAATATTATATATTTATCAAACAGTTAATTTGTTACTAAATATTTAGAAAAGTAAAATTATTTTTGTTAATCGAACATTCGATTGAAATTATTTCATTCAACATTTGGTAGCCATCATCAAATTCTTTTTTCGGTGTATATCTTTAAATATATTGTGAAAATATAAAACATAGTTGGTATATTTTTCTCTCCGGTTTTTCTAAAATGCTCGTTTTTTTGCGTTGTGCACATTACATAAATCCGAAAGCTTTTTAGAGATAAAGCGATGAATTCCAAATGCTGTAAAATAATGCACTATACGCTTTGTGTTATCCGTTAAAAGTATATGATTTAAAATAGATGATAGATTGCTCTCGAGTTTACAGCAATGTACACGTAACAATAAAACGGCCTCTTATCTTCGAAGCTCCATGCATAGTTCAACTTAGACTAATGCTTCCGAAATGGAGATTTCGGAGCTCGCTATTATCTTCGCGAGTCAGACTTTCGCGTCGTTTGGAAAGCCATCGCGGTACTTGGATATCCGCTTCCAGAGAGAAATTTTACTGACTAATAGCCGTCGTACTGGAATTGTAGGGTGGCGTATCCGAATCGGCGGCAGCCGGGAAGTACGACCTTTATTTTACGATCGTAATAGCTGGAGAGGAAGCTTGCGGTTTCCTGTTCGCTGCTTTTGTCTCTCAAACTACCTCGGGTCATTTTTAATGACTAGCAATATAAAGTTCGATGTGTATCGAGTCAGCGCGAACGCCACGCGTGCGTGGAAAGCGGAAAAGACGACAACCGCCACTACTATCCGGAGGTTGAACAGAAGAGAGAGGAACTGGAGGAAAAGTTTCATAGGGAGTTCGGCACTTTAAAGCGGTTTCCATGCAAGCGCCGTCCTGCGAAAACGAAATTTAAGGGTCAGTCGTGGATGGCGATGGCGGAGAGGTTGCGAGGGGAAGATAATAGGATAAAGGGAAGTTTCTTTTAGAGCGCGCGAGGGGAATTCGTCGACGTTCATGGTAGCGACTAGAAAGATCGTTCTCAATTGACTTCGAGAATTAGAAAAACGTTGTACGTTTGAATCATGATTTTTCGAATGTGTATCAGCCAACAATGTATTTGCGACTAAAAATAATCCGCGATCAATACTGGTTTGTTCACATTGTTTCAAATATTAACTCAAATTGATTAACGAGTATTAAACTAATTTCATGTGTTATCATTGCATTATGCAAATAAAGTTTTGGAAAGATACCAATGTGACAGATATTTTTTATCTAAAGCAGTTTTACATATATTAATTTCTAATTATTTAAAATCGTTATTAATCAATATTTTCTTTAATATCCTTTATAATTAAATCTTATTTAGCTCATTTCCTTCATTTACTTTTTGTAAACTTCTTACTCAATTTTTATGAAATTCTATCTATAAGATAATATCAAATCTAAGGTTAAAATAAAAAATTTTAAGTAGATCCAATATGGCGGACAGAATTAAAAAAATAATCTGATTATATAATCATATGTATATATTCGGTTTTAGACAATTTTTAATCATGAAGAATAAAACATCATTTCGAGCTTTGATTTATTTTGCTCATTAGAGTTACGCAGATAGTTTGGAACTGATTTCCAAACTGATTTTCACACTCTGATTATAAGTTCTACAACATTAAATTCTCCTTTATTGAAGATCATTATCTTTTTGAAGTTGACATTTTCAAGCTATTATACATTTAAACTCAACGATACCAAGAATCTCATAAAACTGAGTTTTGCAATAATCAAATTATTCTTCAAATATTAAAATAAAATTTAAATTTTAATATTCAGAATCGGAACCCTTTAGATAATAACGTCTTCTTTAAGTTTCTTCGTTAGAAAGCTTCCATTCTTAAAGAATTAAAAATTTGTTTGAACGTAAAGAAGAAATTTCATCAAAGTTCAAATAGGATCTTGTATCTTTCATAGTGCTTCATCACAATTCACTTTTTTCCTAGCGAGAAAACGATTTAGGTGCTAGTACAGAGGATTAGTATAAATATTTATTAGTACGTGACGAGACGTAT
This sequence comes from Acromyrmex echinatior, assembly GCF_024713525.1. Taxonomy (NCBI): domain Eukaryota; kingdom Metazoa; phylum Arthropoda; class Insecta; order Hymenoptera; family Formicidae; genus Acromyrmex; species Acromyrmex echinatior. Next base: position 5,621,704 of record NC_141870.1, read on the forward strand.
AGTTTATAATTTCCTGAAGCACGTTCGGCTTAGACACTAGGCACGTTCGCCTAACGCATTGCCTACTAGGTGAGTCGGATGTATTACTGTCTGGCACAGAACGTGGTTAGACTACTGTGCTCTGTTAAAGTTTGTTCACGTTTATGATGGTGTAGATCGAATATGAGCGTTATAACTCTCAGATTTATAGCACCATGTTCTGTAAGCACTCCTCTTACAGAAACCTAATACCGATCACTACTAAAATACAGCAATTAATTACTTATTTTAAGTAGTAAAAATACTGTTATTCAGTACACTGATATTTTCAATACACAAATAAGTTGGCTAGTATTAAATTGGCCAGTATTAGATTTGTGTAATGGTCGTGATGCCATTATTTAGTTTGTTTCTATCGCAACTATAATACATTATCCTTAAATACATATATAAATAAAATTAAATAAAATTAGGTTTTGTTTACGCATCCCTTTTCTTAATATCTTCATATTTCTTAGTATTAATAACGAATGTTTTGACTATTTTTTACTCTGTTTCATTGAAATTTGCTTTTTGAGTAGAAATGAACGAAGGTTGTTAACAATACCTACAAAAAGAGATATATACTTTGTTTCACATATTATATTATTATATGTATACTTATTGATAATTAAATTTTTCGACTGGCGATCAATCAAATGTAGCAAACTGTTAGTAGCACCTGTAAATGAAAAATCTATTCGAACATGGACGTACGTTCTCGTCTGAACACGGCTCGGAATCGATTGGCAATCGGATTAATAGCCCCCGGCGATGCTCGCAGTAGCGGTCGATTTCAATACGAACATACACATAATCCTAGCTATGCTGAACGTATCTATGCATTGATAAGTGCGATAACACAAAACGTTGTACGCTGAAAGAAGCGTCGAGTGGTGACAGAGCATTGCTTTTTTATTTATTTACACGGACGAATTTCTGTTATAATGTTATTTACAATGCAAACCGATGTTTGTTATTTCTCGATTGACGGAATATTTGTAGATTAAAAATTGAGGGAAACATTAAAACATGCATTTATATTTAAATTTTATTTTACACATATTTATTTAAATCACATATACATAATAATATTGATAAATTCTAAATAATTCTCAACAAAATTTTAGTGGAAATTTTGGAAAACAACTAAAGGGAATTTGATTAAAAAATGTATAGATATGTAATAACGTAAAAGAATCTTGATAAAAAATTGGATCAAATTTTTGACGAAATTGTATTGTATAAGATTCATGAATATTTTCACCGAAATAAGGACGACAGAAAGTTCAATAATTTAGAGCCGTTGAAAACTGATGCACTCAACTGAATTAATCGCCGGTAGCGTTTCAATGCTTCATTGATGATCGTTTGAAGGAAGACGATCGGAATGCCTTTTTTTTGCTATGAAGAATCCATGCTCGGTAATTACTTGGTCTCTGTTAATCTGTGAAGGAAATAAAGGCCACGAAGAACGGTCTTATCGATAAATACTGATTGCGAACGTTGGATGGCCTTGTCGAGTGACCGTTGTCGGGCAAGCAGTTTTTTCCGATTCGCGGTTAAAGTTTCGAGTGGAAAATATTGTGCTCACCTGCCCTTGCTAGCCAAGCGATTTGAACGAAGTGGCTAGCGAGAAAGTTAACCAAGTTCTACCCTTCTTCCATGGAATGGTTGTGTTCACAATGGCGCGGCAAAGCCCTTGTAAAATTTTTTTCTCTCGCTTCAAGTGGTAGTTGATGGTCGAACTCTGCTAAATGCTCTTTAGGACTATCGCAATCAGGTTTCATGAACATTTTGTCCGGAATTAACTCATTTTTCTAAAAATAGTTTGTTAAAGAAGATATCTGTATAACACGCAACGAATGAATAATTATAATCAATGTGTCAATTGCAATACGCAAGTAGAGATATCATTTACTCGCTGTTGATGCGTTATAACTTTTCACTATGCTAAATACGTTATACTAAGTTATACGTTACACCAAACTAAGTTTATCCCTCGTAATTTTGTAGCGATTCTAGGATTAATTAAAACGAGTTTCGTCGTTAGTTGTGAAGAGGCGCTCTCGCCGCGCACGCATTATTTTGACTCGGCAAAATTGAGATTTATTACTAGCTTGTGTCAGAAGAGAACGCGTTACAACGTATTACTTCATATTTTTGAATTAAGCCCTCCCCTTTACTACGGAAAGCTACGCACGAAACAGCCGCTTATCATGCATCTTTTATCGTACGCGCCATTTCCTCCTCGGAATTTTTCCACCTTTTTTCTTCTCGGTCGTTGATCGCTGTTCTTCCTAACCGTTCACGACGAAAAATGTGGTTTATTTTAGCGTAACGTAACGGGAAATTTAATGTGAAATTGCTGCGTTACAGCGTGCGTAATATATGGGCTCTGTGCAAGCTTGCGATCAACGTGTCGTAATAGGAAGATAAAAGAAGTTTGTTGGAATATATCAGATCAGAATTTGCTTAACTTACTAATTGCTTCTTTACATATGCCTTGTGTACTTGCTGCACCATATAAGTATATATATATGTATATATGTATATAAGCGCGCATGCGTTTGTGCTTATATACCTGAATGTATACATGGCATAATTTCGTCACAAGCGGGAACGAACTGCCCCATTATAGGTATCGCTGCTCTTGGACGTTGGTGGCCAACGGGAATCACGATATCTGCAGCTGACTCGGCACAAAACGTACTCTAAATAATTCACATTTAATTACAGCCCGTTTTGTTTTCTCTCTGTATGTAGCGGCTGAATTCACTCCGTTAGTCACCTCTCTGGTATTAAGCCAATATGACATTTAGTGATTTCATAACTTTTTGTGTGTGTAGACCGATAAATAAATAAACTCGACGTGTGAGAGAATCGTGATGTATTACGCTTGCATAATTTGTCCTTTTAAATAAAAATATATAATCCCAGTAGTTTAAGATAACAGACTCTCGGAAAGCAGGAGATTCACGGTACAATAAATTTAACACGATAATTGCATTTGCGTAATTGTGTATAAGCGAAGCTTCAAGGTAACAAAAATCTTGGTAATTTGCATTTCGTAATTCGCGTGAATTCGCACAGCAAATGTCGCAGTGGCGTTGTAATTAGTTTGACATTGAAATCGGATAACTACGGTAACGTTATTCGTCATTAATGCCCGTTATAACTCGCAGCGAGTTTAACGGAATATTAGTTCGCAATCAGTTCGGGAAATCGCGACGATGCGCTCCCATGTATCTCGCGTATCAGTCCCAGCCAAAGTTTCTACCACTCCGCAGAAATCGTGTATTCAACATGCAGCAGACACTATGCACGGGAATCTCTCGGGAGAGTTAGTCGGAACCAAGTTTAAGTGTCTTCAAGATGTTGGTACTGACCCACTTGCGCGTAGACACTAGACAGGCTAACCATTGGCTTCACTCGCTGTACTTCATCAACGGGATATGTTCAAATAAGCTTGCCGCTCGACGAGAACAATATGCGACACGGTGAGAATAGACTTGGCAATTGTGGCGTACGATAATATGGACTCTCTTTGGTATTCTTAACAAAAGAATCTTGTTCTTCTTTGTATAGTAAAATCTTTATATAATTAAAGAAATATAAATTTTTCTTTTTTACGCGTAACTCATTGTTTTTTGAAATTATATATGCTAAATTTTAGATAAGCCAATATTAAAATGATAATCGAAAAAAAAAAAATATATATATATATATACCCAGAAAAAATGTATATACAAGGTGTTAGGTATGTTGTCATATTCAACAGAGCGATTCTTTGATTTATTTCAAGTAAAAAAGTCCTATATAGTCTCTATATATGTCTTTTCAAAATGGTACCTACATATATACATAGACATATATACAGGTTAACCATTGTTGGCTGCGTTTAGCAGAAAAAGTAACGTAATTTTGTTTATATAATTATTTATATATTATTTTAATATGATTGGTTTTTGCCCCTAATTTCTACCTGGATCTAAACTAATTACATTGAAGAATTTTACAATAGTTGCAAAGCTGCTTTTTCTGCTGAACGCAATCACTGGCTTCGCTCGCTGTGTAATATGATTTCATCAATGGGGTATGTTTAAATAAGCTTGCCGCTCAACGGGAACAATAAGCGACATGGTGAGAATGGACTTAATAATTGTGGCGTACTCTATAATGTAGGCTCTCTTTGGTATTCTTAACAAACGTTGCCTTTTCTTAGTAAAATTTCGAAATATAATTTTTCTTTTTATGCATAATTCGACTTTTTGCATAATTTAAAATCGTCTTTTGAGATACGAAATTTGGATAAAATAATGTTTATAATGATGATAAAAAAAAGTATTACTTTTTCATATATCTGTGGCAAATGATGACGTTTCATGAAATTAATTTTTTTTTTAAATCCATAAATCGTTAAAACCATAATCACAATTTTCCTAAATCACAAATCTCGGCACGGCATAATTACTGCCGTGTTTTACCTACGTGCGATATATCGCTCTTGTCGGTGTACCGGATAACTTTAACACGGAACACGCATACTTTGAATGCGGCTTGTTAAAAGTTTCCTGGTTAGACGGAAATGGATTTTACATTCGGTGGTAGGCGCGCGACTCTTGTAGGCATGAAACAACTTTACGATGTCGACTCCTTCTCTGAAAATCGGAGAGGGGATTGTTTTATGATCAACCAACCGTATGATGAAAAAATCTAACTGGGACATTGACAAAAAAACATATACGATTATTTTCAATAACAAGTTAGACTTAGAATTGATCTGTAAAGAAAATTGGACATTGATGGAATTGTTTTAATTATGCATTTTCTTAGTTTTTTTTTTTTTTCAAAAAATGATGGTTTTAAAAATTCCTATTTACTTTATTGCTTATAATCAATAAAGTACATATATTTTCTGGAAACCATTATATTTTTTAATGTCTGATGTTTTGATTGAAAAAAAATTGTGTGTTACATGATATTTATTTTTATGGAAATTACAAGCAATCAAAGTTGGATTGAGTACGCCATACACTGTTAAAAATGTCATGAAATTTTATGTATTTTTAAGTTACACAAGTTAAATTTAATTTAATGACATAACATTAAATTTAATGTATCTGTAATCGAGAAATATATTTGTGTACATGAAATTTAATGTACTTTTCACAAAATTTTATGTGAATTTACGTAAAATTTAATGTGAGCATTAAATTTAAGTTACTTGTAACTTTATTTTCGTTGACAACATTAAATGTTTTTGATTGTTTAAAATTTGCTTTCGTTACATGTACATGAAATTTGCTACCTTTTTTAACAACGACTGTACACAGCGTATTGCGTCCGTGACAAAACAATATAGTGTGGTATCGAAGAGCTAATAATAATTAACTAAGAAAAAATTTTCAATGAACTGGCAAAAATATATTTTTTAAATCATAATAATTCTTTGCTACTTTATGCATATTACGTTTTATAAATTTACATACAAAACGAACGAAAAAACGATAAAACATTTTATATATAGTTCACATTCGTAAGTAAAATTTTTCTTTATATCAAACCATCTTGACATTTGCAGTTGGGTTATTCATCGTCTACAATATAGAAGTAAGCCTTAAATTTGTAAAACATTTACCAATTATAGTCGAGTATGAGGAGAATGATCGATTATAATTGGCCAATTTTTTACAGCTTAAGGCTTACTACTCTGTAAACACTGCAAAGTAACTACAGAAGAATTATAACGTGCACAGTAAAAGTTAATAGGTAAAAAAAAAACAGCAGCGTCTCATCTATTTTCTCAGAACTAACGTAGAAGAAAGTCACCAGATCGTTCATAAAATCCAGCTTGGCACGACGCGATTTATGCCGACGTTGCCTAAGGATTATCATATTTCCCTCGACGCACGAAACCCGCGCGAGAAAGTGTCGGCCGAGATTGCACTCCGTTATCGTTTGCGAAATGGTGACAGCGATGCAAAGGGACGAACGGCGCGGGCGGCAATGGAGAAAGCCTCTTAATGCGTCCGTAAAAAGCCGTGCAACACGATGGAACAGTAATCGGTCGGGAATAGCTTTATGATGCTTCGGCGAGCAGCAATATCGCGGTAACCGATGGTAACGTATCGAGCTTTTTTATTTCGTTGAAAAAGACTTCCGTGAAGCGACATAGGATGGCGTGAACGATCGCGAAAGAGAGAGGGACGGCCATCCATAAAGAAAGGGCTGCAAAAAAATCGACCGATTTATTAACGTGCCGCCGGTGACGGCGTGCGTGGCTACGTCTAAGTTAACTCTTTTGACGGCACGCATGATCGCTCCGACGAGCATACACGGGACATGTATGTATAAACGCTTCGAAAACAACGCGATCGAAACTTTTTGCTCGCTTGCTATTCTCGCGTGATATCAATCCGCGCTCGCTCGCTCTGTTTATGCGAAACGAACCATTTACTTTGTGTCACGCGCGCGCACACCTTTTATACCTGTATTATAAAGCTAAAGCTCTTCGAAATGACTTTCGCGGCGACAACACGTTCGACAACGATCGACAAATCGATGGACGCCACGTCGTTGAAACAAATACCGCTTGAGTGTTATTATGCATCGTAAAATACGTCACTCGAATGAGTGTAATACCCAAAGACATGAAGCATGGACTGCGCCGTCCGTGTGTTAAATTGATTGACAAAAAATGAGAGAGATGCAAAGAAAGATTAGTTCCTATCTTTCTTTTTATTCAATCAATCACAATATCTTAAGGTGATTCTACACGAGCAATAATACTGTCAGTATTAAGAAATATTGACGATATTATTTATCGTGTATAATTAATATTGATAAATTGACGTAGAATACTGACAGTGATCTGGATTCTTCAGCATCAGTATCACTTTACTATAAGATCCATGTCACATTATGTCATGGTGCAATAGATAATGCACATAAAATTAAAATAAAATACATAACAAGTAAGAGTTTAATGCCTGTAATGAAGTTGGATAGATGCTTTAAATAATTTCTATGTGAATTTATATACTAAATATATAGTCATTTGAACTGCGCGCCGAATTGATTTTTCGGACTTATAAACGTAATTAAACTACTAATATCACAAATTGACAAATAATTTAATAATTTGATCCTATTAGAAAGATATTAATGTACTGAAAAACTGTAAAAACTTACATTCGTTGTGTATTTACATATCTAAATCATTTATTATTGTTTAAAATAAAATTGTGAGTAAAAATATCAAGCCTGTAACGGTCAAAGCTAGAGCTTTAATGCTTAAAATAATTTAATGTAAATTATATTTATATATATATACTATGTATGTACATGCATATATATCATATTTGTAGCTGTTCAAACTACAATTGGTTTTCTGGACTTACAAACGCAATTAAACTACTGGAATAATACTTTGAATATTCTTACTTACAATTAGTATTTATTACATTACGGTCTTAAAATTATTTATTATTAAAATAAAATATATTGTCAATAATACTGATTGTGTAATGTTATAAAAATACTAAAAATATTGATACATACTGTCAATATTACTGATTATTATTATCGACTGTACGGTCACCTTTAGAAAAAGAGGGTGAGGCCGTCTTTATGCTCTTCCTCTCTCATATTTGTTGATCACCGTTTGGTATACTATTTAGAAACAGATAATGCAGTTCATATTCTATCATCTTTAATATTATAATACTCGTCGCAAATAATAGCACTGTTTAACATGCCGACTTACCTTGCCGAAATACAACATAGCATTTGAGTTCTCAAACAGACAATACACCTGTCTTATTTATACAAAAAGCAAGTAACGAATATACAAATGAATATGGGGTGATAGCGCGGAAGTGGAAATTGGCTCTAATTAGCAAAAGATGATGGCGACGATTTGATACGTTTGCATGGGCTGCTTTTTACGTTCAACCCGCTTAACCGGGTTCTTTGTTAAGTGAACGCTGTTTAAACGATAACTCGATCAAAAGAACCTAGTTGAATCGAACAACGGCATTTAATTAACAAAAGTGCTCACCGAGAGTTTTACTGCCGCCTCCAACCCCTATCTCGGTGGGAGACTTCGAATTCTTCCGTTCTCCTCACTCTCGTCCTTGCTCTCATTCTTATCCGCCTGTACCTCCACTAACTGCCGAGAATAATTGTGAAAACATAGTACCACCAAGCAGTCCCACTGGATTTCGCCCTCTTCCACTCTTTCCATCTTCTATTATAACCGTTTTGTTCCTCGTTCACTATTTTTCTCGTATTCTCGTCTGTCATTTCTCTTACGAGACGTAGTCGGCGAGTATGCGATTTTAATATCTTTATCTCGCGATTACTAAATTGGCTGATTTATCGCTCGTACGTTCTTTATAGTTCGCGAGGAATTCGAACGATTTGTGAATGCATTCACAAATTTTGGTAGAAAAAAAATGTAGAACAAAACAATTTATTTGACCAGTATGGCTGGCAAATAGGAAGGCGTATATTGTATCTAGGAATAAATTTGATTGTTTACGAAAGAATATGAAAAAATGAACAAGCAACGTGTACTGTTATTTGTTTACTATATTGATCTAACAAAATATAGTAGTTTTATACCATGCTTATTTATGTAAAAAAAAAAATAGACTAGATCCATGTAAAAAATCGGATAAATCCATGTAAAAAAAATAAATTCGTCTTTTGTTATGACGCTGGGCTTCAGAATAAAAATTCGTTTTGCTCGCACCAAACTAATCTCGAAAACGTTTTAGCAGTTAAGCTCGTTTACTTTTTCGTGTTCATTTTATAAAATGTCGCAATGGAGGCAACTCAATTTGCCATAAATCATACCATAAAGTAGAATAAATTTTTATTAAGTCAATTTGCATACAAATAGTCGTTATAAGCAAATAAAAATTTGTCGAGATTATGAAGACGACGGGTCTGATTGCGAGATTATACTCGTGGAATTAACGAGCATTGAAATCCAGCGATTTATAATACGATAACTACGACGTGTGTGAAAAATATCGATTGGTTCATACAGATTGATGAGACGGACGAGAAACGCGTTGCAAGTTCGCCTTAAATCTTCTCGACAGCGAGTAAAAGTCATGCACGTCGTAAAATCGAGCGGGCGTCGATAAAAGAGTGAAGATGAAATGCTTGCACATCGATTTGTTTGTTCTTCCCTTAATGCTCTGCAACTCTTCTGTCTTTCTGACGCGTTTGATCCCTCTTCCGACCTTTTTTCTTTGTTACTTCCGGTAGAATCCGATTGACATAAGAATCCTACTTAAATCTTCCCACGTTCGCGTCTCTTTTCCAAGATTCGTTTTTCCATGCTTACGCTTCGCTTATTTCAACTACGCATATAAACGCGTTTTGTTTTCGCTTGCGCTTTGATATTTTCTTTACTCCCAAGAATAACAACCCTCTTTGTTTGATGAAGCGGCGGAAACTATAGTCTACCTTGTAATAATACAAGTTAATATAATTATTACTGAATATGTGTTGTTTGAAAATATATTATTAATATGAGAGAGGAACTACATTGCTGTATAAACTCGTCGTTTTTAGATTCGAAAAAAATTGCATCTCGCTGCTGCAAATATCTATTCTATATATATATTTTTTTTTATTTATATTATTTTAGTGCAAATGTTTGTAATACGAGAATATTTTAGCTCTAGATGGGTTTGAAAAATTATGTTTTCATATTCCATTCATTAAAAGTATAAATACGCGTTATGGTGCTTATTGACATCGCGCGTTTTGACACCGACCACCGGCGTATCATTAATTTTCCTCGTTTACAACAAACACATAAAAGCGTGCAGACGTTTACACGGGCGATCCCATAACCGCGAGCACCGATTCATCATCGACCCGAAACATCGCACGGAACATTTCGTTCCATACCGATATTCCAAACGTGCACTTTCCGCGGAATTACACCATCCCTTCTTAAATCGTTCACCCGGAAAGCGCGGAACGAATTTCAGTTACCAGCCTTAGCAAATATTCGTTCAACATCGCCGACGCGCGATGCAACTGACAGCAAAAGCAGACGATTCCTGGAAACTTCTGCGAATCCTACCCACGTACCTCGTGGCTGTGGCACCTTGTGATTTCGCGATCTACAATCTCCTTTTTGTTATGCTCGATGAAAATCGCCCGACGTTGTACGAAGCTGCAGGGGGAAAAAATTTCAGGAGATGAAATTTAAAAAAAAAATGACTCATTCTTTCGAGATTGATTTTTGTAACGAAAAAAAAAAAAAGCTAGAGGTATGATTACGGCGGGAAGGATTGAATGAGAATAAGTGCGAGCAAGAATTTTCGAGGGCGCGAATTACATTCAACGAAGTAATTCAACCGCAATTCCACTTTGACGATTGTATAATTGACCGCGTCGTAATTAAGACGTGCGGACCTCGTCACAGTTGTTAATTAAATAATCTCACCAACATCATCGCATGCACGTAGCGAATTTCCGCCCTGAATCTAGTACGGGTTTCAACGGGTTTCTCGGTCCCGTTCGTAAAGGGTTGCTGTGGATGCTCAGCGGGGTAGCGGAAAGGAAAGAGGAGAGGGAATGTAGGAGATGGGGAAATGGTACGGGCTATGAGTTCCAGCCGGAGTTGCGAGTGAATTATGTCTCCTCCGTGAACTCCACGCTCCATCTAAGGTATTCCTATTCAATTTAACGTATCCTAGTAGTATCTGCTAATTTCCCCTTATATCTTACGAAATTCGTTCGCCTTATTCGCACTATTCTGCCCGGCATCTATCGTTCTTTTTGCTCGCCGCCGAGCTTTTCCTGAAAGGTCCTTTCAGACCCGCTTCTTTTGTGTCGTTTTCGGTTGCTTCTTCGTACGAACGAAGGGTAAAAAGCGTTTGCACGAATAAGAGGAGCTTTTTCCGCAAAACTCTTTGGTTGGCTCTTTATCCTGGCCGTTTCTTCAAGCAAAGTGCGATTTCATGGAAGAAGTGCGTTTTAGTAGAACCTGGCGTTGCGTTGGCAGAGAAGAGACAACACGCTATAACGTTGATATATCTACTATGAGAATATATACCTACATATAGGTTATTGATTTTATATTCGTTATTGATTTCTTGTGTATTTTAATTCTATCAAAAGTGCAAGAAAGAATTATGAAAAATTACGAATTTACGCTCGAGGATACGTAACTCGCGAAATCTGCAGCGTTGGATATATATATATATATATATACTATATTCCGTACAAGTTTACATTGCGGAAGAGCCGCAATCCTCGACAGTTCGCTGTGCGATTTATCGTTGACATTAGCATCATCAAGAAATTCAGAGCGAGACGAGATTAAATGTTTATTCTGTTAATTGCCCCACTGTGGTAGCTTTCATCCACGGTGGAACAATTATTCGTCCGTCGATTGAAATTCTGCGGTCTTAGCCGAAAGGTAATTAACTTTTAATCGAGAAAGTTCAGTGGCTCCAGGTTACCCGGCCCTCCCCCCGTCTCCGAATTACTTCTTGCCTATTTCTCACCCTATCCTTCCCTTCCGTCGATCTTTCCTCAGTCGGGTTCCTGCCACTCAACGTGTCTAAACGTCCAATCGAGGAACGTGCGCGCTATGCGATATATCTCGCCTATATACTAGCCCTTCTAAGCTCTTACACACAAGTTTCGGCGTTCTAGCGCTGATCGATGCGCATTCCTTCTTCGGCAATGAATGTAACGGATCGTATTATTCGCAAGTACCCTGACTTTTATTTAAAATGCAACAAATTCACGCCGTCAAACGATTGAGCAAAGTGATAAAAGATGCGACGCGTTACGGACCATCGGCAAAAAATACAAGGGAAGTGATAGGACGGGGGCCTTGCGCGCAATTGCGCCGTTTCGCCGGTTCGTCGTTACTTTAGCAGTCCGCCGCCACCGAAAGCGGATCACTCTCGCATTCAGGAGACACGTTATCACGTTTCGCCGCATCAACGGAATTTGGAGTATTTTCAATTTCCCACGGTACACAACAACGAGCGAGTGTTGATACGAGTGTGAGCGATTCTCGTAGACGAAAGCCGCGGCCCGCAGCCGCCAATAAAGGACAACCATGCAGAATCACATACTGATTCCGGTGAAATCGGTCGTCGCATGCACACGACGCCGCGACGTAAACGAAAAGTCGCATCCACGATATTGTACCATTGGATTGAAACGCTTGTCCAATTACAAAAATCCGAATTCAATTCTTATTGCACTTATTGCTATCCTTCCATTTCCTTCTTGTAATTCCAATTTGCAATCTGCAGCTTCTATTGACGAAATCTAAATGTATATCACGTATAAAGGGTAACCTTTATACGTCATACTAACGAATTTTCATGAAAAGAACGATACTGAAGTATCTAAAATTTTAGCTAAATACAGATCTGAAAATTATTTTGTTGAACAAAATAACTATTTACAGTTTTTCATTAATACATATTTCTAATAAGATACCAGATTCAGCATCAAATTATTAAATTGCTTATCAATTTAATTTGTGATATTACTTATAGCAGTGTAATTGCGTTTATAAGTCCGAAAAATCATTTCCGGCGCGCAGTTAAAATGAGAGAGATTTATATAATACATATTTATTATATAAATTTATATAAAAATTATTTAAAAGCATCTAAGATCTAATATAAGTTTCGAGTAAATAAATAATAAATCATTTATTATTTATTGTTCAAAATAATTATATAAAAATTTTAATTATAATGAGCAATGCTGCAAAAAATGTTGACATTCTAACACCAGTTTAAGCATCCTATATAATTATTTTGATAGTCCAATAAAATTATTTTCAAATCTGTATTTTATTAAATTTTTAGATACTTTAGCAAAATCGTTCTTTCCATGTAGGTTAATTGAGAAAAACTTACTTTTAATTGAAAAAAAATTTCGATAGTATGTAAGTATAATATATATGGATAAATTTATGACGTAGAAAAACACTAAAAATATTTAAACACATTTCATTTGATACAATTACGTAGACATAGATGCACGTCTATTTACATATGATGTGTGAGCTCGTCGACAGAAAGTTTCCATTAGAGTGCATTGAAAAGTTGAAATCCTACTGACAATCGCTTTGCAAACTTTTATTAACAATAAAAGAGTATCAGCAACATTCGTGGTAGTATACTCTTTCCATCTCCCTCTGTTCTCGTTAGATCGGCTCGATCAGTCGATGAGTCCATCGACGATGAATCGAAATAATCAAGTACAGATGGATTTGCATACAACACGAGAGTCGGCTATATCTCTGTAAGTTGCAGTGAAAGGATTCCTGATTGCGCACCCCATCCTTCTACCCGGCAAAGGGACGCGTCCCTACCTCTTTGATCGAACGTTGCCTCTGTTCTCTTTATCGAGATCGCATTAGCCGAACAAGGAAGAAAGAAAAAGAATTCCAATATCGCGCAAAAATTTGTCTCCAGGCAACCAATAGTCCGCTTGGAACGCTAAGCCGGATTTTTATTTCTCGTTCGGTACTACAAACTCGGCGTGAAACAGTAATAAGTCAAACTAAAACGAAGTATATCCGCTCTTCATTCTGAAAGCCGGATTTGACTTTAATTTTGAGATTTAAACTAACGAATACATCGTTGAATTTTTACCAATGTTAATAAAAGTAAAGCGTGTTAATCGGGCGCAATTATTGGGAAAACGACATTAGTCGTAATGTGGGATAAAATATAGCACAAAAGCAGTATTTCTGATAAACTGATAAACAATTAAATATTGCAGAAAAAAGAGAAAAATAAGAAATAAATAGAAATTCTTTTTTAAATTTACTTTTATGTTTATAATAATTGATAATATACATATAAATTAAATATAAATATTTTATAAATTTACACTGAAAAGGAAGAAGAAGCGTTCGGATATTTTTAAAATAAATGTATCAAAAAATTAAATGTTTTAAAATATAGCAGTGCATCTGACTGCACTATTTGAATTTTTATAATTTGTATGAATTCCTTCCTCGCGCGCGCATTTCCTGGACACTCATAAAGTATTCTATAAATAGCTCTTATTATGTTGGCCAACAAGATCTTTTTCGCCCACCAGACCAACAGCCGCTATCTCTGAGATTTATTTTAATTCGTTCTCAGAGTAGGAGGTTTCCGCAGTCACGGCACGAAGTTCAGTATAATTACAGATAGTAGACAAGGCACTCTGTCAGAAGCCGTGTGCGTATGAGAAGTATTACGCGTCTTCAATTTGTGAAGGTATGAACAAAAATGGAAAGATGCAAGAGAGAATAGAATGCTTCGTATTTAGAGATCATTCGCTTCCATTTTCTTCATAACGAAGAGATAGTGTAACACAAAGAAGAATTAATTGGAGAGGAAGAGTGAAGAGAGAGTTAAAACGAAGAAAAAAATGGAAGTAACATTTTTTCGGTATAAGAGATAGAGAGAAAGAAAAAGAGAGAAAGAGAGAGAGAGAGAGAAAATGTAATAGAATATTTTTCATTAAAAATAATGAAGTATGTAAGTAACTTTTGACAAAAGTGCACGGCAGGGAAGAAGGAGCACTTCCTTCACGGCCGATGATTTCTTCGAGCGACCTGCTCGTAAATATTTGCTCTTGCGTTAGTGCGGTGAAGGTAAATTCTGAACCAGGTCGTAATTATATTTGCATGATAGAGATTTACATTCCTCTAGCAAGTAGATTTAAACAAATCAAGGAGAAGGGACAGGAAGAGACTTTTTAACTTCAAAACAGCTCATAAAGTATATAAATTGATAGAAAAACACATGCATAGAACATAAGTATCTCAACCAATGAGATATCGCATGTAGGTTGCTAGAATATTTTGTAAAATTTGCTTCGAGTAGTGTAGACATGCTTATATTTGCTATTCTTGTTCTTACACTACTTGACAGCAATTCGCGATATATTTTACAAGTATGAGTCACTGTTTCTCGATCGTTTGCTTTCCTCTTCAGGGTTTAACAGCAAGATATGTCTTTTAATTACACATAAAATATTAGTCGGAGATGAATGCAAATAAAAGCAGGAACTAAATTAAATTGTATCAAGATTTTTATTTTTATTTGCAAAATTACGAAATTAAATCCTCACGTCTTTTATTTGAGATATCTCCCGTTTCTCCTTTTATACTCAGTGATTTCGTAAATGAATTTTTGCGTCAAGAATACCAATTACGTACCAAGCTAACTACATTTCCAGAACGTTCCGGTTGGAAACAGTCCAATGCCGCTCGGCGAGCCGTCTGCCAAGTGCGTTAAAATCTATCGATCCACAAATTACCGCGCGAATCCATTTAATCTTCGCCGTTGTAGGTGGAACGGAATAAAATAGACTAATAAGAAAACGCTTTGCGGAGACCGTATTAGTACCGAAACTCTGAGATAATTTCGTAGGTGTGTCGATAAAGCGTGATTCTCTTTTCCATAATAAAGAGTTATGTCATTCGATTCGCTTTTCGAGATGCTGCAGTTAATAATAATAATTATATATATATATATATTTTTTTTTTTTCAGATATACATATCTGAAGTCTATTTCCAGTATTTGTATTATTTATATCATTTTTTTACAGATCAACATCGTACGTATTATATGTATATATAACTTCGCTGCGCGAATAATTAATTTTTTCTATTTTATTCTTGAGGTAATGAATTTTTACTAAGCTTTAATT
This sequence comes from Acromyrmex echinatior, assembly GCF_024713525.1. Taxonomy (NCBI): domain Eukaryota; kingdom Metazoa; phylum Arthropoda; class Insecta; order Hymenoptera; family Formicidae; genus Acromyrmex; species Acromyrmex echinatior. The sequence continues at coordinate 5,637,446 of NC_141870.1, forward strand.
ATGAAATCTGTGCATTCCGAAATAAATAGTGAAGCTTGCTCGAATCACCGAATTCCAAATTTTTGCTTACTACCGACATAGAGCGTCGTTCTGTAGTGAAATCGTAATGCATCTAACGATTGAATGCATGGCGAAAATCAGATTTACATTAACAGTCGACAAGTGTAACGCAAACAAGGCGCATATCGCGCTGCGAGATGTTGCTTTCGTCGGCATTGCGTCCACATCACGAATCGCATTATCGTCGTGGCGCGCGATGCAGCATTGACGACAAATACAATAAACACCGAGGCGCGTTGATGATAATGGTCGGATCACTCCGTATATTACTGCGGTGAATTGAAGCGAGCGGGCATTATTCGCGAACGTGCCAGAAATTACGTTGCCTCGCGCGCGAACGGTTTTGTCGTCGTACGACGCGTCGCGGTTGTAAAAGCCGACCGACTGCTACCGGTGGCTCGGCGGCGCGGCAAAGCATCGGGGGCAAAATTGCATACGGTGTACGGGTAATAAATGAGATTTCAACCGGTTGAATGCGAATAAACGAAGCGCGCTACGACGATGGACCGGCGCGAGGCGGAGGGAAAAATCGTCCAGAAAATTGACGTTACCGTTGGTCGTTGGTCGTTGCGCGCCGATCTGCGCCGCGGTGTCGTTTTCAGCTCTCCCACGATGTGGGCGAGGCGAACTTTCCAATTCAATTTCCAGATGGGTCGCACAAAGGCTTATTTATGAAACGTCCGCCAAAAGTGGAAGCGAACGCGACGGTTGTCAGGATGTGCGCGAGATGAACGGAGAAGACAAGACCTTCGTTCGCCTCCGGCTTCGATAACGCGGCCGATGCCGGTCTCAGGATCGCTGCCGGTAAAAGATATCAAAATAATTGAAAAAGTTTAAATAGACTTCAATGTTATTTACGGCAGGCTATGTAACCCGTGCCATTTTTGGACCCCGAGTCCCTCATTTCCGCGCTAATCGCGCCAGATCGACTGAAAATTCGTACGCCATGAAAACTATTCTGAGCGTTAATCGTCTATCTCTTTAATTATTTTTTCTTACCGTTAAAAACTTCTATATACAATTCAGTCAGCGTTGAAAACTGAAGAATGAGCAAATTTTTAAAATTTAACTTATATCGTAACATAAGCCTTTTTCCTGACGTAAGAGCAAAAAGAAAAAGGAGAAGAAGAAGAACTTTATATTGCAATTAATATGTAGTAATTGATAGGTAAATTACTTATGATGGATTAAAACGTTGAAAATTTTTTTTTCAATTCTACATCAAATTCTGAATCGATATCCTGATTAGTCGATGTTTCGCTTTCGCAATATGAATAGCGTATGCGCGACTATATGTTACAATAGCGATGAATGCCATAGTCATCGGTGCCATGTGTACCTGTGTACGTGTTCGCCATTCACATAGGTTTCACACAGGCACTTGAAATAGCCGTAGATATGTATTCCACCCAATGGCAAAGGGGTTTCCTAATTGTTGCTGCAATGTTCATAGAATACGTGTGCTTGGCGTTTGGCCCTGTGTACGTGCGCGATGTTAGCATCGTATACATTATCACGCTATACATTCCTTGGGGCGAATATACGTGTTAATGGATCCTTGCACTCTGAATTAGGTCCATCTGCCAAATGGACGCGCGGACCGATGGCAAAGGGAGTCTCATTAACCGGATATTCGAAACGCATTGGTCATGTTAACAATAACATTTGACACTTAGTCACCATTTCCGAAACTAATCAAGTTTTGAATTTCTACAAGGTCACGAGGAACGTATCGGGAGAATGTATCGGATGTACGACTAGGGATACATTCAGGGAGACGCTACTAGCCTTATTTGTGTCACTCTATCTTCATCGTTTATTGGAAACAAGGATAGAATGACACAAATAGCGCTAATAGCGCTAATAGCGCAAATAGCGTCTGCCTGAACTCACTTTATGTATAACAGTAGGTCTGTTCGCATTGCTTCTATTTTTTGCATTTAGCATCTTCGCTTTCTCTCTCTTCAAATATGTAATTTTATTTCTTGTTAGGTGAAAATATATCTTAAAAAGAGATATATTTATCTAATAACAAAGTATTCAAAAGGCTTCGATAAATATCATTTCAAATATAAAATATTTATAAAATAGTCTCCCAAACTTTTTTATTTTATATATATATTTAACTCTTTTTAAGTTCGAAAATATTCGAGGATTTTAAACAACGCGGACAGACCTAATTATATATTCTCGTAATTGTAGAATGTAATGTAATTATCTTCTTTGGTTTTGCTTCTTTTAGGCTTTTATTAGTTCCTTTATTTTCTATATCTCATAGTCTGCAAAAGTACCTACGCGTAAATGAACATAATGGGCCTTGAGATGCAATTTCGTGCGTTTACAAAACTCATTTCACTCAACCTCCAATTTTATATTCACAGTATTCTCCTCTTGCCGAAATTTCTCCCTCTCTCACTTTCTCCAATTCTTCCATGCTTCTCTATTTTTCGTATAAATGAGCACTGTAAAATTCACATGCAAATGCACGAGGAATAAAAGAGGTTCACCTATTTCATAGTTTGAACGAATTCTATTTCAAAACAATTCTATTATTAAATCAAATTACGCCCAAGTTTATACACAGAAAAATGAAAAAGTACACAATGATGACTTGGATGTTTGTTCACTTTACGCAACATGATTACGCTGATTTTACCTTACTTTTAAACCACAAGTATCGATTGCTTATATCATTATAATGCATATTATACAACTTTTTCGAAACCCATCCTACAATGGCTAAAATAGCGCATAAAACTAAGAATAATGTTATCGTCAGGAATACAATGACATCTAAATCGAATTGCTGATACCACGCGATATCGACTCCATTGAAACGTAAATGAGGTGCGCCATTGTGACGCATTACGAACTCGATCCACCATATAACATTCTCTAAGCTATCATAGGGCTTGTCCTTTGTGAGAGCACGCAGCGCCAACATCCTATCTTTGTATCTGCAAACAGAGTGCCAAATATGTGTGCATGTTAGTTATTATATGTGAACATTCGCGATTGTTGTTCTCTATCCACATGGAGTTCATTATCATATATGTTCATATGCGCGCGCACACTAATAATTGACATTGTAATTACCCTTTATCATCTATGACTTCTATTATAGCGTCGTACAATTCTGACCCTGTAAGCCGGACTATGTCTAGATATCTTGCAACTCCCAGAGAAACCATTTTCATAACTTGGTACACCTGATCGAAGACAAACGGTATTCCTATGAGCGGGACGGCGTAATGAACCGCTTCTTCGGTGCTCTGCAGCCCACCTTGATAAATGAAGAGCTTGATGTTCGGATGAGCTAAAATAAGGATAGAAGAAACAATTAATAATCTCAGTATTAATTTTTATAAAATACGAGCTTGTCTGCTTCAATTTACCCAGCACACCCTGCTGTGGGATCCATTTTGAAATAAAAACATTAGGAGGAACATGGTAGCTATCGTTTTCGAATTTCCACAGTACTTTATACGATAAATTGGCAAAAGTGTTGGCAAAGATCTCCAATATTTTCTTCGGTAATAATTTGCTTTTCGTATTTGATCCCAGACTCATATAAATGAAGCCATTTGTCGCGCTATCCAAGAACGCTTTTAAATTCTGTAGATGAAACATTTTATGAAAATATTAATTTATAAAAGTTATTGTGTATATATATATAGAGAATTAATAATAAGAAACAGAATTTTTATACTAATCAATAATTATATTACGAAGTGTCCTACTTTTGGTAACGACGGCGGTGTCTTTGTGATGTGCAGCCCGCTGAAGTGAACGATATTAGGTATTTCGGGTCTCGCGTATGCAAGTAACGGTTCTTGATTGATCAAGACGAGACTCATATTCTTCGCAACGTCAGTGATACGTGGTATATTATTACCGAAATACTTTTCGGCAATTTTTTGCTGTTTGATCGCGAAATTATTAAACCATGAATGAATACTCCACCAAGTATTGATGAAATTTATCAATCGCCTCCAAAATGGTAAATTTAATCCTGTGAGATTTTCGAGCTCCCAATTCGAGGAATGCGATGGCAGCACGGGACTGCCAAGAGTGAAACGATGGCAGTTTTGTAAGTCCATAGACATGATACCTGCAGTTATAAAACTCGTTGAGTAACACCGTTTATAGTTTAGAAAAGAGTGAAGGAAATGCGAATATGTAAGGGAAAAATTAAATGAAACCGATTATTTATGAATTATACGTAGAAGTCTTTATTTAAAAAATATATTTTATTTATTTGGCTTTAAATTTCAAAATAATTAACATTCATATATTATTAACATATTATTAATATGAACTGTAATTTGAAGCAAAACGTTTTGTTTATTTTGTTTAATCCACCACGCGGAACAAATTCCGAATTGGATTTTGTATTTATGTATTTAAAATATTTATAATATATATTACATTAGTTATTCTAGTTAAGTCCAATATATCTTTTAAATAAAAACCTTTATAGTTAATAAATAATTGTCAACTTTATTTCACTTTTTTTAGGTATTTTGCAATGTTCTTACTCCTCCCTATATCCAAAGTATGTAACGATATTTTTACAGCGTGTGTATTGTGTAGTCTCGTGTTGTAACACGACATTAGTAAGCATGTATCAGATTATCACAAGAAATGAGTTATTATTATTCTAATATATTGTAATAATATCGTTTGCGGTTAGTCCGTATTCGCAATTCCTTTTTTGTCATAACACATAATATCATTAGTTAATAATTATATAATTTTATTTAATCTTACCTATTAAAGGTGCATTAAATCTATGCGCTAGCATATAGATTGCAGGAGTCATAATCATCTCCGCTATTACTGCATCAAATTGCATATCAGTTCTATTCATATAATACTTCACGAGATCTGGATGGCTAAGAGCATCCTCAGCGATATTATGACCTAATGTTAGTAATCTTGTTTTTAATCCCGCCAATTGTGTGAGATTCCAACGGGTCTGACTCATGTCAGTATCATCAATTTTTTCGTATATAAAACCGAAGTCTATTTCCGTATAATTAGTTATGCTAGTATCATTTAAGATATTAGGAGTCAATGTTACTATTTCGTGTCCTCGCTGATTCAAAGCAAGACATATTACCCGAAATACTATCTGATGACTGTAGGATGGAGTTGGGGTAATAATCAATAGCCTTTCGCTGCATGTTAGGTTACTTGTAACCAGAATCCATAGGATGGTAATTGGGGAGATAGCGGTAATTAGTCTCATTCTGTGAGTAGAACAAGAAGACTGATAATTATATGTACTTAACTTCTAACATCTATATATCAACATATATAATACTGTTCCTCACTTCAAAAGTGACACAAAATATGTTTATTACTAAGAATGAATCATATAAGTAAAGATTAATTATCAAAAAACTAACTTAACTTTACAGTTCATCTAGCACTTGTATCATTTTTTTCTTTTTTTGTAAGGGTCTTCAAAGAGGCAATAATATCTTTTACAAGAGTGATACATTTTGAGTTATATCGTCTTTGTAAATAAAAAGGAGAGTTTTATAAAATTTTATAGAGAACATGTAAAGTCAAGATAGGTAATCGAAATTTGAACAAGTTGTTTTAATTTAAATTTAGTTTTATTTTAACTGATTACAAGATAAATATAAACTGTTGATAATAATTCAAGCTATGCAACTTTTAATGAATTATTCCGGATTTGTTATGATTGTGTAGGATATCAAATTAATTCAAAAAAATATAATTCAATAAACTCAAAAAAGAATGGTTTTTTTAAGCATTGTGAAAAACGATGAAAATGACAGTTGATCATATTTCTAAGAGTATATCTTTTTTTTGATACCATTTAATTAATCAATACTTGTCTACTAAGTTGAAAAATAGTTTTTTTCCTTTTTTTGAAAAAACTATTTTTCAACTAATTTTTTAATTAATTTGTTTTTAATTGTGTCACTTTTGAAGTAAGGAAACAATACATACTATATGTATGTCGGAAAAACACAATAACTTTATTTTAATCGAAAAATTACAAGATAGATATTATGTACAGTAACGTGATAAATTATATTTTTCTGTTTTTTGACATAGATTTTTCGAAATAATATAAAATCAATTTTTATATTTAAATATAAAAATTAATGCAAATATTAATATTAAAATAATTAATATTTTTTATATATCGTTTACACACATATGTTCCAGCAAAGTAACATTTTTCCTTTTTATGTAAAAATATAAATTTAAGTATTAGTATCTGTAAAGCACTCGATTGAATGAGATTGCGTGTACTTACGTAATAAGATATTTATATTATTTTAATTAATCCTCTGCAGGGATTATTAATACTGAATTACCACAGTGCAGTATATATATATTGCATGATTTCGATCGAAGAGACACTCTTATACTGACTCTATAAAACGAATCAATAGCATTATGTAGATTTCATCGAGGTAGAATTTTTTTTATTCCATTTTAATTTATAATGTTAATAATACTCGGTGAATAATATTCAATGTGTTTGTATATATTGAATTCGATAAAAGATTTTAAAATCAAGGAGCTCACTTCTAGAAAAATCATTTCAAGGAAAACTTGATACTGAACAACTTGAAGTTTTTCTGGTTTTGTAAGCATTTCTGATGTGAAGAATATGCTTGTGTATAATTATATTTATAGTTATATAATTACGTCTAGTTTTATCTATTATATTATATACACTAATTATACATGGAAAAAATAGCTACGTTTGTCACTTCAAAAATTCTTGTTTGTTGTTTCAAAAATCCTATCAATGCATTTTTTTTTTATATAAGAACTATATCAGTACGATTGTGATAATCATAAGATTGGCATATCTTAACGGTTATGGTTGTAAAGCCATATGTCCATTTTATGGTTATCTCAATTAAATTGATGAGCGAAAATTGTCATTATTTCTGGTTTTGGCAACCGTAACATTTTTGCTGTGTATAATACTGTGTATAATACAATTATGTATAATTTTATCGGACGATATGTGTAACTACTTTATTATATTTCTACTTTATTATATTTCTTTTTTTTTTAATTTCTGTTAATAGAATTTCTGTAACAAAAAGTTTTATGCATTATTCTTATATGTTGCGTAAATAATTAGTAGAGTTAGACTTTTGATTTTTTAGTTTCCGATATTAAAATAACTTTATTGATATTTATTTCTAATTATAACATTATATAAGCGCAAAAATATACGAAAAAAATTGTTAGTCTCAAATGTTTTGTATTTGCTAATATTTTAAATGTAATACAACTATTATTGCAGCTATTCTTACTAGAAATACAGGTGTATCGCGGGATAAAAATTATGTAAAGATATGAAATTCTTATGACGCGAATATATTTTATTTTAGTTTTATTTTTAGTTTTTTATTTTTAAATGATCGATTTAATGAACACATAATAACGATAACTTATGCAGTTATTATTTTTATACAAAATACATTAATACATATGAATAAGCTAGCGATTGCAAAATCTTCTGGCATTTACTTTTCTCTAACAGATAGAAATGTACGATTACTTATACCGATTAGGAACTCAATCATGAAACTTGTTTAATTTATTGAAATATTATACATCGGTTTTAATTTCAATTCCGATCTATTCAATCCAGGCTGCTTACATTTTTCACATCTAGACTTTAATATATCACAACGAAAGAGCAAACAAAATAAGGATAGCGAACTGCGAGACAGCGAAATCCAATTCTTTTACCGATTAATATTGTCTGTTGCACCTGGAAACATGGCGAACATGGTGCATCGTACATGTATATTTCAACGTACGTGTGAAAGAAAAAACTGATTTATTCGTGGATCGCCGAGATCTGTTTGTCAAGTTATAAGTACTTATTTGTAATATTCACCAAAGTTTCATAGTAAAAATATTGAAATTAAAAATACAATTAGAGAAAAGAGGGAAAATATTTTGCCGTTTTGTTTCGTTCTCATATAATATATCGTAACATCTTTAGAAGATCAAGATTGTACGACTAATTCTAATGCATGGTTCGTATTTTTTGAATCAAGGATAATATGGAATCGTCCGCTTACGCTATAATACTGCCACTAAAATTATACACATTGAGCGTATAATAATATACGGTACTAATTTACCGACTAATTTAAGTCGTAAACAAATTAATCATTATTATAATATACACATACTTTTAATTCATTAATATGTAACAGCTCATTAATATGTCTAGGCAAAAGCCACTGCTCTGTATTTCATTGAAATTATCATGAAATATACATATATGACCAGTATAATAACTGTTAGCTCGTACATGAAATGCGTTTTTCGTCCTTATATAACGCTTCTACATATAACACCTCGTAAAATTATGGAATATTTGAAATTGTCTATAAAACGGAAAATATAATGCAAGAGATTAACACAATATACGATCGTTACGAGTAATGTACATTTCCACGAATTTGATTAGAAATACGTCGATTAACATGATTAAATCCCGTTCTGAGAACTCCATTCGTACTTGGGAGTATCAAGACGTGAAGGTAGGTTGGAGACGTGACGGAATCGTTGATAGAAGCCATGATTAACGTCTACACGCATGATTACAATCGCGGAAGATTCAAGGCCGGAAGTCTCATATTGAACTATTTCAATTTGGCAAACAATTGCCGATATTAGCGGACTCACTCAGAGTAGTATTTACGATGCGCAAACGCATAGTTCCATGTAGGTACACAGACGTATGTGCTGTGCTGAGGATTGAAATTATGCAGATTAAGCTCGTTCAAACTGTCCGAGAGTCCTAGGTGAGAACTACTACCTACGTTGACTTCGATTATATGTGCGAGCAATTATTTCTGCTGTATCATTGTCGACGAAAATTCAAGTTTTAATCGAATATAAGAAAAATATTGTTTTGTTAAATGGTATAATTACAAAAAATTAGTTGTTTTATTAAATTACAAAAAATATTGTTTTATTAAATTGCTGTGTTAAAATGACAATTAAAATAGTTATACGAAATAATTGCAATCTTTATCTAATAGGTACTAGTAATTGCAATCGAATTGCTCGGACATGTCCAGATATATGTATATCTTGAACTGTTTTCTATAGTTCTGTCTCGCTCGCATATATATATATATATGTATAATGGCATGGCAACACAAGTAAGAGCTTATCGCCATATCGGCCAACGGAAAACGTTCATCCTTAGTCGATGCACGCGCGCCTGGCACGCAAGCACGTGTATTAAATGCGTTTCTAGTGTACGTCGAATCAAAATCAAATCGAGCCTGGTACGTGATCGGATGGCTGCGGAACCAAACAGAAACGACGGGATCCTTTCCCGATCGAGACAACGACGGGGCTCCTCTAACTCGCCCCGTGCAGTTTCTCAACTGTAATTTCAACTCGATAGTTGCCACGGTATTACGGAACTGTGCGCGTAGCTCCCTAACTCCATTAATCATTACGGCTTCGGAATCGGCCCAAGATCGTTTTTGAGAGATCCGAACAGTTTCTACTTGAATCCTAATCCGTCTTGGCCATGTCCTATCCATTTTCTTAGCTTCTGACAAGGGCACGTGTTAATGCGAATATATAAATCAACATGCTGACGTGCAATGGAATACAGACTAATTTGGAAAGCTTATACACTGAAAGAAAAATGTATTCAATTTTAATACAAATAATTATTTGAATAGTACTGATATAACATTTATTTACGGAAAATGAATATTTGCTAAATAAATATAATAAGAGGTAAATCAAGTTAATGGATCTTGTATCAAATAAATATATGTTTATATTTGGTAAATATTTAACTGGCACTATATTCAAATAAATATTTGTTAAAATTTAGTACATTTTCTTTTTAGTGTATTCATGTATGTATATTATTACATAAATCGTATTTATTTTAGTAAAAATAAATTATACCTATACATAACGAAACTTTTGTTCACACATATGCATATAATGCATTTAGAAAAGAATATATTTGAAATAAACATCTTATATAATAGCATTGTGGTATATTCAGATCTTTTACATTTAAATTTTTATATTTAAAATCTGACATAAAAATTGGAATATTGCATGAGAAACAAGTCTGTCAGGAAGTCTAGAACGAGAATAACCTCCGGCGTATCCTTTTTTATAAGCAATTTATCCATTTTATCTCCATTTAATGTTGAAAGCAATTTACGATACAATCGTGGAAGATTTGATTATATAACGATTAATACGCAGCGGACGCGATTATTTGGAATTCAATTAGAAACGAATTATTGCGATCTTATCGTACGCATAGAAAATAAATTTATCTGTACGAGAATAATGCATGCAATTTTCATGAATTTTTAAATTCTTTCTCTCAAATACTAAAATTATATTATAAGCATTTTGACAGTATATTTAAATCGTCTTAATGATGAGGTTGCAAATACATTTGGAAGCTTTTAGAAACGTATTCTGTTTAAATTGAAAATTAGCGAAATAATTTTAAATGAAAATACTATTTATGATTTTAAATGCAAATACTATTATATAAGCAATTTTTCTTAATAAGCTATCTCACAAATGCGGATCGTACGTTATTTAGATACTTTCTTTAGATTAATAATCTAATTTTCGTAACGTTAGCAATAATTGAAAGAGTTGCAGTCGTCAAGTCAATAAATTGTAGTAATAAATAATTTTTTAGATTTATTATCGTAGATTAAACGGAAACTTTATTAATGTTGCACCAATTGAACGTTTATTCTCTTTTTTCTATTGCTTTAGTACTATTGCTTGAAGATAATAGTCTACTTATTATTTCATAGGTTCAGTAATAATAGATCATAATAGACAGTTAATATCCGTCTTAAATTGTTTTGTAAATTTAGTTAACATAATTGACAATAGATTATCTCAAGCCTATAATTTAGCCTTTATCATTCTCAAACACGCTTCAGCTTTATATTGCGTACACACGCAGTAGAATTCATTCGACGGATCATTAATGTTTTATGACGGTAGTTGATCGGTGAATGGCCTAGCCTGTTTAGCAGGCAATTACCGATTCTATGATGCCCTCTTCGGGAAGACTCGATAGACGTTCCAGACGTAAAAGAGAATCCGTCTCTTTCCGCTTAAATTTGGGAACCGAGTTCGGTACACTCACAACTCCGAGCAATCGTAATTTCGCAGGCAGCAGAAGTTTAGCCGCCGGGCTTTCGTTCGAGAGATAGAGCTTAGAAGTCAAATATCGGGAATTTCATTTGCGCGCCGCTATGTATTATTCAATCGTACTCAAAGGAGTTTCCTCGCGGGATAAGCTGCCGTTGAACTCATCAATCACTGTTCTCGGCTCTGACAGACTATTCCAATAAGCTCAACTGTTGGGATTAGTACTTGTGAAATCGATGTATGTCATCAAAGTGAACAAAAAGTGAACTTTGTTTCAGACTATCGAAGGCACAAGTATGCACTACGCTTATCATCACGGTTCTTTATTATAATTTTTTTTCTTTATTTCGTTATCGCAAGAATAGACAATATACACGTATAACGACTGGATTATAAATATTTACTTACTAGCAATTTGGAATCGTATGGAGAAAAGTATTTATATATTTAAAATATACAAATTTCCTGATAAATTGTCTTCACAATAGAGCAGAAAGTAACAAAATGCTAGATTGTATTATGACATAAAGATATTATATTAAAGTACCATATTAAGTAATATGATACTTTCATGAAATATTTATTAACGTTTTATTGATGAAGCAACTTAGCTTTATGTAGATAACGATCAAAACAACATTAGCTGTCCTTTCCAGATATTTTTGGTGCTGAAGTAATTTTTTCGCATGTTTTATAAGGTGGACAATAATCCTTGCAAAGTGCAACTTGATCAATGTAAATCTGCACATCGATATGTGGCTCCACAATATGCTTAAAAACAAGTTCGCCATCTCTTACATATTCATGAAATGGTATTATGCATACTCGTTTCCAACCGAAACCTTCTGCGATTCGTGCGATATATCTGTAACGGATATGCTCATATTAGATATCAGATTACTGATTTATCTGTGTAAATCTGTCGATTAAACTTTGTACGTTGCGATCTTACTCGCGTAATATATGAGGTGCAAGGATACCGTAGATAATGTTTCGTATCAAGTAACACACTCATACGCTAAGAGACGCATCAAATCATCGCATGCTAATCCTAATTAACGCGATCGTTATTCTTTTAATACGACACGAAGCCATACGTCAGCTGTCTCCAGTTTGAATTACAAGGTAACAGTTACGTTGAACATGTGATGTACAACGGATAGAGTCCGGACGATCTTTCTCGTTGATAACCGGCCCGTCGCGAAAATTACTCAAGATCCTGTCGAGGCGAGCGAACCGCGCCGAAACGACTCGCATTCCTTACGAGTCTATAGCCTAACCAGAATTCCACGGTCAGCCAGCTGGACTCACCTATTGTTGCAGTCAACACGGAACAATCGATAGCCGCAATCGCGCGCGAGATACCAGCTATCTAGCACGAGCTTTCTAGCAATACCCTGCTTCCGGAAGTCCCGCCTGACCGCGAGATAGCTGCACTCGAAGATCTTGAGAACGCAATAGCGCTCCCAGAGATTCGGTTTGCCGGTCACGTAAGCATCGAACTCGATCACGTCGCGGGTCGGCCCGCATTCACAGCACCTAGCGAACTCGACGAACTTGTCGGGATCCCAAGGACAAGAGCCGGCGTTCACCACAGCACCTATAATACATTCGTCTTCTTCTTCTTCAACAATTAACGTCATACCCTCTCGGATTTCATTGTACATAATTTGTAGTAACGATGAAGGAGGCTCCTGTTTGCTTAAACCAATGTTTACCATGGTTGGATCGTCCTTGTAGAATGCGTCACACATGAACGTCATTACATTGTCGTAGTCGTCCGGAAGAGCCAATCGTGTCTTGTAAACTGGTTGATTCTATTACATATATTATATATATATTTTTTTTATACAACATATATATATATAAATTTTTCTAACAATAAATATGAATACAGTGATTTTTTTTTACGAGTATATAACACTTAGAATTTAACTTATTTTTAACAGATTAGGAAAATATTTGTTAAAATCTACATTATGTATGTATTTTCATTTCTGTAATATTTTTATAAAACATAAATCTCGCATAAGGAACTTACGCATGCGGAATAATTTTTCATTATAGGGCGCAAATGATAGCCTCGATTTCTAAATACGCCAAGGTGCGATTCGTATTTCACACATCTTGCAACTGGGCAAATAAATCTTGACAAAATCGATATCATATTTCTGCCACGGTGACCTCTTTGAAAAATATATATCTACTCGGTTTTGCAATTCTTTATTAAAATATGCACACACCACGGAGCATCCCTATATGCATTCCACAATAGATCTGCTGCATTGACGTCGATTGACATTTTACATGTAGTTTTCCATTTTTATTATTTTTAGGTTCGTTTATTTATGTATACGTTTACGAGATGTAATACGCGAGATATTATATAGCGGCATAAAAACTAAAGTTCCTTACCTAGCTCTTTTTAGCATATTAATAATAAATTGTAACTCGTGAGACTACACACATGTGCTTGATGGGAAATTAATAAATATATTATTCACGTTTTTCCTGTACTTCTCTACGATGTACTCCCTAGTTTTTCTGTCATTTTTGTACGATAATCGCGTACTTCATGTTATTTACAAATTGCGAAACAAATGCCTCCAAAATGTAATATTTTTGGTAGACTTTCTTGCCGTTTCACTGCTAGGGTTTTTTTATTTTTCTAATGAAGATAAACGGTGACAATAAACTATCGCGAAAAGACGATCAGATCCCCGAAATCAGGCGTTCTCAGAGAATCACACGAGCGCATCGGACGTGCGACGGTCAAATAAAAAGGAAGAAGATACGAGGCGAACGTCCGCTTTCGAAGGATTGGAGATTATCAGAAGATAAATTGCATTTCTTCTCGGGATAAAACGTCGCTGTCGAGGCAAACTGTCAGATCTACTTCTTTGACGTAAATTATCCGAGATCTCTGACGGTTCGTTACGTACGTGTTGAGGTTTCGCGAAAACGTTGATTGAACGAAATAAAACAGATCGACGTTCGTTGTTACCTTTCTTGAATTCCATGTTGAATTCTATGCAAATTCGTAAAAGGAGAGCGCGCTTCACTTCTATTAAGGAGCATTCCGGACGGTAAAACTTAACGCCGACGTTCCGCAGTTTCTAGAAGACCAGGTCGGACGATAACTCAAACACGGCTCTATTCATTCATGGCCGTTGTACGAAGTGATATGGGTGGCAGCTTGCAGAGCGGCATCTGATTTATGTATTCGCGCCGCGTTCCACCGCTTCCGATATATATGCACCTTTATATACACCGTGTACATAGACCGACAGATACATATAATACAACCATCGCGTGCGTGCACGTGTAAACGCATCGACGGCGTGTTTACGTGAGGGTGGTAGCTACGTGGGAATATACACACGTACGTATATAAGGTGGTACTCGCAGATACGTATGCGAGAACGGTAGGTGCCGCGGCTTATTGTTGATGAATGCGGGGAACCCGAGCTCACTGAGCCACGAAGGGGATGCGAGCTTTATATATACATATATAGTGCAGACTACAGTCAGACTACGGTTGGTAGGAGGCCGGTTGGTAGGTATACGTTACCCAAGTGAAATGCTCTCGCGGGCTTCGGTGGCGAGTCCGCAATGAGAACGCAAGGAGACTCGTATATGCATCAGTTATGTGCCTTGATTCTCATTTCGCGGTAAGACTAATCGAAAGATTGCAATTTATCGGTACAACAATGCGGGCATTGTTTAATATCCATTAACCGCCCGCCGGCTGAATGCGGTTCGATCGTTTGACAGTTGCATAAATAAAACTAGACTCACTTCTGATGAATTGGAGAAAGTGAGAAATTAAATTGATTGCCGAGACTCCAAATTATGACTGCCAATTTTCATGAGGAAGTAGAAAATTGATAAAGTAATAAGAATATTGTCAACTTGACAGATACACGGAAAAAATAATTTTGCTGAAAAATCTAAAATTTTATTAAAATAATTTTGTTGGTTCATCAAAATATTTATGTTAGAAACTAAAAAAAATGATGATCATGCTCTACAAAATTTTTATCTTTTAGCAATTAGTTCGAATCTCCAACAAAATTATTTTCAGATCTGTATCCAGCAAAATTTTAAATCTTCCAGCAAATTCTTTCTATGTAGGAAAAGAAATTACAAAATTACAATAATATTACAATAAATAGTATGTTTTATCTTTAATGGTTTATCTTTTATTAGCAAAATATTAATCAACTAAATGTAAAAACAATATAAAAGAATCAATCAATGTAAATATAAAACGTGAGAATTAAGAGAGAAAAGATTCGCGCTTAATAATTTTATATTTCATTAAATGTGCAACGCGCGTACCAAATGAGGTGGAATACGATAAATGTTTGAATATACAATACATTTTTGAATACGTATATTGTACATTTGTTCGAACCTTTTTATATTTATCTTTGAATTAGCTGCTATAATATTGTACTATTGCGGCTCACGCAAGCGTCATACATGTTAACATAAACCGTCGTTGCTGAAAGCGAACTTTCAACCCCTCGTTAAGCCTGCTTTATGAATCCGCCCAAGTTCCCGAAGAATCCGTCTTAGGGTGATCTTAGGCTTCTCGATTTGCTGTCTCATCTTTTTTTCGTTTCTCTACTTGTTGGCTTCCACCTCGACGAATCTGGAATCGTTATTTCTGCTTTTCGCGTATTTGCCTTCAGCAGCAGCGTGTTTTTCGCCGTATCGACCATGGTTCTTGAAATGTCCACCCCGACGCCCGTTGCTGTAGAAATCAGCGTCCTTCTTGAACTCATCTTTGTGATAAACGTTACGATATCCGGCGGTGTTATGAGCTTTCTCGTGACCATCTCTTGTCTCGTAGATAGCTCCCTTCTTTTTCGCAACTTCTTCTTTATGATTCTTCGCGCGATCCTCGTTTTCGGAATGGCTTTTACTCTCACCAGAGACTTCGGAGTACTCAACCTTTTCGTTCTCCTTTTTCGTGTCGCCCTTCGAACCTACCTCGAAGACGGCGAGGCTGTCGGTACCATGTTCATCTCTCGCAACTTGCGTCTCATACTTTGACGCAGCATAATGCGCATCGTTATCTTGATTAAATCTGTTGGATTTACCAGAGTTCCCGTCGTCCGTCGCCGAGGCTCGTAAGGTCGCACTTTTGCGACTTGGGTTGCTTTGCGGTTTCGCAAACGCAAGTTCCATATGGGTGACTCCAGGTGGCTTCACGCCCTTATAACCGACCGGCAACATTTCCGCTTCAGGTTCTATAATCAAGGGTAACAAGACCGGACTGATCTTTGCCTTCGTAACGATCGCTCTCATTGTAGATGGTCTCCTCTCCTCGAACTCTTCGCTATCTTCCTCGAGAATCTCGAACAATTTAGTCGCAGATAGCTGCTTCTCGAAACCGTAGCCATTAGCTGATTTTGGATTGAACGATCTCGAGCTGCTAATGTACATCTCGTTAGATCGATCTCTCGACGGATGCGCGCAAACACAGAGCACAGTGCAAGCGGCGTACCATGCTGCATAGATCTTCATTTGTTTCGTGGATATCCCCGTTGCTTGGAAGCCCGGGTAGTTCAATCTATTCCACGAATTTACTCGAAATTATATTTATATATCTTCGTAGAAATAGGTAGACTAGATACAAGACAGTGACTTTTGATGTAGTAATGTCACGCACCGGCATGCACTGTAACAATCGCGCAATAATACCAGCTCTTTTATATCGTTCGACAATCGTTCAGCCGAACCGAAGACCGATCATCGATTTCACATGGCCTTAGTGTATCTATCGTAGCGTATAGTCAATTCAAGATCAACGGCGGTTTACGGTACTAGTCGATCAGTGATGCAAATCGAACTCATGGGATTAGATTGCAGCTTCAGAGAGCAAGAATGTTGTGAAATATAGACATTCTTGCAATTTGTATAAAAGGAATCGAACGCTTGGGAATTTTATTTTTTCAACCGAAAAAAATCAAATGACATAGACTCAGATATTCTCTATAGATTCGATTAATCGACGAGTAACTCTTCGAATTTATTACGCAATTCCGTCGGGATATTGACTAATGTTGGGGTGAAAGAAAAACCGTTAATAATGCGCTCCGCATTTGAAGCACCGGCGCGACCATGAAACTCTCCACGTCGCTAAATAGCGTGTCACTTACACGACGCGGCGGAAGGATAAACGTGTCCTTCTGGCATGCGTATATAAAGCGATAACGTTGACGAACGGATATAACAGTGCCGGACAATTCGGCCACGAGACGGTAACGTTGTTATCCGGCGTGGTTACCCGGGATGCGGGATTTGGTTAGCATGATTGCGAGTTTAGTGTTGGCCCTGCTGTTGGCTAATACACGCGGCGATGGTGCGTCATCGGCAAGGACAGCGCACATGACGGTCTCTAAGATGAGAATGACCGATCTGGAGACCTCGGCAAGCGGATACGCGTACAATCAGCAAGGGGGTCTTCCGGTCTTGTACATGCGGTATACCAATCACGGAAGCGGACGTTACTACCATGCACCGGCGGCGGCGGTGCACCGGCGGCATTACATCGTTGGCAGTCCTGCACCTGTTGCGCCCACCATTTCTGAAACTGCGTCGTCGCACGAACCCGTTCCGCTCGCGTATGCGACTGCGAAGCACGAAATTGTACCGTACGTAACGCGTCAGCCTTACCAGCGCGATGGATTCATTAATTATGGCGTGGGCCAATTAGCGAAATATGCGCAACCGCTTCAACTGCCTCAACTGACTGCGCGTGCAGGTGCGGCGCCATACTATGTGCCTGACGTATTAAAACCGCTCGAAACGGATAAAAATATCGACAAGAGAAGCGAGAACGAGGAGAATGAGGACGATTATGACAGCGATGAGGACGACGACGGTGATAAAATAGAGAAAAAAGGGCGTGTGCCTGAGAATCGCGAAAAAGCAGTTGATTTTATAGCAACCCATCCTATTCACGACCTCGACAACTCTCGTTCAGATATCGACGTTTCGTTTGAACACGGTGAAAAGTATTCGGCCGCGCAGAATTCCGCTCATGGAGAAAAGGGTGACAAAGGGTACAACAAACGAGTGGAATTTGACGTGGGTGAACGCGAACAGCATGATAAAAGCAGGCAACAAGGTGGATTTTTGCTTATTTTTTCTACAGACATTGATTTGCTCAATACACTTTTAAACATGTATGATTTTGCATAAAATTATAGTATTTACTTCGGGTGAGACTTTTTGCTGAATCTTTCAGAACACTACGATACCGAAACTGGGCACGAAAAAGAACACAGCGACGTAGCTAAAAATTATGGCAGCTACGATGAAACTGAGAATAGTGACAAGGGTAGTAGTTATGGGCAGACGTCATACCACAAAAAGGGGCAAAAGACCAGCGGCTTTCATAAAGTCTACCACAAGGATGAATATAAAAAGCATACCGATTTCTATGATGAGAGCCACAAGAAAGGTTATTTCGACAAGCACTTCGTTGCTGACGAGCATCATAACGCTACGGAAGGTGAATTCGAGAAAGGCGGGCATCATGAATCCGAGTTTGATAATAGAAATAATGGGAAAAAAGGATTTTATGACAATGGGCATGTACAGAATCGCGATCGGGGATATAATAAAGAAAAAGGTGAAAATTCTTTTCACAATAATTATGAAAATTACGGCTCCGATGAAAGCACGCGTTTAACTAAAAAACATGGGTATGACAAAGTTGATTGATATTGTTAAACATAAATTTAAGGACAATGTAATTTTATCTATTGTTATTTTATATTCATTATTATTTATACCATGCGAAAAAAAAGTTATAATCACATTTTTATGACAAATTTTCACTACATATATTGAAAATGATGCTTTAGCTACACACACACACACACACACACACACACACACACACACACACACACACACACACACACACACACACACACACACACACACACACACACACACACACATATATATATATACACACATATACAAAACGTTGTTTATAAACTATATTATTACATTATAATTAGAATGATTATGGAAAATGTAATTAAAATAATATTAACTTTGAGAAATAATGCAATTAACAGCATGGCTATGTGGAACGATTTTATTAAAATATCTAAAAATTTAACTATACGTACAGATCAGAAAATAGTTTTGTTGGCCTACAAAACAATTATGTATATCTTTCAAAATTGCTACATAATTATTCTGATGGTTCAACAAAATTATTTTCAGATTTATGTGTGTGTGTGTGTGTGTGTATATCTAATTGAATTTTTAAATATTTTTTTAGCAAAATTCTTCTGTACTATCATAATATTTTAAAAATGTTTTAGGTCCATCCTAATATTATTCCTTATACATATGATTATTTATTTCTTGCGCTTTTTTTTCTTTAAAATATTAGGAATATCTGGCTAAATAATGACCTCTAATCTTTTCTTTTTGTAACGTACTCTATAAATATTTTTTAGAGGAACAGAATTATTTTTATTTTTTAAACATGTTAAAGTATATATAAGAATTACTTTTAGATTAATTCTTACGGAGAACAATTTTTATATATTTATTATATATTTTATAATTTTATATATTTATTATTAATACAAGAATAATTTTTATATATATTTATAAAAGTAATGAAAATTAATCCGTGACACGAATGACTTATCGTGTGCAATAAAGAATCAGAAAATTATCGTCGAGTTATATATGTAGAATTATGTTATATTTGTAGAAAAAATACCAGAGATCAATTCAAATATTTTAATGTATTAGATAGTTGATATTAAAAATACAACTCTCAACCAGCACCTGATAAAACAAATATAAAACCGTGTCAATTGCACCACTGAATGCGGTAACTGGCCGGTACTATTGTTTTATGGAAATAGCATGTAACGAGCGGCCATATTTTCTTGTGACAGCTGTTACACCGCAGAAGCGTGACTGATGTAGCACAAAACATGAAACTCCACTGAATTATTACGACAGTTACCGATTTCGCGACACACGTTACGGTTGCAGAAATAACTCAAATTTCATTTTACGTCGAGTATTCGTCTATAGTGTTATGAGAGTTTGATTAATATAGGTTATTGCACATTTTTTTGCAGAAAACATATACGCAAAGAAAATTATGACTTAATAAATGCAGGTCGTATTTTGTAATAAATTGACACAATGCAATATGAGATAATATATAAACAACGTATAATATATCTACTGGAAAAGATTTATTCTGTTCGTCAACATGTACAACAATTAATGCAGCGATGACAATCAATCAACATAATTCAATGAGTAATAGCAGCTAAATTATAATTTTCCGCATGTCCGTATTAATGCCCTTTCTTGAATCCCCAGTGTTTATGGTCTTCGTGACCACCTTTCTTGCCATGATGATGATGATGATGATGATGCTCATCGTGTCCACCATGACTTTTGTGACCTTTATGATCATGATGATGATGTCCTTTCTCGTGATGACCCTTCTTACCGTAATGATCTTCGTGATGATGGTGGTCATGATGCCCTTTCTTAAAGTGGCCACCTTTCTTATGTCCGTGTTCATGATGATGGCCACCATGTTCTTCGTGATGACCATGATCATGATGTTCGTCGAAGAATTTCTTATCCTTCTTAAATTCGTCGAGTTTGTGAACGTCGTGATGTCCCTTCGTGCTGTGGCCCTTCTTGAAATGCCCTTTCTCATGGAATGCGTGACCCTTCTCTCCCTTCTCACCCTTGTGATGTTCGCCATAATAGCCATCGTCATGATGATGATGCTTCTTGTGACCTTCGTCCTCGTGATAATGTCCAGAATGGCCTTCTTTATCGTGATGTCCCTTTTCTCCTTTTCCGTGATGATGCTCCGACTTGTAGCCTTTGTCACCTTTCCCGCCATGTTCGTGATGATGACCGGAATGATGCTCGCCCCCGTGGCCGCTCTCATGATGATGATGAGAAGCGGCTACCTGCAGATCGTCGTAATGCGCCCTGCTGATCTCACGTGCAATAGTCACGTAATGAGAGGCGATACATACTGCCAACAGGCAGATCGCCACCAATCTGTTCATCACGCGTGTTGTGTTCTTGTTTGATCCAATATCAATGAGAGATATTTGACTTCGTCGCTGTGATCGGTAGGTATGATTTAGCTAGTCGCCCCGCTCGGATTATATATCGATCGCAGAATAATCGATATGAGAGTAACCAGAGTTCTTTCTTGGATCTTAGGTCGTTGCGAAAGTTAATGTCTCCTTAACCTGTTTAAATTGTAATGCGGATTTGCAGTGAGCCCGCGACAATCGCTCGGGCTATTACATAATATCATTGAAATCGTTGTCGTGCTTACCAAACTACGTTTATAAAGTCTAAATAATGCATTTTTATCCTTTTTTTTAGCCGAACGATAATACGCTAATTTCCAATAACTTCAATTCAATGGGAGGCAATTTATATGATTAATATATTTGGAGATGAACGTAGAGATGTAGTATAAATGACCGGACATTACCATTGTGTGTTAGTGAGTAGTATAATTTTTTAAAAATAATGCTTTGATTGACACCGGAAATAAATTGAACGGTTATGAATGAAAGACGGTAAATCGTCCTGTTGTACTGCATCTCGTTCCACCGGTCGTCGATCGTTAAACTGGCAGATAGCTTTTATTTATTTATCAAAAAATTCTATATTAGCTTCATTATTTTAAATGCATCTAACTCGCTCTCTCTCTCCCTCTCTAACGGACTATTATATTTAAATTAATTGGATTTCGAGGGTTGTAAATTTCCGTTATTTATTTTTAACAAAATATTCAAAATTAATTGATATAATATTCTTTACGTCATTTAACAAAACGTTCGTTTTTTATTATTATGTTTGAAGTTTTAGTTTTGGAAAAGTATTTCATAAAAATTTTACTGTATATCTGTGAAAGATAATATTTTTTTCAAATATATATATTACATGTTCGTATATTACACGCATGTTGCAAATTGCTTAATATTTTTTAACAAGTTTTGATATAATTTTAATGTATAAATGATGTAACAATGATATAATTGCATATCTTTTAATTTTTCCTCTCTTTTTTCTCTCTTTTTTACTTTTCTACTTCATAGTCAAGTTTATTAAGTAATTTAAGATTGACAATAGTTCTATATAACTAACAGCGCATTCAAGCAATAATACATAGTATACGAACAAATGTTTTACGAAATACGAGTGCTGTATTGTGTTCGAACAAGAGCGAAGGAACGAAAGTGATTACGTACAAAGCATTGGTGGAACCGCAGGTATATAAGCTTTGCTTTAAAGATTGTTGGGCAGTCAATTGCACTTGTTGGTTCTACAGAGTTCCAACATGGCTAAATACGTAGGTTCATGTTTGTTTTTGGGATTGGCTGTGATATGCACGGTCATTGCCATATCTTCGGCGCGAGATGTCCGAAGTTTAAAAGGAGATTTGGAGACGGCTGATACTCATCACCATGGCCATCACCATGGTGGCCATCACCATGGTGGCCATCATCACGAGCATGGTGGAGGTCATGAGCATCATTCTCATCACCATGGAGAACACGGTGAAGAGGGTCATAAAGGTCATAAGGGACATCATCATCACGAAGAGGGAGAACATGGCCATCATGGTAAGGAACATCATGAGGGTCATCATGACGAGCATGGCGGTCATAAGAAAGGTCATCACGACGAACACGACGAGCACGGTCATCATCATGAGCATGAACACGGCCATAAAGAATCGAAGTTTGGTCATGGAAAGGGTCATAAAAAGGGCGAAAAGACTCATGGCTATCATCACAAATCCCATAAAGATGAATTCCATAAGGAACATAAATTCTACGATGATTATCATAAGGGTGGCCATCATGAGAAGCATGGCGATCATCATGAACATCATCATGGCAAGGAAGGTCACCATAAGAAAGGCGGACATCATCATTCTGGTCATCATGAAGATCACCACGGTAAGAAGGGTCACCATGATAAAGGGCATTACGATGAAGATCATCATGGTCATCATGGCAAACATGGTCACGAAGAACACCATCATCACCACGAAGATCACGGAAAGAAGCATGAACATCATGGCGGCAAAAAGCATGGTTATTCGAGCGGTCATGGCGGCCATCACGGCCATCACGGCCATCACGGCCATCACGGCCATCACGGTCATCACGGTCATCACGGTCATCATGACCATCACGGTCACCACGGTCACCATCATCATCATTAACGATATAAAACTCCTCAATTTAGTGCGACACAAACAGAATAAATTGTTGCACCATTTGTTTATTGTTCTTTCGTTGATTATTTTTAAGATGTCAAATAATAATGGATTTACTTCGTTATTGAAAAATTAAAATGCCTATACCAACCATAACTGAATGTATTATTTCTTCTAATAACCCCTATATATCCATAATTGAAATTTTATAACGTTTATCTGAAATAATATATTTACTATTTCTTATATCAAAACACGCGATATTTTATTTAATTGTTATCAAATTGAGCTTTTAATATAGCCTCATGAATACGAACTGCATTTTATTATTTTATTTATATCTACAATCTTCTATCTATAATCTTTTCCTAAATGTCCTACATATTTATTATACTATGCGATATTTTTATTGAAGTTTTAACAGTCAAAGATTGAATATTATCTAATGCACATATTAAAGAATTAAAGGTTTATCGAACGTATAACTTTTTCTTTAAATAAATATATGACTATAATATAGGAGAGAGGATAAACACATAGATAAGCATGAAACGTTAAGACACTTTAACATTCTGAAAAATATCGTATTAATGCACGCAACATCTAGTCTTAACTATCTGATCTTAACTAATATTGTGAAGATATTACATGAATATTTATATCAATATTTATATCAATATTATCTTTTATATCAAATTTAAATTTGAATATTTAATTAAATGTGAATATTTTGAAAGAATTAATGGAATATTAATAATGTAACGTCAAGTTTTTCCGTGCACTGAAAATTAAAACCTATAAAATCGTTAAAACATTTTTTAATAATTTATAGAGATGTATAAAATGATATATGATAATCTATTCTGTTGACTACAATAGACGTATAAATCTGAATTAAATTATAAGAATAAAAATTCTCTCATAACTATTTTAATAGACATATTTATTTTCATTTTTTATATTTAGTTTTAAATTTATACAATAAAAGACAATATTGACACAGTGTAACTTTCTACCGTAGGTTCAGCGAACTATTGAAAATCAATAAAGGAAGTTTAATCAGTATCACGTAATTCCATTTATATAACTTCAAACAAGTGGTAAATTACAAAATAGAACAGACTTCATATAATTTACCGCAATGGAGGAAATGAAATGGAACTCCCCCTCTCATCTTTTATTTATAAAAATATATACTTTTTCTTACAAAATTTGATGGCTCACTGCACCAGAATCGCAATATAAATAACACCCCACGAATCGCTACATCATATAGCTTGCATTGCTAGAAAGCGCTCAGACGCTTTATTAAGAAGACTAGTCGTTAAGACGATTATTAATGTGACTAATATATTGAGTATTACAATACAATTGTTATCATGTTTCCACTACATCGTGTATTGCCACTAATAACAATTCTTGTAGCAATTTATATTGCCACTAATTGCGTGACCACCGCACGTGAAATTACCAGGAATCATTACGACGATCTTCAGGTAGCCGCCAGTCATCATGGTCATCATCATGAACATGGCGGCGGGGAGGAGCATCATTCCGGTCATCATCATGACCATGGCGATCATGGTCACAAGGATTATAAGCATCACCATCATCACGGAAAAGGTGAGAAAGGACATCATCACAAAGAGCATCATCATGGGCATCATGACGAGCACGGAGGACACAAGAAGCATCATCATCACGATGATGGTCATCATCATGAGCACCATCATGGTGAAAAGGGGGAGAAGGGTCATAAGTTCCACGAAAAAGGACACTATGGCAAAGGCCACAGCACTCATGGCCATCACGAGGTAAATAAGAAGGATGAGTACAAGAAGGATAAGGAATTCTTCGATGAACATCACGATCATGGTCATCATGACGAACACGGTGGACATCATCACGAACATGGACATAAGAAAGGTGGTCACTTTAAGAAAGGACATCATGACCATCATCATCATGAGGGTCATCATGGTAAGAAAGGTCATCATGAGAAAGGCCATCATCATCATGATCATAAGGGACACAAAGGTCATCACGATCATCATGAGCATCATCACCATCATCATCATCATGGAAAGAAGGGTGGTCACGAAGATCATAAGAAATGGGAATACAAGAAGGGACATTAAAACTTGTTACTACTCAAGAGGTACCACCAGCTGCTTTTGAATTGGATTCTGTTACTCTTTCTCATTCCTGTTATCCATATTATCCCTCATATTATATAATAATCCAGTAATCTACGTTAATTGTTAATTGTGTATACGTTGTTGAAATAAAGTAACATATTTAACACATCTTTTTTATATTGCACGCAATTTCACGTATTATACGTGTGATACATATATATATATATAATATCTACAGTTACAAGATTCTACTTCAGCCGAGCAAATAGTTAAAGAAATCCATGATTATTATATGAGGCTTAAAAAAATTTCTATTACTTATCAAATTTCTTTAATATTAAAGCGTTCAGTGCAATAATTATCAAATTGCCAGAAACGTACTTTCTTAATTGAATAGATAACATATATGCGTTATTGATCGGCAAATTACGAGTACCGTAAATTATCAGCGTGCTTGGGATCTTCGCTTTTAATAAAAATTCCTACGCTCCAGCTATTTATCAAATTCCAATATTAATAAACAGCATTAAATTTGCCGTTGGTTATAACGCATTATCGGGCAGCGGTAAATAAAACGTATTCCCGCGGTAGTACGTATTAATATTTAGTTCAGTAAACACTGCCGAGGGTATCCTATAACTCATCTAGAAAACGTCCATTTCTAAAATAGAATTTAATTAAAAAGAAATTATAATTGTTATTGTCGTACGCGTGAAAATCGTGCATAAGGTATACGCAAAAAGCATTCTATAATTTTCAATTAATATTCGTTATTCATTAGCGCACGCATTCTCAATCTGCTTTGCAAGATAACGATGCTGGACTACTGCACTTTCCACCGCGTTGCATATGCGTCGTTCGTTTGTAAAAACAGACGGGGCAAAAACTCACAGGGGGCCTACTATCGTATTCATCGCGCCGCGAATTTGATTAACGATCCGCACCCTGCAGCAAATGAGATCGCCACTTCCATGGCATTCGTCCGAATTGAATTCCGGTACGCCGAGCACGGATTAACGAGACTTTATGCACTTCTTTACTGCCACGTACGATGTAGTGAGTGGTTCAGGGTTGCGCGAGCCCATTCTCCGCCGGAGATTGCATGCGCGCGGCAACGAATCTACTTGAAATGCTCCGCCCTGTGACAATTCCGGCGGCCGTCGAAAAGGTCTGCTATTGTTTCGCTTGTAATGCGCGTACGTGTGGGTGGTTTAATTAATGTAATTGAAGTGGCTCCGGTGCGGAACGGAAAAGAAAAAAAATCAAAAAAAAAAAAAAAAGAAAGAAAGAAACGCGTGAAACGCACGAGCTCAAAGAAGTACGCACCACCGCGGTTGTACTGCGATTTCGCGTGCTTTCATGAAGCCAAAATAATCGCGCCATTTAACGAAATTAATGAAGACTTGGGAACACGTGGCATTTGCATTGCATTCCCGCCAATTGTTGCCGGACTAGAAGCTTTTAACGAAAAGAAAAATAATGGTTACTTTTTGCGGAAACAAAATTTACATTATTATGTCGCATGTTTTGTCTGTGCGTAACAAATAGAATAATAAGTTATTACTTTTTAAGAATAAACGCAACAAGGAAACAAGAGTTCTTTAATAAAACGTTGCTGAAAACTGGCTAAATAAACTCTTCCGTACCTTTGATAAAATTTTCACAAAGTTGAAGCAACCCTTCGAATAATAAATGATCTACCTGCTACAGTCGTATAATGAAAATTGCATCATGAGGCTGCGCAAGAAATCCTTTGACGTAAGCTACTAAATTAAATATTTGGATTAAGCTCATCTTGTTGGCGTATTTATTGTATTATGCTAAAAACCGATATAATCAAATATGTTCATAATCAAAGCAAACTACTAGAGAGAGAGATAGTAAATGTTCTAATCTACATATTTTCGTGGAGCGTCAAATAAAAGCAACGAAAAATCGATTTAAAAGTTCTGTTTACTTTCGATTCAATTTGAATCAGTTTTTTTTAGTTTACCTTTTTCAACGACATTTTTATTTTTCAAAGATACCAGATTGACATTTTTATTTAATAAAAATACTGATTGCGATGGTTATTGGAGATTTAGTTTTTATTATTCACAAACAATTAATAGTCAGACTTATAAATTATATACATAACGTAGATGGATTTAAATAACATATTCTAATACGTTAATTAATCGTTAATTAATCAACGAATAATGAGCGCTGATTATGTACACACATTGCAGAAGGCATCAGCAATTTACATTAAGTGGTCATATGTTTTCGATGGCACGCATCGGTTGATCAAATCATAATAATGTGAGAGTATAAGAAAAATAAAAATCAAGATATAATCAAATATATTTATAATCGAAGCATTACATATCAAAGATAAAGTAAATGTTTTAATTTATTTATGTGGAATATGAAATAAAAGTAATGAAACCTCGATTGAAAAGTTCCGTTTACCTTCGATTCAATTTTAATCAATTTTTTAGTTTATTTTTTCAACGACATTTTTATTTAGCAAAAATACTGAATATCGAGATATTTAACTAAATAAGTCTATAGAAAGTTAATTGTGCAAAACTAACGTCAATATTATTCTTTAGGAAAATAATTGACTGTAAAATGTTTTAATTCAATCTCTGAAAGAAATTAAATTGATATAAAGAACAATTTAAACTAAATTCGAGCATAATTATAGAATAATACGACTCAATTCTATTTTTTAATACCATGTAGTATTGCTATCATTTATTATAAAAGCATATTTTCATTTTAATGTCTTACAATGGACAGCATAGTATTATGTTGCATATCATTACATGAGTTGCATACATACTGTATCATACATATTGTAACATGTAGGCATATGTGGTATTTATCTACAAATTTAACCGTGTCAACTCGCAACGCGCGTTTCTGTGGCCCATTAATATCCGGTAATCAATTCAATCAGCTGGCCAATCGATTAACCTCAATTATTGGTACATTAATGATCTGTGCTATATGTGACATTAAAATTCATATTGCAAAATTACTAATATATTGTACATACTAATATATTGTACTCTTGCTCGACAATAGAGAGCGCTGAAAAATACTTTTATTGCGTATACAGTAAATCAATTCATCAATTCATGCCTTCTTGAACCAATCAAATTGTCGTTTTACATATATCTCAAAAAAAGTCGACAAGCTACATATCATTTTCAAGACAAATATTCAATCAAATTTAATTTTTTAATCAAATTGATGATAATAATACGCAACAATAACGCGATAATATGCGATATATTTTTTCGTTATTTCTTCAAGCAACTATAAAGTGTAAGTAAAAATTTTATTCACATGATTTGAGAACAATGACGTGTTCTCTCACGCGCAATTGTTATCTTTGTCAATAAGCGAAGGCACAAGGCGAGAAGAAATGGCAAAATTACTTTAGTTTGCCGATGGGAAGTGATAAAAGGACGCTGAGAAAAACGGCGGCAATAAATCGTAAGGAATCGATAAGGCGTAATATCACGTTGCCGTCTTGACTGTAATGTAGCTGCTGGGACAAATATGGGCTAGGAGGAGAGGAGAAGGAGAAACTTATTTGTTCCATTAAGACTTAAAGGAGAAAGAAAAGTCAACGAGTCGCAATCAAACGATATTTTTTTTGCGCGTGTTAGTATTCGCAGGTTTATTCTATATAAAGAATGGTACAAAATACAACAATCGCGCGACTTGGTCGCGTGACTTGGTCCGGAGCAGGTACATAAGCCGTAACAGTAGAACGAGTAATCGCTTTTTGATACGTATTTGAACGTACAACTCTAATGCCCCTTCTTGTAGCCGTACTTCTTTCCGGAATGATGATCACCTTTCTTGCCATATCCATCGTGATGGGAATGGTGCTCCTCGTGGCCGTGTTTACCATGATGACCTTTATGTTCCTCGTCGTGATGACCTTTGTCATGATGGCCCTTCTTGCCATGGTGATCTTCATGATAACCGGAATGATGATGACCTCCCTTCTTATGCTGGCCTTCCTTTTTCTCATGATGACCGTGGAAATCGCCGTGCTTTTCATGGTGCCCACCCTTATGATAATCATCGTAAAACTTATGTTCTTTATGGAACTCATCCTTATGGAATTTGTTGTGATAACCTTTGGTTTTATGACCCTTTTTGTGGCCCTTCTTTTCACCGAACTTTCCACCCTTGTGACCCTTCTCGCCTTCGTGATGCTCACCATATTTTTCGTGCTCATCATGATGGCCCTTCTTCTTGCCTCCGTGTTCCTCGTGATGACCGGCGTGATGCTCCTCATCGTGCTTACCACTGTCACCTTTGTCATGATGATGATGGCCCTTGTACCCCTTTTCACTTTTTCCACCGTGATCCTCGTGATGATGAGATTCATGTTTGTGTCCACCTCCGGACTCGTGATGATGACCCTTATGTTTGGTCGCTGCCGTCTCAAGATCGGTTTCGTCTATTTTTGCAATCGAAGACGATTCTGCGGCGGGCTCTAAATGACCTACATGGTGGTCGTCGTTCTCTTGTACATTGCGTCGACTGATGCGCGATTTCGCATTGGCCAAATCTCGGGCATGACACGTCGTGTGCAATGTGAGCGAACATATTGCAATGAATGACAGAAATAACATCGTACCTCGCACCATCTCGATCGCACTCGGTTTCGATCGAACTGATGGCCGATGTTACTACGGTTGACACTTAAATATCGATGGTCCAGCTACTTCCGTCACGGCGCGGCCGTATGTTTCCGCCGAGTCCACTTTCATCCGCACGACCGCAAGTATTCCTAAATTTCGTTCCAATCTCCGTTGATACGGTGGGGAGGCACACAGTTTCACACTTTCTCGCATCGCCGCACATTGCGTTTATTCTACTAGAATATTCCGTCGTGCTATCTTGCAGCGTTCAATCGGAATTGCTAAAATATTATTCGTCGAGTTGGATCTCATTTCTTGCTTGCGAAGTGACATAACAAGTTGACTCGTTAACGTTTCTCTGAGTAATATTTACAAAATTATGAGTTTCCGGACAACAATGTAAATTTTTATTTGATTAATCGTATCTCGATACACTGCGTGAACGCATTGTTTCCGCAAAAAGTTGTATCCGGCGTCAGGAAGAACTTTCCATTACCACTTTTTCCGCGAGCATCGGTCTGCCGCAGGAACAATAACCACGGAAATTTCTAGACCGCAACAAATCGCATTATCGTCTTCGTATCGATCGATTCCTTTATCCACTTGCAATCAACACTTGCGTTTGACGTACTTTAACGTACATATTAGAATAGAATAGATATAAATTTGAATTTACATTTTTACTTGCTTAACAAAAAAAAAAGAAATTTCTTATTTTCACAATGTTTGTTAAATAAATATTTCAACGTCTCATTTAAGTAATAATCGTTGATGTTAAAATATTATTTAACAAACTTTGTGAAAATAAGAAATTTCTTTTTTTTAACTAAGTAAAAAGATAAATTCAATTTATATCTATTCTATTCTAATATTTACGTTAAAGTATGTCTAAATGATAAAATGTTACAATTTTTTTGACATAACAGCGATTAATTAATACATGAAATGTAAAAACCCAATCGCGAATGGCCAAATATATATTTTAAATCAAAGTGGCATCCCGTTGTCCGACACATGCATGCATCCCGATCAACACCTCATGTAGCGATGGTGACCTCAATCGATATTTGAAGTTAAGTACCCTACCAGATGCTCGCGCAATCATTTTAATTAACGTCATGACGTACAAATACAGGATATGCATATGTCGCGCTGAATGCCCTAGAAGCGTTTTGTTATCACAGCATGTGCGCGTCGTCGCGTTCGCTAGCTCATCGATAAGCTGTCTAATTTTACCATTAATTCTATCACCTGTGACATAAATTCGCCTCTCGTAAACACAGCGCCATTTATAACGTCATAAACCAAAAACAATTTATTAAGTTTTACAGACGTCGGCGACGCGTATATCACGCGTGGCGTTCGTTGCGCGAATCGTTTTGCTAACTGTTGACCCATTTGTTCCGGCAACCCTGACAGTTTTATTAGATGATCTCGAAAACCATCGAAAACTAAGGAAAACTAATGGCATCCGCGGTCTTAATCATCCACCGATTCTAGTGTCAATGAAAAGACAAAACTCGATATTTGGAGTTATTGAATAAAATCAGAACGTCCGTTAATGTTATTAAATAAAAGATAAATCTCAAAATTTGTAACTGATAACTTGGTATTATTAAAAATCTTTAATTTGATGAATTCCGTCGGAACGAAATAAACAAATAGCAGCGACTATGGTAATAAGAAGTGGAAAATTGCGATAGTATCGGTGTTGATTTCCATTGCAAATCCAAAGTATCGACCCGTTTTGCAGCCTGAAATACTACTCGATAGATTCTGATTCTTTACGATCTTACTTGGCAACCACTTTCGATTGGAGATTGGCTTTCGCCGGTGTTGGCGCTGCATAATCAAGATAAAGATTGGTTACTGCCCAGTTTCGAGGATCCCTCAGACAGAGAGAAGACTGGGGATTCTGCCAAGTTCGATTTCGACTCAACGTCGTAACGGAGATTAGATTAGGTAGCATTCGCCGTAGATCTCGACTGAAATGGAAAGATTGCTTTGTAAGCAGATCCGAGACGGCGTCGGACCATCCAAATCATTCGCCTCTTTGTTTGGTCAATGAGCTCGGTGCACGACTTCATTTCAAATCTTCAAAATATCACTGAAATCTTTACGTACAGAGAAACGTTCACGAATCGCGGCATAATCGCTCGTTGATTCATCAAGCATTTTATTCTCGCTCGGTTGCGCTGTTCCCGAGGAATGTTAACAGTCAAGACTTGAAAACTTTCCAGGTATAATTTTCATAATTAAAAACTCAACCATATCATTAAATATCTGACGCGCGGGCGGTGCATTTTGATTACAATCTTATTCATACTAATATTAGTATTATAAAAGAAAATTATTATTTGCAGATCTTTTTTATTTTAGAAATATAACAAAGACGGAAAAAAAATCACAAAAAGTAGAGAACTTTGGAAAACTCTTGTTCGAGATAATGCCATTAAAGTACATAAGTTGGATAAGTTCTTTTTTTTCTGTTGATTTTGTTCATAATGAAAGAAATAGCGAATACCGCAGACATCGTCTACTCCACGTCGCTAAGTTGTGAGGTGTGCAATCAGTTGATGGAACCGTTAGTCCGGGCTCTCCCAATCCAACGACTGAACTGTCTCTCACATTCAAGTCTTACCCTCGCACCATCTTTCCTTCTTCCTTTCTTCCTTCTCCGTTCCCCGCGTTCACCACTCTCGGTGCATTCTCGCATGTTGAATAAAACCGTCGGGTTATACACCGACGCGAACAAAAGGACCTCGCGCTGGCTTCTGGGCTGCTAATGAAATTGTTTTCTAATTTAAACCCGGAGAGACCATCCCGACATAGCTACCATTCTACGGTCAAGAGCCCTATTCGAGCTACAAGCTTTTCCGACGATCGCCGCGAGAGAGCTGACAGTGATAGTCTCTAATTTGAGTTCCCTCTCGCTTTGCTCGCCTTTTAAACTCATTTATGCAAGCAAACAGTTGATATTTTCAGCTGATCCACCATTGTGATATTCTCTTTTGCATGCGATAATCGGAACATATTGCAACGAAATATTTAAATAAAATGAACCAGCAAAGCGATGCGTATACCTTAATATCTATTGATCAGAACATCAAATAATGTATTAATTGTTTGCATTTACCGTTTTGAATATGAATTAAGCCGATTATTCGTTCAATAATGGCATGTCTTTTTAACTCGATAATGATAGAATAAATATATATATATATATATATATATATATATGTGTATATATTTTCTCTTTCATTTTTAATTAAATATACGCACAACGCGATATAAAGATGAAACTATACAATCAGTAAATTTTTTTTAAGTCCTTTTCAATGCATACATAGATATCTAGATATTGAATTTTAAACAATGAAAATTTTTATATTTTTGAGCGAATTTTGTTATGACTTAAAAATCCCACTCTCGAAAAACAAAGAACAATTTCGCGCAAACATCATATTGTTTTCACTTTTACATTTTTAACGATCTGGTGAAAAGTGCAAAATTATTCGTTGACAGTAGGATTAAATCGTATTTGATATATTAGATTGCGCATAGGCTCCGGAAAATGGTTGAGTGAAGCGATGACAACAAAATATTTCTTTGTCACGTGCAGCGTTTAACGATAATTATCTCGCACAATTAACAAACTGATTTTCCGCTCGGAGATGGGCAACCATCTGGAAAGTTTCCTCGTTATAAATAATTGCAAAATGCAAGCCGCTCGTAAATGTTACCTACACCAATAGACAGATTTAAAATACGAGACACATTCTTGCGTGACGGAAAGTACTTTTTAACAAACACTCACGTTTTTATCGTATTTGCCTTCTATCAATTAAAAATGCATTTCGTTGGCGATTAACCGTGTCTATTGTCTACCAACCAAATAGCAATATCTGCAATCTAGTACAGTTTCAAGCCTCCGCTATTAAACGCGTAATTAAACTGCATCTGTAATCAGTGGTGAAATAGATTCAAAAACCTATTTGCTTTTTGCGCAAATTATACAATCAAAAGCGTACTGATTCGAAGCTTGACAAAGACAGAGAAACAAGTTATTGCTTCTGACCCTCGGGTGGTGTTAAATTAGAAATTAGAAACTGCTCTCCGCAACAAACCAAACTACATTCGTACATTCACGCGGAGAGATTAAACGATAATTTGATTAGTCGGTGTAGCTAGTGCACGTAATAAACGTTAGAATGCAGCGTAATTTATTCGAATTAAATACTTTATCCTAAGTGAATGTCGTATGACATGTATAAAAGCCAAATCGCGTTAACTCGAAGAATAAATGGCGTGTCGGCTACTGTGATATTAAGTCGTAACTTTATTTCTTCTTTGCCAGAAAGAAAAATTCTTTTCCTCCTCTTCCATTATATTCCCATTCTTTAAAGTTTAATTACACCAGTGAACATTTATTTTGCCCAAAACGTGCATACTTATTCCTACACATCTTTAATTGCACATACATATTGGGATACACATTGAGTTTTGATGAAGAAACGAACCACTTAATGGATTAATGTTTCGACGAACAGATACGTATCCATCCATACCGTGAGAACGAACTATTTGCATGCAACGCGAAATGTACCCCAGAATGGATTAGCTGTTGATAATCGATCATGCACGGACATTGCTAATGTAACAAGTTTCGCCGGGCGGTAATTTCAAGCGTACGCTCGTACTTTCGCGATCGATCCAAGCGCGAAAGCGTAAAGGCAAATTTCATAATGGAAAAGCTGTTATAATATTAATATAGCATTCAATTTGGCCGGCAGGGTGCTTTATTCCACATTATTTTAACGCGACGCGTCGATGCAAAAGATTTTCGCATCCTTTAATTAAAGGCGTCGAAAAATCATTTGTGCACAAATATTTGCATCAATTATGAATAAATAGTGCTTATTACAATTATGTAGATGGCACAAAAAGTTCAAAGTTAATAATCAAGTGAAATTAACACATATATTGACGATAATATTTTATTGGTTATTAAACATAAATTACTATTACGATCGATCTATATTACAAATTTAGTTCCAAAGTAAGTATTAATCGCTTGTAACGAAAATGTGTATGTGCGTTTGCGTGCGGGCGAGTACATCATTTTTATTAAAATTGTATTTACCCATATACGAAAAAAAAATATGTATTATTGTGTTTTTGATAATTTCAATGATGACGCGCGTATTTTATATTTATGATAACAGGTTGTGGTTGTTACAGGTTGCGGTTATTACGAGTTGCGGACAACATTAATATTTATAATAACAGGTTGCGGTCGAAATTAAAAAGAAGAAGCTCCAATTAGGACTGAACATTTGACATTAAAATGATATACACTGATAAATTAATAATGATCCCCTTCTTCTTCCTCTTCTCCATCAGAGCTGTAAGAGCCATGCTTTTCGTAAGATTCCTCGTCACCATCTCCAGAGGAATAATTTTCGTTGTGGCTGTAAGATTCCGGTTCTTTCTCTGTGTAATGGCTACTATAATGATCTCCATCGTCGCCTCCGGTATAGTGCGAGTATTCGCTTCCTTCATTGTGATCACCCCCATCAGCGGCGTATTCCGCATCGATCATGGTACCTATAATTTTCATATCGCATTAAACGCTAGTTTCGCTTTATTCGCAATTTATTTTAAAGCGCTTTGATGCCTTATAAATTCATATTTCTACAATTTGGTTAAATTTTATCAAATATATATATATATATACATATAATTTAATTTTACTGTTAAATTGACAACAATAATATACAGTAGTATTTAGTAACATATGTATAATCTTTGCAAGGTAAGTAAAGCAAATAGAAATAAGTCAGAACCTTTCGTCACTTAAATTTAAAGAAGTATTATATAAATTGTGTATTCCTATATGAAGTTGTCTTTCTGATTTAGAAAGGGAAAAAAGTAGTCTGATTCATATCTCTCTTTATCTCTAAAACTTTAAGTTGAAGAGAAATGCTGATATAATCAATTCTTTCTATATGATGCTTGGGGAATGTATCTATATCTATATCTATTACATCTATGATCAGATTTTTCTTTTTTTCAGATTATTGTGTTAGTAAATTACAATTTGACGATTCATTACCTGCGCCCTCGTGGTCATTCTTTTTCTCGTCATGATGTTTTTTGTGACTATCATCAGCATGGCCTTTGCCATAAGTGGTTTGCGTCTCGAACTCGTATTTATCGCCATCCTGTTTGTGGAAGGTGTCGAGAGTCTTGTAGCCATGATCACCTTTACCGAAGGTTTCCTTCAAGTAACCCTTCTCACCCTCCGCATCGCTCCCGTAGGTTCTGTAGTAACCGCCCTCGTCCGATTTGCCTAAAACCACATTGTTGTCCGCCCTTGTTACGCTCAACAAGACATCTAACGCGTTCTCGAAATTCTCTGCACTCGGCGATAAACATTAATTTGACATATCTCGGAGAGAGGAGAAAGAAAAAAATATAAATTATACTCGTTTTAATTTATTATTAATAATTTTTTTAATAATTATTTAAATAATAAATTATATTTCTGAGTTTGCATATTTGACTTTTTTGTATTTTATGTTCTATTAGAAATTTTTATTAATTATGAAGCACATACCAGATGCGTTTTTCATGTGTTTTTTAGTATCTTGTGACTTCGGTGCGTTACCAGCGCTTATTAAGTCCCTCACTCCCGCAATGAGACTTAATGGCGCCGGTTGACGTACCTCGCGAATGAGTGAACCAACAGCGACAACATCGTTCTCGACGTTTTCATAAATAACAGATCTGGCCAAGCAATTACAAATAAGCAGGTGCGGGAGCAGTGACACAAACAGTTTCCAATACATCTCGCGGTAGATTACTTTAATCTCGTCGGTTTCAATGATTCCTTGCTCGTTCAATCCATCTCGCTGAATCTTTTATATCACTCCCACCTTCTCATTGTTAGATAAAACCCTTCTGACAGAAACAGTAAGCATTGCACGTATTCGTATTGATCTTGCAAGTCGTCGCTGTGGCCAATCGTTTAAACGAGCAATTTGGCTTGCGCCTCGCTAATTTCGCAACATCTTCCGTGACAATTGTCTCTACAGAAAAGAACTGTATTGTGCGAATGCCTGTCCAAGATTTTAGACAGGTTAACGATTGATCGATCGCAGAAATTAGAAAGAACCGGTGATTGCGTCATTCACCGTCGTCTTACGTAAAAGCATCTTTTCGTCATCAAGGAAGTCATGCCGGTTTCGTCGATCGGACTCGTCAACAATGGCAACTGATCGATTGCTGCACTTCGTCGTTAAGTCGAACTATCGATCGGCGCGATATTATCTGTGCCGTGCGTATCGCATGAGTGATCTCACGCTTTCCACGATCGCGAGTATAAAAACCGTGGAATCGAGTTGCCGATAGCTGATAGAATTGTCTGACATAACGGGCTCTAGTACGTTGCCCTTTCAAAAACATTACGATTCTACTTGCGCTACGCTGTAAAAGTTTATTTAAAGCTGAAATTAAATTCTTTCTCCTCCCCTCCCCCCCCCCCTCTCTCTCTCCCTACTCTTTCTCTCCGCTAAATTTTATCGATAGAATTAAATTTATAAAATACAGATATAAAAACCAAAATCTAACTCGGCGTTCCAAATTAATTTCAACGAATGGAGCACCTTTGAAAAAAAAAAGGCGTGGTAAAGACTACAGTAAACCATCATATTGAATTCACTTTGATACAGGATCTGCAAAGGATTAAATTCAGCTGTATTTAATATCGAGAATATGATGGGAAAACGCATTTGCGTTTTATTGGTTTTAACTTTGTGCATATATTTCTGTGTTTTGATCCGTACTAATATTTAACATAACGACATAAAATGTAATATGGGAGAAGCAATTAGTTCGAAATCGTTATCGCCAGGCAATGTTATATTAACGACTTGCTGTAAGTGAGAACCAGTAATAATTATTTCTCGATCGTATTGAACAGTATTGGATGTAATAAAAACGCCGAGATGTGCCATTGCCACATTTCAGTTTATAATGCAGCGAGATGAATGTTCGCTTTTGAAATCGTAACAAGAAAGAAAACCGAGTTTTAATCGTGTTTTACTTGTTACCTTAGCTCTACAACATGTTATCTACGTCAAATACGTATGTATCTAAATAATTCAGAATAATTTGAAAATACCTAGGGAATGTTGAATTACTAATTATTTTATCGAACATATTATTTCACAATTGTTGCACGATTGTTTGTTTCACTTAAATTATTATTATTCCGAAGTTTTTAGTAGTAAGTAAGGTAAAGTTTTTGCCAGAACAAATGGGAAATCGATACAGAGTGGAAAATACCCTTCACTTACTTTTATACTTCGATTTGTGACAATATTGTGCTACTTAATAAAAAATTAATTACTTTTTTATAGAAATATTTTTTATAAAAAATTAATTACTTTTTTATAGAAATATCACACTCTAAATTTTATAATATTAATTGCAAAATAATTTACTTCAGAAAACAAATGAAAATTTATCTTAATTATTTTTTATAAAGAAATTTATATACAATACATATATACGGAAAAAATTATTTTTATTTCTAATTATTTAATTAGATTGCAATTTATATTAATTTAAATATTGTAGAATGTGTAAATTTATTTATAGTAATTTTATAAAGTACTGTAATTACATCAAGCTATTACAGCGAGACAAATTGCTCAAATTTAAATTAACCTGTTATTACAAAATTTTAAGTAAATTTACGTAAGCTTATGTTAATAATGGCAGTGCCTTTATTTGCATTTCTATTTTGAAAATTATTAATCTCGGTAACTTTAATAGCATAATTGTAATTGCGTTAAACTTAATACAAATATGTATTTTAACTTATTAGTGCCAGTGTCTTCTTCTTCTAACTTGTGTCATCGTTTAATCTGTACGTCAACAAAGATATTCAGGAAATGATCATTAATACTAGCAGCATCATTCGTCAGATGCTGTCGGCACAAGAAGCTACTAAATCTCGAACTTCATTCGTCCACTTGGCAAGAGGAGCCGCGAGGGGTGAAGGGGGAGGAAGAAGTGTTAGGATGATCGTCACTTAAAACCATGCGACCCGTGTCGACGACGTTAAGCGTCTTAGATAGTTGCTGCGCCAGCCAGTTTCCTTGGCATAATCCGGTAATTTGAAAATCTCGGATGGAATGTAACACCTCGTACCAACCACCGTCTTGAATGTACTAAGATCCTCGTTTCATCAACCCCTGTTGCATCACAGTCTCCCTCCAAGTTAGCCAATGCGCGCTTCGAGCCGCAACCCTCGAAGCAAAGTAAAGCCTATGGCACCAGAAATAGTTGAGATGGAGGGGTTGCATCGCGTCAAGGGCTGCATCCTGATTAGGGTAAAAGGAGAAGTCTGAGTAGTCTCATTGGTATGCAAGACCCGCCAATCTCTGCGATTTACTCAGTACCCTCTTTATACAAATATGCCGCATTATATATGAGCGAATTTGTAGCAGATAACGAATTCATAAATCGACCTTCCTAATATTTGATTCTGATTAAGTATTTAATAATTTCTTAAATGAAGATATTTTTTTATTTGAGTTGTATGAATTATTTATACAGTTCTAGATTAATGTACATATTTTTTAAATACAAAAAAAGTTAAAAATAATGAAATAAATACAATTGAAAATTATACATTCCATATCTTCAATATATTTTCAATATATCGGAAAACAATATTTATTTATTAAAATATTTATTGTCCATGGAATACTTTAGATGAATCTCTTTTCACTGCCTGCTATGGTTGAAAGGAGGAACTTTTGTGCAAACTATTCTTGCAAATAGTAAAATAAAAGTAATTGGAAATACCCTCAAGAGGTAACGATTCAGTATTTTATGTAATAAATAATCTAGCGTTGGTATAAACGTCTTGTGTATCTATAGAGTTTAAAATATTGATTTTGACTTATTGAAACGCTTCTAGGACTGCTAAATGTGAATGTTAAATTATCATATACTGATATCGTGTCATTGATGGATTGCTCTTATCAGCAATTAGTAAGCCAGGAAGCAAAGCAATTTTCTTGATACAAATCTTGATACAAATCTTCTCCAACATTGGATAATTATATTATAATATTGATACGGTATAATATAAGTTTGCAAAAGCATATTTAACTATTGACCATCGGTAACGGATTTGCTGTTAGTACAAATTATTATTGCATTAATAGATAATAATTCTATTTTGCAATTATTGATAGAATTAATAGTATTGTGAAATACGTGAAACATACATTTATTGATATAAATAAATTAATATATAAAGATAATTAGATACATAGATATACCTATTAATATTTGTGCTTATAATACAAATTTACACAGTAATACTATATTAAATAAATAAAAGCTATTTGTACGCATATTTAAAAAATCTTGAAAAAATTTTTCATTCACAAATCGATAAAGTAATATATACTTCTTAGTAGACTCAAGAGATGTCGATACTGTACTCGCTTTAGAGGTTTCCGATGCGTAGAGACGACTGATTCGCAGTCATTTGAGCTTTGCGAACCTACAATCCCAGCTCAATACATTACGGATATTCACATACATTTATGTATTGTATATTCTTATACATACATACTTTTCTCTAATTAATAGCTATTAAGGTAGCAAAGAAGAATAAGAACAATAAGATAAAAACGAACCAATGCGTTTGATGCAGATGGAAAGAGAATTAAAGCTAAAACTCATTTTTATGTATGTTCTTTAAAAAAATATTGAATATTCCGTTTTATAAATTTTTCATATTTTTTAAATATGTATGTTTTTATATTTTAAATAAAAAGAGTCTAACTTGTAATAAATTATTTTTAATTAGTCTATATTACGTAATAACTGATAAAAATCCGTCTGCATTCCTGAATGCGACGAAAATTTTAATTAACACAAAATGACATTGCGAAGAAATTTTATTCGACGTGTTAGTTTCAAAGGCGCGTGCATTACTTTAATTACTTTAATTGAACATCTTTGTTAGGCAAGATACTCTACATCATAAAAACATGTCGTTTCACATCAAATGTCGGATTAATCTAGTAAGGATGTTAGCTCAGCGAGTGGAGGATGGGATGGGAGATCAGGAGTAGCGTAGACGAGATATGGGCAGACGAGAGGGAAGAGCGACGCAATTAGGAGAGAACATAAATCCCGCAGTTTAGCACACTTCCTCGCCATGCCAGCAGATCGCAGAATACAAATCAATCAGCATAACGGTCGACTGAGCATTTAATTTCCATTCGGCTTCTGATCGAGTGGGATTCGCCGATTCCAGAGCGTTGCGTGTCGATGCTTTACCGTAGAGCCGCTTGTGTGTGGCGTCGGGGCCACCGTAGACACATACGATATCTCGATCCCGCATACCCCGTGTGTTCGCCACTCATCCTATTGTGGAATCTCTCGAAACGGGTCAAACGCAACGGACGACGGGACGCAAAAAGGATTTTGCTCGTCCCGTAACGAGCTCAACGATGGCGCGATCCCGATACGCACGCGATGCGTAGTAATTCGAGTTTGCACGAGTGGCCGGTTTTTATGTGCTCTCTCTTTAACACGATACTGGAACAAGATGTTACTTGAATCTAAAAGCCTAGTTTTCAACGAATTAATAGCGTACGTTGCACTCTTAACCCGGGAATAGTCACCTTCAGTGTTTTTATATCCCAACAGCGAAAAAATAAATGTGAATTGTAAAATGAATATTGTTTTCTTTCTTTTTGAACATATTTTCTTCCTATTTTAATAATTATTTTTTTACGAATCTTTAACAATTCTGTCGAAAACCTACAATAAAAAACCTATTTAATATCCTTATTCTGTTTAATATTTGTTTGGTTTTATATTATTTACGTTTTTTTCCGAAAATTGTGAGTAAATTTATATTCATAATGTTCTTAAATGTTAATAAATCGGAATACAATCAATAATACAATGTATTGTTAATAATAGTAATTTTAATTATAAAAATACCCCGGTAATTGTTCACGGTAATTGTTAAAAAAAATGAGGTAACTACTTCTAGATTAAATATTATATATAAACTCTAACGCGTGCCCTGCGCACAATGAAAGAAATATTAGAAATAAATATTAAAGAAAAGTCCCCTATTATGAGATAGGAGCCCAAAGATGAGATAGCGGCGTTTCTGCTAAGCTAATAAATGCTATTAGTTCCACCATGAATTTATTGCTCTTTGATTGAAAACTATTTAGTAGAAAATTCATTATTAGATCATGCCTGTAGTCATTGTAAAAAAAGATTTTAGAATTTAGACGTCCTCAAGTTTCATTGAGATAAACCTTGTTTATTATTTAATAAATAAATATTTAGCAATAAATTCTTCATGTAGTGATAGAATAAGATCGTTCTAATAGAAAAATACGGGATATGTTGAATTGTTTAATTACAGAAGTTCGATTTGATGATCATAAAACCATGTATAAGGCGCGAAAATCGTAATATGAAATATCCAAGCTATTTCTAATAAATAACTGAAATAATCCATGCGCTTGTTATAGTGAAAATCGTTGCTAAAGAGTAAATGTTATTGTACAATAATAAAAAGGATAATTGGAACGAACGTCGAGTGACTATTTCTACGATGCTTGATTTCAACTACCTGAAAACGAGTTCTGGGTATAATCTATCACATGTTCATTTTTCATGCACGTTGTTCATGTGTGTTTATTTGCATTTTAGAAACATGAAATAAAGTTTTTTAATTGCAATACTGATATATTTTGCGTTTTACTATCGATTTCTCGGAGCGTCTCATATTAGAAGCACAATTTTTTGTTTTTTTTTTACGATTTGCTCACTTTTTACATTTCTTTAATTTTCAAAAAAAATGAAATTTGAATTAAATTTTATATAACATTATCTTGAAGTTTATTAAATTCCCTTCAAAATGATCTATTATTTTTTTAAATTCTGCCCATAGACTTCTAGCATTTATTCAAAATGAACTTGGTATCTCATAATAGGGGACTTTCCTCTAAATAAGAGAAATAGAAAGACTATTACATAGAAATATAAATTAAATATAACGCACAAATAAGATATACATACATAATATTTTATATTTATATTCCTAATATTTTTTCCATTATATCCAGAACTAAATATAACGCTAAAATCTAACGTAAATTCTTTATCGTTGTTTAACTATATTTGTTAAACGATATTTGTTAATGGATACCGCATTTATTTTATCTTTATATCCTTTTTGTTGACAATTCTATTCTAGTAAACACGAACTGTTATTGATGTCTCTTTCAGCGAATCAGACATGGTCAATATGTCGACGGTACTTTCGCTACCACTAAGCGCGGAACATACACATCGCCTAGAATTCTCCTGCACTTCCGCACCGCATCCCCGAGATTTTGCCTCCAAACTATCGCCGCCACGAGCCACCGTCCGGGCTTACCTAACTTAGTCGGCGGCGGTGGCGTGGGTCGCCGTCATTGCCAACCAAGTTTATGGCCCAGACCAACGCCCATAAACTGTACAAATGGTAAATCTACCGTAAGATCATCCCAGCCGAAAATGATGTATCGTAGGTTCCGCGGGACGTACGTACAGCCGAGAGCTGGTCGGCGCGATGGTGGTCCTGCTTGACCTCCCTCCCTTAAAGAGCGTACATGTATGTACGCGTGAACACAGAAGAGGACTCGATGGCGGCGAGGAATGGTGGCGATCGGGCATAATATTCGCCATTTTGCTTCATGGTTACGTTATACTCTTCAGCGGATACCTTCGAATGTCATCGAGGCATCCGGAGGATGTCGTCTGTATCGTCTGTATCTCGGCTAAC
Source organism: Acromyrmex echinatior (assembly GCF_024713525.1). Classification (NCBI taxonomy): domain Eukaryota; kingdom Metazoa; phylum Arthropoda; class Insecta; order Hymenoptera; family Formicidae; genus Acromyrmex; species Acromyrmex echinatior. Next base: position 5,681,666 of record NC_141870.1, read on the forward strand.
GATATGGTGCAAGTGTCAGGCTAGATGGTCAATGACAACCATGATGACCATGATGAACATTTAGGATATTGCCTGCGTATGGACCTGACACCTGCGTGCGATCGTGGTGTTGTCATAGGACTGTCGGCAAATGAAACATGTATCGGACGTACTGAATGTGTTGATAATTGACAGTGTTAATTGAGCTGTTGAATGAAATGTAAATAACATTTTTTTAACGTTTAGAAAAGAACTTGTGAATAAAGTACTTAATGTGATGTTAAACAATATATTTTTTTATCATATTCTTTATGATTTTATTTTATTTTGCAATAGCAATGGCTATTGTGGAATTTTATATATATTGCTCTTAACCCTTCGGCATCATTTCTAGTGCAGCATAATTAGGATTTCTTTTACTTTGCTTTGCTATAAATTTTTATTAAAGATACGCCTATTTGTTTGTTACACTTATATCTTTTAATGTCTGATATTTTAATACGAAAAAAATTGTTATATGTTAATTTTGTACAAAATCGTTATGTGATATTTTTACACAACATTCATTTATACATATATGGTAGATACGTGCATAACAAAATGGTATATGTAGAGTGACATCGAAGGGTTTAAGTTTAGTACTTTCGATAGAATCGTTTCACACTACTATCAAAATTCGATTGAATTTTATAGAATATCCATTGATTTTGCGGATTGATATGCCACAGGAAAACGCCGAACGGATGTACGTGGATAGAACGAATGTGGATAGAATACTTTTTTTCAATGAATTTCGGAATTCAAGCTTGCTCTTATAGAGGTTAAATGTAAATGGTTAGATTCATAATATAAGAACCAATCGCTCGGTGAACTGCATTCTGAAACTCATGGAAAAAAAAAGTATTGCAACCGTTCTGTCCACGATACATACATCGAGAATCGTTCGCGGCCATTCGTCTCTCCTGAGATTTTAGACGTGTAAGCGTCACCGATGACAATACCACATAACATTCAGGAAACTATACGAAACGAAAAGAAGTCTTCTATATAGGAGTTTAGAAAGATTGGTCGATATAAACCATGGCTTTTCAAAGTTTATTTCGGTCATATTGTGAAATCGTTACGATACGCTGCCTCGATTGAAAAATGTCATTGTGATTTTAATTTCAATTGATGTGGGCGAATTAGCTTATTTATATCTTCTGACTTCGCGATTATCATTAGATATCAAATGATATACAAATGATATAGTTATTATTATTTATTTCATTACGAATATAAAAGTTATAACAATATATATTTTAATCAAAATTGGTATTTGAATATTTAACATACGTGCGATCCTCTTCTTTTCACCGAAAAATAACTCTAGTAGCTATTAAACGTATTTTATTTAGCACGTAATATACAATATTTAATAATATATCCAAAAATAATAATAAATAACCATTAATAAGTAAACATTTAGTATTAATTAGAAAAATAAGATTCAGAAAATTAAAATTAGCATTTAGTTGATTTTGGTTATATTAACCAAACATTTTGGTTGAAATTATTTTACCAAAACTTTAATGATTATCGTCTAGGTTTGACTATTATTATCAGACTTTTTCAGTGTTTTTTGTGTAAAAAATTATTTTATTTTAAACTCGTTACTTGTAAAGATTCTAAACGAATAAAACTAACAGGGAGAATTAAGTGAGCGTAAATTGATGCAACGATATTTTTATATAAAAAACTTCGGCACGTGTTACTTTTTTTTTTAACTAACGCGTGCTTCCGGTAACCGACTCATTCATATAACTATTAGTAGCGGAACCAGTGATTATGACGCTTTACATTGAAATACACCGTTAAATATAGCATAGCAAATTTAACTGTGCCTCCGCGTGATAAATACCATGATGCTACAGGCGATAATAAAAGACGCGCCGCGTGCTGATAATATTGATCCACCTACTTACTATTTACGTGCTTGTAACAAAGGCATCTCGATTGTTACAGAATGAACCGTCCCCTTCTTACCTCACCATCGGATTTAACTTCCCGATATCCACACCTGTACTTACCTGCACCTCAAGTGAGATGAACTGTACGTAATGGGACAACCCTTACTAAATCCACCATTGTAAGAAATCGGTCGGAGTTAATAATAGCATTCGGCTTTTGCTTTTGTGGTCTGCGGCCCATATTGTGGGACGGAGATCGCGGCGCGCGTGAGATTGGATAGGGTTCATTGAGCGGTGCCCTTTCGTATTATAACGGAGGAGATGCCCCCCTCCCCCTCCCCCCCTCTCTCTCTCTCTCTTTCTTCCGTTTATTATAGCTATAATATACTTTCTTGATAAAAAGGATGAAACGCTTTCAACGGATACGCAATCAATACTTCTCACGACACATAGGCTTGAATTGTAAATGAAAGTCACGTAGTCGCGTTTCAAACTCGTGTATGTTCGCAGTTATCATTTTCAAATGCAATTACATGCCAATTAATGCGTCAGGCGATAAACTCCGTAACGAACTCCGTTTTTAACTCTTGGAGTTACCGCGCGCGAAGCTGTCTGGTCTATTACCCATTGAGATCGACTTGTACATATTATCGCATACCCTTCACCTGCGGACCCTTCGTCAACGCGGAAGGCGGAAAAAGCTGTGGATCATCGACATAAAACAGAAGTAAAGACACGCGAACGCGGGGAACATTGATGGCAAAGAGTGGAAACATACAGTGCGGTCTCTCTTAGAGCCATCCCTCTTCAATCAATTCGATCTCTCTCTCTCTCTCTCTCTCTCTCTCTGTCTCTTTCTCTCTCTCTTGCTCGTCGTTATCACTCTATCCCGCTCTCTTTTTATCGCTCAGTTCTCTTCATCTCTGTCGTCACTCCCGTTCAGGCCGCTGCCGTTGTCCCGACGTTACTTCCGTGACGATGAGCTTCAATACGCGCCGATAGTCGCGGCGGGAAACCAACGAGCCTACCCAAAGTCGTCCATGGTTTCCACGCATCCAACCCAACCCAAGCCCGGCCTAGCTCAACCTGGAACGAGCGAACACATACACACACACACACACACACACACACGCACATACACAGAGGAACAGAGGCATATATACACGCATGGACATAGCCACGTACAAGCGGTGCACACGTGATGCTGGTGCTGGTGAACGCACACTCCCGCGTGCGAGCGCGCGCCCATCCGCTCCTCTGAAATAATAATAGAAGAATGAAAATGAAAGAAAACGAAAAAGTAATAATCTCGGGGATCTTTTAAAATCCATCGAAGCAGACGAAGCCGCCGGATTGTGTTGTGTGTTAGGGGCTTCTCTCTTTCCCCGTCTTCCACCATCTTCCAGCACTATCTCGCCTCCCGTCCCTCCCGCTATCTCGATTCTTCTCTCGACGCTGTATTCCTATTTCCTTGTCTTACTTTTTCTCGTAGACCAAGCCCTTACACCCCGGCGCGGCAAGAAGACTCCAACGACGAGGTATACAATCACATATTGATGTACAATGCGAATGCGAGTGCAGGTACGATGCAAGAAAAAGATGTGTCTACGATACATACGTATATATATATATATATATATATATATATGTGTGTGTGTGTGTGTGTGTGTGTGTGTGTGTGTGTGTGTGTATCATACATTTCTGTATATGTACAATGAAAATTTATATCTTTTCTCCTGGTGCATCCTATCTGTCGATCCATCGATCTCTCGGTCGGTTTATATAGAGCATCGTTGCATGACGATAAATTCCAACTTACGCTGATAAATTTTCTGCTCTGTCGCCGTCGCTCGAACTTTTGTCACGTAGAAGCATGGTATGACAAAGTGATACATACACACACGCGTGTACGCATATATACACATTTATTATATATACGAAATACAAATTTACATTGTATGGATTTTCACACTCTGTGAGCTATATATGTGTGTGTGTGTGTATATATACAGAGAGTAATTAAATATTTAGAGTCAATTTAAGTCGAGAATTTACCTGATTTTTCAAAAAAAACTGCGGAAGGTATAACTTATACATTAGTTTATTAAATTCATCGCAAATTCAAGAACCTTGCGGCATAATTTGAGAGAGCAAAGTTCATCGTCGATATATCTCTCCGTACCTTCGAAAGATCGGTTAAATCAAAGTCGCGAGAGGGCTACGCATTTGACGCATTAACACAGTAGAAACGGCTGGAAAGGGGAAGAGGAGGAGAGCGAAAGGGAACTCGATGTTCGACGGGAAACGTGGATGGCGGGCGGGAGGTTGGAGGCGGTTGACGGGGATCAGAGTAAGAGGAAGACATAGGGTTGGAAAGAGAGACGAGGCAGGGCAAACGGCGGCGAGAGAGAGAGAGAGAGAGAGAGAGAGAGAGAGAGGGAGAGGCAGAGAGCGAGAGACCGGGTTTCGTTTCGGGGTGAGTCGAGGGGGGAGGCATGGGATTTCACGGGAGGCTGATCACGAATGGACGCGTCTCCCGCAGCTCTGCCGCTGACAGCCAGGAATTGGAATTGCATCGGCGTCGCTCGATAGCCAGCCATCCCGCCAGTCAGGCAGCAAGGCAGCCAAACGGCCTAACAGGCAGAGAGCCCGGCCGTCCACGAACGCTACTGTGCCTGCCTACGTACCAACCGAATCCACTGCCGTCGTCGCGTTTCCTCGCGCACAATCCTCTCCGTCAACGATCCCTTCCGATAGATCTCTCCGCACTCCAAGCAGAGAGAGAGAGAGAGTGAGAGTGAGAGAGAAACGTAGATCCGGAGATCCATGCGAGATGGACGGCGGACTGGGTGCCGATATCACATCCCGACGGATCTCACATCTGCGTGAATACATAGGAGTTTACATCTAACACATATGTATTCGCGTATGTGAAAGTAACGTTAGATTGGAAGATCCGGCCGAGGATAGATTTAACAACAAGACGACCAATGTCTAAACGCATAAAACTGTTGAACGAGGAAGTATTGATAAAATAAGCTTGCTCAATACTTCTTTGTGATCAATTTTCCGTAACATTAATTTTCTATTTCCTTTATCTTAAGAAAAGAAATAAGTTGATAACAAATCTCTTTACATTTGATGCTTAATTAAGTTTCGTTATCTTATGTTGTTTTATTATCTATGTAGATATTTTTTATTATATAATGTAATGTGCAATTTTAATTAATATAATAATGATTGTAATGGCAATAATACTTCTAGCAATATTCATATGTTTAAATACGTACGTTAGGTACAGTTTCACGGAAATCTAAAAATTTAGCTAGATACAGATCTGAAAGTAATTTTGTCAGAATCTTAAGCATGATGAGCAATGCTACAAAACGTTTTGATATTCTTAGCAACCAATTTTGTCACCTATCTAATTATTTTGATGATCTAGCAACATTATTTTCACACGGATCTGTGTCTAATTAAATTTTTAGATTCTTCAGCAAAATTACTCTTTCCATGTATATACATCGCGAGGTAAAATTGACGAATCTCATTTACAGATCTTCACACAGCTACTATATTTTGTGTACCCTAGAGTAAGGTAGCTTTCTGTTTGCCCTTCTCTGGAAACTCGTTATTTGGGTTATCGAGGGTATATAGATGTACGTCGGACGGTAGGTAGGTAGGTAGACACGTTACGAACACGTATAACCCGGATTGATGCCGGTCCATGGGATCTCCGCGAAATACCGGAATACCCGCCTGCTCGCCAGTATTGTCCGGACCTGTGTTTTCGAGGGGATTGGATTTTTTGATTTAGAGAGCATGCAGACGCCTATACCTCGTTCCTCGATTCAATGCCGATTGCTATTCCACGCGCGGACTCGAATTTAACGCTGTAAAACAGACGTTATCCCGCGATTACGAGTGTGAGTACATGGAAGAAGCTGAAAAGACTTGTAGAAGCGCCAAGTTAGCCAATCATCATTTTTATCATTTTTTTTTATGTGACAATAATTTAGAGGACGATTAAAATTATATGAGAACATAAGAAAAGCATACATTTTACCAGTTTAATGGAACATTGATTTTTATTAAAGCGCGCAATGTCTATAAAGGGGTAATTTCTACAGTCCGTTAAAAAATAATGTCTTAAGATGTGTAAAGATAATCACTTCGCGAGAATGTAGGATGCTCGTTTCCGGCGCGAGCGTTACGAAACATCGAATCAGAAGATGGTTGTAACGTGGTAACGACCGTGAGGCTATAACCATTGTCGGAGGATGAGAAAAAGACCCTGGGGAACGCGGGTGCGTGCCATCATTCCTCGCCCTAACAAGGCCCCCCCGTTGCGTGCAGAAGCGGCCACGTATCAGCCATGCTAAACTATAACCCCCTTTCGCCCTCACGATCACCCTCGACTCGCTCATGTCCAATCCCTTGGCCGACCACCCCTACGTTCATGTCGATGGTCCTAGAAAACGGTCTCACCTCAATGCTAATAACGCGCTGATAGTACGAGCAACACGCGGCTGCTCCCACAGAAAACGGGGGCCCCCCTGCCCGTTTTTTCTTCAACCCTTAGTGTGTGTGTGTGTGTGTGTGTGTGTGTGTGTGTGTGTGTGTGTGTATCACCACGCTTTCCTACCCACGTGTTCGCCGCACCCTCCGTTTACCCCTTTTTACAACACTTCCTCTCCTCCCACGATATGACTTATATCCACGGGCGATGTTGTTCCACGACATAATCATACCGTACCGAAACGTAACTTTGCTTTCATCCCTCTCGTCGCGTAATAGTCGTCGACGAGCCGCGACGAAGATCGGTGTCATGACACGGGGAAGGGAGGGGGGAGAAGGAGATATCCAAAGCAAGGGGCACTTAATTTTCATGAACTCGGGACGCAACCCCTTTGTACAAACGATTCTCCAGTCAGAGGGATGTTGACCATTACGAAATAATAAAGTCTCATAATGACGATCTTTTGAACGAGTGACACTGAATCGAGCAGACAAAACTTGGCTGAAGAAATTAGAAATAGGTTTCTTCCAGAATGAACGAGTGTATCTAAAATTTCAAAAATTTATTTCGTAGTTTGCTAAATATTTGTTAACATTAATCTCGCGCATTATTCTCTACGATATTACATAATCCTGTAGATCCCTTATGAAAAAATACTATTAGATTACTGAAAGACTATTGCAACAAATAGTATACGATATTAGATTGGAATGGTTTTCCAATTTTATCCAATCATTTTTTTTTTCGTAAGTTCAATAGTATTTTTCTGTAAGAATTTTTTAGTATTTCGCTTCAATGTTGCTCTGTCATACATTTTCTTAATGACTATTCTTTCTCCAAATTCTATTGCAAATATCTTCCGCATGAGTAAGTAGCCAAAAATTAGGTTAAGCTATTTATGAATCTTGTATCTTGTTATCTGCGAAATAAATAAATAAATATGAAAATAAATAAAAGTATGAAAATAAATAAAAAGTTAGATGTATAAAGCACGTCGCAAATCACTTTTATCGTAGCCCATGGCGATAAGCTGTGGCGTGTAAAAGCGGCCGCCATTTTCAGATATTCGGTGACAATTCGAAGATGTCTCTTCACCGGTATACTTACATTCACACGCACACACGCTTCCGTCTGCGCGCGGTTAAATAGACGAGTACAGTAGAGGGGCAGAGAAATAAAGATGGGTACTGGAACAGGCCGAAGGGCGGAGATTAAGGGTCGCCGAGGAGATGAGTTTGTTAAAAAGGCAGAAGCGGGCCAGCGGCACGCATCAGGGACATCAAAGCGACAAGACGAAATGAAATCCAACCGTCGCGTCGCCACCCCGCACGGAGAATCTTCTCTTCTCGTGTCCTCATTCCCGTTCCTTTATTCGCTTCCCCTTTCCTTGGAGTTTCGTCCCGCGCGACGCAATGTCTTTCTTTTTTATCTCTTCATTCTTGGCTCCTTCTTTCTGCTCCTTCTCTCTTTCTTTCTCCTTCTCTCTGTTCGCGTTCCGTTGAAGTACTTCATATCCGTTCCACCTCTAACCCGGTGCAAGCGAGTAAAGGAGGCGGAGAAAGCAAGGGTAAGACCGGAAAGTGCGCGAGGAGGGGTAGGACTGGAACCCTTTAAGGGAAGTGGAGAACGGTGGGCACAGCGTCGTCTCTCTCGCAATTTCAGCGCCGTCGTTTCTAAGGCGTTGCTCATATTTCTCTCTCTTTGCAATAGTATGCAGACCGGAGTAATTAATCGTATGTTCGTACTTACTTCTTGACCGTCGAGTAAAGCGCGAGTTTTCCTTATTATAACGTCGACAAACGGCAGAAGATGAACTAAAGCACAAATATTTTAAAGAAAACTCGAAAGAAGATAGTCCTATTTTTCGCCTCTTCTATAAAGTAACGCTGACATTTTTACAAGTTGCTTTTACAATTGTTATAATATTATTATTGCTACATAATACGGTTAAATTACTGTTTCGAAAGCGTGCTAAATAATTGAATTGAATACTTTCGTATCCAATTTCAAACGCAGTTCTTTGATCCGCTAAAACTTTCGAACAGCAGTCGCGCGAAAACCTTGCATACTCATTGCGAATTCATTCCGTGGCGCAATATTCTCTTCAAGCCTCGGTTTATCGGGTAATTCGATTACGTAAAAAAAAATCTTACGAAGATTTCAAGTTTTATCGTCGTCATTGTCACTGTCGTTGTTGTCGATGCAGCTAATAAAAGTCGGCAGTTACTTCACGGACTAAAGCTGGAAAGCGAGCTCTCTCTTTCCACTCGATTCAAATTTCCTCCGGAGACACGATCAGATCATAAATATGTATCCGTTCGTATTCCCTAAATTCATGGAAATTCTTTAATTGAGTTATTTTGGTTTTCCGTGAAGTAGTACGCCCGTCGGAGGAAAGAGAAACGAGTAGTCCACAGGAAAAGCCGTGTGGGAAGCACGCAGCTTCAAAATCTTCTTAGACGGTAGCAACTTTAGATTGTGGCGCAGCACTAAGATAGTATTATTTAACGATATATAATTTCACGTCTACCATTATTTTGCGAAATACACGTCAATAATAAATAAACATCGTTATTATAATTCAGCAAAATCGTACTCGATTCCACAAATGTATGAAAAAAGTGAGTACATAATTTTTTTAAGTCTAAATTAAAAATATTTTTAAAGTTGTTCATGCACGCTCTTACATCGATGCTATAGAAATATATAAAAGACAAAAATACTCGCAAATAAATTATACAATTTTTTTGTGCCTATACGGTATCAGTCATTTAAACGCTTCTTTATATATATTTTTTACATATTTATAAACTATATTTTTTATTTATTAAACTATAAACTATAGGTAACTGCGAATCACTCAGAGTTTATTTTCGTTATGGCATTATTCGCTTCCGTGGCATATTTCTAACTTCTTCGAGGAGAGAGAACGCGCGATGTCCGGTAGGTCGTAAGCTAATCTCTCGAGGGCAAGTTAGTTCATGGCATTCCGCGAGTACTCGTGGCATTTTAATATCTTCGGTGCGAAAGGGTTAGCACGCATAAGAGGCAACGACGTGAACACGAAAGGGACGACGACGAGTTAGCGGGTGACAACGGTGATGAGATAGAAGAGAAAGTAACGAGACAGGCTTGAAAAAGCAAGCGAGGCTGAGCTGCGCCGACTTTATCTAATGACTTGTTACCAACGACGCTGTCGTAACGAGGCCATCGATAAGTGGCAGCGGGTGTCGTATTTTTGCGTGAGTGAGCCATTTCGAAGGGACAGTCGAGGTTACTTACGGAGGGATGAGGTTGCTCGGGTTACGTATGAGCGCTCTTTTGCCCTGCCGATTAGATATACTCGTCATCTAAAGGCCAACACTAATAATACTTGTGTTTACTTCGTTTATATATTTCGTGGCAACGGATATTTCATATGAATCTTTTACGATAATAATAGAAATAGTAGTTTATGACAATTTTATTTATACAACATATTATTTTCAAATTTGGGTACATTGCGCCAACGGAAAGGTACGATATTTTTAACGTGTGATAAGGTGGTTTTCTCTTTCCCTTCTTTATTTGTTGCCTTTTTTATCGCTCTTGTGCTTCTGCGCTAGATATCTATGTCTCTATAGCAACCCGTCGTCACTGCAGGCAGACAAGAGACCGATTACTTACACGCACACCTACGTACTTGGAAAACATGCGTGCACGTATTTACCGGATATTACGCATGAGCCTAGTTTAAGAAATTGCAGCATGAAGTATTAAAAAAGCATAAAGACAATTACGATGTTACCACATAAAATCCCGAAAAGTTCACAAATGCTGAAATAAATTTTAATTATGTTGAGAGTATCTTGTTAGTACATATCTAATAAGTAGTTTTTACATGATTAATGTGTCTTTTAAAATTATTATGCCAGCATTTTAAAATTATTTGTTGCAACTAAACTAAAAAGAATCTGAGCTGATTAAGTAAAGAGTTACTTAATTGCATTTGTCAAGTATAAAATAGTAAATTAATACAAGTAACGTATAATAAAATCAACAAAATAACAATCGGATAAATTTGTAAATCTATAGTAATATATTCGTATTTTACAATAGAAATAACTGAGAAATAGTATCTTCTCATCATCTTTTTAATTTTTTGCGTTACATTCATTATAAATTGTATATGTGCACTTATTTTATATAACTGTACAGATATATTCAGCAATAAAAATTATAAACTTAATATTTTTAGTTTGCGCGTTTTTTTTTTCTGTTTGTCATTTACGCTATTGCACTTTTCGAGCCGCTTATGGACGCAGCAGGGTGTAACTAATGCTTTACCAATTGTGAAATCGTGGCATTAATATTAGGTAACTTAGGCAAAATGCCGCGTGCTTGTAACACCCGTAAATGGCATAGTATAGGTCGAACAACGCTGAGGGGAAAAGCCCCCTGATGAATTGTCCGCACGTGTCTACCCACGTACCGCCGCCTAATTACATGCTGATCATAGTGACTACCTATACCATCCCCTGAAATGCGAAATTGCCTATTGTCCACGGTTTCGCGGTCAAAACGACCAGCGGCCTACAATCTACAACTATACTCTAACTCTTGATACGCGCCAAATGGCATTATTATTATTTCCATAACGTCTATTCCAAGAATTTCATTCTCGTTTATGCTTCCGCGACATAATTATTATAAATTTTCTATTAAACGAAAAGAACATTTGTTTTTTATAATTTTCTCGCACAATTTCGCTCTTCTAGAATAAGAAATTAATACAATAGAAAAGAAATTATAAAATAGTGAGAATTAGGGCAAATGAGAGAGTAACGTGATTGGAGCGTGATAAAATAATACTGTTCAGTGTAGTATGTAATTAAGTATATTTCTATATGACTATAATTCTATACGTTTCGACTCTTTTTAGAGTCATCATCAGCGTTACTACAAATCTTCAAAAATATGAAATATCCCTCATGCATCAAAGGCAGCTACTAAAGAATTGGATAAACCTAAATGAGGTGCATGAATTTCATTGTAATTTTATACAATTTTTCATTAGAGAGATGTGATTACAAAAACAAAAATACATAATTTAATATTTAATAAAAACATAAATTATAAGAATATCGTCCATGAATTCATGCAATAATCATTATAATAGATATATAACAATAATCAGAATAGAAAAGAATATATATTAGTCAAGGCACGACAAATTAAAACTGAAAAACAGAAATGGATTATGTAAAATACAACAATATAAAGAAGACGATATAAGAAATTGGATATTACACTAATATGTATTTATATATATATATTATAGTTTATGCATGAAATTAAATAACTGCACTTATGACTTAATTACAAAAATTTATTTTACATTTTATTCTTTGGAACAATCCAGTCGACACCATCTAAAAGTAACAATATATAACATCTACATATTATAATTTCGCACTGAACAATGTAACTGCTACATAACATCCTTCTATATTACATTTATATTATTAAATGCGAAATTAACAGATTTTACATTACTTTTAGTTGGTATCAACAAGAAATATATGCAACAATATCTTCACCTACATTTTCATGAACCTCTGGTATCGCGTGAAAAATGGACGGCATTTGGGAAAGGCGATCGGTTCGACCGATCGACATTTATTTTTATCTCACCCTTAAAATTGTCCATCGTGGCGTGAGTCGTGGATTGATGTGTTTGCTGGAGCCGCTGATAGATGGAGGTGTCCGTGTTGTCGGCGCCCTTTCTACCCCCTTAACATAGACAAATGCTTCCTACCCACCCTAACAAATATCTCCTAGATTTATTATGCGAAACCACCCCGGCCTCGCCGTGCTACGCTACGCCACGCCACGCCACGCGACGACTACGTTCCTGAAAGTTTCGAGAGCAAAAAATTGGCGTTCTTTCGTGCGCACTCGTGCGTGAGAGTGGCAGACACGCTACGAGAAAGGCTGGCTCGGTTTTTCAAGTTCACGACAAATCTGATAATGAATTTTATTCAGGAAAATCGCATTTCTCCATCGCATCGTGTAATTCGTACTACTTGCTACTTAGAATAAGTCATTTTAAAGCACTACAATATTTTAATAAATTAAAAATAAACATTACTCGCTCTCTAAAAGAAATCAATATTTGTTGATAGTCGCTCATAATACTAATGGAAGTGCAGCCACGGTTTCACGAACCGGTATTAAAAGTTGCTAATAAGCGTCCGCTGTTACCCCGATTTAATAATCGTCTCGAGTAATATGACCAAATTGAAAATTGATTACAAACGGGAGCGCTAACTTTAACGCGACGTCGCAACTCTTTCGTTTTCCCCTGTGCCAAAAATGTCGATAGAAAAAGAGATTCGGCAGCATTAAAAAAAAAATTTTTTTTAAGAGAAGAAGAAGAAAAAAAGAATGACGAGGGTAAATCAGCCATCAGCCGGTGGTTCGGAGTTCATTATCATTACTCGCGGTTCGCGTGACGCGACACATGGTAAAAGCGCGGCGGATGACAACGTCGCCGCTACCCCCGCAAATTATATAGTGGATATAAAAGCGCGGCGAAATGATACTACTGAACGAACGAATAAACGAATGAACGAACGGGTCCGGCAAGCGGATGGACAGACGGACGAATGGACGAACGAACGTAGGTGCAAACGTACATACGTGGGCCGGCCCGGCGAACAAAACGCGTCAGCCGATCTCGTCGCATATTTGTGGCTCCGCTATCCGGTCGTAAATAAAGTCCCGGTAAAAACAAAAACACGACGAAATAACGAACAAATGTACCCATCACTTCTGGTACATAAACCCGTATAGCCGTGTGTGCTCACCCTGGGGTGCGACGCCGGTGGTGGTCGCGCGCGAAACCACGAGAGCGCGCATTCGGGACACGAGAGGACGAGAAAGAGAAGAGATAAATTCGCGAATAGTGCACGGCGCTCGTTCAATCGAGTGTCGCGCTCGATATGGTTCCTTTATTACCGCACGAGACATCTCGATCTTGAGATAAACATGGGACATATTTCCTCTATGTCTGTAGATGTTCAATTTTGTCTTCTCAATTATGAGGTTTTATTTTAATAATGCTTGGATAATTATTGTATCACGTAAATGTGACTTTTTATTAAATAAATTTAATTTACGGATATATATAACGTTATTCTTGAAAATAAAAGGGAATTTTTGCAATAACATGAATCCAGAATCATACGGTGAACGCTAAAGTTACGTTATCCTTTTTTTAATTAATTGTTAAGAAAAAGACAATCTAATCTTAACGTTCACCGTATCTGGATAAACAATATTACAAGAACTCTCTATTAACTTCCGTGATGGTACGAAGTGATGAATGATACAAAGTGATAAATTTTAATAAGTGCTGTAATTGATCTTCAAACTATTTTTAATAAATATTAAATCATTAGCATGTAATATTCATTAGCATTTTTCGTCATATATTATATCTGTATTTATTATATTAATCTGAATATAAATTACCACGCTCTTATTTATAGTATTTATATTCTTCTTTAGCTGCACCATAATCATTTTCTCGCATAGTATATATGAAAGAAAAATGTAGTGGTTAGTAGACATGACCCAACTATTAGACGAAATGACAAAAAATTTAAATATTATATTTTTAATGAAACTTACTTTCTAAAGTTCGTCTTATTAAATTTTTATTTTTAAACAACGAATTTATTTAGAGATGTACGTCATTACAAACTTAATATTTAACATTTTTTTGTTATTTCGATCCAATAATTGGGTCATGTCTATAACCGGTACCTACATTTATCTTATAAAAGTTAGATTTACTTATCTTCCGATATACCGCGTGTTGCATCAACATATTGGTCAGTATGTCAGATTATTTTATAAATGTAATATCTTTTCTAGCAGGTATTATATTTATAAAATTAATCGATTGATTACATTTTATAAATGTATTGCCTTCTCCAGTAAGCACATTGCATTCATAAAATAATCGACGTCTGACCAAATGTTGATGCAACTCGCGGTATGTTTGCTGTTACGTTAACGTTCGTTCTAAATGTGTTTGTTTCCCTTGTTTTACGCGGTCGATGTTATACTTAGTATCTCATTTGAGTTTAATATAGACTGTATATATAACTCTAAACTTTTATATAGATTTAACATAGTAACAAGAAAATAGCGATAACATTAAAATTAACAAATGAGGAATTTGCAGGTAAAATTCTTTGAAAGAAAAAAAACTGTTAGCCCGTGAAAAAATAAAACTGATTTACATTCGCAATCGCTTACGATCATTTACTGCGGATTATAAAATAATAATCCGTCGAACTGGTTCTTGCCTCATCCCCATCGAAGAAAGAAGCTGTAGGAGTCGAAGGAGGAAGCAAGCACGATGCTGTTCCATCAGCCGGAATTCCATCGGGCGATCGTGCGCGTAGCCGGGGACACTCGCGTCGTCGGCCAATAAAACGAGATTCCCGCGGATCGGCGCAGGGAAAGATAAATTGCGGTATTCTTGGATAGCACGGACGCGATATCGGTGTATATTTACGAGCGGTGGGTGCCATGGCGGGTCGCGACGGAGCAGAAAGCGACGCGGGGGTTGAGAAAGGCGGCGGCGGCGGAGGCGGCGGCGGCGGCGGCGGCGGATGGCGGTGGCGCGGTTCAGGGGAGATGGTCGACAACGCTTCTTGCGAGACGGAGGCCCCCGGGCCGTGCACCGCTCAAAAAACATTCAAATTAATTCCGCCTGGCTTGTTCCAATGATGGCGGCCAATGTTGTGCAACATAAGATGAGACCCCGCCGCGCCGGTCTCGTCCGTGCGCGGATGCGATGGTAGAACCTACTCACGTACGGCGCGCACGTGTGCGCGTGCACACGCGTGATCCCCCGCATCTACGACTATGTGTTATGTATATGCACGTACGTACTACGTACGTATCATCGATGTACCTGCCGTGTTGGTGTACATATCCGCGATGTACACGCCGAAGACCAGCCCCCTGACCCCTTTCGTCGTTGTATATATCGGTGCTCTCTTTTCTCCCGCTGCCGCTTCCTTTTTTTTTCTTTTTCTCTCTCTCTCTCTCTCTCATTTTTCTTTGCCGCTAGTCGCTTGCTCCGCCGCGCGACGACCATCTACCTATCTCATATACGACACGGGACTCGGAACCGTGTTGGTAACAACGTTCCCGGGAAGAAGCTTCGGAAAGAGAAGAATTTTCTCGTGCTCGCTTCCTCTTTTTCCCTCTTATTTGCCCGCACGTCCGTCCTTTTCTTTCGCGTCGAATTCCACCGTTCTACTTTGCATGTCTTTGCAGAGAAAAGGACTCGGCCGGGGTGAGCTTCCTTGCAGGATACAGAGAGGCGACCGGAGGGAGACTCAGAGACGGCAAAGGGGTTGGCGGAGAAAAAGAGAAACAGAGAGAGAGAGAGAGAGAGAGAGAAATGATAATCCATTCGGCGGTCATAACGCAGAGCCCGGCACCGTAAAGCTCACCAGACAAGAAATACGGCCAACCAACCGGCCTCTCTCCCTCTGTTTTCCTCTCTTTCTCCATCTCTTTCCATGGCCTCTCGCCCGTCCTCCTCTTTACTCCTTTACCCCGCAGCGAACTTACCCCTGGTTATATGCAAACCGCCATCGTTCCCTCCGGGCCAGTCATAAACTTACTGAATTATATTACGCGGACCCGCTGCCTCTCTGTCCACCCCGTCTTTCTTCCCCCTTTGTTCCCGCGATGCTCTTCACTCGGCTATCTTTTCTTTTTTTTTCTTCCCTTTTTTTCTTATAAATCCCGTAGCAAGTCGCAACAGGGTGAACGACGTCCTTTAGAAACCAATGGAATGCTAATAAGACGAGACTCTGTCGCGAATACCATTCATTCATTGTTTCAGACTGCTGTACGTATATAAATTGAAACGACAGTCCACCTTGTAAAATAAAAATTATAGCTTTTTAATAAGTGACAGAGAGAGTTGCTTATTAATCGAACTCGATACTATTTGTAACAATGTAACAATTTTTTTTATAGATCGTGATCAAACCATTTCCACAAAAGCGCTCAGTTATTATTTTTTAAACATTTCTTTTAATATTCATTTTAAACATTCATTTTTAGTTGTAACCAATTAAAAGATTTATACATTATTTATTTACTCCAATTATAAATATAATTTGTTACATATTAAAACGAAATCATTTTCTGCGTACAAAATTTCTCGTGTACAGAAATACCTTATGCTTTGATCGATTTGATCGACGGATTCAAAGACGATTTATAAATTCGCCGTACGTTCTTGCCTCGTTTAGCCTCGATTTTCCGCGAGTTAATTCACGCCAGGCGCCACAAGTCGACGTGCACGATGACATCGATCGGTCCACTCTCAATATCGTCACTGCGACGATGGGCGAGAAGCAGCGGCGACAAGCAGAGGTCATTACTGAATGCAAATCATAGTTTGGCGCGATCGATGAGTTTGCACGGTGTCCCACGAGCGAACAAGCGAGCGAGCGAGCAAGCGGCGTGCGTAACGCCGTTTAACCGTTTAGGGGTTCGTGGCGCTTCAACGGGGTGAGAATCGGCCGCCACCCGGCTCGACACGCGCCTCGTTGCCCGCCGTGTCGATCAGGCTCTTTTTTCCTCCTCGTCGCATTTTAATAACCACGCCACGTAACCACCCTCCTTTCACGTGGGCGTCGACGCGCTTATCAGCGTTTATAATATCCAGAAGAAGTAATACACGGGGGAATAACTTCGCGGCAACTTCGTAGAGACCCGTCGGAGCTAATGTCCCATTAAATCCAACACTGGGGAATGTCTTTAGCAGAATCTATTAAAAGGGACTGGCTGAAGGAACATCAGTGACGCGACAGTCGCACCCCGCGTTGGTAAAGATCGTTTGATTTTCAAGCCAAACTCGTACCCGAGAAGAATAAATAATCACGGACATCGCACTTTGAATCCTGAGATATTTTGATGCCTTAATCGACAAAATCCGTAGCTTTATAAAAGGATGAAATCGATGTAAGTAATATAACTTGATGTTAAAAAAAGAAAGGAATTAATTTAGCATTAATTTTTTTTATTAATAAAGAAAAAATAATCTACATTACATTTTGAAATTTCTCACAATTGGTACACACAACATCGAACGTCGTATCTTTCTGCAAGAAGAGACACACGCGCCTATCATTCAGACACACTCATCGCCGATCATACCATAAGCTATCATGAGCGAACGGGATAGGAAAATCTCAGCGGATTGAGTCGTCATCATTGTTCTCAGTTTCAGGACAGAGTGTATCAAATCGCGCATTATAATTGGAACACTGGCACGGCACGTGGCGGAGCAACGAGCGCGCGATCACAGTAAGACCTGCTCGTATATTATTCCTACGGAATCATAATTCCGAGTCTCGATATCGAATCGAATTACACGGCGATCGTTGGCCGGATGAATTTGGACGTGCGGGCGATGAATCGGGCAAGGGATGGCCCGTCTTCGCACGCTTGTGTACGCACGCGAGTGCACGCGCGTCGAACGATAATGCGTTTTCGCGCCGTTGCAGCCGCCGATCGCTTCTCGTTGACGATATGCGTGTGCACGCGTGTGCGTGCATTTGCGCGCGATATATATATATATATATATATATATATATATATATACACTAGCTCGTTCTTTTTACGTGTCGCCCTCCTGCTGCATGGCACGAGCGGTCACGTGCCTCCGGTAACTATCCCCGCCCACCCTGGTTCACCCTGTCACCAAGCCACCCACTTTAGACGCCCCCGAGAGAAACTCCGGCCCGACCTACCCTCGTCACCTCCGCGACGAGCTTTTTCGCTCGCTTTTATGTCCTCTCGGTCCTTCTTTTTCACCCTCCTCGCAGCTGATGCAGAGCGCGCGCGTCCGTCACTTTAATAAAAACCTACTTACCTCCCCGGCGGCGCCGCGAATGAGGACGTGGCGCGTGTCGCTTGTCTTGGCGCGAAATTATCGTTGGACGATACCGCGCGATATCAACGATCCCTTCAAACGTGACATAATTGTATAAAGCCCATGGTACATGCAAAAACGTAATAGAGCGGTAAGAAGTAAGCAGTAAACGAATTGGCCAATATCGATTATTACTTAAACTGACTCTCTGCAATACAATAATCCGTTAATCATCACTCATACTAATGGTAAGTTAGAATTGAAATATTCGTAAAGCTTAGGACACTTACATCCAGAATAAATTATATTAGATCATTACGTCATCAATGTTTCAATCAATCAGAAGGCTAGTTCTCAGGGCAAATAACAATACAGTATGTGATTAGTCAGTTACAACGTAATCTAAGTTTCAAGTTGTAAGAAATAGAATTTGGCCACCTCTCATTGTCATTGATTACTGAGTTATTGTCGCCTTATAACGCCCTACTGACTCGCTTACAATTCACTCCTCTAATTTCTAATTATTAACGGCTTATTGTAGAAAGCTCATTACGTTTTCTATTGTGATTGGCCGATTCACTTATTGCGTTTTTCTATGTGTTTCTCGCTTAAGTATACGTACATAAATGTAAGATATAAATCAAGAACAATAATTATACCGGGAATTCGAGACTTTTTACGTCTATATATACCCGAGAAAAATGTTATATAAATAGACATATTTTATATGTCAATTTTTATATATAATTATGTATGAAACATTTTTTTCCCGGATAAAATCTACAAAATCTTGTTAACGTGCTTACTACCCTTATTGCAAACAAATTATTACTAATACTGTTTAAGCAAAAGTCATGAAAAATAAACACCTTTTATCCAGACGACCGAATGTCAACATGAAGAATTTGCGAGGCTGTGATCAACGATCAAAGATTGTTCCACGGGTAGTTTGTTGCGCGCTCGTTTGACGAGAGGTACCAACCCCCCGATCGTTTTGTCACTCGCAGTTCCGTCGTCGCACGTCGTTTGCATAAGTAAGCGTCAACAGGCGAGAGGACGTACAATGCGAAAATGCTATACGATACAGCCGGACACGCCGACTAGCGCCGTTGAACTTTAATATTACAAAAAGCTGTAATCCGGCGAGCGAACTACCTGGAGCGTTAACCTCGGGCGCCCAATTTATAAAAATAACGATGAAATTACTGTTGCGTGAAGTGTAGCGTCATACAGGACACCGATGCACCGGCGTTGCATCGCGCGCGAAAGGATGACGGCTATTCGGAGCGAGGAGAACGGGAGGGTGGCAGGGGGAGGGGAGGTTGGCTGGCCACCGGGGGGGTGGGTTGGGACACGAGTTGGTGCAGCGTTGCGCAAGGGGCGCCGTGATGTGCGTTTTGTCCGTCATCGGCTACCGGACCAACGGGGCGTCGTTGTTTTAGTCCGCGCTCGTGTTTTACGTTCGAAAAAATATGCGCACTGGCACGTGAGCTAATCGGTGGTAATAACGAAATCTCGAATCCGATTAATTAAAACGGCAGACGCGCGGCGCCGCTTCGAGAAAACGAGCTCTTGGAATTCTTCCGGTTGTACGTGTATGCGTGCGCCGATAGCGCGTATCGTCTCCTATCGCGCCGCGTCCGATCCTTCCGCAGCCTCCCCCTCCTTCCCCCCTCCCCCCGTTTTCCCCCTTTCGCTCTCGTTTTCCCGGAGGCGCTCTCCCGGAATAAATAACCGCGAAAATGTTCGTCGGAGATGAAATTAATTTTTTTTTTTTTTTTTTATACGCAGCAGGTTTCAAGAGTGATGCAATTTGCGTTATTGTGTATTAATAGCATTAGTGGCCTTGCGAAAAATTCCGATTCAATTATGAAACATCAATTGAGAGAAGCAGCCACGTATCCAGCTCGTCGTTACAATGCGATAAAATTCGGTGTGATGTTTCCATCAGCTTTTTATAAATTGGCTGTCTAACTGATCAACGAACTTTGCCAATGAGTAAAATAGATACAAATGTAATTTTCTACTAGTAATTTATCTGTCGCGCACATAATTGTTACTATTGATTAAATAATTAAATAACGTATAGGATACAGTGGGATTTTTTGGTCATTTTTCGTGATAACGTTCATGTTTCTGAATACATATTGAAAGGTTGTGCTTTTACTCAAGAAGTAATCATGTTTGTATAAATTTATAATTGTGGTTGTAAACACGTTACTACAAAGAAATATTACTTGCCATCGTAAATTTTCATGTTACTTTAAAAAAACTGAATAATTCCGTCCGGCCTTACTTTAAAAACTAGCGGTCTATATAATAATTCTCACTGTCTTGGCGTGAATATTAACAGCAATATGATTTTATCATCATCCGTTGTTGATATAAATACTAGAGGTTTGAAATCCACACCAAGTTAGTAAGTTAGTGTTACACTCATATCATATTGGTGTTTATATTAATATCAACACAGCGAGATGAATTATACAGACTTCGCATGAGTGTTAAATCCCACATCATGGCTGCAGGGGTGTGAAATACACACCGATATTTTTTAGAATGTTATATTATTAATATAACGCCGGTAGCTGATGAAATAAAACAAGTTTGGTAATGGCATTGATGCCATTTTTGCAGACGCCTCACGATCAAAGTAAGAACGTCAAGTATGATAGCGTCGTTACGATAATCGCGAGGGGGAAAAAGCGACGTCCAAGCGAGCACGTGTTTCGGTCCTCTGTTATTAGATCACGATGAATCACAGAAGAAGACGATTTTCCCCGCGCGAGCATCGTTCCCAGAAAGATGGAAGGGTCCATCCCGACAACCACTCGACTTCTATATCGTCCTCCTGCACCACCACCATCACCACCTTCTTCTCCTCCCTTACCTCCGCAATCCTCATCGAGCCGATGCTAACAATGTTTGCAGATATATTGCGTCTCACGCATCACTTGCTCCGCAAATTGTTTTATAAACAGATTATAGCGACAGCCGGGTCGCTACCACCGTAACGCTGGTAATATACCCCGAGACCAACCCCCGCAATCCTCCCTCAACCGCACACGCGGACCATTTCGTGCTCGAGAACGGCAGCGGCAACAGTCCTCAGTGAGGATCTTCTCCACACAATTGGAGAAGGAAACTATTATATATCTTGCGTGACCTTAAACCTATATTTCAAACGAATAAACGTGGAAATTCTTTTTAAAATTCTCTACATTACGAATTATCCTTGTTCATACGTCATATATCATATAAACGAAAACATTTGTAACGCTTACGTAGATTACATGAGTATTAATATAGTAGGTTGTAAAGCTTATTGTATCGAAAAATTTTTAATAATGTTACAAAATTGAATAATATGTACGCGTTCATGATCATTATCGAATAAGTCGCTTTGCGTATGATTCGATGTTATAAACATACTCGGTGATAATAGTACACGGCAATTTACGTTAAAACGAGTTTAAATTGGATTAATACGTATTGTAACTCTTGCGCTCAATGCGGGTTACATCGTGTAGTGCAACGCGCGTGAGGCAGAACCTCTAATAACGGAGTATTGGATATCGATAACGCGATACCAGTTTCACGAAAACAAGCGGCTGTACAATATGCAAAAATTTCCATTGGTCGATATAAACCAATATAGTCGTTGTATCTTCCTTATTGGTAGGAAAGATTGGTTTTGAAACTGTTCATTAAATTCTGAAGAAATAAAAAGTTAATTCAACCGCAAAATTTTGTTTAAAATACAAAAACATTGCAAAAATATGAAAATTAAAATAATTAAAATAATATTAAATAAATTTTGAAATTTGATTCATACTCCCAAATATATATTTTCTACATTTTGCATTTAAAAATGTAATTTTAGATTTACATTCTCAATGCATAATTCAGTTCACAGATGAAATGGCAGACATTTTTTTAAAACGTTGTTTGTTGTATTTCAAAATTACTAACTATGGCGAATCTTATAATAATAGGATAATTTAGATAAAAAAATATTTTTAACAAATGCGAGAGATATATAATTACTAATAATGTATCCTGGATATCTTGAGAACGATTGAAGGGACGGTTGTAACTAGTTAGGTGCCGACAAGAGCGCATCGAATTTCCTAGTTCCGGGAATGGGAAAAATCTGGCGGAATCGGTGAACGCGGCTCATTGGCTTGGTAATAGCGGTTACCCATTGCACGGAGCGGAACGCGGTCCTTATTGCGGTGAACCTGAGACTTAATGGCCTGTGACCCGGGCACGCCGTCGCTGCTTCAGTATACAGGGCGTTCACCAAGAGAGAGTACACGCCGAGAACTTAGTTATTCCTAGGAAGCCGGAAGAGCTAACGTCTCCGGCACCGCGACGCGCCTGCCGGGCGTCTCCGGTCGCGTGGCTTTATGGTCCCGCATAATCCTCCCTTCACGATCGAAATAGCTGTATCTCCTGCGTCCGTATGATGACTCCTTTGGCAAAGCTTTCCTGAGACATCGTGAAACATCTTTCATGCATCGGCGATTATGTTTGATTACTTGTACTGTATGCAAAGTTGCATTAAAGATTACAGAAGCTATGATGTCGTTCCTTTATTTCAAGAGTGACAATTGATTTTTGAACTAAACAAAAATGAAATTTTTTAGAAGAGGGGAAAACGTTCTTTTAACTTGACAGCTAATAATTGATAAATAATATAATAGCGATAAAAACAATATAATCTTAGATACGTCTGTCATTTTTGTTTCACAATCCTTAAAAAAATAATATACTTTTTGAATTATGATTTTGTTATCCTATAAAATTATAACAAATCTAGAATAATTCGTCGAAAGTGATATATCTCGATTATCATCAATAATTTATATTTACTTTTATCAACTAAATTCTAAAATGACTAAATTAAAAAAAAGTAATTTCTTCTCCAAACTGCAATCATCAAAATATGTTAACCATAAATGTTCTCTGGAGAAGAGTTTCCTTTTTATTTACAATTTTCCTTTTTACTTATAATTCAAAATATGTCACCCTTATAGAACGTATTGTGATCTCTTTAAAAAAAAACGACAAGTGCTATTCGACTGTAAAGTTAAGTTGATTTACTTTTAATGATTGATCAGTAATATTTACATAAATGTAACTTATTCAGTATAATAATTCAAAAATTACATTTTTCTAATTGTGTCACTTTTAAAATAAGAAAACGATATTACATGAAAATATTTTTTAATTTATGTCATTAAACGAAAAAACAAATAGTTTTTATTTCATAAAGATGTTCTTTGTTATATATATATATATTTGATTCGCTCAGTGAATTTGAAAAAATATTAAGCAAGGATTGTCCATCAGAAAGATTTGGAAAAGTTACTTTTACAAAACTTTAATGTTTATTATGAAACTTTTTTTTTAATCTTGAGACTTTTTAAATTAATGTACCGATATTTATGGTATATTAGTTCGATTTTCCGGCGTATTCTTTCTTTTCTTATCGTTTTCCTGCCGAAGGCAAAACTACCTCTTCGAACCGATCATTAAAGCGGCCACAAAAAAGAGAGAGAGAGAGAGAGAGAGAGAGAGGGGCGCCCAGTAGCGCGACCACGAAATGTGCCCCGCACGATTACCTACCCAATCTCGAATATAATTTTCTTATTAGCTATAAAATCCAATCAACGTCGACGTTGCCTAGCCGCACGTCGAGTTAGCCGACCCTTCGTCATTCCCTTCTCTCTCGGGATTTTGCGCGCGAAACAAGCGGAACAAGGAGGAGGAAACGTAGGAAAACGCGATGAAGGTGGAAGGAAAGAGAGAAAGAGAGGGTGAACAGAGAAACGGAAGCTGCCTCGGAAAAGCGGAAGGTCGACGGTAGCAAGGGAGGAATCAAGTTAACCGGGTCTACCGCTCTTTCTCACTTATTTCGCAGGCCGCACATAATGCGATTCCCGCGACCGTCTCTGATGTTGTGCCGTGGCTGCAGTCAACCAACCCCCAACCCCCGAAGGCAAGGCCGCCATGAACTGGCCCTGCCCTTTGTTTTCTGCGCGGTCCTTCCAATTATACCTAAATAAAAGAGCGCACAGGAAACAGACCTCGTTCTCGTTCTTGCCCCTGTTCTTCTTCTTCTTCTTCTTCCTACTTCTTCTTCGTACTGCTATCTCATCCCGTAGTTTTCTTGGTTCTTGAGACTCTTGGCCTCTTCATTATACCGTCGCTCGAGAGTTTTACGATATGGTTTTTGAGTGGGAAATCTCATAGGCGGAGTCTGGCCAAGTCTGTAGTACGAGACTCTGCACAAGGATAAAAGTTAAGATAGAGAACGTCCACCTGCAATCTTTATGATGAAATAATATTAGATACGTGGATATCGTGCAAAGATATGAAGATAAGAAAAATTACAGTTATTCAAATAAAAAGCGGAAATAAAGTAAAGGGAAAATACATTTAATATCTTTAAATTTTCTAGAAGTAACAAGTAAAGATCATTGAAGACCATTTAAACGTAATTTTATATAAGTGATTAAATTACAACTATCTTTAATATATGAATTACAAATATATATGATTCTCTGCTTCAAAAGTGACACAACTCAAAAAATGTACAATAATTATGAACGATCCATGAACGAATTAGGGAAAGATTATTCTAACAATCATCAAAATCACTTAACTTCACAATTCGTTCGTCAAATAATACATGTATTGTTCTTAAAAAGATCGTAATATTTTCTACAAGAGTGATACATTATATATTGTGTCATTTTTGCAAAAAAGGAAAAACTTCTACAAAGAATATTTAAACTTAAGATAATTTTAGTGATCGAAGTTTAAAGAAGAAATTATGTTTTATTTAATTTGAATGATGAACATAAGTATATAAACTATTATAATATTTCAAATTATGTCACTTTGATGAACTATTTTGAATTTCTTATAATTTTATAGGATATCAAAATTGTTACAACACAAAAAGGTATTTTAACTTGTGAAATGAAAAATAACATTTTGTTATGATTCTAAGAATATATTCCTTTGCCGATATTATTTGATCAATCAATAATTTTCTATTAAGTTAGAAAATAGTTTTACCTTTTTCTGAAAAATTTAATTTTGTAAGTTGTGTTACTTTTGAAATAAGGGAACAATGTGTATTAAAACGTTACTCGTAAAAACTCATGTAGCTCGATTGAAAAATAAAAATAAGGTTAAAAGGTCGTCAGAGAAAATATTATATTTTAAAGAGAAATTATGGTCAATGAGTCCGAAATAAAATTTTAAACGTTACTAGTGGATGACAGAATAAATAAAATGTCTTTTCGATCAAATTTACGTCTAAATAATAAAGAATAAAAATAACTAGCCTCTGAGCCACCGAAGATGAACGACAATTGTTGTCATGGTCTTGCCTTTATGGTCTTACCCTCTCTACCCTTCTTCAGAATTATTGTATTCTTCTCGTTGATACGTTTCCACCGGCCTACCGCGGAAGGGAATAATGGGCGCATCCTGCTGCAGGACATTGAATGGAATAAGAGAAGGACCGTCATACCTTACGCCAGGATCTCCGTTAAGGGAGAGGCAGTGCTTCCCTCCTCTTCTATGCGCCTCGCTGAATACAGAGAGAGAGAGACCACGAACTTGAATCAATTAAAGTTTAATCCGGAACCAAGATCGCGGAGAAATTTGCCCCCTTGTCCACGTCTCTCGTCTTTCTGTTCCGTTACTCTTTTCCTGCGTTCTTTCGTCTTTTTCTTTTGCGTTTCTGCTTTCGCATCTCTAGAATACATTAGTCGACAATGTTGAAACATCGACAACTTTTACGTACTTTAAAATGCAATCTTACACGAAATGATATCGAAATTGTTATTTCAACATCACTAATTTTGATGCAGAATTTTTGAAAAGTCAAATTTTTTTTTATATGTGCCAAACAAATATCGATAAAAATAAGGAATTGTTATTAATACAAGAAAGAATGCTAAAATATCCAAAAATTTAGCTATAGATGCATATCTGAAAATAATTTTGTTGGACTAGAAAAAAAATTATGTGGAACACTCATTTGTAGATCTGTATTTAGTTTAGATTTTTAGATATTTCAGAAAAAAATAAATAAAAAAAATAAATATCGCACTGTTAAAAGATGTCTCAAATGACAAGAAATAGTGAGAAATGTAAAAGAGAGAGGAAAGAGATGGAGATAGAAATCAAGAAAAGACAGAGAGAGGACGAGAGCCAAATTGATGAGCGTCTTTTCAAGGACACGAGGGGGTCTGCATGGCGGGAGGCTCCCAAACTGTATCGCTTACGCGAAGGGCTCCCTTGACAATAGGGATTCGCAACGAGCGGAAAGAGTAGTTATTCGTAATATGGGGTGACGCGTGCTGATGAGTCGAGCCGGAAGTTTCGATCGTGCCGTCGAGAAATCTCCCCTGGCCATCTCTATTCTTCGTTGAAAACGATTATGATTCTTCAATCACGCATTCTCTGTTTAATTATACCGAGCCGAAATATTATCGTAAATTTATAATTAAAACACTATAAGAGCGAAATAATTAGGCACCATTTGGGTGAATTGGATGTAATAGAGATATATTTGAACGTAATATGTTCTATGAGGAAACGCTTTTGATTGAAACATTGCACTATCTTTCTCACGCACTTCACGCGATTATAAAACGTACATTCTTCGCATCCGCAATCTTGATGCCTGCGACTTTTCATTCGTACCGCGTGAAACAATAGGTTTCGACTCGCAAGAATGCATCTGCTCTCCGACCCGTTTGCCTATAAATGCACCAAGTACTATCGCTGACTCGCGCAACAATACTTCATTTTTCCATCTCTGGGACAAAAGTACGTTAAATCTTATTGTTCTTGTGTCGGTAATTAAGGCTAAAGAATTAGCCAGCGATTGTTCCTTACAGTACCGCCGGATTCGCGAAGATAACAAATAAGATTCCTGAGAAAGTTCGTCTCTCGATCGCATTCTCCTATAAATTAATATACAAAATGAAATCTACATATATATAATCTTAAGGAATGCATTTTTACGATGCTAGAATTGCTGTTGCAACGGTATTTACATAATGCCGACAGCAATTGCTTAAGTGTCTTTTGTTTTAACATAACTGAGATGTGAATTTAACTTTTTTCAGATAAATATGAAGATTTTAAGTAATTCTAATTTGTATTTTTATTAAAACAAAACAGTAATAAAAAGTTCCTTACTTTCCTTGATGTTTAATATTGTATCTATTTCGAAATCTTAAAAAATGAACAATATTCTCATAATAATATGTATCTTGTATTTTTATTTTTGCATTAAAAATATGGACAATTTCTTAATTATTCATAAATATTATAATAATAAATTATAATTGTAAATGAACTATATCTCAAAACCGCAAAGGATCAATTCGTAATCTCACTGTTTCTTTAGGAAACATCTCTCGTTCGATATTTCATTTCGTCAAATCGTCCAATAGAGAAGTTACAGATCGCAAAAACTTGTCTGCCCGGCCAGAACAAAAAGACAAACTTTTCTACGCCATAAAAGCGATCTGGCGATCGTTCGGTCCTCCTGCCTCAGTCCCGAGAGTGCCTCGACTTACTTTCCTTTTTCCCTCCGACGAACTTTTCGAGCGAGAACAGTCTTCGAAACGTGCATTCCGTAAAAAACGTTTCTTAAATTACTACGATGAACTTTTACGAGGTAAGACGCCAAGTCGTTACGTGGTTTCGGATTTGCCTCAATCTTGACAGAATCTAGATCGTTAAGCAGAGCAATGATGTAGAACTTCTTTTCTCACTTTAGCAAATTTTGTCAAAATATCTAATACTTGCAGAGAATCTGGTCATAATGAAATTATAATATTTGTGAGAATTGATCAATCAGTATCAATCGAATATTCTTCTTATGTTCAACTGTGATTGCTCAATTCTTACAATTACACCACTTACAATTACACTTTCGTCATTGTAAAATGGACTTTACTAAGCGAAAATCGACCGAGAAATGTTAAAGACCTGTTAAATATGCGAAGAAAGTCATATTCGTTCAGGTCTTGCTGCTTAATTATTAGTTTTATGTGAATTTTGAATTTCAAAGTCGTAAATTGTGCCTATTATTTGATATTAACAGACACACACACACACACACACACACACACACACATACACACAATTCTAAACTAAAGCTAGAGTAATACATAATATTACGAATTAAATTAACAAATAATTACTAATACTAATAAGCATTTTTAGATATTAAGACTTGCTTTGACCGAATATGGTCTCTTCTTCGTTTATGTGTGTTAAAATTATATTTTACACACGCAAATTATAGGACTATTCTGATCAATCGCTCATGTGAGAGACTGATGCGAAAAAATATTAATGAAAAACGTTTTGTTCTTTTGAATACCCGCAGGCTGTGCGATGTGAATTAATAAATTATGTGCAAACCTTCCTCCCCGATACTGACCACTTTTTCCAACGCATTTCGTTTCAATCTCCATATTCAGATAAATATTTTCGCCTAATTGTTAGTTAATAAGCCGTAAAGCATGGAAAAATTAATAATTTTCGTATAAATGGAACGTAATAATATCACCCGCTATAAATCGTATTACGAGGGAAAAAAAGCCGAATGTCCGCTGGGGCTGATCTGGTGGATGGAAGGATACTGTATACGCAAATCGGGATCGCTCATATAAAACAATTCTACGAAATGCTCTTTAGATTAAAATGCGTGCAAAATGAGAAGCGCAAATTGCCGTATGAATTGTTGGCTTATTATCGAATGCGCCGTTCGTGAAAGTAATATTCGTATTTCAAAAATGAAGAATGACCGCGCACCGTGAAAAGTGCATTTTACGAGCTCGTTACACGACCTGGCATAAATGCAAAAATCTCCGGTTACGCGTATGGTAATCGAGAACGTTCGCAGAATAATTCTCTTCTCCTTCACGACGGCGAATCTTCACCGTCGTTGTATCCGCTGCGCGGAAAAAGTCAATCTGCATACTCCACAGCGTCCGTCGGAAGGAAATCGCTCTGACGGTTGTCGATCGAGCGTGACGAAGCGCCTGTACGATTTCCCGGCTCGTTGGAAAAATCGTTACGGCATTCGTGACCGGCTTAATCGTAGTAACGACGCAAAACTCAAAATGTCATTTTATCATCTCGCAAGTATCAAAGTATACTCGTTATTTTGTATCATTCTTCAATATTTTATTTTTTTAATTCTATTTCCAATGTTACATATTATGTCGTCGTTGAAAATCGTGCAGTTTTATAATTGGCGCGCCATGAATAATATTGTAATATTCGTAATAACATTCTACGCGAATCATGTTATTTTTATTATCTTATAAGTTATAAACGATATTCGTATTTTTTTCAAATAAGTGAAAGAATCCTATTGCTGGTTGAAATAAATCTTGGTGCCTGATAATGTTTATATGCAACTTTTGACTTCTTGAATTTGAAATGCAATCATAAACTACCTAAAGTCAAAAATAATGTGATTAAATCGCTCATCAATTTAATAATAATTTTAATAACTATTCTTCAAATGGTACAAAGAATTTATTGTGCGAAAAAAAATATCTCGATCGCTATTTGAACCTGCACGGGAAGAACAGTTTTACTATAAGATTTAAAAATTTAACTAAATATAGATCTAAAAATAATTTGTTAGACCATTAATAAAAATAATTATGAAGGACACTTAAAATGGTTGAATATCTAATGGCTAGAATATCTAATATGAAGTTTTAGCAACATCATACTTGAGCGTCCAATATAATTACTTAGATACTCCAATAAAATCGTTCTTTTCATATATAGATCTTCCTCCGTCATGCAAGCGTTTTATTAATTCGATTACTTGTATTTTTTATCATACCATAATATTTTATTTTTTAATGTTATACTCCTAACGTGCGTATCGATTACGCTACATTATGTCATTGAAAATCACCTGCTGTCTTCGCGGTTTTACAGCTGGCGCGCCGCCATAAATAAAAAATACTAAAAATCGCTCTCCAAATATATCTGTTTATTTCTGGGCATCTTGCAGGTACAGTTGTATGTTCAATTTTCGGTAAAGCGAACTTGGCTTTCGAGGCACGCGCATTTCCAACAATAGGAAGTTTACCTAAGTCTCTCTCAGCTGTCAGCACGCGCTGATTCGCGAAATCAGCGAGATCCGCGCGTTCCCACGTGCCTTGTTCGAAAAATTCGTGCGAAGTGTTCGAATGTGCCCTGTTTGTCTCCCCGGTCGTAGTATCGGCCGTTTATCAAATAGCTGCAGTTAATCCGGTTACGGGCGGTCGCGCAAGGCGGCGGAAGATCGCAAAAGGGAAAAGCGGAGGGAGGGTTATGGGGGGGAGGGCGGATAGAACGGGGATTCGCTGATTGCAGCAAGTAATGATGGAGGCCGAGGGGTGTGCAGTAGTCTGGAAGTAAGTAAAAATTTTAAATTTAGTTACACAGCTCTCGCGCGCGACCCCGACTTGGTCATCGTCATCGAGGTTTGCGAATGCCGCGAATGTATGGCGGAAAGGGAATGAGTCAGCGAGTCGATAATAGTGTGACTACGTAATAACAATGACGATGTCATACGTAAGGGCAATCTCGTGAAATATTATAAGTGTATATTTCATGATTCGAAGAGACTCATGATTCGTAAGACGTATAAAATAATCTAGAAAAAAGTATTGTATATTTGAAACAGGAATCTGCTGAACGTGACGTTCAAGATATATATAAGTAAACATTTCAAGAGTCTTGAAAAAGTCAATCACTCTTGAAAAGAAAGTGAAAATATTTCTTGAAAAATGGTGACAATTTTCACTCTTTTAAGTGAATTTTCACTTCAAATTTTCATTCCAAAAAGTGAGATTTCACTCTAAAAAGAGTAAAAATCATTACTTTTTTCTTTTTTCAAGAAGTGAAATATTTTCACTTTTTTTCGAGGGTGGTTGTATTTTCACTCTCTTGGAGTGAGATTTCACTGCAAGAAATTTAGAGTATAAGGGATATCTAATTCTGTTAGTGTTTGAAACAAAAAAGAATTGTATTCCACATTTTATTCAAACGGATTACATACATCTGACGTAATGCCTAGTGGGATAATATCGCGAGAAGGCCGATGATCCGGGTGTTGTTCGTGTTCATTGGGAAGGACGACGGTGTCGGCGTCAGGAGGGTGGTTGCGAGCTTTAATAAGGGCTGCCGAATTTCACACTGACTTGGCGGAGCCGGGCCGGGAAAAGGTTTTTCGCGGCAACGAAACCACCCCCGAACAGCGAGTCGGAGGTCCGAAGGGACGCGCGGGGCAATCGAGGGCCGATAGGAAGGGAAAAAGATTCGGGGGAGACGGCGAGATGGAAGGGAGGCGTGCGGCTGATCGGCTCGAATAAAGTTTGGGTCGCGCGCGTGCCCACGCACGCACACGCGCGTTTCGTATATATATGGCAGGCGAGCTAAGCGATCGACAGCCGGATTATTGGAGTATTAGAACTTGTCTCATAACTCACGGACCTAATGGCCTCTGACCCGGCGATTCGGCGATACGCTGCGTATTGCCTTTGACGCGACGGAGGATATATGTCGGTCCGCCGCTCTACACTTTGTCCGCCGCGCTCCTATTTTCTTTTTTTTTTCGATTTGGTGTTTTTTGGCGGCTCCAGAATAAACAATCCGATATCCAGAATAGATAATAGATAATAGATAGATCTGGATTCTTTTAGTACGTTTCTACGTATTTACTTTCAACGTTCTTTTGCATTTCCGAGATGTGAACGTAAATTTATTTCAATTTCAGTAAAAAGATCGAAACTGGAGTCTTGGATTTACTGTATAAAAAAAATGTAAAATCAGGAAGGTATACACTAGAGAAACATTATGGCAACAATAATTTACGAATTACTGAAATTTCGTTAGAAAATGGCTCAAGTGGCTCTCTGTTTGGAATTGCAAGATTATAAAAATCGGATTTAGAGAATACTGTATAAAAAATATCGAACCGGCAAGGAATATACAAGAAGGACGTCACTGCAACAATAATTTGCGAATTACTGAAGGTTTCGCCAGAAAATGGCTCATATCAATGCTTGAAATCAAGATTATAAAAATGAGGGTGGAGAGCCGAGATTCGTCTCGCGAGGGACGACACTCCGGTCAGGAAAGCGAACAGCTGTGAGCACGCTGGCTCGCGCTCGAGAGAGCGCGTCAGGCGGACTCGCAACAGGATTGTTTTAATGCCATTTAAACTAATCGAATTAGAGAATGAACCGATGTGACGATACGGCACGATAAAAAAGAACGCACGGCGCGGGGACCGTGGCTGAGACTCGGATCGGCGAGGGAGTGGAAGAGTGATCGGGGGGGAGAGGCGGTGGACGGATGGGCACGCAAAAGGGGCGCGTGGATGTGCAACAACAACCCCCCAGCCTCCTGCAAACTCCGCAGCTGCCAGGCGCAGCGCCCGCTCGACCGGAAGTAACGCGACTACTGCCTACAACACGTCTCCGTCTCGCTCTCCCGCTGTCTATCTCGCTGCTGCCACCCTCCTTCGCTTCGCGTGTTCACTCCGTTTCTCTCTGTCACCCTCTCTCTTCCTCTTGCTCATCATCACCCGCTGCCGACTCGCACACCCCTCTACTGTCATTTACATGCGTACACACTCGGGGGATGATGCGCGTCTTCTCTCTCTCTCTATTTCTCCTTTTTCCTCTCGTCGTGGCTGACTCCGCGCGGGAACGCGTGCGGAGCGCGATTCGCATCAGGCGGAAGCGAATCGCGCGGTTCTCTTCCGCATTATGAAACTGCCGAGGAGAAATGCGACGTCGCGACGCCCACGTCAACGCCGGCTACGACGTCCCGACACGCTCACTAACCGAAGGAATTGCGGCAAGTTAAAATCTTTTGCACGACCGTATAAATACTGGAAACTAAAGGTAGCATTTTTTATTTTACAATTCACTTTTTCAAAAATCTGACAGTTCTTCTTAAAACTTTTTAAAATCGTATGACGTGTTTTTTACACAATCGCGATTTACCTGATGTGCGATTCGACGCACGTATAAAATGGCAATATTTCAAATGACACCTTTTTGTGTCCGATTGTTCACGTTCGATGCAGTGAACAAAACATTCGCGTCGAATCGAATTTCTTCTAGACCAACAACTCCGCACGTGCTTATCGAATGTGTGCCGTATGCAAAGACAACTTCAAAAATCATAAATTGTGCAGCGTCATCCTACCTTGAATATAAATGAATAAATGATAATTAATCTCGTACACGCGTGGAAGAAAAAGATATTCGTGTAGCTATTTAAATGTATTGCTATTCGAGAGTCGCATTAAGCTCCTTTTTTACTTGAACGTAATTAATTTATTACGCGTTTGTACAAATAAATTAATACGCTATTATTTATTTACAATAATTGACAATAACAATGCGTTGCCCGTTACGAGAAAATTGATCGAGAAAATGCGTTAACAAAACGTATCGAAACATTGCGCCATTAACTATCGCGTTGCAATGAGCACCACAATGTAATACGCGTACTTAAACGACAAATTAAATTGCGCTGAGACACCCCAGCATATATCGGGTAGGTATGTAGTACGCCTGTTGCCTATTACAGGTCTCCCCTTTGTTCTCCCTCTTTACCTGTTCTCTTCGTCAGTAAATTACGCACACCCTCTTCTCTCATTAATGCACTCAAAAGCCACTCCAATACTACGTACCCATCCATTTTCGAAGGCATGATTATATTCAATGTTATAATAAACGCCATAAAATACGTATATAGATATTGATATAACTATAAAATATTTATTCGCAATATATATATATATATATATATGTAATGTAACAATTAATGAGATAACATTATATGAATACAACGATAAAAAAAATCACGTTAATAAGACCACAATTTACGACGCTTATTTATTTATAATATAAAAATAATTAACAAAAGATATAAATAAAGTTACAGGGATGATAATAAAGCAGCAAATTAGGAACAAATTCCGTAATTCTCTCGAAAATTTGCAAAGTATTTTTATCGTTAGATAAGTTTAAATCGCTAGAGCGATAGGAAAAACTCAAGGTTCTACTGCGAAACAATTTCCAATTAAAAATCATGACAATTAACGATCTCCTTCGAATCACGCGGAATCTTAAAAGGCAAGATTCATGATGTCAATATCATCCCAGCGCGAGCGTGGAAATATACCGGGAGAGAAAATGCCGAACGCAAAAGCATAAAAATGTTGCGCGCGTGTCGCACGCCACCAGCCGCATGTGGTGGCCTGTGCCGCACGAGTGCCGTGGTGGTGCGATTCTACGCGCATGGAACCTCGCGCCGATCCAACCCCCCGTCAAGAGCATCGCGGGAACAACCGGTAGCAACCCTCCTGTCGACGTCGCTCCGCCTTCTGCCACCACTCTCGTTGCACCCCGACAGCCGTCTGGTGCGCATAGTCGCCTATGGGGTTGCAGCTCTCGGTGCAACGCCATCGGGATCTACCGGCATCCCTTTTCACTCCGTGCAACCCTTCAACGATGCACCCGACTGTCTGTCCAACCGTTCGTCCATCCGCATCCCTCTCGACGATCTGCATTCCGTTCCATCCATCTCAACCGCCGCGCCGCGGCAGATGCGAACTCGTCGTCTCCAAATCAACGATACTAACTTTTCGCGGATGCTCCTCTTCTCACTCTCCTCTTCATCCCTCATCTCTTCTCCCCTCGAAACTTTCAAGCTTCAAGTCTGTAGCTTCCATTTTCCCGGCAACACTGTGTGTTACACGTCCCTTTGTTTACCAGGTCGCGTACTCATGAACATGAAGATGTCATACAAAATGTCGTTTTATTTATATCCAAATATACACAGATGCGAAAATAAAAGAAGAAATATCG
This sequence comes from Acromyrmex echinatior, assembly GCF_024713525.1. NCBI lineage: Eukaryota > Metazoa > Arthropoda > Insecta > Hymenoptera > Formicidae > Acromyrmex > Acromyrmex echinatior. The sequence continues at coordinate 5,717,018 of NC_141870.1, forward strand.
AGACTCTTTCGTCTAAGTTTGTTATTTAACGTTTGGTCTCATTATGAAGAAACATGCGCTTGTCATGATTAAAAGAGATGTTCTTTTCATATCATATTTAATTGACAGTTTACGAATAGCTTTACATAAATTTGTGTCATAAGCACTAATTATTATTGCTATGTATTATCGTTAAATAACTGAATTTTAGATTTATAAATATATGTATATATATATATATATATATATATATATTTAAAAAAATTTATGCGTAATACATCATCAAATTAGATTTAATTTATAACAGAAACATAATATTGATTTTTTCGAGTAGATGTTGTATAATTTACTTAAGATATTAAATCCGTTTATTGCGCCAGAGAGAATACGCCGCTCGTTTTCAGTTGATTGTTTTTTTTATTGTCCTTACAATTTTATGTGCTGCTATTCTTCATTCAATATTAAAACAAATATTAAAAGTATTAATTTAGTTGAAGGATAAAACGATTCTCAATTAAATGACATAAAATATATTTTTATTAATCCATGTATTATTCGGCAATACAATACTCGTGACAAATGTAATTTTTCACGAGTCTTTTTGTTTTTGTGCGCGGGCAGCTGTACTGTTCTCATTCTATATTGTTCATAATATATTAACAAATACTCGAAGCTCTTGCGTTCTCATAAATCAGTATTCACCCTAATGCAAATTTTGTAAAGATATTAATTTGCATACTGCTGAGGTGTGTTTTTAAGCTTTAGACTTTTACACAGGTAGGTATAATTCGTAGTACATAAGCAATATACTGAAAAAATTTATTACCTTGGAAATTTATTCAAAGAACTCATAATGTTTATCATAACTGAACGCTTTTAATGAAATTACTTCAATAAATAAATATACAATATTAAACTAATAATAAGAATTTCCTAGAACATGTGAATATATAATCAATAGAAAATAAATGTCTTTAACGGTAAAAAATCTGAAATCTGTAAATAATTTTATTGCAAAAAATCATTTTAGCTCGCAGTTTAAAGGACTAGACACGTAGTATATAAATTCACGTAGAATTATATAAGGAACCACTCAAGATCCAGTTAGACCATTGAAGGCATTTAAATAAATATAATCGTTTAAGTATAATTAAGTATAATTAATTGAGTACATTTTTAAGCAAAAGCACTTTATCTTAAATCATCAATTGAAGTAATATTATATACACGATAATTATAACATTCCATCTGCATGTATTCAATCGTTATAAATTACACAAATACAAATAAAGCAGATTTTAGCCAAAATTATAAATAACAAAACTAGAATCTTTCCTTTTACATTCAAACACGAAGAGATGGATAATCTCATAGTTCGTCCCTTATCCTGGTCTCTGCATCCTGTTTCGTTGTGATTCATGATGAAGAGGACATATCGACTTTAAACCTCGAGCAAACGGACAACCTCCAGACCCTGCTACGAATCTCCTTTCATTAGTTGGAGTGGGAAACGATCCAGCCAACCAGTCAGCCAACCTATCTACCTGCCAACTAACCATACATCCAACCACCGCAACGACCTACCCACCGTCACCACTACTACTACCACCATTGCGGCGTCATCGCGAACAAGCCGAAGCCTCCATGATCTACTCTCGTTCGTGATGCCCAGCTCCTGATCTTGCGTGCGGTTGACTCGTTTTCAATGAACACAATGCCGCGGCAGATCATATCGAATATGAAAAAGGGAAATCAACGAGTACTTCAGCCGTCTCGCTGCTCGACGCCATCGAGTTAGGATCCCGTCGATTCGGTACTTTGTAGAATTAAGTAAGTACGATAACTCGAAAGATGAAACGAGAGAAAAGGCATAAAATATCGTGCTCGAACTCTCTGTCACTGGACTTGATGGTCCTGACAATATAATATCGTGGGCACAATGAGTTCTCGATTCGATTAATGGACATATTTTTTTCGGTGACATTTGTAGAGACCGCATACGCTTGCTTGTATCCCGATCTCTTTGTATTATAACCTTTCATGTCTATATATAGAATTTGCGGATAACAATCTATAAAAAAATGAACTTACTAAAGACATAGACTTAATCTCATCAACATTTATTAATTTTAACTTCAGTTTAAATTTCTTTTTTTTTTTGTATTACAGATTTACTAGTTTTCTATAAAAAATACAACATTTTTAAAAACATAAAATTAATGGCTATGTTCAGTAGAAAAAACAATTTTGTAACTGTTGTAAAATTTTTCCTTCTATAAAAAAATACAACATATTTTTAAAAATATAAGGTTAATGCCTGCATTTATAAAATTCTTTAATATAATTGGTCTTAATTGTTTTTAGTTCCTCATTAAATGTATAAACTAATCATATTAAAGAAATTTACAACAGTTGCAAAGCTATTTTCTCTACGCAATTCAATATTGATTAACTTTAATTTTAGTTAAAGCAGTTCTTCGTTACGTCTTATAGATTTTATAAACTAGAAAAAACAAATGTGTATATGTGTATACATCGGTTATTAACGATTTACTTAGATTATGCCTTTTCTTTGTACTTAATCCTGCTCACGAAGGCTCGTATCAAATCCACTTCGTTAGGTAGGCGAACCACTTACCGTTGTTTCCAAAGCGCAAGCAAACTATGCACTTTATCCCCCTAAACAACTACCAGTGCCTTTAACCCACTTACAACCCCAGCACGCCGTCAACAGATATTCACAACCAATGTCCGCCAGAGTCGATTAATCTCGAGTCTAGATGATGGTGCATCGTGTAATATTTAGCTCGATCATGCGATGCAGAATTATGCGAACGTACGAACGAGTGCACATCCCACGTAGGTAAAGCGGCTTATCCGTACTGTGTGAAAAATATACACGTGAATAAAAAAATTCGATTAGCCAGAAGTGTATCGGATATTGGAATCCTCCGCATCATTTCACCATGTCTTCATACGTAACATGTGCATGTCATGTATAAATACAGAAAGTTACAAGAAGAGCGTATTCTCGTAACATTGTGTCGATAGCAAAGGATGATAACCTCTTACGTCAGACCTCTCAGGTATATATATTTTTTTATTTCACTGCTAGCAGCTAATTATATCTACTAATAATATTGATTGAATAGTAATTAACAATAGTTTAGTTTTGTTACATGCATCGAATAAAGCAAAATCTGCAGTTAAACGAAATGATATGTACCTACCCAATTTTGTCACAATATATTTTGTCACAATATAATTATTGTTATCGTGACAAAATGTATAAAATGTAGATATTGGGTTCAATCAAAAAACTTATAGAGTTACAAACTTCAAAATTCAAACAGCTGTAACTTTGTTAAAAATGAACGAAATTTAAATTTAAATTTAAAAAGAGTTTTGAAGTTTAAAATTTTTACTTTCGAAAGGTGTTATGCCTTTGAGTTTCTGTTTTTATAGAAAATTACGAGTAGGATGAAATGATTTTCTTCTTATTTTATGAATTTGTCAAAAAATTTGCGAAAATTTTTTATTTTCTAACGTGCTTAAAGTGCTTCCTATACAAAATTGTTTTTTTTTTTTTAATAAGATCCTAAGATTTATTGTTACTGCTCATTTTAACTTTAACTTCATTAAAAATTATTGTACCGCGTAATTAAAAAAACAAATTCTTAAAGCTAAAACTTTGCTCTATTGAATAATATAATTCAAATAAAAAAAAAATGTAGACATGATATGACAAATGAAGTAGCGCCACGAACTTTTATTCCAACCTAATACTTCAGAAAATTATTCTTTCCGTGTAAAAAAGAAATTAGTAAATTACCTCTCTCTCTCTCTCTCTCTCTCTCTCTCTCAAAAAAATGGAGATGTTATGATACTGAGTGTTCTCTACATAGATGTTATACACTAGATGATACTTTTAGGTGACGCAAAGTTTGACAAAAAAGTTATCAAAGCTAAAAACTGGAGACACATCATAGACTGCAAAGTCGTAATTAACTTTCCGCATTTTTCGGTGGCATATGTCGCAATATTCAGTCGAGAGGATGCAGGATACAGCACACTAGGTTGACCGAAGGATCCTCGATCTTCCGACTGCTCGTACGTAGGCACGAGTACGAGCAGAAGCGTGAAAAAGAAGGCAAAGACTTCTTTTATTACCGTTCCTCGGCGTTGTCGCTGCTGCTGCCGACGCTGATGCTTCTGCTAGCTCTTCAGCCCTCCCGGTGAGAGGGATCTCTCCCGGTAGTCGATGCACAAAGCTTATTATGCCGGCTTGGCTCTCTTCGTCCAAGGAGCTCCGGGAACGTGCTCGCTCTGCCATGGTACAAGTTAAGTTGATGGCACTCGACGAACATCCTTCCTGTCTACATCCCTGAATCGGCGGAATGCCTTTGCCCCGCACGTCTCTTGCGCGTTTCCTCTCCCGATCCTTTTACCCTCTGTCTCTCTATCCATCGTCAATATGCGTTTCCATCTTTGCTATATCATAGCAAATATATTAGATAATGAAATCCTTAGAGAGATTCTAAACGCATATTTGAATCGAACAGCTATATTCACTGAATAATAATCTTTGCGTCTCAAGTTTCGCTTCAAGAGATTCAGATGGAGAAATCACGGGAATACGTTAAAATTCCGCTCGGATATGCCGATGTTGTACCATGGAACTCCGCGGCTCAACTGATCGTCGTCTACCTCGAAAAGCCTTATATAGGCTTCCCCGAATTTTGTGGTCCACTTAACTAGAAAACCTGGTGCTTATCCGACTCCGGAGCCGCTGCAAAATTACACGCTTCGGCTTATCAAGCCGTGAAACCGGTATTAAGCGTCAGACGAACGAACGCGCGGGAGCCGCTGCACGCGCGCGAGAGGAACCTTCGCCTGCCTTCGCCAAAGAGCGGACCCAGAATGCACCAGTAAGCTCGTTTCCTGGGGTCCCTGTGTGTAACTGTGTACAAGCATTTCGTTCACCTGACCGATCACCCAGACGATATACCGATCAGAATGTCCCGAACTACTTACAAACGCCGGAGGGACCCACGCTCAATTTTGCAAACAAACTTCTGATACCGTAACGGCGTTGTTTGTGTTTGTTACTTAATGCTAATGAGAGAGAAAAAGAGAGACGTAGCAGAGAAAAATTATAGAATACTGATAAAAAGGTTGAAGCTTGATGGAAGTTTGATTAGCGGACGTGAGAAAAGCAAATGTGGGAAAATACCGTTGAAATTTTATAACGCAGTTATGAATATTCCTTTAGTATGCATTTATTATTAGAGTAGAGTGTGATGTACGTAAAAAAGTACGTTGAAAATAATGATTCTAAAATTAAATTATTATGCCTTCAAGCTCGTCTTTTTATGTTAAAACGTTCGTTTACGATAAAATGCAACAATGTAACAAATCGAGTAACTTTGTTGATAATCTCGCTTAATCAATCGCCGTAACGTGATATTATATAAAACGATGCCGGTGCATTGGACAATTCTATTAATTATTTAACCCGTATTTCATCAATCTCTCGAGTACTCACCGCCTGAGTGCTTTCGAATCAGCTGCTTTATATCATATTGTAAAACGCCGTTAAATTGCGCAGCGTAATTGTTCTCGGTAGATTAAATCAAACATTCCTCATTGATTCTAGACGAAATTGAAATCAAAATCCTATTAGGAATATGCGAGTAATTATGTCGTTATTCTCATGCAATTCTGTTTACTATTCCAATGCACGCAAATTGCTCTTTTATTGCTACCCATGTTCGGCGTCATCGTGACTTTGCAGTTATTTGGTAAAATTTGCTGCCATATTGCATTACTCCGATATACAATCTTTTTCTGTTTATCAAAATTGATTAATATTACAACATAAAGGACATCAAAATAATAACAAATATAAAATGAGTAATTTGTCGAAAAAGAATAAATATGTAAATAATATTTTTCGTATTCTAAAAAACCAAAAGCGTTTGATGAATAAAATCATTTAGTCAAAAATTTAACTTTTTTGTAACGGTATTTTTTCATAATTTTATTGAAATATAAAATTAATAATTTTATGTTATAAAATAAAATTATTCATATAAAAAAATGTGTAAAAGTTTCGTTCTAAATGTTCTTTTAATAATATAATGGTGCGATACGATCGTTGCTTTATTCTTCGTTGAGGAAACAAACGTTACAACTCCGCAGCTTCGAAACAAAAGAGCAATGGAGAAAGAAAAAGAAGATGGGAGAAAACGATACTGAGAGAAAAAGGACGGCGATGGCAATAAGGCGGATGAGAAACCTGGATACAGAAACAGATGCTTGCATTCCTGTTGCCTGGCTTCACCCCCTTCAAACCAACCCCAGCAATGACTGACTACAGAGACACGACTAGCTTCTCTCTCTCATCGCGAAAGGTTTTTTTTCTGCACCTAATCTTTGACAGTCAGTAAATGAAGCACTCAAAATGTGAAGGGAGGAAGCTCTTTTCGAGAGAGAGCATCTAATAATGAAAGCCTTTACAGATTGATTGTTAAGTTGCAGAACTATAGAAATGCCATTTGTTTGTCCGAAACATTCTTTGCAGATTAACAACCAGAGTGGATGTTTATTATACCAAAATTGTCCCATACAAAAATGTCATATTTACAAATCCTTTTTATAACAATAAATGCGAGAGAAATGTGCGAATTGGATGCGCTTGCCACAAAATATCCGATGAGAAATTAATGATATTTCTACGCTGTCAAAGCTTTCAACGATAGCGATAATGACATAATTTTGCTGTCGGTGTGACGTCGCGCTTCTTCCGCCCTTTTGGCATCGTATTGTTCCGCGTCCAGCCTGCGAAATGACATACGATGTTCACGCATGCGTTAAAAATGGGGAGCAGAGAGATATGCACGAACGGTGTAACCAGGGAACGTGCGAAATGACGGCTGCGGATTTCCGCAGAAACAATTTGGCATCTAAGAAGAAATCCATGCTATCGTTTTAACCGAGAACTTCATAACGCTTTTAAAATAACGCGTTTTAGTATCCCAATTGTTTCCAAAATTACATTTTATTTTTTTGTTACATTCCCCTTAAAATTATTTGATTAAAATATACTTAGTTTTTAAATATAATCGACATACGGATGATTAATTCAGAAGCAATCACCTGATTCTTTTTACGCAAATAATTATTTTCGGCTTTTTACATCCCAATTAAAATTATTGTCATTAACAGCATATACATTATTAATTTTTCTATTTTTTAGTATTTGAAAATCTTGTTGGATATGGATTTAATCATAATTTTCTAAAAAAAAGTAAATAGAAACTAAATATTAAACGGAATAAGTACGTTAATAATTTATTATGACAGTATTTCTAAAAAAATAAAGATGTTAATTAATATAACGCTTTTTTATTAAGGATTTTTAATGGAATTGTATATTTAAATATTCCAAAGAATAGTTATTAAAAAAGAAAGAAAGTATGTTAAACAATATATGTACAAAAGAATATTTTTACAATAATCCACATTATTTCGACACTGAGATATAAAAATATCCTAAGTTACTCTGTTCCTATCAGATTAAAAAAGTATTTTGATTCAATTACAATCAAAGCAAGTATAACAAGAAAACATAAAGATTATACGTGTAGTTTATAACTCTAATCGCACATTTCTTTGAGATCCAAGATCGAAGACTCGGAAATCTATGATTTTTTTATTATTTTTTTTTCTCGCGAAACGAATGTCCCTCTCAGTTGATTGGCGCCATGGAGACCGACGTGAGAATCGACTGTACGTCCATGACGGCATCGATTTCAACTCCGACGAACAATGCACGTGGCTACGAGTGCCCAGAAACGAGAAAAGCCCCTCACTCTCTCGCCGAAACTTCGTTCCATCCTCGTCGCAACCCCTAGTCGTCATCGTGTTCCCTCTGTGCATCCTACGGCGGTTGTGCGCGACGTCGGGTAAGTCAAGCGTTCCGCACACAATGGAAGCGGCTTAAACGGCAGTAATTATATTTGCGGGTGAGTGTCGGCTGGATAGCGAGGCAGCGAGTCGACAATGAAAAGACAGCCGGAAAATGTACCGTCGACAACATTATACCGACATCGTTTCTGCAAATGCATCGAACACACGGACGATACGAAGGTCGTAAGATTTTACGACCTTCTGCTGAGAGGCATCTCACGATCCTGAAATACAAATATTTTACAAATATTCGAACAGTATCGTAACGTTCGATGTGTGGTACACATCTACAACGAACGTCGGGCGTGCGACAGGGCAAGCGAATGTCAGGGCAGGGCTCACCCCCGCCTCGTTATTAATGGCAATACAAATCTCGAGAGTCATCGAGCGCTCTTCAATCTGAATGCCTTCTGCTCGTGACGTCACGCGGAACCGCGCGATTACTCTGCCGTTCTTGGACGCCTCTCTCGCTCTCTCTCTCTCTCTCTCTCTCTCTCTCTCTTCCTGACCTCTTTCTCATTTCGTGTCGTCAAGCGTTTCGACATTCTTCGTCTCTTTCCCCCCTCAACCTCGCCGACAAGTTTGTTGTGTTTTTATTCCCGGTGAATGAGTCAATCGGCTCGACTTTGAGACCGCGTAGAATAAGTGCGCGTAGAGTCGCGCGTGCCCCCAATGGAAGAACACTCGAGAGCGCGTATCACCCAGAGACCTACGCACGAGCCCCGGTCTCGCCGAGACCGCGAGACGGATAGGGAAGGCACAGGGCGGGAGAGAAAGGGACGAGAAACCTTCAATTAACTTCCCTGATTACATCGTGCCCACATGTGGTGGCACTCTTCAAGTCCGCGTCGCGTGCGCCCGTCTATACGGCTCTCCTCGCCACGACTCTTAAATTATTTAATTGCACCGCGCGTTACTTCCCCACTGCAGAATGCCTCTCGCGCTTCCTTTGTACTCGCCAACTCGCCATGCGTCGTTCAAACGGACTTAACCGTTTAGACTTTAGGTCGCTGGCCGAGTTCATTAAAGTAATAAGAGGAAATTAATCACTGTCGACCGATATTACGACACGGAAAAAACTGATGGTTTTTTTTTTTAATATTATTTGTAAACAGAAGTCTGCAAGCTGTGCAGCTGTTGTAATGCTGAATAATCTCGTTGAAAGCTATTTTCTATTTTAGTCGCGAATTTCCGGAGGCGCTCTCATTCGGCCCTTGACAATTTTTACGTAGGACAAAGTCATTTTCTGTCGTTGCCTCTATTAAATCCTGCATTCGATTTTTGAAATACCCTTTTCCACAGTTTCCAAAATAAGTAATTTTTTAGCAGCGTTGTGTCCAGTAGCTTTCTCTCTTTTTCTCTAAAAAACTATTACATCGCAACACATCCAATAAACTAAGCCAGAAAGCTTTTTAAAAGTATTGAAAAATGTCTCGTAAACTTTTAAAGGACACAGTGCAAATTTGTTAATATTGTACATTTATTAAGAAGATGAACGTCGAGATACAAGAAAATTATACCGTAAAAGCATATTCTACAAATGTGTATATGCAGTGAGTGCAAAAGTATTCGTACAGAGAAAATATTTAAAAAAAAACTTTATTTTTAAATAATAAATGTTATCCAAACGAGAAATGTGTCATCAAATTGATGTCGAATCGATATCGATAGGATGATTTCAACACTAATTTAACGTCGATTCAACGTTTAATCGATGATCATTTCTTGCTAGGTAAAATTAACAATTTATTCATAAAGAATAAAATAGACCGTATGATATCATCTGAAAAATAAGCGAAAATTGTACTGTTTGAATGCTCAAAAAGTATTCAATCGAGAAATTTAACTTCTACAATCAAGAATACATGCGAAGCTTGTTTGTTTATATTAAAATCAAATTCATATTCATTCAATATAAAATTGCTAATTAATGTTTATTTTCTACAAATAAGATGTTTTTTATAAAAAATTTCCTTGTACGAATACTTTTTGCACTCACTGTATACTTCAATCATACGTTATTAAAGACATTGGGTATTATCAAAGCACGAGCTGTCTAAGCTGTCTTTCTCTTTTGACGAGACACGTTATCCCGTACACCGGAAGCAACGACAAGGAAGGTAGCGATGTAAGCGTCGGCCTTTGGTGGGCGGGAACACCGGCTCTCTCTATTATCGTGAATCGAATGATAATGAGATTGTTTGACGTCGGGTGCGCCTCGTCTGGTCTTCTCTCTCTTCGGTCACCGCCGGGGGCTACTATTCTCGAACTATTCGACGCGCATAGTATACACACCTACGGCTTTCCGCTACTCTCTCCACGTGTATCTATGCGTGTGACCATATACGAACGCATACCCGAAACCACGAACTATAATGCAAGCGCCAGCGATGCATCGAGCGTCAGTAACGAGATGCAGGAAGTGCGGGCAAGGGTGGTTCATCGACGCAATGTATGGTTGAGAGAGAGAGTGTGATGAAAGTGGAATGAAACAGTGAAATTCAGAGAGAGAGAGAGAGAGAGAGAGAGAGAGAGGGGGGGCGGGAAAAGAAAGAGTGCGAGAAAGAATTAGAGTAGGGAAGAAAAGAGAATAAAAGCGAAGAGACTAAAGAGATAAAATCGAAAATCAAGAGAGTAACAAAAGAGAGGAAAAAGAGAGAGAGAGAGAGATACACACATACGAGGACAGTACAGATTGACTGAGTTTCGGCATCCATCCTCTTCCCTGAGGGTATGAGATCGAGGGGTGAGGTCGAGGGTACTGATATCCGCCCAAATGACTGCCACGTAATCACCAGCTAATTATCCGATAGATACCCGGGAGCTTCCTCTCTTCCTCTCCCTCTCTCTCTCTCTCTCTCTCTCTCTCTCTTTCTCTCTCTCTCTTTCCTCCTCTTGCTACCGGTCTCTTCATCTCGGTATCGGCTATAGCAGTGATTTGCCAAAGGGAGGATGAAACGAGGAGTGAAACAGAGAGGAATACTGCCAATATGGCGTATGCAGGCGGCCAATCCACATAGAAAGCGCAGTTCCTGCGTTAAGCCTAACGGCGAGTGTCAATATCGGTGGTGATGATGACTGTTTTAACGTCGCATTAAATACGCATAGCTACAATAGCCAAAAAATTACAAGATTATTGTCTTTCTCTATTTATAATTAATAATATGCAAATAAAAAGTAAAATTATTATAAAATCTAACTCGATAATTTTTTGTGTTTCATTATCATAGAAATTTACAAAATAATAGTTTGAACATGTACTTACTGTTATAGAGAGCAATAACTTTAACAATAACGCTAACATTATTCCAGAAATGAATCTCAATGACGAATGATTATAATTATTTGTAAAGCGTTATTAGTTATATACGTTTGTAACGTATTTTCACATCGTTGAGTAACCGTTTGCCTATACATCGGTTCATTAATGGAAACAAGGTCACTAACCATTCTAGGGACCTCTGTGATGGACAAGCTAATACGTACAAACTAAATAGCAGAGCGATGCTGAATCCATCGCTGAACATTGTACATAGTACACGCTGTTTGTATCAAACATCGATATTTCAATTAAGTTAAAATTAATATTCAAATTCATATAATTTTGTTGAAGAATATACAATACGATTTTATCTTTTTATCAAGAAAATTTATATTATATAGACAATGTTTTAATTCTCAATATATGTACATCTTTCAATCACTGGACTCGCAAAATTATAACTCATATTTTTAAATGTATATGATAATAAAACATATAAAATCTTTTATCGTATTTTATGAATAATAACATTGATTTTTTTATTGAAATATTAATTTATAAATATAATATCAGTTTTTTAAAATAAAAAATTGGCATTAACAATCTGGGTATTTCATTACTGTGTATATAGAAAGTAAATAATAATTATTTATAAAAAGAATTAATTTTATCGGAAAAAGTAAAATAATTTATTATACCTCTGTTATTACAATATTTTATATATCATGTAATTTATTCTAAATTTAAAATACTTATTGCTGTTTGTTCTATGGTATCTACTATAATAACACTTTTTTTATTTTATCGGATGCAACAATAATATACAAGGTTTCTCCGAAACTCCTAGAGTGTTTGACGAAGAGAAACCTAAGGACGTCAAACATTTTAGTGTTTCGAGTTTCGGTAATTCTATCAAACGGCGATTGATAAAAAAGTAAATCAGTGAATTGTCATATAAATGTTAGCAACACAATCAAAGACTACGTGAAAATATTAATTCAATTTTGTTTTAAAATTTTAGTTTGTAATTTCGGAGTAGTATTATTTTAACATAAACAAAATTAAATGCAGCAAAAAAACTAATCAACACTACGAAAAAGAGATAACAGAATAAATACGTTCGAGTATCTCAATATGTCTTTTTTACAAATAGATGAATAAAAAATCGAAAGCTATTAAATCCAATAATATCCCGCCTGCAAGAATTCCCGATTGTGATTCTAAGCAAATTGTAAGGTAGCATAGTTTATTCAGAAGCGACTCGGTCGCGCAGGAAAAATAAAGGTTCGCTATAATTCTATTTTACTAATGAAATATTGACGGTAAAGAATTCAGCTACTTTTCGCTATGAAATCCAATTACTTATCCGGAGGCGGGCTTTTAGCCCCGTCGTCCAGGTCGCAGGTCACCGTTATCCCAAAAGATTTACTTTCATTGTGGGCACCGGAGCGGAAGAGCGATCGGGCTCGCCGGGCACGCTCGATTCGCACGATGCGGTCGAAAGTCGAGCTCAATTCGACGCGCTCTTTCGATTCCGCGCTTGAGATGCGGAATAATTAGTTAACGGTATGTACGCACCGTGTATGTATAATACATACATCCGTGTACTCGTGTCATGTGTACGTTGCGTAGCGTCGCGTCGCGTAGACCCCGGTTGTGTGCACAACCGCGTGCCGCATCTCTTAGATAACATCTAGATCCCGCCTGTCCTAAGCCTGACTGACGTTTCTGTGCAGACGCGTCCCCGAGTGTCCTCGTCGTCGAGGACCACTCTTTGCCGATCCCGTAGATCCCGACGGATGTTTTCTCGCCGAACACCCTCCCTGCATCTCGACAATCTCGTTCGGGATAAGGTCATCTTCTCTTCTCCTGTTCCTTTCCCCCTTATTTCTTACGTGTGCACGGTGAAAAACATAATTCGGCCTTTTTTCGGCCACGTGGCAGCGCGACACAATGCCGATTCATCGTGGCGACACGTAACAAATCTAACCACGCACCGTTTGTCTCGGAGTTTGTACAAACATTCGTTACGCTCGAGCGAGACGTCCCTATTAAAAGGATACGATTCAAAGACTTGTTCTGGTGCATAATTGCTTTTATCATCGTATTTACGTGTGTGACGTAATGGTTCTTTAACCACCGGATAAGATGCTACGACAATGACGTTGCGAAAATCAATACTTTCGGAAACTTTATAAAATGGCAATTCGAAAATCGAATGTAGGATTTAAGGGAGTTGGTAAAGAAACGATGTGTGTATCCTCCCTATATAAATATTGTCACAGAGACGATACCGAATGATATTGCCTCCGGAAACTTGCGACTAAAATAGGGATTCGTAATACTTTCGATGAGGTTTTTGAACATTTCAACAGTCTATTATTGCAGACTTCCGTCTTGCTTGTAGGATTGATAAACGCACCTGCCTTTTTACTTCCTGTTAAATATATTTGTTACCAATTCATTATTAGTTAACATTACTCATATTATTTTTTTTTTATTTCTGATATTATATTACAATTTTCGCTGTTCTTTTTGATAATTTACAATTAAATAAAGATTGATAGTATTCTAAAAATCCTTTAGATAAAGATATAAAAATGCAAATATATTTTTTTTATTATGAAACAATTTACACTACACTGAGAGAAAATGTTTGATATCTGTAACTATAATTACATATTACTATAATTATGATTATTACTATAATAATAGTAACAGTATTATGTATATAATTCTAACAACAAATGTATATAAAAAATATGGTTGTCCCAAAATTATAATTATAAAATTGCAGTCACTTGAAACATTTTCATGGTAATTTCAACTATTTTATGGTTATAATGACTATAATTATAGTCATTTTAGGTTGCCTACTATATACATTTGTTGCTAGAACTATACACATAGTTACTATTATTAAAGTAGTTCAGTTTCTCCGGCGTTTGCGTCCTGGTCTCCCACTATTGGACTCACTAAGGTAATGTAGTGGAGACCTGCCTTAGACGCCTGAGGGAATCTTAGCTCGAGGTCCTATTTAAACGGAATTCGTGTGGCTGTGGTGCTCACGAGAATCCGAGCGAGTCCCGTTGGACATTTGGTGGCGAGTCGCCACAGCAGTAATAATCATAATTATAGTAATATGTAATTATAGTTGCAAATACCAAACATTTTTCTCTCAGTGTAAATGTAATAATGTATATAAATGACATTCATAATTTAGCGAATTTATAAGAAAGTGTCTTGAACACACTACACTCGAATAATAAAGGGTTAAATAGGTACATAACATGAATAAGACTGACTGTAACTAATTATCTTTGCATATTTAAGTGAACGGACTAACTAATTGATTAGAGGATGTTGATGGGAGTATAATTATTTTAAATTCTGTCATTTTGATTTTTGAACGGTCTATTATTTACTTATTAACGTACGCGTTTTTTCTCCTATTGGCGAATAGCTATTCCGAAATAAACGACCGAAAAGGAAGCGAGAGAGATCGTGACCGGGCGGTTCGATAGGAAAAATACGGTCGCTCGTTCGAGTGAAGTATTTCAATGAATATGAAAGTGACGGGCGCGTAATCCAGGGCAAATTTATCTGACCTCCTGGATATATCTCCCTTGCGTTGACCTGGGACTATCACGAAGCGAAGTGGAGCAACGGACACCCCTCGGACAGAGGGACTCGAACCCCTCTCGCAGTAGATAACGTATCGCGGCTCGCGCCACCGTCGAGGACCTCATTCGTTTTATCCACCGCCACTGCGTATATTACGCCTTGCCGCGGATCCGTAAGGATTGACATATAACTCATGCTCGATGACCTTTTTACGCTCCATCGAGGCAAACGGGTCGTGCAAGGCTGCGACGGGCGCGTTAATTAATTACTCAGCCCACACTCTCGTCTCATCCAAAATCTCCGCTCCGCTTTCCATTCGTCTTCCGGGAAACTTTCCGGATAGTAACTAGTCATTTGTGTGACACGCTTGTAAGCGCTTATGTTTTTTTGCGTTGGTGTAAACTTCATCGTGCAAAGAAATTAACACGTTAATATTAATATTAACGTATTGTAATTATTGAACATCTCAGTTTGATGTCGCTTGGATTAAATGTATCAACAGACAGTGTTCATTATTATTAAATATTTCTTGATCTGAAGAAATGACTAGAATTACTTATTCTTAAAATGATTTGTGACATCTATGTGATATTCTTAAGATCTTAATCCTCCGCCGACGTGAAATTTTAACTCTTCTACCAGCAATAGGAGTCTTCGAGAAACAATAAATTCTTTCCAGATTATATTAAAATCTGAACAAATTTTGATATGCTTGTTGAAATTTTAACAAGTTTTTAGTCTCATAAAAATCAGATTATATTTTATTTATCTTTTACTAGATTTATCTATAAGAATTGACAATCAAAATATTGATGATGACTTCACGTTGTACGAAAGGATAAAATATTTTGAAGGAAAATGTAGAATAATATAAAAAATAAGGTAAAAAAGGTCATTAAAAGCTGACGCAAGATATTGATGCGAATATCTGATTTATTAAATATTATAATTCATTAAATGATTCAACCCACGGTTAGAGTCCTCTTCAGTAATAAGAAATACAACAACAAAAAGAATTCTAAAATAAGTAACAAATTATAACAATAAATCAAAAATGATAAAATAGAAGAGCTACGAGCCAAACAATAACTTTTAATATTCAATAAACAAACATATGTTTCGACAATGATCGTGTCATTATCAATGTACAAATAAAAATAAAATTAATTTTGAACAAGTGACATCATTTTACATCGACTGAGTAAAATTATTACAAAAGTAAGAAACATTAACATGATTTGCTTTCTTTTAGACAATTCTTCTTATAAATATTTGTCACCAAACGTGTGGTACGTAATTGAATCATACAATATTATAGTTATTTGGTGAAGTTGCAGATATTAATCAAAAACTGAAATCTGTTAATAGGACACAATATAACTTAATAAAATCACAAAAAGAACTAAAATCTATATATAGTCATAAAATCTGTATATAGTCGTAATTAAATTATAACAATTACTGATATGCAAAAGATAATAACAATGCATATTATTATAAATCGGTCTCAATCGAATTATAAAAATATACACAAATTATAACAATATATACCTTAATCTAAGTCATACAGCTTTACTCCAATGGTGTCAATTAATAAATAGTCGTAGTCAAAATTGTATCGCCAATAAAATATATGTAATTAGGCAACATACGAAAGAGTTCCAAGATAGTTCAAAATTAATTTCATTTTTATTTGTATATTGATAATGATCGTTGTCGAAACATATGTTTGTTTATTGAATATTAAAAGTTATTGTTTGGTTCATAGTCCTTCTATTTTATCATTATTGATTTATTTTTATTGAGACATATTATTGTATATACTTTTTAAATTATAACAACTTAGTCGATGTAATATACATGTTTAGTTATCGCAAATTATGCATTACATTATATTGATTATATTATCGCATTACATCAAGATAGTCCATTAAGTTTCCAAATAATAATAATAATGTAATGAAAATTAACGTTAAAATAGGAACCTTGTAAATAAAGTGAAATTTTTTAAAAAAATTACTTACATATAAATCTTGATTGGACATATCTGTGATGTTGTTAGTACACTTGTCTTGGATCTAATGAAAGAATGTGTCAAATAATAACACAAAATAACTACTGATATAAATTGTTAGAGAGAAGGAAGCATTAAGTTTTAGAGAATAATGAAGAATATAAGGATCTAAAAGTTCTATGTCATTCGCTTTACATTTAAACAATCTTTTGCTTGTGTATAAAAATCATGATATCAATCTGATATCAATCGCATGTTTAAATAATTTTCTTTGTCAAGAATTTTTATATTGTTCCAGTCAAATTCTTGCGAGATTATATATATATATATCCTTGCAATTAATTCTGTAAACTACACTTGTATGAGATGTCTATGGGAGCTCTCTAAGTACTTTAAGAAACCTGCTTAATTTGTTCACGCCTGTATAAGCCACATATATTAATACATTATTTGAAAAAAATATTTTACGTTCAACATCATTATGGTCGAAATGATCGATGGAACAGCGAGGCGATGGCATTTCTCGAAATTGGATCGCTCTCAGAAAAGCAGGAGCAAGGATATGGGATCAAAAAGGGAGAGAGTCATGATTTGTCGAAAGAATAAGCCTGTCGACGAAGCGGAGCGCGATCTCGTCACCGAAATCAACGATTTGCTCTTGCCAGGCACGTCGTCCTTCGCGGATTTAGGATTTTCGGGATTTCCCCGAATCGTGCATCGAAGCCGTCACTCGCTTGTTGCACGCACCTGCGTATACATATAACAACGTCACGCACACACCGCGTATTCGTTTATTTCTTTTTGTTCCGCCCCGTAGCCAGGGGTGCTTGCTCGGGGGTGGTTTCGACAGCCGGAGAGAGAGAGACGTGTCAGATCGCGGTGATAAGCGGGACGAAAGTCAAGGATGTGGAACGCGCGAATATAATATCATTGGGTTTGTTACGAAAACGATTTGTCAAACCGAAATCCCACAAATTATATCATCGTGCGTCCTATACGGATTTCTTTTTCTTTATATTACGCGATAATGACGTAGAAATCCTCTCTCTAAGAAAGATGATTACTTCGAACGATATTTTCTCTTTTTCCTTTTTCCCTTCAGAATTCTTTTTTAATATTTTCTCTCTTTATATTTACTTTATTGTTCGTATCGGACATTTCTATGATTCCATTGAAACATTGACATTCTGACATAAAATTTTCATAGATTTTTACATTATTGTTATATACTTCGCTGCTTGAATAATATTTTAAAATAATACTTCTGAAATTCCGTTTGCTGCAATTGTTGTAACTCAAGAAAATCTCAGTTTTGCTTTTACTCCGCTGCTTGTAATTGCGTTCCCACTGAAAGCCACGGGAAGTTCCGCTGTCTCAGGTGTCAAGACTTGTGCTGACTAACTTTCTGAAGACGTAGCCGGCTTGCCAATTGATTCTCAGCACTTTCTCGACAAATTTTAACGACGAAACTTTCGGGCTTCCTATTATTTTGCTGCGTTTCACCGGTACGATTTTAGGTTTGTTTGGGAAGATAATAGGCGAGCCTGCCTGCCGCCATGGCAGGAGAGGCCCGCATCGTATAACAATTTACTGGCTAATCGAAAAACTTTGTTAAGACTGTGAAACTTGGTTAATTAGCATCTTTACCAAACTGCCTGCTTACCTTGCGGACCAATTCCGTCGGTCGGAAGAGGAAGGAAGAAATTATATAAAGTACAAACTGCATTATCGATTCGACGACTAACAATGCTAATTTCACCCGGAAGAAGTTAGGGTCGTCTATAGCGCGATTATATTCTTCAAAGAATAAGCATCGTCCTATGTTCATTATCAAGAATCGTAAATGAATTTCCTTACTTCACAACAAGTAAATTTAACGAAAGATAATAGAGTAATTGAATTGATCAACGTTTAAATCGATTCGATGTAATCAGATTTAAAGGTAGGTCAGTTAGGAGGAAATCAGGAGAGAAGCTGGTCGGCTCAAATGAACACACAACGATGTCCCGCAAAGTATCTGTTTTATTTTGTTCAAGGCGTTATAGATATCCAGGGAATAATCTCTGTTTCATATATATATTCATTCTAGTAAACATGAACAATAATAAATATAATGTGTACAAGAACGTAGGGGAAGGGACAGTTTGCGTCTAATCAGGCTGCTCGGTATAAAATAGCGCATTTATTATATGGCATCCTCGGCAACAGCTTCATACGGATTTGTTCCTTTTTTGATTTCAAAAGACACTGACCGTTAGTGTGTCTTTCTCTCTCTCTCTCTCTCTCTCTCTCTCTCTCTCTCTCTCTCTCTCGTTCTCTCTTTCACTCTCATTCTCGCTCTCTCTTTCTCTATATATTTGAGTACGTACTTACACTTGACCGCACAAATCCTATGTCCTCGACTCGTCGTCGACTCGCCGGACTTCTCGAGTGTGCGCGCGCGAGATCGTAAAGCGTACATAAATATTCATAGCGCGAAGTTTTCCCGACGAATATCCTATTCACTCCTGTCCGCCAGTGTCTGAGAGTCTGCGACTTTGCCGGGTCGACGTCAAGGAGAGCACCCGACGTCGAGGAGAACCGACGTCGTGTCGGCGTCGCATATCGCACGGTCCTACGATTAGCGAATACAATCTCTTCCTTTATTGTTCCACTGCGAATCTTCAGAATACACCAATCAAGCAACTATTCCCTGCCACATCATAGTAAATATTCCGAGATCAATCATTGTTTTAGCGCTTTGACACCTATTACGAAGGGGAAGGTAGTAATATGTATTTATTTATTTCATCTGTAATATTAGATACTTAAAATTTTATCTGCATGTTTTCTGTTTTCGTTAATAAAATTCAATAAATAATTCAGTGGATACATGAAAAAAAATGTATGATTATATATAAAATGGGGAAATCATATTTCAATATTTTATATGTATAAACTATTTCATCACATATTCTCACCTTCCTCCACCAATTGCAGCGTACTGTGAAGCCACGATAATGATGTTCTTTGTGGAATAAAAATAGTATAATATATAGAATTTCGTCCGAGAACGGTAGCGAATTATGCCCATTGAAAGGCGAGAAAAATCTATCATCACTACGCTAATAAGAATCGACCGCTCTAGCAATAAGTGACATAAATGCAATTTAAGCAGTGATTGCAATTACGTCGTTCTTTTTTTTTTTTTTTTGTAAAAGTAGCGTAAACTCACGCTCATTATTGCCAAAATCTTGATTCGCAAACGATGATTGCGCCATGACATTATAAATGCTGCCGAATGTTATTGCGCAACAGATAAACAGATGACTCGTGGAAAATTCATGATTTCCTTCACCGACGCGCGCAGCGATGATGAATGCAACGTAGGAATGTGATTTACGCTGCCTCTACTTCTAACAGATATACTCGATATATCCGTATAATTATCGACTACCTATCAACTCTTTCGCACAAGCATTACAACTACTACTCGTGAGGTTCGACGAACACTCCGTATACAAACGTGTTGACAGATTGCGCGCTACAATGCGGATTGTTCCCACAAAAATGATTTCATTGATACGATTGAGCTAAAAAAAAAAAAATTGAGATTCAAGTGGTTCTCCGTCTCTTTTTGATTCTGTGCCCAAAGAGAGAGAAATCATTTAAATTTAACTTGAACTAATATTTATGGGAATCGTTGTGCGCGAGACAGAAAAAGTGCGGAGTTATATCCAATTTTTTTTTTTTTTTTTTCCCCGAATGCCTCATTCGCGTAACGTTCGAAAAAGCGTGACCATTCGATACCAGATTCGTCTACTCTTCCGTTCCAGCGATCACGGCATTTCGCGCCGTGACATTTCAACTTTTAAATCGTTTCTGGTTCGCTTATTTTACATTTATTCTCGCTATATACACTTCTACATACGCGTGTATGTGAAGATACATTTTCGGCGTTTTGTTCTTCTGGCCCAATTAATCGTCCACTCCACGAGCAGGTTCAATTTTGTCTCGGCATTCCTTAATGCAATCTTGGATATACTTAGAACGTAGCCGCCGCAACACACTCGATCTCGTTAACGAGAATTTCTAATCCGAAATTTACAGAGTATAGCTTAGCATTATAATAGAGAATGGCGCTAATAAAAAGTCGTTTTAATATATATATGTGCAACGATTTAAGTGATTACAAACAGGTAGATCATGTTTTACGCAAGCGGCGGATATATTTCTTTTCGTAAATACCAATTTAAAATTAGTACAATTGTTATAGTTGCTTAAATAATAGTTGTACGAAGAGCTGGAATGTAACAGTTATTAAAATTGATTGGCAAATATAATTCATCATTTATTTTGGCAGTGAAAAATATTTAACTTGGCATCTGCTGCCAATCTCGTTGAAGAAACGATAGTCGCGTTCCAGGCGCATCTGCGCACACATTTTTTTTTTTTTTTGAGTCTTCAATCTTATGAATTTGAAATCGTAAATCTACGTATGAGTAATCACGATCTGAATTAGAATCGACGAAAACAGTTGCGAGATTGCGAGATACCTAACCAGCTAATGAACAGTAGTACGTTACATTAATGAAGATACAAATATGCTTAAAGGTGCTAAATTCCTTCATTTTTCATTCTATGTTTTATTTTTCTATACATTCGAAAAGTGTAGGAGATCGCCTGGGATCGGATGAAGCGAAAACCGATGAAACGGTGGCTTTTCAAAGTGTCGACGGTATCAGGAATTACGTGAAAATATGAACTGACCGAAATTATATCCGGTTCCAATCCCTATACCGATCGAAATTCGACGCGCCCGATACGGAGCGCCAGACGCGAGTACATATATTTGCAATTACCTAAGCTAGTTAATGATTAATTGCGTCCTCCACCCTCAATAATGCATGTCTTTCGACTATGTGGATACGAATTTGCAATTTTCAGCTGGCACGTTACACGGGTGGGGAACGACGAAAAGAAAAATTTCAGCATGTAAAAACATATATCTGTCTCGAGGAATGCCGCTCTTTTCGCCGAGCTGGATCTTTGTGCGCGAATTACTCCACACATTCATCCTCGCTTCACGAGCTTTCACTGGCGCAGGTACGCGGATTAATACCGGGGAATATCATTTTTTCGGAATTAATAACTTTCCGGGACTAGAGATCGACTCGCACATAGAGAGTTCGTATATTAAAAAGTACGGAAGTTCGTGCTCCGAAATATTAACTCCTGGCTTTAATATCTCTGCTTGCGCGAAAATCAGGAACAGTTGCATTTTGCGTGTAACGATCCGCGAAATGCATCCAACTACGGCCTTAAAAGCGCACGAATTCGCGCTCGCGGCCAGAATGAAGGTAATATCGACGACTGTACACAGATTTTTTTTTTTCTATTTACGATACAAAGAACTGCGGATACGCTACCACCGGAATCAGTTTACAGCGATTCGCATTTACGCATGTAATTAAACTGCTATTGTCGGAATCCGTATTGCATAATTCGTGTTTTCTAGAATGGTCGGCCTTACGCATAAAATAACAACGTTGTAACAAAAAAAATCATGTTTTATTGCCAGCGTTCAATGAATAATAACAAAAAATATACAGAAATAATAAGTCGATAAATTATGTCATGATATAACTTTAGAATAGCATACTTGCGTACTATTTATTTATCTAAGACTCTATTCAAGGGAATATAAATACATATTAGCGAATTGCACTGTTACCAGGACCTTTGTAGAGTTAACCGACAACGTGTCAAAATGCATTTGCTATGCAAATTTGATTGGAGTAAAGTAAACGAAACTCTCACGTTTATAGGATTGACGTGCATGCGATAAATACATTTAATTATGTAATTATACACAACATCATGTCTATATAGAATTAGAACTTAAAAGAAAAATAGCGGCACTGTTAATAATAATTCTAGCGTTAATTTATACGCAACATAACTTTTATATAAATAATAAGAAATATTATTTCTAATAACAAATTATATTAAAGAACAATCGCTATACTATGGTAATAATAAAATGTACAAATCACAATGATAAAAAGATCACCTACTATCTCTTTGGTATATCAATGGAAGAAACTGATTCGCGGTGGTCCGTGTAATTTCTATATATACAATGTATATATGTACACATATTCTAAAAATTGTATGTAATATTGACAGCATAAATCTTATGCTGTTGTCGGTACCAGCGGGTACAAAGTTAAACCATATACCTTTGTGAAAAAGCGCAGTTACGATATCCTGCCTTTAATATCTCAACGGTAATCCATAACGAGGAAAATGTTTTCGCTTGTTCTTGCTTGGTCCGAGAATCTTTGTGTGCTATTTGTGTTTTACGTTTCTCAAAAACCCATCGCGGTACCAAAAGTGATCAATATTGATCTCAGTGTCTCAGGGAGCTTGCCTTCCAGAAAGACATATCGCTATAATTACGCGTGTATAAAAAGAAAGAAGGAAACGAAGAGTAAATCACTGTCCAGTATATGGACACACACACACACACACACACACACAAAATTTTGTAATATCCACGTATTAGATAGGAGTCTACTAATACATTTTTTATTCTTATTAATATCTCTTTTTATTAACATTGGCCCAGTGATTTACCTCTTATAACTAGCGAGAGATGTGCGTTTGTCAGTCGTTAAGTGTACAAGTTATTATATCCAAAAACAGGAGGTGGGAAGTTATTGTTCTCTTCTCTTGCGACGTATTTTCTTGGAAGACAAACCGCGAGATCGAGAATGTACACAATGGGCTCGTGCGTTGGCACTATTTTCAATTGCTTGCGTGTTTCCGCTGCGCGAATTTTCGCAGCCGCGCAAATCGAATGGAATTTGCAAATCGTTGCTACGGAAAAACTATCGTGCGGTCATCAGTGATGAGAAACTATTATCTTCTACGTGCTACGTACCTGCTTTTCTTCCTCGTTTTCTACACGATATACCGTTATGGTACCTGTATCGACACATCGATAGAACATGCTCCCTATCGATACTACTCACTAAACATAGCTGCTAAACATGAATACATCAAATGCGATAAAATACTTAGTTACGTTTCGCAGTGAAGGAAATTCCGTCGTCGATGTCCATGGCTATTCTGTAGATATCTTATAATCGTTAATGCATAATGAGCTACGTTGTAAATGTGATAAATACAAAGTGTGCGTACTGCTATCAAGGTGATGATGATGGTGTATTGTTTTGGCAGTTTGTCGGTTTTTCTCTTCCCTTGCGATGGCTCGATAAATTCTATTCTCTGTCTTTTCACGTAGCATTTTTCTTTTCGTGTATATATATATATATATATACACGAAAATATATATATAAGTGCGTGTCTGTGTTTGTGTATGTATGCATATTTATATTTATACTTCTTTGGTTTAGATGAGAGAATATACGAAGAGGACGTGTCTCTAACTCTACATAAAGTTTCATTTCGCTGTAGCTTCTCTTTATATGTCGTCGACTGTACGAGATAGACATAATATATCGTTAAAGGTAGTTTCGTTCAAGATAGCTACCCAGGTCCTTTAGGCCCCCACGTAATAAAAATGGAACAATACTCACGTTATGCACGTTGTTATCAATATAATGCCATAATGTCGGGTTCACGTTGAATCGGTTAACTTTGATTCTCTCTGCAGTTTAGTTACATCATAGACGGAGAAGAAAAAGTCACTTAATACTTTTTCTTAATTAAAAGTGATGTATAATGCATATTCTGATCAATCGTGACACGCTTTTGAAAGCGTCACATGTTTTTTTTTTGTTACCTGCTTCTCAACGGATAGTGTTCGAGTACCAGGTAAAATTCGATAGATATTCGATGCTACGTTCGCATATATTTCCTATCCGCGAGATTCCCGCCGGATAAATATATTAAAATTCTTTTGCCTTTCGATCTAGTTTTTCTTTCTATATATTATACATTTTACACTAAAATCGCGAAATATAAAAACGAGATAAGGACTCTCAGTCTTGGAGAATAAAACGTCGAGGAAACGGTGGCAACTCGAAATCGGAACTTGGGAACGGGGGTATGAGAAAATCACTCGGGGAGGGATGGGGGAGGACACGGAACGGATTCGTTGGTCGCCGTTAACGTTTAACGAGGGATCGATATTGAGCATTGATGCGCTTATTAGCGCGTCGCACCTTTTCCTTCGCGTCCTTTCCTTTCCCGTGATCCGATGGCGAATGTCAACGCGTTCGATGCCACAAATAGCATTTTCAAGACAAATAAACGCCCGACACGTACGTGCGAAAATCGAAACTGCCGAGCTTATCCGCGACAGATTAAAGCTGCACATTGAGAATTGTACATTCAACGTTATTATTATAACAATTTTACATCTCGCTAAATAATATCGTGGTGAGCGCTCAACACGTATGTCTAAAAGACATCTTTACGACGTCACTTAGACATGCATGTCTATAAAAGATATTTAAAAGACGTATAATGCGTCTTTTAATTTATGCTCCTGTTGTCGTTAATCACGTAATAATACTGCTTATTTTAACGACGCGTCCTAAGGAAGAAGGATCTAATGCGTTCCATTATCCGCCGGAAGTGCCCGCAGTGAACGCTTACTTGTCTCGATGAATCATCTTGGCCAATACGCACCTTGCACTGCATTCAAGATCAAGATCACAGCATCGTTGTAAAATCAGTCAAATCAGTCGAATGTTAATCTGAAGGTGTAGGATGAGGAAACGATGTTCTCTTACTTACCTTCGCCATTCTCAAGGCCATATACATCATATCATTCGATTATATATCCCATAAAAGTTCCTGCCTTCCGGCGGTGATGTACATATACGAGTGCACCTCATCGAAAATACGTACGCCATTGGCGAAGTGACCAAATCCAGTCGCATAAAAAGACATAATAAAAGACATTCGTTCCTTACGCGTCAAGGAACTATACTAGTTACAGTAACCGCGTAATCCCGATTAATACCGCTAATCGGTCGAGAGAATATCGTGCGCGTTTTTGTAATTATTATTAACTTCCAAATCGCAAAAGATGTGTGTATGTGTTTGTTCAATTTAGCCGAACTCCTTGCTATGATTATTCTTGTTTTTTGTACCGTTCGTCTTTTCTCTGTTTTTTTGTCTCTAACAGAAGAAAAGAAGAAAGATGAACACGCAGAAAGTTCAGCTGAAAAAACAGACCTTATTATGTATGACGCTTTGCATGGCTCTTTACGCAAACTTTGCGAATAACGAAATATTGCTTTCCGTCTCTCACGTTCATTGTAAATGCTATTAAATATGTTTCTAAATTGAAAGATTGAAAAATCGTTACGACAATCATTTCTATGATGCTAGTAGAGCTTTGTTATTTGTGTCGACACAAAAACAACGCGGTTTTTTTCAAATAGAACTGAATTCTGCTATGCGATCGTGTATCGTGATATCATGCATTTCAGTTCGGAATACAGTTTACAACTCCTCGGAGAGCGCGATCGGAGCTCTGGAACCGGGCTTCATATCTTTCACTCCGATACCGATATCGTCCACCGGCGCTGGTGCTAACTTCAATTGATTACCGTTTACCTTGATGTCGTTGACGGAATGGGAACGGCCGTGGGTGACCAAGGGCTTAGTGGTCTGATTAGTGGTGCTGTTCAAGTTAGAGCTGGTGATCGAGTTCGCGCTAGGACTCGAGGCAGAATTCGAGCTGGGATTGCAATTCGCGGTGGTCGTCGTTGAGCTCAAACTGGAGTTGGAGTTACTGTCCTGCGTCGGATTTGGATTAACGGTATGGAGATTTGGATTGGGTACGGACTTCGATCTCGATTTCATCTTGGGATTCGCGCACGATGTGGAATTGAGTGTCATGGTATGATCCGTGTCACGATTGATGGAATCAGACGTGGAATCGGGAGACACGGACATTTTGGCGGGCGTCGTTGACTTTGACGATCCAGCGAGCGTTGCTAGTTGATTGGCGGATTGAGACCGAATAGCGTGGCCACCGAGCTTGTCCTTCAATGCCATCTGATAAGCTACTTCAAAAGCCTGACCCAGAGTCAGAATGACCTCTGTCGCTTGATCCTGTAACGGAATGACGGAATTTCGTACGTCCGAGCGTCAAATCGTATATGTAACAGAATGTACAAAAAGGAGGGATTTTTTCCTAAGTTCTCTATAAAATAGATATTTACCATTGTTGGTACACAAAATACGTGACAAAAGTGCGTGCGACTGGCGTGGTCCTTCGTGATATACGCGAAGTGAGTAAGATCGTCGGCATCTTGACAGGCGCAATGAATGTTACGGATCTCGTGCTCGCAAATTGGTTCCTATAGTATCGGTCATAAAGAACATGTTTGTCTGTATTTTCGTCTTACACGTATAAAATGTTTGTTGTAACAAAAAGGACCTTACATTAGTTAACGTGTTGAGAAAACGAACGCCACGATAAGAGATAGCCAGCATAATGTCAGGGGTGATTCTAGGTTCTCGAAAGGTCTTCTTCAGCTTCTGTATTGACTTTTTCGTCGACTCGGTGCCGCGTAATTCCTTGACGACAGTGGAGCCCAGATACTATATTATTTATAAACAGAAAGAGCTTTTTTCCTAAGAACCGACACAACAGACGATTTAGGCAAAGTTTTTAAGCATTATGGATCACAGAACATCTACTTTCTACAAGAATTCTCTAATTACTATTTAAATATTCGAGTACAATTCTGAATGTAAATGGATTCTCTCTTGGATTGAAATATTCCGAGGAATTAATGGACAATTTTCTGCACGAAACCTATTACCGCATCCTACGAATTAACTATAATCACGGTCGGCCTTGAGGCGATTTAACGAGTGTCATAATTCACTCGTCATGCATAATTAACAGAATAAGACAATAGACAAGTTTAACAGAGCTTTATAAACATGAAAAATTACATAAGCTTATAACATTATAGTTATTTAAAAAAACTGACAATAGTTCAACAATAAGTCTTTTAAATCAAACATTTTTCATGCAATCCATAAAAAGTTTATCAAATTATATCACAACAAAAGACATACAAGTTTATATTTGTTTCTCATATACGATACAGTTACGGGGAAAAAATTTGCCATTCAAATAATTTTAACGATCGATCGATCGGAAATGATTGCTACTATATCATTATATTTAGAGAGTAAATAGGTTTCTTTTCGAAAATAAACTATGGAAAGACAACGTAAAGGCAAGAGGCACTTACGTTAGCGACGTACGTGACGCAGCCGGTGACTAGAGCCTTCGGCTGATGCCTCCATTGCGTCTTGAGGGTGGAGGGCACTCCGAAAAGTAGCTCGGACGGAGCCCTGATCTCGAGCTGTTCCGGCGCTGAAATCGCCCCATTATGCGAACTAGGTCGCTGGGGTGGTTGAGGCGCCGGCCTGTTTTTGCGGTGCCTTAATGTACCCATGGCCGTCGCATTCGTGCCACCGATTATCGACGTGCCTCCGTTACCCTCCGCCGTTGTTTCCGGCAGTTTCTCCCGTATCTCCTCCTTCAGCTGCTGTATGTTCGTCTTCTACGGAAATAACATCGCGCAACCAGATTTGAGAATGCGTCCCTCGCATCACAAACGAATCGTTTCGGCAGGCAATCCTCAATTTGTCGGGGACTGACGCTCAGTTAGATCGTTTGTTCGCGGAATACGTAATCTTTCGTGCTTTTAGTACAAATTGGGCAATATAATATAATTATATTGCCCAAGCAGAAGCAGCAAGTCATGATAACGTCAAAATGATATTAAAATGAATCGGAAATGG
This sequence comes from Acromyrmex echinatior, assembly GCF_024713525.1. Taxonomy (NCBI): domain Eukaryota; kingdom Metazoa; phylum Arthropoda; class Insecta; order Hymenoptera; family Formicidae; genus Acromyrmex; species Acromyrmex echinatior. The sequence continues at coordinate 5,745,658 of NC_141870.1, forward strand.
TTGAAAAATGACTTTTAATAATTATTTTGGAGTCATTATGACATCATTTTGATATCATAATAACTTGTTGTTCTACTTGGCAATATAATATAATAACTATGTAATTAAATGTCAACATTTGATAAATATTATTACAGTTTACTTCATTAGCACGAGAAGCAATTTAATTCTGTATCAAGTTGCTTCTTGTTCTGATGAAGTGAACTGCAATGTTTACAAAACGTTGGCATTTAACGATGTATCAACAAGACACGAAGGTTAACTCGCAAATCGCGTAGTTAATTTTTCATAAAAATTTCCGCGAAAATGTCAAAAAAATTTTAACTACACACATATAATAGTTAACAATAAATTTTTACTAGTATTATTTAAAAGTTATTTAAAAGTAGGTATGTATGTTTCGACAAATTTTTTATTACGAAAAATATTCAAATTATTCAAATTTACTCTCGTGCAATCTTCGCAAAAAATTGTATATCAAAAAGCAGAGTTTTTACATTCCCTCTTACAGATAAATACCAATTTCCGTGCAATTCCGAATAGAAACTGGCATGTCTGCCCCGAGGTTGCAATTTTCCTGGCAGATATTTTTTTATAGCTTTATCATGACAAGAATCTGCTGGACCAACCGGCTTTAACGAAACGCTAGTACTTTGTGCGTGTAATTACCTTCGTAAATGCATTGTATTGTAAACCGTTACACCAGAAAGAAACCTTTTACCGGTTGTGTGCCAAAATGGTGAATCATGTGGCGTCGATAGTCGCGATATTTCAGCTATTGCAAACAAATTGGATTCGAGTCGAGCGGGCGCGATACTCGAATTCGGATTACAACCCGAATCGTCCGCTCCATCTGGCCTATGCATATAATTCCGGGTATTGCTATTGCGACAAATTGCAAAAGACTCGTACGAAAGGGAGGTAAAATGAAAACGCAAGAGTGAAAGAGAAAAAGAGAGAGAACACGAAATTCGAATGTTGAAGAGCGTATGGACTACGAAAATCCGTAAGCGTTGCCAACGAGGGTGCCAGAGTTCAAACTATGGTTCGTCGGATTCGATATAGCTGCGAAAAATCATGGGAGGAAGAGACCGGCTGAAAAGGCAGAAGAGACCAATTTGTCGGGATTATCGAGTGCGAGGATGACGCGATCCGAGCGAATCCGGTCGCCGGAGACGTTTAGTGGATTTAATGAGCTAATTAAAAGGACATGAGCGGGGGAGATACGGGTGAGTAGCGAGATGTACTTATCGACGCCTGACATGGTGAAGGCATCCGAACAAAAAGCGCCTCGAGAGACGCTCGAACGATCATCTCGTAGAGAACACATGTATACGCGTGCATCACAATACCGAGCCTCCAATTAGCTACGATATTTACATTATGACGCAATCAAGCGAAAAGCACGTCGGAAGCGATCGAGCTTGCCACATCACCGCCCGCCCTCGATTCCACCCTTGCCGGCGAAGTGTGCGCTCTTGTCAGACATCCCCGTTCAACATATTATCTTCGCTCACCGGTCCTATCAATGTATCAGTTTGCAAGACGACGAATCTTAGTACTTAATTTATTGACCAAAAATTTCATTTTCTGCGTTTCCTGCGTTTCATTCCCTTACTTTAAAAGTGACACAACTAAAAAAATTAAGTTTTTCAAAAAAAATCATTTCTCAACTTAATAGAAAATAATTAATTAATCAATCAATATTTGCAAAAATTTCTTTTCACCTTTAAAAAATTTTTTTTAAGTTGTGACAACCACAAATAAATAATAAGGCTATGTAACAAGCATTATAATATCTGGTATTTATTAATAATTCTATTACAATTATTTGATTTATCTAAAACATTTCGACTTTTACTTCTTCAGTTATTCTACCCAATATGTTTTCCTACTAAATATATAACTATATTAATTACTTGTTAAACATTGACTACATTTATATTAAGATCATTAAATTTGATTACAATTCTCATTCCCAATTTTATGCGCTTACTGAGTCCATGTGTGAATGTAGGATGGAGTGGAATCCGAGTATTCAAATAGTCTATATTTTCGTGTGGTTTAAATTTTTAAATGTATAAAATTCTTCGGTCAATGGTAGAATTCTTTGTGAGTCAAATGTTTCTTAATTTATACGTCTGTTTTTTATGTAAAATAATGAAATTGTATTATATTTTCTTCTGTCTAAAGTTCTTTATCTATAAAAAGTTGTGACAAGTTTAATAACTTAGAAAATTATCCGGAATAATTTCATCAAAAGTGATAACTCGAAATATCAACCTTTTTATATTAATCCTGATCAGTCAAAACTAAATTCAAAATAAACCAATTTCTTCTTCGATTACTAAACTATCTTGACTCTAAATATTCTCTGCAGAAGATTCTCTTTTTTATTTACGAAAACAACACATCTTAAAAATATTATTCTTGCAGAAGATATTATGATCTAAGTATTTGAATCTTAAGAACGACACGAGTGTTATTTGGCTGACAGATCATAAAGTTAAATTAGTTTACTTTTGACAATTGATAGAATAATCTTTACTTAACTTATTCATGTAAATAAGTAACAACTAAAAAAAAAATCACATTTTGTGAATCACTTTTTATTCATTATATCACTTTTATCATTATATCACTTTTAAAGTAAGAAAATGATATGTTTTTAGTTTTATCACTTATCGATGCTTTTTAACTAATAAGCTTAATTTTGTATAATTTTCATTTGTGCTGATCCTAATTATATACATGTACGAGTTGCATAAATCATGTCAGAGAAGCACAGAATATTTTAAAACAGCCTTTTAAAAATCATACATAGGAAAAAGGAACTGCATCACAATACGATTAGAAGCAAATTAATCTGTCCACTTACCAGTGTGTTGAGATCCTTATTCAAGTCTTCCAAGTTCGCTCCCGTGCCATTTCGAGTTTGCGCGCGTGCACTATTCGGACCACTCACGGACGCAAGGATGCGTTTGCGATGCGCCGGCTTCTGGATCTCGAGGACTGCCGCCAGCTCGACCTCCCAGATCCGTTTGACCCGATCCATGTCGGTGTACAGATGCTTCCTGAATGTCTCCGTATAATTTTCCATGTGAATGCTCTTCAGCCACTCATCCACCGATTGTCCATGACCGCTACGCTTTTCCACTCGTTTGTTCAGCAAACCGACTGCGTCCATGATCATAGCCCGTTCTTGATCGCTGTTGATCCCCATGTCACACAAATCCGACTCGTCCAACACCCCGTTCTGCAACCGCGCGCAATTAAACGGCAATTTTCCGCAGTGTCTCCGATCGCAATCGCTCAATATATGAGAGAGAAGTGCAGTCTTATACTCACTATGAACTCAAGATCGTCGAAGCCGTAGTTAATAAAGAGAGACTCGTAATCCGAGAAACCCAAACTGGACAGCCATTGGCCCACAGACGTGGAAACGATGGGACTGCTACTGTCTGAACTTAAACCTGAAGTATAGGAAATGCAAAAATATTTTTCCATAACTTTATCATAACAAGAATGTCGATTTTCAAACTCGAAAGCAATTTCTATAACTTTATCGTGACAAAAAAAGCTTTAAATGTTAAAATGTGTGATATTAAAAGAAGCGTTAGTTTTAGTTATGCAAAAAAACAAAATAAAAATGATTTTAAAAATACACGAAGTGTAGCATGAACTTTGATTCGAGAAATCGTTTATAAGATCAATACCTTCGCCGACAAAATCGAAAGCGGAGTAATGTACGCGGCGAGATAAGATTACCTAGTCTCGTTTGAAATTCTTTTTCGAGCTCACTGACGAACACCGACTCTCGTACAAGACCAGTTCCGAATGACGCCATGATCTCCGAGATCTTTGCCCATTCCTCCTGTTCGTCGAAGGGACTCATTATGCTGAGAGACTTCTCGTCCCTGTCGCGATCCCGGTCGGCAGTAAGCCGAAAGGCGACCTCGCCGTCCTCGAGACGATCTCCACCCCCGCCGTCCCCGCCGGTTCCCATCCCGCATGCGGTCTGACCGTAGACGTTCCGCAAGCGGCGCAAAGTACGCGGCCGTTCAGCCGTGACGGAGCCCTTTAACAAACCTATCGGCACGCCGACAGATTACTACCTCGCAATCGCTCTTCTTCGTCACGCTCCGATATCATTCGTTTTCACTAATTACGAAAATTTTACACAGTTTACATTTTTAAATACAAATTTCAAGTCGCATACTTGTATAACTTCAGAAAAAAGAATTAAATTAAAATAAAAATGATATAAAAAATTGAGTTCTCGAGATAATAAAAAACAACAATAAAAGACGGATGACTGAGAGCCAAATGCGCAGTAATTGATGCGTTTTGATATAAACAAAAATGTATTTCACTTCTTAGTTAAATCGAACGTTTCAGCTCCATTCGAGCCATCTTCAGCGATGTTGAAGTAACCGATGTGATGTTTTTGATTGGCTGCAGTGTAATGTAATTAATCAAAGAGTGCAGAAAGGAGAAGCTCTCAATTTTGAGAGTGTAACTGTCGAAAAGTTGTAGAAAACTAAATGAGTACTAAGGAAAAAAAAATGATTTAGAAAGAAAGGCAGAATGGAGTTGAAACATTCGATTTAACTATGTAAGAAGTGAAATACATTTTTTTGTTTCATATTAAAACGTTTATTGCGCAAATCACTGCACCAATTACTGCGCATTTGGCTCTCAATCGTCCGTTCTTTATTAGTTATTGTTTTTTAATAAAATTAAAACCCACACTGAAAAAAAATCCTAATTTCAAAGAATTATTACTCTGAAATTAAGATTTTTTTTTCAGTACATAGACGAAATAGTTACAGACTGCGCCTTCTTTGATTTTAGCTTCGTTAAAGAACTGAATCATTAACATCTTTCTTCAATTCGATCAGCATTTCTCTCTCAGTAAATAAAATGGCATTATTTATCATCATTTGGACATCAAAATAACAAATAAGTTTGTTTATTGGGCTTTAATTTGATACTAGAGAGAGAGAGAGAGAGAGAGAGAGAGAGAGAGAGAGAGAGAGAAAGGAGAAAGTGATATGATTCATTCAAATTATCTTACTATTTTTAAATCGATAATAATAACTTCATAGGAACGCACAGTTTATTCTTATCATGTCTATGTTAAAACCGTTTATTTTCTCAGAGTTCGTTTTTATAAAACATTTAAACGTTGTATCATTCTCTCATTTTCCAAGGAATGTGTCATTAAAATTAAAAAAGTAACACTAGAAGATTTCTAATCATATTCTATCGCTACAATTTCTACGAAAATCTTTAATCGATTTGGCATACTTCAAACTTTTGCATTAATTAATTATTCTACATTTTGCAATTTTAACATCTTCCAAGTCTCACGGACATGTCAATTATTACTGTCTACCAAGTCTTCATAATGCATATGCAACACAAACCAGTGAATTTACAGACACGTTGAATATTCATTGTAGATGTGTCATTGTCTCAATGAGAGAATTAGCCGGAGGGCAATCAATACTGTCTCGTGATATCACGACGTTAAACAATTATATCGACAAGAAGTTTCAGCGATTTCAAATTTATGAACAACTACGATGTCTTTCATATAAAAAATTTTGATAAATGAGTAACGTCATTTAAAAGGGCTTTAAGCTCTTAAAAAAATAAAAAAATAAAAAAAATACAATTAAAAATTATTGTTAAAAATTATTAAGACTTTTCTTTAAAAAGAAATAAAAAATTAAACTTTATTCTCATATAAATGCAATTTCTAACAAATCGGCGTTAGTGAGACGATATAATGTGAGAGGAAAAATATTTGCGTTCTTATATGGGCACACATACTTTCTCTCTACGCAATGAAAAGATATTCATCGTACGATCTCTTCTCATAATTTCCCCTCAAACACTCAGAAACTACATTTCTTCACATCACACAGATGTGAATAATTTCCTAATTTCCCTCTTTTCTCATTTTTTTTCTACGATCCTTCACTCATTTATCATGGCCTCATGCATTTCGCGTAAAAGAGATGCTTGTTGTGGCATCTCTACTAGAACTATTCGTTATTCGCGACAATCGACGATTCGCAAGTACGCGATAGAAATTCCTTCATACGAATTCAGTAAATGAGGATTCACCAGCAGAGGTCAGAGGAGAAAAAGGACCAATTTAAGCCGTCACGAATGCTCTTTCAAAGACGTCCTCTGCTCCTCCGAGAATACGTTATGTATTACATATTCGCATACAAACGACGCACTTAGACATACGCACGCATACACGCGCGTTCTTAATGAAAAGCTCATAAAAATATAAAATAGAAACGTGGAGAAGGCGAGAGAGTAACTTGTGCACGTTACGAGAGGCAAACGTACGTAATTTTAATTAAAGCTCCATCGCGGAGGGCGTCGTCTGCTTACCGTCGTCGCTCTCTAGCCTCAACCACGTTATATTATGTAGGTAGTTATTCAAGTCATATACACAAATTACTACATAAATTCTCGCCTTTTCCGTTCTCCGTTGCTCGTCCCTTTAAAAGCACTATCTAAAGAACTGATCTGCCCACTTGGCTTCGCAGAAAAGATGTAACGCCCAAACATCTTTGAATATGAGATATCAAGATCTTTTATAGATCTTTACACATCTCCTATAAAAATCTTAAAGTATGGAAGCTTACAATTAAATCTTAATTAAACTCTTAGAGATCGTGTTCTTAACAATTTTCTAAATTTATATATTTGAGTCATTTATTATCCAAATATACGATCCCTAATATTCCCTTTAATTAATTTGTCAAAACCTTCTACACTTTTAGATTCTTATATTTGAATCATTTATTATACAAGTATAATCATATTACATGAATGTAAATGTAATGACTTAATTATTAAATTGTAGAAATTTACGATAAACAGTTGCAAGTTAACAGTTTAACGAAATATATCATAAATAATTAATTAAATAAGTTGGTTCTTGAGTTTGTATCTTAATAATATTTTAACATGCTTATGACTCTTAATTACATCTTAATTGCGATCATTAATCTCACCCTAAAAAAGTACATTACTTCTGCCTATCTTAATTTTCTCTTTTCCTCACGGAAATGTTCATGCGGTCCATTAAAGCAAAGGAAAAATCCGCGAATAATTCTTTTGGGCTATAAACATTAAAGTAATTCTTGCGTAAATAAATGCATGTGCCGCTCGAGTTTTAAATCTTTAGAAAGAAAGACAAGGATTTCAGGAGATATTAAAAATGTATGGGCATTAAGAGAGACTCATAAACGATACGCTATTACATTCTTTAATTCCGTACTGCTATCCGCACACTATTAGATCGATCGGAAAAGTTATTAAAATCCGCAATAAACCCATTCGGTCTTGTATCGCAAATCGCGGATGGAAGATTATAAAAATCGACGTTCTCTCTGTAGATGTCAACAGGTCATAGACAGCAAAATACCGTAAAACGGCGTAAATTAATTTCCATGTTAAGTAATTTATCAAGAGTCGATTTTAATTTTTAGTGGTATTTTAGCTGCTTCAATAAATACAAATTTTTATGCACTAAATTATTTTATTTTATATTTTCATAAATAGTGTGTATGATTTTAATACTATATATATATGTATATATATATATATACATATATATAAAAACTTCGGATATAGCGCCTCAACGTTGCTTATTGGTCATGAAATTCTGTGGATCATAGACACCGCGCGATCATTCATAAATTACTTCAGCCCTCATCCAATTCTCGACAGTATTATTAGCTCCCACCAGCTCATTTATCTTATTAAGTAACAAAGACTTCCTAATATTGGTACTATTATTCTCTCGATTATATAAGACTACGTAGATACCGAGAAATAGTGCGTTAATACGCACTATTGCCACATACCACAGAGTATTATCATTTAGTTTTGAATATTAAATTCATGTACTATCAATTAAACCCAATTGGCCGTAGGTGCGATGAATTCTTGGATAAATTACAACTCCCGTGAAGTCGCAGCTTCCAACGAAAGCAACGATTTACGCAAGCGATAGCGCGGTTGCAGCAGATAATTACTGACCTTGCATATCGTCGGAGCGCAACGTAAGTTTCGTATATGAACTTGTAGCGGAAATTATTGTTTCAGAATTCTGTGTATTTTGCATTATCTTATTTTCCTATCTGCTTTAGCCAATAATACATCAACTAATATTGTATACACAGGATATTTCATAACATGAATAACATGTAATCTCAGAAATGAATGCGTCATAAAAATAATATAAACAGCAATTCTATAAACATTAATTCTATCTGACCGAGTTACAAACATTTTCGTGTTTCATTAAATGAAGGGCTTCCTGTAACAATAAGCTCACCCATATTTTAAAAACAGATTAAATAAACTCTAAAATTAAAATAATTAATATTTTTTCCATTTCTTTAAAATAATATTAGTATTTTTTTCATCACTTCAACTTTAAAGTTCATTTATTCTGTTTTTACAAAATGTGGGTTAGCCCACTGTTGCAGTAAGCCCTCCAATCCTCGTTATAAACTAAATTAACATATCGTCACACATCTTCGCACTTCGCATCTTATTGATTATTAGTAAGACAGAAATGTGTGAACATGCTATTCTAGTTCAGTTTATATAACAACATGCAAAAAAATATTTTGCTGCTGCAGCTAGAATTATCGCTGTTTTTTGTATCTGATGGAAAATTATGTATCATAGAACTTATAACAAATTTAAATGCTATCTTTGTCATCTACTTGATTAGATGCAATACATATCCAACTTCGCAGTACTTGCTAGAAATTTATCTATTTTAGTTAATTTTTTGTACTTAGATAATTTTCGCTATAACTGCAAGATCACTTTTTTGAGTAAAGAATTAAAACACGAAAATGTAACTTAGAAACTTAACTTCTGTAACTTAGAAACAAGATCAAATGTTTAATGAATCTTTGAATTATTTTAAAGTCCATTCATTCCGTTTCGAATTCATTCCTGAAATTATATCGACATATTATGAAACACTCTGTATATAATTATTGAAAAATTTAATTATTAATTTTTATGAAAGAAGAACTTTAGCTTAAAATATTATTAACAATTTAAATATATTTTCTCTCGCTCTATAATTATTATTTATAAACTATACACGTTAGTAGTTTTGGATCCTGAATTTCTTTGTCTGACCATTGCACGGATTATCTTTCAGAGATAATCGTTATCTACATCAAACAAGAGGCGTGTACATCGCAAGTGATTGCTTCATTGGTTTTCTATGTATTAACCGATTACATGGTAATCGCTTATTAATTACTCGAACTTTTCGAACAACATTGTTGTCACATCCGATTGCTATTGACATTGAGGCGGACGTAACGCGCAAAATCATTTCGTGAAAGGAAATTTCGCTGTCGTCATAGGAAGTGCTAATGCTAAAGCGAACGGGAATTGAATGAGAATGATGCCCGCGATTGATGTGGGCTCGACTGAAAACCTTCAACGATTTCCGTTCTCATATCGCTGCATTCAATTATTCATGATGAAAATTTTGCGAAAATAGGCGGTCTAAATAAACAATTTACTACTTAATGTATTTAGATTTTGATGCAAATTTCTGTTATACATTGGCGTTGAAAATAAAAGTAAACAGAATTATTTCTACGCTGATTTCTACATTAATTTATAATAATTTATAGTCTATTTTTAGGAGAATCATATAAAATATGATTGGCATATAAAACTTACTATAAAAATAATGACCGAGATAATGATCATAACTTACCTAATTTAATGATTATAATTTATAGCCATAAATGATACTGTAATTTATAACTATAAATTGTAATTAAATTATAATAATTCTAATCATTTTTATGACAATTATAATAATTCTAATCATTTTTAATAACTATAATTTATAGCCATTTTTGGTGACCAACTTTATAAATTTGTGATGAAACTATAGTCATTATTACTAATATTACTAATAGCAATAATAATCATAATTACGATAACATGCAATTATAAGTTGCTTTTCATTTACACACAAGTGAAACTGAGTCTGAAGTGAACTGAGTATTTTATACTCAGATTAATGACGTCACTAGTTACTTACTTTGATAAAAAATTATCACACATGTTAACACAGATATAACCTCAGTCATATCATCTCACGTTGAAGCAAGTTTACCAGACTCATTAAAGCAAACAATCTCGATCTTGTGCAGATTATGGGTAAAAATTCAGTTAAATCTCACTTGTCAAAATGCAAAAGGAACGTGTATTCAACTGAGTTGTGACGTCGCAAGTGAGAATTATCTGAGAAAGAGTAAATGGAAAGCAACTATAGTTATACAAATAGCAAAAACTTTTCTCTCATTGTATTTTATATTGACTTAAGATATATTTACGTATTAATACTCAAATATATTTAAAAGTCGGTGATTTGTCGATGAAAGTTTCGTAATTTTAATTTGTATTTTATTTGTGCTTTTAGATACGAGTATGTAGCAAATACTCGCTTTATTCATTGTTGCAGCGTATCCGACTTTTAATTTTACATATACAACGGCATTATTTTACATCGTACTCATTAAGCAATGAAAGCAGAATTTTGAAACGATAACTCTTGCTACATATGCAACTAACAAAATATTTTTCTTTAAATGTAAAAACACACAGAACAATATTGTTTCACCAAAATATTGCGAGTTGAAATTTTTACCAGTGACTACGTAATGAGTCAGTAGTGAAAAATAGAACGTATATTTCTGGTGTGACATAAAGGATTTTTTCTTAACATCGTGTATCTAATACTTGTAAGTTGGGATTATAACGTAACACTTATGGCAAGACGTGTGCCAGAACTAAAGATAGAATGCCACCTAAGAATAACAAAATCGCAAGTCTAAAATAAACGGAGCGAATAACACTCAGCGGGAAAATCCCTTGTTATATAGCGTTGATTGTTAAAGTTAAACCGCGTTCTTATGGAAATAGAGCACAAGTTCTTTTTGTTAAGAGCAATATGCAAATTGCAGAACTGTTTTGTCTAATTTTGCCAGTAAATTCACATTCTTCTTAAATCTTGATGCGTTTTTGTTATACATTCTTTTCTATATCGTTAATAAGAAAGAAATAAAAGAATCCGTTACATTGTGGACGAACTTCTTTTTGTCTAGCTTTCTCTTTTTTTATCTACGCTTTCCATATGCGGAGCACAAATGAGTACGCTTGGGTTTCTCAATGGAATTTATCGCAGTGAAATCGAATTATATACATATAAGATTTGAAAGATTATTAAATTAAAAAACCACTGATAAGATAATATTGCTGTACGAATACAAATCGTTCATTTGCTACAACGACGACACTAAAAAAATAAAGTTTTCCAGAAAATGAGTTTGAATGTTTTAAATTATTAAAATTTGTAATTTTAATTTTGAAATGAAATTTTTATGCGATAACTGATTCTAGAGGGAAAAAAAACATGTGCTTTTAAATTATGTTTTTTATTTTTTTTCATATTTCTGCTTTTTTTTGCAAGCAATTAAAAAATTGTCACTTTTTCAATTGTTGCAAAGAAGAATAAAAATATAAAGAAAACAATTTTAAAGCACATACTTTTATTCCTTTGGAATCAGTCGTCACCTAAAAATTTCATTTCAAAATTAAAATTACAAAATTTTTAAATATTTAAAAAAATTTAAAACGTTCAAACTTATTTCGTTATTTGCGTCGTAAATGCGTAGTAAATGAGCAAAATTTATTTACATTATATTGCAACTGCTATATATGTATATATTGTAATTCGTTACACTGGATTTGTCGTATCTATTTATCGCCCTACAAAAACCATATCTTGGACAGGTGCAAGTTGAAAAACAGCTTAGTAACTCCTATAAATTCCCTTTAAACTTCTCTTTTCGGTTGGCCTTTCATGACGCACACAATCGAGGATAAACTATTATAACATCAAGCAGCGTAACGAGCAACAAGTATCGTGCTTTTTGCGAGGCACGCCAGGAACTTTGAACACATAATGTTTCTGTAGAGTGCACGTGGCATGACAACAGACACACACACACACACACACACACACTCACGCAAACACAAATACTTAGAAGAAGACATACCCACGGACGCAAAAGTCCACTATCTCCCTACTCGATGCTCTTCGACGTACGTTCTCCACTCCTCGTCTTTCAATGTCGTCTGTATCCTTCTTTCTCTTTCACACCGAATGAACCTCAATGCACTTCCCTTTCTCACGCGAGGGGGACTCACGTACGACTCTCGAAACTCTCTCACTCCGATTAACGGAACGATCGAACTACCGGCCGGCAACAGTTTTCTGACCGATGTCGGCACGCTCCTCGCGCACGATCTACCTTGATCCACCTGTCTGATCGATCGGCACGGCACTGAAGAAACGATCGCGCTGCTCGATCGTGAGCAATCACGATAGCTCCCCACCACCTCGCGCGCGAGCACGTGAGTAGCGTGTCACTTCATCGGCGACGAATTCCAGGCGAGCTTCCTCGGAATTCCAACCGAAACTTCGTCAGCCTGAAATTCACAGTAACGAACGAGCCTGAAGCTAATTACTCCAAGAGTCGTCGACAATATCTTCCACCTCGAAACGCATGTTAGAAATTTCGTTTCAGTTCGCTGTTCCTTTTAACCGGTATTTACGATAAACGTAGAAATTCTACTCCGGATTAACGCCCGGAATTAGAAATTTCAGGTGTATCACTTAATTCACACAAATCGGCTGCGATCGACACGAGTGACATACATTCAGAGAAAAAAGGCACAATAATGACGACTATGTAGGTGACAACTGTGCAAATTTTGTATGTAGAATTAATGCATGTGTGTTGTCTGCTTTCCATTTAGTGACGTAATTAAATTGGTACAAGTATCGTTTTACCTTTTATTATCTATGGAAAGAACAGTTTTTCTGAAGTATTTGTAAATTTAGCAGATTTGAAAATAAATTTTGTCGGACTGTTAAAATAATTACGTAAATATAAGACGCCCTAATTAATTGCTTAGAATAGAAAAAACTTTTTGCAGCATTGCTCATCATGTTTGAGTTTTCTATTATATATAATTTTGATGGTCCAACAAAATTATTTTCAGATCTGTATCTACCTAAACTTTTAGATACTTTAACAAAATTGTTTTTTCCGTAAATAGAATATATATATATATATATATATATATATATATATATACCAAGAAAATATAACGACATTTATATAGCACTGGGTAAAATGTCTTTCCAATTTCATTTAAAATACTGATTGTAAAATATTTTTAAAAAGTTTATATAAAATGCAAAATGCAAAATAAGTTTTTCGAATCCATTTTAAATGTAAAATGAATAAATAAGTATTTTAAATAGTTTTCGAATGCAAAATGATTTTTCCTGCGGTATACATTTTTTAAAAGTATTTTACATTTGAAATCCATTTTCAACGAAATTCAAAGTCCTGACTACAGTATTATAGAAAAATAAAGTATTTCTGACGAGAACATTTCAAATTTTTTACTATTATGATTTGAAAACGGGATTGTTTGAATAAATCAAATTAATACGAAAAGCGCCAGTTACGGTCAAAACTACGGTTAGTTGATGTTAGTTGAGTGATATACATTTTTAGAAATGCGTATAATATTTTACATAAAGCTGGAACACTCATTTTTTATTAAGATTCGATATTTATGGAATTAATTTTCTGTTTACAATTTAATTTGCAATTTATTTGAATATTTATAAAAATCTTCGGACTCGGTTCTTCTTATGCGTCAATGATTCTAGGGAAAATTTGTGATAACATAGAAAAACATTTAACTATTTTATAAATGATTAAATGATAGACATGATTCCATTTCAAATGTAAAAGGAAAATAGTTTTCCAAAAACCATTTAAAATGGAAAATGCAAAATGCCACATAAATACATACTTAAAATGGAACTATTTTAAATATTATTCAGCCCTGCATTTGCGTCGACTAGTATTATCGGTAAATAGAAAGTAAATAGAAAGTATCCATTGCACATAGTTGAATAAATTATATTTTATAGTTACAACTATAAAATTATAACTATAAAATAGTTACACTAAAAAAAATATCGGTTATTCAACTATGTATATTAATTCCACATAATATAAAATTTGTACAGTTGTTTTCTTACATTACTACCACTATGTTGTTTTTGCGTGTGTATTCAAGGACGTTTCGTAGTCATTGACCATGGTTGGCATATGGCAGTCTATATAACAATATAACATCGAGAAGCATTGAACTTCCACTTGATTACAATCGCTTTTATATGAGATCGTGAAACTTCTTTCATTCTATCGCGCTATTGGAAAGACGTAAAAGATTAAACGCGCCCTCAGAACTGTAAGATTTTCGGACTTCACGTTCGTAGCTTTGTGTCTCTTATACCAAATCGGTCAAGCGATGCGTACGCGCCGGACTCTTCGTTGCGCCACGAGTCTGGTTAACGAGACGACTAATTCGAACGTGTTAGGTCCACGAGGAGGAGGTGGTCGCGACGGCATAGTGATGGTGGTGGTGGTGGTGGCAGCGGCGGCGGCTTAAAAGCCAGCGGGGAAGGAGGTGAGAACGGACCTCGGTCCTCTCATCACCCGCACTCTCGATCAACAATAATACGCGCGAGAAGGACAGCACTGATGGAACCTGGACTAACGAAAGAGAAAGAGAATGAGGACCGGGAGCGAGACCGTGCGATGCTCGTGTTGGTGTAGAGGCCCAGCGTGTTGATACCGTGGAAAGATGACCTCAGAGATGGGACTATCATTCTTCGAGACCCCGGGCCGAAATTACGACGCTTGCTGCACTCGGTGGTGGGACGAAGACCTCTCCGATCTTGCCTTTCATCTCGCTACCAGCGCACTCGATCATCCGCTTTTTGCCTTTATTATTGATGGTAACACGCAACAAACGAAATTGCTTGGGGTATTCATTTTCGTGTAGATGCCGATGGTATAGCCGGGAGAAATGCGAAATCTCGAGAGGCATTTTTTGTCTGGTTATTCTTACGTTTATCGAGGAACCGTGCGAGTCGAAGTTTTTGTTATTAAATGACTAATTTTGTAATATTATTATTACTTTTGATAAAGGTAAGTTTGTAATTTGCGATATCAAAACGTGATCATTTATTTTCTCCAATCGAACACTTTTATCGAAATACGTTCGAAGAGAAATACGATAGAGTTCTGCCATAAATTCGCAAATAAAAATAGATCTCTTTGAGCAGCTTACGTAAAACTGACTGTCACGGTTTGAAGCATCGAAAAGGGCATCTCTCGTCGGGATTTCCATCGACCATCGATCTATCTTGCTGAAGTACGTTTACTATACGGACCTGACACGTTGAAACGAACTCGATTGTACAATTAATCGCGACTGTACCTTTGTTATTTTGGAAAAAAATTGTGATTGCTTAAGTAATTCATAGTGCTCAATTTGAGTAAAAGCAAGTTGCTAAACACACGTTGCGATTATAAAATCTCTTCGTAATTGACATGCTGGCGCCAATAAAGATGACAGTCCACATCCCTTTCATAAACGAAATCGTTCGTTAACTAAATATCTTATGTAAAATCTGCGGAATAATATATGCACAAGTCAAAGATAGCTGTTCGTATTCTACTTAAATTCATTCTTTATTAATGATATTTAACGGACGTATAAATTTCGTATGAAATACGTTATTTCGAGCTTTAGGGGTCTCGAAAATCTTGACACAGACCTGACAAGAAATATCGAAAGACGACAATGTAATCAATACTGACGTGTCGAGTACGCTTACAATTGAAGAAGTCGAATGCCGCATCTTGATCACGTTAATGAACAGAAAATATTGACCTAAATGAAATAATTCTATTAGGCACAATTCCACGTTTTCACGGGCATCGAATTAATTTGTATTCACTGTCACATCGGTGTAGCTTTATATGGTTAAGTTTTACCGAAATTACAATATGCAAATCGATGCAAATCGTTTTATTTGAATTTAATACCCGATATACATTAATTTTTATAGACATACACTGAGAAAAAAGTTTCGGTTGTATCGACAAGAAGTAAACTAATTTCTTCAAAGTTAAAATGAAAATAATCTTAATTATATAACATATAAGAGTATATACTGTATAAAAGCATACATATACATAATAAAAATTATATACAATATATGTATATTAAAAAATTTAATCTATTCAATCATATATAATTTTAAGATATTACTTTTTTGTACTATTTGTTTAATTACGAAATCGCAGTTATCACATATTATGACGCATGATGTACATAAACGCAGGAAAAGCGAAATGTCAAGTCAAACTTACAACAAGAAGTGACAAGTCAAACAAAATGTGCATTCTGATTGTACTAATCAGAATTATCGTAATGGAATTTCTGATTATCTCGACTAGAATGTTTCACAGATCTAAATATCTGATTTGTATCTTTCCAGTTGAATCTATCAAATTTCCAATTTATGCAACTAGCTTTTTTCCCAATTAAATGTAAAGATAATATAATTTTGATATTAAGATACTGGTAATACGTTTCTTACAATGGAGCATTATCTCACGTAAACGTAGCATTATCTAACGATAAACTGATGCCGAGCAGTCGGCAAGTTCATTAGTCCGCTTTTCTAAGAGACTTCTTGGAGGTCATGACTAATGCAGCCTGAACTCGGTGAAATGGTATAACACTCATCAAAACGCCGCACATTGCGCGCGCGCGCGAAACTCATTCTTTTCCCACCGCAATTAGGTTTCAGAATACTCATTTTGTTCAATAACACCAATTATATGTCTCAGAAAGAGACAGATACACAGACTGGATAATTATCAAGCCTTACTCCTTATGCAATGAGACAAATGCACATTATATGCGCATACACGCATATAGTTATACATGATATACTTTTCAAAATCACAACTCAGAGGAAATCAAAAATGATGAGAAATTTCACGTAATGAGAGAGCTAATTACCGATTGATATAATCACTTATTTAAAACCACGAGATAACTTTCTGACATCCCAACACTGTTCGTTGATATACTGCAGTACGAACCGCTTATCACTGTAAAGTGTATCCATAAGTACCGGATTAATCGCGAGTTCTTGACGCGACGAGTAATCGTTTCGAACCGAAGTGTTGCCGCCAAAAGAACGAAGCGACTTGATATCGCGTGAGTCACATCCCACGGTTTACACATTCCTGCATGATGTCATAATGTGATACTCTCATGCATGTCTCTCGCGCGGTGGTCAAACGACCGTCAGGATATAAACCGAACAGAGTATTTCGTTTTCCTGAATACGAATCACTGTTGCTACTAAACGTGATGTGGCATGTTAATGATAGCCGCAAAACGGACCTCCGATCTTTGTTGGCGTTATTTCTTGAAGCGGCTTTATTAACTTCAGATATCGTGATAATATCAAATAAATATTTTCAAATATAATAGAAAATTTTAAATAAAAATTTACATAGCTTTATTAAATTGAATTTTTAGGGAATATTCTGGAATCTAGAACTAAAAAATATATTTGTTTATATTTTTTAACATTTAGAATCTAAAAATTAATTCCTAAAAGATTTTATTGATATTCGTCAAAATAACGAAAATATAGTTTCCAAGTTACAGGATACTTTGTGTTTAATGCTCTGTCGCATTCAAAGGTAACTGCAAAAAAAAAATGAAAAATATATATTTTGAGAGGAGAATTTGTTGTATGATTTGTTTATGACACAGTATAATCACAGATTAGAAATAAATTTATTTCACTTCTTATACCATGACTATAACTGCATGTTTTATATTGCAGCTTTTTATATTATAATTCTATTTGAAATTTTTAACGCATTTTTTTTCCATATTTTTTTAAGTTGGTTAATACGATTTCTCAGAAACTACTGAACCAATCAATTTCAATTTTTACGTAAATATGTCTGTTTATCGTATGAACTAGAACTATCTATGAACTAACTATTTTATAGATGTTAAAAATTTTGTTTAAAAATCGATACCTGTCTTTTAAAATTGCACCATTTTAACAATTTGTAATAGTTTTCTTAATTCAAACTATATAATCACACTTATAATAATTGGAATAATAAGATCTTCTGAATCTAATCTTTTGAATTTTTTGTTTCGATTAAATTGAGAAGCTGTAATCATGTCAACCATCAACACATATTTTTTTTTGCATTTTGATTTTTTTTTTTAATTTACATTACGTAAAAAGTAATGAACATTTAGTCATATCAAAATTTGTATAGATATTTACTAATAAATGTATACAAGTAGATGTACAAAAACGTAGAAAAATATATGTAGTAGTTTTCTTTAAAAAATTTTCCAAAAGTAGTAAATTTTCCAAAATTACATTTTCGTGTTCTAGATTAGAACATCCTCTTAATGTGGGACAAAAATGTATGAGAATTAATTAATGCGGAAAATTATGTTTTATTTTTTAATTTTATTTGATTCTATTTCTCTTTTTTCAGACTATATTTATCTATATATTTTTTTTAAGGCAAAATATCTCTTTAAAAAATAAAAAAGTTTAAAATATATAATTACATTACTTTCGAAATACTGTTTACATATAAGTTTCTTTTTAGAATCAATTGCCTAATTGCCAAATTGTGTCCAACGCTTTGAAACATACAATTTGAATTAATCGTTAAGTATAGACGCACAATTTTGTACAGTCAATGCGAATCAATCATCGGTTCAGTGATCAAGACATTCATTGCCAAATGGAAAGCGTCGCTAATGGCAAAGTGCGCAGCACTTATAATTTATGGAATTACCAATGACGAGCGAACATAACTAATGAAGAATGACCTTTCGTAATGTCCAGTGAAACGTAATTTGTTATATACGCGTGCTCATTATGCCAACATAATTTTTCACCGGACAAAAAGATTTGACCTTAATAACCGTGTGTTTCTTCGCGACGAAAAGAGGGACAGACGTTGAACGTTATCAAATGCATCGTGCTATCGTCGCGGCAAACAGGTTGCAAATGGGAGGTTGTCCTAGTATAGAACAATGGTGGCTTATTTTCGCAGCGCTAAATCGCGAATGAAGTCCTACAATTTCGTGCATAGAGTTAACTGTTTTTCCTAACGATGACAAAGGCTGCCACGTACTTTCCGTTACGGTCATAAACGGAGTACAATGAGCGGGGTTAACTAGCTGTCTGAATGTGCATTCCAGTTCTGCTTCTTCTGACGAGACGTTTAAAGCCAGATTTTTTTAAACCGTAAGAGTGCAATAACCATTCATTAATATTCTACGAAGTAAAAGGTCGTCCAGTTGCTTCATCCTTTAATAAGATTGAAGTAGTTTAGATTGAGATAGAATTATTGAAGTAGAATAGTTCATAGATATCTTAACACATCGAATGTATTTCAAGATAAAAAGTTACGAAATAGCGGTGATTAAGATTGTATATCTTACTAATCTTAAATGAATTTAAAAAAGATAATCAGAAGGATTTCTTTAAAATGTAAATTATGGATAGATTAATAAAAAGCAAAAATTGAATAATTAAAATTATTAAAAAAAATAATTCTATTTTCGGTTAAAGCAGATCCTGGTACTAATAATATTCACATACAAGTTTCTGTAAATAAATTTTTTTTGATTTTTATAAACTGCAACATTTCGATTTATCAAACTTAAAATGCAATTGAAGTAGAAATATTAATATTTCAAATTAGATTGCTCATCAATTTAATTTGAAATATCAGTGTTTCTACTTCAATTACATTTTAAGTTCAATAAACCGAATTGGCGCAGTTTATAAATTGAAATTCAAAATTGTATTTACAAAAATTTGTATATGAAAATTATTAAGCACCAGGACCTGTTTTGACCTGTTTAAAAATAAGATTATTTTTCTTAATAATTTTAATTGTTCATTTTTTGCTTTTTAATCTATCTATTATTTACAATTTAACGATAAACGTTTTAGAAATTTGCAAAGAAATGCGTAAAATTATTAATGTCAAATTAATTTCTCGCAACATATATTGGTTAGAATTACCATACGAAATGATCGCATATATATGTCTATGGGCAATTGCCGTATCTTATTACGAGTTAATGCGGTTGGGAACGCATAGTCAACATATATTCGCTTGTAACACGTATCCTACCGGATGTCATAATGTCGTCCGTCTTATTGCAAGCACCATATTAATCGTCCACTTACCAGCTATCAAGTGTAACGCGATTTGTATTAAAACACGTTATAATTATTAATAGGATTTTCAATCATAGAGAGATTTTTCAGATGCGATATATTAATTTTCTACTGAATTTAATAATCTTTTTTTTTCTCGGTGTGCATATATCATAATAATAAACTATTATGATTATATATATATATATATATATATATATATATATATATATGTATGTGTAATAAATAAATATAAATAAAAAACTAAATAGATACAAATCTATCAGTAATTTTGCCATATAACCTAGGACAACTGAATTTGATAGCGGAAACAGGATGTTGTCCTTATCAAAAAGAAAATTATATGGATAACACATTGATAAGAAGCGCATTTGATATTCGACAAAGTTTTATCAATAAATATCATTGTATATCCACTTTAAGTTTTTGTATAATCGTATGAAATGTGAGAAAAATACATCGCGTAATCGTATTACGTAGATTTGGAAGATGCCCTTTTCACGTATATAAACAAAAAACTTGTTTTACGCGTATGAAGAGGGAAATGTATAACTTAAAGTACACAAGTTGCATAATTTGTCATTACGTATATACAGATGACAAGAATAGACTAGCAAAGTAAGTCTGATAAAACAATGTGTTATTCATGGAGACTCACCTTGCTCCACTTTTATCTTTCGTCACAATACATTGTAGTATCTTTTTTTGCATACGAGTTTTAATCACGCTTCATGTTCACGCTGGACAAAATAACATAACAAATATACACGATATATAAGACTACCACGCTGTTGATCACTAAAAATCACATATAATATTCAGAGTATGCAGCCACAGAAGTTAAATAAATTGTAAAACATGCATATATATATAATATAAACGCGATTCTTTACAATATCATAAATAATGTTTTGCCAAAAATTAAATACGTTTTCCCCTTGGCGAACATGTTTAGTTAAGTTGTTATTCCTATAGTCCATATTTACACATTTCAGGGTTAATCCGAAAATATTATTACATTCTGGATTAATTGGAAATATATCGAAAACTGGGATTTAAAATGTTTTAGCATAAATTGTGCCAGGACTTACCATTAAAATGGGATGTGTTTTTTACATAATTTCTTAAAATATTGTACAAGATAACAACAGGAAAAATTTTCATTATCGTTGAAATAAAATATAATATTCAAACAATTTTTTTTGTCATTGATCTTTTTATTAGAAATGATTTAAAAAACTTATCTCTATATTGTGTGAAAATCTTTTTATGTTGAAAATCATATCCTATTATCTTACTTGGGACGGGATCTTTGGAAATGAAAGAAATATTAAAGTATGATCGCATGACCGGTCTGTTATTACTGAAGGTTGTAGTAAAAAGGGTAATAAATCTGCAAACTACAATGGCATTATGAAGGATAAAAAAATTATGCGAAAGCTCAGAGGAGAGACATAAGCGACAAAATGACTCAAGACATCGCATACAATAGCAGCATAACGTTTATTAGCACATGAAGGATATTATAATTGCTTAAATTTAAAATGTAAATATATCGCGCATATTTATATAATTTTATATAGGTATACACAGAGATTGAGCCATTATAATATTTATACGAAGCATTCGACGCAAAATAAAATATTAAATCAGTCACAAAACAAGGTGTAATATTATATTATCAGATAATGTAATACCTGATCGAATTCAATATACCAGATGACACTATCCCTTATTTTAGGATCTCATGTCCTAAGCATATTCGAATCAGAAAATCACAGAATTAATCACAATTTAAGTTTATTAATTCATAATTAATCTGCAATTATTACGCTTGGAATGAATAAATATATGATCATACTATTATATACGTATGCTGCATGCATATCAATTAATTTGTATATAATAAAGATAAAAAATAATGCAATTGATATTGTTGATATTTAATATTGTTATTATCGTAAGATATGCCATTTAATTGGAAAGAAGATGTACTAATTCAGTTCTAACAATGTTATAGAGATTAATATCTTTTGATTTAATATATTTAAAAATCGTATACTTAATATATATATATATACATACATATATATATATACATACATATATATATATATATATATACTTAAAAAAAAAAGAATATCAAAATCAAATATCTTTCAATATAGATATTGTCTAATAAAAATACATGGTAATCCAAACCTACATACAAACATTCATTATATATATAAATATATATAGAATATCTCTTTTTTTAAATATATCTATTTATATAATTTTAATTAGAAAACATAACAAAACTCTCTTCTCTGTGATATAATTTCCAGTCTTTTAAATCATTAATTTCAGTTCCTCTCAAGCATTTACAGCTTTTCTTATAATTACCTTGCTGGATTAAACTGCACATTCGACATGCAAATGTTGAATACTTAATAATCCATCATATAAATAATCTTGTGTAAATATCAAAACTACTAGACGCATTATATATACAAAACAAAATAATTTAATTCCACTAAATGCTAATAATGCGAGATAAACGTAATAAATTATATATATAATATTGTATATATTCTTATTTTTTTGTGTATGTAATTAATTGTTGGATTTATTAAATATTTTCAAAAAGAGATTTTATAGACGACGATTATAGACTCTAATAGATTAGCTATTTACTACTTATATCAAGTAACATATAACGCAGTCGAAATCTGTTTCATCCCGCATACATTGTTGATATATTAAGGCGAAGGTAAAAGTGAAGATATGTAAGCGACTATCGATACGTATACATCGCAATATTGTAACAAGTATACAATCTAAGGAACCATATATGTCTCTCTCTAATTGTAACATGCGCAAAATCTCTAATATCTCTAACATTTCTATATGACGAACATTCTATTTTCGACTCTATTTCTATCGTTCACTACGAAGGACTTCGCCTAATCCATTAGATTAACCGGGAATAACCATCGATAACAGGGAGTACCGGGCTAGCCCGAATAACGAACTCGGATCGTTAGCTTTTTGCACAACGATTGTGCTTGCGCGGCACGTCTTTCGCTTTGCGTCGGCAAAGATTGAAATCCAGAACCGGCAAATTTTGTTACGTAGGAAAACCGGAGCCGCGTTTCGGGAGAACAGATGCGCCGACCGTATTCCATATCGATGCCGCTCAAAATCAAAGAAAAATAGAGCAAATTTTTCAATAAAATACATCACGAACTACTTCCGATCTGCCGAAACAGGACCGACGAAAAATTCGGACTTCTTTTTCGGTGTTCCTGACGCTAAAGTACGTCCGGCTCGATCAAGCCAAGGAAGATCTACGTCGCGCGCTGTACAGAACGTTCTCTTTTCTGGAGGGGAGAAAACCACCCCGCGTGATTTATCTGTTCTTTCGGAAGCAGACTCGGAAGGTTCGTTTTGGTACGAAATTACAAAGGGGCGAGTAAAAAGGTACGATAAAATATCCCATAAAAATTGATAATAAAAATATAAATATCATTTGTGCGGATTAAATATCGTGGGCATACATGCACAAAAATAATTCTAATACTTTGCAGTTTGTGCATAATATGCAAAGTATGTCTCTTATGAAGTCCTCTTATCTCAACTTCCTCGACGATGCAAGAACTTGGGTAATTAATATTACATACCAAACTATTATTATTAGAATAAATTTTAATTGCCGAACAATGTATATACACAATATAACTCTTAGAATATATTCTCTAGATATTTTTACGCAGACCAGCTGCTCCTAATGTATGTATTTTAATTGTACGTATAGGAATAAGCTTTGTGTTGTGATATTCCAATCTCTCTTATATATCCGTATATCGAACGATAATGAAATGAATGCAAAAAAAGGATGAAAATAATATAGATTTCTGTCTTTCTCGTCTTCATGCCGTTATTACATTCATTTATCAAATATTTCCGTGAAATAAAACTGTACTGTGCTGTTACACCACATATAACGCCACATATAAATGTTAATACTAATAACAATGAGGAAGAAGGTAATTTAATTAATTTATATATAAAATTATTGTAGCAACAACACCATGATTTTTAGGTAACACAGTATATATACAGTTCGCCTTACACCTTCCTGCCCGTTTTTTCACCAATACAGTACGAATGAACGGCACTTTAAATGGGAAAAGTCGAGAGACTTGCTTTAGTGTGCACGTCTCCCAGAAACATCCCAATCGTCGCGTCAGCGGTGTCTCAGACAGACGGTAAAAAGACAGAAACGTAACACAACGGTTATGCATGTACACGTGGGCAGAAAGAAGCGTCATGCGGTGCAGCCAAGCGTGCGTTGCTGTTTACCTGCAAACGGCACGTCGCCGAAGTATTCCTCGACATTATCCGTGGACATGCTCTTGTCGGACAGCGATACGCTGGACAACGAACCGCTTGATGCGTTGAGCGATCCACCGGTGGGAAATTGCAGCAGATCTTCGTCCGTTTCCGTTTCCATGTCGCGGGATCTTCGCTTGTATACCTATTGACAAATCAGCGCGATTTGAAGAAGTAACGAGAATTCCACGCTTAAAGTACACGCTACAGTATTGTAGTAGATACTGCGGGAAAGGGCATTTTCGACGCTTCAGTTTCCAAGCCTTCAATATCTGCCGTGAAACTCGTACTGATCATGTTGTTGGATTTATGGCAGTTGCGTTTTACAATTTGCCCGCGACCACTATTACTCTGGGCGTATTGCCGTTATCACGAAATTGTCAACATTCGTATTTTATACACGGATATTTACAGTCGATATAAAAATTCCCCCGTGAGCCGCGTCGCGTCGAGCCGCGGCAAATCACACGATGGAAAAATGAAGCCAATCCTATCGCGATGAAAATTTATTGAAACGAAACGTCCGCGCGCAGGCACGCGAGAAATATGCCATGTAAATCGGAGGGAAAATAAATACGCGTGGTCAACCTAAAGCATATTTATTTATTCGAATAAAAATCTATACCTTTTGACATTAATTCTTTCGATTCCGCTGACGGCGAGTCATAAATGACAAATATAATACGATTTTTCCAGCACTTTTGAATTTTATGATCCGCAAAGAATTATTGCCTGCAAATATTGCAATGCAGTTTACATCGGAATTACTTTATACATGAAAAATTATTTTTATTATAAAAAAAATAGAAGAGAAAGAAGGAAAGATGAATAACTGAAGATGAATAATTTTAATACTGAAATAATTAAAGTTACAATTTCGTACAATTTATACAGATTAGATATTAATTTATATTTATTTACATATGTGTTTTTTTTTATATTATAAATAAAATATGTTATACATATAAATAACAAGCCATAATCAATGGTCAACGTAACGTCATTTATGTTTAACAGCGAGACGTATTAAACCACCGAAAATTACGTTATACCACTCAAAGAGACCTCGCGTTTTGATTTTACTAAGTGCAAACTACGAAACGGCAAGCTGCTATTTCATCGCGCGTTCCAGAAAGGCTCTAACGCAATTAAAATTTGACGTCAGAGGCCCGACAGACGTTCGCGGTATCATCTGTAAAACGCCGAGAACATCTCGAGGAGACAGCCGGAAACCGTCGCTACAAATTCGTGAATTTCTCTCTCTCCTATGGCAACGGAGAACGAGCGTTCGCGAGGTGAAGTCAGACAGGCATAGAAGCCGAGGGCTTCATTATTCAAAGGGTGTCGGCGTCTTGCATTCTGCCGCTCTACTGGATTCGCGGAAGTTGACGGGTGAGAAGCAACCATCCGTAGAAGGTTCTCCCATCTCTTCGTCCTTCCTCCGACAGGTTCACGGAGACCCTCTGCCTCCGTGTGCCGAGCATGCTGTCTTCAGCCGCCGTAATAGCGTTCGATCTCCATCATCGAATCATATCAGCTGTTCAACGAATTGAGAATACGCTCGGGTACTGACTCACTATCGTGAGTCGACTGACGAATATTGCGATATCAGTCGCGTAAATCATGCGATATTAGCAATATTAAGTTAGTCAATAGCTTCCTCAATAGCTTCCTCAATAGCTACCTTCTTCATTGAATTTTCCAATGCATATTTGTTTAACACACGGATCTTTGGGGCTTATTTAAATTTAGAATCTGGAAATATGTTTAGACTCATATAGTATCCTATAGTATCCCCCAACGGGGAATGAAGGATTTACAACTCATTGAAGGGAAAGGATGTACAAAGCGTGTTACGAGAAGAAGGTATCTGTGTCTATCAAATAGACGATTTGCATGATGAAGACATCGAGCATCTCCCAAGCAAGCGATGTTACATGGTATCACCGACTGTGCATACGAGTTCGCCGTCTTCGCCGCATTCAGCGACTCCTTTCTGGATATATTCACTGTGTAATATTTCGTCAAGCGTGTATAGCTGACTGAAAGACACGGATTGCGAATGCATATAGGGAACGGTAGAGAGAAGCTGGGGTGGATGGCAGAGAGATACCGTGGAAAGAGCAAAGAGAGAGGGAGAGGAAGGGAGGTAGAAGTGCGCTGGAAGCTGCGTCGTGTGCTATGGATATCCATTCGCGGTGGATGGGAATTGAACGTAGTCGGTCTCACAGCAGAACGATCATAGGGCGACGCGCAAACGGCAGCAAACGAGCGAGACAGGCCGAAGGCAGCGACGGCGGCAGGGCAGAGCGAGCGAGGCAGAGGGACGAGTCCTTGTAAATCGCATCACAGATCAAACACAGCTTGTATATTAAACGTAACCTGGTAAGACGCTATGTCGACTGCTTATCTACTGTCCAAGGCATCAGGTCAAGTGAGAGCGTTAATGGCGATCCTTAATGAGCGCACGCTGCTAAGGTGTGTTCTTACGTCATGAAAAGGCTTAAAGGATCGGCAGTTTCGGGTAAATCACCGGGCGCTTTGAAATTCCCCCGTGTTCTCCGCGGAGTTTCCACAATTTGACGCGTCTTTAGCGCGTCACTATCTCGATCTGACTATTTCTCTCGACATATGATATACGTACGTATAAGTATCTACTGATTGCCGCACTTCCAAGTAGAAGCCGACGATGCAAAGTTGAACGCCGCCACGCCGTGTTGCACGCTTCGCCAAGTATCGCGCGACAAATCGCGGAAACGCTCCCATTTAAGATCACTATACCATTTGAAATGAACTGCAGAATTCTCGCGAGGAATCAAGAATCTTACATGCACGCACGTTCGAGTTAATGCGGAGATTGGAAATGACGTTAGTCTCTTAAGAACCATCTGTCGATTCATAACTTGCCAATGTGATTTTCTAAAGGAACTTTATTTTACAAAAATACGATTTTTTTTTCAAACAGCTCTAGACATGTAAAACAAGAAAAACAAGACAATCATCGCGATTCTCTTCAACAAACGCATGAAAATGTCGTTGCTTTAAAACGACTCGTAATAACATCAAATAGTAGCAATTGCACGCTACCAATGACCATAATTAATTCTATACTCGTTTTGGTACTATACATTCGTTAGCATATTGACCTTGCGTGGAGTAATAATCGCTGATAGCACTTACCTGGCTGAGCGGACGAATGCGCTCATGGATGGACCTTTCCGCTTGCATGGCGGACGGCGGCGGATGATCAGGAGTGGGCGGCTGAACATAATGCGTAGGACTGGTCGGCAGCATCATCTGGACGCGTTTAAGACGTTTGTCGGTGGCCTCGCGACTCTCTGACGCGGATTGTCCATCCGCTATCTCACGCCGCTCGTCGAGGAGACTCTCCTGGGAAGACTTCAAAGTGAGAAACGCGCTCGATACAAACGTTTGCTCCTGAATCACGTCGCCGTCGCTGCAGGGTGATTTGTCGGCACACGAACTATTCTCCGGCTCGTAGTTTTCGTACGCGTGTCTGCGTAATTTTCTTCGCGGATTCAGCATCTTGATCGGCCGGTTCTCATAGATAGACGTTATGGCTACTGGCTCCACATTGGACTCGCGTTTTTCATCGGCTCCAACCAATCGCGATTTCATCTCCACGTACTGGTCCACGCTTCGCGTAACGTGTCGCAGCTGATCACGCCGTTTCTGCAGCTGCTCAAGATCGATGTGACTTCGCGCACCGCTGCGCGCCAAGAACAAGTACTCGTAATTACTCGGCCCTACCGAACTGTCGGCTGATAAAGACATCTGCGTTTGCAGGTGCGTCGGGGATACCGAGAGATTTCGTCTAGGCGGCTTCTTGGGCGGCGTCGGCTGCGGAAGAAGAAGCGAATATTTCTTCACGTTGGTGGACGTTTATTTGAACTATATCTTCACGTTCATAAATATTCCCGAAAAAATGAATTCGCGCGAAATTCGGAAAAACGTGCGAGGCAATTTTATCTCTTTAACTTTCGTCAGATACGGAAATGTTATATCTGAGAATATCTCTTCATAATTTATGTAGATAAACCGGGGCTCTTACCGAGACTTTATTGTTGGAAGCAGGACTGTGTAGCGAGCTGGACAGAGGTGCCATTGGCAAGTAAATCCCGGCAGCGCTGGAATCGTTGGGCAAACAACGACGGTCCCGTGGGCTCGGTCCGCCGACGCTCGAGGATGACGATACGCTCAATTGATCGGACTCTCTGCCCCCGTATCCCGTGGGCAATGTCAAGGACAGGTCCTCCGACACGAAGCTACCCTCCATTGTGCCGCGTGGCACGGGTGGAGTTTGGTACAGTCCGCTGTCGGAGCCCCTGTACAACCAAAACTCGGGGTTTCAGCGGAACCAATCGACTATCTATTATTGGTTGATGATAAATCGACCCGATAGATCGAGAATGTCGGAAACGTACGCTTCCACTCGATTAATCAGCAAGAAATATAAAAACTTCTCACGTCTACGTCGTTACATTTTGCGCGCCAACGGTATATCTCGAAATCGCATTTGTTTGAGGTATTATGTAGTATTCTTTGGCAACATCAAGTACGTGAATATAATTTTCGGTAAACGTATAATTTTCTTATAAACGAAGTACACATGCATTAAGCTACTCTAATCAAAACTACCTTTAGAAACATTGATTCGATATTATAAACTATATGTTGTTTTTAATGCAACTATGCGGTGCAAAATGTTTGCGTTACCGTGTAGTGTCGGATGGTAATGGTGTTCTTTTGGTAATGTTTTGTGGTATATCTTCAGGAGTTTGGTCAGAACTTTCGAGAGTATTTATAGAGTTGAGAGTGTCGGATAGGGACATAAAGACGCTGTCGAAGACGGAACTGGGGTCGGAGTCCTCTGTCTGCTGGAGGACCCTCCGTACTCCGTTCACCGGGTCCCCGTTCTGCTCGTCTTCACTGAAACGCGCATCCCGGTACAATCAACCGTTATCAATTACCAACAATCAATCGCATATTCAAAGCGAAGCAACATAATCTTGTATATCGATCAAGCTGAAGTAACTGTTATTCAACTATACGCCACTCAATAAAATTAAACTTTAACTAATGTTTATACGGCATTTTATTATACGCTACCTTATTACGCTAATGTTATTTAATATTTAAAATGTATCATTTGCGAATAACGGAATGCTTAAATTAAAACACTCGCAAAAGCAAAGAATAAAAATCATATTATGTAAATGTAAATGTAAATCGTGTGTATAGAAAAGACAGCTGCTTTCATTGACAAAATATGCTTCAATTGAAGACATTCATAAGCAAGCGCCGACTTTTTAATGAGGCCACGTCGACCAGGACGGAACGCGACGAATGTGGAAAAGAGAAACGAAAAAGGAGCTTGCGGCCCCGAGAGGTTGCGGAGGCCACGCGCTTGTAGCACAAGGGAGAGAGCAATGGTTATTAGTTTTATGCTGAGACGGGCTAACATTTACATTGTTTAACGTGATGGATTCATTTCGAGGCGGCCAAGCCGGGGCTACCGACGTCAAACATTGATGGTAGAAGTGTGGAACATCAACGAGAGCTCCCACGTTCTCTTACTCTCTTTTTCCCTCTTCCACTCGTACGTATTACGTATCCCTCTTTCTCACTTTGTTCGCTCCCTTACTCTTCACTTTTCCCTCGCCGTCTCTCTATCGCCCTATGTCTTCGTCTTTCTCTTTCTCACTCGCTGTACTACCCGAGCCAACCAGTCGGGCTTAGCAGCTAGAGCGGTAGCACTGGCACAGAGTACCAATGGGGTGATGCTGCGGGGGTGACCTAGGGGCGAACGAGGCGGTCGGACCCACCATCTCGCCTGCCTACATCAGGAAAATTAAACCAAGCCAAGCGGTGCTTAACGCGCTGGGGCTACACGCGGTCGTGCCACCTCCTCCAACCTCTTCCTCCACCTTCGCGTTTCTCCCCCTGGCACCGCCCCATATCCAGGTTCCCTTTTCGGTTCGAGAACCTCCACCTACAACCTTCTCCACCTCCTACGGGTACCAACGGTGGTAGCAGCAGCGCCAGCACCAGCCGTCATCATTCCAGTGCTTGGCCGGTACTCACTCATTCACTCCGCGCTCCGTCCACGTCTACGCTTTTGTTTGTCCAACATCTTCTATATTAAAGCACAGCCGCAGCCGCTGTGCGCGCACGGAGCCTTTTTGCAAAATATTACGAGCCTCTGCGCTTACCCGATGCAATCGCAGCTTTTATTTTTTTCTGCGAGACTTCTATGAAGATAGAGTCTGAATGATAGAGAAATACTTTTTCACTATATTTTACGTGCGAAGTCCCAAACCTCTCAAATTATTATATATGAGAATATATGTATGAATGTCCGATGCGTGTATATTAAAATTTTTGTAAAGTGTAATAAATGCTTGTAATCTGTCAGTTTTTATTACTACACTTAGTGTAGTAATAAAAACTGACAGATTACAAGCATTTATTTTAACTATTCAAAAATCATTTCGACATATAAATATTTATTTAGAATGTATTGAATGATATCTAACAAGTCAGTTTGTAATAAATGCTTCTAATCTGTCAGTTTTTATTACTACACTAAGTGTCGGTATATCATGCTATTTCTTTCTTTTTCTCTCTTTCTTTCATCCAATCATATGTATATAATTTTCTCGTAATATTTCTCTGATGATAAATTATTTGTTTACTACCGAATTAATATCTTGCTAATATCATAAACACACATTATTTGTATTAGATGTTCTCTACAAGCATGTATCGTCATCCATCACAACATCGTAGAATCAGTAAGGGGAAATAGGGGAAAGATTTGATATACGCGTTATAAAAAATATTGCAACGAATAACATGCAAAGAATGTAAAGGAAAATACTCACAATGACATGACAGATGTACCGGAAACGCGACGATCGTCGTCCCGAGGCTTATGATAGAACTGCCATTGAGTAGGCGACGTTCCTTCCGCGGGGGAAAGATCATCCTCCGGACGAACATTTTCGTAGGGGCTACCCAATGAATCGCCACCCTGTACCGGAATTGGCGGCAAATTCTCGCTATCGGCGTCACTTTCCACACCGGAGGAAGACCGATGCCCTGTTTCAAAATCGACGAGGGCATGTAATTGTGTACAGTGATCATAAAACACATAGTCACAAATCTTTTCAAGGAACAAAACTAATAAAAAGAGCAGTACTGCAGATGCAAGGCAGTGAATGAAAAAAAAAAACAAGGTAGTAAAAATTCGGAATTGATTTTTTAATACTCCTAATATATATAGCACTTTCAAAAATGAGAATTTGGATGGTCATCGTTATTATATGATGTAAGTTGTGATAAAAATTATAGATGTGTCGTTTTATTATTCGCACGTAATGTATGCAGAAACAGAGTTCAGGATTAATCCCATGTGCTTAATATAACGTTATGCAAATATACACACAAATCTTTATATATGGCTAAGAGCGATTTAATTAAACGCTGCAGCAAACTGGAAACGTACGTTCTCTCAACAGACGTTCCACTTTAATTACATATATGTATACATATATATATATATATATATATATGTATATACATACACATACATATATACATACATACATATATACATACATACATGTACATAAATATATCGGTCGTAATGCTATGAAAATAAATTGTATGCGAATGCAGCCGTACTTTTTATCACCGCTGTGATATCTTGAGTGACATGCGGCGGAAACTGTCCCAGAAGATCAAGCACCGTGTTTTGCCGAGAATCCCTAATGCCCAAATCCACTCCGCGATCTAACAGCGCCCGTACTACTTCCATCTTGCCGCAAAGCGCGGCCTCGTGCATCGCAGTACCCGCTGATGTTCTCGTATTGACGTCAACTCCAGCAGCAAGGAGAACCTCCACGACCGCTCTGCAACAAAGCAAATATTTCATTGCACCTTATTTTATATATAACAAATGTAACATAACGAGACCCATGAAATTTGCAAGACGTTTCCATAATTATTAAAAGTAGCCACATGTGTTATGATTACGTAAAGAAAAATTAGATTGCGTTTGAGTAGTTTTGTATTTTATTACGCTTTTCTCACTTCTTCCGTAAAAAAATAAGATTAAAATCCAGCTTAAAGAATATTAAGAAACAAAGTAATAAATTGTCGGTTATAATTTGTAGACTTTGCGCTAAATCTCGAGATCAGAAATCAAAGCATCTAGATTTTACGCAATCTCGAAACGTCTGGATTCTGCGACTTCCATCCATCGACAGGCCATTAAGACTATAAGAGATGCATTTGCTATCAGCGCCTAATCGAAATACAGATTTTGCTCTCCTTCTATCGGATAGACTATGCACCAACTGCGGTGACCGCAGCCATCCGTCGCATATAGGATTGGCGGCTGAAGATCGGATTCGCGTGCACCTATGTTGTTATTACCGTAGCATAGGGGTATTTGTATACTGGCTTACCGAGAGCATCGATATTGAATCCGATAATAGACATTACTCCGCGTCCCCCGTCCTCCCTCCCCCCTCCCCTCCAAACTGATCCCTCTCTGCCATCAGTCCTTTCGCCCATCCCCCTCCTGTTCTAGCCCCCCATATAGCTGGACTGGTAGATCCACTAAATATCGTGATGCGCGCGTGAAACGCGTGCGTGAGTCCGACCGTCGCAATGTACGCAACCCCCTTCTCCCATACGTGCCTGCGTGCGCGCGTACATCTACCCCAGAGACTCTCAAATTTTGCGAGATGTCGCTATCTTCCGACATACTCAACAAATAGATTCGGAATGGACAGAGAGAAAGTTTAAATAGTAGTTTAAAAGGAAAAGTATAGAAAAGAAAATGTAGATAAACCTTCGTGTGTAAAATATAGGAATACATAAGACATGATTTTATTTAAATGTGATT
This sequence comes from Acromyrmex echinatior, assembly GCF_024713525.1. NCBI lineage: Eukaryota > Metazoa > Arthropoda > Insecta > Hymenoptera > Formicidae > Acromyrmex > Acromyrmex echinatior. Next base: position 5,779,257 of record NC_141870.1, read on the forward strand.
TTATTTGCACGTAAACATTTTATTGGCATGGATCTTCATAAATTCAAATGATCCATGTTATTCATGTCTGTGGACCAACAGTGGAAGTGTTCATACAGTGTACGAATTCATACAGACTTTTTATTAATACGCTAAAATTTTCCTCATTGTGTTTTCCATATTTGTAGTTTGAGAAACGCTGATCTAGCCCAAACGTCCAAACAGCTCGTGCGTACGCGTTCGCACTCGTACAGGCGCAAACGTCTCGCGCGCCGTTATTTAACCAAAATTCGAGCGATAAAATGTCACGTTCTGCACGCTCTCTCTCTCACGCCCATCCCACGCCACCACCCCCGGCCAATTCTGCTGCACCCTCGCGCCGGCATCGACGGAAAATGCAGCCGCCGGACTGTATATCGTGATACGATCGCATTATAAGCGGCAAGCGCCGGTTAAAGCGATTACCGGCTGCGAGGCTGCATAGAAAAACCGGCGTTATACCCGATTACAATGTGACTGCCGTTTCGCGGCGATTCACGATTTGATTCGACCGCCAACCGGACTGTTACGATCGTCCATCCCCTCGCTGCCCACCACTCTCTCGTCTCCGTGGCGTCGATTATACAAAAAGCTCAGCAGGATTACGGACTAGCATCGCCCTGTTAAACGAGAACGTATCGCTCGGCACCAAATGCTAAATGCAAAACAACTAGGTAACGGAGATGTTACAATGCCGTGATACCGAAATGAAATTTACTATCATCGATTCTAAGAGATCAAAGAATTTCTCGCGATTATCGAGGAAATATAGTAGCGATTATAGTCTTCGCCATTTTATCATGTGGGTTCAACATAATCGATTATCCGCTCTTCCTTCTTTGTCACCCTATTACGCGGTTCAGTTAATTGAATAATATTACACAAGATGCGTGGCTACGATTATGACATTATTTCTTCCACACAGAAGATTCTTCCACTCCAATTCAATACCGATGATTTATTATTCATTAAATATGTACATGCAGCGATATATTTCAATATAAACAGCACAAAACAGTAAGAAACCGATATTTTTTTTTTTTTTGAAGATGCAAAGGAATTTTGCCGCTTTGCCATCACGATTAATATAGGTCGGTACGTTTCGGCGGTAGTGATTAATACGATTCTCGTAATCGGGAGGCGGTCAGCAATCCGCACGGATGGACAGAACGGCTGACGGTGTGATGCGATCGGATGCATTCGCGTGGTTCGAGGAGGGACGAGAGGGCAATCGACGGAACGGTAATATGGGACGTGTAACCAGTAGAGGGTTGGATCGGATCATGCCAGTCGGAGGACGCATATATCGCATTCGACGGGATTACGTAAGCGGTGCTCTCTGATTGGCTCTAATAGCCAGCGCTGCAAATGGCTCGACATCGTTATGGTTAGCTCGAACGAATCCATTGTTGTACTCGAACACAATACATGTTGCGCATTATCCAGTAATTAGCGTGACCATTTCGCGGGAAGAAGTTATATGCAGTCCTTAGATAAACAAAAATATCCGAACGTGTGATGGTAGCGGCATTGTATTGTATAATATAAATACTGCGCCAAATATAATTAAAACTGCTAAATTGTATGAGATAAAAAGGGAAAATGAAGCATCTGCGTTTTTAAAATAATGTTTGTCTCAGTATTATTAAATATAATAAACTCCATAGTTAATTTAATGAAACTTTCTATTAATAAATAAATTAATCCTTACCTGTGGCCATTGCGAGAAGCTAAATGCAATGGTGTATGCGGGAAGATCAGAGATGAGGAAGAATTACGAAGTGATTCGATTAATTCAGGATGCGTTCGCACGAGTAACTCCACAGTTTCCAATCTGTAAGAAACGCCACGATTACGTTACGATGATGCTTAGCATGAATCCCAATCGAAATAGTAATATAGATCGCGAAATTTAATGTCCGCAAATATCATGAAGTGTATATGGGAAAATATTGAGTCGCTGGAAAAGATATAGTTGTACGTGCGATTTACCTGCCATATTGCGCAGCGAGGTCGAGCGCGGATTCTCCGCGGCTGTTGCGGATACTAGGGTCGCATCCGTATTGCAACAGCTGTGCCACCACTTCCGTGTGCCCGTACTGTGCGGCACAATGCAATGCAGTTTCGTTATCCTTTGTCTGTAACCAAACGATATTTAGAGCTTTTTTTAGATATTACACATTAATTTGCGACATTCATCACAGCTTCTTCCATAAATTAAATTATAGAGTAAGATATAATATTATTTCTGGTAACCATAAAAAATAATTTCTTGCATTACATTTGAATAAAAAGATACTGCAAAACATACTCTGAGTGTTACAGACTCTTGAAATATATCTTAAAATGATTATTTTAACAAAACATTTTGATAATAGATATGATACTAACCGCAAGATTCACTTTTGGTACCGATGGACCTTGATTAAGAATTAATCGTACAATTTCCGCGTCCCCAGCCCAAGCTGCCAAATGAAGCGGCGAGGAACCTTTAGCATCGACGACATTGGTGGAAGCCTCATATTGGAGCAGCAATCTGACCACGTCTCTGCAAATGAATGTTGTAGGAAATACAGTTATGTTTAAAAAATTCGATAAAAAGGAAAACATCAATTTTAATAATCCGATAAAGAGTACTTTAAACAATCATCTTTAATAATCTTTTAAAAAATATTTAAGATATAATATTGTACCTATGCCCATTTAGGGCTGCGTGATGAAGAGCTGAATATCCACTGGCGTCTTGCACATTAGCACCTGGTCCCCGACGTAAACTGTAAATAAAAATATTGCTCAATCGTACAACAGAAAATCGATTTATTTTATTTTATTTTTTTCATATAATACAAATTGTTGAAAAAATGTTTAGTGTTCATTTTATTGTTTTTATTAACTCGCGATAACTACCTTGATAATAATTTAATTATTTATCGCAAAAATATCAGATAGGATAAACAAAATACTTCAAATGATTTTACAAGATAATCTTATAGGACAATAAATTTAATTCGCTACAGGAATTAAATTTGCATATTAATTATTTTTAATTCAAAAGCTATTCAATGATTCAATGTCGAATCAACCGCTGTATTACTTAATTTTTTATTTCTGATTCGTAATTCGAGAAAGTGCACGACATACGGCATGAATACGGCACGCTACGCCGAAAAATCGCGATATCTGCACATCGCTGCAGATCGTTAGATGACATAATGTGCCCCGTGAAAAGGAACAGGCTCGCTAATGAAGCTTCCTGCGTCCAACACATGTTCTCATTACGTGCCTTTGTTGCGCTCGCGCGGAGATAAATGTCGCGCCCCCGCAAACACCGTGTAAACGACGGCACCCTCGGGAAAAGCGGAAGAGGTGCACTATATAGCAGCGTTCCTCTCCAGCGACTTATGACTCCCGCCCTCTTGCCACCTTTCTGCTTCCTTTTATTGAATCGGATATCCAGATATTCCTGCAACGCTTTGCCGATAGAGGAATTTCTCGTTATCCCGTCTCTCTCCAAGTGGATTTGATTGGAGGAACGAAGGGGGAGGAAAGCCGGCGGCTATTCAGCCATCCTCGAAGCGTCGAGTATCCGCGTTCAAAGGCGTTTGAATTGACTGGATTTCGAGAATATTCAAAAAAAGATCCGAATAAAGTTTATATAAAAGTGAATTCTTTTTTTTTTTATTTTATTTTGCAAGATAGGAGGGCAGGTGAGACTAAGTCTCGCCGTGGAAAAAAAAAATTAAGCGCATAATCGAAATTAAAATCTTTTAAAGGCCCATAATGAGGAATTTATTGGCGACATGAACCGAGCATTTATGCGCAGTAATGGATCAACATGAAAAGCCGCAATTAACGTTTTCATTTCACAGTAATAAAGCTCCGACGCGATCGTACGTGCCGTAAGTGCGATATTGCCTAACCGACATAGTCATCCGACATAGTGTTGTTGTAATGCTGGACACGTAACAGTAAGTTTATTGCCAACACCTAATTAACCCATTAAATACACTGCTCATTATATTCTCGTCGCGCTAGATACGGAGATTAAAATATTACGGGCGTTAGAAAGCAATGATTAAAGAAAAGCAATGTTTGCGAAAAGAGGGCGACATTTCGGAGATTGACAATATTGCAAAGTGATCTTGAAAAAAATAAAATAATTCGCAATCTGTATTACAATGTATTTTTATACAGTATGCTATACATTTATATTCGCATCAAAATACGTCTTAATGAGAAATGTTATTAGGTAGCATAATGTTGACATTAGACGACTAATAAATGCCACAACTCGAGCACAGTATTTGCACAGCTCTTATATATCTTCGATATGAGGAGTGAAGCGCAAAAATATATATGTATGTACATTCCACCCTCAGTCTATCATCTAGAAGGTAAACCTATGACTATCAGGAATTATGAATTCTTTTACCGATATATTTTTAATATAATAAATGCTCTCTCTCTCTCTACACTGAGAGAGAAAAATGAGACTAAATTTTAATAAATATTTATTTGAATAGTGTCAATTGAATATTTACTAAATATAAACATATATTTATTTGATACGAGAAATCATTAATTTAATTAATATATTTTTTTTATTAAGCAAATATTTATTTCCCGTAAATAAATGTTACATTAGTACTATTCAAACAATTATTTATCCAAATTAAGTACATTTTTTCTCAATGTAGAATTGTTACATATATATTATGTCCACAAGCAAATTCAAACATTTTATTATTTCTTATAATATATGATATGTAATTAATTAAATATTGTCCCATAAAGAAAGAGAGAGAAAAAAGAGAGAGAAGAAGGAAGGAAAGAAAGAAAAATAATTGATTCGATTGATATATAGATTCAAAAGGCAACTTTATAATTCAATCACTGATCACTATCGTATCAGTTCCAAGCGATCTAAATCGCTGGAATCCATTATCGATCGCAAACTCGCACGTGTGAAGGAAATGCAGAAACTTTTCCCTTGTTAAAAGAGCGTACACACATTTTAATCCCACGCCCCCCATGTGACGTCGCCGTCAAAGCATCGCGCTCAGTTTACAAAACAATTACGTAAGCGGGAGACTTTTTTCCAGTATACGAGCGGCACATCAAAGCACGCCGTCATTAACTAACGTCGTCATTAACCCCTCGGATACACGCACTCTAAATCGCTGACTTTCCGTAGGCGGCACGCGACGATCGACGTAAGCTCTCCCCTTCACCTCCTCGAGAAACTCTTAAGCCATTGTAACAGAGATCAAAAAGAAAATTCTATCGCATAAGAGCGATATTACAGGCGTGGCAAAACGTTACATACCACTCAAAGAAAATCGCGTACCATGAAAAAAAATAATAATAATGAGCATCAATGTTAAAAAGAAGTGTAGTTGCTTTCAAGCGTCTCGCAAAATGAATTTTTAATAATCGATTTTACTAACGACGTTGTACTTTTCTGCTCTTAATTTTTCTTTGTTTCCTCGTATCCACGATGCAATTTGTAAGCTTTAGACTCTGCATGCTCGATCGCACAATTCCGCGCTCTCTGTCTTCCTATCGGCGTCTCTCACTATTTCGCCTTCTCTTCCGATCGTCGAGCCGAGATGGCTGCTTGTTTTCCACGTCCCAACAACAACGAGGGTGATGCACAATTCTTAAAGCTGTACATAAACGCGTTGCGCTGTCATGCGTGTGCGTTTCCGCACACATGCACGTGCGAAGTACGTATATGGAAGTACTATGGAATGACCAAGGAACGTTCGCGTGCTGCTATCCTGGTTAGTAAAGAACATTTGACTCTCTTTTTCTACCCTTCTCCCTCTCTTTACTCCCAACGTCGCCCTTTCACTTTTCATCCGCCCCATTCATCGAGTTCATCCACTCTTCCAAGTTCCTTAATTAAACCCTGAAGATTGTCTGCAAAAAGGACATCGCCCGGTATCCCTACATCGCTGAACATTACGAATGAGATGGAGGGCAAGAGATAGAGGGGAGGACGATCACGGTGGTAGGACCGTCTGTTGGACACTGTATAATGGTAATTTCTTGTTGGTTTTAATCAAGAAGCGCGATCGAAATGGGCATCGCGGGTCAGCTTTTAGTAGCGTTAATAATCATAGCTATTGTTCTTTCCGATATCGTAAATGAAAGAAAATATAGGCTTTGCCCTTTGAGGGCAAATAGGGTTAACTGTTATAAGCAACATTTTCACTTGAAGAAAAAAGTCGTATCATACTATAAATTTGTAATTGCACTATAAATAACGCCTCAACTATATGCAGTCCCGTAAGTTTTTGTATAGATAGAGCGGACTAAACTGAGTTGAAAAGTCATCTACCATTTTGCAATTTTCGCAATGGTTAACGAGATATTAATTAATAAAATTAATTCGCTAAATATTGGTTTTCAATAATCTTTTACAAATACTATCAACTTTACAGAAAAACAGAGAAACAAAAGTTGTTTATTTTCTTCTCATAAAGTTCTGAGAATTTTTTCAGAATTTTTTAATATATCTTCTCATATTGATAAAAATGTGAAAATGCAGTATTAAAAAATTCTGAAAAAATTTTTAGAGTTCTATGAGAAGAAAATAAATGATTTTTGTCTCTTGCAGTTTTTCTGTAAAGTTGATAGTATTTGAGTAAAAAATTATTAAAGACACACTATTCGGAAATTTTTAATAATTAATATCTTAACTGTAGCGAAAATTGCAAAATGGTAGAAGACTTTTCGACTCAGTTTAGTCCACTTTATCTACACAAAAGCATTTAGCAAAAATTTGCGAGACACCCTGTATATACTATAAAATTCTAATAAGAATATTAAATTAAATGAACTAAGAAAATATAGTAACATTAACTATATAGTAATTATACGCTACGTTTACACCGCTTAGTCCACGACCTATACGAGTATAGATGCTTTGTTTAACTTACAGGATAAACAAGGACCTTCTCTTGTATAGGCGAACTAAGGACATGGTGTAGGTAAACGTAGCTATTAATCAATTACAAATGATTAATATTACTATATTTTTTTAGCTCACTTAATTTATTTATTGTTTTTATTAAAACTTTTAATATAGTTACAAATTTTTCTATGCATTTTTTATTTATTTTTGTCTTCCAAGTTCGAATCCAATGCTGCTTTTATTGTAAGCTTTTATTGTAAGCCGAGTGGTTTTCTTTTTAGGAAAAACTGAACTCTACTACATCCCTCTGGTGACAATGTCGCGTACTGAGCGAGCGACATTAGAGAAAAGATTTTGAATATACTCCTTAAAGTTACTTCAACAATGATTAATTAGTTGCTATGATGCAGAGTGCTTCATTAAAAAAAAAGTTTTTATCTAAACTAGAAAAATGTAATTGTTATACTATTTACATGAAGTTCAAGTAATCACTCAATGTAGTTGAGTCACTATTTCATTACCAATTATTAGTATCTAAATATTGTTACCATTACTATACTTTTTATAGTAATTAGTACTACTTTAGTTGCTATTATTTTGTAAAACTAGACTTACAGATACTTAAATTGCAAAAATTGTCAAATTTATAGTTGACATAACTATTTCGTTTTCTCTCAGTGTTTAGTATGTTAATTGTTCAGAGCAAAAGTGCAAATAATTGAATACGTAATTTTAAGAGAGTGTATTAATACAAATATAAAATTACATAAATTTACTTTTAACATAAAATAAATATAATATTAAAATAAATTAAAAAATAATTTCATGGATTTTAATATTTGATTATTGCTGTACTATTTTAGAAGGGATATTTTACTTTCGAAAATAATATTTATGTACTATATAAATTATTATGTATAGTATTTATATATTTAATAAACATCTACTTGTTCGATCATAATATTATAATAGAACTTTAAAATATCTTAAGAGTATTAGAAATATAAAATGCGAATGGATAAACGAAACACAGTAGAGCTCTTTTCGACTCCATGAACGTGAGCGTAGAGTCTAGTACAAACGCACCCTTATGCCAGAGGCAAAGTGTAGAGGAAAACTAGGCTGAGAGGGAGAAGGAGCAAAAGAGAAAGCAATAAAGAGGGGAGAGGAAAAGGGGCTGAGAAAGGGAGGAAGAGGGAACGAGCGTGTGAGAGAGAAGCTGAAAGCTGTGAGGGTGTATACATGTGAGGGGTGCTAGGGCATCAATCGATAGTTTCCTCCGGCAAAGAAGAGAGGTACGATACGTGCTGACGTAGCCGAATGTCCTCTTCAGAAAAATTTGACGACAGGTACCGTCAAGAAAAGAGAAATAGGTTTTTAAGTATAAATTATACGGAGCGCCTAAAAGTATTATAATAATAAATTTTAATCTTAAAAAAATATATAGACATGATTTTTCTTCGGTAAAGGAACGCGCATCTAAATATATAGGGTGTCCCAGACTTCACTCGACACTTATTAATAGCAGACTCCTGAGATCATTTCAGAAGGAAAATCCTAATATCAAAATGTCAAAGTTAAATAGTTTTTAAATAAGAAGGGTTTAAAGTTAGCCAATTAAACTGTTCGAAATTCGCTGAAGCATGGCACATTGGATAACAGTGAATCGAAGTTCAATTGGGTAGCTTTCATGCTTCTCATTTAACAACTACTATAATCCCGACATTTTTGATATTAGGATTTTCATCTTGAAATCATCTCAGAAACCTGCTTTTAACGGACATCAAGCAAACTCTGGGACACCCTGTATACTTAACTTCAATATATTTTAATTTAATCGCAAATACTATAAAACGAGCACAAATCAACCGATTAAAATTTATTGGATTCTGATATGTTTACAATGAACACGAAATTACTTTCGAAAATATGACTTTACTATACATATCATGTGTGAAGGATGAATATTTATATTGTATTGTATATTACATAATTCACATTTTACTATATCGATCCTCTTACGCCGTGAGTACGTTTTTCCTAGCTATCTTTCACGAAGCTGTGATTAAAATTATCGCACCTATACAAAGTAAAAAAAAAAAAAAAAAAGCGAACGACGAACAAAGGATAAACATACATTCGCGGGCGCTCGTACACGAAAAATGGTGCGTCCACTTCGCGATTAGCATCGCAAAATATTCTCAGCTTCCCGTTGAGGGGCTCGGGGACGCTCTCTCTCAGGGCGGTCGCGTTTTATATTACTTTTCTGTGATCTCGACGAGGAGGGCAAAAAGGCAAGCGCGTGTTGGGCGGTGAAGAGGTCGCGGAGTAACGAGAAGAAGAAATCGCGCGGGAGAAGTTGCCGCGGGCTGGCTTTGTAGTTACGGACAAGTTGTGCGGCACCGACGACAGGCACGAGAGACAATTCGTTAGAGAAGCAGCGCGTTCGTTATGATACATTAAGAATCACCGACGGCAAATCGTCGCCCTCTTTTCCAGTCCTTAAAGGACGGTAGAGAAAAAATTGCAAAGCTCTCTAACTGCTTTTTATATAATATTTAATTTTCAAATGGTAAATGCATGCAATGAAAAATTTATCGCACATTTTATGTGTCACTGGTATCTATAATAAAAATGTAATAATATATATTTGTACTTTTTAATATTAAGTTATCTTACCCGAATTAAAGTTCAATCTTATTATCGGAGTAACAGTCAGTTGATATTAGATAAAAACTTTTTTGTCTGTTACTTTTAGTTATAATTGATTTTCCTTCATATTTTGACATCTGTCATGTTCAAGGAAAATATAATTCAGGTCTAGAGTGACAAAAAAGTTTGGTTATAAAGTTCACAAAATCGTTAATAATGTATATTTATAAAAAACAATTTTTAAACTATAATTATGTATTATTAAACATCGAAAATAATAATTAACATTTAAAATGGCTACCTTCAGCTTTGACACAAACTTTATATAAAACATTTTGGAAAGATGTGCATCAATGATGGTTGCACTTTGGAAAGATGTGCATCAATGATCTTTTTACGGATAAATCTTCCCAGACAGCTAATTGAGTGATTTTCAATTCACCATCCAATGAGAATCTTTTAGTACAGAGTATTTTTGGTATCAAATAAAGTATAAGTAATACTTCAGTTTGTTTTTTAATACACATTACTATCTTTCATATTAGTGTTCCACCGAAGATTGACGGTTCATCTATCGAAGATCCCATTATTTTGCCAGATATCGATAAATAGTAACAAAATTATAAACTAAAATCGTTTTGTAATGCGTTTTCTAAAAAAAAAGTTATTATTAGATATGCTAAAGATTACGACGGTTTTACAAAAGATCGATTGTTATGAAAATTTATACTGTTTTCTAATGCGTTTTCTAAAAAAAGATTATCAGATCTGACGGTTATCGTTCAAAAAGATAAAAGAAAATCGACGCGTACATTTAAAAATAAAATGTTGAAAACGAGTAATCGGAAATTTTTCCGTAAAAATTCAGTCAAAAATTTAGTCAAAAACCGGAGTCTTCAGCCAAAAACAGGAGAGGTGACAACCATGATTATTATCTAAAAAGCAAGTTGACATTATTTGTCTTCATTTGGATGTCTTTAGTATCATTTTAACATCAAAATGACAATAAATAAGTCAGCTTGCTCCTTGATTAGATAAACATACAAAACTTGATCACGCAAACTTTCTTGCCATTCTGTATATTTGTCAATATTGATAATAATATTGATCTACTGTGTATATATTCTGACAGAGCTGATCCCTGAATAATAAACAGATTTTTCCTCGGTCTCTCTCTCTCGCTCTCAATGTCTTTCACCTTTTTGCATCGTCGCACGATGCAGTCATTCTTAAAATGCATGAATGTGCTTATAGCACGTGCGCACGCATGCATGCACGCATGCACGCACGAGTCCCTCGAAAAATAAACCATGAGCTTCTTACGTCGTCGCCGTAGCATGACTTAATTAATAGGAAAGAGCGAGTAGCGTCGACAAAGTCCGTCTTTGTCGAGGAGTTCGTGGCACTGGGTCAATAAAGACCGCCGCCGAGTAGACGACGGTGTTTCACTAATTACGTGAGCGTCAACTCGCTCGGAACGACACCATCGGCGATCGCGGTATAATTGAATGAGGTGAGGACGCAGTGCGATAATAAATTCATTCGGATTCGCATTCGATCGACTCGCTCTACACATCCGGTGACTAATCGTCTGTTTGAATACGCTTGTACAAGGCATTAAGGCTCCTTTATGCTACGCGGCTTTACAACGATCTCTTGAATGGACTCGCATTGATATGTATCTTAGCCTCTTAATATAGAATGTAGCCTTCAGAAGTTTGAGATTAGAATAAAATTGATATCAAAATTGATTTTGTTAATCCAGCAATGTGCATTTCTTATAAAATACATAACGATATTAAAATAAATAAATATCGACATAGAAATAAAATTATTTACTTCTAGATATATCTCGATCAGAAGTTTAAGTTTTTTTCATCATTTCAATTTGATTAGATTAGACGTGCGTTTGATATAATATCATATCAAAATGGAGCAGCGTAGTTAGGGCTTTAACATCGCGCGAATCGATGCGAGTATCGCGTTGCTCGACGGCCGTGCGACAGTTTGACAGATGAATGAACAATTGTTTTACTCTGATTTTGACCATAATGACGACATTGCGTACACCGGTCGTTAATTTATTTCCGCGCCGAACTTTTTCGTCGGGACGAACACGTTCGTTCGCGCCTATCCGATTATTCGTCAGCGCGTTCTCGCGAATAAATGCAAAATTACGGGGACATTCCCACGGTAATGTACATGTTCGTGAAATCGGTTGCAATTAACGTTAATTCATTCGCGAAGGATTTAAATGTCTCCGTCATGTGGGAAAAATAAAACGGAATCAATCGTAGATCTTCGCTTCTTCAACGGTAGCCTATTGCGTGCTCCGCGTTATCGATGACCCTTGAAAATATATAGCTACTCGCCAAATAGATCCCTCTATATATACCACAGCAAATAGAAAGTAGAGTGATTCGATAAGCGTGTTGCAGGTAAAGCTCGGAAATAGCAGCAATACTTCTTCATTTCTCAACTGCGATTTCAATTTTTTTTTGTTACATTTCTGCATTTTGTGTTTCTGTTGCATATTCTTTTATAGCATGACAAAGAATATGAGTGCTAAACGATACTAATTGTTTCATGTTAATCGCTTGGAAAAAAATGTTACAGGAAACATTGCGTGCGGTTCTCGATAATTGAAACGAAGTCCTTGCTCAGTATCAACATATCTGCATGCAACGTCACTGAGTGTACGTGTTTGATATGATTCATGGTCATGGTAAAATCATTAGCAATTTGAGTGAACAGAATTATTGAACGAAATGCTAATATCAATGCACTATAATTATAATTATAAAGTTTCTAATAATAGAACAGAACTCAATCAATTATATTCATTATTTTGTCTTTAATAAAGGGAGTAGTTATGTAAGACGATTTTTTTCAGTCACACAATGTGATCTCGATAAAATAAAATTAATGTCTGAAAAAGAGAAAAAAGAAAAAAGAAAGAGAGAGAATGTTAAACTACTTGACGATAACTGAGAAAAACATGCTCGTATAATGTTATGTATTAAAAAAAAAATATGTATAAGAAAATAATATCAAGAAACGAGCAAAAATTAAGATAATTTTAATATCTTAACATCTTTATTTTTGCTCGTCCTGGCCTCATCTTATTTCATATATGTATTATTAACTTTTAACACAATTGGATTATTCGTGTTTTATACATTTTTTTTCTTTGAAAAAGTAGGAGCTCAAGTACTCAAGTAATTAGTTATAACATTTATATAAAATTTTTTTAAATATACAACCTTACAAATACTTTCTAAAGATATTAAAGTATATGTAAGAATTACTTAATAATTTTTGTATATTTGTTAAAGTAATGGAAATTAATTCAAGACACGAATGTGACTTCATCGTGTACAGTAAAATACCGGAAAATCATCCTTAGTGTATACTGAGAGTTAAAATACTTATATTAAATATCATTACTTTACAATTAACGTACAAAATTAGAATCTCGGTGTACCGGGAGAATCTCGGGGAATCCGCGACCGAAATGAAAGTAGAAACGCAGGCAATGATTCGTGTAATTAACGGTAGAACTAACGGCAGAAATCCTGGTGAGCGGTCAATCGCGGTGACAGCCGCGGATTAATCGAACGACGACATGGCACGTTCGATCGATCGTGAAGGAATTATCGTAAGAAGCATCATCATGAACAAAAAAGAAATAAAAAAGAAAAAAAAGAAAAGGAAAAAGAAAACGGCCGGTGGTCATTCATCGTGGGAGTTCGTTTAACCTCATTCGCGTGAGTTTCTTCATCAGCCGCCGCGGTGAACATTGTGAAATCGAACAAGCCCGTGGGCTGAAGAATCCTTGCGGCAATCTTATCGGCGAGACGGCGAATCGGAGTATCGGAGTACCTATACCGAAATGAGCACGGCGTGCGGTGGCGGTTCGATAATGGAATGCGCGAGACGATGTCATGCCCGTGTCGACGGACTCGGAACGACGAGACGTCGGGTCGTTAAATCATCAAAAGGGTCGAGAGAATAACGAGCCGGGAACTGGGAATGAGGAAATGACCCCCAGTAACGAGGCAAGGCGACAACGAGGCAAAAGTTGTCAAGCCTAGGCTCCGGTGACACCCACCTTGCCAGTGGACCACTCCTCTTGGCTCGCTGGCCGAGGATCTTCTCGACTACGGTGACGTTGCCGCTTCTTGCTGCCTCGAGCAGCTCCTGGTCCTTGCCCATGGTCCATTTACACCGCGATCAAGCCGCGATCTTCGCCCGCACACTTGTCAATTTCTGTTTTCACTACGATTACTCGCGTTTCATTGATCCAACGTGGCCATCTTGGCCGAACTGACGCGCCGCCGTACGGCGGCCTGGCGAAACTAACTTTCTCGATGAAAATGCGCGATAAGAGGGAGTGAGACGACACGAGCGATCCCGTACGTCTTATGAATGGAGCGAGTGAGATGGCACGAATCGTACGTATGTATGTGTGTACGTACGTATGTATGTACGTCTATACGAGCGCCACGAACGAGCACGAGTTCGTAGAGCCGAATGTCAAATGACAGCTGTTGCGTCGTAGTGATTCTCCGTCGCATCGAAAACGCCGGTTCACGTTCACACTTAAACAGTAACTTGAATAAATAAATACGAGATGTGCGCTAACATGAATCGAGCCGTTATCTTTCTATTGGTTTTATCATTATTCTTCAGTAATAGGACGATGGCGTTAGAAAATACAACTATCAAATCTGGTAAGCGTACATAACCTCAATATACAGCAAACTTCTCATGAAATTGTAAACAGTATCTTTTTGGGTAAAACTTAGGATATTTATTATTCATTCTTATTTTAAGGTCGTCTTAAATAATGTCTCAAGATACTAATATTTCAAGATACGCGCGACTCTCTGATTTATTCATAATATCTTAAGACAGCCTTAAATTTAAGAATCGACTATGAATATCAGCCTTAGAACTATTAATAATATGCTATATAACTATTAATAATAAAGGTATCTCGAATAGGTATCTTCTCATTATTGAAAATATACAATATGATTCAGTCATTATTTAAAATATGGATAATATCTGTATATCTGCTCCTATTCAAAATATATGAATTATACTTAGACCCGATTCTATCCCAATGTAAGATTAATTCTAATCTGGTTTATAACTATAAACATACTTTTTATATTTTTATGAAAGAGATACTACCATGTTAGAGAAAGGAGACGCTACAGCGTATTTATCTTTTTTTAATTCTAGGAATATATTCTATAAATATACCATATAAAGCTTATCTGAGCCAATACAGGATGTACGAGTATGATAATTCAATTTATTAAAAGAGATACATATATATATATATATATATATACATTTATACATTTATAAATTTATTCATTGGAGCCTGGTTTGAATTTTTAATTTAATCTAAGAATATTCTTAGAATTCTTTGAAAAAGATGAAGAGTAAATTGAACCGAGATTAAAGTTAGTCTTACTTTGATAGAATCAAGCTTTAGATATTTGAATATTATAATATCGATTAACTATTCGAAATTATTAATATCTCATAATTGAATACTTACATATTTCCTGAAAAGTACAGGTAGTATCTAAATACTTGTATGTTAAATACTAAATTGCATTATTCATAATATATAAATATCTAATATTCAGATTAATCAAATATATTTGATTAATTACTTGAAACATATACGAATGATATCTCAATAATTTCCAAAATGTGATAAAATGCGTAAGCAATTTATGAATATTTATATGATCATTTACTATTCTAAACATACGAGTAATATATGAGTGTAGGAATATACATTTTTTGAAATGTGCAAGTACTCTCTAAAAGTAAATCAGTGTTATTACTGACTTCAGTGTTACACTTATAACTGATGTAATCAATAATCAGCGAATATTTACTGTCTTACAGTGTTACATTTATAACTGATGTAATCAATAATCAATAATCAGCGAATATTTACTGTCTTTCAGTAATAATATACAGATTCTTTTACTTTTAGAAGTTATAATTTTTGCAGATTGAATTTTCTAAAAGTGAATCAGTATATTATTACTGAAAGAAAATAAATATTCGCTGATAATTACATCAGTTATAAATGTAGAGTGTAGCACTGAAATCATTGATTCACTTTTAGACAGTAAAAGCAGACGTACTAGACAAATCTAAATATCCGTTTACTATGCAAAATTCATAAGTATGACATTCAAATACTTTAATAATTATATTATTCATATTATTTATAGAGAAAAAGATACTTTTATGTAATTTTTTAGTTACGCTCAATGCGTCACGTTAATAATATATAGTAAACATTAATGATATATCGTCGTTTTATATTAATCTTAAATAATTTATTCTAAGATTAATATAAAATACATTGAAATTATTAGGACAAGAAAAATTTATAAAATACGAAAAATTGTTTAAAGAAATATTATTATATGGCTACTTGAATGTTAAAGTAGATTGTCCTATTTTACAGAATCTGGTTTCTTCAGATATATTTATAACTTTTCCATGAAGTTCAAATAGTTTGAATTTTCACAGAAAATTTGGAATGTATTTAGATATTCAGATTCAAAAGTTTCTTTTCATAAACATGTTTATGAAACACATTCTCCTAATAATACTTTTATATTGATTCTGTCATAAATTTAACGACATGAGCACCTCTCTTCTACTTCATAGATATTCCTTTATAGATTTCTTAAAATTATATTTAAATGATAACCACATTTTTTAACAACGCTCTGCAATATTTTTTGTTAAAAATTCCGGAGTTCATGTTACTCATTTATTAGGGAGCCCAATACAGAACATTAATAAAATTTACATTTAATTATATCCCAGTGAAAATATAGTTACTTAAACTTTCTTACTTTACTACACAAAATAAAAGAATAATACTTCAAGAATTAATTTAGTGTACAAGTTTGTTACGAACTTTAAGCCATGTCTTGACATTGAACATTATAAAATTTGACATATGTGTACTTATATATGTAATACAATAGATAAACATCAATTGTCAACAAAAATATCGCACCAGTCATGGCAATTGTTTCACAACGTCAATATTATTTAAGAACAAATTAAAAAGATCTTTTACGAAAGATGGTATTAATTATAATAAAATTTTAAGTGAAACTCAACATTACTGGAGCAGGGGTTCATACGTTATCACCTTTCCCTCTATTGTTTATTTCCCTTTATTATTTATATTTCCTTAATAATCGAGGCTTACATATTCATAATGCGTAAACAAATCGTAATGTTTATTATCTTAATATTATAAATTATTAATATTATCTTAATATTATAACACAATGATTCTAGATGTTCCATAATATTTTTTATGAATAAGCACATCTTTATTATTTCGACAATATAAATAATAACAAGTAGCGAATAATACAAATACTTAAATAATATAAATAATATCGACTGGATATTTGGATACATATTATTATCTATTATATGTTTCGAATAACGTAAATGTCTGTATATCCGAATAATTGGATCCCGTTCATTCTATAGCTTTAATATATCCCTACATTATACAGGGTGTCCCATTTTAAAGGATCCATTCAAATATCTCAGAAACATCACTGCATTAAATCGAAAAATGTTTCAGACAAAAGTTTTGTGACTTCGAGGGAAACTTCCCTCGAGAAGATGGTATCATTGGTTTGACTTTGAATGACGTTGTCAAAGTCAGGGTAAGATTACTTTGAATTTTTTAAATGGAATTCCCCATTTTTCATTAAATATTCTTACCACGAGAATTTTTCATAACTTTAAAATAAAATATTTTTTCATTAAATACTTTGCGAGTTATAAAATTTGAAAGTTACAGTACCGTCGGCATTAGCATTGCCCAAGCTGTCCGACCGACGGCTAAAATCTCTTGAATGTTGTTCAGAATCATGACTTAGATAACATTTGTCAAGATTAAGGTCATTGGAGATCGTTCTTTTTATTTTCATTTTTGCACTAAAAATTCATTTCTATGTAGAAATGAAAACAAGAGATACTTTTAAACAAGAGGTATATCTCGAAAAGTATTTAATGAAAATGAACTCATAGTGTCTGAAAAACTCTTGAGGTAAGTTACAAGAATATCTAATGAAAAATGGGAGATTCCATTTAAAAAATTCAAAGTGACCTTATCTTGACCTTGATAACGCCAAGGTTAAACCAATAGTACCATTTTATATCCTTCTCGAAGTCACAAAACTTTTGTCTAAAACATTTTTCGATTTAACGCAATGTTTCTGAGATATTTGAGTGGATCTTTTAAAATGGGATACCCTATATATGTATATGTTAATGATTGCAACCAGTAAATAAAAACTAATCTATTGTTATATTTTTGAAAAATCAGATCTTTTTTAGATTTACATACTAATTACACCGGTTACACGTAATTGCTATTTATCTAATTGCACTATGCTTTGTTTAAAACTTTATCATAAAATATATAGATATTTTTTAGAGAGAGAGAGAGAGACGTCTAGGAATATGTATTTTTTTGTATTGCTTTATTTAGAAGAGGGTTATCTGTAACTCGCTCGCGTTACAAATTAGATAAATAGCTCTAGACACGAAAACATTACAGAGAAATGTTTAATTTCTCATAATAATAAAGTAACATATAATTATCGTAATTATCTTCATTAATATCGACGTTCGATGTTATTGTATTACAGACAGCGTCGGGATAACCGTATCTTTATTGAATCATCGTGAGAATGACGCATTTAAACAACGAATAAATTTAGCCCCATTTAATCGCTTAAACATTACTGTGAGAGATGTTCCATCAGATATTTGGTTTATTGTTTTACAAATCCATACATTTCAATACAATGCAACGTTATCTTACGACAAAGCACTACTTGACAAAGTATCGAACAGAAGTTTATTTGGATCAAACATTGGTCTGTACTTAAAAACGTACGATATAACAGCTCCAATACAGGTATTCCTGAAGCATGAAAATGTGTATAATCTCGATGCATTGCTCGTGATTGTCACATACGGTGGAAATGGTAAGTACATATAAATAATATATATATTTCTATTCTTTCCACACTTTCCTTTTTAAGCAACATTTCTTTATGGAAATTTAACGCCGATACACAATACTGACCATTAATATACGTATAATATAAAATGAATAGCCATGTATATATAAAGACAATTGCAAGAGGATAATATTTACGTGATAAAGATTGAAAAATTATATACTGTATTAAATTAAATAACAGTGTTACGTTGATCACGAGATAGCACAAATAAATCGCAAATCATACCAAGACGCATTCGATTAATTTGCGGCGCATCTCTATTATCTGTCACGCGTAAATGGCTAACCGTTTTCGACGGCGAGCGTAATGACAAAATTGGGTATCGAGTATCGAGAGAATTCATCAGCGTTGTTCATTGGTCGATTGTTGTTCTCTGCAGCACCGATACCGGGTGGTTGTAACATGGAATTTGATATCAAAGTATCGCCATATCAAAAACTCCATGCAGAAAACGGAATGATATTAGTAGACACGCAGCCAGCTTCAATTCTTTTCTCCAACGGTTCATCGATTTCCTGTGAAAAAAGCCCAATACAACACAGGATGTACCGTCTTTATCTGCCTAGACAGGATTTTACTTCAGATACATATTTCGACGCGATCACGAGAATGCTGACCGTGCAAGACATTGTGCGGAATGGCGACGAGGTATCTTGTAATATTAGACAGATAAAATTTCAGTCTCATATCGACAAATACCGATATTATAGAACTGCTATAGCGCTATCATTATTTTTGAATTATTCTAATATACACGCATCATAATTGTAGCGATCTACAAGCGATCTATTTTGCTAACAGAAGTTCTTAATGCTTATTGACTGTTGATGCATCTTATAATACTGGTCGACAATAATTTGTTGTTGACAATAATGGATTATTTTTGTTGATTTTGTATGTTATATCTTTTATACTGATTTTAAAAATGAATTAGAATTTATCCCTATGGCCTTCAATTTTTTAAATTAATGTATCCTTTTTTAGAAAATTAGTAACATTTAGTAACAATAACTCGTCGTATGGAATCTGTTTGTAATTAAAATTATCTATTTCCGTCTGAAAATTATTTATTTTATGAATAGAAAATCATGTTATATTTGGCTATTTTTCTATGAATCGTCTATTTAGGTCTAAACAAAAGGAGATAAGATAGAAATTTTTTAATGTATATTAAAAATCCCGCTTGTGTCAAATGTAACAGATTTGAAATCAGCGCAAAAAATACTGTAAAATCATTTTATAAAATTAATTTAATTAATAACAAAAGAAAAGTGAAATTGTGCTAAATAATATGAATTATCACAAAGTACCAGTTTATAAAATGCATAAAATTTTTTAATGCATGTTACTAAAAAACACTGCTTTTCTCATAAATTTATCAAGCAGATTTGAAATTAGGATAAAAAATATTCTAAAGATCACTGTAAAGATCTCTCAGATTAATTTAACATTAAGAGTGAAATTTTTGCCGACCAGTATAATTCACGATTAAAACATTTAAATTAACATATTAATATAATAATAAGTAATTAATAATGTTTTTGATAGATACCAGCAGGTACTCTCACGAGTTCTATGAGACGTATCTACAGTGCGTACACCGGCACAGGATCAGTGTATGCCACAGTTGCTATTTATGAAAATTACTCTTCAGCTTACATCCCAATTTTTACATACGCTTGCAGTCCTCTGCTCTATCCGGAAAGTTGTAAAGTTTTAAGTATGTTTTATCTTTTTTAAAACTGTTATTTTATAGCTGAAGTAGTACACACTTTTTGTACTCAAAGTAAAATAAGTATATATTTGAAATTTGGCAAAAGCATGAAGAAAAATTCTGATACAGTCCACTGCAGAGTAAAAAAAGCAATAAAAAAATAAACTTTATATTTCAACATAATCATAGCGAATAATATTCGAGTTTTATTTGAAACGCTATATATTTTTTTTTTTGCATGAAATATAGTTATGTGTACGACGATAGATTATACCTCTTTTTTTTATGAGGTGGTATTGTAAAATGTGAATTTTTTTTAATAATTATTTTCTATCTTTCTAAACGCATGAATATCTTTCGAATATTATAACTTAACAAATTACGTATTAAGTGTCTCATGAAAGATTTATATAATATAATATTATTTTCCTCGTTTCGTCATTTTTTTTCAGATGACACATTTGCACATATAATTTGCGCACTGGTCCTGATAATAGGCTGTCTGTCTATTATTATAGGATATAAATACCCTTCTATAGATCGTTCATTACCGAGTTGTATGATAGGTGGTATCTTAGGATACACTATAGCACTGACCGGCAATTACAGCATCGCAAGTAATCATACATACATTAATTTTATCGAAACATTTTAATGAAATCATATACGGAGAATTTTTTCTTAGAATTTATCCTGAAAATATGATAGTCGTGGGACAGTATTGTATTTCGAAGAATTTTAATGTAAATCTCTCTCATTCATTAATAAAACTACAATAAAGTATAAAAGAAGTTTGATTAATTTTACTGAAGTGCATGATAAAAATCTTTAAAATATTATATTGTACCGCAACTATCATATTTTCAGGGTAAATTTTAAAAGAAAATTCTCTCCGTGTATATATATATATATATATATTTAATCTCTCTCTTATATTTATCTCTCATACTTCAACTTATCTCTTGAGAAGACATGCGCGATTTTAATGACTCTTGTTTCTTTCAGTCAACGTTCTGATAGGTTCGACATTTGCTATACTTGCTGCAACCATATCGACACTTTTAGGTGCCTGTGAGTGGTTACGCAATATATCATTGGGATTCTTATGCGCATGTATCACATACCTCTATGCTCCAGGTACGTACTACTATATCTTGATCAAAATAAAACCGCGTTTTAAAAAACTGCATGGCTTGCAACGATATTGAATAAAGAATATATTAACTATCTCGGTCTCTTGTCTAAAGAATACTTTTGGTATTTTTTGTTCGAATATTTATTGAATAGTTAATTCAACAAATCAGAAATAAAGATCCTAAATGGTCAAGTTGAATTCAGTGCTCAAGTAATTCCGAAGGGCTGACCAAAATTGTGTACACTAATGCCTACTAACTAATGTCCAGTAATACCCAATTTCGAAGAATTTTAATGTAAATCTCTCTCATTCATTAATAAAACTATAAAATAAGTTTCTAACTATCAAATAAAGTATAAAATAAGTTTGATTTTACTGAAGTGCAGGATAAAAATCTTTAAAATATTATATTGTAATGTTTTATGTCCACTAATACCCTAATAATGCCCATTAATGCTTATTAATGTCCTAATAATATTATATTATATATGACCTCATACCGTTTATTATAATATAGTTTTCTTAAGTAATGCCCAGTAATGCCCCAAATTTGCATACCGCAATGCTCTCAGCAGTTTACCTCTTGAATAATTCCGTGTGAATTGATATGCTTATATTCAATCCTGCAAACAGCGCGCCGAATTTAATTTTCAGTCTTGAAACACAATCGTAACAGAACTAGCACGGTAATGTCAAAAATTAAATTGATAAACAATTTAATAATATTATAATGCTCATAGGTATCTTACAATTAGAAGATGTTAATAATGCGATGCTGATAAGTATCAAATCTGAATAATTTTATTGCGAAAAGATTACCTATAATTCATTTACGGCCTAATCATCGCGTCCAATGCTACAAGTCTCACTCTTTTGTACTAACACGTCACAAAATGTAACATAGAGTACAATAAACACGAAAGGATAGGGAAACGAAGGCGGGAATCGTAGGTAGCCTCTCCACGCCGCGGTGCTCGCGAAGGGCTGTTGCGAATTATAGGAAAATAATGAAAGCCAGGCTTAAAAGCGGAGGGATAGAGCCGCGCTGCGCCGCCACCCCGAAGTTAGTTCGAGTTTGGCGAAGGGATGAGAGGCGCACAGTCAGTTTCTCCCCGTAGCTTCTATCAATGCTGGCCGCTCATGTGGAAACCTCGCCCGCTGAATCCCCCATGCAGAAGCGGCATGGCGCATTCACATTGCCTCCCACCTTTCTCACCATAACGCTGCGACTACCCTTCGTCTACCCTCACCCAGGCACAAACGCAAAAATGCGCCCGTCACCACCGCCACCACCACGCACGGAATACGCGTGCGATGTTCCAGGGTCTACCCTGTCAACGAGACTCCCACGTCATAGTGTAACCAGCTTGGAAGATTCGCATTTACCTAATTGTGTCCCCGTTTATTTATTCTGCATCGGGACCTATTTAGATTACGTGATGCGTGCATGCGCAACTGCACAGGAGCAGCGATTCGGACCCAATTCTATCCCGTCGACAGATGATCGCGATCGCTATTTACTCTGAGTCGACCGCATTCACCCTGTACACCAGCGTAAAACGAATGATTATGATGTATCTGGGCGTCTGTTAATTAGACAATCAAAATTTTCACACGCGACATACATTGAAATTACAGCAATAGAAATATGGGACATTCGATTGTTAATTGGTTTATCATTTCGTCTTGATTCATATTAAAAAATGTTTCGGTGATTTGGATCTTATTCTCAATAATATTTCAAACATTTTGACTCGGTTTCTCACTGATAACTTATTGATCTCTTCTAGCGTGGATGTTTTATGTCTTGGAACACAATTGGTTATTCTGGTCTATGTTCATAAGCCTAATATTTGTCACGACTGCACTTCTGATGACAATATCCTATGTTGCTGAAATTATTGCACGTGCGATTTTCGGATCTTATTTCGTAATCGTCGCGATCGATTATTATACTGGAAGTAATTTGAAATATATTATTATCAACATAATCAGGAGGATAACTATATCTGGATTTAATTTAGCGTTCGTATATCCTCCATTTCAAAGTGCAGGTATGTCTTCGTAGCTTAACTGTAATAACTCGATATTATGCTCTATTCATTCTGTTTTTTTTTTTTCAGATGTAACTTTGATAATTGTCTGGAGTATTCTAATAGCAGTACGATTTATTATACAATCGTATGCTTCTTTATGTTGTCAGAAAAAATTTAAAACAGAATTAAAACGTGATACAGAAACAGTATCTTTACTAAATGACCATCAGGATGAATATTTTGCCGAAAGACATACAAGAAGATCTCACCGGCCTCGATATTATAAAAGTTATATAATATTATAGATATTATAAACATATATCTAATGCTGCTAATATGGTATGTAATAATTTTGAACAAAAATTTTGCAATTTTTTAATATTAATTTAGTCTATTTAAAATAATTCTATATATATATATATATATACATAATTTTATTTAATGAAATTTTATAATATTATTAAAATCAATCTTGGTTAAAGATTGATTTAAGTTGCAAATCACAGTTGATATACTTTGTACAAGCTTATATAAATATTATATAAATATTATACATACCTGTTTTCCTCTTCGTTCTTCATCAAATATTGTAATGTGATATTTTCTTAAAATGGGGTATAAAATTACAACAATGATGCACAACGTCTCTATTGAACGTTTTAATATTCTGAATTCTTCTTTTATATTTTTTTAATATGAAAATTTTATTTTTGTTTAATCATTGTTTATTTTTATGTTAATATGTGTATACCTAAAGTATATTAATGTTATTTTTTATGAAACTGAATTAAAATATAATTAATAATTGTTAATTAAGTTGTGCAGCATTATTATAAATAGTTTATTATAGAGTTTATATATATATCTGATATTTTTTTACTATTTTACAATGTATTATATGAAAATTTATGTATTAGTGTGGAAGATAGTATTATGAATAAAGAATGTTGATTTGGCATTAAAATGAAATAACATTTATTGAATCGAGACAGTGACACCTAACAGTGGTTCTCTATTTCCTACTACTTACAATCTTAAAGTTAATCACAGCAACAATATTATCTCATTATTCACAACACTTACATAGATTACTGTCGCAATAATATATTATTCTCATTAATAAATTTGTTAATACTCATACATTGTAGTTGTTATTAGTAATATCATTACAGATAATAAGAAAGACGCGTAACCACTTCCGCGTAACGTTGGTTGGTTGTATAACGATTAAAGCATAATTTCGCTGAAACGCATTTTACATGCATGAAATTGCGGTAACGTTCAATTCGCAAAAGTTCTATGCAAATGCAGATTTACAAAGGTAACATAATAAATGAGAAGTACTTTAATCTACTATTCGCGAAATGCACAGCCTGTTGCAAGTGCAGCGCCTGTTTGCAGAGGATCTTCGTGCAGACGTGTATAATACGCAACCGTTTAGTGGATACGTATTTAGTTCATCCCGGAAGATTTCTTCGAGTAGAGCAATAATATCGATGAACGCAAATGTTTTCGTAATTTATTTTTTCGACGTTATATAATCTTATGTTTGCAATTATCCTTCAATTCAAGAAAAGATAGACAATTAAGCCTGAACACATAAGTATATAATAATATTTTGAAAAATTTAATTAGTGAGAAATTTATTCGTGAGGAGGATATCAAATATTGCAGTCTACTTCGGATCCTTGTGAATTTTTTAAATTCTGGGCGCTTTATATCTTTCTTAGATGTTTACCTCCTTCTCTATTTTATTTTTGAAATTACGTACACACATATATCTATGTGTGCGCGCGCGCGTGTGTGTGTGTGTGTGTGTGTAAAAGATGGCAATATTTATAGCAAAATAACAAAATTAAAAAATCTTTTATGAATTTAAAAATCAAAGAAAGCGAGAAAAATTCTTTGAATAAAAGTAAATTAATATTAAAAAAAAATTCTTCAAGGATCTCTCTTCACGTCGAATGAAATTTCTATAACAAGGAAGTGGTATTGGCTAATTTAAATAAAAGTTGTCTCGAACTGGAGTTTATCATCGCGAGATCAATTTTATAGCGGTGCCGTTTAGAGATGCACCGAAGATTTTCCAGCGTTTTCAGTTGACGCTGTTTTTATTTTCGTTTTCTTCCAAAAATATAAATTTACTAATTTACACAGTACACTCTCCATTAAGTGCTCTTCACGTATAAACGTTCAACAAGTTTACACGAGCCCTACGTGACCGTGTAAACGCCGACGAGAAACGAGCGACGCTGCTCCGAGTGGCGTAATTTTACACATACTTCACACGTTACTGTTTAACACAATGTATATCGTCCACGATTATCTATTGGCTGCTGATTAATTGTAGAGAGTTCGTCACCTACATTTATTACGACACGCATTGTCGATAAAACAATCGTTACGCGTTACCGAGAAAAAAAAAAGGAAAAACGCTTGGAAATATTCACATCGCGACAGAAAATAATCAGCATATACAATGCTGCCTCCTGAAAAAAAGCTCTGTCGAGTTCTGGAACGATAAAATTTGAAAAATATCGAATTGCTATTTTCACGCCGTTTTTTCCATACCATACGAATCAGTGACTAATTATTCGACGCGATCGTGCGGCGCGACTCAATTACTAAAAAAACGTGCTATTCTCCCCGTTAGGTGGTGATCGAAATGCATCGATTAAATGGATCACGGATATAAACACCCATTGAAATCGCAATAAGTCCGCACAGGTGGTTGACATTTCTCCTTGCGATTAAAAAAAAAATAATAATCTAGTTTTATGAATAATAGAATCGCCAAATTTTTATTTTCGTGATTTCTGAAATTATTATTGTAAAAATTCCACAATGTAAAGTAATAATATATCATTCGTAAAAAGATTGTAGCTTTAAAATAAATGCAATAAACGCAATCGCCTTATTCGTAGGATTACTCTTTTAAATAATACGTATGAGATATTATGCAAAATTTCTGTATTTTTTGTAATCTTGTTTTGGTGATTAATTTTACATGTATATTTGCGTGGGTATTGAGATCTGTTCCAAAACTCGTTCAAACTCGTCTTCAAACGAAAAATTTGCGCGTTCGACGATTTGTGTTTTCGCGAAATGATAGGTGAATAAATGTAGGCTCAGATCATTTGATTTTATTGAAGTTCTGCTGTTGCACGGTGTAAGTCAACGGAGTCATCGTTTCGGTGAGGGAAAACATTGAATACACGGATAAGATGTTGCGTAGTTTATAATGTGGATACGTTCGAACGTAATTGGAGAATTCATCTAACTTATTTACGTATATATACAGTGATAATTATTTCTAATGTACAGTACTGGTTTAAAGAGAGTAACAAATGCTATCTTACAATTATCTTTATACAGCATAATCGAAAGAATGTGCTTCGATCGTGTGCGCGGTGACGATTAACGAGTTCGATGCCAATAAGATTTCTCGTTACTGCGCGAGCACCAATATTTGCGATTCGTTTGTAACGACGAATCCGCTTCCTCGGTCCATTAGCTCAGCGATACATTTACATTAATAGCAATAAATACCGACGCAAACGTTCATGCTACTTGCCTGCTTCGGGCATTACTGTGACATTTACGAAATCTTCTCTATGATTACGTCGGTTTATTCTTCACGACCTCATACGTCACTTTATTATGGTAATAAGGATGGTATAAGCTACAGATTGGATTGTCTTAATCTAGAATCGTGTATCTTGGACCGGAATGAACGTTGTGGAGAGATGTGTAAATAAAGAGTTTCAAATCGAACATTTTCGCCTCCTGTGTCATTGTTCGCAAATGTGTTTTAAATATATTTAGTTTACGCGAAATTTAAAAAAGTGCTATTTGCGTTACTACGTTAAAGAGGATCTGAAACTGCAATATTGCTATTCTCGATAAATCTTGCACGCAGATCTCGAGGTTTAAATCTAGCATAATTTGAAATACACGCGGCGATTTTTATTGCGCGTCCGGTTGCATTTGCATAAAGCGTGCGATAAATCCACGCGTGAAGAACCACTCACATTAATAATAATGTAATAACAATATTTTTATCGAGTACAACAAACAAATAAACAACAGAAGATATATATAAAAAAAAAATTGCAATTTTTTTCTCTTTCAAAAGAATGTTTTCATTTAAGAGTATAAATAAAAAGTATATATAATAAAATATATTATAAATTAATATAAATAGATATTAAAAAAAAATTATTTCCTTTATAACTCTGGGATATTTTTCGCGAATAAATTGTCGATCAATATTACATTGATCATGTAAATTAGGGCCGCGGTATCCTTTCGAGAGCAGTGTCTTCCGACGCCATGTCTGCCGACAGACACGATGGCCGGCCTTGCTAAAAAAAAAAAAAAAAAAAAAAAAAAAGCCGCCCTCCAGGCAGCTATCAACCCCCGTAAAACCGTTCCCTCCCGCAACGAAATCAGCCTCATCGAGAGACTACCACCCTAAACTCTCGCGAGAATATATTTCGGCGGGAGCCGCCTACGTGTCTGCGGCTCCCTTTCAATTTCCACGCGGTTCGCGGCCGCCCTTACACGAAGGAAAATATTTGCCGGAAACCGATACAACGTGCGGCAAACAATATGCGCCCGGCGCTATCCAATAAATCCGGTAATAAAGCTCCCCGATACCGAAAAACGAGAGCCGCTGTAAATTTAATGAATGCTCTTGACATCGATCGACTTCGGGGAAACTAAAAGGGAGAATTCGCGCATGTCGGGCGAAGTGAAAAATAACTTTTCCGGGACATTATGAACGCTTATTAAAAAGATTCTTTCGTAGCAATAAAATTATCGATGCAAATGCACGAGAGATCACGTTAGAAATTGTGTAATGAACGTCTTAAGGAAATTATATTTTTGTTACGGATATAACTACGACGGATAACTAGTGGCTCTTCACGCGAAAATCCTCGACGTGACGACGAAGGTAGCGTAACGTAAAATCATTTACACATACTATCGGTGAATAGGTAATTACCCTGCGTGACCCGGGGTCATGCGTATACATCTACGAAATCTAGATCAGACACGAAGTGGAATGGATGGGTAAAATCCATTGGTTCGAGCTCGAATTATAAAACTTATTGTGCTGTCTCAAAAATTCCGCCCTGTGTAATCAGATCGCGTTGATAAAAAAATCTTTTCATTCAATTTCAAAGAGGATTTAATTGCGACGAGCTGCTGCTCCATTACTGATCCGCCAATGCGGGCGTTGGCAAATTTACAAATTGTTCAAGAAGGGCGAGGAGGGGAGGGGGAGGGGGAATCTATCCTATCTCCTAATTCTAATCGAATAGTTTCGTAGATAGGTATTGCCATTCAGAAAATTGACGGTCGTAAACATTCGAGGACGCGAGTTATTAATCCGACATGCGAGGAAATTACACGATTAATGATATTAACTCTACGAACAATTAAATATTGTTCGATCAATCGAAACACTACAAGATATAATTGCAACGTCATTTATCAAGCATGCTGTCGATGTTTCTGATAAAAAGCCTTTACCAGCTATATATTTGTGGATGGGACAACGTTCCATAATAATTAATAAATAAATGACCGCGAAATTAAACGAACGAAATTCTTCAACTTATTATTAGAAAACGAAGAAACATTTCGGAACTGTGTTCATTCCACGCACAACCGACACTAACCGCGCGTCTTCGATGCGATCGGCGTTACGCTGTCGTGCGAACTATCGGAAGGGTGCGAGTTTTCGACTCGTAGCGTCTGTCTTCGCGTCTACCCGTGGCGGGTCGTCATCGACAGCGATCGTCACCGTCGGCAATCAAGTGCGCGAGGAAACGCCGCACTCTACATCTCGGGGACATGGGATCACACTTGCGCGACGGTGCACGGATCACGGAAATTCAGTCGTTTCACTCACTGGTGTCGGAATTGTGCACGGGGGTGGTCGCCGGTGTGCTGGGGGCCTGATGCTGCGTCGACTGCGTTGGTATCCCGAGGGAAGCGAGGAGCGGTCGTGGCACCGCGCCCGGGGTGGCGCTCGGCGGCGGCGGGCTCTCCTGGCCTACGAGCAAACTCGCGGGCGGGAACCCGAAGAGCTGGGATCACTGGAGCCTCGGCCAATAGTTGCCTGCCAGGTCCGGGGTCTGCGAGGGAATCTGCACCGGCACCGAGACGCCGGCTGATATCACTCCTGAAACAATTTCAGATGTCGGGGGATTGAGCGCATTTCATGCGACGGCACGAGACCTGTCGAGGCTCTGGAAAACGGAACGGGAAGTGATTGTAAAGGAGCGAAGCAATATGGATGATGAGCAATATAAATGATGGGAGTTGAACCGCCCCTGTGTGGTACATAAGAAACAGAAATATAATTTTCCACACGAAAGAACGTTTTTTTTTTAAGTATCTAAAATGTCGGCTAAATATTGTATAATACAGACAAATCTGAAAATAATTTCCTTGGACCATCAATATAATTATGTAAGACACCAAACTGATTCAATTGGTTAGAATGTCAAAACGCATTACTCATTCTGCTTGAAATTCCCAATTTGTGATGGTCCAACAAAATTATTTCAAAAATAAGTATGACCGTACTTATAAATGATATATATAATTATGATAGGGAACGCCAATAATCGGGCAAAATTAGATGTTATGAATACTATATGTTATATTCTTAATTTTAAATTTAATTATTTTAGATGTGACTGTGTGCGCCGAAACGTTCAAACGAACATTAATCACAATCGATCTGAGACGCTAATAATATAAACATGAATATGATAAGACACCAAAATATTCGGACATTTCTACATATGAAATAATCCCCTAAATTAAAATTATTTCAAATTTGTATTCAGTTAAATTCTTAAATACTTCAGCAAAATCATTCTTTCCTTAGCATATCGTTTGATAATGTGTTTCAAAATTGATGGATTATCTTAGGATAAAATTCCTAAGATAATTCTCCGTTCTTTAAATAAATTAAATTATTCATCTCGTCTCATTATTATTTAATGATTTAATTTATTTCACTATTTTCTAACAATGCATGTATCTTCTTGATTAAGAAAATACAGTTTCAGCAACTTGCGAGGATTGCGACGATCGCTGCGAGCGGAACGCGTCATTAATCGCGTGAAACACAGTAGGACTAATTCGCTAAAAACAACCGAGTACGTATTTACGGAAAACGACATGAAACGCATTCGTGAGTGTCGCCCGCGGCGACGGTTGCATAAATAGGATTCGGTTATGATAGCGCGCGGCGGCTTCGCACACTTCTGCAATTTGAATTAAACACCTTAACGAGCTGCGTCTAATCCAATATAAACTTGCCGCGAAAACATTTACGCTCTATGGGCCTCGCGTCGTAACTTCGTTCCTCGCATGAGCTATAATTATGGCATAAATGCAAGACGGGTAATTTGGCAAACGTTGCAACGAGAACGTAAGCCATATTTACGTTAACTGTGGAACTTTTATTCAGTTAAAAATTAACATATTTAAAATATCGGAAATTAATCATGGCGCAAAGGTGCGAAAAAATAGAATCCTATTTATTTGCGTTTCTGTAATTCAACGATAATATCAAATACCCTGAACAGTGTATGACAGCGTATTTAGTACGTATATAACCATTTATTTCATTGATATGTGAGTAACAAAAACTTTTTCACTTTTTTATTTAAAAATTGTATTGCTCTAATCAAAATTTGGTTCAGTTAACCAATTGAAAAAAATTTCAATATAATGGAACAATAATTTTTAAATAAAAGGTCAGAAAGTTTTCATTAGTCACGTATCGACAAAATAAATGGTTATACGTACGTAAGCATTTATCTCAACCCGTAGGGTTTAATTCAAAGATGATCGATGCCGCCGCAAAATAATTTCTTGGCCACGCGACTTTTTAGATTCCGACATTCAATCGCATCTTAGCAATCTCTCGAGAGTTTCATCTTTAACTTCATATCCAACGAATACTCTCAACTGTCATCTCAATGTCGAGGGATTAATCGAATATCCGTAACTCTCTCGTTCACCACGTCCGCCAACTGCGTCGGCAAACTCGCGCGGTTACGCTCGTTTCCGCGGTTGAATCCCGCTAACTCCGGGGGCGGCTACTTAACTATGAAAACGGCGCCGTTTCAGCCGGCAGGACAGGCGCGGCGCTAACGAGCGCGGTGAAAGTCCTTACGGCGCTCGTGCACGTAAAGCGATTATGATGGATAACCCGCGGCTCGTTCCGCACGTAAGGAGCAGGAATGGCGGGAAAACGAGGGAGGGGGAGGGATGAAAGAGCAGAAAGGAAGAAAGACGGCCGCGAGAAGAGTGTTCGGGACAGCGAGAGGAATAGCGGGGTGGGACACACGGTGCGCGCGTGTTCCGCAGTATTCCACCATTCCGGCTTGCGCTCCGCTCCGTTCCGTTCCTGTAGATACGCCGCGCACCCCCGTATTTCCTCCCCTTTGGGTTCGCACGTTATTGAGCGCTCGCCCAGCCGAGGCGAGACCCAACCCATCCACATCCTCTGTTCACCCCTGTATATCCTCAGGAGGGAGAGGAAGCGAGAGAGAA
This sequence comes from Acromyrmex echinatior, assembly GCF_024713525.1. NCBI lineage: Eukaryota > Metazoa > Arthropoda > Insecta > Hymenoptera > Formicidae > Acromyrmex > Acromyrmex echinatior. Next base: position 5,811,433 of record NC_141870.1, read on the forward strand.
AGAGAGACGCGGAGAAAGAGGCAAAAGGGAGCCCGGCGGAGGGCGACGAGAGAGGGACGGATAGATGGATAGACACGAAGGAGCGAGCGCACCCCTCACGGTGGAAGGGTATAGAGGCGAAGGGAGAGAGAGAGAGAGAGAGAGAGAGAGAGAGAGAGAGAGAAGGCGAGGCGACGCTGAAGTTGCGAGAAGAGGCGCGACCCTCCGTGGTGGCTTTCGCTAAACGGAAGACGAGAGGGTGAGATAGTGAAGATAGACGGAGAAAAGGAATAATAGAGGAAGAGAGTCGAGAGAGAGAAAAGAAAGAGCCGAGCGGAGAGGAGCCAACCGGCATGTAAAAAAAAAAGAGAGAAGGGAGAGAGAAGTTGAGTCGAGAAAATGGAAAATTCACCAGCTACATCGGCGGGGTTGGAAAACCGCCGAACATCCCATTCTTCGATTCAGCCCAGCGGCGCCATGCGAGATTTGTTTTAAAATCCTTTTACAATTCCGTGGGCGAGCGTGGAGCCGCGACCGCGTCGTTGCCCGCTCGCTCTTTATATCTCTCCCTCTATCTCTCTCTCTTGTTCTGTTAGCAGGACTATGTAGATTGCGTGTGAAGAGGCTCCCAGGTAATTCTCGACGCTTTATTTCGCGCTTTGAGCCGGCTAGAGCGCGAGGAAGAAACGGCGATCGCTCGCCGAGCGAAAATTGGAAACGAAAACCCCTACTGGTTTTTGACGAGAATTCGTTCTATCATTACATTCTCGTACATGTATGTTGTATCAATGAATGCATAGAATTTTTGAAGATAATCTAAGCAATGGGAAAGTGAGTTAAGAAAAAATTTCATAGCTATATTCGTATTGAGATATATGTACATAATATTTCGATATTTTTGCTAGGCGTTAAGGATGTATCAGATGTATAAGCTTTGCAAAAAGAGACTGAAACTGGAAATTTATACTTTCCGTATAACGACGATTGATGTATACACGTAAAACAGATCCATAACATCAATATTTATATTTAATAATATATTTAATATAATTTTCAAATTTTTAAGTAAACATTTTCTCATTTTATCTCAATTATTTTTTTAAAAACTGTGTATTTATTATTGAAATAATTGTTGATTCAGGTTCTTAATCGCCTGTCAAACTTCTTGTGTTACTTTCAAATATAATATAAAAAAATGTGTAATATTTTTATTTTTCATTCTGTTAAAAAATAATACATCTTTAATGATAATAAATGAAATTTCTACTCTTAAAATAACTAAGAACGAGTAACAAAAATCAATTGAAACATTAAATAATCCTCCGCTTAATCGGAGGAAAATCGCAGAAGCAATGAAAAAAGAATTTTTTTAATTTGATAAAAATTACCGTTTTGTCATTTGTAAATATATTTTGAAAGACATTTTGAAAGACATTGCATGCACATAATATTTTTTCCTCCTGTAAGGTACATCGTTAGTTGCTTCCGGCAAATCCTAATTATTCCTGGCTCTGCCTAAATCATTCTTGAGTGACCTTGAAAGCACGAGGCACAGAGAACACGAGAAATTAGTCGTGGCGAGAACTCACCGGTTGCGGTCGAGGTTGTCGGCTGGTAAGGTGCTCCACCTGGTCCAGCGGGTTGTCCCCCTGGCGTCGCGGGGGTGCCACCGTGAGACGTCGGGATGCCGCGATGCGGTTGCGAGTGCGCGGCCGCGGCCGCGCTGTGCGCGTGAGAGTAAGACTGCGTGAGCGAATGGAGAGGCTCGTGAAACACGTACGCCGGGTAGCCCTCAGCGCGTTGCTGAAGACAGCTTCCACCCATTGACCCGCCCAGGCTGCTTGACATCGAGCTACGAGGGAGAAAAGCATCCGTATCGAAAAACAACCAACTACCTCAACAAGTCACGATATGCATTGGCATGCATGAACGGCAGGCATGAACTCTAATTGCAGTAACGTGTAATTACATTTGCAAATTTCAGGAGTTTCAGGAGAGTTTACCGAAATATTTGGCATTAAAATTTTCACCATTGTGATAAAGATTTTAACAAAATTTCAGCAGAGTCATTTTACACTTTTTACAACAATGAATATCGCGCTGTTATCGAACGATCAAGATTTACTCTTGTACTCTATAAATTTTGCACTTGAGAAAAATGATGTTGCTTTAACGCAAAAAATTCTCTAACCTGTATGTGTCGGGCATAGTGGCAATCGGTTGCGGTATCGATGAGTACATGGCGTTGAATCCAGCGTTTAAGGGTAACCGTGGCGTAGCAGGGGTGGCCGCGGGAGGCGCGGTGCCGCTGCTACCCCCGCCGCTGCCACCGGCGACCACCTGATCGACGGCGGCCCTCCTCTGGTTCCGTAATTTCTCCTCTCGACGCCACTTCGCTCTGCGATTACTGAACCACACCTGCAACCGACACAATGACGGTGCCTTTGTCACGATAAGTGTGCAGCCGCACACTCGGCGCCGCCGGCACGGTATTTCGCATCATCCGCACTCATCCGCATTCGTACTCATTCGCGCTCCACGACTCTCTTCTGCTTCCTCTCCGGAGAGAACGCCTTCATCCTCCCCGAACCATCCTATTGTCCTGTCCCTTCCCCCCTCCCCCTCTCCTTTCTCTCTCTTTCTCTCCCCCTCTTTTTTTCCGCCTCTATCCGACCGAGCCTCTTGTCTACTCTCCAGGTAGCACGAAATCTAGCGCCCAGACTAATCTACTCTTTTCGCATCTCATGCGAATAGAGGCGCGAGTTTGCACGAGACGCTTCTCCAATTTGTTAATTGCGATTGAGCAGTTGTCAGACGGGAAATTGAGTTACTCTTGCTCGCTTGGCCCTTTCCCATGCACAGCACCCTTCTCTTCCTCATCCTCTCTCTACATGTTTTTACCTGCCGCCCCTTCGCTGTCGTGCTTTTATTTTACGCGTCTCTTTTCAAGCTTCTGGTTGCACTACAAATTGCAGCTCGATATCCGAGAAAGAGTGTACTCTAATACGTAATATTGTAGGTAATATACCCCGTCACGCCAATATCGCACCAATCTTGCATTAATATTATCGGGACGGGTCGAAGGTCTTTGATTATTTCTATCTGCGATGTTATTAGATTTTAAAACGTCGATTAACTTTAACCTTTATACTTTTATTCAATCGACTCCTTGTTTCTTTGCAGGGCTATAATTAGAAGGAGATATAGAGAATACGTCAGAATTATATAAAAATGTGACACTGTAGCGAAAATATTAAAGAATTAAGAATGACTTTAATGTCTAAATATCTTTTCACTATGTCGAGGCGATATCCCAAATAACACGATGGAGGTTCGTATAATAAAAATCGAGAGTTTATCTTTCCCTATCCCACGCCTGCACGGATTTCCTGATTTTTGTGATTCCTTTCGGTGATAAGAGGATTCGTCCCCTTCGATATATCGGTTTTTCCCCCGCCGGCACTTAGAGCAATCCATGAACCGTGCATTTGGCTTTCACATCTCTTTTTTATGTGTATATTGCAATACTGTTTAGTAGTGTCAATTTTACAAAGCACACAATTACACGAATTTTATTATTTTACGAATTATATGAAATCATTAGATAAATTGTATGAAATTCACACGAAATATTATTAGGCATCAAAACCCGCTTTGAACCGAATATGAAATACTTCTTTGTTTATCTGATTGAACATTTCGATCGATTTTCATTTAATAGCATTTACATGAATTTTGCGCTTTTCATGTATGATGAAATATTTTAATGCCCCATTCTCTATACGATTATACTTTACTATTATTGATTATTATAAATATAAATTTGTCCTATACAATATCAATCATTGCGTTGATGTAAATGTCAATTGACGGATCCTTCTTATTCACGGAATAATGATCGTCATTAATGAGAAGAGAAGACCCAAAATTATTAAGTTATATTTAATACAGTAAATATAGTCGTGTAATTACAGCGCGAGTTTTTGAGAAAGTAATCCGCATATTTTTGCTAGTGCGCGCAGATGAAAATAGAAGACAAAGCAATAACGGCAATTTCCATTTCTGTCGATTTTGACGTAACGAATTATCGTGTACGATAGAGGAAAAAAAGAGAGATGTTTTTCGCAGCGGAAAGAAATGCCATCAACGTAGAAATACAAGCCTTCCGCAATCTCACGTATAACGCCACGCTACGAGCACGGGGGTCCTCGATTGAATCAAAAAATAAATTCTATCCTCCTGTCCTCCCATTGGCGCAGCAAATCGTGTTCGACCACCCCACCGTCAAATATCTGCCATTCGCCCGCAGCGGGCTCCTTCCGCCCAATACTATCGTCCCTCGTAAACTCGTCCTCCCTCGTTCCGAAAACTCGTCCGAATCGATCCACGCCGAAAGTCCGTGATACGAACACGTTCGGTCCTTAGTGTTACCTACTCAAAGAACACAAGTCTCCTCTCTCAGCATCAACGGCTGAAATGCGGTGAAGACCGGTTTCCGACTCTGGTTTCCGACCTTGAAACTTTCGACCTTCATTCACGATGTGCCAACTGGAAGCGCAAGAAATTCGCTCGTTTACGTACACGCCTCGCAGTACTTTCAGAGATTAATGAAGCGTAAAATACAAATACTGTCACGCTGCGAAGACTCTCATTTTTACCCCCCCCCCCCTCCCCCCATCGCTCCCTTCCCCCCCCAAAAAAGACGTAAACGAGAAAAAAATAGATTCTTTATCTAAAAAAAATTGCGTGACGATGTTAATACTGATTTCAGCAGATCTCGTGCATATCTAACATTCAGCTTTATGATTTATTATTTGCGTCTGTTTTATTCGAGTTGCCCTGGAGCAAAAATCCCTTTAATCCTCGCGTAGCGTATCGGCCATCGCGCTCACACGAGTCGACTTAGGGAATGCCGCGGATGATAATCGGCCAACGACGTGACGGTAGTACAGCGTGGCGAATCTCGTGGCCATGGCCGAGGTATATAGGTGGAAAAGCGAGGGATGGGCCAATCGGAGGGCGACCTCCCTGGGGACACGACCATGGTTGCCATGGTTGCGTCCGAGAACCCTCTTAGGCCTTTTGCACGATCCCTCGCGGTTCGGACGGGCCGCGTTTACATACCGCGCCATGCCGCGCCATGCCGCGTAATGTGTTCTATGTTCCATTAGAGTTCCCGGCACTTCATTCTTCGTCTTTCACATACTTTGCCATTCAGCGATCGACCAGCAATCGGTCCAACTCGGCGATCTCCGCGATTCCTCTCTTTCATTCTCTCCAGCAACCTCTACTATCTTTTTCTCTTCACCCTCTTTCGCTCAGTCTTCCTTTCTCTCTTACCTTCTCTCTCTCTCTCTCTCCCTCCTTCCTCCTCCCCCCCTCTCTCTCTCTCTCTCTCGCTTCCTCGTCAAACTTCTCCTTTTCCCTCCCACGCCGGAACTCCCGGTTTCCTGCACTTAGCAAGATCAATACCAGCCAACGAGGCTTGAAAACATGCGTCAACATGGTCTTGCACTGTTTGTACGTCCACATAACGCTCAGCGCGCTCGGCTACTCTACCACCACACCAAACCCCGCCGGCCACTTCGTCGACCCTTTCGTCTCTTCATACCGCGCTAGTGCAGGTGAGAGGCGGTAGGGGGTGGAAGGTAAACGCGGCCAAACAATGTTCGATAAGGCTACGTATGTATTAACGGTTTGACGTTGGTATTAATTATAATTATACATCACGGCATTTTGCAGCCCTTGTATGATTAAAAACTAAAGGGTGTTATCGAAATGGGAGAATTGCTAAACAACGTCAACATGTATTATGGATATAGTTACACATGTAACGGGGAACTTAATCGTATTGAAAATAATATTTTCATGTTGCTAATAACTATTTAGAACAGATTACTGTAGAAATGGGAAGAAAATATAATTATAACTACAATCGTAATTCAAGTTGTGTCGAGTTATATGTAACAAAATGTAGTAATATATAATGCAATGAATTAAAATAGGACTTTTGATTTAATCCGTTCATTCTGGATAAGAGTTACAATTAGACAACACAAGCGTTTGAAATACCTATATAAAGAGCATTAAAATAAAATAAGTATATTGTAACAATTAAAATGTCCGGATTTTAAAAAATCTTTGAAACTCTTTAATTGTATAACTTTTTTAATTATCGCGGAGGTTAATATTTATGTTTCCTTCACTTTGATTATCACAATTTTTCTACCAGTTGCAGCCTTTGCTACGTCACATGAAGAATATAAACTCGTTTTGCAGAAAAGCGTTGGCGAACAGAGAGAGTTTTGCAGAAACTTTATGAGGAAACGAACAAGAATTGCAGTAGCATTACCCACTTTAAATGCAAGGTTTTGCGAGGTTTCTTATAATTTAAATTATTCTTATTCCGTCGAAATTCTGTCTCTCGTTTTCCTTCATTCTTGACTTTGTCGAGGCAATCAAAGATTCTTCAAATTTGTAAAATTTTCCAAGTCCTTCGGGACATTGGATAAAATTCAATTATCGTTTTGCAATGTCCAATTCAGTAAAACATTTGGATTTGTATAACTGTGTTCCATATTCTCATTTAATAATTTTTAAAATAAAGTTTTCAACACATAAATGCATTATTATCAGAAAAATACATGTTCTAAATACATGTTCTAAATTCTGATAAACAAATAAATCGTGCACCTGCTTACGTATCGCAAACTCGAAGAGACTCGACGAGAAAAATTGTACATAAGAATACATAAATGGCGACGAAGCGGTGCGGTCGAACGAAAGAGGTGACGAAATCCCATTGGAAGTGAGAGCTCGCGAGCGGCATCAAACTCTCGCCGTTGGAGGTGTTTAACGTTCCCCACGTACGAGCACGTGGCCGCACGTTAAAAGCGTTTAATGAAAGGGCGTCGTCGCACTTACGCCGTTCGACCCTCCCGGGAGGAACGGGCGGAATAAGAAGAGCAAGAAGAGAGAAAGACGCGCCCGGGGAAAACGTTGCGAGACGAGGGCGAGAGAGGAGGACAGGTGGGTGGAGCGAAGCGCACACACGCCGCATTCGCACATTCACACTCACCTGGATACGTGCCTCAGGTAATCCGATCTTCTCGGCGAGACGCTCCCGTGCAAACACGTCCGGGTAATGTGTCCGCTCGAATTCTGAAACGAAACCAGTTTGCAACAAGTGCTCGTTATTTAGCTGCGTCGTCGGCATTAATTATCGCGATATAAACGAAGCCGGCCATTGCGTATTTTCTCTCAACCGAGCGGATTCCAAAGGCCAAATGGGGGAGAATACCGATTCTCGATATGTCGATATACCGATTGCTTTTCAGTTTATCACGAACAAATAAATTTATGCGAAAAGTTTTAATTTGAAGAATCTCAAGCACCAAGAAGAAAAATTATATAATTGCCAACATTGCGAATTGCGAGGCATTACACGTCCAATTAAATTTTTAAAGAAGGGAAAATTAATTGAAACAAGAGTTTACAGTCGAGGAAAAGCACGTGATTTCTAAAGTCGTATATACTATTATATTTTGTATTGTACGATACAAGTGACTGTTAAGATTGATAATTTTTTCGGATTTTCTACTAACCTTTCTCGAGGCTGTCTATCTGCTCGTTAGAGAAGGAAGTTCGGTTGCGCTGCAATTTCCTCTTCAGCCTCAGCCGCACTTGCGAGTCCTCGTCGCCAGAGGAGTTGTGCTCCGAATTACCGTCCGAAGTTGTCTCCTGCTGATGCGACAATAGAGACCCGGTGTCTGGAACAAGAATTAATTACCTTTCCTTCAGAATGTATTGTTTCAGCCATCTTAAAGACAAGTTTTCCTCATTTACGATTAAACAATAAGATTAATTTCATCTTACATTTCAAGTATAATCATAATCGTACAAAAAAAAAAACGATTGTCTCCTTCTGTTTCCTAAACTGTGTCAAGCCTTAATCATTTAAACGGTAAAAATTCCACATCTCCGGCATTTTTCTCATAATGCAAGAAGCATCGATCTTATTACAAGAGAGCCTGCCGTTTCGCGTCAAATCAATCGGTCGATCCCGTAACACGATCCGCCGTTCTCGAGATTCCTAGACACCGCCGCGCGTTCAGGCGTGCGCGGCCGGTCTTCGGGGTCGCGTCTCGTGTTGGTGCGTCGGCGTTGGTTCGTACGCGCGCAAGGGTAGCCCCTCGTCAAGCCCCGTGGGCCGCGATTACTTTCCGCCTCCGCGCACCACACCCTCGTCTCTTTCCATTCCTCTCGGTACCTTCCCTACATCCCTCCGTTCTGTCCGTGTCTGTCCCTCCGTACGGCGGAGAGATGTACATATATATATATATATATATATATATATATACACTCCCTTACGCTTGCGTACATAGCTATGTACATATGTATTACGATATATATATATATATATATATATATATATAGATGTTTATATATGTATGTATATATATATATATATATATGTAACACATACCGTTCACTCGTCAGCTGCTCGCTTTCTCGTTCGCTCATCTCAACCCCCGCGCAACCCCCAATTGGACTCAACCCTGCGAAACCCCCTCGACTAGAAATACCGGCACCCCAAACACGCCTCTTTCTTTCCCTCCGGTCCTTCCTGCCCTGCCTCATCGTTCTAACCGTCAACTCCCGTTCTTCTCCTTCCCGCGGAATCCACCCCCAAATCTCCTCGCGAACACCCCTGCGCGTAACGACCAGACCGGCAACGATCCTCGGCGGTCCGCTGCAGACGGATCGTTGGCTTTAATTTTCTAGGTGACGACGCACGCCCGGTGAAGAAAGAGAAGAGATTAGCCCGATGCTCTCTACAATCCGGTCGCTTAATGCGGCCGCTGTGGCCAAAGTGGCCGCGATCGACCGTTCGATGCATTCCTGTGCATTCAAGTGTACACTATAAGCAGCACTTTGACGTATCCAATAAGGCATGAAAACTACTACCTCATAGGTGACAACGCGATTTAAGATACTCCTATATAGATTTGAACAACAATTTTTAAAAAATTCGCTACATTTGATTGTCTCATTTATATTCAACTCAGCGTTAGTGTTATATCGTGAAGTCATTTGGCGCGCAAAAATATATTTTGATATACTAATATACAGATGTTAGAGAGAGAATATTTATTAGGTCAAGATAATTAGATTGATATATATAATCAAGAGACATATATAATGAATCACAAGACTGCAAAAAAGCGTTTTGGAAAGCACTTTTCTATCTGTCACTTATCGGTTCATTTAATCTGCCTATTAAATACGATCACATCTGGGTTCGTCATTCGTGGTTTTGACTAAAGAGCCGCGAGCATAATTTTCGTGATCTTATTAGACTTATAGCGCTATAGAATAGATCTTTCATTCCTTATTCGAACACGTATGTACACGTACATTGAACGCGCGCGCGCGAGATGTCGAAAGTCCATCAAGTGAATCATAATTCACAATGCAACGTACAATTCTCGTGAATCGAACGAAAGGACGAGAGAACGCAATCATTCGAAGAAATCTTTTCAAAAGCAAGATTATATAAATTTTAGTGTGCAAAGGCAAATACATATTAATCGAAATTTTAATTAAATTGAATTTTCATACTAAAACTATTATATGAATTATTTTTTTTACACGAAAGAAAGATTTTTATAATCCTTATTTACAACATAAAGTTATTTTCTTTTTTAACACGGATTTCATTTTTCACTATTTGAAAGGTAAAATAAAGTTGGATTAAAAGATAACAACTGGTAAATTAGTAACGATCTGCATGGTCTCTAACATGATGAATAAAACAAGCCATCAACAGATGCCGACTCCGCTAATATTTTATCAGTATTTCATCAATTAAGTAAAAGTAAATCAAAAACTTACCGCTTCGCTTCAGCAAAGAATCGTCACGGCCGTGAAGCTGACTGCCGGGCAGAAGAGTCTGACCGGATCCAGGAGTCGCCGCAGTTGGAATTCCCGTGGCCAGAGGATGATGGGGAGGTGTTGCCGAATACCATGCTGGTGGCCAACCTGCTGCCTGCCCGTTAAACATTCTCAGCTTGTCGTAGACACTCTCGGCACCCTGATGCGCTTGCACCGCGGCCGCCTGTTGCTCCTTCTGCGAAGCCAAGTTCCTGAGTACCCTGTTAATGGACGACACCTACAAAAAGACGGAGATTTTCGATTAGGATTAATTCCCGAATCATTTATTAATTCAATCCTATGAGGATCAAGAAAGTGCTATAAAAGCTGCTGTCAACTTTTGTACTTTTTATTGAAATTGCTGGCAACAATTTTTGTAAAAATTATAAGTAAATTTGTTTCGAAGTCTCTTAAAAATTTAGTAAAAATTATTATGCAAATTATGTTTGTCTTTATTTTAAATTCGAAATCAGTTCAGGAAATGTAACATTTTAATAGTTATACGTATAAAAAGAATGTTTAATATTAATAGATATTTCTAAATATATATATATATATATATAATTCGATTAACGATCTGTGTATCTAAAACTTTTTTAAGTTGCCAATGGTGATTAATCTCCAATCTTTTATAATTTAAAGACTATAGAAGCAATTACCATTTTTTCTAATTTTGCTTCTAATATTCCTGTAGTTTACAGAAAAAATTGATGATTTAGAGAAAATGTTGCGTCGTTTTTCTAATGATACGCGGTGATCCTTATGCACTCAAGATACCTCCATCGTCCACTCTCGATCAAGAAAAAGGGAGATAGAGGCAAAAGAGGCTGGCGTGGCGGATCGGGGCAAGGCTCTTTGTAAAGTCTCACAACCTCAGCCACTCGTCGTCGCACGAGAATCATTTCCGTCGTCATAGTTGAGCACTGATTGTCCGTCCCTCGCCGTCGCCCCTTGCGCGGGATCTTTCTTCCTCTTTTTCGTCCTCCTGCGGTCGCGGGATGCGAAGGGGGTCATACCCAGATGAAAGGACACCGCCATCCAATTATTATTACATAAAACGGTCTCCACGGCTCTTCGTATCCGGCCCCTCCTATCCGAGGGACGGTCGCCGTCGTCATCGTTGTCGTCTTCACCTTACGCCCGCAACCGAGCCACTGGCTAACTCCAAAGTTATAACGAGCCGGCGTATAGCACAGGGATCTAAGCATTGCGCTCTCAACTTGCACATAATGGTCCTCAGCGTACTCCATACGCGCGCCAACCCCATCCTCCACACCCTTCTGCAATCGACGCCAGGCTCGGTGCAGCAGCTGGATATACACAGCCGTTAATGCAGCGCGGACGTCGGATATCGAGCGGAGCTTCTTAATTACGAGGTCGACAAGTTTCGACAAGAGCGGTATGAGAGCAAAGCCGATCCTTCTCGCGTAGTTTGAGTTAAAACCGACGGAATAATGGCCGAGTGAGACGCTGAGAGAACGTCACCGTTAGAATAGCGCGCTGCTATTAGAATTAAAAAAAACGAGGAAACCTGACTTGGATGGTTCGATTATATTCGAGGTACATTCAGGTAAATATTGTGCTTTTCGTAAATATCGTCCTACCGACTATGACGAAATTTCGTCATAAAATACAGGTAATTTTTTACGTAAAGCGATCTACCGCGATGTAATGAGAATTGTTAGGAGATATAAGAAAAAGTAGAATCACGTGTAAATTCAATCGCGAATAGAATATGTGCGAATATTAGGAAACATCGATTTTCATTGATCACACTTCCTACGTCTGGAGCTCATCGAGCGTACGTAACTTCCATCTCGACCCATTCCGACGCTACGAGATAGTAACAGGCGAATAGCGGAAGCAACGTTTCGAGACGAGCTAGCTCCAGCTAACCCGGACCAGGGCTCTCCGTCATCAAACCGTCTATCCAGGCTTGGATGCCGGGAGAGAGAGATCCCGACTGTACGCTCCGGACCGCTCTACTCTCGCCGCACAACAGCCGCAGCGTCGATGCAGGCCATTACACGCGCGACCGGACACGAATAATTGTGCAACACGCTTAACTGATCCCATTCACCCTGATTCTACCCGCTCCCGTCCGCTCTCGCCGCCGACTAACCCTGCGCGCACCCCCGATACCAACCCCCGACGCAATGTGTACCAGCCGCAATAGCCAACGTCACCGCCAATACTACCAGCGATCCACCAGTAATCGAGAAAAGATCGAAACGATCGAAAGAACGATCTGTCAATCAAATTGTCTCTCTTCTCTCTCGGTTCTGATTTTAAACTCTCCAAAATTATTCCAGACTGATTTTTGATTCATCGATTTCAAGTTATATTTACCAATTTTATCAACTTTATATTTCATTATTATAAGCAAATTTAAGAAATTTATTGTTAATAGAACGATGTTTGTCATTTCAATAAAAATATGTGATAAATATTAAATGTATTAGATCTGTCCGCGTTGCCTGCACTTTTTGCACTTAGCATCTTCGTTCTCTCTCTTTTCAACATCTGAATATATATTTATCCCGTTTTAAGTACAAACATTTTTTTGGGATTCCAAGCAACGCGAACAAACCTATTAAGAGATGAGATATACTTGGTATTTTCCAGCAAGAGACACAGTGTGTCCTCGGACAATAAAAAATCCAAAATCGAGATATAAGACTTTTAAAAAATTTCTTTTAGAAAAAATGTCTTTAAGATATCCCGTTTTCGGACATGCGCGTGTTGTATGGAATAATAATGATTTCATGTTTGTTCATTGACAAACGACAAGGATATAACGATATCTGGAAAGCACCCGCTAGAGCGATGTTTTCAAATGTAATCTCGCCAATAGCTAACACGTTACATGCTTAACGACAGAAGCGCGTGCTAGACGTTCTGATTGATCATCCTAGAATCCCCAACATCCCCCATCGACCTTCTTCATTCGGCAATTCCAAGAAACACACTAGCAAGAGCGAGTTTGCTCCACAAGCCGATGGATAACGACTTGTACGCGTGCCATCCCCCTCGGTATTCCTGACGGGCAGCCGATAGGGGGATCTGTCAGTAGAGAGAGCATCCTCGGAGGAGCCAGACGAGAGGACGATCGACTTCGAGGATATTTCGCGCGGTCGGGATGGAAGGTTGGGTGGGCAGGATGTTTGGTAGATGGACGGACGTATACAACGGAGAGGATTCTTCGAGTTCGGAGAAGGGCGATCAGCGTCCAGGAGGGTGGACAATGCCGAGGTCCGCGTAATGGACCGATTACCCCACCCAGCCGATCGTATTGACGAGACTTTGATTAGGGTCGAGTGGCCGGATCCGACGGGTAAGTACACCCGACCGGCTGTGCGCCACGATAAGTCGACGGCGGATTACGCGTAAACTTATACCGTATCCAATCAATGTATGACGCCAATACAGCGGGAAATTTATTCGCGCGTCACAAATTTATGCGAGACGAGAGAATCGTCCACGCAATCTAGAGGAATTAGAATCTGCGTAATCCGCTCATTTAAATTCGTTTTGTTCTAATCTATCATTCGTGATATTTAGCGAGATTTAGTTCAGTCAAGTTACCACGTTTATCAATTATTTATCAATTATTAATCTGACAGTCTGCATCCTAAATTAAGCGTATCTCACGTAATCAGATTTTTTTTTTCTTTTACTTACGCTGGGTATATTATCGTTATTGCAAACGCCCTCCTGCAAAAGTCGATCGCGAATCTCCCAGGCAAAGATCGAGGGACATTCTCTTTTGTAGTCGGCAATTTTGTTGACCACAGGCGTTGTCGCCACTCGCGGCTTGCTACCGCCGATTGCCCGCGGCTTGATTGAACCAGTCTCGTAATACCTGGAAAAAGAAAATTGTTATTTTCGTTTAACGTATGTTACGGTTTACAGAACGGGAAAGCCACTATAGTAGCGCTAAAATAGTATTATATTTTGAAACAAGGAATGCAATAAAATTATAAATTATGCAAATATTACTTAAGAAAACGTTGTAAATTTTAAAAATAGATCCTTGTTCTATAAAGATTAAATAGATTACATGGTATGGTTACTAAAAAGAAAAACGAGTTGTTTTTTATAAACAAGAAATCATTGGATAAAAACTAGCTTTATTAATACTCCGCAATTTGCAGAAACGATGTTACATTCACGGAAATATTGCTACATGAAAAATGGAGACATAACGTAACATTCGTTCATTATTATACATCCAATTATTTTTAAATCTTTAGCATCACTAAAAATGAATGATTGAAAATGGAAGGAAATCCAGTGAATTCTGTCGCAAATTTATCGATTGGCCTTTAATTGTATCGAGAAAATACAAGCAGTTGTGTCTTGTGGCCATTGAACACCCCCCCCCCCTTCCCTCCCATTCATTGATTGAATTAACTAGACTAGTAAAAACAATAGCAATGAGCGATCAAATTCCATTGGTAGTCAAGTGTCGCAGAACGCGCTCGTCCACATGAATAATTAGAAGGGAGATGAAGGCGCGGTACTTACCTGCCGAGGATTTTGGAGACGCATCCATTGCTGACTTGCAGTATGCGCGATATGTCGCACGGTCTAGCACCGCTGTGGGCCAGCTCGACGATCTTCTGCCTCGTGGAATCCGGCAGTGGTCGGCCGTTGACGTAAACGCCGCCGAGCTGGTTAACCCCGCTGTGTCCTGCAGCCGAGCACCCAAATATTGAGTTCTGTCCGACCATAGAACCCCCGCCAATACCCGCGCCACCCCCGTGCATCAAGTCCTCCTCTGTGAACCAAAACGCGCGCAGAACATCTGATTGGTAAACAGCCGGATAGTACACGTTTCGCCGTGATAGTACGCGTTCTTATTAGTCTAATTAGCACTCGCGCCCGTCGCACGGATCCGGAAGCGGAAGCGTCAGATTGAACACCAAGGGAGATGTTTGCGCCGCGATCACACGCTCCGCCGCCCTGCGGATGTCACGTAACGAAGATCAGTTTGACCCTTGCGCGCCGATTAATTCGCTGCCGTGTACCTTATTACACGATTACACGACATCTGCGTACGGTATACGTACTGCGTATAACGTGCACGGAGGAATCGTCGAAACGGAAATATATCGCGTAGATACCGTACGACACGATATGTTGTCGACAACGGTAATTGCGACGCGAGTGGACAATAGGTATAACGAATAGATACACGGTACGGTATATCGTGTAATTTGATCATTACGTGCAGGGAGGTTTCAGAAATGATGAAACAGTTGCAGAATTGTAACAGACATAGCTTACAATGTAGACGTACATGTACATAAACGGAAATGCATTCGACTTGCTCGGGGAATACAGTGTTAATGAAGACAATTCAAAAGACATTTCACATATAATGAACAAAACGGCTTTTCACATACGTGTCCTAACTAAATGTGAGCAAAAGTGGACCTTTCAGCTTCTCTCGCCACTTTGTTATAATTCTCGTAGTGCGTCGTCGCCGACGCAAAGAAAAAGACGCAATGAGAGAGCGGCGCGACGTGCGGATGATGAGAGACTCGAGAGGAGGAGACTCGGCGTTACTAAATGCATCTTGCAATTAACAAATTTAATTAATTCCCGCTTTTGCGCCGCGCAAAACGACAAGAAATAGTTGGAATGTAATCTTGGATAGCTCGCTCCGCCTTTGTCGCTGTGCGAAATCCACTTCGTATAACGACACGAAGTGGTTTTCTCGCTCCCTGTCTCGCCGCCTGTCCCTTCCTCTCGTTCCGCCACCTTCTATCCTTACGCCATTTCTGTCGTATCTTATTTTCACCGATGCGAAAAGATTGAAGATCGCCGCATCTTACGATCAATCGACGTTATAAAAATGTAAGAGGACAGAAGGTGACAGAATTCCTTTGACAGAATATGCTAATTTTTCAGAAATTAATCGTGGTTCTCAATGACTGCAATCATTGAATTAGATCGATTGTAAAATATGATTATAAAATTTTATATTGACATTAAATTATTATATCTTTTATATCTTCTTATATCATAGTTATTAATATCATTGAATTGCTTGTCATTTAATACGTAGTATTGTTATTCTAGTTCTGTTCATGATTGAATTTCAGAACTGATAAAGAATTCGATGCGCGATTATAGAATTGGATATACATATACAAAAAATCCATCCTGAAATATTTAATATTAAGATGCGCTTTATAATAAAAAATAGAATTATTTCTCTTCATTAATTTATTCTCGTTTAATTTAATTCCCCTCTAATTGGTCTAATTTTGCTGTATTATTAGAATTAAATAACTATATAATATAAGTAAATAACAAATATTTTTAAATTACCTTACAAAGCTTGCTAGAGTCCTTAAAAAAATTTATTATTATTATTTTCTATATAGATTCGTCTCTAGCCGATGTCTTTTTTATTCGTACTATCTGTTGGCAATAATATTGTAGATCTGTTGTACAATTCTGCACTTATTGCGGAAGGTTTTCCAGCTTCAGTCGTCCCTGCATTATAACCAGAGCTTTTTAAGCGAGCTTCAAGCATACTGAAAGGAATGGAATATGGTGATGAAAAACGAGAAGCGAGAAATTGGGAGTTGAGAGTCTTGTTACAAATAATTCCGCGGCGAGGTAACGCGGAAATTTTCGAGGGG
Source organism: Acromyrmex echinatior (assembly GCF_024713525.1). Classification (NCBI taxonomy): domain Eukaryota; kingdom Metazoa; phylum Arthropoda; class Insecta; order Hymenoptera; family Formicidae; genus Acromyrmex; species Acromyrmex echinatior. Next base: position 5,828,001 of record NC_141870.1, read on the forward strand.
ATGCTTCTTACCCCTCCATTTTATCGCGGTACTGGATGCTACGCTTCGCAAATGCAAGAAGAGAGAAGTAATGTCATCTTTTTTAGAATGCGATTTTATAACTGTATTTAATTTCATGGCCTCCTTCACTGAGAGAAAAGATTTTGTTAATTTAATAAGCCACCAGTAGCCCTTTAATCGGTGATCGGTAAATATGTGACAACAAATTTTGTTGTTGTGTTTGTTACTAGTCTGCTATACCAAGCAATTATTAGTAACAGAAGCAAATTATAGAATCTAATCTATCTTTTGGATAGACTTTAGGCTCGTTTACGTAGAATTCGTAGATGATCGTGGAGTCTTAAGTCGTAGGAAACCGAACAAGCACAGTCAAATGTAGGGAGAATACTTGACTAGAATTGGTCAATTTCTTACGATTTGGGGTCCTGCAATCATCCTACGACTTTTATAATATATATATGAGCCTCTTATTTGCTAGCGATACTATTAATTATTTGTTACATTGACGAATATTAATTTGCAATCGTAACAAATCGATCGGTTTTTTAACAAATATCACATTTGCTTTCCTTTGATTTGTTCCTATAACAAAATCATTTCTCAGTGTTATGAGAGTACGATAAAATAAAAGAAAAGGCTTTGAAATAGATTGAGAAATATTTTGCGAAGCTTTTAAGAAGCATAGAAAAACTAAAATAAATTGAATCATTCTTGACACGATCCAGAATTTCAAAATATCGTAATTTTGTAGAAAAGGAATTGATCTTTGTTATCAACTCGTCGTTTACAGTTCTCATCACTTTCCGCGAACTTTGTGCCTCGGTGAGTTTAAAATTTCTTTGATTACGCGCACGATGGAAAGTAGATGATAACGATAAGAGACATTTTCCTCAAACCAATTAAAACGACACTTTCCGCAATTTCTTTTACGATGAGTTAATGAATATTCATTCTTTGCTCGATTTAATAAAAGCACACAGATCCGCGAATACGTGCAACTATCACATTTCTAGAGCGATATTATAATTTCTATATTTTATATATGTATATATGTATATATATATATATGTATGTATCACTGTATCACTCCATTATAATATGACATATCAAAGATAAAGCCCTTTGCAATAAATCATTAATTTATTTCGTGTGTCGTGATATAATTTTCATATTTTAATTATTTGGTAAAACGCTATTCAAATATATATATATATATATATATATATATATATATATATATATATATATATATATATATATATATATATATAGATGACTATTTGAAGATACTACTCGAAGAAACTTTGTCTCGTACTCTTCTGAATCACTTGATCCTTTCGACAGAATAATTTGTGTTAAAAATAGACGACGGTGAAAGCGAGGACGCGTCGCGACAGCCTCTCGTCCTTTGAAGGGACAGCGCACGAGTCTGTGCTGTTTTTCACAAGTTTAATTCGTTACAAAGGGGACAAGTGTGCACGACTTAGCTCGTATACACGTATACGAGCGCGAGATTCACCCTTTCTGTCATCGTCTTTTGCCTCACGCCCTCCACCTCCTCCTCCCCAGGGGGGACGACCACCCCCGACAGACGGGGATGATGTCGGTGAGAGGGCTCGAATATCGCCCGAGCCCGACGCCGTCGACCCGTGCACACACCCGCCGCGCCGGTCGCACACATTCTTTATATATAATTTCGCGTTAATCTACGCGGCGGTGCGGCGCAAAAGCGAGTCGCGCCGCAAAGTGAGGCAAAAAGGTTCCACTTGGCTGAGCGTGAAACGGGACACAGATTAAATCCCATCCTGTGCAACCCCGGCGCACGACGTCGCGGCACCCTCGTCCTCCCCCGGCCTCCCCCGGCCTCCCTGCGTCGGTTCGCTCGGTCGAGCCACCCCTTGCCACCCTCGCCAAACATCCCCCTCCTCCTGATCTCTGCGCCGGACGAGAGGCGGTCTTTAAGCGCGAAAACGATCGCCAGTCAAGGTATTTAAGATGCGCGAATAGACGCGACGAATGTAGCGAGCTGGCGAGTCGACTTTGTAATTGGGTCCTCGATGGAAATTTTTGTGAGGTCTGTTCGACAATGAGAACGGAAGTTAAACTAAATGACTTATTTTCTCTTGAATTTCTAAGCGTTAATACACTCTAAAAAATAGCATCTGTGTAATTCTCACTGTGCTATAATATGATAATATTAACATCAATGCGATGTGTGAATTTAACACCATGGGTGTGTTAAATTCACACCATGATGATGTTGATATAAACTTCAAGGGCTTGAAATCCACACCATGTTGGTATTAATAAACACACAGTGAGAGTTATACAGACACCGCATGTTAAATCCACACTCCGATACTTCTTACAGTGTATAAGAAATTGCACAGAAACGTTAATGTTGTCTACAATATACGAAGTAAGCTTGGTATAAAAAACAAGAGTAACAAATTGACTAATCATGATCGAATGTGAGAATGATCGAATGTAATTGGTCAATTCTTACTTTTCCTTCTTACACCAAGCTACTCTGCATATTGTAGGCGATGCATTACAGTTTCAAAAATGTCGAAACACTTGATCAATTTCGTGAGTCATTGTGTGCATACATAGATCCTAGACGAACAAACATTAAACCCGTTGGAAAGGAACGATTGATCGTTACCCGATAATAGAAACAAAACAGTTCAGCGGAGCGGCTAATGCGCCACTCCAATTTCCAACGATGACGGAAAGTTTGCAGCGGAATAGTTGTTTAATGGGATGTAATAATAGTTTGCGGGTAATTAGTCCCGCGTTGCGACTCGAAACCGGCCGAACGTAATCAGTTACAGAGTGTGCCGGTTCGAATTCATTTAACGAACTGCTGTTTATCCGTTGACATCCATAAAAAATATCGTTTTCGCGACCAAATTGCTTTCACCTCTCGTCGTTGCGTCGCGCATACGCTAAATAATATAATTATGCGCGCCGACCGCATTAATTAGACACACATAAATCGTCCAACTCTCCGAGCTTGATATAACAGAAGCGATTACAAAACAGATATTTCCGTTGCGATAATACAAAACGTGTTATTAGACTGCTAGGGAAAAAAAAAAGACATTTAGAGTCAGCCTGTTTCCCAGTATTGTAAGTATACACAATCGAGAATTAACGAACATTTACCGCGACTCAATTATCCAATTGTTTACATTGAAAATTAAGATAAATGTGACGGCAAATAACTAATAATTGAATAAATAACGGAAGAGAGGCTTCAAGAAAGGATCCCATACTAATTATATGGTACATTGGGTGCTAGTGAAATGAGCTAATTTTCACGTAGGTATAATGTAGCTTATAATGTGGTGAACAAAAGACGTCAGACATAAAGGTTAATAAAGAGTAGATTTTGAGTTATGAAGAATCAAAAGTGTCAAACTTGTAAACATCTTTAATACACTGTAGCTCAAAAACTATCCATTATCGAGCCTTACGTTTATATAACATCTTTTATTCACCACGTTAAAAACTAACTCATTTCACCGAAATCCAATTTTCCATATAATTAATGTGGAGTCTTTTATTCCAGAACTATCATCATATTAATGTTCTCACTGAACATTTACAAGATCTAGTCGCGATCATTTCCGGCGACAGTCTTGGAATCTGTTAGCGGCATAACGTCGAGCGGTCGGATGCGCTTCTGAAGTCGACGCGTTTGTCGAGTGTCACCGACTAAACGTTATTATCACGTTGGTAGAGATTCCGAAGGAAGAGCAAACCGGGGCTGGGTTGGGAGGGAAAAGGGTGCTGCCGAGCCGGGGTACAGCCTCCGAGCGTTTCGTCATAAACTCGGCGAATACGATGGAGAGCGAGAGAGAGAAGTTCATCTCGTGCGCGTCTTTCAACGACATCAAAGATGGCGTGCCAGGCATACGCTCTCTAATGAGTTGAATCGCGGTAAGAGCGCTCCGAGAGACGACGAATTCATTACGGACGGTGTTAAGAGGCGACGGCGCAGTATTAGCAACCCGCCATCCCCCGGCAACGCATACTCATTACGGCGCTCGTTATTATTGACACCAGTGTGTAAGGCAGGCTCACAAGTATGTGTCTTCCCTGTAGCTTTTCCCAGGTAAATACCGAACTTATGGCCGCGGGGTTAGTAATTCACGTACGTTCGCGCGTTCGTTACTATTCACGTATAACAAGATGCTTCACGCGGGAATACGCGAGATAACGCGATAATCTCGACGCCGCTGCGCAACGATTAAATAAGTTTTGCGCCGGTAAACGGGATAACGGACCGTGAAATCCCGACTCGATAAACGCTCATTGTCGAAAGGAGCTATTGTCGTAACGTAAATGCAACAGCAAACCTTGAGATCATCGAAGTAACTAGCTTGTCATTCGTATGTAGTTTCTTCACGCCATCGGCGTTTAATTGATTTTTCAATTCTTCGCGCTCATGAACGAGTTATCTTCATTTGGGTTATTCTCCATTTGACAATTGCAAACGAAATGTGTTGCGAATGTGTTGCAAAAGATTTAATGGCTTGATTACACCTATTAATGTTTAATCCTCTGGAGCTGATGCCAAAATCTGTAATACAATTACTGACGCTGGGTCTGTAAGACCCATAATTCTTGGTACATACAACTGGGTCATTTGTGTTCTGCATATTTCTATTCAAAAACTTGAAGCACATCAAATAATTAGTTACATATTTACTTATATACAATTTTTTAAAAATATATAACCTTATAAATACTTTCAAATAATATTAAAGCATATGTAAGAATCACTTAATAATTCTTGTATATTTGTTAAAGTGATGAAAATTAATTCGGGATACTGTAATGAAGGACCAGAAAATCGTCGTGTATATTAAAGATTAATATATGTTCATTAAAAAATACTAATTAATTTCAAGGAACAAAAATGACATAACTCGTATTAAAAAAATACTTATTTTAGGCCGATATTCATAATCAAATTTTATGCTTAAGGCAGTCTCAAATGTCTTAAGATATCATGAACCAATCAGAGAGCCGATTAATATTAGTATCTTAAGACATTACTTAGAACAGTCTTGAAATAAAAATGGATTACAAATGTCAGGCTTTAGTATTTTTTCATACGTGTCGATTTATTATTTGAAATTAATTAGTGTCTTTTAATGAACATGTGTTGCTCTTTGGTACACATAATAATTTATTACAATAATTCAAATTTCCAGATAAAATATAAAGAATATATATAAATGAGTGGGATCCAATAAACTTAGCCAGCTCTGGAGGCTTAATAGGATAAATTAATAGCTTTTCATACACGCACATAAAGTGTTCTAGAATCCGCCTGCAGTTACTTTCAAATAAACCGAATGTAACGGAATACACTGTAGCTTCCGTCCTAATACGCCGACAGCCACGTAAACCGGAGAACCAAACTGGCGAATTCGAAGCTCTCCTACATATACCTACATATATACCTACAGGCAAAAGTTATCGGCGTGTCTCGCGGACGTATTGCGGAACCGCGGTCTCTATTGATTGATCGCGGGGATAATCCCGCAGCGCCGACATTTATTACCCCCTTGGAACAGCGGAGGCAGGTAATCTCCGCAGCCTCCGTGCTCTGGCACGCGCGAGATTCGATCCAGAGCCCGTAACCAACGCGCGGAACCCATAACCATTAACAAATCTCGTGTAGCGACGAGAACGAAATAAAGCGCTCTCGTGAATCGGCCGTTTGATTCCAAATAGCTTCTGGGGTTTTTATGGAGAACCGAAGTAAGAGGAAGCGCTATCTCTCTCTCTCCCTCCCTCTCATTTCCTGACATATACATACAGTACATAAGAGAAGGAGAAAATACGAGAAGAAGCAGACTAGTAGTTGGACGAATGAAAGAAGGGCGCATTCGTGCCACGCGAGCATTGTCCGCCTCCTAGCTAATGCGAGGAGGGGGCATTATAGGAAGAGAAAGAGGGGGGGAAGCACTTACCCTCCTACAAGTCCCATTATGATCTCGCGTGGGCCGCGTCTCCGCTCTGGAATAAAGTGTGGGTAAATCCTCGACCGGAGAGAAAGATTACGTTGCGTCGAGACAAATTGGCGGTGTAAGCAGCCCACGCTTATTGTCGGGGGGTACGAAGAAAGGGAGGTCAGCCTAACCGAGAGTCAGCCTAACCGATTGTTGCCGGGTGTGGTGCGCGTTGGGGTCGCGAGGACGAATCTCTCGAGGTGCAAGAGGGCCACTACCCTTCGCCTCGCCGGAATCACTGGCGAAGGGGCTGCTGGCCCGACAGAAGCCGACCAAAGGCGTGTCAAGTTACCAACTAACCCCCGGGGGTAACCGCGAGTTCACCTAAGCTCATAAGCGTACGCGTATTTACTCGTCCCTTTTCCCGTATAACTCTCATCACGAGTTCGTCGGAAGGGCTGTAAGTTTATCAAAACCATCTACCTTAAGAAAACTTTGATTCGCATAAGTTACGATTTACTTGTCTACTATTAAGTTAGGGATTATGGGAAGGATAATACATGAAGTAATTCGCGCCATTACCTGTCTACTCGAATATCATCCCACGAATGATAGCATGATGAGACGTGAAAATAACACGCTATATACCGCAAAAACAAATATTAAGATCGTATACTCTAATCGATATGTTGTCGCTCCAAAACGTCCTTTATCGATAATCAATAAAATACTTTATCCTCATATTTAAAACCTTATGAAGAAAGTCGTGAGGATCAAATTTAACGTCATATTTAACCTTCCGGAACTGACGTGAGTCTCTATTGGACCCACTCAACTATATTTTTATTTTACATCTACAAATTTGAATTATTGTTATTAAAATAAACTTAGTATTCATTTTTCATAGTTAGGAAAGTTATGTTATTTTAATTCCTTAAAATTAAGTAGGACTTTTTAATCAACATATCTCTTACTTCAAAAGTGATACTCAAAAAATTAAGTTTTCTAAAAAAGAAAAAGAAATTGTTTTTTTATTGAATAATCAATAATATCAGCAAAAGAATATATTCTTAACATTTCAAATGCATTTTTGTTATTTTCGCTTCATAACCTTTTAAAAAAATTACTCTTTTTTAGTTGTGACGATTTTTTTTAAACTACCTTTTTTAAGTTGTAACAATTTTTTATAAAAAATTAAATTAATTTACTTTTGATGATAGGATAATTTTCATCTAATTAATTTATAGTATGAGAGAGAGAGAGAGAGAGAGATTCAACAAAAATCACGTTTTTTTTTAATTAGATACGTTTGAAATAAGAAACTGACATATTAAATGTGGATTTCACAGACTTAGTGCCAGTAATTGTGTTACAGGTTTTGATGTCAACTCTGGAGGGTTAAACATGACATTACTATCTTTAATACTTAATATTTTTAACATCTTGAATATTTAATATGTCTAAACAATGTAATTCTTAACGATTTCAGTGAAAAGTTTTGGAAAGATCTTATGTTATTTTTTATCTTTGTTTATATATACCATCTTAATTCTCTTATTTTTGAATATCATCTTATTTTTTATATATCATCTTAAATATTTTTAGAGTTAGTGAGAGTTCTGAGCGCAACTGATTCTTGATTACTTAATTAGGACTGTAAGATACGCATACTTGCGAGTTAATAAACTTACATGGATTAATTACTGAAATTCCGTTTTACTCTAACCATCAAGTAACAGTCAGATTGTTTCTCAAGAAACCACTATAATTAAAGAACTCGTGGAAACGCACGACAGTCCAAAAATTTATAAAAAGAGTCAAATTTTTCTCTGCCATGCGTTGTTCGGTTGAATGCAATAAAATTGTTCTGATCTATTTACTTTATTTCGTACTTAACTATAGTTACTTCTCCAATTAAAATTGAAAAATTATTCTTGAGATAGTGACTTACTCTTATAATACTTCGTACCATAAAAGAGTTTCCCACATCTTTATTTAAACAAAGTATTCGGTAATTAATTAGTTTTCTCGCAGAACAAATCAATTATAGTTCTCGCAAATGATTCCATCCATCGACGAAGGAATTTTTGTCAGTAGTTCTCATTTGCTGAGTGAATATAAAAAAAATCAGCCATTTGTTTACCGATTATCGGGTACCTGCGGCGTCAATGCTATTCCGGTCAATCGCCAAACACCTCGTTTTCTCACAGTGATCCGCGTAAATAAAAGTAAATGATGAACTGATTCTTGCACCGACCTTTGTGCGGCATCTTCCAAAAGGGCGGCTCGGGGGTGGGCGAGCAAGGGTTGGCCACCCCCGCGCCCAACAGGGTTCTTGCCGCGTGCAGCGCCGCCGCCGCCGCTTCCCTGCTCCGCACTGCCGCAGCGCTCGGCGGGTATTCCGGAGCGCTGTCACTTTCGGCGATGCCGCCGCCACCGCTACCTCCGCAAGGACGAAGGTGCAGGCTCAGCCGACCGCCACTGCCGCCTCCGCCGCCACTGCCGCTGCCGCCGCCTCCGCCGCCGCCGCCGCCGCCGTCTCCACCGCCGCCACCTCCGGCCACGCTAACACAATGCTAAAATCATTCGAAATGGCTCGGTTAGCTCCTCTGCGATTTGACACCTTTCAATTAGACGCCTTCGCGCCTAAGAGTGCCTAATCCGCTCGGAAAGAGGAAGAGCGAAATGTCGTATAAAGTGAAAGAGTATTGAGTATCGATTAAATAATACTATGTATCATTCATTTTTTAATAGGTGCAATTGCGTCACGTTAACGTGACAAAAATAAAGCTGGAAATCTTATAATCGATGTGCTTATTTCAACGAGCCTGTTCAATATGTATTATACTTTTTATATATACAACTTTCTTCACAAAGGAAGTTTTTACACTTTACTTTTCTTAAAAAGTAAACGCAATCTACGTACCTATTACAATGTCTTTATAATTGTATATATATCAGTACGGTAATATAATAATATCTTTCAAAAGAGAAAACTTTGAGAGAAAAAGAAATAACATATTTTCTCTCTCTCTCTCTCCTCCTCCCTCTCGCTCTCTATCTGTACTATATTTGGAAAAATAAAAACATCGACCATTATTTTCACAAAAAAGACATGTTGATCGTAAACATGTTAAAATTCGTATAACATGGTATAACGCGGATACCGTATTATCGGAGCTGGATAATATCGCCGATAATGCCGTAACTCTCGCAGGGAATATATCGCTGCGCGATGATTATTTAGCACGGAGCGCGATCAAAAACCAATTTCGGGCGTAACGATGTAACGTATCGAGAGCGTGGATTATTAACAGACGCGAGCACGTTTCGATTTACAATTTTGCGTCGTTCTTAATCGTATTGCGAAATTTTTACTTGACGATACGCGAGAAAAAAAAACACGGCCAAACGAGCCAACGACGGCGCGGGCGGCTCGCGTAGCCGACGGCGCGGCGCGGAGAACAACGAGCCTGGTGTTAACGATTTACGAACGCTGGCGCGCAATGGACGAAATAATTTTACATACGTTTCACAATAATTTTATAAATTCACGGCAATTTACGAAAATTCAATTGATCCCTATACCTTCCCGCAGTGCGATTCGGCGCGATTCGGCGCGGCGCGGCGCGGCGCGACGCGGCGCGTTGCATACGGCCTTCCGCGCGCGTAAATAACGCGGCTTCAAAGAACATAATTCGGGGGATTATCGCCCGCGAAGCGCGGTAAATATTGGCGCCGTCGAAACTGGTTCGCCAAAAGCAAATTTCAAAGTGCGCCAAAAAATAAATAACGCCCCGGTAAATAATAAACATTGCCGTGTCGGCGGTAAATTTCCGAATTTTTCCAAGGCTGATTACATCCCGCATAAATTTGTTCGTATTACTTTGCGCACCGTGACAACAAATCGAAAATTATACATACAACACGGAAGAAATACTACTAGAGGGAAATCTGCATCGCGTTATTACAAAATCGATGTAATTAGAAAATCATTATAGTCTGAAAATTTCGTCAACTGAATTTCAATTCGATTTCTTTAAAAAAAAAAAAATAAAAAATAAAAAAAAAAGAAACGCAATTTTTATCCTTGAATTTGCAGTGTTGTTACAAAGGTGACTTAACAATTACGTGAATAAATTTTAGATATTGATACGTTGTGCAATATTTCATATTCCGTAGCAATAAATCACTGTATTCGTAAATAGTAAACGTGCAAAATTATTACGTTCTGAAATATATGTTGACTTTGAAACAATGCATACTTATCAGTGGTTATTCTATTTTTAAAACTGCAATTCACAGAAGATTATACATGTACATAAAAAATGAACCATTCCTAACAATACATATATACACAATTGACATATATCTATCTTCTATTTATCAAAGATCCCTGATAATTAAACAACATCCTCCATAAGAAAGGAATAATTAGCACGCGTGTGCAAATGATTCAATAAAAAAAAAGCGAAAGTTATTTTCAGAACGAAATCATGGGAATCATCGACGTACGACGTACGACGAGAAATCATCTAATCACCGTCGCACTATCGAACACCTGCCGTAACGCCTTCTCGATCGAGAGCCTTGATGATCGAGAAATGAAATCCGACGTGTGCGCGCGAAGCGGCCGGGGCCGCGAGAGTCTATGCGCATTCCGGCGTGCCCCTCATCTCATCACGGTTAATCATCACACGCCGGCGTGCGTCGGGACGAGCGTTAATTGTCATTCGGCGAGACTCGTAGATCATTAGCTCCTTTCAAGCCCGGTCGCGGTAACGTCACGACGGCCGACGGCAAAGCGGGGGACATCAATACCCGCGCGGCCGGCCGCGCCGGATCGAAAAGTGCAAGCTGTAAAGCGGCGAGCCAAGGGTCGTTAAACGTGCTCGGCCGCGAGATCATTCCGCGTCTCCTACTCTCCTCGCGACTCACTCTCGAGACTCTGCTTCTCCAAGCGATAGCGAGAGAGAGAGAGAGAGAGAGAGAGAGAGTGAGTTCGCGATCTCCCACTATATTGTTGTGAGATCTCTACTGGATTGGATCTACGCTGTCAAAACGCGATTTCGCGCGACTGACGGAGGGATAAATAATTTAATCGTTAATACTTTATATCTTGCAACTTGCGATTTTATAGAAAACATTTCCCCGCGGTGGCGGATCTACGTCACTTTGGCGATGGAATGAAAACAGATAGATCTGCAAAAGTATATATATTCTAGTATTATAAACTGTACTTGTATTTTATACGATAATGAATAATTTATATCTATAAGTAGACTTTACCGTAAGCTTTAATGAACACATTTGTGACATAAATATAATTTAAATAAATCTGTGTTTCTAAACGTTTCAATAAAATACGATCCGATATCAATTGTTCTAGCTCTCTTGTATCGATGATATTCCCTGTCAAAAACGAAGATCGATTACAATCGTGCTGACGGGATTGAATTAATAAAAAGCGCGAGGAGACATGAAAACGGTAGACTACTTGAACGCAAGCATTTAAGAATTTTCAGGTAGCAGAGCGTGGAATGAAATACCAACGAAATTTACTGCCTCAAAGCTATCCGGACAACCGAGGCGGCGTGCAGAACGCGACAGGGATCTGAGGAACGAGCTGCGTTTAGTCTCGTTGAAACGATGCGACTCCTCGCGCGCTACCTTCTCGTCACACAAAAGCGGAATATCTCACAGGCGACCTGCATCTCGTCGAGCGCGAAAGGCGGAAGTTTAAACACGATGCATTAATTTACGCCAATTAGGACGCCAGCAGTAAACTGCGAGCGCGCGTACTCACTACGTCGTGCTAATTCGAATCGGATACGCGAGTTAATCGTTTTTAATTCTCCGACGCACACCGTCGTGCCCCGATGAGTAATATCGCTCAATTTTTATGTATTAAACAATACGATTTGATTTTTTTCTGCATAAATTTTCACTTTCATTATTTTACAGACATGAATCAATTTAACGGAATAGCTTAGAGGGAGAGAGAGAGAGAGAGAGAGAGAGTCGTAGAATTAGTAAATAATTGAGGCTAAGATTTTTCTCCGCCCTGTTCTTTTTTCCTTTCACCGCCAACGCGCTTCGGGCATGACAAAGGGCTTTTCACGAAATCTCCGAGGTACGCTTTCTTTGTTAAGCACTCGAGGAGACATCTGTTATTTTCCGAGATTGTATCACTTTCAATGAGCAAAGCGTGTTCGTTTCTCCCTTCTTCTAAAAATAATGGCGACTATCGTCTGCTTCGCGAATAAACATGCAAGCTGAAACGATGCAGAAAAGTTCAAACATTGTAAAATACGGTTTCTACAGCTATATAAAAGCATTTTTGATGAAAAGTAATTTAGCGTTCCTTTCATAATGTCCCTTTACAGACGCCGCTTACCAAAGAGATAATAAGAACGTTGCAATATACACACATATATTCCTTCTTTTTCTTTAACTATCGTTTTTTTCTATCTCGTTGAAATTGGAAAATAAATAATTACCAGCGCAGAAAACAGAAGAAATATTAAAATTACAATGGTGAAACTTATTTCTAAATAAGATAGTTATCATCTATTCAACTTGTGAATATTTTACTTATACAATAAACATGTAGAATGTAATCACAATTGTAATAAAAAGAAGTTCAATGAGACTCTTTTTCATCTTTTTTACTCTATCTATAAAATGTAGCCATCGCACAAGTTTCATCATCAACTTTATACGACTTCAAATACAAATCGAATAGAACGAGATTGAAATGTGAATAGAATGTTGCGCGTTAGAAAATCAAAGTTGCAATAAAAGGCATCGCGATAATGCTTCGCGCACTTTCGTTAAATAAGCCCGATGCATTCCGCTTGTAATCGACAGCTTTTTTCGCGATCATAATGAGGTACTCGGGCGTTAACAACGCCATTGTGCCACGCGCAATTTGTAGCTAACCGTCGCGTCGCGTCGCGACGCCCCGCGTCGCCCTGCGCCGCGCGGCCAAGTTATTACATCTATTTCAGTTTATTACAGTTTCCTATAGATAGTAGAAGATGATCTCTCGCAAGGAAAATTTCCTCCTCTATCAGTTCTAGACGAGATATTTTCTCTTATTACAGGAATAAGCATCTCATAATTTGATAAATTAGAAAGAAATGCTTTGATTTAAATTGACAAAATATTTATTAAATTCGTAATGTTCTTAAATTCAAATTTCTACATCATGTATTACTTAAAATTTTTGATTATTTTTATATGAAAAATCAAATATTGAATAAAAGTTTATAATTCTTTAAATGTACCGCGTTTTGCGAAAATATATAAAACAGAATCTACGTATAATTTTGCAGTAAACATTTTTCAAAGACTTTCGCGCGTTACACGTTATTAAATTTTTTTTGTGTCTAATCAAATAATAATTATATAAAATATTACAAAAATACATGGAATAAACATTAATATCTATATCTCATGCTAGCAATTTAATAAATTCATAATGTTCTTGAAAATATATTCAAACCTCTGATTAATTTTATATTAAAAAAATCAAGTATTATTAAGATTACTGATTTAACTCTTTTTCTTTATTTCTTTCTCTAAAAAAAAACTGAATCCTTAGCTTTACACTGATCAACTGGCAAATATTAAGTAGATTGAGATTCGATAGCTATTTGAATTATATTGTTTGAAAAATGAGAAGAAATATCATTAGAAACAAGAATAATGTATATATTTTGAATAAAAAGTATCGACAGTCATTCTCTAATCTTTTACAATAATAATATAATGACAGTGTGTTAAGAAAATATCGCACTATAGGCAATATCCTAACCTGTCGGTTTTTTCAAAGTGATTAATTACACGGTGATTAATTATAACTAAAGATTAACTGAAACTTTATAGATCTCTCTAATATAGATCTAAACTCTAAGCTAAACAGGTACTACTTGGTAATAGGTTATTATAGGTAACTGTTATAAATAAGCTAGAAAATCTATTCTTTACATGTATTTAGGACAGATATGTCACATATGTAAGCAAGATTCTCTCTAACTAGTTCGACAGTCGACTAAATCATTCGACGTCCCGTTGAGCGATTCTTTTGAATGCAAAACTTGAATGCGAACATACCGTGTCGAGAATGGCCGTGGTCAGGCCGGATCCAGCCACCAGCTGAAACTAAAGCAATCCTCGATGGCGTTGCTCCGTCCGCTTACAGCACTTTTCTTGGCACGGCTTTCGTTGATCGCAAGCTTATACGCGCCTCAATTTCGCCGGTGAGAGGTAAGAAACTTGAAGAAATCAGCTGCCGATGAATGTGAGTGAGTACGCCGCGATCATCAACTGCTCGATCTCACTGACAATCGCACACTACAATCGCACAGTTTAACATCGATACAGATCAGTACATCGAATCTCGCCACGTGAGGGACTCCCCGCCACACTATTTGACAATTAACGCGGGACGTCGATGTCAACTTTCGATTTAGCGCGACACCGTTGATGTCGACGGATCCGAGACCGGGACACGTTCTCAGGACCGTGTCAGCGTTGGGAATACTCGCGAGATTATATTATGTGTCGGAGCGACGTGGGCGCAAACGACGTAGTCAATACGCCGTCTTTCGTCAACACGGTGTTAGAAGAGAGGCAAGAATATCCAGGAGCTATCTTGACACTTGTTCTCGCCGGTGGCGTGTCTACCGGCACGGGTACGGGCACGGGCGCGACTTCTCGCGACTTCTCGCGGTTTATCGGCGTTTATCGGCGTTTATCGCGCCTGGCTGGCTGCGGATGAGCTGCTTGGGAGCAACCGGAATGCAGTTGAACGCGATGCGATGCGCGGCGTCGGTGGAGAGGAAAGAAGCACGTGCCCGACTCCCAAAACAGGGGTGCAGTGACGCGTCGCTGCTGCGGTGCGCGGCGCCCGATTGACCACCAGAGTCTGCCTTCCCGCATGCGGAGATCCCTGCCGCACGATTTTGGTGTCCCCACCCCTAAGCGCGTTCCCTACATCATACGTACCATCTCCCTACGGTCGGTGCGGCTCCCTTCGTCCCTGCTCGCTCCTGCCGCGCCTCTCGCCATCTCCGTTCCTCATTCTTTTCTCTCCCCGTTCTCCCTCTCCCTCGCTCCTTCGTCCTGCGCGAGGCAGTTGCCTTGCCTCCGGGTAACGTTGCCCCTGACGAGGCAACGGAGGCTTCTCGGCCAGGACCAGTGCGGCATAGCGTCTATCTGGGTGGAGCCAGGCCGGCGATGGCGTGGCGGTGGCCCGTCGCGCTCGCCGATCCTCCACGGTGGGGATAAACCGCAATTGTGCCGCTCCGCGCAACTCCGCTCAACTCCGCGCGGCGCCCTCAAGAGGCTTCGCTTCCCGGCCTCGCCACGATCGCTCTTGCTGGACGTGGACGTTCGAACGGGGGCGGCGCTTGCCGTGGGCGGTGTTCCGTGCTCCCCGTTGGATCGGAGAACCCCGACGACGCCATTGTTTTCGGCGCACGACGCGGAAGGCACGGCGCGTGCGAGATACACGCCGACGCCCGGCGTCGCGACGCCACTCTCGCCCGCAACGCCGTCGCCGACGTCGTCGTCGTCGTCGTCGTTGTTCGCCTGTCGTCCTCCCGACAACTCTCGTCTCTCGACTCTTTGACTCTTTCCCTGCCTGCCATCGCCGCCGCAACTGTTTCGCGCGGATTTTTTCACGCCACCGGGGTAAGTTTGTCGCTGAGTGCACGCGTGAATGTCTAGAAAAATGCGTAATTGCAACGCTGTTTCGTTCCTTCTCTTTTCGATTCAGTTATCCTTCTTTGTCTGTTCCGTTTGTTTCTTTCGTTAGAATTATCCTTTGTAATACGACACCAGGGTGGTGTGACTAAAATATTTTTACCGAATCCAAGAATTAAGAGCTAATAGCTCAAACTCTCTTTGTAATTCATTATCCTGGCCGAATTTTCAGCCTTAATTTAAACGTATTGATCAGCGTAGTTTGTACTCTGTCATAGTTTTATCGTAGTCCACATTTGAATGTCCAACGTTTATTATATCTACTCCATAAAAATTTATTGAAATTCTGTTAAATCTCTGATTGTGTGCATCATTTTCTACTGCAATCTATCCAATAATCAATGATTAATTGTTACTGTCCTTTAAGATAAGATTTACCTACGTCTGAAATAATTTTCCGTCAGATCGATTATCTTCATCTATTCACTTCTATATATATTTCAGAATAATAGAATAAAATTCAATTTATTGGTTTCTGTTAATTTTCTTTACGAGCTTCCATGCGTAGTTTGCACGGTAAAGAACGGTTTGACACGGATGAATGTCGGAGTTTGACATCCCGACGCCGCTTTCACGCATAGTGTCCATCACGGCCGTCGTAATCCACCTTCCGATTTATCTACCTTTGGCAACCCATCAATTTTATTCTATCATTTTTTCCCCCCCCGTCTGCATGCGCGCAATCGCATACATGTGCGAGCATTGTATTATACATTTTGTCCAACCCTCTTCTCGCACCCCTTTTCTCGCGCGCGCGAATCCCCCTGTCTTTATTTTATCTTTCACGTTTTCTCGGTCCACATACACACACGCACACGCGCACACGCGCACACACACACACACACACACGCACGCACACAAGCGCAGGTTGACATAAGAGAAACGCCACGGGATTTCGCTAAAAGAATCCACTCTAATGAGAGATAATGGCGGCCGCGAATAAAAACCGACGTTTGCTCTTTCTTTGAAAATTAGCGAGCGTTTTAAAGCGATTACTTCGCATACAAAGCAAGTCGCACGAAACGGCGTATTAACATGGAATTAGAGCAAATGCATTTTTGTATCTGACAATCGTAAATGACGTTTGCTGATGGTCAGGTACTAAAAAGATGAGGTTTCTTTTATAACTTATTTTGCGGGATTTATTGTGTAATTTATGGTATTGTAAAAATTATAGTTTACAATTAAAACATTGTAAGAGATAAATAAATTAACAGATCAAAAGGATTGTATGGATTAAGAAACGCTTTGCTCTGTAATTATGTTCATAGTATAGAAATGTAAGCGCACTTTTAGAATAAGGTAGAAATGCGATAAAAATAAGATAAAAATCTTTATTGAGAGTATAATTTTTTTCGATAAACGGAATTGGCACAATTTTTTTGTTTTTTTTCCGATCGGCGCGGCGGAACGATTTCTATAAGTGATTAAAGCGGAAACGTCTTTGTGAAATCCGGATTCGTTGTTGAGAAAATTGACGCAAGTGTTAGGTAATCGAGAGGCCAACCCCTTCGCTTAAAATAAATACCGTAAGAGAGTCGAGATTCCTTTGCCCGGCCGGATGGAACAGGTGGGTCCAATTAGGTGCCAATTATCTGCGTGCCTAGCTCTTTCTCGCTGGTGCGGCAATCGACGCGATTAACGACGCGCTCAGGGGAAATAACGTAGCAAAAAAAAAAAAAAAAATAAAGCGCGCAACGACGATACAATGCGAGCCGTCGAGAAAGTTGCGCGGATGCATCCAGCCGACGCCGACGCGTAAATTATTTCGATCATTCGTCGCAGCGTATGGAACTCGCGAAAATCTCGTCGCCTACCAATTATTTTTTTATATTTGAAAAGAGCATGTACGCCTGCCAATTGTTCGTACCAATCATAACTTCGCGTTGGCGGCATTATACGATGAGAAATTGATTTTACAATACGATTTGTTCCACGCTGTTCCCTACCATTAGTAATATGCGAGTGCAAATAGAAAACAGTATCGCTTTATGTCGTCGACGTAAACAAAATTGGAGACCATGAAAAATGTTTTTTCTTTTAATCCTTAACCCTTATAGAAATCTAATACCGATCAATACCGAAGACAATAATTATATTAATAAAATGTATTTTAAATATTAAGAAGGATTGTTCAGTACTTTTAGTACTTTACATAAATAATTAATTATTGTCTTTCCTTTTCTGGTAATAAATTGATCAGTATTGAATTGACTAGTATTAGATTTCTGTCAGGATTTCACTGTATAGGACTGAATTGTATCATTGTATACAGCTGGGCCGCCGGATTCTATTAGATATAAAAAACGCTGGCGTTCTTTCGTTGAAACAAACGTTGATGAAATTAATGAGGATATTCCTATTTGACATTGATAAAGAATCGAGATGCAAAAAAGCCACTATAATGATAGTAATTGAAGGATTAAGAAGGTTCTAAATATATTTTTGCAATAAATTTCTTCTCTTTCTGCACAATAACGTAGCCAGAGAAAAAGCTGAAGTCAATTTAAGATTGTGAGACTAGCTAGACATCACAGTATCGTATCAAGTAACTTCTAAGATTAAAGCGAATATTCGCGAATATTCCATCGCAAATATATATAAGGAGTGTCAAAAAGCATTTAAGTATTCATCAAGTATAAATGATCTGGCTATCGACTAAATACGTATATCTGATCGATTGATCGACGCAATTGATCGGCCAGACGTGCTTAATCGAAGACGAGAGTCGATGAACATGTCGAACGCGTCGACGCGCGCGAGTTATTCAACGAAAGTTTGATGAGATTCGCGAATAGTCCTCTGAAAAGGAGAGAATTATAGGTAACAAAGGACAATAATGGAAGTCTATTCGGTGAAAAATTACAGAATGAAAGTGCAGAAATGAAATAAACAGGCAGATTGTTATATTGACGGTAGGAAATAAGATTATTTAATAATGAAAAGAAATATATAAAGAAATACTCCGACGAAGAAAATTCTCCCTTTATTTGTTAGTCAAGCATACTCCTCGCTCGTCTGTTTTTATTTTGAACCTGGCATAAGCCAAACTCGGAAAATTTAAATTACATCTTAGCTTTTTTACCGCTTATCCACTTGTACTAATATTTTGCTTAAATTCGTTACACTTGAAAACTTGATTCGCATCGTCTACAAGATAAATACATTACGTTTGAACGGGAGGCAGGATTTCTCGAGAAATCTTCAATGTTATACGCCCTCCTTCCGATCCGATTGACGAAGTTTCGGGAATGGTATACTATTCGATGAACACGAGAGAGTGGACGAGAGCCGTCAGGATAATAACGTCTTTATATGCTGTAGCCTCCACGCTAATATTGTCTCCAGTTAGGCAGCGCTCGGCTGATAGCCGTGAAACACGCAGCAGCAAGTTGCTGTCAAAGTTCGGTAGCGAGTCTTTCGACACGGTCCTCGTGTATCTTTCGGCTTTAGCTGCCGCGTACAATTGGATTTATCAAGTCGGCTCTGAAACGCGACGAATCCCATATGCTGCATTTGCTCACAATGTACAGCGTTGACATTTCGGATAATTACTTGCACACAAGAATGATTTTGTTGAAAGATCTAAAATTTTGCTGAGATACAGATCTGAAAATAATTTTGTTGGATCATTAGAATAATTATGTTAGAAAAGAACTAAAAAAATGAGCAATGTTGCAAAAATATTTTGTAATTCTATGGCAACCAGTTTAAGTTTCAACAAAATTATTATTTTCGAGTCTGTATTCAGCAAAATCGTTCTTTTTTCGTGCAGAATTAAATTAATCAGTACCTATATACAAGTATTTTTATTGACATATCACAGAAAGAATAATTTTGTTGAAATGTCTAAAATTTTAGGTAGAGAGATACAGATCTAAAATAATTGTTTTGAATTGGCAAACTAAGGACGCTCAAGCTGGTTGCTAAAATGCTAAAACTTTCTGTTCATAATGTTTCAGTTTTTTACACGTAATTATTTTAAGTTCAGCAAAGTTATTTTTATAGATGTGCAAAAGTTTTAGCATTCTAGTAATTAGTTTGAGCGTTTCACATAATAATTTTGATTCAAAAATATTTGTAGATCTGTATCTATCTAAATTTTTTACTTTAGCAAAACAGTTCTTTTGAGTGTGCCAATAAGAAAACTTGTATAGGGACTGATATTAATTTAGTTTAATAATAATCCCAATTGCAATATTACATAATGCAACATTATTCATTAATTTAATTAAATTCTTTAAATAATTATTTTGATGATTCGACAAAATTATTTTCACAAAGCTACGTCTATCTAAATTTCTGGATGCTTCAATCAAATCATTCTTTTCATATACTAATACTCGCCGTATCTTTTTTCGTATCGATTTTTCGCAGTATCATTTGCATACTTGTACACTTCGCTTAGTTCGACCTATTATTATATCGAATATTCCACAAAACAACCGACGCTTAGCGGTATTTTTAATCGAACCGATTTCAAGCGCAACGGTGTTGTTCGAACGTTTAACACGAATAGAATACTATCGAGGCCGCATTGTTGGCAGCATTTTCATCCGAAGCATTTGCAATTTCTCTTTATTGCCTTTCGGCTTATCCGGATTGCGCCTCGCGCATTTACGAGTTGTATTTCATCCTGATAATCGCCATTAAGTTAACGAACTGCAATACGGGCATTTGAACGCATGGAACACGCGGATTAACGTACATTAATAAAATTATCCGTGTGAACAATGGATTATGCGCTCGCGGGCTTTAAATGTCTCGTTCCACGACAAAAAGAGACCGGCGCAACGTGATTATCGGAACAAAAAAAAAATAACGCGGGACAAAGATACGCCGCGGAGAATAATAATTACAATTTGCGAGTAATTGATTTAGCCACGTACGTATAATAACAAGGGGGATAGCAATCGAGCGATTTGTTATAAACGTGATATCGGCTTCTGCTGTACTTGTCATTTAAAAAAAAAAATATATAAACTCCAACCTTGCCCATAAGTATAAAGCACCATCAATTTATTACATTCTCTTGGAAAAGGTGGTAATAAAATTCGAAGCAAAACTAACAAAATATTGAAATTGTTATAAAAATAAATATTATTTTTTAATAAAACCATTTTTTTTATTTTTTATTTATTTTTTATTAGATATAAAATGTTTACGTCAATTTGTGGGGTTGTTTTACACTTTTTGGCTAGAATTGGCGCCGACTTTTGTGTGGAGTACTCCACACATCAGAATTTTTCGTGTGTGCATTTCCACACATGAATATCTCTCGGAGATGTTGTTACGATTCTTCGTAAAGGCCGTGAGAGATTTGATTTTAGAATATACGAAATTCACTATTAATTCGAATACTTTTAATAATATCAACGATGATATGCACAATCACGTTTTCTGCCTTGAGATTCGTGAGAAGATTGAAAACATTGCATTCTACGATGCAGCAAGTTCGGTTGAATTCAATAACTATATTGCATGTGTATTCCGATAATTTTGTTGGGTATTGATGTATTTGTGGATGAATTCATTATAAAAATAATAATATCTGAGTTCAACGTTTGCTCTAAGTGTTTCAATAGATTATAAACGAAAATATTTATACAAATTTTTTTAAGAATTTCATTGTTTATTATTCTAATCTTGATATGAAAATCTATAAAGAACTCTACAAAGAGGTATTAATATGAAAGTACCTAATAGTGAAAATTTTATCCCCTCCCATCACGTTATTAATTATCCAACATTTAACAAATCGACAAGTCGGCGCCCGTGGCCAAAATTATTGTAACACATATAAATTACAATAATCCGATAAAAATTTCTTCTAATGCCTACTTTTTCCTAGTTCAATTTTAATTTCAACTCTTCATCTTTTTCTAGTTCTAAGAATTAGGGAAAGATGAAGAATAAGTTGAACTGAGATTAAAGTTAATTTACATTGGTACACTGAAAAAAAAGATTGGCTACAGTCAATTAGATAGTAAGATAATTGCAATAGCCAATTTTTGGTTAAATCTACAATGTCAGTATAGGATTTCGACGATAGGTTAACGCAATCAAAAATTGGCTGCTGCAATTATCTTATTATCTAATCAATTAAAAATGCTACGCCATATTCAGCCAATCTATTCTTTCAGCGTAGAAACGAGCATAAAAAACGAATAATGGAGCATTTAGATCAGCATTATTCAAAGAGTATAAAGATATCGGCTTTTTAAAGAGCAAACTTTATCGAAACATAGTTACCCTCGCGAAACTTGCGCCGTCGAACGTATCGAATTACTCTCGACATTTGCCCTTTTGCGAGCTGCGGCTCGCCACGCGGAAGCTTAAACGTCGCGTCGGGGGCCCGTATCCCGTAAATGGCGTTAGGTGAATTTTATTATTCTCTGATTTCAGGCTTCGGCGCCCGGCGACGAAGGACGCGGGCGCGGCAAGTGCATCTCTTTGCGGCGAACGGGGCGCCCGACATCGCGGTGTAATCAGACACCGGCACGAGGGGGTCGGCGCGGGAGGGAAACGCAGAGACGTAAACGTAATTGGAAACATCCGAGAGGGAGATTCGCCACGCTTCTGATCCGCGCCGCGTTTCGCCTGTTTCCATTCTCCCTTCGGGCCTTCTCCGTTCGTCGGCAATGAAAGCGCCGTATCTCCTCGCTTTTTCTCGCGTATTCGTAATTTTCGCGTCGGTTGGACCATGCGAGCTTTCAATAAGTCATTAGTAATAAATTACAAGTCAGAATTTTAAGATAAAAATTGACCAAGTCGATTATTCTTCTCACGTTCGACCGCAATTGATCAATTTCTAACTTTGATTTCTGATTTAGTACTAATGGCTCGTTGTAGAATTGTAGATATTAAGCCTCCGAGAATACGAGAATAAGAGAGTTTGTTCGCGTCGCAAGTTCCAACATGTTCCTACTATTATAGTTCCTCCTATTCACTTCAATGCGCTCGTTTCGCTCTCGAGATAGTCGATGATCGATCAGAAAATGAATTCACTCATAAGACTGTGTTCCAAATTTGACTGCCAGTATTGAAAATCTATAGTGTACATACACGGAGAGAACTTTTCTTAGAGTTTACTCCGAAAATATGATAGTTATGGAATAGCATTGTATTTCGAAGAATTTTATGTAAATCTCTCTCATTCATTAATAAAACTACAATAAAATAAGTTTGATTAATTTTACTAAAACATGGTAATAATCTTTAAAATATTGTATTGTACCACAACTACCATATTTTAAAGGTAAATAAATACGTATGATAGTTATGGAATAGCATTGTATTTCGAAGAATTTTATGTAAATCTCTCTCATTCATTAATAAAACTACAATAAAATAAGTTTGATTAATTTTACTAAAGCATGGTAATAATCTTTAAAATATTGTATTGTACCACAACTACCATATTTTAAGGGTAAATTTTAAGAGAAAATTCTCTCCGTGTACGTGACGTAAACTGTAGATTTTCAACGCTGGCAGTAAATTTGGAACACGGCCAATGTTATAAGCCCCAATATGGAGTCGCTGTTAGAAATTTACCATCGAAAGAAATTTGTTCCAAAATTATATTCAACCGCCATTATATGCGCAATGAATCACCTTATATTCTTACATCATACTGAATTGGACAACGAAAATTTACGAGAATACGTCGGATGTTTTTCCATTTAATAACTGCACACAAGTCAACGCAAACATTACTTAATCTTTTTTGGCATTCAATGAGAGTAAAGACTAATACAATACTTGTGTCGACTTGTGTCATCAAATGAAAAGCACTCATTATTGTCCCCGGGAAAAAGATCTCGCAAAAACTATCGACGTCTAATTTAAAAGTTTCCTCGGTAATGAAAATTCTAGTGCTGGAAAATCACATTCGATATTGTCGCCGGTTTAAGAACCGCATGATCGCAATTAGTACTAAAAGCGGGACGTGAATACACGCTATAATTACGCAATTTTCCGCTTATTAATACTACGTTTATCTTGTTTGTGCGACTTCAAAGATATTTTATATTTACACGAGAACCATCTCAGGAACACGGCTATGAGAGAAAAGCGCTTTCTTTGTGACGACGTTTACAATTACGTACGTGCGGCTTTGTAAATGGCAGGGCGCGCGCGGCACGCATGATTAAGCAGAGCCCGGCGATAATGCGCTGCGTGCGGCTCTCCGGCGTAAAGAAGGTGTAAATACCTCCCGATGATTCCTCGTAGGATCGAGGCGGATCGGCGCAAAGGGAGCCGACACGGAGGCGGCTCCTTTCTCGTCGATAGTTTCAATGGAGAGTTTTTCTCATAGAGCCAGTCACCCCTCTTCTCTCTCTCTCTCTCTCTCTCTTTCCTTCTGTTGCTTTCACTCTTTTCTCCCGTCCCCCTTCATGCCGATGTACGCGTGTACACGGAGAGAGAACGATAAAAAAGACGAGATCTCAAAAGGTACGCGGAGCACCGCCTCTGATGAATGCCGCAACCAGTTGGCCACCATGTTTTCCCTCCGCCGCGCCGGTGTGTGTACGCCCTACTCTCCGAAACATCCCCTGTGCCGCGTCCCTCCGTGTGCCGACTTTCCAACCCCTCGCAAAACCGCGATTGAACCCTTGTACATCCAGCTCGTATACTGCGTACTGCGGCGTTCAGAGGTGATTTTACGTGCGCTTTGTGAGCGCCGGAATGGGTAACTTTTACAGTTATCGAGCAACGCTACAGAAATGTACACTGACAAATTGGATTGCCATCAATGATTTTAAAGCGAGGACGAAAGATCAGCAGCGTGCATCGCGAAAAGCTGCATGTTGTACGTGTGTACTGTCTTTATATTACGTGATTGGTAAAAATTGAAATTTTTCGATGAAGATTGTGAAGATAGAAATTGACTGAAATTGAAAAAAAGAATGGAGGGAAGAAAAATGAAAATGAAAAAGTAAAATACGTATAACGTTTCGAGTGAAGAGATTTGAACAATGAGATAATAAGATAATTAATATTCCTCAAGCAATTACTTCCATATCTATAGAATAGCAATATTACATACTGTTCAATTTAAATACAAACATAAGCATAATTTTGTCGTTTGTAAAAAGCTCTTCGATTAAATCGATTTGTAACAACTTCGCAGCGGATCCAGCGTATACATGTAGAAGAAGATATAAATGAGAGAAGAGAAGCAGAAGAAGACGGAGGAAGAAAAAAGGAAAACGCGGGCAGGGCAAGAAAGAGAAAGCCGACCGATAAACAAACTGCCAAGGATCGCGGCACTTTAATCTTCCTTTGAAGGCATCGGCCGCTCTTTGCGGCATTGAATGAAAAGAGAACAAGCGGGAGGGGACCCAAACCCACCCCATTTCTCCCTCTTCCGCGCACTCGACCCCGCGACTCATTATGGCAACATGCGGTAAGTATGCTCGCGCTTAAGTCTCGGTGTACCCTTCGGACGAGGGTTGCCCTAAACAGCATCGGTATTAGTTACACGTATATACGTGCGCATTGCAAAAAGTGGTGGTCGAGGGCCCAGAACATGAGGCACTGCGTTACGGGACTGTCAAAAACCGTCGGGACCGGGGACAGGGTGGAGGAGAGCATCCCTTATTTCGCGGCGGCTCGTTGCACGGCTCGGCGCATCCGAATAGTCTCCACTCCCTTGATCCGGGAGTTCCAGGTGGTTCCTTACCCCCTCCCGCCTTTCGGACATATACTCTCAAAAATTAGGCATCGTGGATACTAAACCGATGGTACGCATTTCACAGCTGCAACAGAAACAGCCAGCAAGCCGCGCGTGTCTCCACCTTTGTCCTTCTCGTCCACACTTCAGTCATTGTACTTTCTCAATCCTAGCAGTTCAGCTATGAATTTATAAAAAACGTAAAAATAAATCCAAAAGGATATTAAAACTCGACTCAGTATTTAACTCTACCGTTAGATGTCTGTTCAAATTTACAATCATATCATTTTGGCTGATGCCAAAATGTTAAAAAGCTGTAAAAAGTAAAAAATAAAAAATTTTTACAGAAAAAAAATCTGATATTAACAGACGAAGTTATCATATTTGACTTTGGTATTACAGAGTTCTTTTTTTTAAATAAAAGATTAGAAAATAGATTACATTTTTTATCAAATAGACTCAAACAGATCGGTACTTATTGTGTAAGTATTAACAACAGTTCGTTATCGTTTTAATATAATTGCATAGCTTTTTTATGTAAGGGTGATCCAGACCGTAAGAATTATGAAAAACTGAATCGAAAAGTTCTCTTTTGCAATTTTTGCAAATTTTTTTAATTACTCAATAAGCAGAATGTCTAAAATCGATGAGACAAGTTTAGACTATCTCTGAGATATTTAATTAAAGAACTTTGAAAAATATCATAATATTGTCTTATACATCGATTTTATCCGCTTATTCAGCAATTTTTAGAAATTTATATCTCGTTAACTGTTGCAAAAATGTTGTAAACGATTTTTCGATTCAGTTTTTCATAAACAGTGCGTACATGCCGGCTCTTGCTGGTTTGGATCACCCTGTATACATGCGCAACGACAATATAACGATATCGACTTTGTCATTAAAAGTTACAGAATACAGACACAGCAGGTTAATTTTCCATAAACATAATTTAAGGGAATTAGTGAATAACAAATTGTTTACATTACGTAATTATAGTTTACAGAAGCTTTAAAAATATTTAAAAAGGTATATTGGATTATATTCTCGTTTATTACTAGCTTTACAAAAATAAAATATAAACGAAAGAGTTCCCGCAAACTCACCCGCTTTTGCAGTTGGAATATGTACTGACTGGAATATGAAAGCTCGTAACTTTTTATGAAAACTTTCGTCGGAACTTGAAAATTCTGAAAAATTCGAAATAAACCTTTTTAAATTTCAATATCTTTGTAATCAAATACAGTGAGTACAAAGAGTACAAGGAAAATTTTTATTAAAAAAGTCTTATTTGTAGAAAATAAATTAATTAACAATTTTATACAATCAATATATCTGTTCTAACATAAACAAACGAGCTTCGCATGATTTCCTAATTTTAGAAGCTAAACTCGACTGTACGAATATTTTTTAAGTCATCCAAACAACATAATTTTTAATTTTCGCTTATTTTTCAAATGATATATTTTCTGCAATTAATACACATCTTTTTAGTATATATAATTTTAAGAAACGTACAACCTATTTTATTCTTTATGAATAAATTGTTAATTACCCAGAAATGATCGTCAATAAACATCGAATTGACATTAAATTAATGTTGAAATCTTCGTATCAATATCGATTCGACATCAATTCGATGACTCTTACTGGATAATATTTACTTTTTAAAAATAAAGTTTTTTAAAAATATTTTCTCCGTACGAATACTTTTTGCACTCAATGTATACATATATATATATATGTGTGTGTGTATAATTCCTACAGAAAAATATTCGCCCGTGAATATAACGTTTCTATTAAATAAGTAGAACTTAAAAATTTGTATCATCACATTTAGGTGTATAAATATAGACTAGGAGTGAATTCCATTTAGTCTGTCGATACTTCAAGTAACAATTTAGCGCTTAAGTTCTCAGACGAATGCGACCAGGTAAGGGAAGAAGAGCCACAACAGCGTGGTACCAGGACCCGAAGATAATCCCGATGGTGATGGCGACCGGTGCCGACGTGATGGGACTTACCCCACCCTTCGTGCAGAGTGCCAACCCCTCGAGTAAGAGGCAACGATACCGCCGAGGTCTGAAAGGCCGCTGCGAATAACGCGCTTACGCGCGATCATCCGACCGCGAGTCTCGATGCCCGTGACAGATCGTGCCGCGGTGTCCTTGTGAATATTGCAGGACTAAAGCCTGCGCTAAAGAGCGAAAAGGATGTAGAGGGGGCACTAAGTCTTTCGTGGATGGTCGAGCGCGCGTATCGCCGCGCCGCGCCGGCGACAATACGGTGTAGATTACTTTTCAGAATGGGCGGCGTGACGTAAACACGCTCCGGTGGTTTTTTCTTTGCGAACAATGCACGTGTTTGCCGACACAATTTGTCTCGGATTTAGGTGCGTCGGCATAAATGCGTGTTCCTAGATATCTAGATGCCGAGCGATGCGCATCAAACTTTGAAAGCCTGCACTTATACAGTCGTCGCTTATGTTACGTTGGCGAACGTTAAACTTTTTCCTGACGCATTGTTCAGATAGATAATGCGTAAAAAATTAGTATTACTCATTATTAATTAATGTATTCAATGAATTTATAATAACGTTTGTGTGTGTGTGTGTGTGTGTGTGTGTGTGTGTGTGTGTGTGTGTGTGTGTGCATTTATTCTTCGCTGTAGAATATATAAAAAGGTCTGGTTGCAATGTATCATATTTTAATCCTATCTTTTTATTCTAGTTTTTCATCATTTCTAGGTATTGAGTTATTCTACTAGCTTAGCCGTTTAGAAATGCAGCCGTAGCTGAGCCGGTTTGGTAGCTAGGGGAACTCATTATACTGTGAGTAATATTACCTCACGTGGTATACTATATATAATATTAACACGGACGTCTCAAGAAGTTGGAAAAGGGTCGAGCAGCGCATCGCGATCGAGATTGATTTGATCTACCGCCGACAGGGTGGTAAGCGAAACGATATGCCCTGGATATTGGGGCCTGATGAAGGCTTCTCAAATGTCGTGTTGGATTCGGACAGCGAGCAACAGAAAAAGAGAAAGAGCGAGAAAAGGAAACAAAGAAGGAAAAAAAGAGAGAGAAGGATAGAGACTGATTGAAATAGAATGGGAGACTAAGCGAGAAGGACGCATTCCTAGACGGCTTACCGGAATAGACACCGCATCGGCCATCGCGCGTTTTCTCATACCGAAAGGTAGCGGATTTGTTTCTTCTCCTTATCCGATCTTGGAGCAAGAGCCTCTTGCTTACCCTGTCGCAACCCTGCCGTACAAAGACGCACTCTGAAGACGTAACGTCTCAGTGTTATCTTCGAAGAACTCGGAATTACATGATGAAGATTACATTACGTAACACTGTTGCTTCCTTCTTTCCACTGAAATTTAGGAAACTAAAGTATAATTTTATATAAAATTAAATCTTATACAAAATCTTATATAAAATATAATAAATCTTATATAAATCTTATAAATCTTATATAATTATAATTAAATATAATTTTAAACAAAATTAATCGATCAACAATTAGTGATTTATGTTCTTTTATACATTAATTTTTTTGTACTAAATATTTTTCGTATTCTTTACGATTTATGGGTAAGAAACGACGGTTTCGAGCGTTTGCTGTCAAATAATTATCTGTTTTATTGTTCCGATCCGTTAAAACGATCAGAGTGACGCGCCTATAAAACATAACACTTATCCTTAACGTTCGCCGATATTTATGGAGTACTGATTACATCGTATAATAGCAAGTCGAATCACTGGGCGAGCTCCCCCAATGCATAGATCCCTCTTCCATTATAGAGAGCCAGCCGAGTGTGAAGTATTATCATACAAATATAATCCTCCCTCGACTCCGTTTGGAGAGAAATAATATTTGTCCTGATCGTACGACCAATTATCTCAACTTGTGCGATATGCCAACGCGCATATATGCATACAAAGGGTACCCGTATTCTTCCTCCTTCGTTATCGATATGTATAAGCGAATAAACATCTCTGCTCCATAGCACAAATGTATTCACTCAGCCTCTGTACTCTTGCTAAAGGTTTAAATTTTATTATAGTTAATAATGCGTGTTTTGTACAAAATATTAAGATTGATAATGAAATGTGACTTTTTAAAATAAAGGGTATTTTTAATATAAAGTTGGAAGTCATTTTTATTAAAATTCGGAATACAATATATATAATTTTCAGCACCGGCGTGTGTTTTTTTACATATTTTATTTATAAAAATGATATTAATTTAAAATGAAAAAATATATTTTGCGATATTGCGCGAAAGTTCTCTACTGGATTCTGCTGAATCTATTTATTTTTCGATGTTGACAAAATATTTTCTACATAATAACGAAGATGCGCGACAAGTTGTACAAATAAAGGACGACTTAAAAGTAAAAGGAATCTGACGGAGTGCATTCACTTCTCGATCGTAATGTATAATTGACGATAACAGTGCAGCCGTTTGTGCTATATCCAACCCTCCACGAAACAGTTAAACTCATT
Source organism: Acromyrmex echinatior (assembly GCF_024713525.1). NCBI lineage: Eukaryota > Metazoa > Arthropoda > Insecta > Hymenoptera > Formicidae > Acromyrmex > Acromyrmex echinatior. Next base: position 5,857,933 of record NC_141870.1, read on the forward strand.
TAGACGGGATCGATTGTAACATACGCTGCAAGATCGCTTCGACAATGATTCGCCTTCTCCGTGGCTCCGCGATTGATGAAACCGCCCGTGAGAATCTTCTGAATCAATCTCTGTGCGGTCTCATTTATCGAGTCGCGTCGCTCAATCTCACTAGATTTCGGATAGTAACGAATGTCCGAGGCAGAATCGATAAGCCTGGGATTTCTTGCTTTGTAGATGTATCTCCGCATTTATTTCCACAGCGAAATCTCAGCTTATTCCTCTTCCCGTAATTTTCTTTATCAGCCATTGTTATCGTGAAACAATACTTGAAAGTTAGAATGATTTAAATGAATTTTGTTATTTTTTTTTAGTAGAATTAATTGGCGAATATTGTAAAGTTTTCATCAGAATAAAAAATATACAGTTCGACATTGTAATTTTGGAAAAAAAGGTTTGTCTTTCATTTCAATTATTAAAATAGTAAACATTTTATTTTTGATATGAGAAAAACTCATCGCGATATATACAATGTATTCTGAATTTTATTGAAATGACACGATGTCAGGCTATTATACTGTATAATATCCAAACACAAAGCATTTCATTCGGTTTGCTCACAAACCGCCGCCGGTAAGTTGGCGTTTCATCCACATTGACGAATCACTGGCAGCGACTAATATAGTAGCATTCAAATTAGATGCCTCGTTTCCTCTTGCGCGGAGCTTCTCTCCCACCGTGACAGATATATCGAGAATTAACATCGTCGAAAATGGAAAAAGGAGGCGCGGGATGTGGTAGCAGGAGGCAAGGACCTCATTCCCGACTCTCGGCATTGGCAAAGCATTCCTCATGTCAGAGCATCGCTATGCTTCTAATCCTCGATGCGAAGGGAGTCGGGCGAGGTCAGCGGGGCGCTTCGACGAGAGGCTACTGGTTTCTGTGCTTCGTGCTTCGTGCACCTCCTATCCGGACTGTTTCTTCGTGCCCTCGTCAAACTCGGGAGCTCGTGCGCTCGTCCTCGGAACGACGTCTCAGCGTGAACCCTGTGCCCGTCTTCAATGTCCGCACGAATTTCAGCGGTGACTTCGCAGGTCGAAGGGAGAACGACGGAGAGTGACGGAGAGAAAGAGGAGACCTACTTTTTTTCTGACATCACTCTAAAGGGCATTAACTGGATGCGGAGTGAGACAGGTCATTTCAAAACTTGAGTTTAAAGAAACCTGACCCACAGTTAGTTGATAGTATCATCCAGTTGTGAGTTCATCAGTAGTATTAAATTATAAGGTAATTGCACCCAATATGGCTTATTAATTATTAATGTACAGAGAAGTGGTTGAGTGATTCTTATTTTGCAAGATTAGTAAAAATATAGATGTGGCTTATTATTAGTAAAAAGAGAAAAATTGTTGTTCGCTTGCTTGAAGGTAAAAAACATCAGAGATATAAGGTAAAGAGTACATTATAGTAATTATAGTAAATCCATTCACGTGATTATTAGCTTACAGTAAAAGTTACTTATATACTATTCTCGAAACTGTAAGTAACAACTCCCAAAATTTACTTTACGAAATGTTAAAAGTACCTTACAGTATAACCATACGACGATCGCTCATTTACTGAAAAAGTAACGTAAATTTTACATAAATCATTTTTACATAAGTCAATTTTTCTCCTTATACTCAATATTGTCTACTTGCTATTCTTAAGTAATTACATGGAATAAATTTAATCGTCATTGCACGCATATAAATATTAAAAATATCTCATATTTTTAATGGATATCTCAATTCAATTAATGTTTCATATTTTCAATTAATGTTCAGGAACGTTTCTCATTTTGAATCTGACTACCAAGTTTCAATGTTGGACTCAGCAAAAGTAGAGACGATCGAAATGCAAGAACATGAAGTTGAGGTTGTTTCAAACAACCTATCTCGTAGAAATATTCGCATAGGTCTCGATTCTATGAATGGTTGCAAAATCGTATCTACGGATGATATTGCGCGAATCGATGTGGACAAAGTCCGTTACTCCGAAGATCTCTCGACGAGATATCGGTATGCGAGATCGTATGCGAGTCCTTTTTGCAGTCGCGTTCACCGAACACGACAACGAGATCGCTCAGTCCGGTGACAGGGGTGCGTTCGGCCGCGTTCCGGGCGCGGTGTATACGCGACGTATATGAGGAGTACGACGGAAAAGACGAAAGAAGGCAGGACGAGAAAGGGGGCAGAAGAAGAGGAGACACGTTCGAGAGGTAGAAAGGGAAAAGATGGACACGGAGTAGCGGTGGACAAACGGACCACCCCGCCTGCGAGCGATCATGTCCCGATCACATAAACTAGCCGCCCCCTCATCCATCATGCCTTCGTCATACGCTATCACGTGTTCACCGGTCTCCGCCGGGCTCCTCTTGTCTACTAGTTTTTTTTTTCTGTCACGTCTTCTCTCTCGCGACGCCGACGTCGCAAATTGGTGCTGGAGAACGCGCGGAACTGGTTACGCCGACCGGTCACTATTCTCAGACTCGCAACTTGTAGAATGAAGCATATATATTTATCACCTGTTCTTGGGTGCCTAGGAAGGTTATATGTAAAATAAACAATATGAAGAGACTATTAGACCGATATAAATAAATTCTATTTTAAATAAGAAGAATTATATTCGATAATTAATATTCTTGTTGAAAAATATAAAACTTACTGATATAAAAAAAATATTAAATTACTTGTGTAATTTAATAAATGATATTACTATTCTTATTCTGCTCATGAATGTATTTTATGTCCGGAAAAACATTTTGACGCGCGATATGCAGAATCAGAATGTATATAAATTCATACAAGAAATATGTATTTAAGATCTGCACTAAGATCTGCTTAAACTGAATAAAAAGTTCTTCCTATTTAAAATTTGATACATGTAAAATAATTACAGTTTCTGTAAGAAACTCTCTTCTTTTAAGAGAAAAACCGAGATGATACTGTATTAATTACATTAAATACATTTAATAATTATTTCATAATATTTGAAAATATACATATAAATAATCTATAAAAAAATTATTACGCTAGAAAAACAATGAAAAGTTATGATGAGAGAAAGAAGGATAGAGAAAGAGAGAAAGAGAGAAGGAAAAAGAATCATATTTTTAGCAGAAATTGACAGTCGCTCTTCTATATTCTCTCTTCTGTTATTTCGTAATCTGGTTTTACAAATTATGGCCGCGAGCACTGATGTTTGATTAGAAATTGTAATGATACGGTTAACGTGCCTTATTCAGGTTGTACGATTCATAATTCCATGTTGTGTGTTCGAAGTGGCTTTCATGTCGCGGATAGCAGCGGTCCAATGTCCTCTGCTGGACAGTGGATCGCTAATTGCTGATTGATCGTTTCTGAATAACGCAATTAACCGAGCGAGAAGCCTATACGATTGCACGAGAATATCAAGCGGATTGCGAAAAGGGTGCTTTAAGCCGACGATTCCGAGACAGGAGGCTTCCGCAATAGTCAGCAATAATCAATTCCTGCATAATCCCCATACGTATATCTCGATAGTTTCGTCACTTTCACACTTACGCAGAGATCCGTAAATCTATCATTGAGTGTTACTAATAATTGCATTACTAATAATCGGTATCTATAAAAAAATAATCAAAGAATCTTTAAAATCGATGGCGAATATAAAGAACAAAATTTGTACGCACTGTTAAAAATGATTCCTTTACATATAAATGAAATTCGTGGTTATGAACGAAATTAATGAATGATTTAACTGAAAATTAAATTATATACTGTACATAATATACTAAATTATTTTTTAACGGTACACTGTTAAAAAATAAGAAATTTGCTTCCGTTACATATAATGTACATTAAATATATTTAATGTTGTCAACGAAAATGAAGTTAACTTAAGTAACTTAATTTTAACGTTTACTTATATTAAATTTCATGCAAATCTATATAAAATTTAATAAAAAATCTATTGAACTTCCTAAACTTCCTAAGTTTTGAAACTGAAAAATATACTAAATTTCATGTGCATGTACACAAATATATTTTTCAATTATAGACACATTAAATTTAATTTAGTATCATAAAATTGAATTTAATTTGTGTAACTTAAAAGTATATTAAATGTCATGACATTTTTAACAGTGTATTTATTTAAATGTAATGAATGTGTACATTAAATTTCATAAATTTTCATGAAAAATACATTAAATTTCATATACATATACACAAATATACTTTTCAATTATAAATACATTAAATTTAATGTAATGTCATGAAATTATAAGTTCGAATTGTGTAACTTAAAAGTATATTAAGTTTCATGAAATTTTTAACAGTGCAGGTTCATAATATTCATGCAAAGAACTATAATTAAAACTGTTAGATTAAATATGCATTACACGATATATGTGACGAGTAAAGTTCTTTAAGTCCCGAATATTGGAAATATTCGGAAACGAATCCGGATAGAGTGCTCTCAGTCAGGGGCGTAAAAGGGTGAGAAATGAAGGGCAGAAAATGAATAAAGGAGGTTCTGGCGGCACGTGCGAAGGCTACCGACCGCAAAAGAGGCGGCTTATATTATTATAACGTGGGCAGGTGGGCGAAACCGTCTATTGATGACGCTAACGAGGGATCGGTAATTATTACCCACGACTTAACTCCTAGCTGCTCGTGCAAAGACCTTTTATTGTGGCGATTCACCCTTCTTCGTCCGAACGATCTGGCACGCGGGGATTTCGTAACACGCCCACGACTATCAATTTTATAAGCATTATGACAACCGACCACAAATTACACTGCTTGATTGTCGTAATTCTTGCATCTGAAATTCAAATTTTAAAGAAATTTAAAAAACTATTCGAAAAAATTAAACGAAATGTGACATATTATTTTTTTAAATACGCATTTAGCTTTTTTATACAAAATTTTAAATCTGTTTTATATTTTTAGTTTTTATTAGAACCCTGCAATCCTTTTAGTTTTATTTTAACTTATCACATTTTATTATCACATTTGTTGAGAAGAATACATCATATTTCTTTTTGTACGTTTTTATTTAAAACAATGTGTTTATCGTACTTATCGCTTGCACACGATTGTAATGGTATATTATACGACTTCGAGATTTGATGGAGTTGTTGACCCTTGTTAGTGTGTACCCGCGTGCCGCAACGATTATACACTTTCAGCGTATTAGTGTGAAAGCACATTTACCTGTCCGGTCAAGGTAGACGATCCATCATCGTGTCAACGGACCATTATAATGTACGAAACATTTTGATGCTCTCGTATCTCAAATTCTCTTAAATTTGAGGTATAAACGACAGATAATGCCCATGAAACGTAGAAAAATATGTATTTATAAAATAAGAGAATTGATAAAAATTAAATAAATGAATATATAGTGTAGTAAATATAATATTCATCATATAGCTCATTCCTTTTTGTCATAACAATATTAATTTTCTAGCAATTATAGGAATAATAGGATGCACTTGGAGAAACGTATATCAGATTGATCGGAATTATTTTAGACTCAGGAGTGGAGTAATAAGCACGTATAAATCAAGGAAATTAATTTGAAGAGTCTATCAACTGCATTGGAAATGCTTTAAAAAGAGAAAACACATAAACTATACATTGAAATGACTTGAAATGTGACTGGGTAGAAATCTTATAGTAATTATGATTAAATATAATAGACAGGTATCAATATAAAAGTTTAAATAAAGAGTAAAGAGAAATAGATATTTGACTCCTTATAATAACTAATAAAATAATGAAGATCAAGGGGCTTATTTGTTGACTCCAAATAAGCCCCTTGATTTTCATTATTTTATTTATTATTATAAAAGTTTAAAATCATTCTCATGTATAGTATATTCTGTACATATGTATTTGTGTGTGTGTGTGTGTGTGTTTGCATATATAAAAAGGTGTTATATATGTATATATAAACATCTAAATTACGATACGCATATTTTAAACTTCAAAAGGAAACAAGCCGAAAGCAAACAAAGTTATGTCCATTTAGGACTTTTTCAATACCTTATTGATGTGAGAATCCTTCCTAAATGATAAATCCTTTCCGATGAACGTAATAAAGCGTTTCGTCTTTTGAAATCGTTTTAACATAATTTTCGGGAGTGCTTTTCAGATTCGTAGCGAAAACGAATAGAAAGAGAGCCGAAGCTGATATTACAATGCGGATACTCTCCCAGCCTTATTATTAGCCTTAGAGACTTGGATATTTGGATACCTATAATCCTTTTTCTGTCTTTTTTCCACCTAAATCTAATCCACCTGACTGAAAAGTGCCAAATAATATCATATATCTTTTGCGGCTGTTCCTCAAAGCTTGCTATCTGATTTTGAAAAATTTCACCGCGAAAGATGATCTACGACAACAAAAGCCGTCCAATTCCCTATGTCCAAAGGAAGATGTAGGTTCGCTAAAATCACCACGATACTACCTAGGCTAACCTAGGGCTAAATTTAGGGCAAAACGCTTCTACCGCAACTTCTGTTTGCAATCTCCACAATAGGACCTAGCAAACAAAGCTATACATTGTATCGTTGTGTTTCAGGTTTTTATTCGATATTTTTCTGCTTCGCAGAATTTTAACCGAAATAAAAAAGAGCTATTAGCTGTTTAATAAAAAGATATCGGTTTTTGACGAGAGAAAAAGAGACAAAAAAAGACAAATCGTAGAATATAAATTAAAGCATAATCTCGTCAGAGTATCTAATATAAGTTGTTACAAATCTTGAAATTACAGAAGATACGTGACGGATGTTTGTGAACGTTGTCGCCGTACAAGCATAATGCCGCTCTTTGACGCGATAAGAATCGCGAAGAGGGATCTCTGACGAACTTGTGTGGAGAAAAGAAAACACGCGAGAGAAGTGCGGGAAATCTAGAAATAAACGAGAGAGAGAGAGAGAGAGAGAGAGAGCCGGTATGCGCTGTGGCTGCCTATCACGCACTTTCACGTTTTCCGCTCTCTCGTGCTCGTTACTGAAATGAATGCCTGATACATACGCGGCGCGGTGGGTTTCGTCGAGTCGTTGGTTCAGACGAGAAGTGAGATAAACGACGTCAGTCGCGGGGGAGATGCGAAGAAGCAGAGAACCAGCTTCGCGGATCGAGAGTGAGAGAGAGAGAGGGGGGGTGGCGGTCTCTGAAAGATGTCGGTCGCTTTGATGTTCGCCGACCGTCATCTTGCGCGTTACCTCACCGCGGCTGCGAGAGCGAACGAATGGCAATGCACCCTCTCAACCTGTAGACATGTGTGGGAGTCACACATGACATACACAACTAAGACGAACATGTACACTTACGTGCCATCGCACGAGGATTGTACGCAGAGGGTGGAATTGCAAGCCGTAAGCACCCCTAGTTCTATCGTACTCGACTGCTCGCATCGATACTCGTCACGATAGCGCCGACTCCCCCTTGAAACACCCTCCCTCCCCCTAGCCCGCGCCCTTCGACCTCCCGCCGGCGATACAGTTTGCAAACAGCGTAAAAATGCCACTCGATTATTCTCCCCCGCGATACGAATCGCTGTTGGCCGGAGGCAGCAAAGTCGATTAGCAATGGAGAAGGTGATGAAGCGAGATGAACATTCTTAGCTGATGCTTAGTTGATGAACGTCGGTGAGACAAGATAGAGAATCTCTGTGCTTCGGAAATTTCTTCAACGTACCTATAAAGATTCATTTGATTTTCATTTTTCGCGATGAGATCATATCTCTGTAAAAATTAAAAAATAACTACGAAAAACGTTAATATCTAATGAATATACAGATCCATTGAAAGTATAGTGATACGATAAACTAAACGCTAAACTCCATTTTGCGTTTAATGCGTAGATGCAAGCGAATGCAACTATTTATTTCGCGACATAAAGGATAATGAAATGATAAAAAAAATGTATAACATTGTTTCCCTCGCAAGCGATGGTTAATTGCACCATCCGGCGATTGAATCGGGCGAAGAAATCACTATGTCGCAAGAGATTCATTGGTCGCGATATCGCGATGACCGGTCTGGATCGGCGTTCCAACATCAATACTCATTAATGTTTATCACATCGGCGATCGGATCGCGCGGTGGACAAAGATTTCACTGGGGCCGACCCACGAGCAGTAACCATAACGAATGACCCGCCGGTGAGCGTGCAGGTCTCTACTTATGGATGTGCCCGGGCCGAAAACTCCCGGCATCAGACTGGCGCGGCGTCCACGAGCCGGCTATTGCCCCTGAAAGACCAGCGAACATGACAATGATCTGGCTTGAGGTGGCTCGTTGCACCCGGCAACTCTCGTAGGGAAACTCAGCAGGTTACTTGATGTCTTTTCAGGAGCTGCCTGATCGTTAGGTTCTTATCCTTTGAGAAAAGAAAAAAATAATTAGAGGCTTAACATATTTGGTGTATCGCAAAAAAGGAAAGAAAATAATTACAGGCTTAAAATTCGGTTATCATGGACGTTACAGCCATATTTTGTAAGTCTTGATGATATATCAATAATCTTGGTTTTTGTAATACAATTAACGCATGAATTGTTAAAATTTACTTGTGACAGTATTCTTTAATAGTAATAAATAACTAATAACAATTTGTCGCAAATAAATGTCAAATATATGAATTTTGCAAATAAAATTTCCGAATAAGTTAAGTACATTTAGAATCATCCGCGTAAAATATTTTTCTATATAAATGTACGGCAGGTGATTGACCTTTTGGAAGTCAAAACTCTCGAGCATATCAAAATAAACCGACGTGTCTATATAGTTGTATGAAATCTAACAGAGTAGGTATATCTTCTTTTGAGGAATGAAGTGTCCGTCGATATACTTGACAAATGTCCGTTTTGTTAAGCAACAGTATATAGGTTCGAGTTTACAATTATCGATTGTCATCCGTTGGGCACAAAACGAAGAAATCCACATGCGGTCGTCCCACCCAACCTATATTCTGTCCGAATGATCCAGCTGAATGCTAAGGGTGCTCTTTCAGAAATCTTACCTACGATTCGTCGCCATCGAGAAATTGCCCCAATAAAGAGGTACGATATCTCTGTGAACTGATTCACCTGTACGCTTACGAAATTATTGTATATAATAATGCCAAATGCGATCGGACGGTAGCTATTTCATTGAATTTCCTTTTCTTTGAATTTCGTCTGAAAATGAGAAAATCGCATAGTCAGGATGAATCGTTTCCACGCTTTCGAGAAGATCCTCATGAATGAGCAAACTGTGTTACTTCTCGCTAGAACGATATTGTTCGACGGTCTCGTGATCTCCGCACAGAATTACGCACTCTCGAGACGGCAATTCTTCCCGATCCTTTCGCCAACGCTTTTCTTGCGACAAGCAGACTATTCTCAAGTAGACTATTCTCCGAACACATGAATATTTCGGTTATGATAGAAAGTGACATCTTTCGAGCGATTAGTCATAGTAGGCTGCAATTCATTGCGTGCTGTACAATTACAAAAAGACGAAAATGGAAATATGAACTGTGTGTATAAAATATAAAAATGTAATAATATTTATTTTCTCTTTTTTTTTCTTTTACAACGTCAATTATAATTAGTTGCATCGTTAATGTTATTTATTATTATTCATCTTATTATTAATGTTATTATTCTATTATTATATATTACTGATTAGATAATATTTATAACTATCAGTAATAATATGAAACATTTCATATTACAGAAAGTAACAAAGTTTAGCCTTGTGGTCAAAGCAGCTTATGCACGCCGATGCTAACAATGTGCCGATTGTCCTCAAGCTTCGTACCGATGTAATCAGGGAATAGGGGGACTGCAACTAATTGTAATCGCGTAACGGACCCGCGCAGAATGGCGAGAGGCGTCACAAAGAATTGATTCTGCCAATTGTAATCTTGTAGGGAAATTCGGCGCGGTATCTCATCATCCGGATTGTACCCCTCAAATATGAAATGTATGAAACGTATGTTTCTGTCTCACCAAACAAACTGAATAAACCAGAATTATATATATTTGTTGACGCAATACATTTTTATGTCTATTTTTCATCTATTTTTCTCTTTCCCTTTCCGTCTCTCCTTTGTGTTAGCATCTCATCAATATGTAAATACACGAAAGTTTCCATAGAGAGTATGTTACCGTCTATTTTTTTCAAGAGCGAAAAAAATTTTTAGGAATAAAACCGAGAACATGTCAAAGACGATGTATTTAGCGTTAAAAATATATGTATCACATCTGAAAGCACTAAATATATATAATAGAATTTTTATAGATTGTTCTATTATTATATTTGAGTATCTCTGTGTTAAATTTGAGCACAATTCTCTTATTGGTTGATTTAATTTTTTGCCTTTTTGTATTTGTCTTCATTTTTATGTAAATCGCGTATAGTACTTATTTACAAATTTGATAAGGTAATATAACGAATTAAAATTTCATCAAAATTTTTTGAATATATTAATAAAATTTTAATAAATATTTGTGCAAAAGTTTATTTGAATCCATTTACTTGTTTAAAAGATATTTACCTAAAACTTTAATAAAATATAGTCATTTTTTGCTGCATAATGTCATTGGTTCAACAGAAAAAGCAGCTTTGCAACTGTTGTAAAATTCTTTAACATGATTGGTTTATATATTTAAATCCAATAAGAAATTAAAAGCAAGACCAATATTAAAGAATTTTACAACAATTGCAAAGCTGCTTTTTCTGCTGAGCACAACCATCAAAGCCTATTTATTTATTAATTTTATTTTTTGCAGTTTCAAGACGTATCAAGATTTTTTTATATTAGCTGATATTGACTTTTTTAGCTAATTTTTTGGCTGATATTTTGAACTGATATTGTACAGCCAAAACATTCTTGAGCTATTAATATTAGCTATGCTGATGCCACAATTTTGGCATCCTCGGTACGGACCTCTTCCATCTTGTATGTCTGCGCATAGCTTTGCTGTGAGGAATGGAATCAAAGGCAGCGATGAGTTCGTACAAGTGGCCAACATCGTCCGTATCAAAAGGCATCGGCTTCCCTTTCACCAGCCAGCGTACAAAACCAACGGCCGCCACGCCGCACCGTCGACGATGTGAGAGAGGCTGCCGGGCGGTCGTCGCGTAATCAATCAGTATCGTGGGAGCACTAAAGCCCGTGCTGATGCTCTCGCATGGCTCCGCAAAAAACTATAAGCGCCTATCATCGCGCGCGATTTACGAATATTCGTTAATGCCGTCTCCAGAGTCGGCAAATCCTTCACAATATTTCTCCTGTATGAAGAAATCCTCCCTATTGTGTTACCAATCTCCTGTAGTATTTCATTTTTTAATATTTTCGTGCTTTTGTACAATAAAAGCGTGACTGACGTAACTTTCGACGTATTCTTTGTGCCGTACCGCAGTCCAACAAAATATTAATATACTTATAAGAAATAAATACAATAAAAGGGCATATAAGAGTCGATTATAAAATTATATTATATATTAAAAAACTGAAATATTACAAAATAATAGTGCTTTTTATTCCGTCTTTAACAGAAAAATTTAATCAACTCAATAGGAATAATATTAAAGTCTCATTTTATAGTTTGAACAAACTACAGAAATACATCAAAGTACGTAAAGACTTTCGTCCTCGTCCTTCTAAAAATAATGTAGTATATAAGATTAATTGTAATAATTGTGCTGCATCGTTTGTAGGACAGACTGGTAGACAGCTAAAAACACGAATCGCAAAGCATCGAAATTATATACGCTGGAATACATCTTCTCGTTCATCAATTATAATCGAGCATAGATTAAATCGTGAATGTGATTTTGGAATAATATTGAAATTCTTGACGAGGAACCATGTTATAGTAAGCGGTTAAAGTCTGATGCTTCATATTAAAAAACAAAAAAATAGCCTTGATCTTCAAACTGATTGAGGACTTACATAAAGCATACATTCCGATTAACAAGGTCTAACTTTGCGTTATCAAGATCACACTAGTTTAATTATTTTCGTGTTAGTCAGTGTTTGTCCGTTGCAACCATTATACATTTTTAATATTATTCTGAACTGATTCTACATCTTCATATTTTATTTAACGTTTATTTATTGAAGAATTCAATTATACATAATTTATGACTCTGTGGATTTTACTTTCTAACTACGGCTATATATTATTTATTATCACACTGACTAATGAAATGTTGACGAGTATCGTATCACCGAATTGTATTAATATTTTTGACATATTGATGAGTGTTCTACCGAGGTGACGTATTTGCTTGCTTTTTATTTATTGATAATTAATGAAATTTATAATTTTATTAGAACGTCATGAAATTCTTTTCAATTGGCCTTCCAACTTTTTCGTGAACAATTTCCGTTCCTCTGTGCAACGTTCAATTGTTCTCACGACATGCGTTTTATGATGTATTTCTTTTCTGTCAACACTGTTAAATTATGGTAACATCTTTATATTTAGTAAATGAAGAGGGTCTAATTTAAAGACTGAAACATGTTATAGCGTAATTCAATTATAATTGATTAGAATATTGTATATTATTTTGTAATATTTGTATTTCGGTTTTTTAATATATTATATAATATAATTTTAATTAACTTTTATATGCTCTTTTATTGTATTTATTTCTTATTAATATCAAGTGTTCCTTTTTTATTATTGTTAATATTAATATATTTGTTATTAATATTAATATACTTGCTATTTCATATACTGCTTTTTGCACTTATTTAGGAACACCTGAAAACACTTTAAACTTTTTTGCAGCTGCTTTCTGCGACACTTTTGGTCCTTTTGAGTGCGTGCAATAGCAAAAAAAAAAAATAGTTTCGAATTTTTTAACGATTCCCAAGTTTACAGTGATTCCCAGTCACTGACGATAATAAATCAATATCCGTTTCTACCAACATAGATTAACTTTGATCTCTTCAACTTACTGTTCATATCTTTTTCTTATTTTTAGAATTAGAAAAAAAAATGAAGAATTAGTTGAACCGAGATTAAAATTAAATTATATTGATAGAAACAGGTATATAGGAATTAAAGGTCGCAGCACAGACTTTTACATAAGGCTATAAGGCATAAAAGAATAAAAACCAATCAGAATATGAAATAAAGGATTCTGATTGGTTGATTCTCTTACTCCTTATGTATTATACAGTATTATGCAAAAATCTGTGCTGCAGCCTTAATCCTATTTTCAGTCAAAGCGGATCTTAGTACTTAAATATTTCAATATAAATTTATATACGTGTCCAATTCTGCAAATCACGAGATTTTTTTCAGCCTTGAAACACGATCATGAACAAACTAGAGTAATAATATCATACATTATATTAACAATTGGTGCGCGGTTTGCAGAATTGGATACACAATACATGTATATAAATTCACACTGAAATATTTAAATACTATGAATCGTTTTGACCGAAATAGAATAATTATTTCTCTTATAATTGATTTATTCAGATTCATTCGCGCTCTTATTAGACTGATTATACATCCAGGGAGAAGTTATTTTTCCATTAACGCTAACTTAAACAATAATAGCAAATTCGGTAACTTGCACTACGCTAGATCAGTGCATATTAAAAGTTGCTATACATGAAATTAGCAAAGTTAAATGTAAAAATATATAAATATTAACACGCCAAAAAATATTTTGCTGTCCAGCTAGAATTATCGCTTTTTTTGTATCTGATAAAAAATTATGTGTCACGCATATATTAGGTGTTGGAATTAATTCGTAGCGTTTTTAATGAAAGAATGTTATTTATTTCACATGAGCATTAAAAAATACATTAATGAAAGTACTTCCCATCACTTGTAAAACGCTACGAATTAATTCCAACACCTAATAATTTATAGCACAAATCTAAATTCTATCTCTGTAATTAGATGCATTACATATTCAATATCGCAGTACTTGCTAAAAATTTATCTATTTTAGCTATTTTTAGCTATAATTTAAATAATTTTCGTTATAATTGCAAGATTTTTTGAGTAAATTATCTACTAATGATATTATCACGTTATTTAACAAAATATACATCATTTCATTGACAAAATTCGTTATATTGTATCATTGCATTGAGATATTTTATATAAACCAACTTTTAATATGCACTGATCCAGTGTAGTGCGAGTAATCGAATTCACCATAAGATTGCGCTAAGATTGGAAAAATCATTTTGAAAAATAATTTGTCACTATTATGCGTTACTGAAAAAAATAACGTTACTTATTATATGTAACGAATAAAAAATAATGTGTTATAAATTAGAAGTTATTTTTTTCAGGTACGAAAAAATGATTTTTTCAACCTGTTACAAGTAATATTTCCAACTTTGGCGTTATCATTACTGTCATAAAAAATTCGCAACGTTATTACCAAATCGTTATTATAACAAGGTAACGATCAATAAAGTAATGGCGCTGCAAATAACGCATTATTTTCCATCTCTGGATTGTACTATAAAATTAGTGGAAAGTATCAAAGATGTCAATAATAATCAATAATGGCGATATTGAACGATTTATTAATAAAAAAGTGTGTAAAACTGATTGTAATAATATATATGTAATCCTTTCATTTTTAAATAAAGTTCAAAAATTATATCAATCACGCTCATATTGAGCAGACTAAACATTGCAGATTTTACGCATCTTTTAAAACATTTTTAACAATTTTATACTTCATACGATTATACTATTATAAATATTAAATAATAGTTCAAGATAAGTTATAACAATAATAAGATTTCGTTTTCGATATGAATGCAGAAAACTGAAACGAGTGAAGCAACATGTTGCACGGAAATCGGAATCGTTTTCTCCGTCTGATATCATCATAGTTTTCAGAAGTTACTACTGCTAAGGTTGCTCTCTCGGCAACCTAACGCTAACTGCAACACAGTACGCCTACACACTCTCGTCATACAACGTAACGCAATGCAAGCCGGTTACGCCACTGACGAGTGCATTGTACGTGCAGCCGTGGTGAGTAAACGAGTCACGCTGCGTCACGCTTTGGCTTCGGCCCGTCGCCGCCGCCGCCGCCACCACCGCGCTGTGCCATGCCGTCACCGTCACGCGGCAGCAGTAGCCCTTCTTCTCCTGTGCAAACACCCCCCGTCACGTCATGCGTACACGGGGTGAATTGCGTTACGTCGCCTCCGGTTTGCATCGCAGAGCCTGCAGTCCGCACTTGCGCCGGCTAATAACGATCACCAGGGACGCGGTGAGCATAATGAGGTTGACAAGTCGTCGGCGATGATGATGGACTGCGCCGCGATAAAAGCGAGGGGGTTGAAACAGTTCTATCGTGGCCCTCGCCGCCAAGAAGATTCGACACGGCCAGCTGGAGCAGCGCGCTGTTCCGCCTTCGTTTTTCTTTCTCTTTCTCTGTATTTCCGGGGGATGAGATCTTCGATCATCCATGGGCGTTCGCAACGGGGGGCAAACGTTACATTAGATACATTGTGACGTTAACTGCATTCGCGGCTCTATTCTGTACTTATGTATGAATGTAAATGCCGAAGTGAAATTTTTTTCTAATTTTTTAAGAATTAAAAAATTTTTTAGCAACATGTTTGCAAGAATGAATATATATCAAGAGCAAATTACTATCTTATTTACTTCTAGTTCTTAATTTTAGAAAATTGTTATCGAATTACGCTCAACACTTGTCAATACGTATAATATATTTTATAATGCATTAAAATACTAATTTAACTTTTACTTAACTTAAGAGTTTCTGTAATAATATTATGAAAGGGGTTCATTTAGACGCCTATGTTCGCATGTTGACGCATTGCGTTATGATGAGCGTATAGAGTCGATCATCGTGCGTGTACATGTTTTATATGGATGACTTTCGTGTTTCGCGTTGGATACACCGTGAACCCTCCTTGTCGAACTCAAGTGGCCGAGCCGCGAGAATCTCTTTATTATGCGAAGACCGAATTTTTATTCATGAGGGTTGGTCACGGTTGTATGATTTTAGGGGTTGGAGACTTTCCAGAGATTGATCTTCCTGTCATTTTGCACACTTAATTTTTGTGTAATGAATATTATTATATATAATAATTTGTAGGTATAAAATATATAATAATATAACTGTTACTATATATAATGGTATAATTTGAAATTTGTGCAAATTCATTTTATAAATTTTGGAACAAAGAAAAATTTGTTTAAAAATATTGATTGACGTTGCGTTAGAATAAACAATAAATTTTACGTAAATATCAAATGCGGACAATATGAATACTGATATTTCCTGCATGTGGTGCATGGAGAAGAATGCAGCTCAGCAGATAACTGTCCGAGATGAGAACAGGTTCTCAGAGTCCCCAGCTTTTAACCGCTCGCTGATAAAGAGAGGATCTCTAGATCTGAATACGCAGCAAGAGAAGAAGAGAAGAAGAGTCATTGATGCAGCTAGAGATTACAGTCGCCGATAAATGAAATCTCCAATTTATATATATATAATTAATATTTTTAAAATAAATCTTAAAGATTAATAATTCTTAGAATTTTTTAAATTGTATTATTTTTACCCCGTCTTGAATTATGAATATTTTTATTATTTCACAATTGAAACAGCAAATTAATATATTAAACAAAAAGTAAACTATAAATTAATAAATTAATAAATTTGCATATAGCGTCACACAAGTTCCTACACGGCTTTGTGAAAAAGAAACCGTGGATTAGCATGGTATTGACAAACATATGAAGCATTATTTTGTGAAATTGATTATTCTATTATTTATAATATTTTACTTGAGAACATTTCTTAGACGTGATGTTGATGTCATTATATATCTCGGAAACACATCTAATCGAACATAAACTTACGATTCATTACGAAAGGCTTCTGTTTGTAATAACAGCATGCCGTCATGGATATCGAAGGAGGTAGACCAGCACATAATGTCAGATACTACATTTATGATAACAGCCAAGAAGTTTTCAAGGCTGCACACAATCTCACCTGTACAACCGGTTCCATCAGGCTTCCCCATAATTTGGTAAATTGGTGCACTTGATGTTCTTATACCATGATGTTTGTACGGAATTAGCAATCTCATAATCTAAATTATTAAATTGTGAAGATTAATAGCAAAAGGATTAATCTAACTAAATATTTAAATTGATTAATTTAATCGATTATGTTATAATTATATCTTATCTTATAATTATATCTTAACGAATTATAATACTTTATGCCTGTTCATCCAATCTGTTAATAATATATACTGCAATTATCTTAAACGTTTAAGCTTTAAAGAATTTTTTTACTATAATACGTGAGGAAAAGATACTGAAATAGTAATCAGTTCGGTAATAGCCGCTAATTATGTTGAAAATATTTTCCGTGAAGGCAAAGTCCTCGAAAATTGTTACCCGAGGGATACAATTACACAATTTTATCGGTTCCGTGCGCTTCTTTGGTGGCTTAGGATGTAAAGATACGCCGCAAAGAATAGAATTTCACGCAGAATGCGCTCTTCCCGTCCAGCCCGTTATACATGATCCCTCATTTTCTCGCCATTGTGCCTGGTAATTACCGCATCGTTTTGCAGCGGTCGCAGCTGCGAAATCTTACGCGCACTTATCTCGTGCGGATGCAAGAAAGCCAAGTATAATGGTTTATTGCAGTTTTTAACGCGAAATATTCAAGAATAAAAACGATAATCACTCTAATACAAAAGATTAAGACGATTTTTTAGATTATAAATATTTTAATTCGTCATTCATCTCAACTATTTTTAATATTTAATATTTAATTTATAATATCTTGCAGCTAACATATAAATTAAAAATTTTGAGTAAATTAGAATTGAATTAAATGTATAATTAAGTTTCTATCGTCTGTATACACATATATTTTTCAAGCTAATATCGTGAAAAGTTTTTCAATCGCCTATAATCCTTTCTCGTTATTAATGACAAATAAATTATGATGAGCTTTAATGGAATTATTTTCTTCAACAAGGTTAATTCTAATCTAAAATTCTAATGATGTTTCATAAGTGCGATGAACTGTTCCCACATTATTACAAGGCCTTACGTCTTGCTCGAGATCTTGAGTAAGGTACAGGTGCGCACACAACACACACACACACACACACACAAATGCACACAACAAGACATGTACGCGTTTGGAACTTGATATTCGCGACCTTCACCCTTACTTGGTCATTTCTCTCGTAATGGCCAGCGAACGTCTTGAGCTGGTAATCAAGCCGGTCTACCTATCGAGATGCTCTTGCAAAGAGACAGTAAGAAGTGTAAAGAATCGCTGGAACAAGGAACACGCTGCGGTAAACGCGGCTTTTGCGGTACAGATTATGTGTTAAGACAGAAAATAGTGGCGACTGCAATTTGAGTTGAAGATCATGCGGTATTAAGGACAGAGTCGCGCGTTATGTTATTAACTTTGGAGATATCAACTCCTTTCTTGATGGTCACATATACTATATTCTTCCTAGGAGGGAAAATGCGGGAAAATGTTCATCTTTAAGGAGCAGCTTTTTCTGTCATATTTATCGCAATCTGTTCGTTTGCGATAGTCTGGATGAGCTTAATTGAGCTTTTATATTTGTGTTGCATTTCCTGTACCTAACACGAAGTAACGTTAAGAAGATTGCTCAGATTGTAGATTATCATCGCAATATAATGATACACAGTTATCTGTCCTATCCGAGTTGTATTCACGAGTAGGAGAAACGAACTTGGACTAAATTCGTAGAATGCAATCGAGCAAATATGCTGCAGTGAGAGCGTCCTGAAGACTCATCCTGTGACATACATTGACAACGAAAACATTGACACAATTGCGCATCCTGCACGGCACTTTGGCGTGGGCTAAATTTAAATGCCTTTCACCGGCAGTATTCGTGATCATATAACACTTCACGTAACACGTAATAACCAGACGCGAAATAAATACTTTGCTTGTGAAGACGGTCGTAAATATCTCGCTCTTCTGTGAACTTTTCAAAATTCCCTTCCGCCTGATCGCGCTAAGAGAAGATCGCTAGCGAAGGTGTTAGGGAGAAAAGACAATTGAATCTATTTGCTGGCGAATGAACGTGAGAACGGAAACGGACGCTAGAGGTGGCGCAAATTAAGCTTTATTGTTAAGGAACGGCAGGAAGAGGCATTATCATAAGAAGGAAGTTAGTATAGGTAATGAAACGTGCAGCACGTTTCGAAAATTACGAAACTATTGAACATATTTTGCGAAATGTCGACTAATTCGAGTGAAACTATTATTATTACGCTACTTATTAATTCATGCCGCGTCGAAGAATTAATTAATTCAGAATTACAGGTAACTGAATATTCGCGTGCATTAGTGAAGCGGATATTATGTCTTACTTGTCGGTTTTATTTAACGGTACACTTTTTTATCATTTCTTCGCTATAATTTTTCATCTTCCTTATGATATTTTTCATTTCAAGGGAAAATTAGCATTTTATTGTGACACTGCTTTGCATTCATGGATTTGCAAGCTGCCGTTTACATACGTTTAAGTGCAGTCTTTTCAGATGAAGATAACAGACACAGCTGAGCTATACTTAAGCGAAAATGGAAAATGACATGTAAATCAGATCCAAGAACGGCGCCTTCTCTCGTATGAGCGTACAGGGTATAATTGACATCGTTCTCCTACTTGTTCAGCGAAGGTCGTCCGAAATGGTCTACGCACAAAGAGATTGGAGTAAGACATTATGAAACACATGTAGTTTCCAACATATTCTCGCATAATGTTACTGAAGAATATATTATGAATCCCTTCTGATGAAAGATATAACAAAGAGATATGCAAATGTTAAGACAAGTAAATAAATAAATATTCAAGAAATGATATCCATTACGGTACCCCATTTATTTTCACTCTGATTCACGTCCAATTCCGCGTATAAATTATTATAATGTGGATATTAACGAAATCTTGAAAAATAATCGGTCGGCATCCGGTCCTCCGCGGAAGATCCGCAGGAAACGGGGATCTTTTTATCTGTCACTCGTAGCGAAACAAAATATCGCCCCTCTCCTGCCGATTTGCCCGTACACGCATACGATACGCACGTATCGTACTAGTGCAATAAGCCGTGCTCGCGTATGTTGTACGCTCTCTCGCGGTCGCTCGCTCGCCGCGAATGGATTCAAGATTTCAGCCGCAGTCGTAGACGTTCGGTGCCCACGGTCAGATCGGGACCCGGCACAGTCGACAGAGTCGATCGCGCTTGAGATCGATCGATCGCTCAGGATCGGCGGAATCGCCCAAGTGTCCCCCACCTCGTTGACCGGGAAAACCCTCCCCTCGACGAGGCGTGCACACGTGCCCGCGCAAAACTCAGGACGGACACAGTTTCGTTATCCGCCAATCGATCGGTCGATCGATCGAATCGCGATTCACCGCAATCAAATTCTCAGCATCCCCCGCGAAAAAGGGAGGACGAGTATCGGACATCGAGGTGGGTAACGGGGAGGAAAATACGGACGGAAACACGGTGCCCGGTTCGTTATCGATCGACCGACAGCCGACAGGTTCGAGAGATGGATGCAGCCACAAAAGATCGCCGACGAGATTTCGTTCCGGCATAGATCGATCGGTGTACGATCGTACGCGATGATCGGCTGTGTGTGAGTAATGTAACATGGTAGCTGGGTAGTTTGATGATCCAGAATCAATCATACAGAAGGATTTGAGAGATTGCGTTGCGTGTATTGGCAATTTCGAAATTGGGTGACCGCTTTCTTTAGATGTTTACAAGTGTCGTGAGGAGAAGCCGTTCGATTTGTCGTCTACTTGAAGAATTAATATAACGATGATTATTAATGCTCCGAATTATATTGTATGACATTTAACTGCTCTTCTGGATAGCCAAGCTGAAGTATCGAAGATGGGGAAACCTTAAAGTATTTAGGTAAGATTATATTCTATGATTTAAATAATTTTTAAGATTAATTGTACTCGCACATTTTTCATTTGAAGTGAATTTATTAATATCAATAATGAATTAAATTACAATAATGACTTTGTTCAAAATCTCTGATGAAAATTAAGGAATGAGATAATCGATTAAAAATATGCAGTTACATAGAATTAATATCTTTTTTTGTATGATGATGAGAGGTCGATGCTGACACAATCATCAATAATGTTAACGTAATGTAGCTATCTATTTAACAATCGCGAGAGATAAATAATTCTTATATGTATATGTTAGAATGTTCTTTGTTCTGTGAAAGAGAGAATTACAGTTTGTACCTTCTTCTCATATCGTAGCTCTCGATAATGTTGAAACCTTTTAAAACCATATCAGTTCAATTTATGCTCGGTATCTTCATTTGCTCCACGAGATTTTAGGCCAATTGGAACAAATACAAATGTAGATCTAAGTTAAAAAAAGAACATTGGTACAGTTTTGTCATTTTAATTGCTTTCAAATTTTATGCTAAAGCAGCTAAAGAGTGAGGAATTTTTTGACTTGATTAAAAAAGGTTGACTCGTTTCAAGGTTTCTTACCACAGTTGTGTAATTGAAAAGTACCGGTAGGTGGTGATCAGATTTTATGATATTGGTTAAGCACCACAAAAGGCATAGTATTTAGGACAAACGTTCTTTACGACATTTTATTAACATTGTAAAATATTTATAATTTAACATAAATCGTGATCGGTCGCCAACTGGTGATTAAGAAACTGATCTATCGCGAACTGGAATAATAAACCAGGTCTCCTTTCAGAAAAAGAATTTATCATCAAAAATAAGTATAAATATGTATATGTATGCACTCGCTGCCTCTAATATTACTGAATGCCGTTATTTAACATCGTTCTCCGAATGCTGGTATCACATTCTGTGGAATCAATCGAAATTCTATCCGAATTAGTTGCGCTAATCGTGATTCAATGCGCTTCGTTTATTTCATCGTCCAACCAATAGGATATATTTGTAATTATGCAATCGCAAATCACCTAAATCTAATGAAAATCATAATGGATGACCTCTCTAAAATGTATTTATAATGTAAAATTTAGACGTAATATATTAACAAATAAAAATATCGTTCAAAGTTCTACTTGCGTATCTAAAGGTATTATTTATAGAAAATAGGTTTACGAGATAATGACAATGTAAATCATTATACTTAAAATATTGTATTATACTTACAATTAGTTATAACTTTCCGTTCCAGAATTAATGAGGATTTAATAGAGATAAATTGAGAAATTGTAATGTTTGAAGAACTTCACCCAGTAAATTATAATTTAAAATGATGACTGTCTATATGTTGGCACTATCGTATAATAAGAGGGTATCACCCATATTAATTATAAATTTAGATTAATAAAACGAAAAGTATTATAATTTATTTCGTTAAATTTATCTCGTAAATTTATGTCGTAAGATGCTAGATTATTCTATCGACAATTAATTAATTTGTTTGCGAGATTATTATTTCCGTTCGTGATTGTGTTTCAAGTCTGATCAAATCGACGCACAATTCTATAACGAAAATGATCGTATAATCTCTCGTGGGCAGGTAGAGTGGATTAAACTGACACGAGTCGAAAGTTTTCTGTCATTTTGTAATTTTCGCTTTCTTTTTTTTTTTTAAGTTATCCATTGAGCAGAATGTCTAAAGTCGACGCATAAGACAACTTTAAGACACTTTTAAGAGTTCTTTAAGGAACATAAGATCATATAAGATATTTTATAAAGAACTTTGAAAAATATTTTAAAGTTCTCTCATGCGTCGAGTTTATCCGCAATATTTAAAAATGAATATTTCGTTAACTATTAAAAAAATTGCAAAATGATAAAAGACTTTTCGACTCAATTTAGTCCAGTATATTGTCCATGAGAGATTATGCGGTTTTTACTGATCACCCTATATATAAATATTACTTAAGTATCAAAATTTATTTGACAGAAAACGATATTTCTCCTCTCATTTGTGTCGAAACACTCTCTTTATTAAAAAAAAATGAATAAATGTATCTCAAGCAAATTATTGATAGTAAAGTTTCGTAATGATAATTATTTAATTATTTAATATTATTCCATTTTATTTTGACATTTAGAAATACTGATGCATACACTTTTATAGACATCTTTATACATAATATCTTTTATTTAATAACGACAAGAATGCATAAAATACATAATATTTTATGGCGAGGTGCACGGCGCGTTGGAGGAGAAATGAGGCACGAAATATTTAGCAATCAGTGCCAGGCTGAAGACGACAGGCAGCTTCAACAGAAAGTTAGGTTGCAGCATATCAGCCTTGGACTCATTGTACTTAGGGAGCCGAAGAAGTTTGTCCTAGTCATTCGTATGACTTGCTGCGAATGCTGTGATCTCAAAAGAATTTTAATACGCGATATTTGCGACGTGAAAACATTAACCTTCGGTCTATCGCTGAGTTACTTTTTGCCGAGCAATCTGATCAGGGGTACGTATTGTATTGGATTGGACTCGTTGTAAGCGGCTTGTCAAACTCATTCTGCGAAAGTTTAAGAAAAGGATCGAAGGATCATAAACAGAAATTAAGGAACGAATAGAAATGCTGTGAATACGCGCGTCTCCATTCAATTACGAAAGCAACCTTCGACGGGTGAAAGCAGCATGCGACTGTCTGTCTACAACGTGTTTGCACGCACTTATGCGTCAGACTAATAAAATGCTCCAGACAGGATCACCGAGCGATTTATTTATAAACTCATGCAAAAAGCTGTGCGCCACAGATTTTCATCGCGATCAATTACTACGAAGGGATATCTCCTTCCTTTATCGCTCAACGATTGCATATGCCGAACACGTGTGAATGCTAGGGTTTTGATTTCTGGCGCGGCATGCGAGAGCGCATTCACTCGAACGAGAATTCGCTCCTCACTTGCGCATCAGTGCGTATAATTAACCGCGTATGATTTAATAGCTCCTTCTTGAAAGAGTATTTAATATCCGTTACGCAAGCCATGGGATTTGGGCTCGTACTCTTGCTACATTTAACGCTAAACGTAGTCCTTGCGTTAACGCGATTTACACGATAGATAAATTAAATTGGTTTCCTACAGTTAGATACACGCGAATTGTGTTTCTGTCGATGTGACATGACAATCAGATAGACACTTTTAATGTTTATATTCTTGGCAATCGTTTCAATTTCGCAATCTGTGTAACGGTCCTAAAAAAATTATATAAAAAAGACGCATTTGTTGCACCTGATTTGCTCCAGAAACCGCTGAGCTACTTTCGACTATGCTGAAGCGAGTGGTTCGTTTACCCGTAGTGAACGTAGACGAGTGAATTGCGTGTTAACAGCTGATTTGCCACGTGGTTTCTACGTTGTCTTATTATGTAAATTTAATAGGAGTGTCTACATTTTTCGAGTGATTCTCCTTGAATGATAAACGAGCATCGCATTGATGTCGCTGGACCGCAAGTTCAATGCAATAGGTTTATAATTTATGTAGCAATCAAATTGATATTTTGCAATCGCGCATTACTTTTTTTTTTTCATCGCAAACGCGATGAAATCGAGGTAATGCTGAGATTGCAAAGCACATAAAATAGCTTACGTTAATATTAAATATAATCGATATTAATATTATGTATTAAAATAATTATATATATATATATATATATATATATATATATTCTATCTTTATATAAAATACTTTTAAACAAGTAATCTTTTAGAATTACTTTTATGTTATTATTGTCCTTTTATTTTTTTATTGACTAGATTATTCGTTGAAGTATCCAATGAAAAATGCTGTATAATATTTTTCAGCAGATTTATTAAATTTTCAGAACACATTAATTGTTTAAACCTTCTTAAATTTATAACACAGTGGGAGAATTGTTTTTGTATTATATAAGCGTTAAAGAAATATTTAGGTCATGGTATTGATGCTGCTCACCTGAATACAGTTAATTAACGACGGCCCGTCGCGTCCTTGATGAAAACCTTCAAACATAAGGATACATATTATTCAAAAAAGCATATGAATACTAAATTATGAAGATGCTAAATTTGCTTTAATTATTATTCAAGTATATAAATATCTTTATATGTTTTCTTCTATTTTAAACTGTAAAGTAAAAGGATATTGCAAGACTACGAGTAATGAATATTGCAACGTAGATTTAATGAACTTACTGATGCAACCGAAATTATGAAACTTATACTTCTTAATATTTTCCGAAATATATCATTTTAACAAAATGTAACTTGTGTTTTATTAATTAAATTAACATTGTTAATTAAATTAACGCATTTTGTGCGTTACATTTCAACATGACGTTTGCGATTATATGTGCGATTGCAATCTCTCGTCGTCATAGTCTGTTGAATATAATGTGAAAATTATAGATCTATATCATATTAATAATGAGAATAGAGTTACGAATGGATGTATACACTCGTCTTTTTCACTTCGTATTACTGTATCTCTTTATCCTGTTTTTCACGTTGCGAACGTTTGCCTGTCATTATTGAAATTACGTACTTGCACTCACTTAAAACCAGGATGTATCTTATCATTCATTCGAGGCTTCGTCGAGAGCTTTTATCCGCATATACAATCAGTCATACTTATTATGATCATCGTTAATAATAATAAAGTTTGTTTAACATTATTGATCGAATATTTATCGAATTTATAATCGATGTATATAAGGAAGATATTTTGAAAAAATGATTATTTTCTTTATTCAAAGGTCATCAGTTAAGATTAATCAGTTTTTTAAGTAGTCTTTTAAGCGATATCTTTCGAAACACTTATTACGTATGGATCTAATCAATCTTTGGCTGCAACAAAGTGTCGGGTGACGAGACTGACTCAGCCAGGTAAAGGCTTTATTCGCGAGTTCATTATGAGCAGCTTATTACTCATAGATCTAA
Organism: Acromyrmex echinatior; assembly: GCF_024713525.1. Lineage (NCBI taxonomy): Eukaryota > Metazoa > Arthropoda > Insecta > Hymenoptera > Formicidae > Acromyrmex > Acromyrmex echinatior. The sequence continues at coordinate 5,883,908 of NC_141870.1, forward strand.
TCGATTATCTCGCAGGTGCGGGGAATGAATTTTGCACGAGCACAAAGCGCCCGACTATGCCATTTAGAGTTACCCACAGGTTTTCACTACATCTATCACCCGTATCATGCACGCACTTTCACACTCTATCGCGACCATGCCGTGCACGCGATATAACCGAGCCACGGATATGGCTCACGCCAGCGTAGGAATAAAAGGAGAGACTCGCATGGTAGGTCCGTTGTGTATATCATAATGCACGTGCACGCTGACCGTCCTTATGCCAGTTACCCACATTTTCAACCAGGATCAGGAACAAGGCGTACAACAGTAGTACTACGGAACATTACAAGGCTTCGCAACCAGGATACTCGATCGCGCGTGCACTTTCGAGTTATTGAAGCAGATCATTTACAGATTATACTAGTGCTGGCTAAACATTGACAGTTTAACCATCGATAGTTCTCGATAGTTCTACAAGTAGGAAAAACTGTCAAATACTATCGATACTATCGGTTCAAAATTTACAGATTTAAAGAATAATTGGTCCAATTTATATATTATGTGAGTAGGAATACTTTTCAGTAATAAAAAGTTTTATATTTCTATGTAAATAATTATTAATGTCTTTTATTTTTTAAATAGGAATACACCTTGACGTAAATTGTAATTGTCACAACTGTTTCTTATATTTGTAAATAAAAATAAATATAGTTGTATATTTCTATTAATATGCAGGATATGCATATTGAATATAGCACAAAGCCGTTGGAACAATGAGAATCTTATGTAATTCAATGGTGACTTTATGCTGGATTCTTATTGGTCCAGAGGTCTTAAGATTATGCTCTGATACGTATTTCATGCTGATAGAATTAATCGTCGATTGTGAAATTAATCAAAATTGATTGAAGTAGAGTCAGGTAAAACTATCGTTTTCAAACTATCGATATTCCTAAAACTATCGATAGACTATTGATGTTTAGCCAGCACTAGATTATACTTATTTCACTGACCTTAGCATGCCTTCGTCTGTCCTGACGTTATCATTATTTTAATTGTTCCGTACTGGACACCCGATTTCTTTGTATCGATAACAGTTCGGAGCCGTCAAGGCACACGAGTTCCTGATTGCATTGAAAATATTAAAAATCTTTGTCAAAGAAATAAATACATTTTTTTACGCAATGTGACATTAAAGAGGCAAATGGAAATTATGGAAATTATGATTAAGATTTTATTAAAGAGAAAAATGAAGAAATAATTTGTTTTTAAACTCAGCTAAGATATGAGTATTATCGCATCTGTGTGGCATCAACGGCTACATGTTAATCTGCTATTATGTAAATATTAACGCAATGGTAACATGCTGCGGCATGGAAAACGTAAAATGGTTAGCGCCTATCGCAGCAAACACGCTACCTACTGTCCACCAGGAAATCACAAATCAGGTTGCAGGTTGCATATCTTTTTCATTAATCACAAACTCAATGGGGGATAATACGAGAATTGTCGCGATGTTAAAGTCTGCACGCTATATGTAAGCGCGTGCATTACATTTTTGACACTGGTTGACCAAGATAAGGAAATATTAATGAACATGATAATCATACTCATGACATTTATATTTGCGAGTTACTTGGGGTGGAAATCACGACGGAGACGGAAATAAAAACGTCTAAAAATATCTTGGAAGAATTGTTAGCATATCACGATCTGTTTGTTTTAAAAAGATTATTTGTTTTCTTATCAATATATTCCACTATAGAATATTGTTTTAGAATTGTGCCGAGACAAAATTTAAATAAGTATGGATCGAGGTATTGACGTTGACATGTTGCTTGCGATATACAATTTTGTATCGATCACATTAATTCTATGCCATCAACATCGATTTATGCTATCAACAACTTGTCACTTGCATTATAGTGAACTTTAAGATGATGTGACGGATTCGAACGATTTACAACGTTGATAAGAACATCGATATACATATACATGCGAAATTTCCCGTGAAATCGAGATTTCCTGAGAAACACAAGTCGACATTTCTCATCAAAACTACTCAATTTTCTGCCAATATGTATGTCGTATATCTCGTATGAAACGTTAAATCACAGTGTTTCTTGCGCGATGGCAGGAGAATTTCGATTTAAGCGAAATTCTAAGACTTGCCTCATCGAAAGTACTTACTTGTTCATGCCCGAACGCTTCGTATTCTGCATTGTCAGCGATTACGGCTGGCCGGATCATGACGGAGTCAAAGAATTGTTCCTCGTGACTTATGCTCAATTTCTTCACTTCTAAATAACTTTATCCAAGAGATATCTCCCAGATTATAATGGAGGTATGGATAAGGTTATCCGAAACTTATTTGGAAGTGAAGAAATTGGGCATGATACCTCAAAGGTATTTTTATTTTTCTCGTGTTTCATATTAAAGACGGAATTTATTCTTATTTTATACTTGCAATTTGACAAATCTATGAGCGTGACGAGATTGCATGAGATTCTAGCACAAAAATATTCTTTTTTTTTTTAGTAACTTGTCAACTTGTCAATCATTTTTATGCATTCATGCATATATAATTAGTGTGATAGATGATAATTTTATTTATATGTATCGATCTCCTTTAGAGAATTAAATATTACTTACAAATCAACTTGTATATTCTCATATAACATAAACGTGACTATCGATAAGATCTTCGTTAATGATTCCCTATGCTGCATAGAGTCCTTCGTGTCGCAACCAGAAAAGATACATTCCACCGATTGGTAAAACTTCGTGAAGATGCAGTCGCCATTTCTGGCGTAAATGTCACGGAGAATTCTAAATAATGTATATGATCAGTTAGTGCGCCATAAAATCGTGATATTCTTCTTCAAAGTTAATAAAGATGGAGAGAATTTTTCTAGAAGTATTTGTAATCAGCTATAATGTCGCAGGTGTTATTACTCAACAAAGAATCTAAATAAACACGTAAAGTGCAGCACGTAAAGAAACAAAGATAAGAGATGGAAAAATAGAGAGAAAAACATTTTTAGATAAATATCAAAATAAAAACTATAAATACCTCCACAATATTTATTTGCGATGTTTGATGAGTTTAATTATAGATTTAATTAATTATAGGTTTAATTAATTTATACATTTTTCTAATATTGTGTTTTATTAATGTAAGAAAAGAGATTAAATAATTTTGTTGAAAATAAGAGATGTAAATTTATTTGTAAAAATGCATGCCGACGTAAGGAAATATCAAAAATATTACTTCAGTTTGATGGAAAATTCGATGTCACTTGCAGTTATTCTGCGATGATAACAGAACAAATAATACATAACAGACTTGCTTAAAGAATGTGATCTAAATATACGGAATCATTTTTACATAACTCAAATATCACGCATTTTGAAGCTATTTATATGTGAAGAAAGAATGATTTTACTAAAATATCTACAAATTAGCTAAGTCTAAAAATAATTTTGTTAGATCATTAATATAATTATTAGGTGTTGGAATTAATTCGTAGCGTTTTTTAATGAAAGAATGTTATTTATTTCACATGAGCATTAAAAAATACATTAATGAAAGTACTTCCCATCACTTGTAAAACGCTACGAATTAATTCCAACACCTAATACTTTAATGATCTAATAAAAGCACAAGTTTTAGTTGCTAGAATGTCAAAACTTTTTGTATCATTATACTCATTATGCTTGAGTGCTTTTTACCAATTGTTTAAATAATCCAAATTATTTTCAAATTTATATTTAACAAAATTGTTAGATATTTCAGCAAAACAGTTTTTTTCCGTATACGATTATCCTTTTGTTTGACATTTGAATTTTGCACTCAAAAAGTGATGCAGTTTTGCGTGATTGTAAGTATGGGATATTAAATATAATATAAGATTTTAGTTTATATTATTCTGCACAGCTATATTTTACATATATATATATATATATATATATATATATATATATAATATCGTATATGTAAAATCTGCGAGAGCATAGTGCTCTTTATATATACATTTGTAACATTCCATCTAAGTGCAAACGGTCGTCGTATTTAGCATACCTATGTAAATGTCAGAAGGAATCTCGCGGATATAAAAGAAAGACTTTTTCGTGTATGGGGTAATAACACTTTACAGCGAAAAATAACAACCCTTAATAGCGCAATTTTGTAAAAATCTGGTTTTACCCGTTTGGCGAGACAAAGAGAATGCAAGTTGAATGGAAAGAAGCCTTGGTTAAAGTCCTTTAACGACGTACGTTTTGTGCATAGCAATCTGTTTGGCATTAAAAAATCTGTTCAGCTCTGGCTTCTCATGAATAATTTCGCTACCATGAAATGTTCTTTTTAACAAGTAAGACGTTTATAAAATTTTAAGTATACAATGTATTGCTTGTTTTTGCACGTTCTTATATTCTCTGCACTTGTTCTCAGCGAATCCCAGTATAAAAATCACAATGCACGTAAAATTATATTTTTAACAAATCATATTTCATATCAAGACTGCTAATATTTCTTTCCTGAGATTAGTGAGGCTACTTCGTGTTGTATCTCTTAATACACTTTTAAAAATAAACGCTTGCTTTGCAGGACCATACGCGACAACGAGATTAATTTACATTCGTGCGTCAGTCGAGTGAATGACCTCGATCGCGACGCATACGGAATTGGTTTTACGTGAAAAAAGAAGGCTAAGCGCTTGTCAGAAGACTAACTCGCTCAAAAGTCAGATTGTCGTTCGTGTAATCGACCGCATCCGCGATTCAATGATTTCATTGCGCAATACGTATCGATGGCAGTAACGACACTATGTCGCTAACATTATTCATGCGAGATAATTTTCGATGCCTCTTCGTTGTATTGTTTTTTAAACAGTATATCAACAAGTTATTATTTTCAATTAAAAGAGACAGAGAGAGAGAGAGAGAGAAATTAAACTACCACCACTCTCATGATATCATATTTTTAATGCTGGCAAAATACGAGTTAAACTAGTTTACACATTCACATTATTCTATTACATAATATCCAAAACAACCATTTATCTAACTTTCTGACTTAAATTGGTGTATTATCCAATGTAATTAAGCATGACACATGCGATTATTGTTTTTATTATTGTGTCTGATGATTACGCAAGATTATATCTATTAATGAAAGATAATATGACTGTATCAAAAGTGAAAATGACGTCAATAAAAATTTACTGCATTTATCTTATTCTATAATATCTTTCTTTAGAAACATTTATCGAAAATGCAGTTCAATTAAATCTTCCTTTGCGTTTCCAGAAATGCGTGAATATCTAAATGAGCTGCCGATTATGAAATCAGTCGCGACTGCTAAATTGTTTTCACGATATATTGCTGTCGCTAGCGGGAAAATATTTATCAACATCACGTAGTGGCGAAGAATCGTACGTCTGATTAAACTAAAATTACACTGCCAAATATAGCAAAAGTTTGTATTCAAAGAAATATTACACTTTGCTCGATAACGACAAATTATCGACAAATTTCGGACTACGTACTCGTATTATCATACGCAAACTATCGTTGTATTCAATTTTGACATGCCTCCCGGGAAATGCACACGAAGATAATCCAAAAATTATAGAACATTTTCGAGCTCAACTTTAGTTTGTGACACGGCACAATTCACAAATGGTAAAGAAGATAAGATTACGCGAGAAATTGTAATTAATTGAGACAGAAAAGTGTAGTGCAACAAGCGCATAGTTGATTGGAACGGCAACGTTGGAAAGCCGAGTTATCTTCTAGTGTCTTGTAACAAGCGTACAGTCAGTGACCCATAACAATTAGCGTCACGGGGAGGGAGGCTTTGTCGTACGGAGGGGAAAGCCAATCAACGGAAATGGAATAAACTTGTGTGATCCGGTAGGGTAAGCCGTCCGTATTTTTTTATCTTCCCAGAATAAGAGCTTTTAAGAATTTACTCTTCATTTAATCCTCATTTTAATATGATTTCTGAAAACATGTAAATTGTTCACGTTTAATCTTTATCCATCATTGAATGCAAAAGAGTTGCAATTACGGATTTGCAACTCAAATTGAATGTAAGTAATACAGAGTTGTAGAATATAATACAAAAGTATGAGAAGAAATTGAAATTTTTTATATTAATGTTTAGGAGAAATGAGTGAAAGTCACGCGCAATGATTTGCAATTATTGCGACGATGAATTCACATGGATTGTGGATCACGATGCACTTTTTCGAGATTTTATGTCACGTTCCTAACATTCTTTATGTTGCAAAATGATAGCGAACAGACTTGGCGACGTGACACTTGAAATATGATACGGAATGTATATATGAAACAGCTGAATTATTCAAAAATGTCCGAGTACACGCGCAGTAAGTCAACATGTTGATGAGGCATCGCAGTCTTTCACTTTCCATACATATGTTGTATATTGAATTATAAATTTCATTTTAAACAGAATTAACTGCGTCTGTTTTCTGCATTAAAAAATTATGCGCGCGTATCCTCTAATAAGTAAAGAATTCAACTGAAAGTGCCCTCAATAGGGCATCTCCCAAACATTTCCATCATTTAATCAGTTCTATCATTTAATCGAATGGAAAAACAAAAGTTTATATTCCTTTGGATGTACAATAAATAAAGACATCTAAAAATATCTACGATACAAGAAGATATGAATATCTATGTAGAACGAAAAATAAATTTTTGAAATGTTTTCCGAACTTGTTATTTTATCATGATAAAATATTCTATGCGTCATCTTTCTACGTCAATTATTTTATGTATTATTTCTATAAGATCATAAATCGAAGCTGTAAATGAAACAAAAATTCTTTCTTGAGTTATTTAGCAGAGGGGGAGAAGGGGGGGAGAGAGAGAGAGGGGGGGGGGTAGTTTGCTTCTGTACTTTGCAACCATGTATCTTGATCTCGTTATTTTACTTAATATTGTTTCTACTTCAAAACAACGTAGAACTGGTTTTGAACGAGCAAAACGTATACCTACCTCAGTGCACCTGCAGTTTTCCTCAACCAGTACCTATATTTTTTTCTATAGCAGCGGCACAAAATTAAATTGAAATACTGAGTTTTACAATCAATTTTGCTCGACGACGGCGTTTGTTGATCGTCTTGAAATTTTCCGCTGCTGCATTAACCGCGGCTGAGTCTGCTTAGACCTATCTCAATTAGATCTAAAGTTGTTTGGATCATTCGACGCTCTGTGATCGCGTTTCCTGCGTTTAATGGGACGATTCAATATACCCCTTTCAATAGTTTCAGCCGCGAGGCTACTTAAATAATTCTTCTCCATTGGCTTCTGAGCCGCTGTATATCACCGCAACAAGCGAATCGCAACGGCCATATTATCGCAACGTTCAATTATTATTATCCTTTGACCGAGATTTTTTTTTTCTTTTACGTCACTACAATTTACTGCGACCGTAATGGTAGATATACGCTAATAGGAAGTTGCCGCAGGTGGACTTATCCAGTTCTCTTTCCCTTCGTGCCTTCAGTTTGCCTCTTAAGTTTTATCGATTTTTCGAAAAGGTATTACAACAGAAATCCTTACAACATCTCTTATTCTTTCCAAAAGGTTTATATAACCTCGTTATATTACAGCTGAATTTATTTTATCTATTTTTAATGTAAAAATGAGCCGTTTATTTTATTCATAGTCATCAATAATGTCGCTACTAAATGTAATTGGAAACTCACATACGGATGCATGCAGATAGTGGATATTTAGAGAATATTAAAAAATATTCTCTTTGCTATGTAGATTTCTTGACAGAAAATTATTTAACAGGAATTGCTGATGGTATCAGTTTAATCTGTTGTTCATTGATGCAAATAAGATATGAAAAATTTGCAATTTTTACAAAAGGTTTGAAAACATTATATACATATATAAAAAAATTGCAAATTTTTTGTATATCTTATTACGTATCTTATAATGTCAAACTTTTTTAAACCGTTTGTTTTATAATATATTGAAATTATCAACTTTATATACAGGAAAGAAGTTATGGACTATGTAGAAAGGTTGTATATATAATATCATAATATTTTGTATAGTTTACGCTGCATTTTGAGAGTGATCATAAAAAAAAATTACTTTTTCACAGTCTGTTTAGATGTAACATGGATTCTGATTATTAATGCGTAAAAGTTGTATTTTAGCTTTACAGGTAGCAGATAATTTTACAAGCGTGTATGTATTTTTTACGTATGTATTTTTTTTAATTTTGAGAAATATATTGATATTAACTTCAATCTAGTTTAGAGGCTTTGAATGTGGCTTTAAAATGATATAATTGAATTTAATAATGAAATGTGTCAATATGTAAAATATATACTATACACTAGTTGGTGTTCTATATCCTCTCTTCTGTTTCATAACTACAATCTTTTTTCTCTATTTAGTATTTTCAGTTTGCAAATTTTGTTCGTTTTATTTATCCGAAGAACTCTTATTTATATCATTATAGCTAACACACTTGTTCACACATCAAAATAAACAGTTATATCACATGTGAATATCTACTGGATTATTTCAATAAAACAAAATGATATTCCTCTCTTTTTTAAAGTTATATAAAGATTTATATAACTCTATTTATTTTATGTTTTTAATATTTCATATCTTTAATTTTTTATTTATTTTATTTCAAGTAAATCAAATTTTCTAGAAATTGTTCTGAAAATTTATTCAGTTTTTTAAGATACATAGAATATTTATTATTATGCATAGAATATTATATAGAATATTATTCACCTGATGTTTGGCAGATGCTTATGCAGATACATATATTATACAAATTTATTTATCATTTGATGCACGAGCAATCAGGCGTACAGAAACGTACCTGTTTATGTTCGTGAACCAACGTTAAGTTTCACATAACTTTCTATTTTACACTCAATAAGTGTTGGCACCACTGCGAAAGTATCATTTTGAAATCTTACATGTCATTTTGATTAAATATAGAATAAACAATCGTCACATATAAAAAAAAAGTAATATTACGACGTGAACTACTTTTTATTATTGTTTTGAAATCTACAGTTTTGAAATCTTTAATTTATTAGATAAATAAAATAATCTTAAATTGAAAGTGAGTAAGAATGCGACATCAACATCATGTTGTCGGTAGGAATGTTCATAAAATCCTAATCACGCGAGTTGGAAAACCACTCTCGCATCCTCGAAAGCAACGGCGAAAGCGAAACTCGTTCCTTCCATTTTACCAATTTGAAATGTGACTTCGCTTTTCTCAATGTCTCGCTATCGCCATGACCTTTTCTTTATTCGTATGCGTTATAGATATAAAAATAGCACATATGTGGTTTCTCAACATACATAAAAAAGATGATTTTGCTGAAATATCTAAAAATTTAGCTAGAGACAGATCTTAAAATAATTTGTTGGACTATCAAAATAATTATGAAGGACACAAAACACAATGAGCAATGTTGTAAAAAATTTTTACATTCCAGCAACCATGAGTGTTTTAATTATTGTGATAGTTTAAAAAAAATTCTTTTTAGATATTCAATTTAATTTTTAAATACTTTAGCAAAACTATTCTTTCCATGTAGTACTACAGATGTCTTTAATAAGATATATTGATTACCTACAAAAAAGAAGTATTGCACGGAAATTTAATAAATCTACTCTCCAAAAATCTGAATCAGTGGATAATTTATTGAAGATACTTGGTATATACATAATTTGGTATTGAATTCAGCATATCATATTGGTACACTTAGTACTGGATAATCAATGAAATTCAACTATGATAGAAAAAAAATTTGAGCATTATATAGTTAAAATATCGATATTTGCACGTTCTAGCAAATTATAATTCCAATCTTACAATATACATTGAATGCTATATACATTGAATGCGCTATACTTATACACTGAAGCAAAGTTCGCTATAAGTTAAGGATATTACATTCATTAATTAACAGTGGCATATTTGATACTGAATCAATGATTATCCACTGATAATTCAGATTTACAGAGTATAGAATAAAGATTACATTCGTGTATATGTTGCATCGAAATAATTATTTACAAGTATATTGCATTCACAAATAAAGTACCTTTATAAAATGTCTCATTATATGAAAAAGAAAACGCGCATAGTTGCTATTATTCAGTTCGGGATTGATCAGTTTTGAAAAACTAATATCTTTGATGCAATCATCGACAGACAGAGTGATAGTAAGAAACAATCGAGACGTTCTCCGTCTCGACGCTCTTGTAACCTCATGAATATGTATGGTTCCTTTCGCTGCTGGCAATTTCGAATCTGGGTATATGGAGTGATCTTTTTTTTCGAGATAAGTCGATAAACGACTTCCTATTACTCATGAATTACAGGAGATTCGTATGTACCGTTGAGCCATAACGACGTGATACCGTTTAACATCAAGACGAAGCGTCTGTCGGTGCGTAAACAGCACGCAGATATAGCAATAATAAATTTCACATTCACCACATTGGTATCGCGTTACTCCAATAACGGAACAAAACATATGCACTAAATAACTCGCATGCATATGACTCACCTTCATTGTGTTGACCCAGTGAGGTTTAGTCATATAGAGTGCAGTTACAAAAAACAACGTGGCTGACGGCTGATATATCGAGCACTATTAGACCTTAACACAAACCGAGACTTACTCTTAGTTATTTTGAGTGAGAACGTAACGTATTTAGCTTCTACCCGTCAACGTGTAACAAAACAATTTATTGGCGCACGGTATTAATACATCAAAATCAAGAAATATTTTTAAATAAAGAAAAAAATACGTACGGAGCGTCTTACGAAATTAACGAAGCAATTAATCTCACTGTATCCGCGAAGCTATTCTTCTGTGCGCGAAAATAAAAATCGACCGAGCGATTGCATAATTATAACTTGGCGCTAATCGCTTCGTGGTATTCTCATAGACTGGAAAGGCCACTGGGGCAAAGAAGTCGGGAGCGTATAGGAATGTCAAAGTTTACCCCAGAGTCCGCGATTGAGTAGTCTGGCAAACTATAAAGTGAACGCGACGGAAATGCTTTGGATCCGCTTTGGCCGTGGGGGGGATTAATTTCAATTGCGAATCGAGAGCGACTGCATTGTGCAAAACGATGCAGCCGGTTCAGTTCCTGGTAACAACGAGAAAGACGAATTGGGGCGTATATGCGTCGTTTGAGAGATAAAAATCGCGGCGGAGTTCAATCGGGCTATCGCGCACTCGTTATGTCAGTTAAACATCGATGCAATGCGCGTTCGATTGCACGTGCTCGCGTAGCGCACGCTAAACGTCATTTAACTTTCCGGTCTCCGTTAATTATTAACGATGGTCGATTTAATTATTATCCGCTCCCACGAAGCTTCATTAAACGTTAAATTAATTTCTACCACGATCATCTATTATATCTACTGTACCGCATTTCACGGTCCGTTACGAATGCATTATTCAGATTGGTATCTATAAATGAAACCCGTTGTCAGAAAGGTTGAATAATTCTCATCGCGTGTAAATTAGTCATATATATTATTCATAGAGAAAAATTAATGTATATCGCAAGTTTTACCCTTTGCCGTTTGAAAAGGAAATCTACTCAAATGTAATCTTAAATGATTGTTTGATAAATAGAAAGGACGGTCAAATTGACTCCGTTGTTCTCGCCAAACCTAATCCATCGGATCCGTTCCCCTTTGCGAGGGCCAAGTAATTTCATCTCTTCGATTGGACGACAGAAAACTTAATTACTACCTCGCTCGTCGGCGTACCCTTGTGACTAAAACAAGAGTTCCGTCTCGAATTCTGTCCGCCCTTAATGGAATTTCCAAAGCGAGTTACGCTCCTATTGAACCGCGTCATTCTCTTCTTCCATTCCGTTGAACATCGATGCTGCATCACGTATACGTATTTTATGTATATACTTCACTTTTAACATCGTTTTTAATGACTCCTACCACATCATGCGTCTGTCATAATTTTAAGCTCCTTTTTTTTTGCGGCTCCATATACGAGGGAGAAGTTGCAGCTCAACTTTACTTTCACTCGGACTTGCACTTCGGACGTTCGCTGATTCTAGTGACAGAGAACATGCGTACACATCGGTGCGTCTGATACGTTACATACGGGCGGATACGCTTAATTGAGTGAAAATATTAAGAGACGTGGATTAATCATCTCTTATAAGAGGCACACACAGGAGAAAATCAGCTTTGCCATTCTAACGGACTTTTACCCTTTTAACTGGTGTAAACTAGCTTCTCTTATAATTGTAATATATTGCCCTGTCTTCTCGAAAAACTATAATAATTGTTGCGGATTCGCCGTATTTCGAAGTGTTACTATAGTATTTTATAAATTGTTCACGTGGCTTATGGCTGTTTTTCGAAAAAGTGATATAATTGATGATATCTTCTAAAATTTCCTTGTTTTTATTTATTTATATAATACTGGGAAAGGATGTGCCAGTGTTTTATAATATCGAAGAAAAAAGATTATTCCCTGAAAATGTATGATCATTCCCTTTCTCTGCTTTGTTTTTCACGTAGAATCAAAGTTTCACCAAATTGCATTTAAGAAGACTGAGATTTGACGGTGCGATCTTGCAAAATTCAAAGTGCTTCGCAACGCTGTTGCTAATTATTACCGCCAGCTCCGTTTTTGCATTTCTCGAGGAGTAACCGGAGAAGTTGCATTCATGAAACATTTGTAACTACGCTCTCCATTCAAATTCAAATTGTAGAATAAGCAATATTGCTCGTTCAAGTTTCAATCGTGGCTTTCAAAATAAGCTACTCTTTTGTATCGTAGTTATAATAAACATTATCTGCGGGAAGCGTATGCCGTCATACAGCTGCCCTCTTGACCTCTCACTTCGCCCTGCTCGTTCCAAAAGCATAATTCGAGTTAACGATCGTCAGAGCAGCTTGGATGGTCATGACAATGGTCTGCGTTATTATGATGTCCGTGCAAGGTGTCCGCCTTCATATCGAGACGCGACGAAGCGAAACGGATGCGGGACGGCTGGTCGCCCACTCGCCGTCGGCTGTCTGGAGGAAGATGTGCATTCGCCGTCTTCCTGATCGACAAGGAGTGAATTATCGAATCAAAATGCACGAAGGAAGAGAGAAAGAGAGAGAGAGAGAGAGAAAGAGAAGGTTCAGAACACCAAGGTGCTCGTCCGAGTTAGGTGGGGATGAAGGCCGCTGGCTTCACTCGTGCAAACACCTCGATGGAGCACACCTAGACCCACAGATACAACGAGATACAGTATATACAACGACGGTACTAACGACGACTTCGTGCATTTTGCAGTCAGACAAACGTGCACGTGCGGTTGGAGACCGGTAGTGCAGCTTCCTCGAATCGAGATAGGCTTTTCAGTATCCCAACGTTCGCAAGATGTGAATGTTGTTTCATGGTAGATAGGCTTCTTAGTAGCTCAACGTTTGCATAAGATGCGAATACCGCTTCATGGTGCAAAATTGAATGGGACACTGGAAGCGTTTCTCTGGCATCCACGACGCGGTGAATTAACGGTGGATATCGTTACAAGGAAGCAGTTTTAATTTATGGAGATACGTTTGTACAGAGTGAACTCAGTATATGGAAATCATTTTGTTTGAATCATCAAAATAATTATAATACATATGACGTATGCTACGTTTTAAACTGATTGCTAGAATGCTTAAAAATTTTTTTTGCAATATTGCTATCATTGCGAGCGTTTTACACGATTATTTTGATAGTCTAATACAATTATTTTCAGATTTGTTCTGGCTAAATTTTAAGGTACTTCAACAAAATTCTTCTTTTCATATAGAATTGATTCAGTTTTTAGATTTGGAACATTAAGAACGTTAAGACTGCCAGGTTTTAAATATTTTCAAGAATAAATGAACTTCATAGTCAATTTGTTATTTGCTTGTAACTTGATAAATTTCATTTTGCCGATTTGATCTATGTTTCAGATATCACTGACCCAGGTAGCCGCCCAGAGATGTGGTCACGCACGCGGCTCTTCTTCCTGGCATCGATGCTCGCGTTACTGATCGGCGTCCACATCACCAGGTCGCAGCGTCCGCGACTCGGCGGCGCCGTGAACGTCTTCAGCCGTTACGGTTACCTGAGCATCAGTATGCGAGTAGTGCCGCGTAACGATACGGAGACCTGGATATTCCGTGAACCCACCCTCGACGTCTTCAAGAATTCCACGCCGTTGCCGCCCAAGCAACACCAAGCAGGCAAAACTACTAGTGTCTTCGACGGCGATTTTCATATGGAATTTTGCGACAATATCAGGTATGTGATTACACAATAAGATAGATAAAAGGTCTCCGTAAAATGACAGATAAAATCAATAGAATTCATGTGGCTTATTTGGATACACCTCTCAAAATCATCATCGTCAAAATTATTATAATTTCAAACTTTTCATGGTATCGAGATGAACTAAATGCGAATATTTGATGTAAAATTTGATGTAAAAAAATAAAAACTCACTGATAAATTCATAATGTCAAATTATATCCAATTTGAATTATTTTTTATTTCTGTAGATCGCCACTGCTCCTATATCAATATATTGTTAATTTAAAATGGAGTTAAACAATTTAACTCAAGAAAAATGTACTAAATCTTTTACTCAGTTTATTATTTACGAAGTATATACGTTAATATGAAAGTTGTTTATTTGAAAATTTATGACGGAAATGGATTGATTTATATTTTGACACATATGGAAGTTAAAAATATTTTATTCAAGAGATTGTATTGTCATTGCTCTTTTGATATTTAATAGTGCAGTGCAATTTGTTATTTTTAAGCGGAAGCTTAGAAAAAGTTGTTTTCGGCGATGATAAATCGCAATAATCGCGATTTCTCTATATATTCAATTTATATTTACAGACAGCTTCTGCAAGCCTATTTCCGTGACTTCACTTTCGAGAAGCTGGAGAGGCCGTGGCGTGCCTTCACTGGTAGTTGGTCGAAGACGGCCATAGCCAGGCACCTCGGCATAAACTCGTCCTTCATCACGGGCGACCATTGTTACGTCCTCGTACGTGTCGCTAGATACCGTGATAATCAACGACTCGCCGGCACCGCTGAGACTCTCGTCCTTGATGATTCCGTGTTGCGGCAAACCGAGAACGTCACGGTCGGCGACACTGCGAGTGTTGTACGATTCATCAGGAACTTCGGTTCACACTACATCGCTTCCTATATTACGGGAAATTCGCTTTATCAAGTAAGCGATCGGAATACCTAATTTTAAAACAGTCAGCTTGTAAAAGTGAACCGTTTATATTTTGATAAATAATAATGACTAATCACACGCATACATTTTTAATAAAATAAGAATTATTGCGAGATACAGGTCGGTATTTATAGTCTTATTATCGGTTCTTATACTTAGGATTGTTTTAAGTAATTTTAAGATGTCATAAGCTGATCACGGACTGTATTTATAGTTCGTTCTTACTTTAAGATTATCTTAAATGTTTTAAGATATTCATATGACTCTACTACTTATGATAACTCAAACACTATGTATTTTAAATATAAGATCGACCATGATATCGGTGACAGAGTCTCATTAATGAGACACTACTTAAGATAATCTAAAATAAGAACGGATAAAAAAACTCTGAATACCGGCTATATATAATTTTGCAATAACTCATTAAATGATGCATGCAATAATTTATGAAACACATTCTAACAAAATGGAATAATGAATATTCACGACTAGGAAAATATTTTTTTTTTTTAAGGAAAAGGTGGAAAATGTGTACGTTATACGTACGCACTTACGTGAAATTGCGATCAACGCTTCAATGTCGTAACGATAATAAAAATAGGCGTGAAATTCATTTCTTTGCATTGGCGCATCCTTCTTGATTATGCGGTTCGTTGATCACTGTTGCAATCGGCTTACCATGAAAATAATGCTGTAATCTCGGTTAGATAAAAGTGAAACAAAACTCATTTATCGTACATTCTCCCGACTAACACAAATGCGTTTTTAATTCAGTTTACATATGTAAACTGCATAGAAACACGTCCTATTATATCGAGTCTAGTTCTTACTAATAGTTTACATCACCTCGCCAATGTCAGTAAAAGTGAAATCACGTAACTCTCTGTCTGAAATATACGATGTCGTAATCAAGAGGTCCCAATCTCTGCTCTTTGTTAATTGAGCACGACGATCTTAACAAGCATGTCGTCGTTCTAAATTTGCAGATCCTAAATTTGAATGTCATTTGATAAATGTATGATGAAAGGAATTTTTTTTTTTTTTTTCAGGTATTCGTATACACTCCTCAAGTATATTCGCGAATAAAAGAACGGCTGAAGACACGGGGAGTCGCGGAGCTGTCGTCTCTCGAGCTGAGCAATTATTTTTCACCATGGTACGCGGAGCATACGGGTTCCATACAATCGGCAAGCGGCAATCGTAGCGTGGAAGCATGGGCCGTGCAACGTCTTCGAGTGCAATATTATATCTTCACTTACGCCAGTTTACTAAAGTTGCACGGCGATACGGCGTTGCTTAAGCAACTAGACAGCCTGTTGGGCGACGAAGCGTTACTGCAATTACAATTGCGGACATTGGCGCCAGCTTTTAAGGATTCAAAAAGACGTCAGTGGTTTCTGGAAGTGATCGACAACTATTTCAAGCTCTGGGAGGTGAATATGTGATGACGTAATGCAATTGTAGACGGACTGAAAGCATTTAGGATATCGCTCGCGCTTGACATCGTCGAACGGCAATATGTATATCAGTGTGAGAATGTAAGTGACACTGATAATTTCGACGTGGTGTGAGGATCCACGGTGTCCCTAGAAATGATTGTGACGATTCAGCGCCCGTCGTGAGTCGTCAACGCTAACTATAAAGGTTCCTCGGACGGATATATCCTTCTGCCACAGAATATATACAATAATGCATAAATACTGTTATTGTTATAAATAAGTATTTATTATTGTAATCATTAGAAAACATCTTTATACAAAATATTTTTAATATATCACAAACATTATTCGTACGATCTGACTGAAGAACGTGGTGTCACAATATACCGTAAGTTCTTTACTCGAAATTGATTCATTGACGTACAAAAGAGATAGTAGCATGTATTTTATATATTTATACATATATAAAAAAATGATTTGTGCGTTTTATTTGTTTGACCCGATGTGCACTGTACAACACATGCAGATCAATGGATCAATCCTTCGCTTGAAATGCGAATTTACCATGTAGGTATTTTATAATAAATTATCTTATAATAAGCCCTGTTATTTTTTGTAAAACTAGAGAAAATTTTTTCTCTTACATATTTTTCCGTATAAGTTGTTAAAAGGTGATCATGTATATTCGCAGATGAATTTATATTGTGGATCAATATTATAGGAAATTTTATATTATACAACAAATCAATCTAATGGCATTGCAAAACAATTGATTTGATACGTAAAACTTTTTTCTCGTTTTCTTCTTTTCCCTTTTTCTTTTGAAATTATCGTAATATTCTTGTGTATACGCAAAACACACATACTCACAACCTTTGTTCTGTTTTAATATTTTGATGTACAGGCTTCGAACGAACAGTATATCGTGATATAAAAGAAAATATCAATACTATAACTATTTTATGACACTATGCAAATTGGATTATCTAATTAATCTAATATTAATTAATGTCGATAAAAATTATGTAACTATAAAATTTCTATCAAAATTATTTTTGCATTCTATACCTTATACTAGTTATTTTAATAATTTAATTGCATCATATGACAAATTATTAAACAAATTATTAATCAAATAATATAATTTTATAAAATAAATAAACCAAGTTCTTTATATTTTCCGAGGACTGATTATTTTGTCGCTTCTCGGAAAATATAAAGGCAGTTCTTCGAATGTTTATGTTTTAGTTAATCTAGACGTAGTGGGACTTAATGATCAAAATTTATTATAGAAGATCGAATTCTCACAATAAGTAAAATAATAACAGTCCACAGAATTCACCAATTCAGACGTAAATAACAGATATTTCGTTTGATTTTTTAGCAACAAATTATACCTTTCTTTGATTAAAAATTTCTAACGTTTCGTAATTTCTTCGTTTTTTGTTTTGAAGTAAATGTGCAAAAATGTTCGAGAGATCAACAAGCGGATTCTAAGACATTTAAATATCAGATAATAGAGACGAAAATATGTTAAATATCAAATAATAAAGACTAAAATACGTTCACTATTCAAAACATATATATAAAATATTAATTTCTACTTTAGTCATGTGAATTAAAATAAAAGATATAAGCGAAGTCTTATAACTCTATAAATTAATAATTGGCAGATATTAATTTACTGCTTTTGCGAACTGTACTTGCATACAATTATTATCACAATGAAAAAAAATATGTATCAATATCTTTTTTCTTATAAGTTTTATAAATGCGGCAGTTTAGATGTGCACGTAAATGATTTCTCATTCATTGTTATAAAATATAAAATATATATAACGTAGCATATATTTAACTTATTCTTTTTGATTATTGCCAACACGTATTAGTGCATTTAACGGTTCGAAATATATATTGTTTTAAATTTCTCGCACAAAGTCTTAAATATATATTGATGAGTTTCATTATATTAAAATAGTATATGTTATTATTGAAAAATAAGAGTAAGACCGAAAATTATTTATAACTGACGATAACTGAGAACGTGCTCGACGTGATTCGATGCTCGACATATCACTCATCATTAAATCTAATCTGTCTTTTTAAAAGTATGTAAATTTGCGCTAGCTTGTTGCTCTCGACCTAATTTTCTTCCATTAACTACAAGTACAATCGGTGTTTCAACGCGTATAGATTTGTAATCAAAATCCTAAAAAAGAATGAAGGAGAAATGTATTATTATAAGTTTGACAAGATTCGATTCATTTAAAATATGTACATACTGTACACAACACTTACATTATTCATATAGGAAAATTTTTGATGTATAACGAAAGGTTCTGGTATACCAACAGAATCCCCGACTGTAACTCCACGGCCTTTAGCTAGATTATATACAGTAACAACAACACATGTTTTCTGTTCGTCCACGAGACAAAAAGCACTGAAAAAAAATAATTATACAGCTTTAACAAGTTAATATCCAGCAGAAAAATTTGCGTTATATAGAAAATAGATAAACTTACAAAGGAACGCAATCTGAATCCTGAATCCAACAAACTACTTTTCCAAATACGACTTTTTCCACGTTCAATCCAAGAGTTAATTCTTGTAACGGAATTAAATCTAACTTTATAGACTTTGCCCCGTATGTATATGCTCCATCTTTGTATGGTCCTAAGTGTTTAACATCCAATGCCTACATTTAATCATAAACCTATAAATATGTATATTGTGCCAAAATCACATGTTATACTATCGTATGTATTAATAACATGTATTAATATATAACATGTATTAATAGCTGTTAACTATCTATTATTATTAATTTCTATGATATAAATACCCGTATTAATTGATATAATCGTTTTGGTTTTACATAACCATTATTATTAATTGAATTTTGTATATCTTTAAGATATTGTAATAATTCATCACGTTTGTTGCGCGGTGTTTCCCACAATGGATCGAGTGCCATTGCATTTTCAAATGATTGTAATGCTAAGTTATATTCTTCTTGATATTTTAGAGCCTAAAATGAATTTGCAAATTAAAAGGAGTTTCAAGCAGAAAAGAAATATTAAAATAAACATTACAGAAGCATATTCATACTTACTACCGCTTTATTATAAAACAAATCAGGATTACTTCTTGCAATAATATCTTTTTCCTAAAAAAAATAAGATTTTAATATATAAAGACAAAATTGTACATTTGTAATAACATGTTTATATAACAAACACATCATAGTCTTACCGCTTGCATATATGCCGACATGCATGAACGTAACGTACTCGGACTTTGTGCTACAGTGAAGAAGGAAGACAGGTAGGCATTCCCTAATATGGCCCAGGAGATTCCATCAGTTGTGTCAAGGCTTACAGCCTCCTTAGCATGTTCTACTCCTTGCTGAATATTTTTTATTCGCTCTTCAAAAGATGATGTTTGCTCCTGTCTAAGCACCATCGACAGATTTCTTAAAGATGCTTTATTCCTGTCCTAAAAAAGAAATAAAATATGCTATATATATATGTAACATAATAATTTATTGTTAAAAATTTTTTTTCTTTCAACTAATGAAAGCTATGTTAGATAAAGTAAGAAAGAAATATACATGTTGCAGAGCGCCAACAAAACAATTCTTTGCTTGTTTTATATCATCATTCTTCCAATAACATTCTCCCAACTCATTCCAAGCTTCTATTAATTTAGGTTCTAATTTCACTGCTTTACTCAAAAGTTCTTCTGCCTGAGGAATGAAACGGTCCACTACGTTTAGAGCTCTTCCCTTTAAATAATAATACTTTGCACGTGAACCATCAATCTCATATCCTTTACATTCATCGAACTTGCTCAGCGTATCTTTCATTTCCTTCTCCACGTCAATATTTTTTTTAATCGCTTCATCAATAGAATGCGTCTCAAAATATCGATCTCGAAAGAGATACAAAGCTCTTACTCTTTCCTGGAATTGATAGCAGTCAGCAGGTAAAAACAATAATACTTGAATGTGACACATCGATAAAAATTAAAGAAAAAGGAAAGAAAAAACGATGTATAGGAAAGATTTAATGTATTTTACGTACCGTTAACGCTACAATTGGATCTTTCTTGACAGTATTTGAACTCTTTGCACCTGCGACAACTTTGTCATCTATAATTGCGGACATTTTCACAGGTTATATTACAAAGCGCAACAAATAAACATTACTTTATTGTACGTTACACGCTTTTTAGGCGAAAAATGTTATTCATAATTCGATCGGAATCATACAAGCTCGTTTGTAACACGGAAGTAATCATTTGCGAACTGTCAAAACAAAGATTTACAGGTTATAGAGTTCATGAATGGAGCGTGTAGTTTGGAGTAATATGGAGTAATACTACACTCAAGGACGTTTTCAAGGTCTTTTACGATAGTGACAACAACGCCACTTAACGGCAAGTAAACATATTAAAATGGACTTCTACACAAATGGCGGTTTGAAATGAATATTGGCTCGCTAGTGGGCGTGTTGAAAACGAATACAAAATTCTTGGATCAGAAAATGAATTTTGCAAAATTTATTAAACGTATTTTGAACTACTTTTCTTTTTCTATCATTTAAAAAATTTAAAAAGTCTAATTTTGTTACGAATCTCAAGGAATGAAGGATAAATTAATGTCGTCTAAATAAATGTGTCAATTTCAATAAAATTTCTGACATTATTTATATTATTGTATAAAATGTTAAAGAATAAATGATTTTATTGAGATTTTACAACTTCTTAACATTAAATTTTAATGATTAAAGTTTATTTTTTTTAAGTTAACATATAAAACTAAATATTAATATTAACAAAGTGTTTTTTTTAAGCAACATATTACGAGCTACTTATAAATCTGTAGTTATAAAACATTTATATTTTTTTTTCTAGAAGAATAGAGGAAAAAGGAATTTATTTTAAACGCATACAAAATTTTACATAAATTAATAAAAAGATTATAATGTAACAAGAGAATGCAAGTTTATTTTTTTCTTGTTGATTATGTTGATTAATTTTTTGTATATAAAAATGAATTTTATATTATTACAATGTAGAAATATTATTTCTAAATTTTGTCAACATTTTTTATATTATGTACATACATCAAGAGTAAATATTTAAAAAATTTATTATAAAATATTTATTGCGTTAATCAGCCAGATATACAAACAAGCAATTTTTTAAATAATTTTAGAATTTTCAAATATATCCTAAAAATATCCTTTAATTCAAAAATTATTTAAACTATTTTTTATTGCATGATATGACAATTAAATATCTCTGTAGAAAAATGTTTTTAGTATTATAAAAACGGTCTTATCTAAAATTTACAGTAATTAGTACGTTATTTATTTAAACGAAACATTGAATGAAGCGATAAATATACTATATAACATTTTTAATATAAGAATCATTACTTCTATTTATTATATAGAAATTTTTTAATAATATTAGTCTCATATTACTATTTTGATCGTTTCTCTATTAAAATATTGCATTTGATAAATATATTTGGCGTTTGCAATGTTTTGCAATTATTGTCTTAACAAATATAAAGTGGATCGATAAAATGATACACACATATAAATGACGCTACGGTTACAAAATATACTCTTGATACAAAATATACATACATACATACATATATATATATATATATATATATATATATATATATATATATAAACGCGGTAGTACAAAGTTATACAAATATAATCTCGTAATATCACCTCTGTTATACGTTTTTCCATCTTTTCATTATCACGTACGAAACAAGCATAAAGTTTTCCACTATGCTTTTATCTTAATTCAAACAACGTGGAGAAATAGGACGGATGTATTGTCCGCTGAAAGGATTTGTTTTCGAAATACTTTTGCACTCTCAGCTTGTTAACTCTTTATTTAATTATTCGGTTAAGATGTGTCGTCTGTTGTGACGAACGTGTCGCCGTCGTTTTGTGCACGTGGCACAACACTTTTCTCGTACAATCGATGATACATCACACATGCGTCTGTAGTTTGCACAAGATGGAACCACGCTATCCTTGCAATCTGAAAAAGATAGGATACGAAGATCTATACGCGGTCACTTGACAAATATGAGAAACAATTATTATTTTCAAGCTTGTTTAATTGTATTCGCAACACAACTAGAAGAATTTATCTATTATATTTTTTTTAACTTATAAATATATAATATATAAATTTTATATTCATCCATAAAAATATCAATACAGTGATACGATTTGCAGGCGACTATATTATAGTTATGTTGCAAGCATAATTAAGTAAATAAGTTAAGAAAGAAAATGTTTTCCTTGTATTACAAAGAAATATCTAACATTATAAATGAAAAAATCATTTGATATGTAAACTTCTAGGATCCATTTAGGTCGCATTGTATATGTTTTTAATGATATATGTTTTTACGGGTTAAAGTACTGTATAATAAGTATTTATCAAACACGCGAGCGCGTGTTAGGTGCATCACACGCGCATGCAAATCGAGCGACATCGCGTATGATCTCATAAAGCAAGTCGTTACGAACCGCGGTTTCCTCGTATAAATTCTAGTTTCCTGACGCCTTTGGACAAGAGCATATTCCGCAAGTTTGGACAAGCCAAACCATCTGTAACGTAACTAGCATAACTTAGCATTACATGCGGCTACGCGTTCTAATTCTCTCTGTTATAACTCTGCTAGATTACCTTGAACTTCCATTCAACATCAATTATATGGCGCGACAAAATATGAGAAGAAAAGAAAAGAAGAAGATGAACTTAACCTTCTTTAAAATTACATTTAACTTTTAAATATCGTGTAGAAAGAAATGAATTATTAAAATTGTACGACAAAGTCTTTCACAAAGACGCCTGCAAATAATATTGAAAATGTTTTTTAAAAGAGAGAGATTATCGTTTATTTTTCGAAAATATCTTTTGTCGAGATCTCTCAAAAACGTTCTTTATATGCATATTGTTCGTATATATATATATCGTAGTTGTTATTTTAAAACAGTTTCTTTCGCATAAAAGCGATATTTTATGAAAGACGCGCGGAAAGCTTTCGAGAGTACATTTTAATTGTGCGAATGAAATTACCATTTTTCTCGTTGGCGCATTGCCGTCGGTAATAACAACGCTTTATATCAAATGGTCTTCTGTCGAGATTGCAATCGTTTGACAACAAATCCGACGCGCGATCACGACACTGTATTTCTCTGTGTTTAACTCCAGACTTCACGAGGCAAGTCGCGTTGCAACTTCCCCAATTTCCTGGAAGTGTAATTAATAAACTGTCACGTAATAATGTTTATAAATATATAACATATTTAGCGAAAGTTCATTTCTAGTATTTAAAAATGATCATATTTTCTGTCTTATTTTATGTTCTTTGTCTATTATAATATTTTTCAATGAACATTTTACCAAACACGAATATGCTTTATATATGAGGAGTAGACTTTCAAAAATGCATTTTGTCCAAAATATTCATAATTGTTAGAAAACGAGAAAGAAAGAACTAAATACATATACGAGAAAACATACTTTATAGAAAATAATAATCAATATAATGTGAAATATGAAACAAAATTGCTATACAATTGCTAAAAATGTTAAACAAATGCATTTTGTTTTTTTCTAGTTAAAAACATAATGCACTTCGAAATGTCTGTGTTTTTTAGCATATAAATTAACGATGAAGAAATGCTTTCTGAACATCTCAGAGTAGAGTTATAATATGAGTCTTTCAACATTGAACACTATGCTATCTCTAACTAAAAAAAATGAAATTTTGGACAGAACGCATTTTGAAAGCGTTTTCTGCTGCTCATATATGCGTTTTACAATATTATCAAATAGTAAAATTTTGTAAAATGAATTTTCACTCAATTATAAAATTTTATACAAATTTTTTTTATAGTTTTAGTTGAAGAGAAAAGAGAAAAATTTCTAATTACAAGAAAAATAAATATTTCACATAAAATAAATATTGTATTATGTATAATAAATCGATACAAAGTATTAATTGATAATTTACCGGTAATCCATTTTCCACTGTAGCAGTCCTCAACACTGGGCGGCTTGTTATTCGGATTACAATCGCCTGGAACGGAGCAGGTGACCTTTCTACTCCTCTTACTATTCGAACAATGGCTCCACTTCGATACTGTCCACTTTGACTTGGTGTTGTACATGGAATTGTCTGGGTTCTCGTCAACGACATTGTCGAACTCGAGAATCTCTGGCTCCTCGGTGGTGAGGCCGTCGACTATCGTAATACCGTCCTGCTCGTTCAGGCTGATGTTGTAGAATGACATGTCCTTGTTGTCGGCATACACGATCAACGGTACCTCCGAAGTGGGCCCACACGGCGGTAGATCGGGACACGGCTCCATTTCTTCGGGCCGCATATGCTTGTCGCAGTCGCGATCGGGTAAAGCCAGGTCTGATCGATCAGTACCCATGCCAGAGAACACACACATCACCGATCTCTTGCGTAGTGCACCATCACCACATGTGACAGGGCACATTTGCCATGGACCTATCCACCATCTGAAACATTGAAAAAGCTACAAGTGCAAACAGAAAATTTCCTAAAAAAGAAAATCTTTGTTGTACCTTGATATCAAAAAGTATTTTTATCATTTCAAGTATGTCTTCAAATTTTCTAACAATTTGTAACATAAACGTGAAGCTAATAGTTTCAATCGTAGAGCGAGAATGCATAAAAGATGCCATTGAAAATCGAATGGAACTTTATCCAACCGCTTTGAATTTATTTTCGTTTACGAGGCAATGGTATTTCTCAAAGTTTGTTGTTACAATCGTTTTATCGGATTCGAAGTTGGCTTACCTCGCAGGGCATGGATTCGAATTGCATTCACGCGACTTCTGCTCTGGCTTTTCTATACCGTCGCAGAAGAGGTCCTCAACGATGCCGCTTTTTCTTTCGTGACAGACCGCATGCGAAGTTTGAGTGCCGCCACCGCAAGTGACTGTGCAGAGAGTCCAATCGGAGAATACCCACGAATATTCCGGGGCGCGATCAGGCTCTTTTTTCGGTACGGTATATTCATAACGTAATCCGAAATTGCGATATTGACCTCTATAAATTAACTGAAATAATGAAGACAGATTACTGGGGATGATAAACGAAAAAATAAAATTGTTGAAGTTTATCGACTCGCAAACTCAGTCAACATCATTAAAAATAACATAACATCAATAATTATGTAATTGTTAGATAACACCATACATTACATTACATTTATAATGCTGAATGCAAAATTATAACATTAATGCTACGTTAATTTTAATTTGTGTCGACTCAGAATTAGACTATATGTATAGATATACGATAAAAGTGCGAAAATTTACAAACTAAACATGAAATTGTTTTAATCTTTGTTACTAGACAACTATTGCGTTTTAAGCAATTTATATTGTTAGAATGTACTCACATAGACTGCGATGTCTTCTTTAATAGGTCCTGGGATTCTGATCTTCTCTCTGTCTCGATCACGTTCGTAGAGAGCTGGCGTCCCGGCGACTTCATACTCGCCCGCTAAAGTGATCTGCCTGTCCGATCAGAATCTTAGTTTAAGTGTTTCGTCACGTTATATATTTCACGGAAATTTGTTTCATCAAAATCTAAACTACGGTAGATAAATTTTTGTATCGCCTATAAAAACATATGTTCAATTTGAGTGTGAGACTTTTAATTTTTTTTTTATTCTTTTATGAAAATAAAAATCGGAGCATAAATCGTATGTAATGGAAGAATAACAGAAGCGTGAACGAAACTTCTCGAAGATGAAAATTGGAACGATAAAATGTAAAAGAAGAATTTACGCTTTTTTTCACATTTTGATGTTTCAATTTTCGCCTTCTATAGAAGTTTCATTTGTTACTTTTCCATTACATCCGATTTACGCTCCGATTTTTATTTTCATCAGAGTTGTAATAGCCATATATGTAAGTTAGCTTTAGCTTTTATTTCGCAATTAATTACTCGCGATAGTTATTCCATAATTGATAATTTTACGGTTGATAAAATATACGCACCGCTTTCCATTGAGGAAATACTTGTCAGAATTCGGCACGCCGATGCCAATATAATTCTTACTATTCCCGACCTCCTCGATTTTAATATTTCGAGAGCCGGAAGGTATGATAATGACTTCCTTATATCCGGGACCTTCGTTTTTGTCGTAAACGCCACTAGTAGTCTCGCATTGAGTACCATCACCGTGACAAATACCGCAGCGGTCTTCCGTAGCATCGGAATCCACCATCCAATCACAACCGACTTTCTATAAAAATTGGAGTTATTTAATCTTTAAAATTTTTTTTTTATAAAAAATTAAAAACTATATCTTTAACTTCTACAATTCTGTTGCAGATGTAATTCTTTTGAAGAACACTGACCCTGCATATGCCAGCGATGCACATGTCCCTGGTACCAACGTTGCATGGAGTACCATCGAGAGCAGCCTCTCCCCAAGGTACGATTACGCTTTCATCTGTATCGGTGCAATAAAGCTCGCAAGGTTCCGCTAAATGGGACGATGCAAATCAAATCTCGCGTCGTAATTAGTGTTTAACCGCTGAATCATTAATAAGACGCAATTTTGGAAAACCATGGAGTACGGAAATTATGTACAGATTGTTTCGGGACATCTGGAACAAACTTCAGAGAATGATAGATTTCAGTAAAATAACTTTTATTTAAAAAAATCTGTGTCCTCCGATACATTTTTAAAGACCGCAGCGTCCTTGTTCGAATCAGTTGTAAGGCATGCAATCGATCGTGCGGCAACATTGCGCGTCTGAAAATTCTAGTTCACGTTTTTGCTTTTTCTCTTGTCTTTTTGCAAAAACACGATCAAAGAATATGAACGAGTATTGTCGAACGTCACGCGCGACTGGACGTATACTCTTAAAAATATGTCGGTGGATACAGGTTTTTTAAAAAAAGTTAATTTTTTTATATATGAAAAGAATAATTTTGTTAAAAGTTTAAAATTTTTTAGATACAAACCTGAAATAATTCTGTTGGACCATCAAAATAATTTCGTTGGAAATTCTAATTGATTGCTAGAATATCATTAACATTTTTTGTAACATTGGTTATCATTTTTTTTAGTTTTTAACATAATTATTTTGATGGTATAATAAAATTATTTTCATATTTCCAGTAAAATTTTAAATCTTTCAGCAAAATTACTTTTTTGTACATGTGTGATATCTATCGGTCCCTGAAGTCTATCCCAGAGAACTTGAAACACTGTATAATACGCGATCGCAGAGAAGCGTTTCACGTGTCACATAGTGCTTAAAGGCTCACTTACTTTGATCAAAATATGGCAGCCAAGTATAGTTCTTTCCCTTGTACTCTTTGTCGTCGTAGTTGCTGCATTGCACGGCGCGGAAACTCGGTGTGCCTTCCGGACAAGGTTGCGTGTTACAGATTTTGTAGCGGCGTCTCTCACCTATACAGAACTTTCCGCCGTATGCGGGCTCCGGATGATCGCACTTCCTCTCGACGATCGAGACCCCGGCGCCGCAAGTTCTCGAGCACTCGCTCCATAACCCCCACTCACCCCAACCGCCGTCGATTTGCCGCGGTCGATCGACGATGGGCACGCATTCCTGATTTTGACACCACTATGCAAAGAGCGACATAAACCATTAGATTAGAAAATTCAATATCTTCGCTGAACACATTCTCTTGGATAAATTTAATTAACCTGAAAAAAGTCACCCTTTAATTATGTAAACGATCACCTGAGCTGTTTTTTACACCCTTATTATAATCATTATTATTAACAATATTATTGCATATGTGGTATGATTGTTTTTCGCTTTAGTACTATTTGAGAATAGAGATATGAATTTTACGACTTTAAAATAGAAACCAAATGAGCACTTTAAGTAATTTATGATAGTATTTCTAAAAAAAAAAATAAAAATTTTAATATAACGCTTTTTTGTTAATGGTTCTCTCTGATGGAATTTTAAGAATAAAGAACAATTACTAAAAAAAGATATATTAAACAGTATCCATACAAAATAATATCTATAACAATTTCTTGTCTTTGGAGTATAAAAACATCTCGAGTAACTCGGGTAATTTTCAGATTAATGGTATATATTTTGTATATGTCTTATAAAAGAAATTCACTATTTTAAGAGAAATTCTCGTTATATACCATGTGTTTTCCACAATGTGTTCCTGGAGCTGCTGGATGTAGCATAGTAGTGCAGGAGCCGTCCACGATGCACCATAGTTTCGAGCAGATCTGTAATCATAAATGCCGCAGTCATTTAAATCGGGTTGATCCTAGTTGGATTCAGACTGGCCATTTACCATCTTTATGGTCTTTGCTTACTTCCTGTAAAGGGGAGCAGACAAAAGCTTCTCTCACGCCAAACTGGAGTCTGCATTGGTGCTCAGCATTATACATTGCACCGGGTGGCAAATCCGGATATGCGTAATCGTTATCCGCCGGTTCGTCTTCCAAACAATCGCCTTTTCCTTGGCTGGAATTCGAGGATCCATATATATATATATATATGTGTGTGTGTGTGTATATATACACATGTTACACTTTTTATTTATATGTAAAAAATAATTAAATTTGTGTTGAATTAATTGAATTTATCAAACGTTTTTTATTTACTCCAAAAAATTCGTGATGTCTCTTCTAGAGCATCTAGACCACGCCACTCCAACAGCATCCACTTCAAAGGTCGGCGTCATCACATGCAGAGTGTCACCTTCACGTTTACTGCAGCCAATTTTTTCCGTGTCATGGTACATTCCAAAGCTGAACAGAATATGCGATAGAATATTGAAAATTGCATAAACGTATTTTTTCAAATATTATTATCATGCTTTTATTTTGCACGTGAAAAATATTTGATTTGATATTTTATATTTAAAAATAAAGTGTCTTTTCCGATTTCTTCTTTCGATTTTGCTTACTTATGCCCCAATTCGTGTGTGATTGTATGCGCCAACGTGATTCCATTGTCCTCGTTGACGCTGCAGCTGCGATCCGGTTGACACATGCCAGCGACGTGAGCCACTCCCAATGTACTGCAAGGAGTATTCGCACGTGAACAAATGTCCTCTCTCGTCACCAGGATCGCCACGTCGTGATGATTCGGGTGCGAATCATTGCTCGGATTTAGTTTCTGCTGCCATTTGCAGAAATTGTATAGGGTCTTATCCGCGTTCACCGTGATGTCCAGTCTTTGCTGGGACAGAAACGGTTCATCTCAGGTAATCGTTCTATCTATCGATTGAAATGCGCGAACGTGCATAACATTACATATTTATAATATAATTGATCTAAAAGCGACTTTGAAACGTGAAGTAAATACCTCCGGATCTTCTTCTTCGAGGAGAATAATTCTGACCACCACAATGTTGATGAAATTGCCGATAGTTGGATCAAGGTAAAGCGCGGACACCATGTTCATAATGGTTAGGAGATAGGTTTCCACATCGCCATCCTGGTGAAAAGCCATCATCGTCGTGTCAGCGACGACAAGAGCCTCGACATGACGCGGTGTACTGATCGATCTTTTGGAACGATGCCACCGCTTCGCTTGATAATGTTTCCTTCGTCCACGGCCTTGAACTTGGACGAGGCCTGGTTGAGTTTGCCATTCGAGCCGCGTTTCTGTCAATCGACGCGGTTCTGTCGGATATTTTACGTGTTGTCATGATCAATGTAGTAGCTAATTTCTATTTCTTAATGGTTGTGCTCTTACCGTTAATTTAAACGATAAGAACAATAAGAATCTTATTAAACCGTACATTTGAAAATTCATAGAAATAATAAGAAAAAAGTAATGGCCATAATGGTCAAAACTAGATCTTTAATGCTTAAATAATTCAATCTGAATTATTATTCAAATTGAATTACTCTAGTAATATTACGAATTAAATTGACAAGAAATTTTAATAATTTGGTGCTCAATTAGACATCCTATTAGAAAAGTATTAATATGCTGAAAAACTGTAAATAAATTTAGTATTTTAATTACGTTTATAAGTCCGAAAAACTGATTCGGTGCATAGTTCGAATGACTACAACATGATATATGTACATGCATGTATATATATATATATATATATATATATATATATATATATATAGTATAATATATAGTAATTTAAATTGAATTATTTAAGCATTAAAAATCTAGCTATGGCCATTACTTTTATTTCTTATTGTTGAATCGTTAATTTATTTTTATATTATGACCTTAATAATTTTAAATTATTTGTTAAAAAAGTACGAACGTGTGTGCTTTTACTTATGTTAATTTACTTGTGGTGTAAAATAATTTTAAATGTTTCTAGAAATATACGAATACTCGTGATTCTTATCAATCGAGCGAGAAAGTAACTACCATATCATGGAACACTTTAATGCTGCGATTGATTTATGTACTGTGTGTTGTTACCATTAATTTACTTGTGGCACTAATAATTTTAAATATTGTTAGAATTGTATGAGTACTAATAATTCTTGTCAACTGATGGAGCGAAAAAGTAGCTACCATAGCATTGAACGCATTTTAATATTGTAATTGATTTACGTACTGTGTGTTTGTATCATTAATTTACTAATGGTACTAATAATTTTAAATGTGTTGCTAAAAATGTACGAATATTCTTAATATTTATCAATTGATCGAGCAAGAAAATAGCTTCCATATCATGGAACATTTTAATACTGCGGTTGATTTATGTAGGTTGGTAGATCATAAGTCTACAATTAAGATTTTATGTGATCCGCCCGATAGCTCGGCCGGCTTGCCGAAATGGATACACATTGTAGTTAATTACGGGTTTGCAGCGAATTGGATTATTCCCTCGTGGGTAGTGCGTTTTGCCCTACAGAGAGAGAAAGAGAGAAAGAGAGAGAGAGAGAGAGAGAGACGTATCAACTGTACGATCTTACTTCTCTATATATCGACACGTTCATGTTTAATCCGTCGAAATATAGAACCGCCAGAAGGGGTGGCTAGGTCGTAAAATTAAAGTTGTGCCCAAGATTACGTGAAAGCGGTAATTTCGGGTTTTGTACGGTGGTCGAATCAGATTTGGCAAATCGACTTAATTCTCACTATCGTTCGAATTATCGCATAGATCGGTGGGTCGTTGAAAGTTTCGTGCAAATGTTTCGCCCATATCAGGAAACCTTACATATCGAGTTGGGAAGTTATTATTGTATCCGCAAGACATACCAGAAAGGTATGTTTGTTAGAATCGATACTAATACCGATTACGTGAGTTTCAATATTCTCGCACGAGACGAGAGAACACTAAACTCTTTACCCCTTTACACCCTTTCCTTCGCCCACCCTGCGCCTTCCTCCCCGTACGGATCTTATTGTCAGTGAAAAATAAAGGTGAGACAAGGTGGCGATGACACGCCTACGTTCCGTACCACAGCGCGTCCAATTACATTATACACGGCAGACACATAAATACATGCGATACATATTACAAGAGAGGGCGAGGGCTGCACAAGAGGTGTGGGATGCGGAGCGGCGAAGGGGGGTTGTAGGGGGGTGAAAGATGCAAGTGGCAAGCTAAGAAGAACAAGAAAAAGGTGTCGGGGTCTGTTCTCACCGCGGGTGCCGCAGTTTCTCTCCTGCTTCCTCTTCTTTTTGCGTCGTCGCTTGCTACGGCCGCCGGCGCCGATCTCGAGCTGCTGTTGCTGCTGCTCGGCCGAGCGCCGGAAGACGAGATGAGGTCGGCCGGCTGTCGGGCCTCCGTAGACCGACGTGCTGACACCGGCGCCTAAGTCGCCGCTCGTCGCTTCGTCGGCCGACGATGTGCCACGTTTTTCTTCCAGGGACACGGCGACTGGTTCCAACCAGAACTCGCCGTGATCGCCGTGCAGCATACCTGCCTGAAACACAAAACCGGGTTTCGTGTTACCCAAACACACAGAGGCCGGCGAAACTCTCGTCGTGACTCGTGACGTCTCTCCCGACGCGGCGCGGCGCGGCCGAATACGAATGGGCCGTTTAGCTTGAAAGTGGCACGTACGTCATTCTGAGAGGCTTGTTAACTCTTGGCGATGTAAGGGCGAGAGTGTTGTTGTCTCGATATTTTTAAGCTTCGCGCGTATTATCTTACGTTCGCCATTTAACTTTTCGTATAATAAAGGGGTGTGTTTAATGTCAAGACTTGATATAAATGATATTTGGAAAGCTTCTTACCAGTAATCGCAGCACTGACGCAGCTCAACTGCTGAAACTGATTATACAACGTATATACGTACCGTGTATTTTAGAACATTTACGTCAACAGATCACTATGTCTAATTAAGCGTAGAAGTCACGTATTACGTTACAACGAAACGAATCGTGATCTTCAACGTGGGAAGAACGGCGAACGCGAGAAATGGTAAGACTTGCGGGGGCGGTATCTCTTCGCAATTTTGCGGGAACACCGCCGACGATGACGATATACGGAAATATTAATACGTTATATGAGATTATAACGAACTTGTGAAAACGAAGCACACAACTGGATTGGTGGTAGCACGCATTTGGTACGAAATCTCCCCCCTCCCTCTCTCTCTCTGTCTCTCTCTCTCTGTCTTATTTGGGTATTAATATTATATAAGTATGTTCACCTTAAGTAGTAGGAAATTGAGTTTCTACAGAGTTGGTTTATATCAGCGTATGCTACCGAGTATTATGCTTAGTTCCCGTGAAGTGTATAAGCACTCGAACGTGGAAAGGACACCGTTCGATATCGCGAGAGCAGAGGAGGATGTTAATGCAAAGCTTATTGAAATTTGCCGCTCATTATTTCA
Source organism: Acromyrmex echinatior (assembly GCF_024713525.1). NCBI lineage: Eukaryota > Metazoa > Arthropoda > Insecta > Hymenoptera > Formicidae > Acromyrmex > Acromyrmex echinatior. The sequence continues at coordinate 5,917,524 of NC_141870.1, forward strand.
ACCATCAATCGCTATCTGACGGGAAACGGCGAGACCTGTCAGTGACTACAGGTGATTAATGCCGGAGCACAGCTACGGGCTAATCTGCGGCATGATCAACATCGATTCGCATTATTCTATTTTCTTGTTACGAAGGTGTTAGAGTTCGGACCTCCGACGGCGCATCATGGAACAAGTCCCGAAGGTCCATGCATCGGCATAAAAAGAAGGCGGGAGATCTAGAAGGTAGAGAAGATGAAGGCTTAGAAGTCGGGGATGACGTTTGCATATTTCGATTAACTCTCGGAATGAAACAATGTAAAGTTTTTATATAAACTAGAGAAGAGAAATATGTAAATGCATGCAGAAGAGAAAATCTAAATACATATTTCATTTATTTATACTTACCTAATTGTTGTAATCGAGTAATTTGTCAACAAGTAATTGTTACGTGACATAGAGTAATTAGAAATTTATATTAATATTAATTATTTTATGTATTTATATAATTATTAATTACTTATCTACTTATATAGTAATTAATATTAAACAAGATATCTTTTAAGACGCGACAAATTAGAAATAGAGGTTTTAAATGGTGAAACTAAATCCTTAGAACTTAATAATTCGGTGTAAATTTAAATACTTATATCCAATCTTGTAAATTGCTCGCCGAGTTTAATTTTAATAATTAATTAATTACTGTAATAGTTTACAGTAATTTACTTACTTATGTATGTAGTACCTAATTAAAAATATTTTATTAATTAATTACTTTTCTTTCAGAATTTAAAGACTTTTTACATAAAGAAAAAACAATATCGGAATACGCATAGTTCTATAATTTCATAATGTGGTGAAAAAAGCATTGTGCTTTTCTTATTATCATTTTGATAAGCAAATATATGTAATATCTAGGACGAGGAAATTTTATTAACAAACATTATTTTGGAAGTGATCATGAATAAATGTAATATTTCATAAACAATATGTTATTAAAAATTCTATTTACGTTTGTATTAACTAGCATACATATAACATTAAAACCTAATAATCTAGATTGTTTTACTGTACCACCGAAACGCAATACTATCATCGTTGGTGTCACGAGGCAGGTATTCTCGCTCCGACGAAATAAAACAACCCACAATGTGGAGCGAGAGAGGCTAGAGAGATAGAAAGAGCGAAAGAGAGAGAAAGAGACGGTAAAAGGGCTAAATATAGTCGGGCTGAGGTGGCGCTCACTATTTCGATTAGCCCTCGACGCAGACCGTGAAAAATCACGGCGCCAGACTCACAAAGGCGTGAAGGAGAAGAAGAAAGAAGACGAAGAGGAAGAAGATGAAGAAGAAGAAGAAAACGCAGGGCTTCGTCGTCGAAGGATTTTAAAGCGAAAGAAATCCGGCCGTGACTCGGCTCGGCATGGAGCCTCGCGGCGTTCTCGCCTCCATCTCTTTTTCCTCTTTCCTCTTTATTGTGTCATCTTTGTTTTGTGTTTTGTGTGCGTGTGTGTGTGTGCGCGCGCGCGCCTCTTTCTCTCCCTCGTCTCCTTCTTTTTTTTTCTTTTTCTCTCTTACGTACCCACAAATTTTGATTGGCCATATAAGGAATGATTTGTTCCGGCAATCCGTTTTGACGACTACAATAGATGGGCACTCGGACAAATATCTCGTCGTTGACTTCGTTAACTCTTTATGGTTCAAAAGAAATTTGGAAAAAACGAACAGTCATTAAATATCTTGTCTTTGTCCAGATCGTATAGTCGTATATAATACGAATAGACATAGTCATAAAATTGTTCATTATTCCGAATTCGGAGAGAAATATCTGTCTCTTCAGAATTTATAACGGGTTAATAATCATGATTTCCGTTGATTCTTTCGGAAGGATTTATTCATTCCGATTATACAGAGTATGCTCGACAAAGACAAATATGACATCCGTAGATCGACCTGTGCGCTCTCATCCGAAATGAAATAATTGGGAGTTATGGTGCATATGTTACTTGCACTCGCGCGATATTTCATCCTTTAGTCGAGAAGATCTCCGATTCGCCGATATCCGCCGATAGGATTTAATTTAATAAATGCGACTTCCATTCGCTATTGGATTCTGCATTCGGAATACTTCACGTAAATCAAAAGTCTAGTCGTAGGAAGCATTTGAGTTCTCTGAAAATTCGTTATGTAACACAAATGTATAAATGGAAGTTCTGCTGTACTTTTTTTTTGGTGACAAGATGTGTGAATAAATAAGAAATTATTAAAAGTTTTCATCTTCAATATTTGATTAAAATGATTAATTGTAGTTCCGCATCATTGGGAACGCATATACATTATATGAAAATACGTGTATTATCGATTCTGCAATCTATTACGCGTTCACCGTCGTTACTAGTCAAGAATTTGCTACCCCGGTTGAATGCGACTAATTGGCAAGTAAATATATCTCTATATACTTGCAAGACAATTACCAGGAAGAGCTACTCGAGTATTTCTGTTTTTATTGGTCCGTATTGTATGGGCGAACGGAGAATATATGCGCTACTATCGTATATTCGAGGGATTCGATTAATTCCGCATATCGATCGATAATTTACGACAGTTTACATTACAGTCGTGTCCTCCTCGGCGGAAGGAATTTCATTTCGTGATAGAATATACTCTGCGACTGACTCTATTGCGTCATCTTTAATTGTCACGAGTAAGTCAAAAACCCGAAATATAATAGAAATGTAATCCTTAATTAAGCCTGACACAATTGAAATTAGATCGACGACAATAAATGAAATAATTAATTTTTTACTTTTGTTTAAAGCGGATCTTGGTGCTTAATAATACTAAATGCAAACACCTATTGTGTTTCGGGATTGAAACTTTGATTCGTACAAAGCGCGCCAATCGGTTTTTAATAAATCGTTATAATTACGTAAAATGTGACAAATTCGCGGAGCGCACGATCGCAAATGTACAGTATCGCGAAACGTTTGAATTATTAATTGGGCTGCAACTCGTTGCGAGCGTGCCCCGGTCGACATAAATTACCAGTTCGCTAATCGCACGACGCACACCCGCACTGCCGACGCAATCGATCGTGACGATTGCACAAATGTCGATCTGCTGGTAGGAGGAGTATGCATCGTGGTTGCGCGTGCAGAAAAAAACTACCGAGCGAGAACTGGGAGAAGCCCGTTTTACTCCGCGTTTTACCGCCGCGGTTGCCGAGAGTGTCGCGGACGCAACAAGGCGAATTCAATTAGCATAAAATACGTTCTTTCATCGCGGTGCGCGAAAGCATGCCGTTCCTGGTCGGTCCATGGCGGTACCACGTCGTACACCTCGCCGCGTTGCCCGAATGCCCGGTCCAGCCGGCGCGGCGCACCGACGATAGTTAAGGCGACTTTACCCTGCAAACTAGACATCTAGACATACCGCCGCCGTATGTATAAATTATTATTGAACGACCAACGAGAAATATCGATGGGCGGTCGCAACACGAAGACACGCCGACGCCCATGTTTAGCGGTCGACGAGGCCTACGGCTAGGCTTTTACGACGCATATTTCCGCCGTCTAAGCGCTATTGGCTCTCTCGATGGTGATAATTGCATGTACGCAAATATCTTCGCGGCTCTTGGTCGCTGTTAACAATCGCTGTAAAAGACGATTAGGCTTGCCTCGGTTGGCGAAGCCGATACGATCTGCTTACGAGGTTCGGAGATTATCGTACTACCGTGGTGATTGCCGAGGGAAATTAATTATCGGAATCCGCAGAAATGCTTGACCTCGTGTCGAATAGCGTTAACTGGAATTCACTGTGCCATTGATAACGATTTTACTGCTACGATTCATAATTCTATGTAATTAAATTTTTATACACACTTTACTTTCTCTTTAATGCAATATAATCTTTAATGCAATGTAAATATAAATACAAAATATAATTTCCAGACAGAATCTTTAAATATTTTTTAATTTATGAACCGATGATCTAAGAATGAATAAAATCTCAAATTGATGAATGGTAGATTTTAATTATTTATTTGGATGATAAATTCTATGTGCTGCGTGTTGCATCAACATATTTTTGTTATCTTTTCCAATTCTAACATGTCTTCAATCATATTATGATTACAGTCATTTATAATAAATAATTAGAATTATTATATAATTAGATTTTGAATAGATATTTCTTTTTAAATAACTACAATATATTTTTTTAATAATTACTACTATATTTAAATAAAATATCAAACAGTACTCTCATTAATTAGAGTATGAAGGATTTACTTAATAAATCTATGATTATTTGAGCTGATAATTGAAGATTCGAGACTAAGAATCGTAAGTAAAAACAGATTTTTCAAACGCAGATTCATAAAATAGAGAACTGTAAAATATTATTCCAAAATATAAATATGGTATTGCTTTCAATCAAAGACTGAAAATTATTTACAACTCTGAATTCCGGTCAATGTAAATAATTTTTAAAAACAAACATACGATAAAAAATATAAAGCACGTGTCGCAGTCCTGTTTTAACTATTGAAGCGAATTACAGTTAAAAGTATCTTCCAATCGCGATCGATTAAATGACAAAATTCAATTGCTTGCAAATTCTCTTTCCGTATTGCGTTATCGTGGCGAGAGAATTTTGTTTTATCGATACATGGAAGTAAAAATTGTGTCGCGTTGTGTACATGAGAACTAGATTTGTCCACTTTACGATATCGATAATTGATTATTTATACTATCATTCGAAAAAGTTTTATTGTTAGCGAACGTAAAATTTGCTAATATTTGATTACGAATTTCCACGCCACCGAATTCGAATGTTCCTTTTAAACGATACGTTGCGTATCTGATGTATGTAGATTGAATCACGTCCAAACATTATGATAGAAATTTCAATTCAATTATGCATCATTCCGTTAATTTATTCTGTTGCAACGCGTTTCCCGAGCATTCGAGTTTATTTTGTAAACAGCAATTAATTCAGGAAAGTGCATCGCTTTATAGGACTTTGATATCCGAGCTTTGATATCGGTTCGAGAAATTCGAATGATTCCACGTAAACGACGTGATTGTACGCGGTGGCTTGCTCAATAATATGCACCTTGTTAGTACCAGGATTATGCTCCTCTGCCGTAGCAGGGAATTTAATAATGCGCCAATAAATTATTGTAAATGTCAATCGCCGTCGCCGCATTACGACCGTGTAACAAGTTATGCGCACGATAATCGTACGAGAGATTGCCAATGACATCAGACTTTGTATCCGGCGAGTTATCTCCGTACAATCGAATACGAGAGACGCATAAGCCGTCATGGGTGTGTTCCGCTGTCACAGCACCGCACCGTAATACCGCGAGAGAGAGACGAGCAAGGCTAAATCGAGAATACGAAGCCGGCAATGAGATTATGTCCGAACAAAACGACGTACGATTCTTCTTTTCAAGTCCCTTAGGCGATCGCTATTCTCATGCCGATGAACGCGATACCTCGCTTCACTAGTATGCGTGGAATCTGTTTCAAGGTGGACATTTGAGATTAACGGAAGGCTCTTTTCTTCGTGGAAACGTAGTTTTTATCTTTATACCTCTTTTTCTAAGCTTCTTCTTCTGACGCTTCCTGTCCCGGTTGTACCTCGTATCGTGAAAATTCCATGCGACGACAACGGCGACACGACGACGACGACGACGACGAGAATGTTTCCCGTAAGAACGTTTTCAAGCAGGATACGCATAACAGTTAATGCGCTAATAGTTGTATGCGTCAATTGATGCTTTATGAGGGATGCGATAAAGATAGCGGATAGCGCGCACTATATGGTCGCCGTGATTATTGCGGCACTTGGCGTTCCTCATCGCGCGAGATATCGGGATTAATCCTCCTCGAGATATGCGATTCCGTCGGCTTCTGGAGTATTATCTCGCACTACGTGCGAACTAGGCGAAGTAATGTCTTCCGTTGCTACGATCCCGCGTAGATTCGACAGTTCGTCACGTCAGTTGTCGAGAGCAAGATGAGACGGATATTCCACGCAAAACCTAGAATATCTAAGCGGGATATCTGACTCTATTCTCTGACTCGTTAAGGATGAAACCGGATGTCCGCCTGGGAAGTAAGAAAAAGAATTCGGCCGAGGGACGGGGCGAAAGACTATGATTCCGATGACGATAAATGCTTCCTGCCAGAGGAAACGTGATTTATACCGTCATTAGAATAGTCGCTCTGGACTTCCCGTGTAGGTGGTACATAATGATGGCTACCGCGTATGTGTGTTTGTGCGCCGGTTCTGGCTCGTTTTCCATGGCGGACAAGAGACTTTGCCGGCTACAAAAAAAGGCGTCCGCGTTTACCGCCGACGATTACCAACGTCCATAAACACCCAGTCCGTAACAGTTACGATGCATCTTGGCAAAACCTGGTGACTTTAAGTGGGCTTACGTACTCGCCGAATGTCCCCGTTAATTGGTACAACAAGAAATATTCAAAGTATCCGATCGTTTAACATCGGTGGTTAAGCAATCCTTACTTGATAATTACAATGTTGATCGTGACGGGGGACTCGACCTGAATATTTTATTCGGTGATTCGGTGTTGTTAGATCCTTTTTTTTACAGATCCTATCCTATATTTGAGAGACGCTGCGATCGACAGGTCAGTGATACTGAAGCTGAAATTGAGTACCATTATAGCGTTAAGTCTGTTCGGCTCACGTGTATCCGGGATACGGGCTGGCAAAGTGATCGCATCATTTATCACGAGATCGAGCTTCTTACCGGCCCTTTACACGGGGTGCTTCTTGAGTATACAGAATATTATCCGCAGATATTACCACGGAATATATACCTCCTCGCGTAACAAAACCCTCGCGACCTTAATCGCTTTATCATTTTTTCCTCTCCTCACATCTATACGAAAAAAGAGAGAAAGAGGAGTGGGCCATTAAACTCTAATTACCAAAAGTAATGAGAGACCACTCATTCCGTTTAGATACGTTTAGATTCGCCGTATCAAAATAGATACGCATTAATTGGATGGAGAATCAGCTCGCCGTTGATTAGCTATTGCCAGTAATTATATGTTAACCGTGTATACGTGCTCATAGAGCCCGTAGTGCTCATGGAAACCTGTTCCCCTACTGGGAGAGTACATTGATTTGAATCGCCCGCATATTATACATATTATGCTTGCACGCGGCGCTGACCATATTCACGCCTCCTAGCCTTTCGCTACCGGGGGAGAGACGTGATCGTAAATATTTGCCGCGGTTTACGGTATTGCGTATTATGTCGTACTCTCTCGCGGCCATGATTCTTTTACCGGAGCACCAATCGCATTTCAATTTTCCATTCTACAGGACGTATTCGCGCGACGGGCGCGCAAGAAAACGGCCGGCAGCCTCTCGGGCTTTCGGATTGTATTCGTTTGGCGGGGCCCATTGCATATACAAGTGAATAATGCCGCGCGAAAGCCGATATCTCTCGCGGTCGCCTGTCATTGGCGCCGCAATAACGATCATTCTCATTTTTTGCCACGCGGTCCCCCACGGTGACAAATCGCTCTTTGTTGCGAAAGCGGAATTAATTGACCTATTGATTTATTACGGCCCCCTTTTGTGCCCGGGTTTCACTTCTACGCACCGTGATACTAGTCGGCGATATTTCGCTTTTTCGTAGAACACACCGACGCCTTTAGCTGACGGGGTTGATGATAAATCGATTGGGTGTGCTGATTGCTATCGGCTCCAGTGGGTCGGTACATATATGCATTAATTGCCGGTATTAATAGCGATAGAATGACGAACGGGGAGAAAACTGTTTTGGTCTGATGTGATGAGGCGATGATTCGATCTCATCGATCTCACCGAGTTAATCCGATAAACCTTTATGTATATATATATATATATATATGTGTGCGTGTGTGTGTGTGTATTTTCGGGACGCGGCGAGTTGTTAAATTAAAACGCGATGCCGATAATGAGAGAGCCACGTTAATCGTTTACTCACGGCGCATGTTGCGTCTGTGTCGGTTGTAAAGAAGATATATGATGGCGATATATTAGCACCGCACGAATTATTGACACGATAGCTGTTACTGTTGCTGATATAGTAACCGTCTTGCCAAATGCGGTAACGGGTGGCAATCCGTTATTGCGAGGCTACGCGAGCGATAAAACATTATTCGTAAGCGAAATTGACTGAAATATATCTTTTTGTAACAATAACATGTCGATAGGAATAATTTAGCTTTCGCAAAAATTAATATAACCTTTTCGCCGGTATCACTTTAGTCGTATCTGATGCTCCTCCGTCAGTTGATAAATTCGAAACGGAAAGCACCGGTCGCGTCGCTAAAGACTAGAGTTTGTAATGTTTTCGCGATACCGCTTGTATTTCAATTCCTCGTCCATTGGGACGCGCTTCTGGGTAACCGCGGAATAATTCATCGGGACAGTCTTCAAGGAGTTGTTTCGAACTCGGTCTCAACGGATCGTGAGTAATGTGCGGTAGGAGCTGATATTTCTTGCCGCCGGCTGTCGCGTTGCTCCTCGCAATAACAATTATTTTCAACGACTCATTTTTTTTTTATACAGCTGCACAACTTGGGAATTGGCGGGAGTGGAAAGCGCGGAAACGCGGAATTGATGGAGTGCCTGGGAATGCCAGCCGTGCGCGCCGGGATTTTATTTTGTGCAACGAGCGGAAGATATTTGCTCATTACTCGAAAACGTTTCCGAACAGATAACGTTGACATCGTCGATCGATCACGATATTCGAGATACGAGTATGCGTATCGAAATATTTAAGTCAAAAGAGCGTATCTCTGAAAAATTTTAAAATATATTTTATCCGCGAACATTAAAATTGCAGCATAATTATTTTGAAATAAAAATTTCAGGATTACTTTTCAATTCAAACTTAATTGCGGAGATAAAAATTGAAGTTGTCCCTACTTAATTTTATTGTCAGGTAAGTATGATTAAAAGTAAACTCTAAACTGGTTTCTTGCAAAAAAATATAAGGATATCATCTCTTGAAGGGTATTCTGATAGAGTAATAATGTGATAGCGATCTCAAGCGAACGATACATTAATCTTAATGTAATAAATTCATATAGAGATCAGATGATAGCATCGCAAGTCTCGCGAGTGATCAATCGAGATGTAAAACGCGACGCCATTACTGCGTTCGTTTGCGATATGGCGATTTCTGACGAGACTAATTGCGCAAGGAACGACCGAGTGGAATAATGACTTATACGTAAGTGCCGTTCGTTGAAGAAGAGTCACGCGACACGATGCATGTCTGAGGCCTGCATTTTGCAGGCGCCGTGACTGGAGCCTATCGATTCCCGCGATCGTTCTTGGAAATTTAATAGACACGTCCCGACATAATCCTTGATTCTCGCGCCCGATGATATCATAACTCGCATTCTCGCGCCTACAGAGAATTCGTGCGGCTGAGCTAAAGATAAGCGAGGTTAAAAGATCCGCTTCTTGGGGCCTTGCGAGGGTAAAGCCTACCCCGTTTGTCCTGCAGGCCGGAAATCCTCGTCCATCGTCGGAAAAGAAAGCTCGGACTGTGCCTGATAAAATTTTCGTGCGGAAAACGATTTAGACGGTAATTCACGAGCGTATGGCTGGTGGGGTTTATCAACAAGACCGCGGCGACATTTGCCTACGATCGTGGTAAAAGACCGGGCTGGCGGAAGATAAAATTAATTACGATACACGTTTTACTCCCTCCGGTGGAAACGGTAACATAGTAGGCGAGATATCGCGAGAGCGATTGCTCAGTAGATAGCGTGGATGTTAGATAGTGAATTTTAAATTCACCATGAGAACTTAAATAAAATTTGAATTCCGTTCGCGCTAGGAAGTAAGATATTAAGCATTATGATATTAAGTTACGATATTATGGCAGCCGCGATAAAGTAATAAAACTATCAGTGATTAAATAACAAAATTATCTAGTCCGTATCTTTCTAAAGAATCTAGTTTATTATCGTAAAAAGACTTTTAATGTAAAGTAATCGTTAAAGAGATTGTAAAATGGTATAAATTTTTTTTTAATATATCTATAACTATATATAACAATATATAATTAACATAATATAATTAAATAGAAATTATCTATTGTTTATTATATTTTCCGAGTAAATAATACGATCCGATTAGAAACCACTTGATCTCGATACGCAATCATTGTTTGAAACAGCGAAAAGGATGATTATGATTAGATTCAATTCTAATGCAATATTATTCCGCCATATTGGAGGCTGGACTGGAGGATTGCATGACCCAAGGGAATAAGGCCATTACCGGGCAAGCCTGAAATTACTGAATACACATTACGTATCGGTGGAAATTACGTTTGGCCTCTCGTACGAACACACACACACACACACACACACACACAGATATATATATATGTACACATGCAATCATAACAATATAACACCGCGAAAGCCGAGGCGATTACTTCGTTTACACGTGCAAATTCGTGGAGATCCGTGAAGTAGGTGACACGACATCCCGAACAGATCATCATCAATTACGACGATTGCTTGCGGTATTGCATTGGTAGGTATTACACGTCCCACAATTAGAGTAATTGGGAGAAGTATATATCTATGCAACTATCATTTTACGGTATAACAATCCCTATAATTTACAATACATTGCACTAATTCAAGTATCAAATGATTTCGTGGACAAGCACGAGCATGAGATTTATGTTTTACATTTCATCGAAAAATTCTTTATAAAATCTGTGTAATAACGTAAATGTTATTGATAGATTTGTCATATTTGTGTGACTTCTAAATTTTAAGTATTAATAAAAACAATAGGTTATACTTGAAGCGCAAAATATTTTGTCTTTCTTTAAAGTAATAAATAAATAAATGATAATTCTTAATCCGGGAATTATCTGGGATATTTTTATATCTCAACAGCGATAAAATTATGAATTGTAAAATATTGTTTTGCGTGGATATCGTTTAACAGATTCTTTTTAATAATTATTTTTTACAAATCTTTAAATATGCAATTCCATCAAAAATGCAATAAGAAAACTTTAATTTATATTAAATATAACCTTTATTTTTTAGAAATACTATCATAATAAGCTATTTAACGGGCTTATCCCATTTAATATTTGTTTAATTTCTGTTTATTTTTATCAGAAAATTATGACTAAATCCATATTTATAATATCAATTTTCATATATTAATAATAAATCAAAAAACAATCAGAAAATGATACACTATATCGTATTAATAACAGTGATTTTAATTGGGGTGTAAAAATATTCCAGACGATCCGTTTACGTAAATAAAATCAGGTGACTATTTCCGTGTAAAGGAAGAAGAAATGCTCCCATCCAATAAACTTTGCACTCGCGACGAAGGAGTTGAAGTTGTTTATCAACTTAAAGTTAGCGATTCAATCATCACAAAAATTTAAGGGACATTAAATCTTGGATTTAAGTCAATGCTGCTTATGATCTGCCGCTAAATAGAGTCTTACTGCGCGTAAAAGTCGAACGGCGAGTGGCACGAGTAGGTTCGAGTTTTATAGCGATTGCAACCTCTTCCCGTACAGAGGCATATTCACGTGCCTCCGTGTGCCGCGGATTTTATGAGCCAATAAAAACGAATATCATCTGTGAGAGGTGTAGGTACACTAGAACCACGGTAAATAGAGTTGCGCGCGTAAAATATCAAGTAGCGTGTACATGTTGAAATCAGCCGTTTCACCAATTGACGACAAATGACAGATTCGTCGTTACCCAGAGATTTGTTCGTTATTATGCAGAAACTTTCTCATTTATAGCATTTTTTCATCACATTTAGTATTTTGGTTAGGTACGTAGTGCCTTGGCTGCAGAGTAACTCAGCTGGCGCGATTCTTTATCTTTTAAGTGGAGAAAATCCGAATTAATTTCTCCAATGTATGCGCGTACTTCTAGCACTCTCAGCTCACTCTAGAAAAGCGGATTTACCATGTTACCTCGGAATGTAGAAATACTCTTTACCAAAAAAAAAAAAAAAAAAAAAAATTTGCACAAGTCTAGATCTGTGCGTAACATTTTCTGTGAAAAAACTGATATTCATAAGCCGATATTCGCAGTTCGTTCTTATTATAAGATAGTCTTAATATCTTAAAATGCATCCTTCTGATTGGCTTACGACATTAGTCTTAAATATAAGAAATGATTATGGATATCGCCCATAGTCGATTCTTATTTCAAGACCATCTTAAGAAATGTTTTACGATGCGAACACGATTCTGCGATTGGTTTATGAGACGTCTTAAGAGATTGTACTTGAGTCGGTTTTAGATGAGAAGACTTGACTATATCTACAAAATATATATTTAAGAAATACTTAAGAGTGTATCCTGTTTTATACTTGCGCAGAAAGAGAGAGAGAGAGAGAGACTCACGCCGGGACGTTGTTGCGAGGCGCCACGAATTTCGCGAAATTTCTCTATAATATACAACACACTCGATGGGGTCGATTACTGCGGCTGTTCGTTGCAATTTCAGCTCCTGGAGAAAATTGAGCAATTATACGGTATTGCATGAGAACCAAGCATCCATAAAGGCGGTTCCGCCAATGGGTCCGCGGTGTTCGGTCGATGGGACACCCAGGGCCGATGTCGGCATAACCTTACTTTGCAAATGTGCGTACGTATTTGTGCGGCTTGTTATGCACTTGCGCATCCATATACGCGTACGTGGACAACGACTAGGTGCACCGTCATAAATCTGCCATGCCGTGGTAAATTAAATCATTATCTGGAAGCTACGAGCAAATTGCGCTGATGCAACTACTCGAAGGCTTTTATACTTTATACGTCCCTCGTTTCTCCACGCATTGTGCAGACTCCCCCCTCCCCACCCCTCCGTCTTCGCACATTCCTCCGTACGCCCTTTATATTCTGTTACCGTGATTTTACGCACGTTCGGGCGCAGGAAACTCCGCGAGTGTTTTCTCTTCTTGCGGCTCGAGCGGCGGTTTGCAGAGTTTAGCGTGTAGACTAATACACATAAATTTCAACCGAGGATGATGATAAAGAGGCTGCGGCGGCGGCAGCCTCGTTGCCCGACGAGAGATCGCGCGTTGTTTTGTGCCGAGCTTTGCGCCGGAAAATTTTCAACTTTCCGCGGTATAATCTTTGCTATATTTAGTTCGCCGTCTCCATTCCATCCAAGTATTTTAGAAGCGCTCATACAACAAACATACGAAACATACGTTTCGCTTAAAAAGCATCATCAAAGTAGAGGAATTGCAGAGATAAAGTAGAGGTTTAATTCAAGCTTTAAGGGAATTTTGAATTATTTTTTAATATTTAATATCCTCTAAATTAGGGAGTTACACGTTGATCTCTATCGTGCGATATATTCATCTGTATAATATCGCATTTCGTATTATATTGTACGTACATAGACGTATCGTAATTCCTCAATTTTCCTCGATATCGCACGCCAATAATGTAAATGGCACCACCGGAAAAGACATTTTTAAAAACACGCTTACCACGAGAGAGCTCTTGTCCAGTTGAATTCTCATTCCGATAGTTCTGGTTCACTTCGCCGCGACATTGACAAAAGAAGTGCATTTCAGATACGCGATAAATCACTCTTGAAAAATTGGCTCGTACACCACAGTCAAGCTATACGACCCGATTTCGTTCAAATTGTGCGAGTTGTTAGCCATGAGTTATCGCCCAGACTTATTAATTAATCGACATCGTTAACGGCTACCTGATTTTGATGCAATAAAGAAAATTTTGTCATTAAGAGGCGACCAGAATGCACTTTGCTTTTTCATATATTATCTTCAAGTGGCAATGTACGTATAAGCTGGCTGCAGCTTGTGGCAGATTTACTGTCACATAAGAAAGAAGGAAAGAGAGAAAGAAAGACAAGCGCGTATAATATGATTGATTTAGAATCACCATGGAGATCATAGTGAAAAGATTTAACGAGCGAAAGTACGTTTCGTTGCCGTACGATCTTAATGGCGATACGTCACGAATGTTCGCGGTTACTAACGAATATAAGATAACGCGAATCGTTCGCTTGATATATCAACTGTCGCTCACTCACGAATGTATGACGTTCTCTTTTAGAGACAGAAAAATTTCATCGAGCTGACTGAAACTTCATGTCCAGTCACCGACGTGAGCATAATCGAGCAGATTATACGATCCTGATTGTAACTTGCACGTCCAATAGTTAATTTAACTGGCAGAAATCCCGATTCGACCCTCATTCCTTGTGTAGCGAATGATTAGATGCATTGACTCGTTGACAGTACAGATTTTATCTCTCTCGTTATACTCTTCACTCGATTCGGAATTGCGAGAAATAGTGTATTAGTGCGCCGGGAGCAACAAGGAGTTTGATTTCTGTCTACAAATTGCAACTGACAATTCAATCGCGCCACGTTATGCCATTCCAGACTTTGTTTACTTCGTTCAGCTTTTAATGCGATTCGACGTCTTGTATCAGCGTGCAAATGATATCTTCGCGAGATTTATGACATAATCGACTTCTGTTTGCAAACAAGACGTTTAAAAGATCAGTAAGTAAGTAAGTTAAAGATGAACTTTATATCATTTGCTTCCTTCTTTTTTCTGCTATAAATAAAGTAAGTTATTATAATACAGGTTTTTTTTTTTATTATATTGTATAAGCTAATATAACAAAAAGGTTAATAAATTGTAATAAATTGATAAATTACTATATTAACTGTGTTACAAAAAGGAACAATTGTATTCGAACAATCCCTTTTAAACTTTAACGAATGCAAACGCGACGCGAATATCGACTCGTGTAAACGCGACCTATCGGAAAATCGAAAGTGTAACTCACCAAACCGTCGCAAGCGGACAGAGCGACGCGGGAATTCCGATGGCCCTTAATGAATCCTCGATAATGACATTTGCTACTATGACTTTTCGCTGGACTGCGGACGTGCAGATCCCGCTTCCGTCTTTCCACGACCATCGCGCGGCCGATGAAGTTGTCGACTGCCGTCAGCTCGAGGTGATACTCGTTACCGGCCACAGCCATTCGATAATGAACGACTGGTCCGTCTTTGTGATGATGATGCGTAACATTTTCCGAGATAAAATCTCCTCGGTGATTCACTTTCCGTGGTATTACGATCTCGTGATTGTGTAAATGCTCCTGTAGGGTGTACACCCCTGAAAGTATAAAAGAATTGATTGTACAAGAAAATCCGCAGTCTGTATCTGCTATGAGATTCCTTATTTTTCTTATGATATTTTTATTATAGTATCGTAAAACTTTGACACCTAAATTTTTTTTAATGCGGGTTGACACAGGGCAATGAAGTCTCTTTTTTTAAAAATATTTATAGCACTGTTACATACGCACGCACACACACACACACACACACACACACACACACACACACACACACATATATATATAATATTTCTAAAATGCTTAATTGCAATTTTGATATTTCAAAAATATTTTTTTAATTTAAGAAACTTCTAGATATAAAAAAACATATACATTCCATTATATATATTATGCGTGCTATTTTGAGAATTATCAAAATTTAGGTTAAAGTTACCCTATTTTATGGTAACTAAAGATTTGAGTAAGTAACGAATTAAATTATGCACTGATAGATAGAAAAGGAAATGCAAAGTACAGTTGTTTTTATTAAATTCTCTTAAACGTTATCTTTTAATTATGCGCGTGGTTTTCTGCTCGATTTTGTTGGATAATATATATACACACTATGTTTATTAAGTATAAAAAAAAGAGCATAAAAACCACCGCACAAGTTAAACTCTTGACTCATATATATAAATAGTGGTAAAATATATGATATGACAAATAACAACACACAGTGTCACGACAAATTTCTATCTGTGCAAAGGATGTACTTGAGATTCATCATTATATTTTTTTGCTGTAAAACAGGTAACGATTCTATTCTTACATATTCCGATTAGAAGATATTAATACACAAATTTATGAAATTAGAATCTGGAAATTCTCGTTCTACATTTTTCGTGATATGACAATTGGCGTTGTAACATTATTATACGAAGCATCTTCACATATGAAAGAACACGTTTATATAATTACAACATACGACGGTTAAACTTTAATGTTTTAATCAATGTAATGACAATTAAATATCACAAACTATAACTTGTGCGGTGGTTTTTATGCTCTTTTTTTTTATACGTTTTAAATATATAACCACGTTCGTTTTAATTATGTATTTATTAAGTGTTTATCGCTCTAGATTTCGCTCAAGTAATAAAGCATAATGTTTATTATATTACGCTCAAGTGGGCAGAGACTCATAAAAGCTCGCTCGCGCGTAAGTATGAGGTGATGAAACCCAGAGAAGGCTGTGAAATAAAGAAACGACCGAGTCCTCGCGAAACATGCGCGACAGTTACGCACCATAAATTCGCTGCAATAATTTGCGATTGATTTAGCGTGCGCTGCAGCTTAGAAAGGTGCCGGTTACTACGTTCGATTAACGCCCTCGTTAAGCGTCGCCATTGCCAACGAGATAGATGAATACGAGTACCGGTCGGATTTCTTCGATACGCTTAATCTCTCATTGTGACGGTTCCGAGAGAACGTTTCGGAGAACAAATCCTCGGATATATAGAGGTAAGATCGCGTCCCTTGCCGATATCTCACAATGACGGTTCTAAATCTTTTGCGTAAATTACGAGACACTCGAGAATGAATCACTGATATCGGAGAGAATTTACCATTATAAAGTGACAATGGTCAATTATCGTTGTATTTTTTCCTGTCTTGTGAATGTTTTCATTTTATCATATTAAGTTTATTTTTATGTGTATTTACTTAATTTATATATATATATATATATATATATATATATATATATTTATTTATTTGGTTTTATTTTTGCTGCTTTTAGTCATTCCTTTCTGTACATGTTTTGCTAATTTTTGCAAGCCATTTTTAAGGGTCTTTGGCAAATTTTACTATAATTAGATATATTTTGGAATTAAATCTTCTTCACTTTATTTATGCCGTTTGGAATTTCATGTGTCATTTAAGTTGAAAGTTGATTACTGATTTTACCGAAATATTAGGTTGGTTTTTTTTTACTACTGCACTGTACTGCACTTGAATTTTCCTTCTCGTTTTTGTTAAATCAAACATATACCTATTTTACTAATTGTAAGTACAAAGAATGTACAGTTCAGCTATAAAAACAGATCTGTTAAATTAATCTTCTTAAAGAAGCTTATTGTTGTAAATCGAATATATCCGCTCGCTGTAAATGTTTTGGAATAAAGTTTCGATTTTTTTGCCTTTTATTTCCGAGAAACTTTACGATGTTAAGTTGCGACAAATTGTAACACTGATCACAGCTTATCGATTCTATTCTTGACTATTGTTATTGATGATCTAACGCTTAATGGAATAATTGTAGTTAACCGTATGTCTATATGGTGAATAGAAAGAAAAGCACGTAGTCGAGAATGCAAACGCGGTTCAACTGCCGCAATATGTCTTCATATAAAAGCCGTCTCTGACAGCGTCGTTATGGTCCCGTCTGCATGTCAATGACGGGCATTGACTATACGGAAAATGCCTGTGGCTGCTTGCTTTTGTATTTTCTCCTGCTAGAAATCAATTTACACTAGTTGAAATCGATTTTTAAAAATTGGAGATGTAATGTCTGGATGGAATAATATAATTTATTTCGTAATTGATGATATCAATTACGAAGGTATTACACATATACATTTATACGTACGTATGAGAAATAAAAAAATAGATAACCATGTATCCAAAATGTAAATTTGTCCGATCAAGTAAATATTGAATAAATGAATTAATTATAAGTAAAATGCCTGTAAAAGCATCCGCGGTTATTAATGCGTAAATAATTTATTTATACAGGTTATAAAACAAAATGTATAAGCATAACATGGTAAGCGTAAGATCGTCTAGACCAATGAGCATGTTATGTAAATTAATACCAACTTGATGCTGGCTGCTCATTGGTCCAGGTGGTCTTACGCTATGCTGTGCTATGCATTCTGTGTGCTTTAGGCTGTGAGCTGTGGGCTCTAAAGCGATAAGATATAATTCGCAAACGGTTGTATTTACCAATAAAATTAACTGCGTTAAACGTTTTAACTTTGGATTTATCTGGAATCTGCAAAAGTCAAGTACAAAATTGCTCAGTTTCTCATGTAGGCATATTACTTAGATTGTTTAATTTATTGGAGTCACAAAATTACATATTTTTATTTTTACTGAATAAATAAAAATCCAACAAATTACAAGTTGTTTCTCGATGCCAGATATATGATTAACTTATTAAATGTAATGAAGGGACTTTATCTTGGATGATTGCAAACATTTCCATGCGTCTTACATAATCGTGTGAAACCTCAAGCAATATGGCTAAAACGTAGGTGTATATCATTGGCGTGCACTGCTGTCGGCAGTCTGCGCCTAATAGTTTCTGCGGTTAATGGTTTTCTCGTGATCGCTCTAGAACCTCCGTCGTGCTGTTGATATTCCACGCGAACGCAATGCAATCTGTACGCGCGAGCTCCGGCAAAACGCAATGGATGATTCCCCACCTCATAGTGGCGATAGCTGTAATTTATACCGTTTATCGACTAATTTCATCTCTATAATATTAAATAGTAATCGGCCTTGGTTAGATCTTCCTCGATGCAATGCCATCCATTTGATATCCCAGCCGCGGGAGAGCATTGTTCATATAATCTGGCTTATATTACTGCCAACATCCGAAATATCTCTGAAATTCCGACGTTTATTTAAGCAATAGATGTGATACATTCGCGCCTCGATCGACTTTTAATACTTTTAATACTTGTCTCGCGATGTATTATGTATACATATAATAATACATATATATAATCGTCTATGCGAGTGAACACGAAAAAAACAGTTTTGCTAAAGTATTTAAAAATTTAGCTAGATACAGATCTGAAAATAATTTTGTTTGGATCAAAATATTAGGTGTTGGAATTAATTCGTAGCGTTTTTTAATGAAAGAATGTTATTTATTTCACATGAGCATTAAAAAATACATTAATGAAAGTACTTCCCATCACTTGTAAAACGCTACGAATTAATTCCAACACCTAATAATTAGATAGAATGCTTAAACTAATGACTAGAATGTTAAAACTTTTTGCCACCCATGTTTAAGCGTTCTACATAATTATTTTGATGGTCCAACAAAATTACTTTTCAAATCGGTACGTAACTAAATTTATTGATGCTTCAATAAAACTGTTCTTTCTCCGAAAAACATTCATGTTACGATGAAAAGACATTTCATTGCATTACGATATATATTATATATGACACAATTATGCATAAAGTCATTAATATACTTCATTTTGGAAAAGTAGACCATTACCGGTTATCTCATTAAAATACATGGCTACTAATTACGTCTTATAATTATGAATATCCAAGTTTATCTCGTTGCATCGCGAAGTATCTTTCACGCTAATTCAAGATACCGAACACGAGACTCCGAGTCGCCTTGAGACGAGACACTGGGATCGATCTGTCCGCTTTCCATGCCTCGATCGCTAAGAGGTGGTTAGATAGGTGGTAGATAAACAGGATGACAGAAAGAGACAGAGATGGAGGAGGGAAGGAGAGAAAGAGAGAGAGGAGAGAGACAGGTGCTGTCTAGTACAGGTAGTTGAACGGTGTAATCATCATTATCCTATTATCATTAAAGCTGGAAAAATGGCGGGGCGACCAATAGGCGCACACCTCCAGCGAGCCGGGGTTAACTACAGGTGGGGACCGTCGGATGGAGATACTCGGACCTCCCATACAGGCTGTACCTACTGTAAATGTCTCTACAGGCACAATCGCGGCCGTTTATACGTCGTCGTATATACGCACTGTGCCACTACCACGGCTCGTCTAATTGCATATAATTGATGATGCGCGCTGTCCAGGGTTAACATAATTATAAGCGACTTATGCAGCGAGTTATTAATTGGCCGCTCTTACCTGCCGACAATTAACCTCCCGGCGGTCGCGTCTGTACAGAATGGAGTAATACGAGAAAGAAGTGTACTTAACTGTTGGATCATAGATAATAATTTATATCTCATTTAATAAAGTAACAAATATTCTCGAAATGTATTTACGTGTGCGTCTTCCAATACGCTTTCGTGAAGAAAAAATATTTATTTGATATATAAAATACCAGCGTTTTTAACGTAGGATACCGCGAGAACTTTGAGATTGTGGAAAAAAAAATGGATGAATTATCGGATGATTAACCGATGTGCTATTTTTACAATTTTTTCGATTTCGGGGAAGAAACCGTTTCGGCGTGTAAGAATTCTTGACAGATTTAGAGGTAGTCGAAAGATCGGTCCTCTCATAGAGAATTTATGGGTACCCGCGCGTATGGAAATCCCGTATTGCAGATCGACGCGATAATTCAGGAGCCGATCCGTAAGGCCGATACGCAAGGCATTTCGTACGTCTGATATAACGTAATTTATCGTCGCACTGCTGTCCGCCTACCGTCGTCCGTCGATCGCGCCGTGTTCTATACTTCGTCAGTGTCGTCGGCTTATTTCACGTGCACGCAAGGACTGACGTTGCTACGATCTAATCGATAAAACATTCGTCTTCCGCCGGTCTCTCCGCGGTTGCGATCAATAAGGAAGTATGATCGACGCACGCGCGTTTCGTCCCCGCAATCCAAAATTTGGGCTCGCCAAAGTGGAGGACGCAAGTAATTCAAGCATTCCCTTATCTGTGAGCGGCGAGGTAATTATATCGTACACTTGGGAGGAACTGTTTTCAAATTCTACCTATGTAACGGTCACACGAGTATTGTATCATTTGCAGAGGAGATTTATCGTTGCGCCTCTTCGTTTTCCCACACAGGAAGGGCGAGGGATACGAGTATAGGACCGATTTCGATTCCACGATTTCGATCTCACGGTTCTCCACCGAGTTGTCACGGGCGAATGGTGGAGGCGCAGCGGGCAAAGTTATTAGGCGTCGGAATGATTCTTTATCGATACCTGGGTATTACGGTAGAAACCAGTTCCTCTGCAGATGACTCACTCCCAGGCCCATCTCGATTCTCGCGCCCAGGTCATCGGCGGTTCCGCAAGAATGGGTCCTCCTCTCCTTTGCCTCCCTCGTCTCCGCCACCATTAGCATATACTTATCGAATTCATTAAAGTCGTCACGATATACCTACCCGCGGAAATATAATCAAACTACGCAGCGAGACGCGAGATGTAGTTTTTTTTCAAGAGGATGAGTTTCTCGTAATCGTCGCCTATCTGAATCATCGTCGCCGGCTTCTATTAGCTTTATCATTGTAAACACTGGTTTTACGACGCCGAAACTTAATATCGTTTTCGATTCACGGTGACCTTTATCTAAAATTCGATGTAAGTGGCGGCTAAGTAAATTTACTTGTACGCCGAGAATAGATTGTCTTGCGTGAAAGATACGATTCTTGAGCAGCTTATAACTTGGGCTTATACGATCTATCCATGTCAGCTAAAAGTTTCAGTTATCTTTTTCGCGAAATATAGAGAATTTTGGCTTACTATTAGCTTTCAAATTTTAGATATTCCCAACATTAAAATAACTTAAATCTCTACAAACGACATAAATTTGCTCATTAAGGAGCTATTAAAGAACCTTCTACCATTTTACGATAGTTAATTCATTCTTAGCTCGTAACTTAGCTTAAGTAACTTGATGCTTGTTTCTTCTAGAATTACTGAAAAATAATACACAGGTCGGGACTAAACATATACAGTATGTTAATGAGATGATAGGTGAAAAAAGCTTCTAAATATATAAACTGTTCTGGTTGTCAAGGGCGAATCATTCTGAATGAAAGCTTATAAACTGTTCACAAATTCTTCTTTCTGAAAGAATGCAAATTTCCATTACCGAAATAATGATTCTTTCGAATATTCTTACAGGAAATAGTAAATGCAATCTTTGAACATTTTTTAATAAAGCATTTTGAAACGTAAGTTTATATAAGCTTTCTCCATCTACTCGATTTTATTAGTACATTGTACAAGTTTAATCCCGACATTTATGGCCATCCTGTACATATGTATATAGTTTAGTATACATATACGCTTGTTAGAGGAAAGTTTTTAATATTTGTAATTGCATGGTAAAGTAATTACCGTTAAAAGCTCCATTTTTATACATAGTTATTACTGTTAATAATAATTATATTTATATAGGTAAAAGCTCGTATAGTCTAGCTTTTCTAGATGCGTTGCTTGTCTAGAAAACATTTGGCGGAACATGAAACCCCACGACGGGAATTTTAGATTCGGAAGATACGATGTGAATGTACGAACTTCTGCCAACTGCTGCGACATCGCTTCGTAGAAATCGAGGCACGCAATTAGACACGTTCATAGATCTGCAAAGTTTAATGTTCAACGAAATCTCAGTTCGCTCGCCGGCGAATTATTCGAGGAGTTTGCGATACAGGCGTCTCACGCACGGCCAATCGAGATCGCACGCGGACAATGGTGTATTCTCGAAAATCCGTGATGTATGTGTGCGTGTGCGTGTGCGCGTGTGTGTGTGTGTGTGTGTAGCACATTGCTGTCCGATTTCATACAAACGTTGCACTGTGCGCTTCGAAACTCGCCGCGCGCTTCGTATCGAGCCACAACAGCTGGTCTCGCTTTTACAGAGAACGAGATAGCTTTGATTAAACAAACCGCGCCCCAAGGATTCCGCGGATGCGGTTAATGCGGCACTTGTGGTTTATCCTCGCGATCAAATGAGATCAATCGTTAAGGAATTGCTGAATACCTGAATCGGCTGACAAATCGTTTGAATATTTTCTCGCTCGATTTTCGTGGAAATCCGATGAATGGAAGAGAAGAATCTTTAAAATTGAAATTACGAACCGAAATTTTACTCACAAATGATTAATAATCATATAGCATTTCGAATGACGCTTCGATGGCAACGAATGTGCCGTGAATGTTGTGTATTCTAATATCACCGCGATTAATTACTACACGGGGGGGGGGGTGGGTAAAAAAAAAAATATTTATCGAGTCGATATGTAGCTTATCGAGAAACAATTGTAACGAATAGCCGATAAAATGAAATAACGAGCAGTAGGTATGCGTTCGTGCCGCGCGTACCGAGTGTATCTTTGTAATAAATACACGCCCCATACTAATTCGTGCAAAGTGCATAAAAGCGGCCGCGGCTATACCGATCGTTACCATCGTAACGCGAGGTCGTTAGACTCAATATCCTCAGCACACTTGCTTGTGGCGTAATCATTCGAAAAATGGCCACCGTCGTTTGAGCGATGACCTCCCTCGTCGCATTCGTGACGACGCGGCGTTTAATTTCACTGATTGCCACGTGATGAAACACTCGCTCGCACGTGTGTACACGCGAGACGTATTACATATCGCGCGATGCGTATTCATCGCGTGGACTGGCTCGGGATGGAATGGAGTTGAGCCGAGCGGAGACGGCGATTAATCATCAACGGTACAACTTAATTATTGCCCGTGCCCTCCTGATTAATCCGGCCGCGCGAGTTACGCTCGCACGCGCAGTTTATTCGCGTCGCAGCGCGCGAACCCTCGGACAGACATGTCAATGAATCCGCCCTAATCACGTCGACTCTTAATTAATCGAATTTCATTTTTACGGATCGGTAGACTCTCGCGAATACCGGACTCAAGTAGCCCGTATTATGGCTACCTATGTGTATACCTATCGTCAATCGGATTATTTCTCAATGTCACCGTCGTCACTGAACCGATTCTCGCGTGGGTGGATATAGATTAAGCGCGGCTTGATAATCTCAATGAGCGATCTTTCGTTAATTAGCTGCGTGTACGACGAGTTTACCAGATGATACTTATCCTACATTTGAAGTGGGTAGAAACGTGCTTCAATGAATTGTCATTTACATATTAAATAATGCTAATAATTGTATCATTGGATTTGATCGAAGATAATAATTACGATTTAATTTGATGCAATTTAAAGTGAGAATGGCTGCGTTCGGCAGAGAAAGCAGCTTTGCAACTTTCGTCCAAAGCAAAAATTCTTTAATGTCACTGCTTTATACATTTATAGATTCAGTGAGGAACTGATGGTAAGCTCAATTATATTATAATATATTTAAGTATTTTACAATTATCAAGTTGCTTTCTCTGCTGAACTCAGTCAGCAGAGAAGTTAACAAAATTACATTTTTTAAGAGTTAAACTTTGCAACCATCATTTTAACTTTTTCTTAACTTGGTGCGTTCTTTAGGAATGATACGAATATCCTTAAGCAATTGGCTGGCAAGGTTAGTAAAGACTAATGTCCTTTTTTAAAAATAAAACATTGTGTTTTTTCTTAAATATGCTTTTAATGCTTCAAATATGCTTTGAACAGTACTAAGAAAAGAAAAAGTAAAACATATTAAAAGCACGAATTAAGCAAATTCTTTAAGACATGTTTTTTATCAACCCTGCTGGCTGGCAATATTGCATTTGCCGGTGAATTCAAAGTTTTCGCAACAACGCATGATTTACGAGTTGTAATTCTGATTATCTTAATAGTTGGAGACTTTGCCGAAAGAAGATTGGTTTCCACAGATGCCGAGGCCAGCACCTTGCGAGTACTCCACGAAGATTGGTTCCCAGATATTTCCTCGTGATATAGTAGTACGAAGCTGCGAAGAGAAGCTCTCCTGACAATCTCCTCCCGCATCCGCTCGCGTCGCCGCCACAGGCGGCCGCTATTATTTCGCCACTTAACAGAAGTGGCGCGTACGTTGTACGAGAAGAGTAACTGATTCGCACCTGCGGGGGCAGACGGAGGAGGGGGGGGGGAGGGAGAGACGAAGATGCTGTCGAGAGCGTGGGTCGTGTAGCCGATCAGTAATAACGAATAAAGCCCACGCGAATCGCCGAGTCGCGGAGCATATTGCAGGAGTGATCCTTTTCGAGAGAGACACCCGAGTTTCTCACCCACGGATATTTCGCGGACGTTCCTCCGCGAATATTCCTTCGTGACGGCGCTATTTTGACTCTCGGTGCGGCCAACCGTTTATTCGCGCATATGCGAATAAATACGAATGCAGATGCGTCCGTAATTCGTTCCTACTGCGATATAATATACAAAGTTTACATCGAAGCGGAAGAGACGCTTCGTCTTTGAAGAGCTCGTAGAGAGTTTATCGTTTCTACCGTGCGAGATATCGTAACTTGGTGACCCTAGGGAAATCGGTGAAGTCCCGTTATTGCACTGTCCCAGTCGGAAGACACAGTGGCAGGTAGTTTACACGTTCGATAAGTGACGGCGACGTCGAGTCAGACGACGCGGGGAAATTTCTCACGTGCCAATGGCACCTCTCGAGTTTGCTCGCCGACGACGATGTGTCCTTTTCCTACACCCCTCAGGGAATAGACTGTACGGCGCGGCGCCCGATTCCGCTCAGCACCGGTGCGAACTTCGACGTCGTCTTTCGCCTTCACGATATGCGAGGAGATGAATTAACAGTCACGCTCGCAATTTTAGCGTATAGCGGATTTAATTTAAGACTTTAGACAGTTTTCGTACGTGACGTGAATGAAATTTCGCCGGAAGCGATGTTGACTGAGCTCAGTGTTCGTTCTCTCTCTCTCTCTCTCTCTTTGAAGCCTTTTCGTTTCTATTTATGAGATCATCAAGTAACGATACCTACCACGCCCCGCGCAGAGTAAATCGATGCTTCCCGGCGGCCTTTAATCGGCGTATAAAATTTTATTCCTTCGTAAACTAGATCTTCGTTATCGTCCTGTCGCTCGTGGCTCGTGAAGTTAGATAAAAGGCAACAAATACGGCAGATTACGGAAAATATCCGGATTCTTACGATGCACCATGCACTCTGTATCAACGGTGCCGTGCGGCGGTTTCTTGAGAGAAATATCTCCAGAGTTCTTGTTCCGCAGAAATGGTTACTGAGATAAGGCGGCACGTTCGTGTAACATGCGGCCAACGGTGAATAAGCGTACTCAGGTAAATGGTTGGTTATGTTTGCAATTTATTATCTCGCGGAGAGATAGATGTCCCTAACGCATCTGGGCACAATATCGCGTTAAATCGCAAGCAGCGAGTCGTCGCTGTACCTGTCACAATGGCCAGCTAGGAGGCAACGTTTGCGTTACGTATTGTCCATTGAATCTTTTTCTTTCTTGTCATACATACACGATCCTTATGATTTATATCGCAAACATTTAGCGGAGTCAAAGAGGTGCACGCGTGGGATATTACGCAAGGAATTCGACACGGCTGACCTTTTTCGTATATTTACAATGGAATATGGTAGTAAAGGAACTGCTAAGGAAAAAAAAGCTAGTCGCGAAATTACGGTTAAAAAACCTAATTGTTATGCTGACCTTTAAATTTTAATGTTAATGAAGCATAATGATTTTATTTTTATTTTTATACATCGATTAAAAAAAAAAAAGAAATTTCAAGTTTGTAAGAAGCCCCAAGTTTATCTGCGAACTAAAAACATCATTATCATAAACGTGATAAAAGAAACGATATTTTCGTATATTTTTTCGCATCTCCATCTTTCCTTCTTCGTATATCGGATATCTTTTTTATTTAAAATTTATTTCATCGCGCGCGTGTATTATTATACTTCTTCTTCGACGCAAATTATGCAAATCTATGATCGGCTATTAAAGATATACAAGACGGCCGAATATTCAGATATCGAACAACGCTACAATACTTGTACGTCGAAGATAAATCAGAAATCGCCGTCATCGATGTGCCTACGCGCCGCGACGCGACGCGACGCGACGCGACGCGACGCGACGCGGCGTGGACTTACTTAGTACCTAACGTTTTTGGATTTTGCACATTTCCCGATGCCTACGCGGTTCGCCTTTCATTTCTCACGGTTGCGGCACCGATGTCCGGCCCAGAATCAAAAGCCGAAGAGAGGACAAGGAAAAAAGAAATCTCGCGCGGGAGAGTCCATTGACAGCGATTTACCCACGCGATCGCCCTCGCGCGCGTGTCTCTCTCTCTGTGCAGGTGCGTGCAGATGCGACGCCGTTTGCATTCGTGTATATCCGTGCCATGGATATACGCGAGACGCCCACACTGCTTGCTTGGCCTGGCCGCTTGGCGCGTATTTATGCGGGGAACGAACGAGTGATTTTTCAGCGTGTTCGAGCCATGAATGGGCGCCTCGTCGTGTTGGTTTTACAGACACGAGTACTCGCGAACTCCCCTGAGTTCAGACATTCCTCTCCTTTCCGTCATTGATTTTGCGAACGCTTGGCGCCATCGCCAAGATCCGTAATTGCCGCCGGAAGATAAAAAGGGTACGAAGATTCTTGATGGCCATGTGAATACGTTTCGGGAATATGTTATTTCTGCTTGGCCTTCTAAGGTCTGCTTTTTCATCTTTTGGTAGTTTAAATTTAGTTTGACTTTAACTTGATGATAATATAAATATTTTATAAATATTTATAATATATGATGAGAAATTGTTATATGAGAACGCCAATAATCGGTCAAAATTAAGTGTTATGAATACAATATATATTCTTAATTTTAAATTTAATTATCTCGGATGTGATTGTGCGTTGAAACGTTCGGACATTAATCACAATTGATCTGAGACGCTAATAATATAAATATGATATCATAAATATTTTATTTTTCTAGCTACGATCATTAAACTGTATTTCTTTAATTGTATGGGTTACCCTAATAGTTACTCATTACACAATCATCAATTTAGTGATTGAAAGTACCTAACTAGAAAAATACAATGTTTACATTATTATCCGTGCCAAAGATTTCTACTTTCACATATTTATTTGTTTTGTTACTCGATATACTGTAAAAAAAGTAATGTGTTTTATTCTTGTTCTCACGTTTTAAACACTTAAAGATTTAGTTTTAGTTTCAAACTTTTTCAATAGACAAAAGACTATGCGTTTTAAATCCAAACACGTAGTTTTGTTTGTTGAAAAAGTTTAAAGCTAAAATACCTTTAAGTGTTTAAAAAATGGGGACGAGAATAAAACATTTTAATATATTAAAGTTAAACACTCCTTTTTTCAGTGTAATCTATTCTATTAGAACAAAATTGTTTCATTGCGTTCGGAGTGCTCGCTGTCAACATTATTGTCATTTTAATTTACTTTATCGTTCAGACAAGAATAGAATAATGCAATAGCGCTAATAGCATTCTCTTCGAGTCTACGGCTCTCATCATGATATACTACAATTTCTGATAGATTTGTGTCTTGTTCGTCCTGTATAAAAAATGTTGACTGGGATTTGTAACGCGCATAGCTGATATTTAAATTGGGTTATCCGGACAATTATACATATTTCAATCGGTTCGTCTAAACGATTTTGCGATGCCATTCAATCCCAGAGAAACCAATTTCAAACCGGTAGCCCATACTGGTCTAAATTGTGGATAGGAGCGATGTTTTCAATCGAAAAATTGATTACACCGGCGACCGCGACTTGACGTATACAAGCAAAGACAGAAGCGGCAAAAGACATACGTCACATTTTTGTGAGTGATCTTTCTAGGGTTGGCAAACACACTCGGGTTACTTTGAGAGCTCTCAGGTTGATTACGGGGACGACTCTACAACTCGTCGTGAAACGCTTTCTCGCTTTATTGCGGCAACGTATGTCCGTTGAGTTGCCACGATTCGATAAATTTATCCCTCGTCGATTCCGGGACTCTTCGCTTCAGTGAAAACGATTACGAGCGAGAGATAATATTTTCTTTTGCACCGGTACGGCCGTTAATTCTCAAATTGAGAGAGAAAGATTAAGAAAAAGAACGGAAGAAAGGCAATGGCATCGGCGCGATGGGGCGCAAACCGCATTAATGTCTCGTCATTACGTTACCTCGGGCGAGTTAATAATTCCGCAATCACCAAAGAGAGACGCCGGTGGTTATCGCGAGCCGGACAAATTACCTGTGTCATTTATCCAGGCCCAGAGGTTTTCGGGCCACGGCATTCGGTAAACAGGTCCCCCGCGCGCGACATGTAATTTTCCCAGATCATAATAACTACCCCCTAACGAGAGGATAATTTCGAAATGGCTCGTCCGTCACGTCTCCCTTTCTCTCAGTTGCCATAATTTGACGTCTCGCGCGCATTGTTTTCCTCTCGCCCACGGAACGAATAAATAAATATTTACCAGCGACCAGACTCATTAGGAGACGCTACCGATGACGGAGATCTACATTGAAAAGGAGATGTACGTCCCATGGAGATCTGCATCTCGGTTGTGAATTTTCAATGCGACGCCAACCTCATCGAGTACGAGACCGTTTCTTTTCATTGTCTTCCGAAGCTTACGGACGTTTTTATATTTTATTGCTTCGTCCATGAAATCTATCTTCTTTCATTTCACCGCTCGTCGTTTGTGAAATTCGTCTTTGTGCCTTGGAAGATTTCTGACTCCGACGAAGCACTAGCTATTAACGAAGTATCTCGATGAAAAGGTTTTTTTCTCCGTCGGTCGAACGTAGGTGGAAGCTGAAGGAGTCAGGAGAAACGCATCCATCACTCCGACTTGTCGCATCTCTGGATGTACGGTTGACAAATGATTTGACATAAGCGTACAATAGCGTAAATGGCGTTTGAGATGTTTCTGACGAAGACCATGAATTTCTAGCTGCATGATTTAAAGTTCAAGTACATTTGATCTCTGACTTTGTCAGACACGAGAAGACATGTTTTTTTGCGCTTATCATTGTCATTGTCGTAAACAAATGTATTCATTCCCGCGGATCTTTGCATAAAAAATCTGAGAACTCATCGACGATAATAATACTGATTTCTTTATGTGCTTAGCAGCAGTTTCGAATAGTCGGAATTGCCCCGAGGACAGACTTCGCGAGCATCAGCGCTGCAGCTTCGCGGAATCAGCATTTCCCGCGTGGTACGGCACGTCAAAAGCAGCGCTAAAAGTTATGTCGATTGGCCGCACGCCAACCGACGGTTTCGCGCTGGCCGATATCCCCCGATAAGATCAGCGAAATTGCGCGGCGACGTCGAAACCGGGTACAATATTCATGCTGTACTGTGGGATGACTGCACTACCGGATGACAATCAATTACGATCCCGAGTAATAGTCATCCCGAGCCACTACCGCGCA
Source organism: Acromyrmex echinatior (assembly GCF_024713525.1). Lineage (NCBI taxonomy): Eukaryota > Metazoa > Arthropoda > Insecta > Hymenoptera > Formicidae > Acromyrmex > Acromyrmex echinatior. The sequence goes on from NC_141870.1 coordinate 5,947,763, forward strand.
ACCAGCGCAACATACTCGAAATATTTATCGACGTAATTAAAATCGGCAATGAGTATTTAACAGTCACTAAAGTGTTCTGGCGTATAAATAAGTCGCAAATTAACATTTTACGACACATTCCATCGATTATTTATGCTCATGTTGCACTATCTATTGGAGATTGGGCATTGCGAATTAAAGATTAGAATTTGACCAATTAGATAATTTTAATTTTAATCTATTTTGTTTTAATTGGTTGAATTCTAATCCTCAATTTGCAATCGTCAGCCTCTAATGCGTAATGTAATATTAGGCTTTAGGAATGTGTGATCACCGAATTGATTCGTTAAAAATTGTGTTTTCTTTTTTTAAATAAAAAGTTAATTTTGAAATAGCTGTCTTTGAAAAAAAAAAAGAAATTCCTCATAAAGAGATCGATTTAATCCCTTTAGACCTTGTGTACAATAAATTTGAAAACATTTCCGTTGAAATTATTTAATCGACATCATCTGAGATCAGATGTACGGAATAATGCTAAAAAAATAATCAATATTTTGAAAAAAATTATTTTGTATAAATTACTTGTTAAAGTGTGCATTAAAAGTAATATATAAAATAATTATATACAATAATATTGTATATCAAATAATTTATAAAATTAAAATAATGAGAATAGAGCTACAAGCCAAGCAGTCTTGATGCTATATTATTAAAAAACGAATAGTTTATTAAAACATACATTTTTTCGATCTCAATCGGATTATTCTCAACGTTAAAACGATAATGCAATTTAAGTTTCAAACAGAAATAACTAATCATCTCTAAATGATAAAAATATATAACGTTATTATACGAACAAAAAATTATAAAAACTTAACTAAATCCATCGCTTTAATTGTGAAATACGCTCCAGATACTGTAAGACAATCGTTGACGACTACAAAGACGATTTAATAATGTATCTGAAGCGTATTTCACAATCAAAGCGATGGATTTAATCAATATGTTTTTATAATTTTTTGTTCGTATAATTACGTTATATGTTTTTATAATTTAGAGAATGATTTATTAGAATATATAATTTATTAGAATGATTAATGAATTTCGTTTGAAATTTAAATTGCGTTATTTAACATTGAGAATGACCCGATTGGAGTTAAAACGTATGTTTTAATAAACTATTTGTTTTTTAATAATATAGCATCAAGATCTTGCTTGACTCGTAACCCCATTCTCATTATTTTAATTTTATCAAAGTGTCTTTGAACTAAATGAAAAATAATTTTTTAACGCGATTCCAATAAAATCAGGTAAGAGTTAAAATAGCCCCTTTTAGTCATAAAAATTATTTTTTCAAAATAAATCGATTAAAAATTCGTTATTATCATTTCGAAAGATCGATCTTTTGGAGATCGGATCCTTACAAGAATTGCAGATGCGAAATTCCTCTGGGTGAGGAATTTCGCATCTGCAATTCTTTCTGCGATTCCTTTTGCTTCCTTTGCCGCTTGCAAAATCCAACGTCGCTGCGCCGCGCCTGTATTGTACGACTCGTTCCTATTCGTGCTCTTAATAGGAGCGCGTCCCGCAAAGGTAAGGCTTCTCCTCGAGAACTCGCCACGGCCAGTTTTCATGCGAGTCGAAGAAACTCGAGAAAGTGGACGCGAGATTGCATGCGAATCAAGTTTATCCGATTCCGCTGTATTTTGTTTTAGAAATCGCAAATTTCTTATTTGTACTAAACTGGCGGAAAAGTCTCGATAATAAAAAAAAAAGAAAAGGATGCTCATTAGCATCAGATTATGAATATCTTTCCTTAGGTGTCTATGAGCATTAATATTAAATTACTTTAATTTGTGATATTACTATTCTAGTTCTGCTAGGACTGCGTTTCAAGACTGAAAGTTAAATTCGACGCGTAGTTTATAGGATTTGATACATAAATTCATACTAAATTATTTAATCTTGACCGTTTAAGGTTTTCATTTCTTAGTTGTTGTGTATTCACATTATAGTCTTAAAAGATACTTTGTTTTAACATTGTTAGAAAAGTAAAAATTTATATCGAGCTGAACATTATTTTTTTCTATTTTTTGTTCTATTTACAATAAAATCAAAACAGCTGTGTTCAGCAGAAAAAGAAGCTTTGCAATTGTTGTAAAATTTTTGAATGGTGATTGGTTTGCATTTAGATCCATTGAGAAACTAAGGGCAAGATCAATCATATCAAAGAATTTTATAACAGTTGAAGAGCTGCTCTTTCTGCTGAACGCAGCTATTGTCGTCGATAAATTGTATAATTAGTAGATATAAGAAGCAGCATTAGGAACATATTTATGTATTACGAAATTTACCTTTGACGTTAAACAGCCGTTGCCGAGCTTCGAGATTGGGCTGCGTCACAGCGATTAGAATCTGGAGCATGAATAGACACCGCATGATTGGCACTGAATCGAACATGTTTCTTGCTAACGAAATGCGATCTCCTTGATGTCTGCCGATGTTCTCCTTTATTCTGGAACACACACGTCGTGTAACCGCAACATGAGTTTCTCGTTAAATCCTCTCATCACACAGCAATTGGGTCATTTCCGCGATTTAAGATTACGAATTAAAGCTTTGTGTTGAGCTCGAAGAATGTTCCGCCAACGGCAAAGCATAGAAAGATAATTTATGAAAAGTACTTGATTAAACTCTCTTTGACCGTGACATGGGGGAAAAAATTCTAAAGGTTGAAACGAGAATTCACTCTCTCTCTCTCTCTCTCTCTCTCTCTCTACGAGAATGAAAAGGGTAAAATATTTTCATCTCCGTCCTTTTCTCTGGATAAAAAGTTCCTCCAATGAGAGAATGGGATAGAAAATCAGTTTCGTCCTATATTTTCTACGTGCCAAGCTCATGCTCGGATATAACGTACCTCATACGATTTTCTCGTGCACGCCGAGCTGTCTCAGGGCCGTTCATGGCGACGCTCCCTAGTTTCGATAATTGGAATTCGTTCAACCATACCGTGCCGATGATCGAGCTCGACAAGCTACTGGATTCTTCTATCCGAGCTAAAGGTAAAACTCGTCTCGGAATATGACTCTTATGTGTTTCGCTGACAATAGAATCATAGCTCGCGGCGTCTCTCGGTAAGGCAAGTTGAACAATAATGCTGTCGATGAGATTTTTTTCAGAAATTTAGAATTACGCTAAATCGTGATCTCGACCGCATGCGAAGAATGTCATTTACATCGTGCATTGCAGATTTGTCTCTGAACGATCTATCGAATGTAATAATTAACACTCCTGTTCACTCATCGCTACTATCTGATATTGTGTACGTTAGAAGCGAGAAAACACAACAAAGATTCTTGCAAATTAAATTTGTATAAAAATATTTTCCATTTGAAGCACACAACATTTGTAGTCGATAGAACACACCCATAGACTGTATCGAAAACTATCTTGTTGTTTTGAGAAGAACTTAAATCATATTTATTTCTTTGTATTATATTATAATTATATTTATTCATTTATATTTATATTATTAATTTGACAATTTATCACAGCTGTGAATATTGTTTATTTCGTCTTTGATATTCATAATTTATTTCAAACTATACGATTATTTATGAATTATTTATAATAACGAAATAAAAGGAGAATTTCCGATATAAGTCAGTTCCATCGATTGTAGGTGTTGTTTCATTAAAATATTTCCGTATTAATATATTTTGCAAGAATTTTTATTACTTCCTCGCTTCTGACGTCATAATATGAGATAGTAGTGATGAATGAATGGAAGTTTTGACGTCAGTATATTTTAATTTTTAATCGACATTGTTCGTACGAATAGGTACGACGTGTCGAGGGAAATTTCGTGACAAGAATAGTTTATATGTATATAATAGTTTTTTGATAACTAGATAATTAATATCAACTCGAGGCCTCGTAATATATTCTCGGCAAAGTACACGAATATCGCATAAGCTGCACGTCGGCTTAATCCGCACGAGTAGCTTGTGTTCTTCTCAAGTACTTCCACATAGAAACCAGATTCAATGCTTTATGAAAGCGCAAGAGAGGTTCGTAGCCGGGATGATGAGTTGGGTGGGAGAAAGTCAAAACGGGTTCATTAATACGACGCGGAATTGGTAATTAGCTTCGCATGTATCTATCAACCAGAACGCAAATAAGTTTTGCGCGTACGAGCGAGAAAATTGACGGGATTGTCGATGAATATTAATCCATATTGAATGGAATGAGAAAATATCAAAGTATATTTTAATAATTGAACCATTGAAAGAACTAGCGATAAAAGTTATATCCATTTTGAGAAACGAGAGAATATTCATGAATGTGTACTTAACTTAAATTCCAACTTTTTTTATACATAATACTCTCTACGGTGCTCTATAGAATGTAAAAAAGAATGTTAAGTTTTATATTATTTTAAAATTAATACGAGCGTAACGAATTAATTGTAACATCGTCGGCTGTAGAAACGCAAGTGCAGCGTTACGATAATAAATTGATATGACGCTTTCTAGATAGTACTACAATTTATGTTTCGAAATTTCGGGCGCATGGCATTTAAAGTATTAATTGACGTTGTTTCGCTGTATTCGTCATATTCTCTATTTTTGAAATAAGCGCAAACGTTTGCTACGCGCATATTACAAGCATTCGCGTAGTCGTATACTCGACTCGATTGTATGCCGTGTCAGTAACAGACGTAACCACTTACGGTACAACCGCGGAATATTAATAAGCGGGGCGTAGGTTTTAAAGCGTCTCTCGCGTCATCTCGATTGAGTTATCGCACCTGTAATACGCATAGGATGAGGACACCGGTGTAGATTAATGGCACGAGTGTCATTAGAGGACGGTGCGTGAATCTATGATGAATAAACGCGCATTCCGTGCGCGGTCCTTACACATGTCTTTAATTGATGTTCAGCTGGAAGATTCAGCATCGCTGTATCTTGAATAAATATTTATTTCCTCGTAGGAAAGAGGAAAACTCAACTAAGAAAATAGACGAGGGTACCTCTCGTGAGAGGTATCTCGTTTCAGTGGCTGTGTTGAAACACATATAGGTAATCGCAAGTGAAGATACCGAAGCTCGGGAAAAGGTGCGAGAAAGCGAATAAATAAATTCTGAAGTTGCTCGAGTGAGATTAATTCCTACAGGCGTATCGACGTTTACAACCATCAAAATTTTAAACAGTTGACATAATTAATGTGGCAACTAACTCAATGAGCGACTTTGAATTATACGAAGCCGAATGATCTCACGATTATTACATGAGTTCATGTAAATGATCTTTTTTATTTTTTTTTTTTTAACATGAAACGTTTTCCACCGTGCTGCGAAAAATGCCGCCGACTACGAGATCCATTAATCTTACGTTTTTCAAGTGCTTTACGCTTGTCGGTTCTCGAATTACATGCGTTTGCATTAACCACGCTCTCATTTATAATAATAAAGAAAGCTTAATTGATATCGATGAGCCGAAAATTCTGTTAAACAAAATTGTCGCTACCGTGAACAATATTGAAATCGTCATAATGCTACTCATTGTCATAATCTGATCATTGAAGAAAAATCTTTCTTGCTTTCAAATACTATCATATTGAATAATTACGCCTATGTATTCCGATGTTATCAAGTTATTAAATCCATAATACATTTTTGCAAATCTCAAGCGTACAACTCGGACAATAAATTAAGCGGCCACATAATAAATTTCGATCCCTGCGATAACTATCGCGTACGGTTCGCGATATTTTACTCATATTTTACAGAATAAGAATGCGCGGAGATATTTACGTGCGTGTAACACTGCGATCCAGCAGTTTCGCGCGAATGCGCGATTTATGCCATTAAAATTTTCTAACAATAACTATCAACATAAACGGATTACCAATGAATGTTTCGTCGGTATGTAAAATATTTAAATATGACTTACTCGGCTTGCTCGGACATAAAAATGAAGCTGCGCTGGTAAAAGGATACGTATGTATCCTTTTACCAGCGGAATATTCTTTTGTTCGTCGAGTAATGGATCGCAAATAGTATAAAAAATGATATTTCTTTCAAATTAATTACGTACATTCATTTGATTTCACGGGCATTATATGAGCTTTCACGACATCATATGTTTCATATAAAAAAAGAAGATCATGTCTTGAAAATTGCAAAAATATTAATGGGTTATTGGAGTATTAGAGACGCTTTTTAATATGCGAGATAATAGCTATTCATTGTATTCTTTACAATAATGGAATAATCTGAGAGCAGAACATTGTATACATATATTTAATTTTCAAAACACAGCGATTTAAAAAAGAAAAATTTTTTATTATGTTAAATAATGAAAATTCATTTAAAAATTTTTTACCGAATGTAATCTCGTATTCTCTACAATGTGAAATTATGAAAATATTTTCATGTTGGTCTATTTATAAAATAGAATTGTTCTATATAAACTGCAAATATGCTCGAATAATACACGGTATAATTGTAGCGTGAAAGTGTGCGCGTGACTCTTAATTAAGGGCACGACAATCGAGATAAAAATGTAGGAAAAGTTCATGGTACCGTAACTTCACATTAGCTTATTTAAACGAGATGCTAGAAGTTTTTATATATAGTAATGTCTTTTGCGTAGGTAGAGTAATTAAATAAAATGAAATAATTACTAGATTTATTCGCTGCATTTTTCAACGTTATGAGTTATTCTCTTTATTTATGCAAAGGATGTGATTTAATTCCTTTATTCATTATATTTTTATTCATATTTTTATTCATAATACAACAACGATAAAAATATTTTCTAAATCATTATTATCATTTTGGAATTCAGTATATAAAGTATATAAAGTGAATTTTTTGTTAAACGTTCACATAAAATTAACCGTAGCGTATTTCGTAATTTTACTAAATAAATAACTTTCATATAATATTTATAGAAATTTTTTTAATAGAAAATCCGCCACGAACAAATTACTCATGAATGTAAAAATGTAAATGTAAAAATTATTAAATAAAATCATTAAATTTTTTGATCCGGTCTTTTTATCCACAAGTAATTTCTAAATAATTTTTTACGGTTTAAAGCTATGAAGTTTAAACAAAAATTATGAAACACGCTTGGTGCTAACGATAATTTAAGCATCAACGAGTCGTCCTCGTGCTGATCGTGAGAAGCGATGGTACCTGTCCGTGTATAACCCTCTCCTTAACGATTTAATAATTACGTGGCTCTCTTCGGAGAGTCGAAACAAGTCTCTCATTAACTGCAGCGTAATTTGTTGACTTTCGATTTGATATGCAACTCCTCGAACGCTCTGACGTACCGCGCCGCCATTGGGTTATCATTATCATGATACGTGTAACAACATAATGACGTAAGAGTGAGTCCATTTTTCTGCATCCGGCAGTTTGTGAGAAAGGTATACGACGCGCAAATAGCGGGTTTTCATTCGGCAAATATTGCTGACCCATTTCGATTAATTAATACGCGTTCTCTGTGTCGGTTGGAAGATTGAGAATTATGTATGCGCACGGTAAATTGGATCACGGGTGGCTACAAGGATTTAAAATCACGGGATCAGTTTATTTAAGAGCAATAGGGCAATTTTCAGAATGATCGTTACATGAAAATGTTTATTGATTTACAATAATCACTGATTCATGATCGTTTTTATATCAATGTTGTTTAATTTTATAATCTTTAAGTAGGTTACTCAGAGTTTCTTCCAAATTTTATTCGGGAAAAGGAAAATAAAATATTGCCCAGAAGTAAAATTGTTTATACCTTCCTCTATAAATAATACATATTTAATTCTCAATATATGCTATTAACAAACTATAAAGATAAAATTTTTTTCATTTGGGGTATTTTAAACATTATTCTCACCTATCTACTTAAAGGCTAATTTCGATTCAACTTTATCTTTTGCTAGTTTTAAGAATTAGAAAAAGATGAAAAGTAAGTTGAATCGATATCAAAGTTAATCTATATTGATAGAAACGGACATCATTCAAAACTTATCCACTATTTATGAATGTTTCAAACCAATCATTATTACTAAATGACGAGTAAATGAGAGTAATACGCAGTAATTCATGCGTTATATTTAGACGTATTTCAAAAACCTTACATAAAGACCGAACGTTTCAGCTCCATTCGAGCTATTTGCATTGATGTTTCATTTTGAACGTTGCTGGATGCTTTCCATTTAATGACACAAGCATCAGTCTATTTTTCTTTGCGTTTAGTGAGTAATAACTTGTGCCATCAAATGGGAAAGCATCTATTAGGTACGATTTGTAGCTACAATTGATTGAAAATCTGTGATTATCCGATGCGCGGGCGTATCGATTGAATACACGGCGTTCGCCTCATTAAGCGAGTGTGTCAATATAAAATCGCAGATGATCCATGACGCGTGATACGTTTTCCTTTGGCGCTTTCTGTCACGTAGAAAAAAACAAGTCGAACGACTTTGCGAATAACCGCCGTCGATACGAATCGAGGTATCGTCGTTGTTCGCGGAAAATAATTAATCGGATGAAAAATGGAAGTTAATTGAAAGACGTAAGGTGTATTAGTCAGATGAAATTGTAATATATGGAAATCGTTTGCCCGGCAGCCTTTTCGATAGAACCTTAATTATTGATGATTTTTCTAATGATATTTGTGCATGTCGTTTTCTGTGTGAAGCACAATTACGGGAACGTTACGTTGTCCAGTCAATAAAACGTTTCATCAGTTACGAAGTAACGATCAGTAACTCGGATGGATTGCATGCACAATAGCATCGTTATGTTTTATGCACGTTTCGTATGAAAAGCTGAAAATGCTCATCGTAAATAAATCAATATTTGCCGTACGTATCGTAAATAAATCAGCATTTGAACGTTTTATTCGAAGCATCATTTAATGGACGGCCTGTCGCCCGCGAAATGTAATTCACGCCGTGGATTTCCCCGACTCCGGGAAATTCGCAGCCGCTTATTACGAGCGGACTGGCCGCGGTTTAAGACTGACGTCGTTTACGTAATCCCGCGCCGAGAGATTTATGGACGGCGTTATTTTTTCGCGCGGTACTTCGGCGCGCCGCGGATGAAATCCATGGCACGGCTCGGAGGACCATACCGTCCGCCGACTACCGGCGCCGCGCAATTTTTATCCTCTCGTCTGACGCGAGATAAACGAGGCCGTTGACGGCACCGAGATTTTTCCGCGCAGCGAATCAGCCACGTAAAAAGCGGGCTCGGAACCTGTTAGCTTCCGAGCGAATCTGCTCAATCATCCGCGTCGTGGTTAACCGTTACCGAACCTTTTAGTCGCGTTTATCTTTAGAAGAGAGAAAGAGGAAGAATCGATTTTCGCGATACTCTCTGTTCGTTGGCACTGTGTACGTGCAACAATGCGACATGTTAATTTTTCATTTAGAACCGTCACAAATCACCGCACTACATCTCGATCAATTCGCGGTTTTAATAACAGAAAAATATTGAAGAGAGAAAGAGAGAGAGAGGGAGGTAAATATACAATAGTATATCTGTTCTTTTTTCATATCCTAGATGGAAAGAAAAGGAAGAAAGATGAACCATGCAAAAAGTTTAATCCTAGAGTATGGAAAAAGAACAGGCCTCATGTCTCGAGAGCAAAGAATGTACGTTCTTCTCTTTATGACTCTCTCTTTAAATCTCTCTGTAAAATTCAGAGAGCGTATAAAATGTATCGCATAAAGAAAACAGCATGGGAGTGTTTTAACTAGAATCAAAGACGTCGGTCTGACCTGATCTGATACCTCTATCGGCAGCTCATATTTCTGCGCTGACGATCCGCGACAAACGCGTTCTGGATGTGACACGAGTCGCGGTGATAAACTTAGGGATTCCGCACGCAAGGCGGATGCAGCGCGAGCGAGCACGTGGCTGTAACCCGATGCGTCACAGCGTGTGTCTCCGAAGTCGTAAGGTCTACGATAGTTGTAATGCGTCGTTCGTCGATCGTCGTTCGTCGTTCGCGCGGGAGAGATTTACGCGTCGTAGGATTTAGGCGTTTAACCGCGTAAAGAGACGAGAAATTTCGCTGTGCTCTTCGAGGAAACCGCGATGCAAATCGTATACCTACGTACCCATGTCGCTTGCAATGACGTCGTGACAGCACGTGGCGCGCATTTCCGGAGCACCTGTACTCTCCTCCGTACTCGCACGCGCGCAGTCCGCCCGGAGCACCGGAGATCTATCTGGTCGCGCGCGCACACACTTTACGACGACACCCTTCGTTACGTCGGAATAAAACTGATAAACTGATTCTCTCCTCCGACAGACTTCTCGACTCCGTCACCTATAGGAATTCACTTTACGTCCGTAAGTAGAGACTCTTGTCGCACCGATAGAGAAGAGAAAGGAAGTCAAGTCGGGACGAGATAAGTAAAGAAACAATAAAAGTTGGTGAAGAATAGGAAGGATCGTTCCCGACGACGAGGAAGAAGACAAGGGAGCTCCTGAGAATAAGGAGGCGAGACAGAGAGGAGGGCGACGCGACGGGAGGAAAGATAGACGGATAGAACGCGGATGAAACGCCGCGCCGGTCCGCCGTGCGGAGAAGTGCGGAGAAGTGCGGAGAAGTGCGGAGAAGTCGTGGGCACGATTGCCGTCACAACACTAGTAGCCTGGTACACTCTTCTGGTGGTACATACACACGATCCGTCTCTCCCTGTCTCCCTCGCTTCCTCCTTTCTCTCTCCGTCTTCGTCTCTCGTCCGAGCTCTCTCGATTCCTTCTGCACCGTACGTGCGTTTCCTCCCGGTGCAAACGCTTCCACCGTGCAACGCTCGCGTGCACACGCGTGCACACGCGTGCACGCATACACGCGCCTTCCCGCGCGATAGTCGCGGTGTGTGCGTTGCTCTCTCGCCTCTCTCGCCTCTCTCGCCTCTCGCCACTCGCTTTTTTTCTACCTCCTCTCTCGCGTCGCCGTCGCGTAGAAGGGAACTTTACGTTCTCTCCTCCTACTCTCCTTATTCGCGTCTCGACTCTCAGCCGCCCGCGAAAGCGTGGCACACACCGCGACAGGGCGATCTACTAGGTGAGACTAGTTCCTCCACCCAGACCCGTGGACCCGTTTTCTCTCTACGCCTCTCTCTCCTTCAGTCGCCTTCCGTCCACGTCCGCCTTGCCGCCTCTCCCTCTACTTCTCTTCTAACTAATCGTTCTAGGCTCCTTCTCCGTTTCGCGATTCTTCTCTCGCGCGCCTCCGACGCAGCCGATTCTTCCGAGAGAGGATTTCATTTTACGAGCACCTACGGACCGATACATTTTTACTCCCGGATTCCTAGTCCACGGGACAGACTGCGCGATGGGAATAAGCTCATCTCTTTAGCAAGTGGGAAAAGAAAATTCCAACGGTATTGAACCAATGCCTTACGCTCTGCAGTATTTACGAGCGGTATTTCTTTTCATCGTTACTTTAATACTGAATTTCCAGTAAGCTCTCTTCAGTTCTCGAGATCAATCAATCTCAAAGTAATGACCTAAGTAATAACAGCACAATTTCCCTGTCGTATCTCCTTTTTTCATTGCTTTCTTCTTGCATCGGATGACACGCGAAAGGATGCTTCCTGGGTTTACGAGCTCTTATGACACGGTCTGCCGATCCTTTCGGATTAATTGCGCGATATACCGTTTTATCCTCTCGACGGAACCATTAAGCCGCTACAGCCGGTAATACCTTTCCCAGACGTCGACGATAAAAAAAAAAAAAGAAAAGTGCAGCAATGGAGTACACGCATCTGTAGAGGATAGAGATCTCAGTGAAATTAATTTCACCATTGGCTCACAAATCCAACTTCGCTGCAGTTTTCGGAAGAAAAATGTACGGATTAATTTTTTCTCGCAATGAAAATCGACCTAACACAGGAATTAATGGACTAGAAAGATAAGAAATGTGTAATATGGATAATCGATATCTGTAAGAAAATGGTCAACGTCTGTAAGAAGAGATTGTTTTCGTTTTCATTTCTTTTTTACGATATCGTTTGTCTAAAACTTTCAAGAGAATTACAATTCTTTTCCATATTTTTCCAATTTCATATTCTCAGAGCCTATATACATACGTATTTAATTTAGGGATCGAGATTGAAACACACAAAGAAACGGGAAGAAAACTGAAAGGGCACGAATGATATCGCGTTTATCTTACTTGACACGCGTTTCGATACTGCCGATACTTCAATATGTATGCAGAGTCGGCTATTTCTTTCTTTCTCATCGTTAGACAGTGATGTATTTATCGTTACGTCCATTCTTAATTCTTTTCAAGTTCGAACCACCATTCCCTCTTGATACTTCTGTCTCGTTCTCATCTCGTTTTCGCAGAAAGAAAGAGGGAGTGAGAGGGGGGGGGGGAGAGGAAAGAGAGAGAGAGAGAGAGATTTCACAAGCGGTCCCGAGATACTCCGGCGCTCACTTCGGTGGATTGTATCTCTCCTCATTGAGTTCGCTCGACCGAAATCGAGCCCATCGGCATCCCACGCGCAAAGGAGCTCCGGCGTGTAATGCCGAAATGGGAAGCGAGGTTGGATCGCACGTGTACAGCATTGAAGAGAGGCTGGATATCGGGATTATATACGAAAGCGATGCCAAAGAGCAATCTCCCTTGGCTAAAGAAGCCAAAACGCGCAACAAACCGTAACTCCCTTCAAAAAGATAGTTCCTTTACGCGTTACGTTAAATGGATACTGTATAGATAGACACAATTGTTGGAAACTGAAACTATCGAGAAACAAAGTTTTCAGTTTCAACACAAAGCGGATTTATACATTTCAACGGATTGAAAAACACACGTCAATTATTTAACACGTACAACGTACGATGGTATGTTTTATATCGCCGTTTGAAAGCACGTAATGATGGGGATATCTTAGGTGAGCAACCGATATAGCGATACAAGTGTACCTTGTATAAAAGAGGAAGAAGAAATAGCAAAGGTTATTGCGAAAATCTCGTTCTCGAGGATTCTTATCTTTTACTTTGAAGTCGTCTAATGTAGCCATAATGCACCGATGAATGGAAAGTACTTTTACTCTTTTAACGGCGCTTTTATACACGCTTGCCACGATTACGATTGGTATCAATTTGTGTGCACAGATACCGCATTATCGACTCTTGCCGCGCCGCTTGATCTGCCCAGCAGCCGACGGCTACAGCCGAAGGTCGTATCGATTCTAAAATCCACGAATGATACGATCGGCCTACGCGAGCGCGAGTTCGTAGGATGTGCGAGAATAGTTACCAAACTGCCTACTTGTTATCAAGAAAGTCATTGCTAAAGTCGTATATCTTTCGCGGATAATTAATTCTTTGCTCGAGGATCGCAAGCAGGCTCGTTATCGTCTCGGAATCGCGTCATGGATTTTCAACGATACGCCAACGCCAACGGTTCGAGATTCGATGAAATTGCGGTGACCTTAGACCGTCGCGTCAAGACAGGCGATAAATCGAAGCAGGATTGATCGATGGTGAAATATTACGCTAACGTAAAGAAAAAGAGCGAAAGAGAACGAAAGAAAAAGCTATGCGCCCCGCGTGTTATCTACAAAGTGCAAGTTGGACGATAAAACTAGTTTAGACTCTAATATAATGAATATTCGATCGTTACATCGAAATCGATCGACAATTCGCAAGCAAAGCGGTAATTCAACTCTATGGATGAGCGATAAATCCGACCGGCCGATTAGTTAGCACCGTCGCTGTGTTTGAGACTTCTACGGCGCTTATACACGGTGGCCCGATGGTATCGCGGCTTCATCGTATTATTCATGAGTTTATAGTCTCGAGAGGGCTGAGTAGTCGGAGTAGGGCGTGCTCCGCGGTACTGATTTTATTGCTCGTCGTAGGTGCTATCTCTGGCAAAGCGGCGGTGCGGCGCGGCGTCTCTCGATATCTCTCGTAAGCACCGAGAGACCGTCGAGACGTGGGACCACCCACTCTATTCGCAGCGCGGATGTCGTTTTTGCGTGCTCCAGTAAAACTCAACCCCCCACCTCCCCCCGCACCCCGAGGAGCCTCTCTGTCCTTCGTGTATGACAAACGATCGGCCGTAGCGTTGAATTAACTCTTGGCCGGACGGTGTACGTTTGATTAAGTCTACCGAAGCGTACCGAAGCCAAGATGCATTGAGTCTCCGTTCATGTGTATGACAGCCGGGATACTTGCCGATATTCCGTAATGTGTAAAGAGGCTACATGGGCGGTCGTACGATAGCATTAATTTCAATTCGATGGCTTTCGAGGAAGGTCGAAGAGGTGAGATGTCGCCATCAGCGACAGTTTTTATTACTGGCAGATTCTGGGAGGAGGTATGGTACATGCGCCTCCTTCTCATTTAAAAAAAAAATGTTTATAACAACATGTCATATATATTTTTAATGTTTCTGAAATGCTTAATACAATTTTGATATTCCAAAAACATATTTTTTTAATTTAAAAAATTCCTAGATATAAGAAACAATTATAATAGCTTCCATTATATTTTTCCTTTTTGTGTTATATTATTTTAAATAAAACGCTTTGTGAGTTAAACGTTCTTTAACGTAGTATTATTATTTAAATGATAATATTCTGCCTTTTTATATTTGGTAATTTTGAGATTCGCTGCCCGCCAATAAATTTTTGAATTTTTGAATTTTCAATCATTTTTACACTAGTTAAATCAACCTTCGCGAACAGCCTGCCGATCCTGACAGAATACTTTGAGCGATGACTGAATGAATAAACAGTACGACACTTTTTGCGCTGTATTTCCACCGTAATTGTCATCGTAATCCGACAAGCTTGCAAAAACAAACCGGCGCCAGTTCTCAGTCACGCGAATGTCATTTAAATCGTCCGCAAGAAGGATCTATTCTCCAACTCCCTTTCGGTGTTGTACTTGGCCGCGCCCCAGTGTCATATAAACAGGAATTAGGCGGGATCTCGAAAAAGGGAGCCTCGTTGAGACGCTCTAATCTCTCTCTTTTTCACTCAATGAGCCTCTTATGCAAAATCCACGAGTTACGTAAATAACGATCGTAAATAACGGTGAGACGGCTTCTCTCCTCTCATGTCCGTTTGTCGTCGGCCGTTTAACGTCGTTAATGCGGTTCACGCTTGCGAAACGAATAACTGGCCGTTGCTGACATGCTGACGTGCGTTTTCCCGGCTGATCCCGCCATCACCGGTGACCGGCGACGACGTCGCACCGCCTCGGGGCGCCTCCGTTGTGCGCACACCGTCATCCCTAGAGCCCCAGCAATTTAGCACATTCTTTTTCCCCCGGCGCTTGCAGGTAGATCCTTAATTATCCGACCGGCCAACGACCGGTTGTCATCGACAGCCAGAGTGATGAGCGCGAAAAGACCACCCGTAGCTTCCCATCCACGCCTTTCATTTGCGGATGGGTATATCCGCAGGGTTGACACAGCTAAACGTTGACGGAGGCGAGTGAAAGAAGGAGAGGGATACTACATTATATATTTACATATCGGAGCTCGCTGCATGGCTCTTAGAGTGTAAGCAATGATAAGATAGGTATATGCATATAACACATAATAACGAAAAATAGAAAATATAAAGAGACGTGGGCATAATGGTTAGAAAATGGATACAAAACCCTGACATTACGATACTTATATATAACCTTGTACAATGTAAGTCTTCTTATGGGTACATCGTATCGAGAACCCCTAATGTAAAGAATAAATTATAGATGTGGATGAGAGCTCCTAATGAGAGCTCATCGTGCTGCACTTTGGAATGAAAAAAACGATGCTGCTTTAGCGTGAGTAACGTGTTCATTTTGCAAGAGACCGTTGCATTCTACGGATCGGTTGGTCCACGAATTTTTTGCGTCCACGTTAATGGATCCTGCCGATTGTAGGGATATCAACCCGTAATTTATTCATTGTCCTCAATGGAAAGCCATAGTGATAGTTGATTGATGGCGTCGCTGATTCGAGCTGGCCAGCCGCGTTGTTTAATTTATTCATCGAACTCTCTCTCTTTGGCCTGGAAATTTATGTTATTATTATGTTTTATATGCAAAGTCATCGATTACCTATGCACCATTCTTGCCGGTTCTCGCGCAGGTAAAGAAGCGGCGTCCGTGGAAGCGTTCTGATTTACTGGTTTCAAGCTTAACGGATAACAAAGCATCGATTGTTCTTGCTTGCTTGATGCAGCCAAAAAATAAACTAAGATTAAACTATCAGACCTGTCTCGAAGGCCGATTCGGTCCATATTTGGCCGATTCGGACGTAGCCATATGCAGACTTGCCCATATACATCCATTACACGAGCTGAGAACGTATGGTCTTTATAGTATTTACTGCTTATTTTTGAAGCTATTAAGATCCCACTAATTGTTTTTTATCAAAAAATTTTAATATTTATTATAATACTGATATTTTAATTCTAAATTTTGATAATTTTTTAATTTCAAAATTATTCTTTTACGAGAAAATATAATATTACGACCACTATATTGAGATATCTATAATAATATATATATGTTCGTGTAATATTAGCTGAAATATAATAGCTACCTTTTTTCGAATATTTATATCAAATAACATTGTTTTTAATGTAAGTTTGATGATAAAAATTTTTATAGAGCAAGTGCGATTGCAAGTGTTTCACTTATATTATTATCAGTCTGTTGACGAAAGAGAAACTTTTATTCACTGTCTGAATATCCTTTGATATTGGAATAGTGGGATGTATAATAATTAATAATGTTTCTATAACTAAGTTTTTCATTTGGATGTTTGATATTATCAGTTTAATTTAATAATCTTTTACTTTTTATTTAATTAATGCATATAATAATAATGTACATAATTTGTGTATAATAATTAATAACGTGTACATACAGTTTGTTATATAGGTACAGAAAATTAATAATGTATATAGTTTGTTATTTTGTAATGATTCTAGGGAATATATTAAATAACGATTTACAAAGTTCGTTCCGTTTGTTTAATAACTTGCCAAAATGTCTACGTTTTCGAAAGACTTAGCAATTAAATAAATTTGCAAGTATTGTAATGCGATGTAAAGATTTTTGATTTTTTGAAACATCGCTGCAGGTCATGCAACATTATAGAATGCTGAGGAATTGATTTTTTACTAAATCTACGAATAGAATATTCAACGAAGAATTTATATAATTAAAGGTTACAATGTTACAATAATCATAATATATGTGGTTTGAACTATTCATAATTTCATTAGTTTGACCATTTCAACGGTTTAAATATGTATGCACACTAATCAGGTCCTATTATTATAAAGTTGATATTTTAATACAAATTTATTAGCAAAAATAGCCTAACTAGACTTATTAGCCCTTCTTTTTATTTACTTATTTTTCAAATTTTATTCTTAGGAATCTTGTCACTTTTTTAATTAAAATTCATTATCTTTTTGTTTCATGATCCACTAAAGGGACCATAAAGACGGCTCTTGACATCCTTTTTTTTATCATTGGCGTTAAACCAAATGCAACAAGTGTATGCAAAATGCCGTTATTGCAAAGCTAAGCGTAAAATTAGATGAATGCCTTTGTCGATAATGAGAATGATAATATTCACGTGCTGTAGTACGTGACTCTTAACTCTTAAACGTGGTTCACTCTTCTGTAAAATCTAAATTGTCGTATCGAATCGTTCGCACGAATTTTTAGGTTTCAATTCGTCTGTTACGCTTCTCTCCGTTTCGTTTTCCAATAACGCGGTCGTGTACGAGAGAGAGTTCGCTGAATAAGGCCTGGATGAATGACATAACGAGCATGCAGTATCGAATATCGTAATACTGTAAAATTGAGGATCGCTTTCTCAATGCCCGATCGAAAAATGACTTTGTAACGAACAAAATTTGCACGTGACTAAAAGCTTAATTTTTGTATTAGTCTTTTTCTATCTTCATCAATTCTACGTAAAAATATGCAATATGAATAATATCAGTTTGAGCATAATATTTATAAATTAAGACTCTCTTGATGAATGTGTTGTTCAGTGTTATTCATAATGATAATGAAAAATTCATTTCAATATTTGTTAGAATATATTCAATAATTTATAATTTTTTATTACTCTATATATCGTGCTGAGATTTACTTGCATATTTCGGCTGATGGGCATTTAGAGAAATCAATCAAAATCAACCAAAAAATATCTGTGTCATCATAATTTACATTGAATTATAGTATGATTCAAAAATATAGAGCGCTCTATTTTTCTGATTTATACTGATTCGTGTATATCAATTATAATATATTTTTTATTAATTTTGATTGATTTCTCTCAAATCTATTTTAATTTAAATTACAATAATCTTGATCAGTATCTTTTTTTCCTTTTCTCTCTCTGTCTCTCTCTCTCTCTTCTCTCTCTCTCTTCTTTCTTTCTTACTTTTTTTATTTTTCTCTTTCTTGCATATGGGAAACTTGTGAATTACCTTATTGTAGTTACACGATACAATCACAAAATATTTTATCACAAAATATGAAATATGTATGAATATATTAATATACATGCATGTACATGCATATTCACAACCGTGCTATTGCATTTTAATTGGGTTATTAATGTCATTAGTCAGATCGATGCGTAAATAAAGCGCTTGCATTTCCGGTCACTGTATACGCGATATAACCGGATATGCTCGCGCGAAACAACTTCGCTCCTTCGCTGTTCATCGACATCCGGCAACTTCAGGCACGTATTGAAGCTGATTTAGTACTCGCCAGTCATAATGATCACATTCCTAGTACTTCTGACGCTTTTCGTCGCGACTATTGATGGCGGCCTGCTCGAAAAATACACCAACGCGCCCGGAAACGTATATCACGGTAGGTAAGTGCATTTGCATTTCATAATCGCTGCCAATTTCTTGCCGCGGCGAAATCCGTACTAAACTGATGTTCTCGTTGGATCTCACAAAGTGACAATTATGACGAAAGATAAGCTAAGGGCTATTTAACAATCTTTCAAATTTCAAGAAGGGATCGCGCAATCGTAAAGAATTGAAAAGTTTACAAAGTGTCGTTTTATTTACAACCTCAAGTAGTACAGCAGCGCTTACAAAACGCTAAGAAACTCCTGGACGTCATCGTTACGTAATTGGTCCTTTTAAACGAACGATCCAGGTTCACCCGAGACATCCATGAGCCAGAGCTGTTGGTACCGAAGCGAGTGCTCGCAGATGGTAGCTTCAGCACGTATTCTCTACCGAATTTCTATAACCGCCGTGAGATCAGCGAGCGCGGTAAGCGATCCCTTGGGTCGGCCGATAAACTGCACCTGGTGCTACCCTTCAACCAGATCGATCACCACGTTGAGCTCAGCCCGTATCATGAATTCATCTCGCCCGACATGGTGGTGGAGACACGAGGCGCCGGTATTAGCACTAATCTCAACGAGGGCTTGAAATTCAAAAAGGTGTCTGATCGGCAGTGCCACTATCGCGGTATCGTTCGGGGCCATGCCAATTCCAGAGCGGCTCTATCTTTGTGTGACGGTGTGGTTAGTATAATATAATACAACTTTCTTGATGTTAATGAACCAAAGAAAGAATCTCGGACACGCTTCTGCCTTGTCGCAATAAATTACGCCTTTTGGGGTGTACAGATGTCCTTCGATGAAGGATTTACGAATTGCGTCTTAATTAGTTTGTATGGAAAAGAAAATTCGCTTTGTAAAATTTTAGAGTGAAATCATTTTTACGATTGAAAATTGAGCCGCTGTTTTTCAACACTGGCTCATGTTTCATTTTTTCGAGTAAGATTTCATTCCAAAGAATTTAGAGAACGTGATACTTATTACGTATCGCAGAGATACTATATTAATTAATTGTTTACACGTTCAAAGATAAATTAATTAATATGATTGCGTGAGCTAATGATTTTATTTGTCTCTTCGTGAAAATTAATTAATTCTGCCAGATTGAATGTCGATTGATGTGACGTTCGATAACGTCGGATTTTAATCTTTGCGCTTGCAATTCGCATGGCTCGTTATTAATTTTGATGAGAGAGTTGCGAGCCAGAGAGATGGAACAGAATTTCGAAGTGGCTACGAGTGTGGTTGGTACATATAATGCGTTCCATGGATTCCTTCGGGAGATTAACGTTAACGAAGCGAGAGAAGACTCGCGAGTGCAGTCGGACGAATATTGTAGAAAGGTTGTACTGGAACATTCCCTAAATCCCGTCGAAATTCGATGCGAATGTTATGTGACATTTTTCATGACGATATTCTCTCACATTTTACGTTCACCAAGCTCGACGCAATAATATTAGGTAGAATGCAGTTTGAATATTCAAAAGCTTGTGATGTGATTGCCATTTATAATAAAGCATCCTGATAGATGACGCTAAAAGTTATTTTAGTATAACATATATATTTTCAGGTCGCTAAACATCTGCACAGAGATAAATGATGCTATTTTAGCTGATCTAGATTCATATATCATGATATAATTTATGTCGCTTGCAAATTTCATCTATTTTTACTAAACTTAGAATTGCCATTTTCTCCGTCACACATTTCAGTATCTGCAATCATCGCGAAAATAGAAATAGATCGATAAACGCGTACAATCGATGACATTGCAGGGCAATGCGCATCGATTTACATGCAAATGAATTTATCAACATGCACGTTTCTAAGTGCGTAATAAAAGAGTCGATCCTGGGTGAACTACAAACGCGCAGTGAAACATAACGTGTGTCATGCAGCGGCATTTAATCGCGGTGCTATAGTGACGCAATATTCATTGACACGCTGCACTTCGACCACTTGCATATCGTCCGTTCGATCAGGTGACTTTTTCCGAAAAATAAAATGGACGATAGTAAGAATCGCGTCACAGCTGTGAGCATGCTGTCGATTACTTTCGTAAAATATACCCTTTTTATTCAACCTTTTTTATTCAGCTCGATTGTACCGGCATTAGGAAAAATTGAGTTTCTCGATTACATCGTGTACGAGCTCGATATTTGCGTTGAATACACGTTGACGCCAATAGTTGTACTCTACGGTGCGATACCCTCAATAGCCTCGAAAGTAGTTTTCTGCCGCGATTCGTTATTTTCAGCTCGTTATTTGCAAAGCGAACGATTACGTGTGCAGATAAAGTGCAAGCTACGCGAAACGGATGGAATGCCCGGTTGATTTTATTAAACGTACAGTCGCAACGCATGCCGAGAGCGTGATTATCATCTATGATTTTCCGCCGGTCACGCGAATTTGCGGCGAAATGAATCGGTGAACGACATTCGCGTCCGTAACAGGCGACCTGTTAAATACAGGGTTTCCACGTAAACGTTTCTAAGGCCTAATTTCACAACTCATAGTTAACTCTTAACCGAGGGGTTCAACTTGTCCATTATCTCTTTCCAATTTTAGAATTGGAAAGAGTTAACCGTGAGTTGTAAAACTGGGCCTAAATGGATGGAACGGCGCGAATCGATCGAAATGTCACGTGAATTGTGACGCGTTTGGCCTTTTCCAATACGATGTCTACTTAAATATCATCCAGTTTCTACATTACATTTATTTATAACATATTTATATCACACTGAAGATATCTCTCGACGTGGACGCAGCCTGGCATAAGTTGAAATGTTGAAATTAATAACCAACTAAATGGAATTCTAAACAGAATTCTACTATTCATAAATCTTAACGTTGTATAACGAGAAAAAAATGTACGTTATATTTAATTTCATACTTAATTTCATATCCAATCGTAAAACGCTGAGCGCGAGACGCTTTAACACGCGAGATCAAAATTTCGCAAAACGTAGCGACTTTACGTCAGCCAACTGATATGTCATGCGTAAAAATGAATGTCGATATTTTATTTCATATTATTATCGGTAACACCTCTCGCGCGCAGGCTGGCTACGTGCAAACTAATCACGGACGGTACTTCATCGAGCCAGTGTATCAGGCGGAACCCGAGTCCGACGGCCAACACATTCACGTGGCTTACAAACGAGATGCGCCGCACGAAAAGAAAGGGCGAACTGATACCGTATCGAAAAGACATTGCGGGACCAGCGGTTAGTACCTCCTCAAATATTTTATAATACATTCTCATCTTTGTTCCCTTCTTCTCGAAAGTAATTCTGAATGAAGTTAGGAAATTGAACGAAGCTAGGAATTACCCGGCATATCCCATCATTTATTACTTTAACATTTCACTTTAACTCGAGACGATGTAGTTCCCAGCCTGTGTCGCGGACATTTATTATATACCGTAACGCGAGAGGATTTCGCATAGTTGCGCGCAAGTGACAAATAATGGCGCGTAGTTTGTGGAAGCTCATTCTCGCTTTAACAGACAACTGGGAGTCAGCGTGGGCGGAACAGCTGGCTAAAAGGCAGATGCAGCTAATGGAAAATAATTCTCTTGACGCGAAGCACAATATCACAGTGTCAACGGGAACGCATAGTATACATCGTTACATCGAAATTGGATTAATTGCCGATCGAAGATTCCTTGATTTCCACAATAACACTGATTACGAGCAATATCTCTTGACGATTATGAACATGGTCGCTGACTTTTATCACGACAGATCCGTGGGGAATCAAATAGACGTCGTCTTAGTACGTGTGATATATTTGGAGAAAGAAAAGGAAGAGGTAAGACGCGCGCGTCATGTAATAATAAGATAAAGAAAATAAAATATATTCAATCAGGAAAAAACAAATGCAACAATTACCAACAGCAAACCATTGTTATCTTATTTATCTGAGATGAACAAAAAAATTATTTAAATTATAATTACTTAAACTTATCTAAACAAACTATTTAAACTGATATATTGTATATTATAGATTTTTAAATAATTTTAGATATTTAAACAATATATAGATGTTACAGATATTAAATAGTACAATTTTTTTGAAGTATTAGCTTCTATTAAAGGATCAAAGACAATATTTACGTACAACATTAATATTCCATTTATCGAATCTCGATATGCTCGTAGATAGATTTACTCATCAGTCCAGCTGCCGAGAATACTTTGGAGAGTTTCGCCAAATGGGCAGAGAAGATGAATCCAAAGGATGACACACATCCCAATCATTACGATATCGCGGTATTGGTTACCAGGTAATACCAGGTAATTTTCCTGGATATCGACCTAATCGTCGTACACATCGTATTGCTACTCGCATGTATCCTCAGGTATGATATTTGCTCGGAGGAAACCAATTGCGATCTAATGGGTCTGGCTCATGTCGCTGCGGCCTGCGACTCGACAAAGGCTGCTTGCATTAATGAAGACAGTGGACTTCTGCTTGGCATCGTGATTGCTCACGAAGTTGGTCACGTGTACTGTCTATGCATCTCAATCATAATTATAATAAATACGTTTGACGTGCAGTCTTTGAGGAACAATATGAATTTTATATTCTTAGGAAGCAGAAATAATGTTAAAAAAAATAAACTTTTTTTAAACGTTCTTATATCACCAATTTTTTAATAACCACTTTATGCAAGTATCAATATACTTATGCAATAGTACAATCGGAGAGGCAAAGTTTTCAATGCTTCATGTTTAAACCCTTTAAACAATGGCTATTTTGATTTATTTCGAAAATGCTATTTTATAGAATGGGTTGTTCTCATGATGAGCCCGAGATTAGCGGATGTCCGTCGAAGGATATGGATGATAGCTACTTTATTATGTCCCCTATCGTCTTTTTATATACCATCCGATGGTCGAGCTGCAGCAGGAAATTTATAACAGCTTTTCTTGAGTAAACTGAGTTGCATAAGTAATGAGGGTGGATAAATAATGGCCTTTTTTAATTGTATATGATGCAATGATGAACGACTTTAAGTAAATTTATAATACGCTTAACACGTTCTGTGAAAATATTATTTCAATTATTTGTAATTACACTTGTTTGATCAATATTATTTCTCTCTTTCAAATATTTCTATATTTATTAATAAATTATGTGTGCATTAATTATTTGACAAATTATTACCAAACTCCAGCACAATAACTATACTATAATTTATTTAATAAATTTACAGTGACATAATATAGTTTGCTTTTTACGTAAGAATTCTATTTTGTTTATTGATTTAATATTATTGGAAATATTTCTGTAAAAAACGGCCATTTTTTAAATATTTAACATTGAAATATTTAATTTTTTTAACTTAACTTATTTTCTAATAAAACTTATTTGTAAATAAGGAGCGGGCTGGGCGAATGTTTAAATGATAAGCCAAGAAATCCCCCAGAGAAACTAAAATATCCTAACATGTTGCCGGGTGCAATGTACGACGCTGCCTTTCAATGTGACATGCAGTTCCCTGGCTCGAAAGTGTGCCCACAACCTCAAGTAAAGTTTTGATAAACTTTGCGTGCGACCTTAATTGCATTTTAATGTTTTCGATTCAATTATCGTGAATCGCAAATTGCTGTTTAGTGAAATCCAATGTTGTTCTCGTTAATTGTCGATAATTCTACTATTATGTATCTACCATTCCATTTGCATTTTATCTATCACTTGCTCGTAATCGGAAATGAAATAACTTTTACGCATCACTCGTTATATTTACTCAGACAAAATATATTCGGTTACCCTGATCGCTTTGACGGAATATTTATTCTCTAAATAAATTTTGCGGAGAAATTACGTTTGCCATGTAGAAATTACATTTGCTTCTGTCGGTATCAAATTTTAGAGTCGTAATGTTTTATAAAGCCCATTCTACAATGGCGTAAGCGTAATTGTAAGTAGTTGTAGTAAGAGTTGATTAATTACGAAAGTCGAATATTCTCAAGAAGAATTATTAAACAATTACGATACGAATTTGGACTGATGAGAATAAGTCTAACCGAATAAGAGAAAGAAATTCTCGGTCTTTTCTTATTCGGTCAAAGAGCGGATCTTGGTGCGGATCTTAGTGTGATTAGTCATTTCTTATAATGACAACCACTTACTACAACGCTATTATATAGAATAGTATATAGTGCAATTATAGAATGGACTTAAACGATAGTTGTTAAACATATCGTAAGAAATCGCGTTTTCTCGCTCTATTCTTTTAGACTAATCGACTAATCTGATTAGCCTGGGATCTCTTTGCGACCGAGTGTATATTTCAGACGAGCGGCTGCGAGAATCTGTGGTGCTTGACCAACACAAGTTGCTACTCCCTGGGGTCGCCGAAGGCTGATGGTACGAAGTGCGGTGAGAACAAGGTGTGCGCAGCTTAGGTAGAACCTGTTTCTCCAACAAAATATATTCCCGGCGTGGTTTATTTAGCAACCGCTTAGCGTCGTTGTTTATGCATCCGCAGATATTACCGACGTAAATAATATGTCGCTGCGAGGTGACATCAATTATCAAACGATCGCGAACGCAAATGGCTTTCGACGCGATCGAAAGCCATTTACGAGGCGCGGCGCGATTCGCGTCCCGAAACGCCGCCGGAAACGTAGCGGAATAAAAGGGCGTTTCTCCATCTCTCTTCCTCTCTTTGCGAGCGGAGAGATTTATTAAACGACGCGCCTTCTCCTCGCCACGTCGCTTCTCGCGGATGTAGATTTCGTCGCCTTCGGCTCACTCGCGAGCGGCGGACGTAGATTTAATCGCGCCGGGGAAATAAATTGAAGTGTCAGGAAACTTCGCGCTGGAAATTGGTATTCGCGTGAAGCACGAGGCGGAGAGTAGTCCGCGAGACATATTGCATTCTTCTAACCCTGCGGGACAAAGATAATACAAAGAGCATTTGCACACGAATCTAGTGGTGCATCCACAAAAAGTGCGTGGACATGGGCACTCGGCCGGCCGCGGTGCACGGCGGATGGGGTGAATGGGGTCCCATGGGTCCCTGCAGCAGGACCTGCGGCGGTGGTCTTAAATACTCCGAGAGGGAATGCGACCGACCGATACCGGAAAACCGCGGCAGATACTGCATCGGCGAGAGAAGGAAGCTTTTCACCTGCAACACCACGGTAAATTCTATCGGCATCTATCTATCTTCCTCGCGCGCAAGTTTTCTGTAAATTTCGCGATATTATAGACGTTAACCTTCTTCGATCAGTTAACTTATTTCGACGCTGCTACCCGAATTGTACGTTCCAAGCCACATACCGACGGATGGTCTCTGTCTTACTTTTATTATTACATTGGAGGTGGCTAAAAATATTAGGTTGTTATGTTTACGGGATTTTTACGTTTTCCAGTGAGATTTCATTATGACATAGTGACGCGAGCGGTACAATACAACTGTCACAAATTCGATTGGAAAGAGCGAGAGACAGAGAGACAGAGAGAGAGAGAGAGAGAGAGGGGGGAGGGGGTATTATTGCCGCGAGCATCTCCGTGATGGTGCTCGGCGAAACGTTTTAATTCTTTTTGGTCGTACGACGATTCTCTACGCTGTCGCAATTCTCCCGTATACCATCCCGCATGGAATTCCGTCACACATTCGCCGTAACGTTCCGCGTTAAATTGCGCAGCCTTGCGACCCGACAAAACCGCCGTACCGTGCAGTACAGTGCTCGGAACACGACAACGAGGAGATTCTGACGGACGGGCTCCATCAATGGAAGCCATACATGGACCCGAAATTAGAACCTTGCGCGCTTTACTGCATCAACGAGAAACAAATCTATGTGAAGATCTCGCCAACGGCGAACGATTCGACACCCTGCAAGGCTGGAACAAACTACATGTGCATCTCCGGAACGTGCAGGGTGTGAAATTGTAACTTTTTGAAATGGAACCTCGCCTCGCTGAGAAATCTCTACTATTCATGCTAGGATTGCCATGTTGATTCGATAAAATTCACCAACTAAAAACTTTCCCAGTATTTCTCATATATATATATATATATTCAGTTTGTTTATTTCTTTTTTAAAGAGATATCTATATTTATTATGTATGCATATAATTTGCAAATATTACAAGTTAAAAAAGTCCTATTGTTTTTCTATGTATTCAAATTTTATTGATTCTTTCAGAAATGTCTCCAAACTCGAAATTCTTACTTAACTGAAATTATCCTGGATACTATAAGTTCATACAAATAATTGTAAAATACAAATAATAATAGTACATGCAGTAAATATCCACGTTTCTATGACACCTTTAGCATTACTTTAGTGAAATCGAATTTAGTAGCAGAATTCTTGACATTTATGCACATTTGTAATTACTTTAATAATTAGCATTAGTTATCTATCATTGAATAACGGTGTAAATATTTATTGAAATTGTAATATGATTGAAATAATAGACGACGCAGCAATAAAATTTATAGTTGAATTAACATTTTATTAAAGGAAATATTTCTTATCTCTTTTACGAATACCTCTTGCGAATACCTTTTTCACGAATTTTTAACTCTCTACTGATAACCTGGAATTTTATCTTTTCCGTCAGCAATAGATCTTTGAGAAACAAAGCAAATTTTTTTATTTTATTTCAGATTGTATAAAAATGTAAAACAATTCTGGTATACTGTTAAAGCTTTAGCAACGAGTTTTTATCATCATAGAAGTTGAATTGTATTTTACTTATTTTCACAGATTTAAATTTATCTACCAGAATTCATAATCAAAATATCAAAGGTGCTTTAAGAGACGCCGTGCCATCGGCGAGTTAAAGAAATTTACGCGTATGGCATTTATGATTCTTATCATGTCGAATGTTATCATGATACATGTTTTTCGTACTATAGAGAGTTGGATGCGATTGGGTGATAGACTCGTACGCAATCGAAGATAAATGTGGTGTATGTAAAGGCGATGGAACCGAATGCAGTCCGGTGGTGGGCGAGTTTACTGAAACGTCGTTAGAGAGCGGTAAAAATTCAGTGATTGTGTTTACAGCTTGTCAAATGGAATCGCGCGAGTTTCTTCTCGTGATTTATCGCTGCTTTTTCTTTGCAGCGTATGTGAAGATCGTGACAATTCCGAAGGGAGCTCGAAGCGTGCAGGTTTCCGAGAGAAAACCCAGCGAGAACATACTAGCCGTGAGACTCGCAAAAGATAAAACATACTGTATCAATGGAGACAAGTGAGCTTCTGTGCCACTCTATTCGTTTCCTTTCTTTACTTTCTTCCGTCTTTAATTTGAAACACCCATAACATAAATGCCTTGGGAAAAATACATATTTCGTAACGATAAAGCACATAACGTATTTTTATTACGTACTCGACGTATTTTTTATCATGTTTTTTATGATCGTTCGCGTAGTCGTGAGTTTAAGAGCGGAGATTACGAGTGTGCTGGAACGATGATTATCTACACGCATCCGGAGCCGGACAAGGAAGTAGTGGAAATGAAAGGCCCGATATCCGAAGATATCGAGATACAAGTAAATCATGTCTATTTTCCATCGATTATCTCGATATGATATCATACGATGATGTAATTACTAGTTTTGCACGATATATATGTTTCATTGTAGAAAAATTCAGTATATATATATATCGCGAATATATCTTTATTCTTTAACTCTTGTATAAGATTATAAATTTATTTTTGTAAATTACTTTTCACAAAATCATTGTAAATATTTCACTTTTATGATCTTTAATTGCAATGTAAATTATTATAATGAAATGTATCCATATAATTCTCGAATTATGGATTAAAAGTGCCTTTCAATAATTGTCATTTAATTAAAGTTCTCTTTCTCTCCCCCCAAAATCTTTTATGTATACTATATTATGTTACAATAAAATACTAGAAAATATTCAAAGTGTGTCACATAATTTTTGTCTTCCCAATATTCTAGTATGCATTCTTCAATCCTCAAGACAATCCTGGAATAGATTACAAATATTACGTGAGATCAACGAATACATCATACACGCCCAAGTATATGTGGGACTTCATCGAGTGGTCAGAATGCAGCGCTAAGTGCGACGGTGGCACAATGGTAATTTATGTGACAACGTTACACATACACGCGGATGCCTAATGCGACCGCGAGTGCGACCGCTTTTATGCGAAGGACGTGTCATCGATTTGCGTAGATATCTGAGGCGTCCTGCATAGAAGAACAGGGTGGGCGAGTGACACCGAACTTCTGCGACGGTATACCGCGTCCGGAAGCAAAGAGCCGCATCTGCAATCAGGTCCCTTGTCTCGCAAAGTAAGTCACAAGTTTCAGATGTCTGCAAGTTTCACATGACAGCGAATATAGACAATAGAAATTGTTAAAATAATTTCGTAATAAGATAATTCGTTGAATGGAGCAACATTTTTTAGTTGATAATAAGATAAAACGTATTTTATGAAATGAAACAACAGTAAAATATATAAAATATCGTATAGAATATTTTATAGAAATATTTTATAGAAAAAAGATAAATACGTAGTTATATTACAACATAATGTAAAAAAAATTCGAGATTTTTCGGATTAATGCTTTTTTATTTCTAGTAGCTAAATTTCGTAGCAACCAAAAATATACTGAGAAAGAAGTGTAAATTTTAATAAGTATTTGCTTGAATATTTACTAAATTATATATTTATTTGGTACAAGAATCATTAAATTGATTTAATTATTATTTTTTTATTTAGAAGATGAATAAATATTTATTTACCTTTTAATAAGTAAATGTTAAATTAGTACTAATTATGAAACAAATATTTATCGAAATTTAATATATTTTCTTCCGAGTGTGATAACAGAAAAATTTGTTGTATTCCTTAATAGCAAGAAAATATAACTAATTAATGTTTCAACAACAACAGTTCAAATAATACTCACGACGCGACGTTGAAATAAAAATCTGAACGCTATTGGTTTCCGCTCCATCGATCTTAGTTCCTTCTATAACGATGACGTAGTACTACGCACCTATGCCCGCATACGTTTGCTGATAAATAAGATGTTAACTCAGCGTCGCATAAACAACGATCAAGCGTTTTGTGCGCACATTAGCGTCCGCTCGACGAATCTAATGTAAAGCAAATAAATCCATGTCCGTCGCCGGTTGTATGTGTAGATGGAGAGTGAGTCAATGGAGTAAATGCAATGCTTGCGACGGGAAAAAGGGTGTGAGACATCGCAAGGTTCAATGCGTAAGGCCGGGTGCCAGGCCTGGGGAAGACGACGTGCAAGCAAATCTAGATGCGTGCAAAGGTCGTGTACCGAGGCAGAAAGAAGAATGTATAGGTATTATCGTGATCTTTCGCGTTCTTAACATTCCTTATGTAGCATAACTTTTCGGAAAAAACGATTTTGTTAAAATATCGAAAACTTAGTCGGATAATAAATCCAAAAATAATTTTGTTTTCATAAACAAAATCATGAAAATAATTAGAAATTTCTAACAATCAGCTTAAGCTGGTTATAGAATATGTAAACAGAATTATTTTGATGATTTAACAAAGCTATTTTCAGATTTGTAGCTAAATTTTTAGATACTTTATTGGGATATAATTCTTAATAATAATATCGATATTGTTGTATTATCGTAACACAGGTATTATGTTACCGTTACGGAAATATTATATACGGTATAAAAGCTGCATCGTAACAATATAACGATACCAACATTATCATTAAGAGTTACAGAATCCTAGTGCAGTAAATTCTTTTTGTGTTTTGTGAAAAATTCAAGACAATAATTCCGTCGAGAAAATGTATTCGTGTCAGGTACAAGACCCTGCAGAATAATGTGTCTTAAGAAACCACGACGGTCCAATGAGCAGGAGCTTATTGGTGAAAAAGAGAAAAAGAGCTCGTCACTAGATGATCAACGGAGAATGATCGACAGATTCGTCGATCTAGGTCTAGCTCGTTACTTGGAGAAGTCCCGCGACAAGTTGCGCGATGACGATAGATCCGAAGATAGGAGTGCTGCTCGAAACTTCCGACAGGTCCTTTACGATTGGGCGATGACAAACGAGGACAAGCGTAAGCGCACCTGTGACGCGGAAGAGAGATTCACTACGCCGAAGCCGGGATCCATCATTTTGGATTCAGTACCCATCGAGAACGTTGTACTGATGCAGGCGCCGTACATGGACGAGTCTCTTCAGGCTAATCTGTCGGACAAGGCATTCCAAGAAGCCGGCGATCGCGTCGGCGTTGGCATCGACACGACCAAGAAGAAGGTGTACAAGGGTGCTGAAGCGCTTAAACTTATCCAACAGTTAGCCCGTCGTAATCAAACAGGGAATCCGCGCGCTGTTTCCGTTACCGTGAACGAAGCTCTCAATTCATTTCAGTCCGTCGACAACGCGGTAAAAAAGCGTTGAGCAAAAAAAAAAAAAACATTAAACGTTACGATAAATGTATGTTATCTTCGTATGTATTTGTCGTCTATGTTCAAGTTTCAGAAATATATGAATATTTAGATATAGATCGAAAAGTTAGCGTTACATGCTGTGTTACGAGGCTTGCTGATTCATGTCGTACGTGATTGATTAGCTTGACGGCATGAAGGCCGTCAAGTCAAATAAAACGTACACGTAATACGAAAAGCGGCGTGCGGCGAACAGAAAATATCGTTCAGCGATATAACGCTTGGCGGACAGACAAACGGACATCCGTATTGCGGAATCCAGGTGGAACGAGTACAAAAGTCAAGATTAATGACTCGCGCGGCGTTTCTTTTACCACTTAATCTTTATTGCTACAAGAAAATGTCGCCCGCCAGCAGGCATTTCCCTGCGATACCCCCAGGACATTAAGAGGAAAGGGAACGTCTGCAGTCATTAACAGTCTTGGATCATTACAAAGTATCGCTCCCGTCATAAATAACACAGCGAACGACGAATCTCAAAGATCAATGCAGCGAGACTCGTTAGTGGGTCGCGGGAAATCATCCTCCTCGTGTCGTTCAGCTTCGGTAATTTATGTCGCCCGTCATCCTCGCCGCATATTGAGAGATTATCTTCGGATTCTAGCAGATCTATCGCCGCTTTACCGTCAATTATGCCTGTGTTATGCCGGACTCAAACAACATGGTCGATTTAATCGGAGCGATTCATCTCTCGCAGCTCCCAACAATCCTAACGTGGGACGTTTTTCTGGTATCCGATCGTTAAAATGCGATACGCTTGTATAAAAGCATTACGGCACGCGCCATAAGTATAATTTGGTCGTATAACATAACGATTGTTTTTATCACTTTGAGCACCGAGCAATCTGCACGCGCCGCACGTTACGTGTTCAAGAGCATTCGTTTCGACGCGCCGTCGTTTCTACTCGTAACGACTCGTAAAAGTTTTTCTTGATGGATCGCCTAACCATCGCTTGAATCGACGCAGATTCGTCTTCCAGACGCGCGCTCTTTCCACTCGTTCGCTGATGCCGTGCTCAAAGAGCGTACGCTTCGCGCGAGAGTAATCGATATATCCACGTATGATAATAAATTCTTTTCTCTTTCATCGCGCCGAGGAACGTTCGAGTTTCTTCTCGCGAAATCATTTGCGCCATCGATCTACTTCAACGTGTATCGCATGCACGTCGTTCGCGAAAAATCGAGACCTCGGGAGACGCGCGAGCTTCTTCCTGAATTCTTTGTATGTATCTGAGAGCGTCCATGCCGACCAAGGTGAATTCCGTGCTATTCTGCGATGGACGAGGCTCAAAATCCTTCGGAAAATTCGTAATGACATTCTTCTCGTCGCGTTCCAGAATAATCGTGAGCGTTAGATTTCGAATGTCTTCCTTATCAATCACTACCTCGCCCTTCTTAATCTTATTCGCGCTCATGTTTGCTTTACCATTCGATGCGTTCCCTGATTTTTTATCTGTCTTAGAACGATCTCGACGAGTTTTAATCGAATTTCGAATCGCGTTCGCCGAAATTAAAGTCATTGCTTCATTTGGAAGCGCATTAACGTACCCGGTGCCGGTGAAATACGAGCGCTTAGACGAATGTCCTGTGCACGTGGAGAGATCACCTGGGTGTCGGTCCTTTACGATGGCACCGTTTAAAGCTGTCTTAGCGGGCACTTTGCAAGCTCTAATCAAGTCGTTTTGCCGCGTTGCCGTGCTCGACCGAGCGGAGAAGAGTTTGCCGCCACGTTTGCTGTCTTCTCGTCTTCGTCGGCTGGCTTCGCAAGACGCTGACTCCCTTGGCTTCGGTCCTTGGCAGTAGCTGTCCTCGATCACGTCGAGATCCTGCTCGCCACGGCCAACGGGTCGTACACATTTGACAGCGCGCCTTCTCTTGCAGCCTGGCGTACACGGTGTACAGCCTTGCCACTCACCAATAATCCACCTGAAATCGCGCCCGACGATAAGAGCGAGGCTTTTAATTAGCTGGCGACAGCGGGGCGACGGTGATTATCGCGTATAGTATCATGTCCCTTCGTTAGTTCCTCAAGATAACAACGACAAGTCTGTTCGACGCGCAAACATGATATGATTTATATGAAATGAAGATATAAGGATGATGCGTGTATAGAATTATTATTATGCTACGTTGAAAAAAATGATCTGGTTGGATTAAATAATAGATTAAAAAATAAAACTGAACAACTGTCTATAATTTTTAACGAAACTCGATATATAGTAGCGTTCAGATTGATTTGCATGTCAAAGAACTTGCATCATATATTCATTTATTTTATAGACAATACACTGAAACAAAAATTCTGGTTGAAATGGTGGACAGATCAGAATTTTCTGGTTAAATCTAGTTGAG
Source organism: Acromyrmex echinatior (assembly GCF_024713525.1). Lineage (NCBI taxonomy): Eukaryota > Metazoa > Arthropoda > Insecta > Hymenoptera > Formicidae > Acromyrmex > Acromyrmex echinatior. The sequence goes on from NC_141870.1 coordinate 5,981,454, forward strand.
ATAACTAGAATTCTGATTGATATAATTATTTTGGTAAAAATAAGAATTTTAGTAAATTTTACAAGAAATATTGTCCACCAATCAGAATTCCGGTTATCTCGACTAGAATTCTAATAAATTCAACCAGAAAATTCTAATTCGTCCATTTTCAACCAGAAATTTTTTTCAGTGTATTGTCTGTAAAATAAATGAATATATGATGCAAGTTCTTTGACATGCAAATCAATCTGAACGCTACTATATATCGAGTTTCATTAAAAATTATAGACAGTTATTCAGTTTTTCTTATATGATCTAATAAGTTCATGAATATTTTAAATGTAAAAAATTGTAAAAATATAAACTTGCCGCGGTATACAGGGAGCTTGATTGCATAGTCTGACTTTTGCGTCTGGTTTAGTGATGTTTCTGCAAAATTTATCGTCTACTAGTCCGCCGATTTTCTCGATGCAACGAGGTTTCGATATCTGTTCTCCCGGGCCGCAACCTGCCGAGCATTTCTCCCAATCGATGTAGTCCCAAGTGAACTCGTGTTTGCGGGGAGTTCGTTGCTTCAATCCTAATGAGTATTTCAACGTAACGTTCTCCTTTGCTAAAACCTATCAAACTACTAGCTGTCAAAGAAATTCTGCAAAAGGATAAAATTAAATTTATCTTTAATATTTACTGAGAGAACAGTTTTTGGTATTTATGACTTTAATTGCACGGTAATATAATTATGATTAGGATTTTAATTTTATAATTACCAATTAATGTTATAATTTTAGTAATAATACACATATACATGTAATTATATTTATATAATAATTTTTTACTAAAAAGAGTATATTGTTGTCCCTCAAAATGGGGATTTTATACTCGTTATTTTATACTCGTAATTTTACACTCGTTTTCAGGAATAATTATAAGTATATTCTTTTTAGTATAAGTAAGGTTAGTATAAGTTTTTCAACCAATGTGTCGCGTCACTCTGATGTACCGTAAAGAGTTTTCAAGTGTGAAAATTATTATATTAGAGAAGGTAAAAAGAAGCGAAAAAATTTAGAAATGAACAAAAAAGCGAGTGAAGCTAGGGCGGAGTGAAAAATATTTTTTTAAATATGAAGATTACTTAACTTATTGTGTAGACTCTCATTTTAAGCAAAGCAATTGCAATAAAAAATCGTTGCAATAAAAAATCACTTTTAAAATAATTGATATTATAGTAATACTAACTATAAAAATAGAGCTTCTCATCATAATATTTTATCATGTAATTATAATTACATGTACTAAAAACTTTTCTCTCAGCGTACTTTTTAAAATAACTTGGCAGTTACTTTAGTATAAAAATGAGAAAATAGACACTACACTACACGTCACGTTTTCAGAAATAAAAAATTAAGTTTTAGCCGTTTTAAAATGTTGCGAACTTTATTCGCGTCGCGTCGTCAAATTATATTTGAAAAAAAGAACTCGGTTTTTAAAACTCACTTCCTTTGAAGATAATTATAAGAGTTGATTATAATAGCAATACGGCGATTTTAAATGAATATTAAGTATTCTTAAGAGAGTATTTCTCTTTGCATTTCTGCCGATAGTACATATCCAAGTTCGAACACCTTGTTTGAGATACGTTATCGATTTGCCAAGAATAGCAACTAATTAGCGGAGTGCGTTTATTATGTTTACCAATATAGTCAAGTCCTCAGTGACGGGTCCCGGTATATTCAAAGCTTCCTGCCTCGGTCTTATCATTCCCAGCCACGCCTTGGAACCCGGTACATTGAACATTCCTAAACGGTTGCTGAAATAATCACATTGCGTTGTTTTACGGAGTAAATCTTTATTTACCTGATGTGTGAAAAGATTAATGAGGTTAAAAAAAGATCTCGAATTAAAGATATTATTCGCGATATTTGATCAGACAGTAAATACAACCAGTGACGACTCGAGATTATAACATAAATGTGTTATAACTTATGTGTTAGAAAAAATGAAAAATTTCATTTACCCATCGATCAATACAGTTTTCATATTTCTTGTGTACACTACGATTCTGGATTTAGTTGGTTCTGCTTCCTCGACGCGAATATTTCTGGCACCGGCCGGCACGTCTGTTATTTTCTTGAGTCCTTAACGCGAAAATTCGTTCGGAAAATTATTGCAAGGAACTACTATGCGTGATATTATTCGTCGAGATTCCAATTTTGGTGCAACATCGCGTTGTTGCGCAATGCGAAAAGAATTATTGGGCTGTCGCGAATCGTGCTTTCTCTCTCTCTCTCTTTTTCTTTCTCTGACACATATATATATATACATATTCTCAATGCGCTGCTCAAGATTCCTCTTGGAGAGCAAGACTGAACGCGCGCCTTATACTTCTGCTCTGGCGGAATTTTAATTCACAGAAGTTCTCGTTCGCGTACTTCCTATTCACTGTGCCGTCGACGGCACTGTGAAGTTCATCGGCATTTTTGTCAAGTTGCGAAATTCGCTCGACGTGGAATAGTAAGCGAGAACGCCAAGAAAATTATTATGAGGAACAAAAGAAAGATCGACAGAGAAAGAAACTAAATTTCTGTCGAAGGCGTTGATACAAAATTCAACTATCATCTTTGAAATATTGTAAGAATATTTTTAATAATGCAGAAGTTCACTTCAATATTTGGTAATGGTTTTTACTTCGCAAAAGTAGAGTGGTATTGATATTCAAAATACTAGGCAAAATGAAATCTTTGTATCTGCATTCGTATTTTTGTATTTGAATTTGTAACTAAGTATTTTTTTCTTTCTTACGAGGTTGGGCCGTAAAGGACACTGTTCCTTGTTTCAAGATGCATGAGGTACTGTCGCCTCGACAGACACCACAAACGTCTTCGACGGCGGTGGATTCCATATCTAGGTCACAAGGTATTTCCCTACATACACCCCCAATGCAAATGTCCCGAATGCCTCTATAGCACGTGGTACCATCCACCACTTTTGGTCTCAGCGATGTCACCAGATTAGTATCGCTTATACAGTAAAGCGCGCAGGGGTTTTCGGATGCCTTCAAATCTGGGAAAGATAAGTCACGAAGTCGACGCAAGGCTGAAGATTACTTATCGCTCTTATTACCTTCAGGAAGATTATACGCCATCCAACGATGAACCTTTCCGTCTTCCGGAAATACCCAATTGTTGAATTCGGCGCACTGCACGTCGCGAAACGAGGGTGCGCCGATTTCACAGGGCTGTAAAGAAATTCAATGTTAATTTCGCGTATGATAATTTTCCACCTCCAGCGGCTTTACAACGCAGCGCGTTTAACATTTTGTTTCCTTTCTTTAAGAGTAATACATCCTTAATTTAAAAGTAACAGAACTCGTAAAATTTTACAGGAAAGAGGAAAAACTATCTTTCAATTTAATAGAAAATTATTTTCTAATTAAATAACATTGGCAAAAAAAAAGTCTTAGAAATATGATCAAATGTCACTTTTGTAATTTTAGTTTCACAATCCTTAAAAAGATCATCTTTCTTAAGTTGTGACGATTTTAATATTCTACAAAATTATAACAAATTCAGAATAAAAAAATCATCAAAAGATGTAACTCGATATATCAGAACAGTTCATATTTACTATCAGCTAAAATGATTAAATTTAAAATAAAATAATTTCTTTTCCAAACTTTGATCATTAAAATTGTCTCAATTCTAAATTTTTTTTTTCTAGAAAATTCTTTTTATTTACAAAAACGATGCAACTCAAAATGTGTCACTCTTGTAGAAGATATAATCTCTTTGAAAGATATTATAATCTCTTTGAAAACTTTATGAAAGACACAAGTGCTTAGTGCTTTGATGGATGGACCGTGAAATTAAGTTAGTTTGCTTTTGATGATTGATAGAATAATCTTTATAATCTTTATCTAACTCCATTAATAGTGATAACTTGAAAATCATATTTTGTGAGTTGTGTCACTTTTCAAATAAGGTAACGACTTTTCATTTTTGCCTGTTTAAATTTCATTGTTGCTAGCTTAAATCTCGTGGAATTTTTTCTTCATAATTTAACGATTATTACATTTTTCGTATGTCACGTAAAATTTTTTATACCAAGAAAGCGTTTCTCCAATTTCAATTGTCGCGACAATCACGTGAAAGATGCAATCGTTGCATAAATCGAACGTTCACTCGAGACCGCGTAAGTTCGCGCTGCGCTTACTGGAAATCGTTTACCAGCACTCTCGAAACTAACATCCGTGGCGCAGATTTTATGGCGCTTCCTGTCACCGATGCAATAAGAGCCGCCTTTGGATGGAGATGGCTGGTTACATTTTCTCACAGCGTACGCCACACCGGAGCCGCATGTTCGCGAACACCTGCTCCAGGACGACCAGGCACCCCAACCACCATTTGTGATTCCAGGTCGTTCTCCTACCATTAGGCACTTCATTTGGTAACACCACTGTAACATTCGTTAACCTCGACAACCTCGCGGTACCTGGACTGACTTATGTCACGGAAAATGAGAAGGCACGAAGGACGGTCTCGAAGGAGGTACATTATAAACGAAACTAAATGATGCACTACGTCCTTTAGAAGCGCGACGTGGAAATTTATTATGACCTGTAGGAAGATATTCTTGCGCTTCGAGAGATCTTCGTCTTGTTCCATTAGAATCACTAACGCTATTCCCCAACGCGAATAATTATCGAGTCTCTTTATGATTTCTGCAATTTTAAATGTACTTAAAGCTGCTTAAATGTCTGCCAGATGGAATAATATTCCCTCCTGTCGTTTCGTTGCAACGTAATCATTTTACCCTTTAAAAATGATTATGAAATATAACGTATGTATTTACCTTTTATTTAATGTAATGCATGCATTGCTCTTTATTTAAAGTTACTCGCTATGCGAATATTAATTATTTGTAATGATGCGTGCTACTCTGCGCGTAGTTGCAAAAATAATATTAATCCATGGATGTATCATTAATATGCATATATTCAAGTAAATATACGGAAATTCATGCACTTTGTATCTCCAATTTCGTGGCTCATTATTTTATAAAAATTCTTGGAAATCTCATCATTTCGTTGGAGGGAGGAACGGTTACTTGAATTAATATTAGCTATCTCGCTTTTCCATTTAAAACATCCGCATTAAAGTATACGCGAGCTCCCGACTCCGCGATAACACGCAAACGCATCAAACCTGCCCTCAGCTGGTGATGAGATAATTGCTCTTCGTTTTACAAACTGCAATTGCGCATCTATTTGTCTATTTCATTCTACCGATGATTGCATCGGTTGTTGTGAAGTGGCATGACAAACAAACTGAATTTTTACGCACGTAGGTAGATCAATCTATTTTCGCAGTCGATGTTATCGTTCCGATTTCAATTTTTTAAACTTCGCAATTCTCTGTACATCGTCCAATTTTACTCACTAAATTTCATCGGTAGGAAATTTGTTTTTCTTTTTACGTCGAGTTATTTAAACGAAATATCAACCATTCTCCTTTTTTTTTTTTATCAATATCGAACAGATCGTACGCACGCTTTAAAAAGATACATATCTATGTCTTGGACGATTTTTGGACGCACATCCTCTTGAAAATGTTTGATTATTTATAACCGAAGTTTTTATATCTAATAAAATTTTTGTAATTAAAATCGTACATCTTTGTTGATATTCGCAAGATCTGCGAAAATAAAAGTCAAGTCCGTTTTTGACGCTAGTCTGATCCTAGTCTGATTTATCGTGAACGGATATCGACGATCTGACTTTGTGCGGAGCTCCCTCGAGTAATTAGAGATTACTCGCCGACCAGATTCATGAGCTTTGAGCACGGTAGTGTCCGACACGGTAGTCGGTCAACCGGTCGGCGCTAATGACTCTCGTCTACGCGCTTCGACGCTTCAGCACGCTCGCTTATTAACATTATCATCCAAATCTGATATTTCGCTGATGTGTGATATTTGGACACCGCTTGTCTCCCGGCTTATGAATCTTACGCGCACCTACGTTCTATCACGTTTTGCCGAATCCCTTTTGCAAAATCACGTAGTCGCGCATGCTTGACCAACCGCAAAAAACATTTCCAACCCACTTGCCTTGTTTCGATTTCCGAAATATCCGTGACTCGACTTAAAACAAGTTTTATCTGCCAAAGATACGAATTTCTATGCAGAATATATGCGTGCTCGATTATTTGTATATAGTTCCTTTTTTATTGTATATATCGAATTCATTTGTCAAATTTAAAGACGACTACATTTTTGAGAAATTATGAGCGCTCCTTGGATAAATTCAAATAAATTCTTTTATTATCAAAATAAATTCCATATTGACTAACCTTGCACTGCTTTATAATTTGCATCCGATCTTTACGTTTTCTTCAACTATGAGTTTCTCAAATATATTCAAATAAATCCTTTTAGTCCCGTAACAAATTTTCACATACACTACTTTGTAAGTTTTCTAACTTATTATTAAGTTTGAGATAAATAATCTTTTAACTTTTGAAGTGTATTAGACTTCTAAAAGAAGCTGTGCTTATTAAACCAAAGGGAAGCAAAAAACGGCTCTATAAAAGTTGCAATTTTTTATATACTCGCAAACGTATAATTATGAAAGAATTTACAGTACACTGTTAGCCTGATGTACTTTGTGAGAATACATCTGTGAATGCTCGCTTGCAATCTTTAATATTGCCGCGCTTTAATTGCTACCTTAAGGGTCAATGAAATTTAACTAAAGAAAACTGCCTGAAACTGGTTTTTAATTCTGAAAGGGCACGGTTAATGGCAGATTGAACTTTTTTAGTTTTCTACTATATACTCTCGTCATATCTTCTTTATGAGATACTTAAGCTGTTCCGACATAATGGCCTCTCGATGAAAGGTCCTTGAGAACCTTGATTAATTGATTAATATGTAATTTTTCTTCAAATCTGTACTTTGATACGCTTTTAAGGCTCTCGAAGACGAATACTTATTCATTATACTCACGAAATATTTTGGTGAATAATGTATTGAATAAATTAAAGAAGATGCACAATTAAGACATGCATAATTAATTATTATAAATCCTTAATGAATCAATATAACGTTAATATTTGAAAACCAAAGGAAACATTGAAAAAACTGATGAGTTGTGATATGTTTTTCTAAAATGAAATTGTCAAAACTTGAAAAAACTATCGAAATAAAAAAAAATAAATTATATACTGTAGAGAATTAAATTAACGAACAGTTCAATTAAGTTACTTAAAAGATAATAAGTTTAAAAATTTTTCAAAATAATTTTTATCATAAATAATATAGCTCTGGAATCAAAGAATGGTTACTTTTATAAATTGTTCTTCACAATTCTTGTAATCTGTGGATCTTAGATCATCTTTCGTGCCTTATTTTACGCTCTTTATTCATAAACAGGTATTTACCCTCTTTTCGCCACATGGGGTGCCCTCGGCGGGTGGTTTCCTGCCAATCACGCAACCTCTTCCGGGGATGGCGCACTTAAGGGTTTCACAAGTCTGAAAACGGGGTGAGAGTCTCAGTTTAGTCATTTTTTAGTAAAGACATAAATAATAATAAATGAGTTTCAGTTTATACTATTCTATTTTATTTATTTTAAACGTATATATAGGTTCTTATTTTTATTTTTCTTATTATTTTTAAATGATATTGCATGTTACTTTCTCAAATTTTTTCATTTTTTTTCTCAAATAGCTCATAAAAATATGTGTGTATATATGTAAATATATGTGAGCGTCTACTGTACATTGAGCTCGAGTTTGCTAAGTCGAAATGACTTCCAAACCATGAGAATCAGTCCATCTCTGCGGGAGTCTCATTTTAGTTAGATGCGTGTCGATCGCGATATCGTGCCGAGATATCGCGAGTTCTCCGGTCTCTTATCTGACGCCATGCACAGTTGGAGAACGTATTTTCCTAAACGGATAAGGTAGGCCGCAAAGGCATCGGTTTGTAGATGTGAACGGCAGATGGTGCCCGTTTACAGGCGATGTGGATCCGCAAGCCGATACTTTAACGCGTGTATTATCGGAATCGCTTTAATAAATTGACTGGCTGTCGCTTAATATTTTCACCGTGAAGAAAGTGACGACTGCGCATGTCTAAGTTGACATAGTCGCTGCAGCACAATCGAATAAAACATACACATAAATTTAATACTTTTTCTTCTTGTTAATTTGTTGCCTTATTTGCGAATATTTATTCTTTGAACTCGGGAGTAGTCATTTTTTTTTTTTTACGTAAACGATCATCTAAAGTATTTTACCCATCGTTTGAAATCACTATTATTATTTTACAATATATTGTATATTATGTCGATTGTTTTTTTTTATCCGACTTGTTAGTATTTGAGAACGTTATAAGTACGAATTTAATCATATTTTCCTGAAAAAATAATCTAAATATTAAAGGGATCCAAATATTAAGCAGCTTATTATGATAATATTTCTAAAATACAAAAATTTTAATTAATATAATGTTTTTTTATTCAGAGTTTTCGATGGAATTGCATATTTAAAGGTTTGTAAAGAATAGTTATTAAAAAAGAAAAAAAATATATTAAATAGTATCCATATGAAACAATATTTTCTAACAATTCACTTTTTTCGTTATTGGATTATAAAAATATCTATCTATATATAAACACTCCAGGCTATTATTCTCGGATTAACCGATTTGATATAAATAGTGATCGTGCTAACTTAAGTTCAGCATTGCCTGAACAAACAAACAAATAAAATATAAAAAACATTTCTTTTGTACCATTTTTGTACCATTTGTTTTTATTTCTTTTTTTTTATTTCTTTTTATTTAAAAAAAATCATTCCCCAATCATTACCCTATACTAATGTAATATTCTAAAGTATTAATTTTATTAAATATCTTGAGAATTCTGTTTTGTAAATTTGTTATGGTATATATTGATTAAGTAATTTTGTCTCTCCAATTTCAACTTCCAAAAAAACTACAACAGCTATTCCACACAATTTTTTAGATTTGCAAACTAAACAAAAATCTCGATAGATTACATAGCGTTTCGCGTATATTACGTTTCATGTAACATTATTTGGTGAAAATATATATATTTCGTTTTATATTATAATAAAGATTGATTAAGATTTTAGAAACAATGTTTGAGCTTCTTGCTTTTCTCCAAAATCGTGCTCTCGTTAACTATGAGTCTTTTTTCTGTTTCAAATTTTTGGTTCTCTTATCACGAAGACAGTGATGAATTTACGATCGGCGATCCTGCGTCTTTTTCTACTTTATCCCTTGAAATATATTGCGTTTGATTTTTTATCGTTTTTTCAACGTTCTATATTTTATTATTGCTTTGTATGAAGAAATGATTGTTTCTTCAAGTAAGAAATTATGCTATTATTTTGAAGCTTAAATTAAAAATGTGCAAAGGAAGAGTGATATTATACATGTTATGAATGTTTATTAAGCTGGCATAGTCTCTGCAGTACAATCGAATAAAAGAAATTATAAAATATGCGCGTAAATTTAATGCTTTTTATTGCTAATTTGTTACTTTATTCGCAATTTTATTGCTTCGCAATTTGATAGAAATAGTGATTGTTAATTGTAACTTAACTTTGAAATATTATTGTTGATGAATCTTTATTCAGTTTTTATACAGTTTTTAATTGTAGTATAATTTTTGTTATTTAAATCTTGATCGCTTGAAATAACATTAAGAACGTTTAAAATTAAAGTTCATTTTTTTTTCATTAAAATAGTAGTTCAGCTATTCTAACACTTTACACTTACAAGGTAGACATAAAAAAGTGTAAAAAAATTTTTAATTATGTGGATATTTTCACTCAGAAAAGTGTTAAAATATAAGAAAAATATGAGTAGCATTTCATGTATTATGCAAATATTTGGAATAGATTCCGATTGGAATTATGTAATTAACCTCTAGATTTAGATTCTATTATGTTTTCTCGGGAAAATTTCGATTGGAATCTATTCCGATAATTCCATAATGCGTTGCCCAGGGTTAAATTAGCATAGTCACGATGTCTGTTAAACCGCCATAAAATCATGAATATACTGAGAAATTCATTTAGTTGAATCATTTAATTTCTTGGTTGGACAAACAAAATTCTTGGTTAATGCAATAAAATAATTTAGTTGAAGCAAAGCATTTGATTATTTAACATTTTATTACTTCTGATAAACATTGACATCTGATAAAGTTATTTACAATAACCAAGGATTTGTTTGTCCATATTCAAACAAGAAACTAAATGAATTTTTCAGTGTAAGATAGCAAGAAAACTAAATCTATGTATATGTTTTATTATACTGCAGTGGCTGTGTAGCCTCTTAATAAAGTTTGCTATACTGAAAAAAAAATCTTAATTTTAAAGAAATATCTCTTTGCTCGTGTTAAAAAAATTATTTCTTTGGATTAACGAAAATTTTTTTGAAAATACAATATCTTATTTTTAAAGAAATTTTCATTGATCCAAAGAAATAATTTTTCTGAATACGAGCAAAGAGATATTTCTTTGAAATTAAGATTTTTTTTCAGTGCACGCAACGTTACTTTTTCGCAACGTTGCATCAATAATCTATGGGTATGAACTTACGACTCCCATGTCACATTGCCGAGCGTCTGGTCGATATCGTAAACGGCATTGATCATCACCGTTATACATCACGCCTGGTAACATTTCCGCTGCGGGAAAATGATGATCCTGCGGCTCGTCTTCTAAGCAGAACGCAAGACCCTGCCTGAAATCAATCACTACTCTATATTTCACATTTCTGAAATTTTGAATGGACGTCACAAATTAAATGTCGGAATGTGTAAAGCATACTATTACTCATCTATTTACGTGATACAAGATAGATACAAGAGCGTTCTTTACTATACGGCTTTTCAATTTTAATACAAGAGTATTTTTAAGCAATTGTATTTTTATGAAATTTTCTTCATCCTTGGTTTGAAATTTTAATATAATTTAATTTGATATAACTTTATAAGTTTTATATTATATTTTTTATAATAGAGTCTTGATTATTCAAAGTTTTTTGATGTCCTAAAGAGAATTTTGCCGATAAAATGTGAAAAAAAAAAAACAGAATATCGTTGGAACTTCATATTTATTATATGAATATTTATAGTAACTTATGGCGACCGTTCGTGTTTCATATCGCGGATCACCGTTGAGTTCCGCGAGACAACCAACAGCATGGTTCTTAATTTAATTTAAAATTTACGCTCGTAGATCAGACTCTTTGTACCTACTCCGCTTCTAGAGAATGCATAGAGTAGATGAGGAAAGCAGTTTTGTTACTGGCGGACTTTAATAAAGCCACCGGTGAAAAAGCAACAAGCATTAAGCTCACTCGATGTACGAGCGCAGGTAACGTCGGGAACATTCGGACCATTTTTTCGTGATGTACATGTCGCCGGGGTGCATAACGGTGGTCTCCACGTATCCGTTTCCGTGATAAACTATACCAGGACAGCCGTTCTCCCGCTGCACGTCGTGGGACATACCCAGGCTGGTAATGAGAAAAAGAAAATCGGCTTTCGGAGCGGAATATTTATTGGGGCACGCGCACGTCGGCGTTGCCCGGACTTGCTCTTAAAAGGTATCTCGAGGTACACGACGACGAGAAGTCGCTTCATACATTAAACAACGCTCTCGACCGTGACTTATTTACGACGACGCCATGGCATACTATTATTTCCACTCTCGGGCAAAGAAATGGTCTTTAGAAATTTATTTCGCATTTTTTCCTCGCTGCAGCTTCATGCACTGGCGAAGCATGAAGGAATCAGTCGATAGCGCAAGCAACCGTGGGGAAGCGGGTATTGAAACGAGAAAAATATCCGTTTTAAAATGTTTCAAAATATGAGTTCAAATAATGGTACAATGAAATATTGCAGTGAATATTACGTTAATATTAATTTCGTTGTTTAACATGATCGGTTTGTACGAGATTAATGTATTTACATATCCCTAGAATTATTTGATTTTATTCCGTTTTTGCGCCGTACTGTAATTATTTGAAATTTTTTCTGTACCTAATTATGTCGGAACGGATAAAATTAATTACGGGCTTACGTGTGGCCTATTTGATGAGCTATATGATAACCGGTTGGTAGACCAGCGTCTCTCACAATGGCTGCACCTTTCAAAGGATTGCACGTACCAGCGATCGTGGATGTACCAGTAAAGCCACAGAGCTTTCTCGAGACACAGATATCTAATCTGATAAGTTATCGTCAAAAGGGCGAGTACCCGTAATCTCGGGATTAAATTGAATTTCCAACAGAATTGCTTGCGCCGCGTACTTGCTAATGAGAATCGCGCAATCGTGATGATTTGGGTGGGAATCGTCGCCGGGATTCATGGTGTACTGCCATTCTTGGAAATGCTTCAACGTTGCATCCGCGTCTCGATTTATTGACAAATTCATCTGCGTTGTATTCACAATATTAGATTCGCACAAATTCCAACGGCGTGAAAAACGATATTGTCTACATTATAAATTGTAATTCGAATATTTTCTATTCGCAATAAAAAAATACATGTGTTTATTATTGAACGCGTTGAAGGTAGAAGAGATTTATCGCTTCGATAAAACAATAAAGTTCTACTTTAGGAAATATTTTTTTTTTTTATTCCATACTCTTTACCTCATTTTCCTTCACTTCCAATCTTATAATTCTTACTATGGTCAACTGCATATGTATGCCTAGACTGACGTCGTGAAACAACCCTGCAGCCTGAGAAAAAAAAACTCTTACGTTTCTATCGATGTAGATTAACTTCATTCTTGGTTCAACTTACTTTTCATTTTTTTCTAAGAATTTTTTAAGAATTAAGAAGAATGAAGAGTAAGTTGTGAACTAAAATTAAAGTTAATCTAATTAGTGGCATTAAGATTTTGTATATTTTCTATCATTAAGATTTCATCAGTAAAATTTCTGGAAGGAGATTCGTAAAATTTTTCGAAGATTTTCAACTTGCCATATTGAAGAGCGTTAGTATGTAATTTTCAATATCGAACTCTCTTTCTTTATGATAGTCCAACAAAGATTTGTCCAACACTACCAACAATTCTAGGGTGTACGACTTATTGTCGATTGATTTTGCAGGCATCCTTTTCTGCGAGTTTAAAGCACGCTTGGCAACGATTTTAGACGTTTCTTCAATGACGTTGCAAAGATTCTGTATGGCATCGTCTTGATACTCATCTGGGCTCCTTTTATACACGATATGTGGATGCTCCATTTCTTTGGTAACTGGCTCAGCCAGTGGTTCGATCATGTACCATGCGTGCTTTATTTTAATGTATCCAACCTGAAAATTAAAATAGTAAAACCCTATAGTTCTTAAAATTTGCAGTTGATGTATTTGATTGGGAAAGAAATTAATGAATCTTACAAAGTTCTTTGTTTAACTTTAATCATTTTCATTCTGTATTTAATTATATTTAAATATTTTCAGTCACACTAACAACTTTCTAATAGGATGTCAAATTAAGCATCAAATTATTAAATTGCGCAATTTAATTTGTGATATTATTATTGTAGTTTAGTTGCGTTCACATGTTCGAAAAATCATTTTGGCGCACAGTTCAAATAACTATATATTTAATATATAACTTTAACATCTTAACATTCAGACCGTAGTAGCGCTTCGTATTTAAAGTAATGTATTTAATATAAATGTCTTATTTCCAATCTTATTGTTTAATATATAAATTCACATAAAAATTATTTAAAAAACATTTAAGATCCAGCATCGATCGTAATAGACATTAAACTTTTACTTGTTATGTTTTCATGTATACGGACTTAATAAATGTTTATTATATTTAATCAATCTAATTCAATGGTAAAGGTACTGGAATAAATGATCGATTAAAGTGTTATACAGCGTTACTTATACACAATCAATCGAGTGAAGGACCATTCAATACTAACAAGTCCGTAACAAGTGGATAGCGCACTGTCATCCGATTGGTTTCGTACACGGGCCCGATAATGGCATTGCGTGTCTCGCAATCGCTTCAGTTGCATATTGTTTAAAAAATCTTGCGATCCGCGTCGTTTCTCAATTACTGCACCTGGTCCAAGGAGTCGATGGTTTGGATAGAGCTCGATGTGATGCTCTTCGTGATCGATACGCAGGCGATAGTGAACGACATCGTCGCCTGTCGTTCGATTTTGATATAAGGAGCGTTCGAAGTGATGGGGTATTTGATGAGATATAAAACTTCCATCCGATCTAACCTTTCGTGGTATTACTACTTCATGTTCGTTCGGTAAATCAACAGCGCGCGTATAACGTCCTTAAGAAAAAAGCAATGGTAAATGCAATTGTTGTAAATTGTAGCCAATATTTTTTAAATATATATGCAGCATATAGTTATATAATCAAATAATTTTATACTTAATGTATAATTTATTTAATACATTACTTTCAATTATTTTTAACGAATAATAATTAACAATTAAAATTTTTGTTTGTAGCAAACCAATTCTGAAAATTGAAATGCAATAGTAATTATATAATTACTCTTGTATAGGTATCATTAAACTAATGAAAAGTAAACTTAACGTTCGTATTGTCACTGCCATAATATTTAATATTTGCTTTTAATATAATTTTATTGGGTTTTATATACATATATATATTTCTCTCTATTATTAGTAAATTTATCGCAACAATACGTTATTTGAATATTATGCTTAAAATTCGGAGTGTACGTTTCACTCATCAATGTATTATACACATTTTACTTTATTATGATGTTACACGCATTTCCACGAGGCGTGGAAATTTAATAAACCAGAGGAACATTTCTAAATAATAATTATATATGTCTGAATATATATTACCAATAATAATTCGTCATTGACCACATTCTCTATTATTTAACCTTTAACGTGTGGTGGCATTAATGCTGCTGCATCATGAAATCATCTATTTAAATTTTAACTTTCTGTACATGCTTCGATTAATACTATCAACACTAATCGTGAGTAACGATTGATAGCTGTGCAATGCTTACATAATAGATCTGTAAATCAAATCCACAAATTGCGACAAAAGCACAAAGAGTTTGATTTTACTTTTCAAGTTTAAAAACATTTTACAAAAAAGATCGATCTATCTATGAAGCTACATAGTCGAAGCCGACAAGAGAAACCGAATGGAACGGATGGACTCCGATATTATTGAGAGATGTGAATATTTTTACCAATGGGAATATTTCCGTTTCCGTCTTTCCATCATCATCGCTTTGTTGCGAAAATACAAGGAGGAGCTTTCTCGTGTAAGTGAAAATGTTACAGAAGGCAGAACCTTTCGATATCAGGTATCAATTTCGTAGTATACGCTACCGAGAGAACATGATAAGATAGAAAAGACATAGAAAGAGAGAGAGAGAGAGAGAGAGAGAGAGAGAGAGAGAGAGAAAGATAAAGAGAGAGATAGAGCGGAGGAAGGAAAGAAAGGAATGAAGCCACGGTAAGCACGTACAATGGATCATCATTTCGTGGTATAAGCGCAGCAGTTTTCCCGCTTGGCAGTGCTATATCATAGAAAAATGTCACTCGCACACACAGCATTTCCTCTTAAAAAAAAATTGCCCCATTTCAGGCTATTGAACATTTAATTAATAACCGCTCAATTAATTTGTGATGAAATGTGTTTGAAAGCAATTTTAAATTATTTTTAAATCGAGCTATGAGAATATTTAATATAATAAATTTACGATAAAATTAAATTAAAAAAAGAAATGTTTCCTTTCTTTTCTCTAATTTGAAGATTTTGCGACAGAAGAGTTATTATTTCACAAGTAAAATAAGTTAAAAGATGTCATCATGAGAAATTGGAAGAATTCTTTTAAATCGAGCTCATAATGAAAAGAAAACGTATTTTTATTTTTGGTATCCGCAGCCACGACTGCAATGCAGACAAGGAGGGTTGGCATAGAGATGTGAGATACAATGGGTCATCTTCTCGTACCGCACGACCTACTCCTACTACTCTTCTCTCTGCTGCTCGCAAAACCGCGAAAAATAGCTCTCGCGTGCGCACTGTGCTCGACAAGAGGAAAGCTCTGGTCTGATAGATGGCAATGACTTTCTCGAAATAGGACAGGCTGATAGGGTGTGGAAAAGCTCTGAAAGGGATCGTCGTGGAAAATTTTTTTCTGTACAAAATTATGGAAAAGTCCAACTATATATCTCTCTTTATATAACATTATACAAACAAATACCTCATAGTTTATATTATACCTGCGTGTGTTATACGAGTATATTTTATGTTTTATCCATTTACGCATTTTTCATATTCAATCGATACATGTATATACAATATTTTTCTCTATAATTTATTTTTACATTTCTTGCCATTAAAGAAAAATAAATATTTCTCTAATATATAAGTATAATAAATATTGCTGTTATAAAAATGAAAAAAAAAAAAAGATTAAAATTTTAATCAAATGAAGGGATTGATCAAATTCAATTTCAATATTTTTTTAAGCTGGACATTTAAATTTTAATTTTGTCAAAGCCAAAGGATTCAATTAAGATTTTTATAAATTAAAAATAATATTAATTAGAGAGAAAAGTGTAGAAAAAATTGAGATTATACAGAGAATATATATACCTTGGTAGCCGGTATGAACTTGCTGGCTATGAAACGATATAAGTACAAATAAGCAAATGAATGGATTAGGTGACAAACGTTTCATCGTAGTATCGTCTGATTTTATTGTGACGTGCATCCGTCTCCAGCAAACATTGGTCCGGGAATGTCAATTCAGTTGATAAAATTAAGGGAACTAACTTGTTTGACGTAGGGTGCGTTATACATACACGCTGTGAAGCGACATATCGATCTCAAAACAAAAGGGTCGACGACCACGTATTGCCTGTCAAACCAATCTATTTTCTCGTGTATTTTTCTATGCAGTCTGAATGTTGTCGTATTTACACTTTCTGTAAAATTGTACGATATCTCAACGGGTTATGACGTCAATATTCCTGTTTGGAATTCTAGTTTTAGTCTCAATCTTTGAAATAGGATATGTTCCTATTTATTTATAAATCATCTCTATATATTTTCTTATCTTTTACATAAATTATTTAAGACTATATGCTCATAAACGCGGTATAATTATTTTACATTAGTTAGATAATTATATTATTTTATTATTAGAATTAAAATATGAATTTGACAATAAATTGTTCAACAAAATATTTAGATATAAAGATATTAATTGTATGTCATCGATAAAATTCTCGTGTCTTTAGTCAGAATCAGTTAGTAGGAATAGCTTTCTATCGACATTTAATTTAATTTCGTGTGCACATGTGCATTCGTAAAAAGGATGAGTGAAGAAGTCTCCTTAATCGTCTTGTAGAGTAAAGGCCATTCTCGGCCGTAGCGGTAACGGGTCGTTCAATGCAATCTCCTTATCGTAAAGTTCAGATTAAAACGAGCAAAAAATACAGCTACGCTTGACCTGAAAACTTGGCCTTGCCGCGTAATTTCCGGGACGCGAAGTTTTTTCGTACGAGTCGCGAGCGCGATCTTGGAAAGAGACGTGATTACTCGGAGAAAAGTGCGATTAATTGAGCGAGCAGAAGCTCTCGATGGAAGGATTGCAGTTTGCTTGCTGTTTTGCGTTCTTGCAAAAAGAGTATTCGTTAAAGCACCGCATGATTAACCTCGACTGTATCTATGTTCATTTGACTTTTATAATTCTACTTACTATTTACTGATTATATTAAGAGATATTAATAATTAATAAGTATTAAATTAATAAGTCGAATTAATGACTAAATACTTTCTTATTAGGAAAGAAAAAAATTAACGACTTAGGCGATAATATTACATGCAGTGCTGATGCTGTGCAAATAAAATCTGAAATTGATTAGTTTATGTAAAATGTCAATATCGGTCTTTTGTCGCTGCTACAAATAATTAGAGCAAGTGCATACGCATATGCATTCAGGAGCGTGCTTGTTTATGGAGAACGTGCCATTGTTACGTTTTGTATCGGATGAAGCTATTTTTTTACATGAGCTTCGTTACTGACAAGAATTTTTTAATTTTTATTTTTCCAATTGTTTGATCATTTTCCTATTCAATGTTTATAAAAATCTAATATTTTAAAGTAATTTTGTATACTATATGTACATATATATCAACTTTTTATGTTTATAGAGGAAAGTCCCCTATTATGAGATAGGCACCTAATATGAGATAACGGCGTTTCTGCTAAACTAATAAACGTTATCTATTGGTGCCACCATGAATTTATTGCTCTTGGGTTGAAAACTATTTAGTAGAAAATTCATTATTAGGTCATACCTGTAGTCATTGTAAAACAAGATTTTAGAATTTAGATGTCTTCAAGTTTCATTGAGATGAGCTTTTAAACCTTGTTTATTATTTAATAAATAAATATTTGGCAATAAATTCTTCAGTAGTGATAGAGTAAGGTCGTACTAATAGAAAAATACGGAATAATTGTTTTGTATACGGAGAAATTGAATTGTTTAATTACAAAAGTTAGATTTGATGATCGTAAAACCGTAAGATGTGGAAATCGTAATATGAGATACCCAGGGTATTCCAAATATGAAATAACCCCTCCTATGTTATATTAAAAATCACTGCTAGAGTATAAATGTTATTGTACAATAATAAAAAAGACAATCGGAATGAACATCGAATACCTATATCTGCGATGCTCGATTTCAACTACTTGAAAATGTTCTGGGTATAATCTGTTGTATGCTCATTTTTCGCGCATGCTGGCTGTGTTTGTTTGTATTTTAGAAATATTAAATAAAGTTTTTTAATTGCAATACTGATATACTTTGCGTTTTGCCATCGATTTCTTGGGGCATCTCATATTAGGAGCACAATTTTTTGACTTTGCAATTTGTTCACTTTTTACATTTCTTTAATTTAAAAAAAAAAATGGAATTTGAATTAAATTTTATGTAACGTTATCTTAAAGCTTATTAAATTCCCTTCAAAAATGACCTATTATTTTTTTAAATTTTGGCTATAGACTTCTAGCATTTACTCAAAATGAACTCGGTATCTCATAATAGGAGACCTCTCTCTCTCTCTCTCTCTCTCTCTCTCTCTCTCTATATATATATATATATATAATGTTACTTTATTATTTTATATTTAATATTACAAACGCACGATAGTAAAGATAATAAATTAGAATGTTAAAAAATAATAATTTTTATGATATTTCTTATACAATCGGAGTATTTAAGAAAGTTTTTCCTTAAGATAAAAGATAAATCTAACCTGAAATAAATCTAGCAGTGCAATTCCAGACCGTGCGCAGCGATTTCAAATAGATAATATTTTGAAAACATTATATTTATAAACATTATATTTTTTTAAATGTGAACGATACCATGTGCGACTATATTTTGAAACTCGCTTGGTGCTGATTTCATTATTTTTATTCGTAGATATGGAAATACGAGCTTGCGCACGGACACTGAGCACAGAGCGTGTGAGCGCGAAATCTTTTTTGATTTTGCGAAATACAGTCAAAGGAAGTAACGACGAGTCGAGCCGAGCGAAGATGAAAGAAGAAACTGTGCGAGAAAGGTTTGGTATTTTGTGCGGAGACTCTTCTCGTTTCACACAGCATATAATGATCTTTTCGTTAGGAACAACCGCGAGTCGTTACGGACTGGTATAACCATGCGGCGCCTCGTTATCTGTCATCACATCGGGTACACAATTGATCATTATTTTACAACGTGTTCCCTCGTGTTCCTGTATACATCCTTCAATGAAGAAGGTACGGTTTCAAGTACGAAGGTACGAGGTTGAAAGGACGTCGATTTTCCGGATCTACTGGCAAGAAAACGAAGTCGGTAAAACGCGATACACGTATGCCGTATTTTGTCCCGAGCTTTTTAACCATCTTCCGTGCTGACGATGCTTTAACGACCCGGTTCTTCAAGAACGATTCTTTACGAATAAGATGTGTTCTCGATTAGGATGCAGTCATTTTCTTTCAAACGCGACGCACGGAGATATCTGATTGTGTATCTGTATATCGCGACGAGTTTTACGAGATTCGAGTTTTCATAGCATTTTTCAAAATAAGTTATCGTTGTGAGTAACAGAAGTACATCGCTCGCGCTCGAGATTTATGAGATTGTACGATGTCTATTATGTTTTATTTTGTTCGTGGAAAACTGCAGTTTCTATAAGAATAGCTCTTCAGTTGCTTTACCTTCTGGCATAAGAGTATCTTCTATTCTACGGGATAACCGCGCTTAACTGTGACAATCGTTTTCCGGATATTTGCTCTGCAATAGAGATACGATTGTATTAAAGAACATTTTATGAGATTTATTTTATGTGGAATAACATGAAATATTTTTTTGTATTAAACAAAAATTTTACAAGATTTATTTTATCTGCAATAAAAAACAAAATATTTTTGTCTAATATTCTTGAAGCTTCCATGGGTGCTTTCTATATAAAGATTATGCGTTTCAGCGGATATTGATATCAGGCTGCTCCTCGTCTTGATGAAGTGGACTGCATTCACGAAACGTTGGCATTCCAAGAATAGATCTGAACACGGAGAAAATCCGCGAAACGCATAATCTTTATATAGAAAGCATTTAATACAATCACATATTTATAATTATATAAAATGATGTGAAAAAAAATATTTCATGTGTGTTATTGCACATAAAATAAATCTCATAAAACTTTGTTTAATATAATTGTATCTCTATTGCAGAGCAAATATCCGTTCTGGATACGGAAAAAACCCGCGCAATACATAAATCTTTATATTTTTGTCTACATCAATTTATATAGTTGTAGCATATTTCTCGTTATTCATTTATAGTTTATAGTATGCTGTATTTTGAGCTGAAACATTAAAGGTAATACAGCATCATGTAATTTTCATTATTATTATTTATTTTCCAAAGCTTCAGAAAATCGTAATGTTTGATTCTGTAAAAAACAGTTCCATAAAATTCTGTTTCATAACGTTTCCACAGTAATACGTTCCTCCAATATTATTTTTTGCTTTGTGAAATGTTTAGCAAGCATAAACTTCCGAACATGGCGCGAAGGAAATGATTTGATTGCGTGCTCGAATCATTCATGCTGTATCTTTTTTACTATTTCGCCATGGAAAAGCATACGTCCTCTTTCGCGGTGATATGGAGAAAAAGGAGAGATATAACTCGCTCGAGATACGAATTGCCAGCAATTTGTAGCAAGTGTGCGAAGGCACTCTTCTGCTCCGCATACAACTGCCCACGTCTCGTAAAAACTTTTCATCAGCTAAAATTTGAGCGCCCTTAACCGTTGAGACTCAGGCGCTTTTGATCTCTCGGCTGTCATGGATTTTTATACGTTGATCCTTTCAAAAGAGTTTAGATAGACGAAAATATTAAAAGTGATATAAAAATATAAAAATCTGGAGTCATGTTGCAATTTTACCATTAAATTGTGTATTATTAAAAATTAAAATTTATAGTATTGCAAATTGATACAGATAATAAATATGATCCATTGTTGAAAGGTAAATATTACTTTTATTTGATTTTAATTGTATCAGAAAAAAGAGAAAAAGTAAAATTAATCTTTTTTTCGCAGTCCTTGAATAAAATAACCAAGTTTATCGGTACAGATATTAAATTTCCCGGCGTACATTTGCATGTGTTATAATAAAAAAAATAATAAGATAACAAATAATTTAATCAGCTCGAAGAACATTCATAAAGTTATAATTACTAAATTTAAAAGACAAAGCATTTAAGGAAGAGACATTTGTCGCAAAAGATCACTACGGTTTTCAAGCCCTTACACTTTCGACGTGAATAATTCCGGACCGTCGTCGTTGCGGAATCGCGCGAAAATGGCACGACGTTCGTTGCCTGCCGTTCATTCGACTCGACGGCGGAATATGCCGTCGACTTTGTAACGTCGCATCGGAATTAGAAGCATATTTCGCCCGCGAGCGCTGGACCGGCTGACGGTGTTTTAATTAAGAAGGGGAGTCCGGGCGAGCTGCACGAGGGAATATTTCTTCTCACGAGCCATTGCAGTCGCTCTTCTCCGCCCTCGAGACTCGTAGGAAAGGACTCGTGTGAGGGACTCCCTCGGCGAGATAAAATTGTCAAGCGGCGCGAGTAAGGACCTCCTGGAGGTAAGGACTGTAAGAAGAAAGAGCGAAAGGCACTTTAAAACGCCTGCGGCGGCCACGGCGGGGGTGGCGCGGGGGTGGCGCGGGGGCGACGCGACTCACCGTTGTATTTAGTGCACGTACAAACTCTTTGTTTCCTCGAGAGTCGGGTCATTCGTTTGTTCGTAACGCGCCTTGTAGCGCTTTGCCGAGCTCGCCGTGTACGCGGTGCACCGATGGAAGCAGCGCGACGGGACGCGGCCGCAGTGAAACGACTCTTTAATTCCGCACGTTCGGGCAATACGTATGCCGCGCTCTTCTTTTTCACGCTATAACCGCGCACGAACAAGAACTTAAGATGACCGTCGTGACGTGTGACCACGTCATGCTTATTTAAATTCCATTATGATGTCGGACACACAAAGTGAGTCAGTTTTATGGTCTTTCCGCGTATTACTGTGATATATTGCTTTATGAATATGAAGGTAATTTTTTTTCGGGAAATACATGACAGGAAACTATATCTCACATTTAGAAATATTTTATATATATTGTATATTATATGGATCTTATACTTTTAGATACCTCTCTCCTTTCTTTTCTTTTCTTTTCTTTTCTTAATTGAGAAAATCAATTCTTTCTAATTCAATTCTTCTTGTTTGCAATCTGGATCTTTTTTCGCACAAACAATATTTCACTCTCAAATTTCTCTGAAATAAAAGAGGGCGCTGGTTTCCCTTTTTATTATAAAATATCTTGTAATATCTATTTGATAAATAAAAACGTGAAAGATAAGCCTGAATTTTTTTCTACTTTTTTTTGAAACCTAGAACAGTAAAAAAAACTTGAGCTGAACAAAAAGGATCCAAATTGTAGACCAAGAACTAAAATTATATTTTATATGAATTCAATTTTTATCTTTGTTATTTCCTTTGAAATCTCATATTAAAAAACTCATAACTCATCGCATATCTATACGCGATAGAAAACTAAGTAAAGCTCGTAAAAGTCCACTTAAAATGTAGAAAATTCTTTCCGATAGCTGCCTTCCAAATGGCATAGAAAAATAAACGTCACGGAATGACGTTGTCTGGATTGCATGCAAATCTCAGCCAGAATCAGCGGCCGTATCAACAGCCGACTTATTATATTCCGAATAATAATAAGGTTGCGTTCGCGCGCTTGACAACCGTCGCAAGTGCCTTTAGCAATTCAAACTATCGTTTGGACTTCGTATTTTCCTCGACTGCAAGCGGATTGGAAGAAGCATCGCGACAGGCTGGAGTTTCGGTGGCGATCGCATAGCCGTGAGCTCTCTGGTGACTTTTCATATTTAAAACATATTCGGGATAGACCTCGTGGTTGCCAGATGAAGGAGGCATATCCGAAAATGGAGAATCGCGAGGGACATGGATGAGGAAAACATTTCTATTGCAGGAGTAAATTTAGGTTCCTCGTTGCCCTGGGGCATACTGATTTTACTGTTTTTCTCAATTTCACATATATACCACTAGAAAATACATAGATCATCACATATTCAACATTCTGTATATATTTTTACGAAATTCGACTTTGAGACCTCAATGTCGCAAACTAGTGTTTTTCTTGTTTTTAATTTTTATTAGGTATCGAATTGTGATAAATTGTGTTCCATTTCTTTTATTTTATTTCTACACAAAGGCAACGGTTTTGCCGTAGAAAGTATCTAAAAATTTAGCTAGATACAGATTTGAAAAAGAATTTTGTTCGATTATCAAAATAATTACGTAGGACGTTCAAGTAAATTGCTAGAATGTCAAAATTTTTTACATTACTGCTTATCATGCATATAATTTCTTACATAATTATTTTGATAATCCAACAAAATTATATTTATCTTAAGTATCTAAATTTTTAGATAAATACAAATTAGAAAAAAATAATATAAATAATATAAATAAAAAAAACGAAGTATATAAATTTTTAAATAATTTAGTAAAATCGTTCTTTCCGTGTATGAACTGATAAATTAATTTTTACTTATCTATTCTTAATATTTCTCCGTTCTCCGAAAATTAACTGACTAAACTGTAGTCGATAGGTAAATATATTCTAAGTGGAATTCGTTTCTCTCTTCTTTTATTCCTTACTTCCCGTTATCGTCTCTGTGATGAATCGTACGTAAACATTGTGGCACTTGCGTCGTTATACTTTCAAAAAAGCGCTTTCCGCAATGCGCTGAATTTATCCACTACTAGCCTCCTTATATAAGTTGTACATTAACCTACATAACTAGGTATATTGACTTTGTTTCACGTAGAGGCATTTACGGTAGATACATTTCTCGTATATAATATATGAGTCAATATATACATTTCGTGGTCAAAATTAATTTGTTCTTTTAACATATTTATATATGTAAAAATATCGTTTCCTTATGTCAAAAATGACATAATTAAAAAACAATACGATTTTCATATTATTATGTATCATAAGTTAGGTATGAAGATTACTCATCAAAAGTAAACTAATTTATAACTTCACAGTCTATCCATCAAATAACATTTGTGTCGTTCTTAAGGTTCTCAAAGGATTACCTTCTTCAAGAGTGGTACATTTTGAATTGTGTATGTTATAAATAAAAATGAGAGTTTTATATGCAGAATATTTAGAGTTAAGACAATTTCAGTGGTCGAGGTTTGAAAAGAATTGTTTTATTTTGAATTTAGTTATTTTAGTTTATCAAAGTGAATATAAAATGTTGCTATTTTGAATTATATCACTTTTGAAATATTTTAAATTTGCTTAATTTTGTAGGATATCAAAATTGTCACAACAAAAAGAGTAGTATTTTTTAAAGAATTATGAAATGAAAATTACAGAAATGACATTTGATTGTTTTTCTAGAAGTATATTTTTTCGACATTATTTCAACTATTTAATTAGTCAATTTTTTGTTATATTGAGAAATAGTTTTTCCCCTTTGCTGAAAAACTTAATTTTTTTAGTTCTGTCACTTTTGAAGTATGGAATGGTAATAATTAATCAATGTTAAAGATAGCAATTATCCTAATTTTCATAACGTGAAAAATTAAGCCTCATCAATTACGAATAGTCATGAAGATGGATATCTTGATATAAATTTGGGAGATTATTGGACACTTTTCTCATTTGTGAAATAAGCGTAGTAGACTTGCTGCAAAAACGAGATGAAAAATTTTGCTATGTCAGATATCCGTCTGTCAAGAAAAGAATCGTGCGCAGCTATTATCATAAACCGCGATTTCAACCTGGATTCAAATTTTATGAAGATTAAATTAAACCGTAGCTCTTCATCTAGAAAAAAATGCGAGAAATGTCTCTCCTCTTTCGGAGGAAGAAATCACGAAGGATCCACTTCTGTGCTTTTCCGTTCGACACAAATGAGAAAATTTATTGAAAATTGTATCGCCGTAAAGCGGCGTTATCCACAATCCAATAAATTTCCGGTGTTCCTCGAGTCACATTACGTCGACCGTTACGTGGAATTAAACAAAACTAAACGAAATTCGACGCTCGATAATTTCGTTGGATTTGCATAAGTTTTGCAGCTGTCCCATTTTAATTTTTTTTTATTCTAATCGTTGCAGAACTGCGAGGACAGCATTGTGAAAAATTTTAAGGCGTGACATGTGGAAGTGAGGAACTGGGATATCAAAGTCACAACGTTACGTCAGAACTTATGAGTGTTGAGTTTGATTAATACAATGATATTTCACAGATTTTTTAAACGGATTATTATACAATTAAGAATTGCTCAATTAAGAATTTTTCGTAATTCTACATAACGTTCCTTGTATAATTACATAATTATAAATTTTACATATGATTTAGTTATTGCAGAGATTTAAAAATTGTTAATCTTTAGTGGGACACATCGCTTTGACTGCTTTGACATTATTCCTTATACCTACCCATTAATATTTACAAACATTAATTTAAATTAACGTAAAATAACATCTTTCATATTTTCAAATCACCTGAAACTTATATTCTATATTATTAAAAATTTTAACTGTTATTTTTGTTGAAGAATCCATCGACATCCATCTTCATTAACTCTAAGAGAAGATTTCTCTTAAAATTATATTCAATTCGCTTTAATAAGGAGATTTATGCATCCGCGCACAAACGGTATTCAGCGTTGCGGACAAAGTAAAAGTGGCGTATAAAGAAAGAATAATAGCGGTAACATCTGCCATGAGATCAGTTGGACTATAGATTCTCGTGTGGATCATCGACGGGCAAATGTATACGCTCATCCAACTGCCACGTGCAACGGGAGTTCGTCAAAATGCAGACAATCGTGGCCGATTGTTTGCAATAGCAGCTGCAGCTATATCGTAACGAACGATACTCGCAAAAATTTATTATGAGAGCAAACATCTCGCATGGGACGCAACAAATGTAAATCTATGCCGTCAGCTGCAGATGCAATATCCACCCGACTACGTATCCAGTCGTTCCAGCCAATCGTCGCATCGTGTCTATGTATCGGCTATAGAAGAGCGTATTAAATGGCGAAGTTCACCAACAATGCGCAACAACAATACGATTTAATATTGCATGCCGCGAAAGTCTGCTCTTGTTTCAGTACGTCTTGAATGCTTCTTTCATGTGAAGTCCGAATGCCAGCTTATACGTTTCCGTTAGTCTCTCCTTAAGGCGATGCTCGATATTAAAACAATATACAAAGGTACAAAAGCATATTTTAAAGCTTTAAAAGCATCTATAATATTGGTAGAAATTCTTGTAAGCAAACATCCACTCTATGTAATACGTATTGGAATTTTATATAATAATAAATATCTTATATCTATAATAAATATATTGTTAAGCTTTTCTCTTTTTAGATCATCATGAATATTGAAAACAATCTATACCTACATAAATTTTGAATAACAACGTATTTTAAACGTACGAGAAAAGAATTGATACCCTTCCTAAAGTAGCATTCTATCCATTTTCGATAAAAATAATCCAAATATTGAATTGTTGTTGAAGTAAATATCCAGACTATTGTTTGGTCGTTTGAAATCGTTCGTCGGTATATACGCTGATGAAATTATAACATGCATGACGATGAACTCGAACCATCGAGTCCTGCTTTACGCGCATTTGCATTATGTGGTGCTTGGTACGAAGTAAAGCTACGGGAATATTCGGTTGGATGCGAAAGCTCGTGTATGTTCCTGGGCGAATTAATTCGAGAACGATCGCGAACCACTTGCTGCAAAATGTCAATGACGTAATGCGTTTGGCTATTACTCATATCGCGCTTATTCATTATTAATGACAGCATCGATAACAGTCCAATTATGTAAGCTAAATAATCAGGTGACACGCTACCGCGCTGCTTATCGCGCGCGCGTCGTATTAATAATAAAATAAATTCCCCTCGTTTTCGAGTGTGTACTTTTAAACGTATCTCGTTCGGAGTAGCTATATGCAATTAATTTGCAAATTTTATATATACTTTTGATTAAAGAAAACTTGACATCAATAAAAACCGATCAAATTGCGTTATATTAAATGTAATACTGTATGGTACATATATTGTTATATTAAATATCATTGCGATTAATATTTAAACTGAATTTATTAAAGCAAGATCAGTTAATACGAATGCGTTGAATTAATATATAATATATATGCCAGTGAATTTTATGTATATATATATATATATATATATATATTATATATATATATAATGTATGTTATACACTGAAAGAAAATTTATTGTACTCTAATAAATATTTTTTAAACTACTTTTAAACATTTATTTGTTTACTAGTAAATAAATACTTAATGAAAAAAAAATGATAGTTGAATCAAGTTAATGGTTTTTCTAATAAGTATATGTTAACATTCAGTAAATGTTTATTTACAAATATATTCAAAGAAAATATTTATTAAGATATAGTAAGGTTTTTAGTATATATATATATATATATATATATATATATATATATATATATATGTATATAAAATTTACTGGTTCGTATATCATATAATTTAGCACATTCCACACACAAACACACACATGTATAACATATTAATACATTTCCTATCATGTATTACAAAACTTAATAGCTTATTATCTATTTATAATAATTCATTGCCATGTATTATACATAAAATTGAACTTAGCTCTGAAATTTATCAATCAGTATTGCGAATTATTATAATATTAAAGACTTTGTCACAGCATTTCGTTTAGTTCACTGACTGAATTTTTTGGAAAATTCTGTCAGAAAAACTGTGATGCACACGTGCGCGTTTTTGACAGTTTATTTGGACGTAGCTAGACTGCAGAAAACATCCGATCAACTCTGCATAGAGTGCCATGCTGTAGCTCGCGAATTTTTAAACGTTGCCTTTGTACGAATGTTTTATAATCAAAAACTACCATTGCACAGTTTCATTGTTTTATCAAAGTAGACAATTAACTCCGGCATTCACTGTCAATTGAATGCAACTGTTTTAATAATGCAGAAAGTGAAGCATTGTTATCATCACCGCAGTTATTTCCAATACAAATCATCACCTCGGAGACTTGGCCGCAATTATTATTTATGCTCCACTAGGGTAAAACAGTTTTAATTAATTATAATTTTAAGATGGAGTAGCCCGTCAGCTCGCAGAGAGATTTCAATCTTTCTACATAATTAGGACAATTACCCGAGTTTTAAAAATATGTTGTCATTCGCGTTTTTTCGTTGGAAGTTTCGAGCCAGAAGTTAGCCGTGGGTAATCCCGAACGAATTTCTAATGAACTGTGGCGACTCTGCTAATTATCGCATGCCTCATTCGACTTCGTTACCAACGTGGAATGCGCGTACGTTGCATCTGTAAAATTAGCAACGCGAAATGCGTATCGCGACCACAGCCTGGGTTTTTATTATTACGTTTTTTTACAGAACGACGAAGCGAGTCGTGCCTGACTCGCGCTTCATTAATTAGTCATTTTTCGCTAATTTCGCCCAAAACGAGTCTCTGACGTTGAAACGGTTGTTCGTAACCGAATATTTTTTTACTTGTCTACGAATGGCAAATTTCCATTAATAACATACATACAGTTTCGTTTTGATTACAGAATTATATATAAAGCAAAAACGTTGGTTGGATTAATCGGTAATATATATATAGAAGCATGATTATGCGATATTTTTTTTTCCTTACAATCGTTGAAATATTACAGTGTCCAATTTGAAATATACTTAACGCGAAGTGTTACATATACACTTTCTGTTAATCTACATTAGTATATCATGCATGAAAAAATGGTCATATGGATTATGAACCGAGAAATAATAAATGTTGCAAAATTTTACGGCACCGAATGACCCGAATTTGAGAGAATGAGAAAAAAGCGTTAGAACGAGAAATTACTAAGTACTCGTATAAAAAAAAGAAAGAGGGGGGGGGGGGGAAATTGTCCTACATTTCGTGGACACCGCGAGATATATATTGAGTCGAGATATCGCGGATTAATCGAAGCGGTGGGAATTTAATTAGGTAAGGATTCCGTCGTTTCATCGTACTGCGTGGAATTTCGAGAGAGGGTTGTTCAAGGGATCGAGCGATTCGAGTGTCTCCGCCATAATGGAGAGGCTCTCTTCCATTAAGCAAACCGGATGTTGATCCAAGTTGGTCTTTTTCTACAGACACGGGATTCCATCGTGGATCGCCAAACGCGATGAGAGGGTAGTCGCTCAGTCGGTGACGTGTACACGGGGATAGACGAAGGGATGGATAAAGGCGGACAACACAATTTCACAGGAAATAGCTCCATTTCACTGAGATTTGTACCGCCATTAAAGTTTGTCCAACTCCCCGTAAGAAGTTCGAGCGGTATTTCCTCGTCCACTTTTCGGCTAAACCGAGAGTCAAGTTGTGTTCGCTACTGAAATCCGAATGGCGTTCGATGTCAAAGGATAAATTTCGTGTCGTGATTACACACAATAATAAGAAAAGCTTATTGCTTTGGTGATAAATACGTTGAATTTATTCGGACGACCTTTTTATGGCTTCCTTCCCTTATAAAAATTTAATCTTTAACTAATCGTGATCATTTAATCTTTTCTTTTCAATATTAAAAGTACTGTTATGAATATTTTTAATACTTAAAAATAAGTTAATTAGTCGGTACTACTATTAAATTTTCATAATAATTATGCGTTCTATTAAAAAAAATATTTTTATAATTACGTATCAAAGCGGCATCTTTGTGAAAAAATAATTTTATACACTTACAAAGATATACCGAAGCATTTATACTGATATATATCTCTGTCGTGTTGCACTGTAGTTGCTCTAGTATATTGTATCCTCTCTTGCGTAGATTTTTTTATTTATCTGCAACGCGTGACACTGATGGATGACCACGGATATATACGATCTCCGTTCGTAAAGAATTAATGTTTCTCTATTCTCTGCGTCTTCGAATTACGGTGTGTACACTTTGTTTACTTATTATCTAATATCGCGTAATATCGCATCTATTTATACTGTCTGAATTAATCTTCTGGAAATGTTGGATGCTGTATCGAATTAACCGCAATCGGCGATAGATATAACGTAGTTTGGAAATAGCTCATTCACAATTGGGGGTATCGATTTCCTCAGTCAACCAAAACGAGCGCTCGGTAGGGATTACACATGCCGCTGGCGCATTAAATTCGTGTCGCAATGGTGCCACAGTAAACTTGATTAGATTGTAATCCTGACGTTTCAACGCGCGATGCCCACGCTAGGTATTATTACAGTTTATTACGTTATGATACGCGCATTAAAACCATCATAAAAGAACGTAATGGTTGTCGATTAAACTCATTAACGCTCATCATATGTACGCGCCGCGTTATGAAATCGGTCGTAAGCGGAAAATGAGGATTCTCAGGTTCCCTGTAAACACATCGTTCCGATGCAAAAACTTTATCGGACGTAACGGAGTTACGGCCGCGTATTAATATTGTCGTTCGTCCACCGATACTCGAATTAAGCTATTACGGTATTGCGACGTAATATCCTGCTGAATATCCTCGTTACTGATCAAAAGCGTAATGAACTGCAGCGACGAATGTTCGAGTGATTTTTTTTAGTTCGGTAGTTTTCTTTCGGCCATTACTTTTTCTGCCGCATTTTGCATTGAAACCTCTTTTTCCTGAACTGGACTTATCCACAAGCAGCGGCGTACATCCTACGTGCATTCCAACGTGAATGGGATATGCGCGAAATGATGCTTATAAATAAAAGAATCGCATATCATATCACTCGTCGTTTTTCCTTAAATTCAATTCGCCGCGTCGCTCTGCGCTGCCACGTCGGAACGCGAGGAAGGAAAGCTGCCGTGTCTACCTCGCGGAATTCCTTTATCCTGCATTCTGCGGAATACCACGCGCATTCGGTAAATCGCGTGACACCTGTAGACAGCTTTCGTGTCCTTGCGGTAACACTTTTGTGTGTACAATCTCTTATTTGGGAGTAACATTTTTTGCAAAATCAGCGCACGGAGGTTTTACCAACCGTGCACTTTTAATTACATGCACTCATTTTGAGATAAACTCGTAAAACTTGTGGTTATTAATTAAAATTTTATATTTATAAAGTTACGTTAATAAGAATCGTTAATAAAAATTATGTTCTAGAAATTCCGTTTTAATAAGTACTTTACATTTAACGGATAAAAACATACTCCGTTCTTTTTGATCATCTTTTTTCCTTATTTATTTATCACGCGCGCGTGCAGTCGATATTTCTCGTTTTATCTCGGATTTAAATTCGTGTCGACTATCTAATAATTCGGAATATGTAGGAAAAACGTAATTAATCACGAGTAATCGCGCGACTCCCAGTGTTATTATCGGAAATCTCTTATCGCACACGAGGGGGAGCATTATTTTCAAGTGGCCAGTGGTGAGAGATTCGCCGGATAAGAGATGATTTTGAATGCGACACGGTTCGTTTTGTTTTTCCACGTTGCGCAAAAAATACTCGTCCCTCGAATGACACGCGAGACAAGTGCGTGCTCCGATTGTTGCACAGCTGTTTCTTTTCATCGTGCGGGAGTTATTTGCGTGGCGGTTAGCCATAGAGTTTCGTATCGTAATGTACGTGATTAATGTTGAAGTGTTGTGTTTTACATGAACGAGACAGAGGGGGGGGGGAGAGAGAGAGAGAGAGAGAGAGAGAGAGAGAGAGAGAGAGAGAGACTACGGAGCATTGCAGGTAATTACCTGGTCGGTAAACATTGGCCACACTGTTTTCCTTCATCTGTTTCGTGCTCTCCTCTTGCATTGCTTCCTCACCACTTCTCTCCTCAGTCTCCCTTTATCCATCTATCCATCTCCTTTACTGTCCCTGTACAATGCGATACATACATATGAGCGTTCCTTGTGTACTTCGCAAGCTCGACGAATTTCACTGCCCGTATTCTGTTTACCTTGTTTGTTTGTTGCATTATGTTCCGATATACACGACTTGTGGTGTACACGCAAGGTCGATCGCGAAGAAGGAAGAGTAATAGTTCTCTTTGACAAGAGATGTACTTGCACAGGAAAAGAAATATTTCTTCAAATTTAATGTTTATTTCATTGGAATAGTCCAATCAATTCGATTCTTTGAATTAAGAAATGTAATTGATTGCATCCAAGCTAAATTTTTGGGATTGAACAAAATAGCTTTAAAATTAAATTGTTTCAATGAAATAAACGTAAATAGAAGTTCCGAATTCAAATAAATCTTTCTTTCTGTAAGAGTATAATTATATTTCTTCACTTGTGTCGCTTTTAGGAATAATTTATGTATAACATGTACGTAACTATATAGATAATTTTTCTCATTTTGAGATTTTATATTTCTTTTTTTAAGTATTTATTATATATTGCAAAAAATGTTAAATTAATTTTTAAGCTTATGTAAGAATTATACAAACAATCTTCCTCATTTTGATATTCTATTCTTGTTTCAAGTATTTGTATATTTCATGTAAATACTACATTAAATTTCTAAGTCAGCCATTAATTTGTAAGCTGTGAATAGATATACGTGTGATAAGACGTTATTATAAACCAAGTCCCTTTGTAGTGAACTGCAATAATAAACTATTCTATTTCTATCATAAATGTTAGTTTAATTTTTCTTTATATTATTTCTATCGATTAATCGGTTCACATAATTTAATTAATTGTTATTCGTGGGATTTTTTTCGCTCATCTTTAAGTACTACTTCAATTTTACTGACTACTAAACGATTTTTAATCTCCTATTCGTGTAGCTGTGACTATAAACGCGTTATAAAGTCGACGTGTTAACGACTATTGTAGTGTTCGAAGTGCCAAATGACTCCGATAAAACCGTGATGTTTTGCCAAGCTTTATGCATTGCGCGATCGTTGCATCGCTTCTTTTACGAGTTCGACGTGTGTCATACGTTGTGAAGATTGGGTGTCAACATACCGTTGACGATATCATTTCAAATAACCGACTTCAAAGTGATTCTCTTTTGGTGCACATTGAATCGTTGGTATTTCATAGAGCTCTCCGTTGCAAGTATCACCCGATGGGCGCATAATTGCACCTGAATGTCATTCGCCAGCTAACATGCAGCGTTCATTAAAATGCCATAACGTCATCGATCGTATACACGACAACATGGAGTGTAGACTAGTTGAGCCAGGACGGTCCCGTATTTTAACTGGTCCCTTGTCGACACGTAACAACCAGGCGCTTCGTAGGGCGGCTTTAAAGGGATTCGATGGGCTTGCTGCGAGCGGTTAATCCTCGTACAGTTCCATGGTTGCGCGAATGCGAAATTCAAATGCGTTCGTTAGTTATTACATATTAGCGATCGCTAGATTAATGTGCCCGAATGAAAAGCGGCGATCCATTCAATTAGCGCATCCGTCGGCTAGTATGATTAATAGCGTCGCGAATGTGTTTATAAGCGATTGCATCGGATATGCCGCAAGCATGCCGACGTCGTTGAACCCGAGAAATATTATATGCGGCGCATGAGCGAGGGTAATTCGATTGATCTACCCGGTTTTCTTTTTTTTTTTTTTTTTTACCGATCCCTGAAAGAGGCAATGAACCGTTCGTTGTACTTAGCTAATTCGTGTGGCATCGTTTAAACGAAAAATATCGAATATGATATGTCGAGGTAATGAAATAACATCAAATATTATATATGAGTATCGTACGACACAATTCTCTCGCAAACATTAATTTTATCCTGTTCAGTATGTTTAATCAGTAAATATTTTATAACTATAATAACGTTAAAATAGAGCGTAATATGTATGTCGGAGTAAACTTAATTATAATTTTATACTTTTAATATTGTGGAAGAGAAGAGACGGAATTAAGAATTATGAAAAATTCATGTTCGAATATTTCTTCCCATATTAGAAAAATGACATTATAATTGCCGATGACATTTCAGAGATCTGAATATGGAATAATTCTTACCCGCAACTTATTATATTATCATATGGATAATGAGACTGGTAGGGTACATCGTTTTCTTTCTCAAGACAAATTTGGCACGTATCTATCTCGTCGTACTATCTCACGAGCTCATACACGAATACACGCGTATGTAAATATTTCGGCTACGTAGCACGAAGCAGCAATTAGTAAAGCACATTTGTAAATCAGCTAAGTAAATCGCGATGCGGCTTGAATCGTAAACGCGAGCAGTGTATAATGTCAACTGACATTTATTGCACGAAGCGGTATGCGACAATGAAAGAAGTTGCTCATGAACGAGATTTTTAATTTAGTACTAGGAAGCATAGAAAAAAAAAGGAAATCAAAATATTACGGTAGAATATGGTTCTGGCTATAATATTATTCCATTCGCTGCGATGAAAGCAAAGGTATTTTAGGTTTAATTATATTAAACCTGCTTTAAATCGAAATGAGTGCTGACGTATATCTGGTGTGCTTCGTGGTAACAAGATCTCGACCCATTAATAATCCGTGGAATGTATTCTTGATTGAAATCGACATGGGAATGATTGGTGATTTTTTTATCTGACGTGCAAACATATTCCCGATATATACTGCAGTGATTCCTTTTATGATCCCTCACGTACATAATCGAATCGCCGTGCTATATTGGCGAACGTCAAAAATAATAAATACCGGAGAAGCGTAAAACTACTTGGATTCCTCCGCTTTTCCTGTTCCACTCGTATCGTGTAACGTCTCGTTTACCGCGCGGTTTTCTTACCCTTTTATTTCTCACCCGCTCTTTTATTTTTCTCTATCGATTTCACCGACCTCGTAAAATTCCCGGTGTATTACGGCGCCCATTTCGGTCTTCCTCAAAACACACTGTCCGTGAAATCGAGCAGGATATCCGATCGCGATTTTACTTTATGTAGCGGCAATTTGGTAACATCGAAAAACAAGTTACGTTGTCGTCCATCCATTTAATTAAATATTTTAATTAAACCTTCGAAAAGTTTGTCAATAGTAAAGAACTCGCACTAATTATATGGAAAATTGAGTTTCGGTGAAATGAATTGGTTTTCATATATGTTGTAACTTATAATAATATAGTGAACAATTATTATATACACATGGCTTAAACTTTAGAATTGATGTATCAAAGGTGTTCTATGAGTACAAGTTTTTTTTACACTTTTGATATATATAGTTTAAGATCTATCCATTATATATATATATATATATATAAAATGTTTTGTTTACCACATTATAAGCTATACATGTAAAAGCCAACTCATTTCACTGAGACCTAATTTTTCACGTAATGAATGAGGGGTTCTTTATTATTGACACCTGATATATAGTTTATACCGAGAAGACGGATATATATTTAATTGTCGAGCGCAACTAATTTCCAAGTTTACAATAAATAGAAATATTGCAAACTAAATAAAACGGATATCGGATAAAATAAGAGATACCTATCACTGTTCTACATTTCTACGTGACAATGCAGCGCATCAATAACAGGCTCGATTGAAACACAGCAGTACGTAACGCTAAAGAATAAAGATCAAATCGGACGTTTATTACACCTGCGGTTACACAGCGACGCTGCAAATATTTCGCGGCACATATCTGAGGGATTGCTTTGTCTCGTTGTCACACGGATTCGGTCACAGCGCACTGTAGATTGCTCCGAGCATCGATCTGCTTTGATGAAGAGTCATTCTATCAGAGTTTTACCGAGATTTTTTTTTTTCCGCAAGCGTATGTCTCGCGTTTTATTATCTCGTTGCCACAACTTTACCGGGGATGAAGCCTTCCGTTCGCGTGAGCGCTTTTATGACGCTAAGGAATAATTAAATCCCCTTTGCATTTTCGAGTGGCACGTGTCCGGGCATACAGGTACTTGTACCAGGCACGGTGCACCTACCGCATAACGATAGAGCTCGAATATATCATACAGCGCAACGGGAGTTTACACGAATTTACACGAAGATGCGATGTACACGAAGCACAAGTAGGCCCTTCCGCCATCGCAGCTCCTGGCTGTTTCCGCAATCGCGTCTAAATCACGACGCATTGTAAGGACGTAAGTTGAAAGTAACGACAGCTGCGTTAGCATTTTTATGTAACTGACTAAACATTTACGCTTTATTATTCCATTCGTACAATCCCGAAAGAATTGTCACCTTCCGCGATAGGATGGAAGAAGAAAAAGGTATCGTCGTTTGCACGTAAATGCAGCAGCGTGGCAGCACGTTACCTTCGTTTCTCTACGCTGCGTGACTTCACGACTTGTTCCGGTTGCAACGGTGCTCGTTACATCGTTCAAGCTCTATTCGAGCAAGTCGTTCCTGTCAACACGCGCGACATATCGCGCAACATCGGTCGCGTGTCGACCGATCAAATTTTTGAATAGCTCTTGATCGTCGTTTTCGTTTGTGGGTGCCGTCACGCCGCATCCCGAAATGGAATAATTGAATCTATATCGTTCTCATACACGCTATACACCCCAAGTGTCGAGAGCTGCTGTGCGAGCACTGTCAAATTCGCGTAAAATGAATTACATCGGCTGGACATTGTGTAGTATGTTTACCATAATGCACTTTCACAGTCTATCCCGCAGTATTATAATTACATGACAATGACATCGTGGTTCGGTGTCTAAACCTAATTTTCGCGTCGTACGAACACTCGTGTCTTTCTGTTTTATCACAAGCGTTGTGTGTGACAAGTTATAATGTAAAAACTTTTCGTAGCGTGATCGAATTTTCCAATAGAAATATTGGAACAAAGTAAAATTTTTTTTTTATATAATAATGTCATCGATATTGGATGATCGATGAGATTCAAATTGCTTCAAAAATCACAGTTGATATTAAAGTTACGAATGATTAATTTTTACTATTTAAACAGTAATTATGTGCTATTTAAGTAAATACCGTATATACTTTCAAAAAAGAAATAAAAGAAGAAAACTAATTGTGAATTTATATTGTAATAAGAATTTACATTGTAATAAGAATCATGAATTTCAGTTAGGTATCATAGCGTGGTATATATCTCGACTAATAATTACTTAGGGCTTTATAGATCGAGTTTTTTTACTTACATAATGATCATTTTTTGATATTTCTAATGATAATATGATACAAACAAATTATTTATTGAAAATCGATTGGTGGTAAAAGATGGCCTTATTGAATCT
This sequence comes from Acromyrmex echinatior, assembly GCF_024713525.1. Lineage (NCBI taxonomy): Eukaryota > Metazoa > Arthropoda > Insecta > Hymenoptera > Formicidae > Acromyrmex > Acromyrmex echinatior. The sequence continues at coordinate 6,019,344 of NC_141870.1, forward strand.
CCTCCTTTATTTTAGTTTTAACGTTATAAAGAGCATACCTAGATAATCTGCGTAGCTACTCAAGACACACCTTTCGTGCCGCAAAGCCGCTGCAATTTCCTACAGATTTTAAAATGCAGATAACAATGCGTGATTTGAAATTGCTATTCGTCTACTGGGAGCGCCATGGCGGATCTCCTCGAGCGTCGTCAACCACTGAGCAACCTTCAGCCGGACGTTGAGTTTCGTGTTACATTACTCGCCCCATCAGGGCAGCGGAAAATTTAGATGCTCCTTTGTATATCGACTGGGAATACGATCGTTATATCAAAGTGAGTTTGCGTTGCGAGAGCGAATGGCTACGTGAGCAGAATGAAATCGTTCCGCACCCATCCGTGCCGGTCGATGACCGCGCGGATTTCAGATTCAACGGTCCAAAGCCGATATTGATGAATTGTGGACTGTAACGTAGCGTTACGTGTTTCCGTTGTCATCAAAATGATAGACGATTGATGATCGATGGTCAATTGTTGATGAGCATTGTGATCGAAGCAAAGCATCCAAAGTGTGGTCGCTGATCGAGTATAAATCCTTAGAAGTTGATTATACTTTGGTCACTGACGCTTATGGCATGCTGGTCGTAATATTGGATCGTAAAAAATGTAACTTCAATGTGGTACAAGGCGATACCGTTTTACGTTCAGACAATTGGTAGTCGCGAGTAAAAACTTGATTCCAGGTGTTGCTGCGATGGATACTCGAGTGAGATCAGTGTTCGATTAATTGAAATTGTTTGAGCTGGAAGTATTGTTTTTTGTATCGTGCATCTACATAAAAGATAATATTAATCCATTGATTTTATTGGAATTATGTTAAATAATCTTTTTAAATTCAATTCATGTGCACTTTAATAAGTAATTAATTAATTGTTTTCACAATTTTGATTATTTTTCCATCACATGCATCATTATGTACATCAGATGATGTCGATAGAATTAAATAATTTCAACAGATAATGTTGAAAATTTAATATACATTACAATGATCCGAAGTGATTAATTATTTCGAATTTTCTTTTTTATCCAACTTTTTTTCAATTTAAGATAAATTGATTAACATGAGATTCACTTTTATATCATGATGGAATTGCAAGATCCTAAAACAATCACTGCAAGAACAATGTTATTGTTGAATATTTCGTCCCAGCGTTCAAACGATATCGTTGACATTTAATATCCGGCGATCCTATAATACTTTTGCGAGATAGTTTGAGCGGCAACGATAAAATCCTTTGCTATCTTTGATTTTTATAGGAAATAAAACAAATGAAAGAACCTTCTGTGATAAATATATATTTAAAACTCAAATGTACGTATGTATGTAAAGATATTTGCGACGTGATAGGATACATCCTTTTAAACTGGCTTAATAAATATGATCTTTGTTTCAGTATGAAAAAAAAAAAGATATTTCTTTTCATCAACCCCTATTGCGTCTTTCGAATGGGTAGAATCGTAGATCTCCCTCTCTCATGTCACTCATGTTCCCCTCGAGAGATAAATTTCACGCAGCTCACGCGTGACAGAATTTATTTCGAGGCAAACGGAGGGTGCCTCACGCTGATAGGCAACGATTTAAGTCTAGATAGATAGTACTGCGGCAACAAGTGCCGACAAAAATACGGGACAGTCGTATTTTTATGTCCTCTTCTTCCGGAATCGTCATTACCCCTCGTGGCGATTACAAAAGAGAGACATTTCCGAAGTTGCAGTGAAATGAAAAAAGAAAAGTAGTGGAATCAGCACATTTTATTCCGCGTGGTTGACGAACGTGGCATGAAATATTCAAAATACAAATGGCACTCTGAACCCGATCACGAATGCGCTCCGGTTAATAAGAAAGTTCCTAAACTCTAATGCATTTAAATTGGCTCCGTCCTGCGACTTAAGCATTCAATTACGTACATCCTGCGCATCGACGATCGCCGACGTTTTCCTTACTCGCACTTCACGTGGCGAATTGCAGCGTTGCAACGAATCGTTAGTAAGAATTTCATTCTGTCAGATAAATTTAGACCAAATCGAAATTGATCTTTTAAAGATACGGACATTTTTAAAGATACGGATATCAAGATGTTTTTCATTTACATTTGTGCAAAATTTAGATTCGATTTCTTCGATTCTGTTTATTCTAATCTTAATTTTTTAATTGGAAAGAGTTTTTAATTATAGCATCAACAAGATGATTTGTTGCTTAAGATGATTTGTACAATATTTTACTTCAGAAAATTCAATTATGAATAACATTTACTTATATTAAAATAAATTTTTCCTATAATAGTAAAAAAATAGTTATTTAACAGTAAGCAGCTAGCGACGTCTGTTTTATTATAAATTCTATTCAATTAAAAATCTTCGAAAAGCTAGCTCTATGGATTGTAAAACTTTTTCATAGAATTAAAATATGCACAGAGAAACACTTGAGTTCAAAAGAAAATTCAAAACAATTAGAAAGTTTTTACTTTTACTTTTTCTTACAGTTGTCACCTGAGGTTAACATTTACTTTATATAAAAGTTTTATAGTTCATGTTTTGAAAATAAACCTGTCTGGATTATTTGAACAAACAATACTGGCAACGAGTTTATGGGACTAAGATTGGAAATCTAGAAAATATTCTTGAATAAGATGTATATGTATGCTGAGTGAAGATTTGATATTCTAAACAGGACAGTAATTGTATCTAATAGTAGATGTTCGATCTTGCAAAAGCTATAATATGTTAAATAAGGACAGATATATGCGTTTGAGTGAGATAGAATGTAATGTAAGGAATATGAATTAAAAATATCGCTACTACTTTTAGTTTGAAAATTAAAAATTTGTTTTATCGATATCAATCAAGTTCGGTCTTTAGGATTCCCTTGACTTGACTTCGATCTCCGTTAAGACATTCAAGACGGATAAAAACGATAACTTGATATGCACGAATAATCGCGAAAATAGTTCTCCAACGAGAACAATTCCCTGGAACGGTGTCGTCGCTCATCCCAACTCGTTCCCAAAAGCTCTCCTCGGGTCTCTAAGAATCGCTCGGGATTTTAACGAGCGTCAATGTGTTCGTAACGATGGGATGAATGGATCGTATTTTCACAGAGGCACGAAGCGCAGGGTAAACGAATCGCCCGTAACATTTTGCATCCATGCCGGTGCCGATCGCGCCGCGAATGGGTTCCGTTGGATGGTTCAGTTCGTTTCGTGAGTCCGGTCACGCGTTCCGTTACGTGACGACTCCTCCTCTCGATGTGCCTCAGAGCTGCCGCCTCTTCTATTCTCTCACGGTTTTCAACCGGCGGGTAATGAAGACATGCGACCGAGAAAAGAACCAACCCTGATCCGCGACTGATTGCCACTCGATGCTCTGCGAATAAACTGAGTAGCTGGCCATCGGTACTCTTCCACACGTCAATTGTTAATTCATCCTGCACCTCGTTTTTATAGGAGATGTGCCAAGCTAGTGCAACTTGATTTTTCTTCATCTCGCGCTCCAGTTTCCGCATTGTTCGTGCGTTCTACAAAAAAAAAAAAAAAAAAAAAACTCGAGCGATATTGATACGTTCTCAAAATAAACAAGCATATTAGGAATACTATGAAATTCCTATATAGTATTCCAATTTAGTATCTTAGATTATTATTCTTAACGTTAGAACCTGTAATAGTTTACATATTATTAGTGCAATATTTATAATTTACTTATTTTTATTTAATCATTCAGTGTAAGATACAATGGAGGAAATATTAGGAACAGGAATAAATATTAATATTAATAAATACTAGAGAAATAAAAAATAAATATAAGATGTATTGTATACAGGGTGCGTCATTGTCTTGAATGACGACCTCTATTCTCAGTCTGAAGTATTTGCATGCACGCTGTAATGTAGCGCTGTTCATGCCGACGAATGTTGCCTCAATAGCGGTCCTTAATGACGTCACATTGGGATGCCGACTTGTTTGTGACCCTTTCAACTACGCTCCATACGTAGTCCAAGGGATTTAAATCTAAACTGTTGAGAGGCCAGAATGAGAGCCGAGGCGAGCAACTCGGCTTGTCCTGGCAGCTTCAGAAAGCATCTGTCGTATCTTTAATGTGTACGATTTAATGTGTATCGAAGGTTCTCCTCGGCAATTCGACGCATTGTTGGCTCGCTTACACCAACAATCGATGCTAATTTTCGCAATGATTGTCCTGGGTCATCCGAAATCAGCGCTTGAGCCCTTTCAACCACTGCGAGGATCCTCTGCGTTCTTTCGAGTGACTCTTCCTTGCTGGAACCTTCGTTGGACTGTTCTAAAGCTGTATATTTTGCCACAACGTCATAAACGGTTGATCTCGAGTATCCAAAGAACCGAATTATTTCCGTTGCTGAGCGTCCAGCGTGAAGGTTTTCGATGATCGCGGCTTTTCGATTTATACTCTGCACTTCAACATTGCGGTCATTTTGAGAATATGACTGTTTACTAGAAGTATCAGGTTTTCTCGGACACCAACAATCTCTGGCGGAGGCACGATATAAAGAAAAATTTAAATTGAAATTTGTCCGGATTTTGAACTGTATGTCTTATTTGTATCTGTATACTGTGGTTACATTCAATCTCTATTTCTAATTTTTAATTTCTTCATTTAATTCTTCGATCTGTATAGGCTTCTAGTTTATTGATTGTATTCTCACATGTATGGTCTAAAATAAGATTCTAATTTAATATTTAACATTTATTTGTATTCCTAATATTTCTTCCGTTTATTTGGTGTTAAGTAATTGAATCAAAATAAGTAAATTATTGTATAAATTTTACTAATATTATGTAAATTATTATACAATATATATATGTTTAGAAAAATCTTAATTATATGAAAAAAATATGGCTTGCTGAACAATGTTGGTATCATCCTTTAGTTTCGTGAATGGCACGAACGGTATTTCACACCCTATGATATTAGAACTATGCATTTAGCTAACCCGCAAGAGTACGTGTGTGTGCGTATCAGATTATCATGGTGCAATAGATATATGAGCCGGCTCTTATCTACCAAACGAGCGTATACGAAAAGTGATAAGGACCTTTCGCTCAGACCATGCAGATGATATGCACGTGGTTAACGCAAACGATACGGCCAAGGTAAAGGTGCCACGATGCATCGCGGTCGCATCCACCCCCTCGGTTGTTTCTGATGATGACGGATCGCCTTTGATTACTAAGGGTGATTTACCTCATAGTCTTTCGCCCGCATCGCGCGAATACATAGCTAAAATATCGAGATAGGCGCATCTCACCGACAGACACTCAGATAATTGCCCTTGGGCAAGTATATACATATATACAGTCCACTTTAACTAGAATAACGCTTATCGCAGTCTGACGCCGAGGTATTTTCGTACTTTTTGATTGCCCTGCGCTGCATCTCATGATGCATCCTCGTTTCCAGCTCGGCAGCTGTCTTGAAGCGTATCTCGCATCGTCTCTCTCGTTTGCTTCTTACTTCCTAGCATTTATTGCCTTCACGTCTTTTCCTCTTTTTTCTTACACATAGCTTCGGCATACCGTTTTTGCACCACCTTCCACGACGCCAGCAATTGGGAAGTGTTTTAACACTTCAGTTCGATCGAGTTTTTTGAAGCCCGCTAAATGGCTTTGTTTCCGTGTGAAAAATCGTATGATCGCCCAACTCATTTCCCGCAACGCCTGTTCATGACGTTTCCTCGAACAGAGAGACGCCACGAAATCGTCACTTCAACGGGACCTACTTTTTTTTTCAAGTCTTGCGTGCCGCCAATCGTTGACATTTATTTAGCGCTGCCTATTTACTGTAGACATTATCGCGGTTAATTAAAATCCCGTCACTGTGTTTTGATACGAAGGTGGTCATTTAAATATAAGGTTTAGTAACGCACGCGAGATTCTCGTTGCAAATTGATTTTCGTATTGACGACAAGATGAGGGATGGAAGCTTTGACGTTTTGATGCGGTGTCGATTTTCAAGACGATTTTCGTCTCAGTCTCTGGTATATTTATAAAATCGGAATCGATCGAGTCAAGATAAGGGTGTTAATTCGTGAGTCGACGGCCGTCTAGGTGCGACCGATTGGGAACATTCCGCGAAAACAATGAGGGTGTATTTAAATGCGCCTCGTGCGCCGATAAGATGTCGTTGACTTTGATTGCACTATTATTCTCTCGGCATAAACGGCCACCCTCGGCGCGAGGGAAAATGGTAATGAGCGACCTTATAATCGTTCTTATCTGCAGCGTATGCACGCGCGCGAGTGTGCCCACACTAGATAGATAGAATGGCAGAAGACGCAGAGGAGGAAGAGAATTATATCAGGATCGCGGATGGATCGAGCATGAGAATTTTAAATGCGCCGCGTTACCAGATCCTGGCATGAATGATTCATCGATTGGGAATCGACGTTCTACGGAAGATCGGTGTTCTCGGAAGTTTCCTTTGCGTAACACGTGGCGACCGATGACGCGTGTATGTAATTGTATATTTAATGTAATACCCGCGAACAAAAGCTGCAATGCATGACATTATGCTGCAACATGGTAGTAAGTGGAACGTGGTATAATGTCTGACGCGTCATGACGTTTTAAAAGATTGTTAGAAATTTTAGAAAATTTTTTGCTAGGAAAAATTATTTTGGATTTTATTAGCTTACGATGGGAGAGAGAAGAGACTTACGATAGCGCACAAGCTGGGACATCGTTCTAAAAAGCACTCAGTTACGTGCCCGTCTTCGAGGAAACTACTTCCGTGGTTCGTCTTTTAAGATGATCTCACTGTCGCGACATGAAACCCCGAGAGGTCAACGGCATACTCGCCCAAGAACTATCTAGGTTCTTGATTGATCAAGAACGTCAGAGGAACAGTGCACGTCTACTTTCAGAGATGAAATATGTTTGCGTTATCTCTCAAGTAATCTGCTGAGAGCAGAATGACAAGACTTAATAATTACCACATTTATAATATAATAATTATTTATGATATAATAATTTGGAACTGAAAAATAGTAGGTTTGAAATTTTTTATAGTTATTTGAATTTGGAGCGCCATTTTAAATTAATTTTGTCAATTAACAGTCGAATTTTGAAAATGTATTAATTAATCTTCGTAGGACAAAAAAAGTCACTACAGCGACGCTGAAACAATATCATCAATGTAATTTATTATTTTATTATATTTCTTGCCTCAAAAAAATTACAATAAATCTTGCTCAAAAAAGCTGTAAGATTAAAAAAAATAATCTTCACCCTCCAAAAGTTAAAAAGTAGTCGATTCACATATTATCAGCTTTTACATATAAATGCCTTTTTGACAGAACACAACGCATAATAAATACTTTCTCACAATCCGTCACAAAAATCAGATTCCAAGAATGAATTCGATAGAAAGAAATGTAATTTTGAAATGTCATAAAAATGTATAACAAACGTATTAGCTGAAAAGGGAATTATCTTAGTTTATAATCAACATTTATATTCGTGATTCTGTTATGAAACGCGACATTGTCTGATTAGCGATGTCCTTATACTACTGTATAAAGCAAGAACGCGAGATACTGTGCTATCGATGTTCGATCTCATTCATTTTTATTTCTTCTGCATGAAATACGTTTACGGAGTACGTATGGATAGCATTCTGCCTTGAGTGAGCGACTCATCCATCGTCATAAGTAACTGTAAACGAGTTTTCAGAAATACATGGATGTACACCCGAGAGAAGTCGGCTCGATAGTTGGCACGTAATGGAATATCGAACAAGTTCGCAATAACAGCATGTAACGCTTTCGTCGATGCGTCGAGACAGTCTCCGGTGGGTTGCCCGGAAAACATTATCCTTACGTAACCGTTAACGAGCTCACGATATAATGACAAAATTGCAGATTAAATTTATTACAGGAGAATAACATGAAGTAGGCGGTGGGACGAGCCCCACGGCGACAAATCGCTCGCTTCGGATTATTACTTTTTTTTATCATCAAGGGTGGTAATGAAATTACCGTATAGAGTAATTTTACCACGGTGTTTTCAAGTAACTAACTTTCGTGCAAATCTTTATTAAATTTTTATTATTACGAGATAATCAAAATTTTAAAAATGAACAGCGAACAGAAATATTAAATGCATTGAAAAAATGTATTACAACTTAATACTTTTTTAAATAGTATTGAGTAAATATCTATAAAGTAACCACGGCAGTGTCGCTGCGTCGAGACACTACCAGTGTCTCTAGACTTATAATAAATAAATGTTTCCTTCATAAAAAAATGATGGTTAAAATAAAATAAAAATTTTTGTGCTAAATACAATTTTTTTAAATAAAGATTCTTGTACCAAACAAATATATCTTTATATTTAATAAATATTTACTTAAAACTATAAACAAATATTTATTAAAATTTAATATTTTTTTTGTATGGCAATAATAAATATAATGAATTTCATTAAAAACATTAATAATGATAATACTATGAAAATTACAAAATATCAATTTTGAATAAGAAGATTAAGTGTGTGTGTGTATAGGAATTACTTATTTCAAATGCATTGAAATAAGTAGAAATACTTAGTAATTTGAGAAGCACATGAAATGATATGCGAATGCAAAGCGATAAGAACAGAAAGTGTCGGCGAACCACAATTTCAGGGTAGTTGTAATGACCTTTGGTGTACAAATGCACTAAAGCGTCATGAAGAATTCAGAGGAAACTGGCAGATCCTGATGCAGCTGCTTAAATCCACGCGGTAACGGCGACCGCTCGGGATAGCGTTTTATTCGAATCTAGGTACATCGTGTGTTACTTAAATTTCAGGTTTTTGCTATGGAAATCCCTACTGCAGCGCAAACACCTTTCATCCTTTTATCCTTTTATAATTCATCGTGTTTTTAGTGCAGTAGAGTAATGCGCGAATGTTACATCTTCTTTTACGCGCGTCCAATCGTTATACTGTTTATCAGTAATTAATTAATCAGGCAGCTCTAAACCACAGAGAGCTTGTTACATTGGTTTGAATACGTTACCGACATTCGAGGTGTTTTAATGGAAAATGCTGATTACGAACTAGATCATATTACTTTAAATTACAACTGAATACGTGTAGGTCAATATGATTGCAGCGGTCAGGCCAATTACGTGTGTCTCTGGATAATTATGACCTATTGGTCGCTAGCTCGATTTAAATTGGTTTGCAATTAGTCATTGATTTTGGTTTGTAGTAATATCTCAAAATTTTTATCATAAAGTGATTCATATTATTAGCAGTATTTGTAAATGTTAACGGTATTTATATTTATAAATACAGATTAGTATTCAAAATAATTTCTAAATTTGCGGTTGTATGTTTTATTTCATGTGTGACGTACATCTTAAAAAAGTGCATAGCAGATATTGATAGTTCTTTTTTAATGAATCATACTTTTACTGTCTGCGTTTCGCTTATAAATGTTTTTTGCGTAAGTCATGCAATGAGTCGTACAAATTAAAATGATCTATATTTGAAACTGTATGATCGATTTAATAATCGGAATTATCGACCAATGTCATTTATCAAATTGCTTCTTCCAAGTGGTATATGTTTGCGTTTCAAAAAGAAACGATAAAAGGAAAGAAAGCTACTGTATGTGTATCAAATAAAAATATTTATTCGGTCGAAGAATCCGAGTCGCGTATTGAATTGAAGAAAAGCTACTGTATCTATTCAATAGCACAAGAAAGAAGTACTATAGAAGTAGATAGTATAGTATTAGTACATAAAAGTATAGTAAAGAGTCACCGATACAATAAATCTCTTAAAAATAAGATATCCGTTTCTTAGGAAACTAAACATTATAATTTATTTATATTAATAAAAACATAATTGGTTTAGATAACTAATAAAGTAAAATCCTACAATTATAATTGAACGTATTATTTATTAAACAATTGCTGTAAATATTAATTGCCGTCAGAAAAACGGATGGTGATGAGTACGAATGAGTCACAAATTATTCAATGTGATTCTATGAACGCGTTTCTCTTCATAAAGTTTATTACGACCGTAATCAAATTGCAGAAATGATCAATTAAACGTAGCCTTTCAGTTTATCGACGCGTTGCGTCGTTAAGGCTATTATGAAAGAAAACGGTACTACGTAATGACTCTTAATGACGACTTTAATTAGTGCTGCGGCAAATACTTAGGGGGCGAGCTCGCCACGTGTAACTTAAAACCTAAAACAATGGATGTTAAACGTCTCCACAGAGTTTTATGGTTGACTTCAACCTAATGTACCACACTTCGCCACGGCGTATGCCGCGCGTTAATGGAACCGCGGATTAAGAGGGTCGTAAATGTTGCCAGAGCAAGCTGCTGGTGCTGATAAATAGCTGGGAGAACGTTTCTTCTCCACGGAACAACCGCAGTTCAAACAGCATCGAGAAGTGCAAACACCTCGTATCGATAATTCGCACATCGTTCATGAAGAATTACGAACGGAATAAACAAATAACAAGATAAAATTAACTTGAAATCGATTAAAATATCTAATAATATTTATATTATGTGGATAATAACGACAAAGCGGTAAGCAACTTTATTAAATATCTATATAAAAATAGTAGTATCGATTTTTTTTTTATTTATAATACTGTATTAATATTCTTTTCATGTATAATAAAGCTTCAGTTTATAAATATATATGATAATAAAAAAAAATATTTACTATCTATATTATACAAAAAAGATAGGATTATGTAAATTAATTTTAGATCAATTTGAACTAAAATTATTATGTGGCATTTTAGCGAAAGTTTTTATTATACAAGGTTTAATATGCTTTGCAAAATATAAAATACGATACATTTAGCTAAATATCGTGAAGAGAATACGGGGATAGCGAGAATGTCGGGCACTAACAGCTATGTCCAGGAGTTTTCCCAGATAGGACGAGAGTGAGGTTCATCCGCAAATGCGATTAACCGCGTCGGAAAGGAGCTTTAATGAAAGTTACCCGCGTTCGTTCTCTCGTAGCGGCCCCGATACTTGCGTGAATTTAATCTACGCCGGAACGTCTGATGAGTTCCCACCGGAAGTAGCCCGACGAAATAGGGAAAAAGGATGAGATATCGAGTAGCGAATAATTCACAGGACGCTTGAAAAAGCGCCTTGATATTCGAAAGGGCAAAGTCGATGTAGCTACGGGAGAGTAAAATCCGGATAGAGGGTGAAGCGGATACATGTTCGGGATAAATGGACGGGTAAGGGTGAGGCACATTGCTGGAATGAAGATAAGTCGGATATGCGCTGTACTTTCGAAGGACTGATGTCACGCGAATAGCTACGTGTTACTTTACGGGCTTCTTCCTTAACGGAGAGTTTTCTTTGTGTAGAAAGGATCGTGACTTTTTCAAGAGTTAGCAGAGTTTCCTTCTGAAGGAAATGTTTTTTTCTGGTAAAAAAAAAAAAAAAAAGATAATGAGACAGGTTGATATAAAGAAAGATGGAAAGTTCATTTCAGTATCTTTGATTTTTTTATCGTCTGCGAAATAAAGTTAGATTAAAAAAAAGTATTGCAAGAGCATAAATTTTTACAGGAAAATATATCCAGTATTGACGAGTAATACCTGCAATGATTATTAGAGAAATATATATTTATAGAAGCGATCGCGTAAAGAAAATTGATTGAACGACAAATATGCATATTAAATAATTATTTATTATTATTCACGTACAAAACATTATACGTTGCAATAAATTGTTGCATTTTAATAACTACGGCCACGCTCGCGTGTTTAATAATTTATTCGAAAGGATTCTAAAAACGAATGCACGCTGATATTAATGAATATTTGAGTTTAATTTTTCTTTTAATTTCCCCGTCGCAACATCGTTCGCGCGCGATGGTACTGAAAGCTCACCAGAGATTTTATTGTTAATCCGTGGCCGTGCGCAAGCGTGTAATGCGATTGCATGTAATGGATTTAATTTTATACGCTATCAAACCAACCCTCCACCTCTCCATCTCCAGTGAATTTTTTGCTAAATTTTTCGTTCTCCGCACAGGACTGAGAACGCATTTACAGCGTCAAATTATATGTACACGTTACAGTTACTTCTCGCGGATACTATTGTGAAAAGTAAGATGCAAAGGAAGTGTGATCAGCTGCAATAGCTAGCAGCAAATAACGAAACAAGGGTCGTAAGTGCTAAGAAGGAAATGCGTCTAACGAAGAAATGCATCGTCGTTCTCTACGAGACAACGACTGCGATACAAGAGTTCAGAGTTAAGTGGATTAAAAAGAAGGCATCAAGCTTGATGACCATTTCTATCTAACGTTTTAAAAACAAACGTTTTTACTTAATTGAGTCGGAACGAATACTAACGACTCGATAAAATATTCTGTATAAACGACGAGGTTTATTAGTCTCAACTGATAAACATTATTCGCCCATTTTTCATTCTTTTTCTTCCATTAATAATAATGCTTGGAAGAAAAGTTCGTTCTTTTATTGCCGCGCGAACGCATAATGACACCTACCAAAAGAACACAACGGGAAGTTATTCCCTCGAGAGTTCATCCGGCAGGCATATCCCACAGATTTATCTTGATGCGTTAGAGAGCGCCGCATTTACCCTCCGCTCCAATGGAATTGTCGATTAGTACAATCCTTTTTCCTCGACAATCGCTGACAGCGCAGTAATTAAACCTCGTTCATACGGTGATATCGAAAGCTTGGCGTTAGGAAATCGATTAATACACAACTTTTATAATGGGTGTTTAATGTATTCTAGAAGTTATAGCTAATGGAAGCAATTTCTGGTCGCTATTTCTACGCTAACGCTGTTAATATTAATTTAATGTCGTTCTAGTTTTATAAAACTATATGACACTTTCTAACAATTCACTTGTTAATTGTTCCAACTATCTTGGTAATGTTTTTCTAATGAAGATTTCTTATAAATAAGATGTGTTTCACGGTTGCCAATTATATATCATAATTGTGGGCGCATACTTTTAACAAAAATCTGTCATAGTATTAAGTAATGGATATAAATTACTTTATAATTTCGCAATGTTGCCATCCGTTTGATCGTCTACCTAGAAAGTTTCTCGAAAACGACTCAACTCTTTCAAATCCTTTTTAATACTTAAAATTCCACTGAAATAAAGTATAAGTCGGTATAAACCAATTGACAATAAAGGGTCAAAGTTCAAGTCAAAAGATTGTCAATATATATAATATAAAGTAAATCAAAGGAATTAAAATTGCTAATTTTAAGAGATTGTGGTGTATTATATATTTCGATATTTTTAAAGAATTTTTTCCAATAGTTGCAGTTTTTCGTTGCTACTTAATTACATCCGTTGTAAAGGGTTTATGCATTGGGAAAAGGGCATTTTTATTAAGGTATCCTTTTGATCGCATATAAGATTGCAAAAGTTTCTACTTCTGTATGTATATTGCTCGTTAATTTAAAATTTAAAATGCTTCAAAAAGGAATCGCTCGAGTTTTTGTATCCGCTCTTTTTCGATACACTTGAACGACTTAAGTAGCAAAGTAGAAAAAGAAAAACGCCTGGGAGAATAATAGGATTGAGAACTATTCGGTTGTAATTAAACATTAATCGGAGCTTGCTCGGGATCGTATTTGAATTTTTGTTGTTTGGTCGTCGCAGCAGAGTATGTCTCGTGAGAAAATAAATAACGTAGAGAGTCGCGGCGGCGATTCCTCGCAGCCATGTAAAATTAAACGTCTTAACGAAGCGCAGTTTCCTCTCCTCTCTTCTTCCTCTCTTTTCCGCGCCCACCTCTTGTTTCTCAGCAGTATATTTTCACTTGGAATCTTACGAGGCTCGTGATAAATGCGAATCGTAAAACGGCAAGAGCAGATCTGGAGACGTAATTAAGAAACGAGGAACAGTTTCGGCGTAAGAAGAGCACGGCGTGGCACATAAATCTGCTTTTCAAATTAAATTTAGCTTTACAAATCCGCCGTGTCCGATGGTAAAAGTTATTCTGTGAAACGACGGACGTAAGATAAGCCCTTTTTCTATGCTAATCATGGTTGTGTGAGAGTGGTTTTCGTGTCGTCGGCGAGAATATGAAATATGTAATTTCAGTCAGATTTAGCATAATTTATTTCGTATAAATCCATATTATTAGATTTCGTTTTGACACACGCTATTTAAACATTTCCTCGAATATAAAGATTAAAAAAAAAATACCAAGCGTTCCCGTGAAAATTATTAGAATGCTTTGTAACCCCCCATCATAAAGTACTTCAACGTATAGATTAATTAAAATAAAAAATCTTGACACGAAAATATTACAATAGTTTTTCAGTTATAAACGATTAAAGTTGGCCAGTAGCATCGCATAAAATATTTACACCATCTGACTCATAGTTGTAGTTACGTGTGTCCCGATCTGTCATGTCATTTTATTCTCTTCCAAGTGGCCATAAATTTATATTATGAATGAATATGGATGAACTTTGAAAAATTAGGACAGGATTATAACAATTACATTATATAACAATCATAATATTTATTTAACCATTTCATATTAAATAATTTAATTAAAATATGCCACCTTTTTATTTTTACTTATGCTATAATACATGCATTTTGAAAATTATACACATTGAAAATTTCTGAATGTTATTTTTTGTTCCAGATATTATAACATTTATATTTTACATCTTAACATTTTATTTTTTTCTCATTATATATGTATGTAGCTATCGCAATAAGAATAAGAATCTATATATATATATATATATATATATATATATATATATATATATATGTATATATATGTATTCAATATAAACATCTGTAAAACGCGAAACACAAAAAGTAGTAGTTTTTGTTGCATAATACTTTGTTTATTTTTCCGAGTATTTTTCATAGTTATAATATTTTGAAAATTTAGCACGCGCGTGTATCATACATGAAAGAATGTCTCATGTAGTTTTTGCTTGTAATTTGATACTTAGGTTACAGGTTACAAAGAAATAGATGTGAAATACGTATACGTGTTTTGAAATACGATATGTTACCTTTTGAGAAAACACGTGCTGATTGCTTATGATATTTGATCAAAAATTGATATGATTATCAATATACATGGATATATATATATATAATATATTTGAAAAAATTAATTAAAATTAAAATTATAAGTAGAGAAAAAGTTGCAGTAAAACGATTTTAATTTCGTTAAAAAGCTAAGATTTTAATGTTATCAATGAGTATAAGATTATTTATCTTGATCAACTAATTTACGAAATATAGTATTATCGATTAAATACAGAAACAAAATTGATTTCGTTTCGATTATTATACATATGAGAAGCAGATTTTCACAAAATTTCAGAAAACGAGAAAGAAAGAAAGAAACTATACACAAGAAAACTACGCATTTTACAAAAAATAATGTAATACAGAAAATATGTCAATTAATAGATGTGAAATATTAAACAAAATTACTTAATAATTGCTAAAAATATTGAACAAATAAATTTTGTTTGTTTCTAGTTAAAAAATACAATGCACTTCGAAATGTCTATGTTTTTCCATCATATAAATTAACGATGAAAAAATATTTTCTCAACATCTCAGAGTAGCTTATATTATAAGTCATTGAAAACTACTTGAAAATTGAACACGCCGTCTCTAACTAAAAAAATGAAATTTTGGACAAAATGCATTTTGAAAGTCTGTTCCTCATATATTTCGAGCAAAAGATAATATTCTAGTAATTCTGTTATCTCAAAGTTGTGTTAGAAAAAACGCGCTGGTTGTGCTTTCTCCCAATTTTTAGTCGTTCTAAGCGACCTTAATGTTTCATCAACCTTGATTACACCAGCCAAATGTAGCGTCAAAGCACCGTCCGTAGTTTTGACAAACTGCCATATGTGAGTGCTTTTCGTCCGAAAAGTAATTCAGCCGCGGTGCCTAATTTCGTAGTTAAATGAATTTCGCTTGAGTGCTTTGTTCATGGAGTTGGCGAGATGAAACACCGTGATTCAGAACACACCGGCAATTGAGGAACATTGTTAATATCGATTTTAATGTTCAGCATATGCTGCAGTGTACTAAAAGTATCATCACTTGTGAGTCATACGATTGATTGATAATTGCTGAAAGAATTTCTGACTGCTCCAAATTGAATGTTTCATGAAATGTATACTGAACGACATAGCAGAGATTGAATCATTTAACATGTAAGTACTTACCAAAGTCTGTTCATTACTTCGACTGACAAATTAGATTTAACATTACGTTGAAGTGTGTCAACTAATTAAACATAGTTTGCATGCGCATAATGCTGTGTTTCTATAGTTTCGCTCAATTTTATCACATTAATAGGAAGTCACCTTGTTATTGTTACATTAATTTTCTCAGATTTTGGTGAAAAAAGATAAATGCCTTCTAATAAATTTCATATATTATTTTACTTTCTGCATTAATTCATGTGTTAATTTAATTATCAATTTTTGTCCAATTCAATAATTACACTCGGAATGTAATAATAATTAAATTATTAATGTAATATAATATTTTACGACGCGAAGCATAACCTGTTATTCTTTCTTCACACAATTTTTACAAATTTTAACAATTATTGAAACACCATGAACGCAAGAAGAGAAACATGTTCCCTATTCAATTAGCCTTAGTACAACGTTGATCTTCCTTACCATGTTTACGGATGCAGTTACTTTTGCTACAATAGCTAAGTTAAAATTCGAAATGAATATGTAAGATGATGAAAGCGCTAACTGTTTGCTAGCCGCGTCTTGTGCATTATTTACATTTATATCGATTTTCCTTGCGGCATTTGTCACGATTTTCGTGGATTGGGCGTCGCTACTAACTCCGAGACAAATATTTGTTTATCGTTATCCGCGGATGAGTTTCTCGAAATAACACGAAGTGAAACAACCATTGAGAGAGATCTCTGAAATGCTGCTCCGCCGGAAGCTGTTACGCATAGAATTCGAATGTCGGGGCCATGAGTTATCTGCCGTTTTAGATATTAATTGGAGCCGTACAATTTCAACAGTCCTCTTCATACTCCAGCTGATGCATTACGGTCTGTTCTACTACTTATGGCAATGCGATATACATGATTACTTCAGTAATACAACACACGCATGTTATGGCCTGCCAACGTCAGTTACGCATATAGATATAGGAATTTCGATATATGTCGATTGGGACTGGGTTGTGTATGCGATTGACCTATTGCGTTAACCAAGTACTAACTGATGGAATTACCGTACTGTTTGTATGAGCATCCATTCTGAATTCATGTACGTTCCACTGATATGTTCCATATATATATCCGCACCATTAATCGAACTTATATTAGCTCATCAAAAGCATTGCGGAAAATTGTACCGGCACATTTCAGGAAAAAATTAAAATTACAACAAATTCCTAGTTCAATTTTTTTTTAGGAATTTATTTTCCTTTGTTTTCCTCTTTTATCGTTAATTCTTTTCTTCATAATTTCCATATTTATAGTTTCTTTTAACTTTTATTGTAATTTGAGTTACGGTATTAATTAAGATTAACAGAATATTATAAAATATGATCTCCATTAAAATAAAAAATTTAAATCTTGTGTAAGCTCATTTTGCGGACGAACAGTTATATTTAGTCCATTGAGTGGATGGCGGTATCGATATCACATACACATACATATATACATGCACCTACATATACGTACGCACACACGCACGCACGCACGCACCACATTTGATTTAATACTCACTTTGATGCATTTTTGATACTTCGATGTTCGATCCACTGAACCACCAACTACGTTACGTTATGCTGTACTGAATGTTTCTATTGTCGCTGAAATTTATGCTCAGTCGTAAAAAATACGCATCGTGACTCGGAAATGAAATATATAAAAAAAGCGCGTTGTATCTTGTGAAACAGAACGTATGATCACATGTCACGTAACAGAATCTATCGACTTTCCAATTGGATGCATGCCTCGATGATGGAGCTACTACACTATAATGCATCACTACCGGTTGCACTGCGACATGACGCTGTAACTGTCATTAAATTTATTAATTCCCATGTAATGAACTGCATGTATATACTGCCGTATATATAATACCCGACAGCGTTAATAATTACATTTGCGATGAAATTATTGGCTGGTAACGGAAAGTTTCCTCCTAGCTGCGCTTTGTATTATATGAAGATAATAATTATGGAAATAATTACACAGAGCTGAGCTTTATATATTGATTATCGAACACATTTACGAATGTATACAAAATATAGCCGTGTGTTTAATAAAAGTATTAAATAGGAAAATACTTTAAAGATACTTACGTTTTTGCAGGTTATTGATTCTCAGATATGTCGAGGAAATTATTTTAAATTGTTTTCTTTGTGATTTTTATTTTAAATATTATTTTGTAATAATTAACAGTGGATACAGTGGAGTAATTTGAATAGCGGGGAACTTTAGATAATAGTAAGTGTTTGCAAGAATTTAAAAAAAAATTTTTTTTTAATTTGAGACGCCATGTTTTATATTCGAGGATTAGTAGCAGAGAAGATACTGAAATCTACATATTCATGTAGGTTTGAAAAGATATCTGTATTTGTGGAAGTCTCTCTCTCTCTCTGTGGAGAGTTTTATATTAAGCAAAGTAGGTAGAGAATTTTGGTTGTTACTGCCATCTATAAGAATATATCCTGCTTTCTTAAGTTTTTATAAAATCTACGTAGAAAGTAAATGTAAATAGAGGATTATGGATGAGTTCAAGTATTTTTAATACAAAGTTTGATTTTTGTTGTAATTTTAATGTTCATTTTCAATGTTATTCAAATTACCCTTTAAAATATCCAAATTGAGTTCTTAAAATTGTAGGGGGAAATTGGATAATGGCATTACGTCTCAAGATTTAAAGATTAATTTTTTATACTTTGAGTAAATATTATATACTTAAACATGTGAGTGTTCTGCTACATATCCGAAGTAACTATAAAATTATTATTTTTCGAGAAATTGTTTAAAATATTTGAAATTATTCAAATTACCCCGCTGTACTCTATAATTTCTGTTTTCAACAGTAAATTATTTTTTATTCAATTATCTCATCTTAAAATGTAACAATATTAAATTACTAAATAAAAAAGAACGTCAGATTATTACATTTTTGTTGCATAGACACAAATATGAAGTACAAATTCTTGGTGCTTGGAAAGCAAAAGAGATTGCGGTCGGGGCATGTGAAACTTAAGTAACCGGTTCGTATAACAAAGTAGCAAACAAGAAGGCGTGAAAGAGCCGTTTTTCTAAAGAAGGGTAATTAGCGTCCGCTAACTCAAATATTAATTAAAATTGCTTCTTCAAAATATGACACCAGAAACAATCAAGAATTAAGAACAAAATAGTGATTAACGAGTTATTGTGGTAATATCCTAAAGATTCACAATTGTTAAACGATCCGGTGTAAAAATTCATTCAACCAAAGAAGTACGATTAATGTAGGTCGTTCGTGCACGATCCGTCACTCTTCTTTGAATATTTTTTTCTCTTTTATTAAATGCGTACAATGGCAAATAAATTTTTTCGACACAATTCGCAACACTAATTCGGCGAAAATGTACAGATTTATGAAAAAGGTATATCTATACATAGAGAATGACAAATAACACTTAATCTACGTCATTTTAATCGTTTTCTCTGTTTGCTTAGCCGCATATACATATATATTGACAACTATAAAAACATATCTCGTGTATATGCATCATACGTAGTGTCCTTGAAGTACAACGAGTTTCGGCGTCGTTATACAAGCTAATTGAAAGACTGGCACCGAAATATTCTTAAGATCACGTTTCTAATATAGTATATACAGCAACCACATAGGACCGTTTTTTACACGTGCACGCTGGTATCAACTGCTAACGCGAATTATTCGCGATTGGACCAACGCGCTCCGATTATATGGTCCCATTGATAGAAGAAACATTCGGTTTTGGGCGTTAATAGTGATAAGGATATCGTCGCTTTTACATTTTCGTGAGTGGTCCTGAAGAAGCGAGGTACATTTCCGACACAAACAATACTGCCAAGCTCGCTGCAGAGGCACAATGCCAGTCCCCTTTATGGTGGAAAATGAAACAATCTCGGAATCGTCCTGGCGCAACGGTGTTCGAATCCCCGAGAGCTAATGCACTTTCGAACAATACGTTTTTACCAGTAACCGTACTGAGAATAAAATCTTCTTCGAAGTCGAGTCATTATAAGTTCGGCGAACAAACCTGCTTTCTTCTTGTAGATACGTCGCGCCATTGCAAGCTCGGGAAAGCTTCGTTATATTTGCGTATCTCTATTGCTCTTTCTCTCACGCAAGTTTCCAAGTTTAAGATTCTATGCGTTTCGCAGACCGTCAGCGCGTCTATCCTTACTTCCGAAGTTGAACGGATTTTATCGCCTGATGTACAAGATTATTCAGATGTATTTTGCGGCATTTTGACATATAATTCGATACATTTCTTTGAAACATTTTCTCTCATGTTAATTATATTATTTATTTTTCCTTAATTTTTAGAGTATAGTACAACGGATAGTTGGAAGTATATTTCCCAACTTTTTCTTCTTCATTTTTATATATTGCTCACAAGTTTAATGAAACCAATGATTTTATATTTTTCTGATATATTATTATTTATTTTACATGTTTTCTATGTCGTCATTATACCCGATTGTTCCTTTCTAATCATTTATAAAGAAATAAAGCTGAAAAAAGAGCATTTTTTTTTACAAAAATGTTTTTTTGGAAAGTAGTTAAGATAAGAGGCTGAAAATTTGAATATTCTTCTATTCTATTAAAATATAATATACATATATGTATATTTTCTAGAACTTTTGCATGCCAGATTTAAAAAAATTATATTGGTGTACTGTGTGAAGATAAATATTATACTATATAACAAGTTTTTTGCATTTTTATCATGAGAGATCGTTCTTTAGTAAATAGGACGTGCTAAATATGAATATGGCATCAAAAATTATCTGTCATGTAAGGTTTCTAAGAAAGAAAGGATTAAAACTCTCAGAAATATTTTTTTTAATCATTTTCATAAATTCATAACCAGATATTCCAGCAACTTTAGAAAAATCTAACATTGAAGTTTGAACTTTTAATCTTTCTGAAAAAGTTGAAAACTAAAAGTGCAATTCCGTAAAAGCCATATTGATTTATATTTATATTAATTTATCTCTAGATGACAGCCATATTGGATCTACCATTTTGAATTCTTGAAATCTGACTTTAGATTCGTAATTATTGACCAAGAGAAATGCAAGATTTCACAGGAATCCGTCGGGTAGAAAAAAATGTGCTTCTCAAAGAGTTAATACTGTTTTATTGTTTTAGGACCATAAAAATTGTAATAATTATTAATACTATAATTAAAAACTTATATAGAAATGGGGAATATATTAATTATATCTTATTAGAAAAAATAAAACAAATATAAAATTAATCCAATTTTCCAATATATTACATTCTTAATATTTATTATTTATGCAAGTGAGGATTAATCTGTATAATTTTTAATTTCATTTAAAATAACTCATATTGCATCGAAGTTTTCACATTCAATTTGAAAAAATTTTATAATTTAGGAGATAATCGTAATGTCTATTTTTTTCTCTCAGATATTTACAATTAACAAAATTCTTTTTTTAAAACCTCCAACTTGTTTCCTGTAATAACCGATAATTCAATAATGGGATTATATTGGAATATATACTCAAAACTAGTCGCAGTCAAAATATTGGTAATTGCAGCGAATAAAACGAATATTGCGGTCTACCAAGCACAATCGATAATTGAATGACTGTAATAATGAACACTGTGCTCAAGATTTTCTGGTGAAAACGATGACAATTTGCTAAAAAATGAGATCCCAATATATTAGTGCGTGTTTCTACCATTTGATTTAAAAAAAATTTTGTATTTTACCAATACGCATTTTACGTCGTATTGCATTTATTCAATTCTGCGAATCAATTAATTTTTCTCGTTTTTTGAAGTTCTTTATACATTATTCAAAAAAATTTTGTAAATTTAATTTCAGGCAATATTCAAAGCGATTCTTTCGGTTCTTACAATGTATTTTTATATTGCTGTTTCTTCTTTTGTAATACTCGTAGAAATTTAGGAATGTATAAATATCGAAATTCAGAGATCGATTTTAGATCATACATATTATATTGGTACGTGAGAGACATTTACAAAATATTCTTTTTTTTGCAGATAATTTTTATTTCGGAAAGTGAGGAAAGATTCTAGACGGCAGAAATGAGAACACGCGACTCTGCCGGAACAGAAAAAGAGTTCGTACTTGTTTCGGTAGTAGAGCAAGAACTCAGATACTTTTTTCACAAAATGACAATGGCCTTGAAAGTATTGTGTAAATAAATTCGAATTTATTTACACGATACTTTTATTTATTTGTTCGACTAATCATGTTGAAAGTTATTATTATGGACAAATTCTCTTGTTTGTCCATTATGGCAGTGGAATTAGTAATTAAGAAACATCGTTGCGTAATATAGGTAATATTTCCTAATAAAAAATATTTTTAATTTATATCAAATTTTTTGGCCATTACCAAGCTATATTGTTCTTTTTTTTTAACCACGCAGAACTAAATATATATTTCATAGTTGTGTTACTCGCAATTCATCATTTCCTCAGATATATCTAGTCTAATATTTATTTTAACTCATGTTTTCCAGGCGACTATGTGACAAATGGATTTTCCGTAACGCGGATGTATTCCAATCAGTCTGACGACGTAATGGCAGACACGCGATGTCGCGACGCAAATCTACGACGAGATTCCGTTACTTTCGCGAGGCAAACGTGTCGAATGCGCGTCGCAGCGAGTCTTCGGAGACAAAACCGCGAAACTGAATCTCCGCTCGATGGTTTCGTGGCAGTTAGGCGACCGTGCTTAAGTTCACGCGCATTCAACCTGGAGCCCAGAGTGCATAACGTCGGCTAGAATATTATCCGAAGAAGTAGGACGACCGGAAGTAGCGTCGCGGCCATTCTGTCGCCTCTACCGTGATGCATTGCCGCTGGGTGTTCTGAAACAAACGCTACGCTATAATGCCGTTTCGCTCGGTCGGCTCTTAGCAGGTGGTATTTAGAGCGACGTTTCCGCGGAGCTGAGCGCGAGATTTTGCTTTGGGCGAAAAGGCCTTACTTGACGTTTACAAGCTAAATATTTTTGTCGAGTTTAGTTTACACCTTTTTCTATAAACTAAAAAAAGTATTTGACACATCATACAGAAAGGACGGTTTTGCTCAAGTATCTAAAAATTTTGCTAAATCTATAGATCTGACAATAATTTTGTTGGACCATCGAAATGATTATGTAGGATACTTAAGCTGATTGTTAAAATGTCAAAAGTTTTTACAGTTTTGCTTATCATACTTGAGATTAGATCTATTATCTGATTAAATTTTTAGGTATTTCAGTAAAATCGTTTTTTCCGTACAGAGGATAGTCTCTCATTAAATAAAAAAAGTAACTAGTTGATTTTTTTAATGGTAATAATATAATTATTAAATTATCTTTTACTGAATTATATAATTTCCAGAGAATATTAGATAAATTTAATTTTGTGTTATTTTTGCGTAAAAGAATGTGTTTTTTTATATTACCTCGTAATAAACGGCAAAAGTAAAAGTTATCACAAATTGTTATTATCTAAAAAACTACAATGTTGAACAAAATAGATATATGCTGAAAAATCTTTTTTTCTAGTGAATTCGTTCTTTTATAAAATGTCTCGTTCGAATTTAAATAAGTAACGTGTGAATACTCGCACTTAAAGCTCGTTCTAAACGAAATTGGCATTTTTCTTTTACCATTGACTATGTGGACCCGTACGCTGTTAGGATGAGTGTTATTGGGTGAACACGTGTAAAGGCCGGAGTCTCTGCCGATCGCCTTCTGAATGAGTAAACGGCTCGAAGTTACGGGTCCCTTTTCCGTTACCAGGCTGATACCACCCCTCGGTGAGTCGAAGTTAATCGCCTGCGGAAAAAGGATATAAAAAGCATGTCGGGTTACTTGCCTCTGACGTGACCAAGTACGGATGGGGCCACTCTGCGGGAAAGGAAGAAGCAGGAAGTGTCGACGGAACGTGTTCCCTGCAATGACAGAAATCCTTTTTCCTAGGATTTTTTCTAGACGTTACACATTCATTTCCTGACCTCGCTGTCCGACTTAAAATACGTTTTTATCACGCGATCGTAATTATGAAAATATCAAAACCATGAATTATATATATATATATATAAGGAGATTTATACATTATTTATTTTAGGTTTTGTAAATTTGTATCCTCTGTCTAGATTTTAAACATTAAACAAACTTCAACTTTTATAACAACTGTTCAAGCAGTTTTCTCAAAAAGATTTTTATTGATTACAATAAACAGATCTTATTTAAACTCAATATAAGAACTGAGAACATGACTTTTCAGGAATAAATTGCTCTTTTATGTCTTTAATGTTCTTTAACAAACAGGTAATGCATTACAACAATGTTATTTTAAAATTTTATTTATAATTTTATTACAACCGTAGGTGCTACATTTTATAATAATTGATAATTAACGATCCAATTGGCTACGCAAATTATCATGTATGTATGTTTGTTTTATAAGTTTCATTAGGACAGAATTTATTGCGTCATTAAATTAATCATATTTGATCATATTTAATTAATACTGGCGGAAATTGCGGTCATGATTGTTTAATTTATGAATGTGCGTGCATTTGTTAGTGAAAGAAAAATTAATAACAATTTTGGTTAAAAGGAATCACACAGTATAAAGTTTTGAAATAAATATTAAATATTCAGCCAAATTCAAATAAATGGAAAATCTCAATTAATTCGGGTTGGACTGGAAAAATTCAATGGTAAAAAAAACTATTGTAAGTCCGGATTTTATTCAATGCTCTAAATTGGAAAAATTATAAAAATGTAAAATTATAAATATATTAAATTATAAAAATTTAATACTATAATATATTTATTTACTTTGTGCAAAAAATTTTCTGCTTTATTATTAAATCATCAATTATGATAGTTTAAAAAAAGATAAATTGAATAAAAAAACGAATCAACAATGACAAAACACTTTATAATAAAATCTTGTTAATTTAAATTAGTATGTTAAAAATATTATGTTTCTAAAACAGAAATTTTGGAAATAATATCAAAAATTTTATAAATTTTATATTAATTTTTGTTTTTGTGAGAAAAACATAATAGTAACAAAATTAAAACTTTTTACCAATATAGATGTGGAATTTGCCACCCTGCAATTAATGCCAGGATATTACATTCGTACATCAAGATTATATATTTGTTGAATTAATATTTAAGAATCAATTAATTGCTGCATACAATAGCGATATAAGCACGCATAATTAATTGATCCAAATCTTAATTGCCTCCTCACGGTAGAAGAGAGAAACAGATGCCATATTATCTGTCTGTGACGTGACAAGACGGGGCTTAAGGCACTTTGTGGGAAGTGGAAAGGGCAAAAGTGTCGACTGTAGGTGAATTCCTTGAATGGCATAAACCATTTCGGGACAAGTTTCCTAAAATTATAACTTAAAGCGTCTATGCAATCATCTTGGTTATTCCAGTCATTCGCGCGTTCACATAAATAAGCGTGATAGTGAGATTCTTAAATTTAAATGAAACTGACGTAACGTTACGAGAGCATTCATCTGTCTATTATTAATAATGTGGCCGTCTTTAGATGTACACTTCCCAAGAAACTTTCGCAATGTTCTTAAACAAATGAATTGTCTCGTGGTATTGAGAGAAACTTTGTTATATTTAATGGAAATATTTAAATTATCATACTACAATAAGAATAATTATAAGTGGAAATTAGACTGATAAGAATAAATTAAATAAGAGAACAAATCCTATTTTCGGTCGAAGCAGATTTTAATAATTTTATTTATTTACAAAAATATACTTTTTAATTACATAAACTGCCACTGATTTAGTTTATCGGATATATGTAAAACGCAATCTTAAATTGAAAATATTTTCACAAATTATTATTATTGATCGTCGATTGTTTAAACAATGCTAATAACTGTGCAAAGAACTTAATGCGAAAAATATTACCTCCATAGTTGTTGAGCCTACAATTCCTGCCTTTCCAAGTCAGGTGTTTTACAATTCATCGAGATATGTGGAGATATTTGTCGCAATAATCGATAACTAGAGGATATTATTTTTCAATTTTTAACGTTATCATGTCATTTTTTATATTCCAATTTCAGTTTATAATTGTCTTTCAAATCTGATAAATTAAATTGGCTCGCAATTTATAAAACTGAAAGATGTAGGTACTTGCAAATTTGCATATGAGTGTTATTAAGTATCAAGATCCTCTTTGACCAAAAATAAAATTCTTTCTCTTATTTAATAATGATTAGGATCGTATTATAAAAAGGTGTTTCTAATACACAAATCTTTTAATCATGATTGCTAAGTCACTCGAACGGAATCTTATTGAAGCAAGTTGTTGTTGGCGTCTTCGATAAATATTGCGTCTGAAGGAACGAAAACACGCTGCTAGCAATAATCGATATACCAGGCCAATAGAAGCGTGTATACAGCTGCAGGCTTTTTTTCAACAGCCGCAAGGAACATGAAAAATGTTTCTGTTTATACCGATATCTGCGGTCCTCTCACAAAACCAGCGTCGGTTATGAAATTCAAATGGGTTTTCAGTTGAAAGCACCTCTCATGACTTCATGGCAGCATGACAGGTGATTTTCAGCAAGTAGTAAAACCCTCATTCGCGGATCGTAAGTTCGGCTTACCTGATGGTTATGACTCCAAATTATCGTCGACGGTGGTTCAGGCGCGTGTCTCACGTAGCATGTTAAGTTTATCGTGCTGTCCTTGTTGATGAACAGTTCAGGACCGCCGGCTATTTCCGTCACAGGTTCTGTAATGAAGGAGAAAATCGCATGCACAATATTTTCAATTTGCGATTTTTTTTACTTTTAAAACAACTTTCATTTATGTCGCTTTCCCTATGTCGCTGTCCCTACGTTCCCTTTCATCTTTATTGCAAACAAGAATGTCTGTGATAGAGATTTACTGATGTTTTTTTCTCTCGTAATTATAACAGAAAGCAACACAATAAAGATTCCTTCATAATTCCCTCTATAATTTTCTCTTTTTAAATTTCTCTATCGTTATTGACGATATGAGATTGTCCCATATTCTTTACCGTATTTTTCCGAACGACTGTTGAAAGGAGAGCAAAAAGTCCGCAGCCGAAATGAAATG
This sequence comes from Acromyrmex echinatior, assembly GCF_024713525.1. Lineage (NCBI taxonomy): Eukaryota > Metazoa > Arthropoda > Insecta > Hymenoptera > Formicidae > Acromyrmex > Acromyrmex echinatior. The sequence continues at coordinate 6,046,776 of NC_141870.1, forward strand.
CAATAACCGTACACAAGAGGGGATCGCTTGGCATTATACTTACATTATTTTGTGGAAAACAGGTTCGTCCGGAGGAAGTACCGACGGAATCAATTCCGGATGACTGAGAGTTTCCGTTCGAGAGATTCGCTTTGTATGCGATTGAGGAGAAATCATCGAGCCACAAGATATACGGATTCTTTTGAAACGCCCCACACTACCTCGCAATGATGATCTCGCTGCGATATCTCGAGGCGCTAAGAACCCGCTTAATTTTTGTGAGGGTGGATACGACGTGTCCGGAATTTTTGTCTCGCATTTCGTGCTCGTAGGAATCAATGACCATGCAGTAAACGTACGCAAGTCAAAAGCATATTTCTTCTCTTTTCTCCCCTTCCTACCCTTCCATTAAATCTTGTTGCTGGAAATACCACCTCGGCGAATCTCCGCGTCCGCGGTACACAGGATCGTTACAGTCCGTCGACCGGGATTCTCCAAGTTTCTCGGATTCCCATTGGTGGATCTCAATTATCTGACAAACCAGTTTCGAGACTTCCACCGTCGTTTGCTGACCGACTTGCGAGCAAGGTGGTCTGCGGCAACACAGAGAGAGAGAGAGATCTTCATTTCCACGCAAGGAATACCAAAAGCAAGCGCGAGCATCGTAAGGAGACAACAGCTTATTACTGTTTCACGAGGCTTGAGACCCTTTCGTTGTTCGCACTGCGACGTTTTATTCCTATTACTGGAGCAATGAATATCCAACTTCTCGATGGTGTGAAATATGAGCGGATTTAATGGTTCCATCGTGAAAAGAATCTTTCTTTATCATTATTATGACACGTTATTCAGCCTAATAACGTTTTGCAGTACAGCCATTCGATGATGCTTACCTCGTCGCGCACAAATTCTAAGCTTATGACGTAGGGCATCGTTAAATGAAATTGTTATAAACGCTATTTATATACGTAACCTTATACGTTTGCCAGAAACTGTACGGAAGAAACGTTTTAAGGTACCTAAAAATTTAGCTAGAGGTATATATATAATTTTATTAGACCATTAAAATAATTATGTAAGACGCTCAAGCTAGTTGCTAAAATGTAAAACATTTTGTAGCGTTATTCATTATACTTGAACTTCTACATAGTTATTATTTTGATATGATCTACAGCAAAATTATTTTCAAATCTTTATCTAATTAAATTTTTAGATACCTCAACAAAATCGTTCTTTCCGTGTGCTTTCTCTCTATTTGTTCATGTTATTTTCTGAGAAAAATCTTTTGTATAATAATTTAAAATAAACATATTTTTCGCGCAGTTTTTAAGATGTATCCATTTTAATAGAGAAACTAACTTATTCATATAAAAAGAATCGCTTTGCATCCTTTGATTTAAATGATTAAACTAAATTCGTAGGTTTACTAACGATGATTACGGGGCGTAATTCTATTCAGTGTATTGTTTGTGCAGCGCTTGGTAGAATATTATTGAAAATTACGGGTTCCCAAAGAGCGTGTACTCTCCCCGATTTCGCCGCTTGAAAGTCAGGGAGAGCACGGGCATCGTTAAGATACGATGTTAACGAGAACACGAGGAGTTTGTCGTTAGCTGCAACTGAGGACGTTTTTGCAACGCTAACGATGTCACGCCGAAATTAAGATCTCACAATGTTCCGTACTTCCCATCAACATTCAATTATACGTCCTACAATCCACTGACTTTCGTCAGTGGACATCGTCCACTCTAGTCAGCCGTCTACGAGCGAAGGAACTTCATTTCCTTCTCAGACATCCCTGAATGACTTCTCTTCGCGAACATTCCACGAAGAGACACGCACGACGTCGTTCGTTTTACGATGTACTGCTGGTATCTCGAGAATTCAACGACGTTCTTGGTAGTTGCTAAGAGGAACGATCAATTACTTCGGCAATCGTCCAATTGAACTGGCGGACCCGTCGCGCCGGGAATTCGTCTGTCAATATTCATTTTTTGATAATTATTGTGAAAATATTTTATTAAAAATGAAAAACTAACTGACGAAACATTTTCATTTGTATTTATTTAGTTGCCAATTTGCAACCGCAAACAATCAAGATATATTAATTATAATTTAAGTACTGCAAATGTAATAAATATTTGATAATATTTAATTAATATATGATATCAAATTTTGTTATAATACGTTATAATAATATTCGCAGTACAATTGTCAAATGTTACTTTTCAATTTTGTTTCAATCAGATGCAAACAATGCAGTCGATTGTCGCGTCTCTCCGATTTACCGACGCAAATATATTCATAAAGCATTATGCAAAAGATATATTTTATACTTGACGCCAAGAGTGCTCTTAAGTTTAAGATGGAGACTATATAACAGAATCTCTGGCCACGAACGATTTTGTTAAAATTTTACAAGAAAGATGTACAGAATGTATGCTAAGTACGCTAAAATATTTTAAGGAGTGATTCTTTATACAAATTCAAGAAAATTTCGTATAACCGAAAAGATTTAAAAAAGTTTCAAAGATATAAGGTGTAAATAAATTTTATTTTTTCAAAAATTTCAAATTATTTTGATAAACCGAGTTATTTTAATGAAACTTTAAATAAAGTTTTCGAAATTTTTAGAAAAAAATGTAATTTGTTTTTCATCTTTAACATTCCTTATCTTTGAAAGTAATTGTAAGCCGTTTCGAATATATGATTATATAAAGTCTTGAATTTATGTGAGAAATCTTAAAATCTTTCAATGTACTTACAATTAGTATATTATACATTTTATATACATTTCTTTTTTATTACAGAATGTCCAGATAGGCGCCAAATCTATTTTCGGACATTTATTGTAATTATCATACCATTTAATAAAAATGATTTTTGAATGTTTATAACTTTTCAATAAAGCATTTTCGGACATGAGTTTATATGAACTTTCTTTACTTACTCGACTTCATTAACACGTTACATAAGTTTGATCCCATCTTTCCAAACACCCTGTACTACGTCACTTTAATTTATATTGTCTCACTTTATAATTTTAATTAAGATCATATTTTGATAGTATAAGTTAGAGTGAAATAGTACATGTATGTAAATATGTACAAGTATAGATACCTTTTTCTCTTGTTTGATTTTGACAAAATCATTCGTGGACAAACTCTGTTATACAATTCCTAATTTAAGATCTTCGAGGTACATTCGACACTCCTTTATTCTTCCTGACAGCGTGAATCGAAGTATTCCTAAATTTTAGAGGAAGGTGAAAATCGAACCAGCTGTTACCTTTAACCGAACCATCGATCCTTTACCTTTGATCGATCACCACCCTGCTGCACCCTTGGGTGGAGAGCCAGTAAAATAAATCGAGGGTGGACCTCGTACGTGGCCCGACCGCGACTTCGTCCGCAATTGAATCACCACTCCACCGTGTTGGCCGCAAAAAAGGTCTAACAAGCATGGAAGATAGTAAATCGAAGCTACCTCTACGAAATACGTTCGTAGAAGACGCTAACTTTTTCTCCCAAAAGAAAATTGCAGGTCGTTTGATACTACCATCGCCTTTGTATCGTTACCAGATGGCTTGTTACTTTTTGACATTTGTTAGAAAAAGATGTTTGTACTGTCTGTTCCGTGACTTGGAGATCAACATGTGACTCGCACATCCTGTGATTCATGTACAATATCGCCGCTGTAAAATTGACACCTCATTATCAAAATTTTAATATAATTAATAAAGCACTTTGAAAAGAGTTATAATTAAATGCAAAAAAAAAATAATTTGAAAATATGGGATGCCAACCTCACGTTTTTGTTTAATTTTGTCATTTATTTACTTCGATCAAATGTTAAGAATTACTTGAAAAAATTACAGATTATTCTAAATTGTATTTAAAAGTAATACAAAAAATTAGAGACAGTTTAACATCTGGATTAAAAGTTATTTCAATAAAAAATAATATTTAAAAAATTTGTATTATATTTTAATAGAAATATTTGAAAATGTATTATAAAATAATGATAAAAATCTCAATTTCTTTTATATAAGTACTTTATAAATTCAAGAATATTTATGTAAAGTCACATTGAAATGCGATATTAGTTAGTTCAGTAAATAAATAAAATATTTATTTGTTATAAAAACTAATTTGAATTTCAGTAAAAATTTTCATAATTTTATTACTTAAAGTTTATTACTTATACAAAAAATTTAGATCTTTGTCCATCGCTTTTAAAATTTTGGTTTAAAAACAATGAAAATAATAACAAATAAAATAAATGTGTTGTTCAATAAAACCACAATGTTATGAACACAACTTTCATATACATGTAGTTTAAAGCGTAAATATTAATATATGTACTTATGTCCTTGCAATCTCCTTAAACATGCGATTGTGTTACTTTAAATAAATAAAGTGCACATATCGTTTAGGACACGAACAATGCGATCATCTTCACACCTATTTCCTTCAATATTAATCTTCTCGACCAGTGTAAAACAGGTCCGCTCAATAAATCATGTCACTGCATCGGGGCGACTGTATTTCAGGAACACAGTCGAGGCTCATTTTTCGTAACGCCACTCGAGACCGGTGTTCATACGTTCGTAGTGATCAGGGACATTAACTTGACAAACATACGCAGCTGACGGTATCGGGTATAAGTTAGCGGTGGGACAAGTCCGGCACGATTGTGTGCAACCGCTGAATGTATTACTGCTGAGGGCGTGAAGGGAGAGAGAGAGAGAGAGAGAGAGAGAGAGAGAGAGAGTAGCAAGCGGGAGAAAGCCTGGTGGCAGACGATTCCAGTAACACGAACTCTATGGGTCCCATACGTTACTCGCTATATCGTCAGGAGTGAGAGTTACCATTGGGTCCGCCCGTCTGTCCGTTCGTGGCCAAACATGGGCATTCCTATGTCGATAATGATCTTCCATTCACGCCATTGCCGATAGAAATTAATTGCGTCCATCCATGGAGTCTGCACGAACTGCGAACATCGACCCACTGTGTTGGGTACGTCACCATCGCGCACGTCACGCTGTCTAGGATATAAGTACAGTGCATTTCGGACATTTCGGTGCGTGTGTGCACGACATGCGTGCATATCCAACGTCGTGTCACACTGATTGCGCATCACTCGCCAGTACGCCACCGACGGAATATCGCACGGAGATCACGAGCGATAGACGCGTCATTCACGGAAGGGTGAAACGACGATAAGAGAATAATATATCGTGGTTCGAACGCGGTGAAGTGAATAATCGCTTAGGAGATTATGCTACAGTAACATTTGTATTTATCATGTGGATTCTCTTATGTTCACATATAATATTACTTTTATATCGTATAAATCCTGCAACAGATGTAACTATCAAATGCACCAAAGTATATCCCCCTCTGATTTTGATGAACTTTGAATATATCGTTTTTAAAACAAAAGTAAAGGTATTTTTAATTAAATGTATATATTTGAGGAGTAAAATATCCCTTAGAAAAAATCGGTTATTTCATTTCGAAGCAAATATCGCCAAAACTGTGAGAGATAGAAAAAAATGCTTGAAATAAAAGTTGAATGATTTCACAACACTACTTTATAACAATAAATTAAAAAAATTTGTTTAAATATTTTTTATTAAAAAGATAAATTTTTTAAAAATTCTTTTAAATTATAATTATTGAGTACTCTTAAAACTTTCAACTTTTTTTACTGCAAACATTTTTTTCTATTTTATTATTAAAAGTGTGAATGGACACGAATAAAAAAGTGTCCCTTATATTTGCCTAAAAAATAAAATATTCAAAAAAATATTCAAAGCTAATTAACATCAGAGACGGACATTTAGTAAGTACCACTTTTTAAAAAAAATAATACAGCGAAAAACCCGTAACTTTGGAAGAACTTCGAAATATAATAGTATTTGAAAAAGTTAATTAGTCGTTTCCGAGAAATTTTCCAGACAGGCAATCAGACGAATGGACAAAAGTCAACAAACGAGTAGACGAGAAGTCAGACCAACACTGAAAATAGTTCGTACTACTTATTGATATTTTTAACCGAAGAGAATATATTTCTTTCCTTTCCTTCTCTTTTTTTTTCTTTTTAAATCAGAGCTATAAAAAGAATAGGTTATGTTAGTTATGTTATGTTAGCTCTATGCATGCATGATTCCATAGTTTCCATCTGATATTGCATCGCATGTTATCGAATCATTTGCGCGCGATACATCCATCTATATATTACACGGGAGATATGCATCTTTATATAATGTTCGTAATGGTCAATGTCTCGACCGTTATCCTAAACGCGTACAATATTTTATGGATTAATGTCTTATCAGCGATGAGATAGCTGGGCATTTCCGCCTTAGCCGTTGGATACTAACGCGATCAGAACGCATTCTCGAGCATGAACCAGGATGCCCACCTGCATTACGATACTCCTCGTGGCAAGCGATTCCGCCACGCCCATGAGGGAACTACGGCTAAACTACCGAACAAGAGCCATTTACACAAAAGGCGACGGTAATGGCGAGATTCTTAGCTAGAGTACCTATCCCAAGTTTCGGCCCCCGGAGAAAAGCTGCTCGAGTATCTATACCCTAATAATGCGTTGTTACTGGCACTTACTTAAGCGTACTTGCAACCATTAGGAATTCTAATTACTTTCGTAGCTGCCAATTCGACTCGAGAACGATCGTGTTATCTCGTGGCGAGAATGGAGCAACTGTAGTAGATCATTGTATTCTCTGAGAAAAAGCATATTGTTTGAAAATGAAGTTTGACAGATGATTTTCGTGCAACGAGCAATTTTAATCGTTTTAAAGTCGTAAAACAATTTATAATTTAACAATAATAAGTTAATCTTTAAATAGCTATATGAATAAATTAAATAGGTAAGGAAAGAACGGCTGAGATCTTGTTGCCAGTAATGTTTTTATATGTAAATTTATTATATGTATAAATTTTAAAATACGTTAATTTTAAATACGTTAAACTATGCGTCGTTTATTGTCAGACTTAAAACGCAATCATAAATTAAAGCTAAAATAATAATATCATAATGAAATAATAATTAAATTGACTGTCGATTCAATTATGATGCTACCAGCATTTTAAAACACTGTAATAGCTTATTGCGAAAAATATTACCTTTATAATTTCATTTCGTTTTATCGTTCGTCCTCAATTTCATTAGTTGACCGTTACCATCATTAATATTATTTATTAAGACAGGATTTAAATCACGATCTTATTCGTATTTAACTCAATACTTTCATAAAGAAAAACTTTTATTAGATACATATTCATCGACTGAAGAGACATACGGCTTCAGGAATCACATTTGTGCGGCGTAGCGTCCATAAACGGGTCTTTTTACGGACGTCTTTATCGACAATTTACTCGAACAAAACCAAACGAGCAATGGAATTGATCGGGCAATATGTTTCATATGCGATACCTCGTTCCCTTCAACCACGAAAACAATCCCGACGGAAACGTTCGATAAAAGCTCGCGGTTATTTTGAAACCGCGATCAGCTAACAAACCTGGGAAGCGTTATTCCTCACCGCGAACATACCGGTTTTATCGTCCGCGATAATCCTGCATTTTCCAGGCCGCGGACAGACTCCGGCAATCCGCGGACGGCTTACAATGGTGTCCAGTACGGCCGGCCGGGCATTACTTTCCTCAAATTCTCAATATGGCATCCTTTATTTCAGCTAAACCGACCGGAAGAAGCTTGGCCACCGGCCAGAATCGGAAATCATTCGGCGCCATATTGAGCTAACGAAACTTTATTCCGGCCGTGCGGACACCATCTCCGTCCGCAACTGTTAATCCTGTTCTATTTTCTAGGAAACGTCTACCCGTCTACGAGCGACGATGAGAGGATTATCGAAACTGGATTAAGCAATGCTTTCCTAGCAATCGCCCGATTATACGCGTAAAGATAACCGATACGAGTGGTTAAAATCTCTGATCGTTATTGGAGATAGTATCGAATTTATTTTATCGGTCTTCAAGAAACTATAATTACAATTGATTTAATTACTAGATGAATTAAACAATCTTCTGCAATTCTTAAACGTTTCAATAGACGTTTCTATCTTGAAAGATACTTGAACCTTTTTTAATATATAAATATTAATAATTTTATCAATATTATATATTATATACACATATAATCGAAATTAACTGGAGTCTCAGTAAATTTAATGGCATTAAATAAAATTCTTCTTTGATAAAAAAAATGACGCAGCAGTTTTCTCAGCGAAACGAGAAGGCTAGAGATATCAGAGTGAAAAATATCGTTGTCAGAGTATAGAGATTACGTTGTCGTTAGCGCAATAGATGTGTCATGAACACTATCACTGTGGTCACACATCGCTGCCAAATAGTTTTCGGGAGGTGATATATTTCCGTCCTCGGGATATTCGAAATAGTTCAACGCCGTTATTACGAGGGGATGAATTTCCCTCTGCACGGGATGCGATTTACGGCTTATAGATTCGACCGCGACTATTTTATCATAATATAAAGGCTCTTGAGAAATTGAAATCGAATGTATCGTTTCGTTGCATCTATACGGCGGTTATATTTAAAATTTTAATACAGAAAAAAATTGATATATTTTAAAAACGTTATTTTTAATCTTTTAAATAATACAAGTTCTTTTTTGTTTACGCAATATGACTGGCAATAATTTGCATAGATTTTAAGTTTGTCTTTCTTTAAGATTATACACGTCAACCTAACGATCGAATATGAATAAAAGAATTATCGAAAATCAGATTAAAAACTCCCAGAAGAGTTGTGCTCTGGATACCGCTACAAAATATCGTTATAAAACATATTTTCGATTTCTTTTCGATCGTTGTAAGCTTTTGTTGTTACAATATGCAGTGATATGATTTCTCGGGAGTTATAAGAGAAATCTGATATTCCGTAAATATTTCGAATATAAATATAAAAAATTGGCAACAAAGATAGCACATTATTTCTATAATTTTTATTCTTGAAATATAATGTTTATTGAATTAACTGTAATTTATATATATATATATATATATATATAAAATACGATTTACCGTTGTAAAAACTAACTAATTATTTCTGTAATTTTAGAAATAAATTTTACTTTCTCGTAAGTATCAATCATTTATGTCTATTATCTAGTAACATTACAATTAACTATATAATATGAATATTTGCTTGTTTTCCCAATCCTATACATCGTAATATTCTTGCCGTATCTGCATTTGAATGCAGTTCGAGACGTAGAACAGGATTAAACAATGTTTCCTAGAAATTGGTCTCTATCTATATATGTATATGTACGTAACGATTGGGAAATCTCCCTATCTCACCCTGTCGTTAAAAGCTGCTATTATCGGTAACTCCAACTATAGCCTCTAAAGAGCCTGGAAGTGAGCATCGTGAGAACTTACGAGAACTAGCTCGGTGATTGAATCTAACTGTTTGAAGGCGAAATCTGAGTTAACAAAATTGATTCGGTGAAACAAGGCTGGGCCATTGTTACGTTGCGTACGAACGTTAGCAACGAAAAATGTGAGGCTGTCCCCTGTAACGGGGATTATCAATAAAGTGAGAATAAATGCCGGATGCATTCGGTGAAAGAAATTACTAGCTACGGCCGACGGAATCACTAGTAGTCAACTTTTAATTAGTTTCGAACTTGCGAATCGGAAAAAAAGAGTGATATTCAGGTGGTCGCGGTTGGCGACGCGGATGCCGATACCGCGATGCGCGGCGCAAGCAATTAAATCGTGGCTTTTGATTGTTCCCCGCACTCACCTTTATTTTGCAATCACATACGTCGTCGCCGTTGTCGATTCGACTTCGGCGAAAGCCGGATGTGTACCTCGCGTCGGACGATTTATTAGTAATATGCTGCACGAAACCGTCATCGTGGATGAATTAACGAGGCGTTGCAGAAAATGCGAAACCTTTAATTTCAATGACTATAGGTCAGACGTACTCTCGGTGAGCTCGTGCTGAGGGGGCGTGTAATTATAAAGTACAGGCCGACCGGATCATCGTGATAACAATACTCGGCTCTTACTAACATGGCATTGTAATTACGGCCCGTTGTTTAAGTGCACTGTGCTATTTTTGCGAGTGCAAAATACGACCGACATCCTGTTCGATGTGTGCGCGATACGACCCAACGCGGTAGGCGGTTCATAACGATTCTTTTAACCCCGTGGAACTACCAGTAAATATTTTATAACATTATACAGCATAGGAAGGAGCATATTTTTCATTGCGCATTAATTACCGCTTAAACATGCATTAACGCGACAAGCTGCTGCTCATTTGAAATTCTAGCTGGAACAAAATATTTATTGACGTTAATCACGCTCTAACGTGAATTTAATCGATAATGAAACGGAACTATGACGTTTTGCATTATAACGTCCTTTTCTGTAATGTATATGTATTTAACTATGCGCGTATTCTCTCGCAAAATTCGCGCCTGGCAACCTGTCAAGCCTGGCTCCTTATTAATATTTATGAGAAAGTATAACGAAATCATGCGGCTTATACAGCAAAACGCTAAAGCGCTTTCAATCGCGCGGCATGGAGTGTCCGCGTGCGGAACATAACGTTCAGGATTAAAATGTTAAAGCGTGACACTGGTGGAAGTAACGTAAATCGCAAAAATTCATTTAACATAGTTTTACTGTCGTGACAAAAATTACGTTACGCCCGTCAATCAAAGCGCTCGTCTCAAATCACGAAATTGAGATAAATCATACATGCACCTCGCGAAACCGTACGAAGACGATATTCCGAGCGAAATTTATATCTCTTACCGAGAATAAACTGTGAGAGTACCGACAAACAAACTAACACGAACAAACTGGCACGAAACTGACGACTGTCCCATTGTAAAGAAAAGAGCGACTATTTTTACAGAATCCTTCACGAAATACGAATTCCATCTTGATTTAATTAATGTACATAATAACGCGTTGGATAAAGCTAATTAATTCTTAAACGTCTTTTCGATATGACTGCCAGGTTTTCTTTTTCCAATGTTTTTTTAATACTCTTTTTATTGTTACTTTTTTAATAATCTTCCGCCGGCAACATGGAATTTTAATTTTTCCGTCAGTAAGGGGAGAAACAAAGCAAATTGTTTTTATTTTTCTAGATTATATAAACGTCTGGAAAAATTTTGATGTACTTATCAAAGCTATAATAACAAATTTTTATCATCATAGAAGTCGGATTGTATGTTACTTATTTTTTACAGGTTTAAATTTATCTATTGGAATTCACTGGAATCAAAATATCGATGGTGCCTTTAAAGTTCTCATATCTCCAGGGGGGGGGAAGGGGGGGGAATTAATAAAGATATACATTTGTAATTGATACCATTAATGTCTTTAATGTCTGATACATTGATTGGAAAAAAAATTGTTCATTTTTATGAAAGTTTTAAGCAATTGGATTGAGTTGGTGCGTCATTACTCAAGTGTGCCGTTTCCAGTGTGGCATTCAAGAGTTAACAAGCGACAACCGATCTGGAATTCAACAAGAAGTACTGTATCATCGTATTGCACTAGCCGCACTAGCGTCTCTGCATTACTCTGCGTTATCTCTATTAAATTTTGGAAACGTCTCTCGTCCGGAATTTCAAGGTATCTACGTCTCCGAAAACAAGCAGTTCCCCGATACACTTGCGATCGCCATCCGTTTTCTCTGTGCATTTACTGTTCGAGTACGGATCTCCGTAGGATTATCTTGATCCAGTTTTCTCTAGGAACCATCCACTCGTGTGGATTTACTTCCTAATCCTATCGTATGATTTGCACAAGGTGCAGGGTTTCACCCTGTGCCTGTGTGCACGAAGGATTTCTAACAGTAGTTTGACCCACGGACAGCTACGCGAACGTCGGAACATCCCAAAACTCTGACAAATTGAATACACTACGTCACAAGCAAGCCACTGGCCATATTTGCATTGCCGACCGGCGTGGACGGCATTAATTCGCTAGGTAGCGGAACAAAGTTTCTGAGACGCACATAAACTGAAGCGAGTGCTCGCTTATCAAATTGAATACTTGACAAGACCTTACGACCTCGTACGAGCGCTCGTTTAAGCCAGATAAATTATGCGCGTTTATTACTACACGTAATTCTAATTAATGGATCTTACACAGCTTCCCAACGCGGTGGTCGTTTGATCATCTTTTTAACAAATTTTCTACATCCGCGCGTACCATTCGCCAAAAATGCAAATCTGCTGCGGCACGACGCGAGGATAACTGCGTTTACTTCTGTAACGAGTTTTACACGGTAGCGCTTCACGATGATCTTGGTAATCGTGTTTCTTAATGGACGTGGCGGATAAATTTACGTTTAATGGATTCGTGGGTGCCTCTTTAATTTTCAAAGAACCTACGCGCACTCACGCCGCAATTTCTAGCACTTACCTCGTAATAAATGCACGAACGCACGACAACAGGATTCTCACCGTCCGAGAACCTAATGGTTGTACGACGGAAATTTAGTAGTAAAGAAATATACCCGGTTATTACTGCGCGTTATAGTTATTAATACCACTTGCTAGAATTATGACGATAATGAGTTTAATATGCTTAATTTTTTACCGCGTCAACGTAGCGAGTGTACTCAGCGAATATTCCAAATTCTGCGTAAAAAATATAGCTACCCTTGATTAATTTAAACCCCGCACATTTTTAAACCCTGCATATTATTTTTAATACATTCAATATTTTTTAAATTTATAATGCTATAGATATTATATTATATTTTTATCAATTAGAGCTTATATTACAATATTGAATTTATATCACACAAAAATGTGCAAATAATGATAATATCGTTCCCTTATTTAAATGTAATACAATTCACAAAATGTGATTTTCGAATTATTACCATGAATGAGTTAGTTGAAGATTATCTTATTAATCATCAAAAGTAAACAAATTTAACTTCACAATCCGTGCAAATAGCAATAATGTTATTCTTAAAGTTTTCAAGAAGATTCTTCTTTCTACATATAATATCTTCTATAAGAATAATACATTTTGAGTTGTGTCGTATTATAAATAAAACAGAGTTTTCTGTAGATAACATTTAGAGTTAAAATAGTTTTAGTGATTGAAGTTTTAGTGTTTGAAGAAGAAATTGTTTTATTTTAAATTCAGTCATTTGCTGTTCAAGATAAATATAAATGTTGGTAACTTCGAATTATGTCACTTTTGATGAATTATTCCGAACTTGTTATAATTTTATAGGACATCAAAAATCATCACAATTCAAAAAGAATGATTTTTTTAAGAGTTATGAAACACAAATGACAAAAATAATTTGATCGTCTTTCTAAAGGTGAAAAACGTCGTTTTCTAGACAATTTGGCCAACAAAGGTAACTTTCCAAACATTCACTAAATTGGTCTATATTTATGGATAATTATGCATGTCATGTGTTTGTATGTGTGTAATATTTGGTGTACATTGGCTACATCGTTTGGAGGCTCCCTAAGAGCATATTCTCTGCCATTATTTAATTAGTCAATAATTTTCTAGTTAAAAAGTAGTTTTTTCCTTTTTCTGAAAAACTTAATTTTTGGAGCGTTTATGTCTTCAATTTGCAGTATATTAAATGAGCTAAATTTCTTGAGGTACATCATTAGGAGCATGTTTTAGTGCATGGCTCTTCAGAACTGGCTAACACATTCAGATGTATGAACATATATAAAAAGTAAAGTGTTCGAAAGCTTTTATTTTTTTCTTATTTTTTAATTAAAAATGATTTTATAGCGATATGTTACTTTGATTAAAATGAGAGTAAACAAAATATACAAAATTTTAATAATTTTCACAATTTTTAAAACATTTTAAAAACGTTTTTACCTCGCGCCTCACTCGCTTTTTTTATTTATTTCTAAATTTTTTCGCTTCTTATTACTTTCTCTAGAATTTTCAATTTAGCACACTTGAAGACCCTTTGCGACCACTAGTGCGCTGCGACACACTGATTAAAAAATAATAATATAATAACCTGTTCTTTTTATTTTTGTGTGATATCATATCGCGCACTTTATTAAGTTCGGCCGATGAAACATTAATTTAAGCATCCGTGCGAAAACTAATTAGTGAACGCTAATTAGCTGCCTAATGTCCCGGCTAGCCGGGCTATTCGGTAATGGTTAAGAACTTCTGTACGGTAGAGGTAACGTAAATTCGTTATGCTGCATGTGCATAGTTTAACTTTCCACGCACGTTTGCGACAAACGAAAACTACGAACTGCCCACCCGTTTCGCGATGCTCCTTTTCCTTCACTTCCTTTCGAGAAATTTCTTTTTCTTTTACTACCGCTAACGTCAATGAGAAACGACTTGACCGAGTACGTGACGGCTGCGAAATTGATTCACGGGTGAAAAGGCTATATTGCTTTAGCAGTGCCGAGAGAGAAAGGACACAACGTCGAAACTTTGATAACACTCGAAATTGGGGACAATGTCCGATATATTGTTTGAGGAGAGTCGTTTTGTGAAATTTTCGAAATTTCGCTTTTGAAATTGTGAGAATTTTAGGAGTATCTCTCAACGTTATTTCGTTTCCGCACTAACCGCAATTGATTTCGTCTCGCATTTCTTCTCACGTATTCTTTGTCTATTCATTTGAGTTATTTTTATTTCTAGAGCAAACGGGAATTAAAAATCGCATGGCAGTTGAACCTTTCATTGCAAAAAACAGTATCTTTAATTAAATTCAGACTCCACTATGGGAGAAAATTAAACGCAAAACTTTACAATACAATGAGTGACTTTTGTAAAAATGCTGTGGCTGGAAAAAAACATACGTAGAATAAATTTAATTATAAAAGCTTACACACACACACACACACACACAGACACGCGAAGCTTTACATTAATATTTTACAAGTAATAGATCATAAGACGCAAATGATAATTCGCTTATTATTCGCTTGTTGAGTTAACTCAAATCGTACGATACGAATTTTCCAATCGATTACGAACGATTGAGAACACCAATATGAAAGAGGATGAAAACGATCGCGTTACTGGCCTAAATGTGTCGACCATAGACAAACGTCGCGGTGGTTTTCGATGCAAATGATTTATTGGTCTGTCGGCGGCACTCGCAGTAAGTTGACGACCATTCAATCGAGATAACGAGAACAAATTGCGAACAGAGCGATACTCATTTCTCCTCTTTGGCTCTTTCGTGAAATGAACATCGCGATCTGTTTGATTCAATACTTGACAACGACTTAATGAGAACTAGACGGATCCGGATGTAAACTCATTTATCGATCTGACGAATTATTTAAGCTGTTTTAATGAGAGAGAGCTGCTTCTAGCTAGTGGTACTTCGTTTTGAGGTGTCTGCAATGTTTGGTTATCAAACGTCGGCAGATCTGGAAGAAAAAAGGAAGAGAAAAAGAAAGGCAAAGAAGCAAATGAAAAGATAAAACTTTCACGTCCTTTATTGCCTTCCTAGATGAAATAAAGTGGAAGATAGAGAAGAATAAAGAGGACCAACGCGAACGAACTCGAGATAAAAGAAATATTACCACGAAAAAAGATAGCCACGACAACTTTTACTCGTGACGTCAGTAAATGATATAATGTTTGCATTTGTAATGAATCATTTTCTATTTCTATATCGATAAATGACGAAGCTTCTCCAGCGTACCAATCGTCACGTGAGCAATAACAGAAATGACGCCGATAGTGAAAGAGATCATCAAAGTAAGTGTTGCTTCTCG
Organism: Acromyrmex echinatior; assembly: GCF_024713525.1. Classification (NCBI taxonomy): domain Eukaryota; kingdom Metazoa; phylum Arthropoda; class Insecta; order Hymenoptera; family Formicidae; genus Acromyrmex; species Acromyrmex echinatior. The sequence continues at coordinate 6,062,553 of NC_141870.1, forward strand.
TATGATTAAAGCGATTTCAGTTGAAAACTGGAATCTGGAAATGGCATTATAAACTCCTATTACGGTCAAAGCTGGATCTTCATTCCTTTAAATAATTCAATCTTGAATTACTAATATATATTATACAGGGTGCGTCGGACAAATCGAACAATTTCTTTAAACAAAATGTTTCTAATGAAAAATTAAATATTACAAAAAATCCTTTTACATGCTACTTGGGGGATCCCTGTAGAGCACAATTATTCGATATATTCCCATTAGCTTGAATGACAGCCTCTATTCTCGATCTGAAGCGTTCGCAAGCACGTTGTAATGTAGCGCTGTCTATGCCGATGAATGCTGCCTCAATAGTGGTCCTTAATGACGTCACATTGGGATGCCGAGACTTGTTTGTGACCCTTTCAACTACGCTCCATACGTAGTAGTCCAAGGGATCTAAATCTGAGTTGTTGGGAGGCTAGAATGGAAGCCGAGGCAAGTAATTCGGCTTGTCCTAGCAGCCTCAGAGAGCATCTGTCGTATCTTTAATATGTACGATTTGTATCGAAGGTTCTCCTCGGCAATTCGACGCATTGTTGACTCGCTTATACCAACAATCGATGATAATTTTCGCAACGATTGTCCTGAGTCATCCGAAATCAGTGCTTGAGCCCTTTCAACGACTGCGGGAGTCAACGACTCGCGGTGCGTTCTTTCGAGTGACTCTTCCTCGCTGGAACCTTCATTGGACTGTTCTAAAGCTGTATATTTTGCCATAACGTCATAAACGGTTGATCTCGAGTATCCAAAGAACCGAATTATTTCCGTTGCTGAGCGTCCAGCGTGAAGATTTTCGATGATCGCGGCTTTTCGATTATACTCTGCACTTGGTTTCAACATTGCAGCCATTTTGAGAATGTGACTGTTTACTAGAAGTATCAGGCTTTCTCGGATGCCGACAACAATCTCTGGGGGAGGTACAATATAGCGAAAAATTTAAATTGAAATTTGTCCGAATTTTGGTGACACACCTTGTATTATATATATATATATATATATATATATATATATATATATATATATATATATATATTGTAGTCTTTTAGGACGCTCGTACGGAATACAAGAGATCCGGATTCAAATCCCGGCGGAGGTAATATTTTTCGCAATAAATTTATTAACAATTTCAACTTATTCATATTTTTATAATATGATGCTTGATGATAACATCAAATTAATAAATTGATTGCCAATTTAATTCGCGATTACTAAAAGTAGTTTTAATTTTATAGTATATTCGGAAAAAGAATTCGGCGTGCAGTTCTAAAAGATTACAATGGAATATATGCAAATACATATATAGCGTATAGTAATTCAAGATTAAATTATTTAAAGCAATGAAGATCCAGCTTTGACCATAATAGGCATTTTTCTAGTATTAATTGTGTTTCTCATATGCGGTCTAAAATGATTCGTACTATTGTTGATATTATACAGTGTTGTATCAATAAAAAAGCAGTATCGTTTTAATTTTTAAATATCGATTTTCAATACATTTTTAAAAACAATTTTGAAGGAAGTAATACCTTTTAAACAGAATAACAAACATTAAAAGGAACTGGTATTCCCAATCGAAAAAGCAGTATCGTTTAAATTTTAAATATCGATTTTCAATAGGTTTTTAAAAACAATTTTAAAGGAAATAATGTTTTAAATAGAATGACAAAATATTCTTTTTTTTTTTTATAGTAAAGTGAAGAAAAATGTTTGTAATAATAACAGATCTCTACAAATATCTCTATAAATTATTGTAACTAATTAAATTCGCGAAACTACAATTCTTGTTTTATGAGAAATAACACGATTTCGATCGTATAATAATAGATATAAGTACCGCATTGAAATTTCCTAAAATTTTCCGCGTTACGTTCGCAGATCTCAACGATCTTTACACGTCACTTCTTACGATAAATGTCGAACCATTTAAAAATCGAATCTTCGAGTCAAACGATGTAAGTTCTCGGAAGCATGAATCGCAGTAGCGGGAAGCAATGACGCGGTCCGGAAACGGAGAGAGAAAGAAAGACGAATAAGTGTTTAAAAGAAGTTTCGTGAAAATGGAGGGCGAGATCGGTCTCTTTTCAGGCAATCGATGTGGATCGCGGTAGAAAGCAAAACGATGAAAGGGTGCAATACTGAAGAAGAATCTTTCGCTCTTGAGAAGGCTCAATTTGTCGCCACAATTTCACGGGCATCGCGTGCCAAGAATGCCGCTGAAAGGTCGACTATTGTTTTTCAATCCGCTTCGCATTACTTTATTAAATGGACGAAGATGGAGAGGGAGCTTTATCGTCACGTCGATCAATTGCTTAGACGTAATTTATAGGGTTGCTTCAGATTATTCTGTCGCTATTATATATTACCTATTCTGCGCACCCAACACCTATGCATTTACGCAATGAGAACAAGTGTGGATAATTGGGCAATCATTCACCTCTGACTTATTCTGAAATTATCTTTAAGCACCTTTCTTTTAAAACTAATGGAAACGACGATGAAAATTGCAAAATTCATATCCTTTCAAAGAGGAAGTTCGGAAAATTTTCCTTTTACTGTAGGCAAAAATAAGAAATTTCACAAAATGATTTCAGTTTATCCGGGAATCATTTAAATCAATATTGCTATTAAAATAGAAGTAAAAATATTATATGTTTTTGTAGTTTTAATTTTGATGTTCTGATTGTGAGTGAAGCCAGCATTATCATTACATTAAATGATGAAATACCACCGAAGAGATCGGAAAAAATTAGAAACATTTTCTTTCAGAGAGAGATTGAGAGACGTATGGAATTTAATGAAACAAAAAAAAAGACAGATCTGAACTGGTAGAGAAAGAGAGAAGAAACTCGAAGACGAAGAGAATGGAACAGTGTGATGGATGGTACAAAAACAAGAAAAAGCAAGTTTGAGTTAGAGTAGATGTTGATTTTTCTTTCTTAGGCCTCCCTTTTCTTCAAGAAAAGGCTTCATTAACTTCACGATAATTGGCCACGTTTGTAATTCGTGTTTGCGGAATGCCTATCCGTCTCTAACAATATTAATCCTCGAAGACCAATTGCGATAAGCTTTCTCTAACTCAGGATTTGATGAATCGAAGAAAGAAACAAGAACACTCTGTTGAGCGAAAATTTCGGAAGATTTGTCGCTACCTATCGAGAAGACATAGATGTCACAGAGGAAATATTTGTTGTTTGATTTGTTTGTGTGAGACGCGAATCTTGATTTCGTTTCTTCGTTGGTTCGGATCAATGCTAGTACTTTCTGCTGATACTTCTTTACTACGTATACGTATTCTATACATTTGAAGTAAAGGATATAAAATAAAGCTGTTGTTAAATTGTTTAAAGAATATAAATTTTAGTTTTAAATTTTTTTAAATTTTCTAAAGATTTTATTCAAGAGATTAATTTGTATAATTAATTTGTTTCTTTTGCATACTTTAATAAATAAAGAAACGTTTCATGTCTGTCTTTGAACTTATTATTAATTTTTTTGCAAATTACAAAAACGTTTTTTATGTCACGTATGTGCAATTTCTCGATCTTATGAACTTGAAGACAATGTTCGTCTGTTACACGCGTCGCTAATAATATTTTCTCGAAGTAACTTCCTCGCATTGATTTATGATTCTTTCGATCGTTTGGCAATTCCCACGAGGCCCACTAGCTTGTAACTTTTGCAAAGGGTTTCTTACCTCTTCTCAATACTTAAAATGACCAGCAAAGTTTTAAGGGAAAAGTTATGAGAATATTCCACGTTTTTTTTCCTTGAATTTTTCCCAACTTACACGTACCTTTAAATTATTCAAACGTAGTTGAGTCTCGCAAACTCGTGGCGATCGTCGTGATGTATTCGATGAATCGTGATAAATCAGAATATTTTTACGTAGAACTGAACATGAATTTCCGATTGAATTGTGACATTTCGATTATTCGCGGTTAAATCTTTATCAATAATATAAGCATTTATTAAGTAATTTAATTTCTAGATCAATTTCATTCTTCTTCTATCTCTAAATCTGTTACAATCTATATAAAGATATTTCTAATCGTATAATTGTGCCGAATCATTTTAAAGATATTTTAGTTTCGTTTGACTAAAATATTATTATTTTAGTCGAGAATAAGAATATCGATTGTGTAAATCATTTAAAGTAAATTAAAGTGAATTTTCTTCGCAAGTGAAGGAGAAGAATCTCTGATAATTTAATATATAACGTCTTCCTTTTTTATTCTTGAAATTTTTTTACTGTTCAATTTTATTGTCTGATGATATAGTCAATATTTAGTTAATATTCATTATGAAAAAATGATTAAAAAAATATTTAATACGACTGGCAACTTTATGTAAACGAAACATAATTCAAAATGTACTCTAGCAATGAATGAATAGCTGTATTTACCAGGATAGAACGGTAGCTGAATTACGATGCAAATTCTCATGCATCTCTATTAAAGCTAGAATTATTGCTCGTTATGACTATACAGCAATTACGACTCACCAACTATAGTCAGACGAACAGGATGACCGATGGGTGGAGTCGTGGATATTTGGCACTCGTAGATACCAGAATCCTTTCGCTGCGGATATCGTATTTTGAGAATCCATTCTTCTGTATGGAATATGTGTTTCGCTTCGAAACGTTGATCGCTCGTGTAAGTGTAAGTGCCGACTGTCAGCAAGTGAATGTCACGATGTCTCACCCACGAAACCTAAGGCAAACAATCAAATATTGATTTATATTGTATATATAATTAATATTCAAAGAAACTATTTTCAAGATTAAAGGAAAAATGTAAAGGATAAATAGAACTTAAGCACAGTTAGGAAGCAAAATTGAGTAAATTTTTATTTTTAAATATTGTATAAGAAATGTACGTAAATTGTCTACACGAATCTCCATGGTTATTATTACTTAAAATATATAAAAACTTAAAAATAATATATTTATAAGGCGGTAAGATATAATTCGTAAACAATTAGAACGTACAAGTTTGTATTTAACTTCTGCATTGAAGAGTATTCAAATCTAGACTTCAAAGCCAAAACGTTTGCAGTTATTGATAAACTTTATTGATAAATATGTTCCAATTGTTTGTGAAATAAACTTATCTTTGTATAAATATTATTTTCACATTAATAACCGCGGAAGTTCCATAAGTAAATGTTACTTAACTTATTTGCTTTATTTTTGGAGCTGCAAAATTATTATCAAACAATAAAAAGGTAACCTTAACAAATGTTTAAAGTTATTTAGGCATCTTCGAAAACGTGAAAAAATGTTTTATTATTTTAATTTTATATATATAATAATTTAGATGTTTCCTCTTCGTTTAGATGATTAGCTTCTTTTCAAGCCATTTTCAATGAAAATATGATATAGATAATATCTATTTTTATACATATTTCTAGTTTTTCGATTTCCAAATATAAGTAAAAGCAACTTATTAATCAAATATATTTTATATTCATTCATAGCATCAAATAAAGAAGAGATTGAATTGTGGTAATTGTAAGTGTTTTCGTCATAAATCAGTAGTTAAGAAAAGATATGAAAAAATATGTCGGTTTCTGTAATCTAAATGCAGAAATCTTGAGTTACCGAGCGTTGCGCGTATTGCTAACTATCACCGCTCCTCACGCCCTGTTGCTCGTAAGATTGGACGATAAAACTTTATACTCTCCCTTTTCTTAGCCCCGAGAAATTTACGAGTGCAGTAGATTCGCCGCAGCTGGAATACTTCATGTCTTTGTTTAATGCTATATAACCCCGTGATGTATGACTACAATCTCGGTGCAACGACGATTCTCCTACTTTGCAATTATTTATAGGCGAATAGGCATAGCAAATTTGTTCACTTAACTTCTATTAGAAATTATGGAACAGAAACGAAAACGAAAAGGCATGATATATATGTATAATTTCAACATAATATATCGTTAAAACTTTTTTTTAAACTACTTTTATTAAAAGTATGTTAAAATAAAATATCTGACAATGTCGTGAATACAAAGTATTGATCGCTAGAATTATGTCGTTATATCAGTATGATAGTGGTGATCGAATTATGGACAGGATGTAAAATGACAATCAAGTTCGAATAGTGCTGGGAAGTTCTTCAAGCCGTTAATTACAGCAGAATCCAACCGATTCGGAGCCGTAATAATATTCATACAAAACTTATGTAATTTCCTCACGTGTTGGAAATTATATCGTACTGACGAATTTGGCGCTTTAATAATTTCAATAGTTTTTGTTACTTTAACAAATTACATTAGTCTACACACTGTACGAAAAGCTCGTCTATGATTCACGCGCGATTTCGCGAAATCGTTAAACTGAATCGTATTTGTGTGCTATAATATTTTATTTATCAATGGCTAAACTGGAAACAATATTATTAACTGATTCTCGTTTTAGTCAAACGTTTATTTATGTAAAAATAACAATGGAGAACGATAATTTTAATTAATTAACCTTATGTCTGTGAACTCAGATATTGTATATACCAATTCATTCAATGATTCATTTAATACTCGGTAATCTGTCTACCTTTGTTTTAATGCCTGCATTCAAAACAAAATCTTGTTTCATAGTATTGTTTTCATAAAGGTTAATTAATGTAAGCTGTAGTGCAAGCGAATCCCTTTCTAAACATAGAAGAGAAACAAAAAATCAATGGAAGCTTTGTTATTTTATGAAAATGATATTCTATATAATATTTTATATTGCGCTATAATATGTTGTTTTTGTGCATAATATACTGTACGTAAATCAACAACAAATATTGTTGATCGACTGCAGGGCAAAACTCACGACGTGTATTTGCGCTCGAGTATTATCAGAAATATAAACTGCTAGAGCTTCCTATTGTCGATCTAATGCGATTGCCGCTCGAGTATACCGGCGTTGTTAAAATATACGTTTCGCAAAAAGAGGACATCATCTATCCAGTATACTCGTGGGAAACTTTTTCCGCATAATAAAATTCACGATACGCGCGCGAGAGAGAAAAAAAAAACGCGGTCGTGCATAGCTTCGGCAGAAATATGCGAGTGGATAAAACTCAAGAACGCACTGTGACTGCCATATAACGGCGATTGCTGCTCTTCCTTTTTCAAATCTTTTTGCATACGCGAGACCGACTTTCAGAGTTAATATCACCTCGAGAAAGAGTGGCGCTTATTCTTATCCGCCAGAGGCGCAACTTTTTCACGCAACTTCATCGTTTTCGGCTTCTTCATATTCCTGCACTTCCACTAAAAGTCAGAGATTGTGCGTAATTTTGTCCGAGCAATTCGATTGACGTTCTCTCGCAACATCAATACATATACGAACGCATGTATCCATATGTATTTAGGTAGCGAGAGATATTAATATGCAATAATATAGCATTATCATTATCACCATAATGTGTTAATTACCATGATTGAAGCTTTCATTATACTTTCCTATCGCATGCACCTCTGCAGATAAATGTATAATGTCAACGAAATGTATTAGACAGTACATACGTAGCCGCGGCTGACATAAACGCGAAGACCGACCTTTGCATAGAAATGAGACTCTGGGATTAAAACTGTGACCTCCCGACCGAATCTGCATGAAGACATAGTCTGACAAAGATCGTCCTTTTCTACTTAACCGCTACGCTAATCCCCGAGTAGTGCCGTGAACCGTTAATGCTAGAAATCGAGGACGCCCGGAGGGGAAGATAAATTCTCCAAGGGCCGTGTCCGCCTTCGAGTTAATTTATCGACCTACTCGAAACACTGATTTAACCGTCGAGGTGAAAAAAATTGTCTTACGGACCGGTACGAGCGGAACCGATTTAACTTAATCAACAACGGAAGTCTGAGGATGAAATTGAAATCTCGATGATCGCGATACCGCAATAATTACATAACTGGAATGATAGACGTGGAATTTTTGTTCCTGGTTAATTTATGAGAGATCTCGCTATTTTCTCTCTTCCCGCTTTTTGATGTAAACATCGTTATTTGCGACATTCGTTATTTGCGCCCTTAAATTCTTTTATGAGGTGGAATCTCATTTTAAAATGAGTGAAAATTGAGCCAGTCCTGAAAAAGAATGACTCAATTTTCAATCTTTAAGAGTAAAATTTTACTCTTCAGAGTGAGATTCATTTTAAAAGTTTTAAAGAATACATTTTCATTATGCGACATGATACTCATTGAGTAATCCCGCAACAAGAGACGTAGTTTCACGCGACATTTCGAAAATGTCGACGCCGCTTGTCTTGGTTCATCGCTCCCGAGTTTCGTGCATTATTCGGGCAAGCCTATCTCGCGTGTTTGTGGCTTGTCGGTGGTTCTTGTTCGCCTGCCAATATCCCGTGTCAAAATCTGAATTGCTACTTGTAAGGCTTAAGATTTGCTTGAAATACGTAATTCTGTGACAAGCGAATCGGAAATTCTAACGTGAAATGAAATTTATCGAATGAATTTCGCTACTATTGCGCGCGATAAAATTTCATTTCATTTCTTTATGTCGGTCATTTAGTCCCGTTTATAATATAAAAATTTACTAAAAATTTAAACACATGTAAAAAAAAAGATACTTTAAACTCACCGTCCTATTTCCGATGTTCTTCACTCTGCACGCCAGTTGAACAGTTTCTCCAGCCAAACTAGTGATGTTGGACGGCATTGTGGTGTCAAAGTATGGATCAATTTCCTCTGTTGTGCGTTCTTGAAAGGTATCCGCCAAAAAAACATGCGATTCGTACGCGATGCTCTCTGGAAAAACTATTCCATACTTTCAATCAATAAAGATATTCTCGCAAAAGAAAAATTAATCGTATTTTGTATAAACACAGAAATTATCACATGAGTATGATTCTAGTAGCTAAAACAATTAGTAACAATGTAAGAGTATATCGTATTTTTTATTGCATATTCAGATATTACGAATAAAATTATAAAAAATATTTCATCTAAATATTTCATTAAAATTCTTTTCATTGAAACCTTTTCATCCATATCATGAATCATCATTTTGTGGAATATATGACCCGCCGAGCAATGAAAGAAAAAACTACTTTAAATCGAGCACTGCTCTGCAGTCAGTTTCAGGAGTGCGTGCATCCGACCGTTTATCTCGGTAATTTTAAATAGAGAAATACGACGATGGAACCATCAGTACGTCAGATCTATACGAACGGCCGCCTCGTGCAAGCAGCGAAGCTTCGAAAGTACATCGTCGAATAGGTCGTACATATCCTGCCCCGCACTGCAGCAAATGCAATCTCGTCCGGAGGTATATCTCTCGTGTTCGCAGATCGTGAGAGCGCGATGTGCCGTGGAGACTCATACGTGCGTGGCGGAAAAGCGAAGTCATGTCTATTTGCATAGAAGACGTGCAAGTGGACTTAGTGGCTTGCTGCGTCGTGTGATTACCATTCAAATCACGATTTTCCCCGGTGGAAATAGTTCGATGGTATTGCGAACTACTATTTGCACCGATCGAAACCGCCTGGATTTTCACCTTTTAAAGTGGATTTCAGCTGATTTCGTCTCGATAGACGATAAGAATCGTCCTGGCATGTTCTTTCAACCTGCCGGCTTTAAAATTCACGTCCGAGATTTCATCCTCTTATATGCATGATATGTGAATTAATGAAACTGCCAATCCATTGCACTGACATTGCCTGATGTTAATTTTTATTAGTTTAATTTTCTCTTTTACTACAAGTATAATTTTTTATCACAAGTACAATTACATTGCATTAAAATGTAGCGAGCTAATTGAGGATGTGCTATTACATCAAGCAACTCGTATTTAACTGGACTTTTATTTTTTTACTGTTATGTTAAACGAACTTGTAATATAAATGAGATGTTAAATTAATTCTCGTCGGCAATAAAATTTTCACTCTTCGTCTGCAATTTCTTTTCGACTTTTAGTGTAGATTTTTTATATTGCTCTAAATAATAACTGTATAAAAATTTGAAAAATTCCTATATGTTTATAAAAGCTTTAATAACGAATTTTGATTATAATTATAGAAATTGGATCATAATATGCAGAAGTTTAAATCTTTTTTTCACGTTCTAGTATAATTATGTTAAATTCAAATAATTAATCTAAATAAAATAAATTCAAAATATGTTTCATATATTTGAGACTGATATCAGATTATTTGAAACGTTATATTTTACAATTTAATGATGCACATAATATTATAAAATAACATGATGAACGACAAAAAGTTTTATATTTGACATTACATTCAGTATGAATTCCAATAAGAAAGAAAAATAAAAACATGTAAAACAATTTGCTCTATTCTTGGCGAAGATAATGTATCTCACAATACACGCAAATACTAGTTTCGTCATTTTAAAGACAGTAATGTTGATATGAAGGACTATTAAAAGACTCCTTTGAATCGGATGAACCTGTTAATGTCAATTATCATCAATTAAATAATTTGTGAAAAAAAAATAGAAGAAAAATATTTACATTATGTGTAAATAAAAGAAAATTTAAGAAACAGACCAAAATTTCTGCATACACCTAATATTTTATTTATTTTTTACAGATTTAAATTTATCTAAAAAATTCGACAATAAAAAAATCGACTGTGCGTTTAAAGTCTCACATTACTGGCGGAGGGTTAAGGACTATGTATTGCTAAGGTATATTTTTACTCGATGAATTTAGTGGAAGGAACTATGCAAGGGTTAAGAAGGTTTGCTTCGAAACCATTTATCGTTGCGCGCGTCGCTATCCCATTACCGTGGTACGCTTTAAATATACCGTAGAAGCAGGCGTTTCTCGTTCGCGTGCTTGTTCGTGGCGGAACAATCTTTTTTCCTTGGCACAGCAACAGTTTAATCGCGCGATGTCTCGTACTTTAATGCAATATACGTTGCCCGAAGCTGTTAAACCGTTAATAAACGATACGGTCGGTTGAAAGCACGGTCTTTCTCCTGTCGGCGCGAACACCACGCCCGACTTTGATAAAGTGATAACGATTCCACGGTCTGTATCCTTTAGGTCGTAGACCGGAGGGAGAGATAGAATGAGATGAGTTTTGCGAGATGAAAGGCCCAACTGAACAAGGGAGGCCGAACGGGGCACCCTCGCTTAAGCTATTTACTGTAATAAGCTTGGTGAACCCTCAAGAGAGAAAGGGTCCTATGAAATTCGTAAATTAACTCCTTCCTTTCCTAAGTTGTCTGACAAGAGCCAGGGTTTAGCAACTAGTTAAATTATTAGTATTTCTCTTGCCGTTTTGGGATACTGCAGAAGTATTTCACTTGTATATCCTTTCAAAGTAAAGAAGCTTTTTGATTCTCTTGTCAGTTATCAATCACCTTTTAAGTAGCAAATTCTTGATACTTTATTATGATATTATGATATACTTTATAATTTTATACTTTAGAAAATAGATAATCGTGTATTATAAAATTTAAATTTAACGTTAAAAGAAAAGTTAAAGTTCCAGGAAGAGAAGCATCGAGATTATTATTTAGAAAACTGCATTCTCATAAATCGCTATCATTGATCCACATCTTGCGCATTTCCGTGAAACGTGACTCTTCGCGTTGCCAAGTCCTTCGCGCCATTGCGACATAAGAAAATTTTGATCATATAGTTCGTTGGAAAGAGCCGAAGAGTACTGTCGAATGGAAACGTCGGCACTCAAGTATCTCGTCTTGAAAAGTTTAGAACGTCGTTCGTCGTTATATATGTGTATATATATATATATATATATCTATATTTTCAGCAGAAATATCACCGGTAGGTATATGCCGTCGCATGTCGTCTGGTGCGGCAAAAATCGCGGAAGAGATTTTCTAGCCGGAAAAGTCGCGCGTAATCGGCGGAATAATATTCGTGCCGTTGTTCAAACAACCGGAACTGTTCCTGACTGAGATGGGGACGAATGAAGGAGAAAAATGGTCGAGTGAGAAAATAAAGTGAAGTCGGGAAAGCCGACACATACAGTATTTCTCATGTATGTATCTTCAAGGAGAGAAAGAAAAGGAGGAAGAAGGAAATCGTTGGAAGACATATGTCGCGGGAATTCCTGCGCGAGTCGGTATGTGGTTGAAAATTTCGCGGAAATGGATGTATCGGTGCCGGGCTGCCGCGACGTTGACGATCGGGGGTGGGTCGACGGATGCGCGCAGTACTCGTTTCTCTCGGATTTTCGATGCATGCGGAATGCACCGGAGGCGAAACATTATTTACATCTTATGCGAATGTTGGCAACTCCGCGGATTCGAACTCCTCGATGCGCTTTGGCTGTAACGTTTCGTGAGAAACTCCTGCCCTCGGAAAGAGAAGTCACGACTCACTGCCGAATTTGGAGAACGTTCTCTACCTGCATGAGATGGCTCTCGTCGTGAAACATATTGCCGCGGCTTCGTTATTCGAGCGAGGCAAGTTATATCTGGCTGAAACTAAATTTACTGATACGTTAAAGCTGTGAAATTTAAATTACATGTATAAATACATGTATAAATTGTATATGTATAACATGCTTTATGTATAACATAAACCATATGTTGCAATCACTGCATTCCAGTCGCAATAATCAAGCCGAGATGAAAGGACGTCACATTTAATACTATAATTTAATGGAATAATTTTCATATTGCAAAGCAGAATTTTACTGTAGTAAACTACTTCCGCTTTCTATGCATTATCTAAAATTTAAAGTAATATTTTGCAAAAAGGAAAATAGCTCCCTTTGCAATATTCTCATAATAGCTAACAGCGCTGGTCTGAAATAATATTCGCCCCGTCTTTAAAGCATGCTCGGCACGTTCGACTAGAAAATGTAGTAAGGCAAAAAATTGAGAGATATAACAAAGAGAAGTAAAAGAAATATACAATATAATATATTTTAAGACCGTATGTGATAACATAAACTATAGAAATCAAAGTCTTAAACGGTCTACCTGGATCTTAATGCTTGTATGATTCTTATGTGAATTTATATACTACGTATGTATCCCCAGAAACGCGCGCTGAAATGATTTTTTTCGATCTTGAAACGCTAACTCTACTAAACCACCGCAGTAATATCACGAGTTTAATTGACTAGCAATTTAACAAATTTTTTATGCTTATTCGCATCTTCGAAACGATCTTAATAATGTTGAATGACATATTAAAATTACCTTGGCCGGGAATCGAATTCGGATCTTTTGCATTTCGTGCGAGTGTCCTAAGCCTTTAGATTACCGAGGCGTTAGTAATATTATAAAAAAGTAATATAAGCGTAAATAAGATGAAATATTTACTAATTACATATTTTTACTTACAGCTGAATCTTGGATCTGTTTTTAATCCTTAATACCTCATTTGTATCAGGCATTTACTTACTTCAAATTACTTCAAAATCTTTTTTTTTATCCAATATATTGTATTATAAACAGTTGATGCTTTGATAATCAACGTTAATTATAACAATTTAATTAAACATGAAATTATTTATAAATATAAAATAACATGAAAATTTAATGATTAAATTTTTTAAATTTTAATTTCATTTTTAGAAAGTTTTTAATGTAATTTCATCCATTTAAATTCTTGGTGAATAATTTTTGATATTAAATATGACAGAAAAGATTTCGCAAAAAGTCATACGTGCTTTGTCTTGAAAAAGAGACTACCCTCGGAGGAAGTCGTAAGACGACTGGAAAGATCTCGTGGGAATAATATCCACCCCTCGTTGTTCAAACAACTGGAATGAGAGGTTGGGCGAGGATAGGGATGGTTGAAAAAAGAAGCAAGAAGCGAAAGGCAAAATGGAGAAGTCAGAGATGTGCAGCTTCGGGTACAATAGAACGTCATCTACGAAAATGTTAGCAAAACGTACATCGAATGTTCTGCGACGAAGTACGACATACTGGGAAAAACGTCCTTTCAAGGAGTGTTTAAAAAAGATTATAAAGCTTACAGCAACTATATGAAATATAATGGATATAATATCTTATATCATAAATATTCATTAATTTTAACAACAATATAAATGAAATTAATAAAATTAATTTCATTTATATTGTTGTTTCAACTAATATATGTCATATCTCATTAGTAGATATTTTATTTTATTTCAATTATATCATTATATATTAACTTTTTAAAATATTTTAAAGCAATGTATCAAACTGTTTCGAATTAAAAAAATTTGTTAAAGAGCAATAAGGCAAAGAGATTCAATTATTGTAAAAAGGTAAATTGGGGGAAAATGGCACAAAGGGGAAGATGCCACTTTATTTATATTTTTGTTGTGAAACATATTGGCCATTCTAACTGAGTAGAAGTATGTAGTAGAAATATGTACACAATGGCGCAATTATCAAAAAGTTCTTGCCAATTGAGTTGGAAAATATTTAACAAAGTATAAAAATGTAGGTCATGAAATATGCTCTTTGTAATACTTGATAATAGCTAAATTTTGTGCTTCGATGTTTATCGTAAAACCAAACAAATGATATATGATTTTGATGAGTGTTTCCTGGCAGTCATATCGCTGATATAGATTATAATTGTAATATTCATATACGTATAAAAGTTGCAAATAAATATTCCTCTTACACTTGGGGATAAGATGACAGTAAATACAAAACACAATTTTTTCTGCTTGAAATTTTTTCTCTTTAAAATTAATAAATTAAAATTTCGGATGCTTCATATAATTTGAAATACAATATTAAGTTAATGAAATGCTGCTTAAACGAATAAAAGTATGTCCAACTTATTTCCTAAATTATTTTCTCATATTTTCTCAATTTATGTTTTATCATATCTTTATGCGTTTTTACAGCTTAAATTCTTGGTTATGCACTATAAATAAGTAAAATATGCAAGTTTATATTGCATTACACTATTTAATTGCTTCTTCCATAGAAGTGGCATCTTATATATATAGGGAGAAGATGTCACTTTTACAGGGTATGACGTATCAATTTTTTCCAATAATATGGAATATCAAAAGTTTAATTCGTTAATTTGTATAAACAAAAAAAGGTTTCTAGAATATAAATAATATTTCTTCATAGATTAACTCAATAACAATAACATTAAGAGGTTATACAAGAATAAAGACATAAGTATAGCATTTTCTTCCGATTTACCTTATGAGATTTAAAATATACACTTTAATCGTTTTAGAGTACAGGATTACTTTAGTATTGTTTCAGACGACACTTTCAGTATTTTTTTAGGATTACTTTAGTATTGTTCGCGAAACTTAAATGGATTGCATACAGTCGGCTAGCGAGGATCTGTAAACTACTTGGTAGGCTATATCATGAAAGATTATCGAGAAAGAAGAAACTGTCGTTGGAAGAAGTCGTTGAACGACTTGGCGGGTCGCTCGGGAATAACGTTCCTTCTTTTACAATGCCGGCAGGGAAAAGTGCGACTAGACAGAAAAGTCGGTGAAAGGTCTCAAGGTAAGGATACGGGAATGTCCGGGATGTATGTACGTACATACGTCGAAAACCTCGAAAAGTACAGTAGAAATTCTGTGAAAACAGACGTCGACGATCGAGGTTGATGGATGCATCCTCTTTCTCTTTCACCCCGACAGTGCATTTTAGGACTCGCCACGAGCTCGAGAGTCTAGGTGCATGAGAAGAATGCATCGCAAGTGAATGCCACTTGCGAGTCTCGCGCGATTCTACCTCAGTGACATGGTGAATATCGGCTCTTCTCCTCCGTAAAATACGCTCGAGTTACTCCCACGATGGCGCGGTGCCGCATACGTGGCAAACATAATAGAATTTTTGATTTCTGAAACGAGAGGAGGGATTTTGTCAGAACGCTTTGTCAGAGATTTTGAAATTTTTCAAGTCAACGCTCGCGAGATATGTAGATCGAGTTTACAAGGAACTGTATGACGTGAAATAGCAAAAGTGCAAACGTTGTATAAGTGTGTTCGCATTTCAAGCGTGTAATTATCTTATTCTATACCCGGAATTGTAACATGGAAAATGTTTTGCTGAGGTATCTAAAAATTTACCTAGATGTAGATCTGAAAAGATTCTTGTTGGACCATTAAAATAATTAGAATTCAAGCTGGTTGCTAAAATGTTAAAATTTTTTGCAGCAGTGTTCATCATATTCGAGATTCTTACGTAATTACTTTGATGGTCCAACGAAATTATTTTCAGATCTGTATTTAGCGAAATTTTGAGATACTTTAGTATAATAATTCTTCTCCCGTGAATAGTTCCTGATGCATTCTTTTATTCATTTAATTCGTAAGTTTTGTTTACAGAGTAACGTTAATGTAATACAAATATATACGAGTGATGAATGAGGAGCGACATTATTACGAAGGGACTGTCAATTAATGTGTGCGCGAAATTGCACTATGATATTCCGCTATGGAATTTCATTAGACTTTCAGCAAGGTAAAGCTATGCGTAATATTGGCACGGAAGACATATTGGAGAAATCATTTAGATATCTTCTTATTCTAAAGCGCTAAAATCATTTAGATCATTTTAAACCATATCTTGCATTTTAAAGCATTTTTAGAAATGGAAATTGCTTTTGATTGATTCGACGATATTACAAATATCCTTTGCTTGTGAAAAAACGTAAAAATATATGAAACTCTATTTTCTCAAAGTTGTTTTTTTATCGACATACTGTGGATACCTTGTTCCAATAAGAAAGAAAAAAATTTTTAAGAAAAAGTAGCGGAGCTATTTCAACCATTCTTCTCACGGTTTCTCAAAATACAGTTTCAATAAAGTTCCTCCAGAGCAACAACATCGATACGTTTCTTTCCAATGTCGAACGCCAGTGGCGATCTAATTTTGTCTTCGTGCTATCATCGCTTTCGAATTCAAGCCTTGCGGATATTATTATAATCCCCATACCGGGGTATTGTCCGATGTTCGGTCGCAGGACATTGGAACACGTTTAGTTGTTTTTATTAGTTTGTTCTTTCCATGTGTGCGAGTGTCTACAAATAACCACCCTGCAATATTGAGATCGACCATGTATCGGTGCGGTAATGCACCATCATCGTCATCGCCCTTCTCGTTATCGTCTTCGTCATTGTCATCTTTGTCGCCGTCATACTGCTGTTACTGCCGTTTTCGTTGTCGTTCTTGCTCGCAACAGCGTTCGAAGCAACCGACATCGTCTACAGCTCTTCGCTATTTTCTGCAGTCCGCTGCTGTCGTACCGACAGTAAAATGCAAATAGTCTGGTGTAAATGTGCCGGAATAGCAACGTGCGTCGGCTGTTTACGAAACCGCGCACTTACGTTCGGTTCTCTCTGGCTGAAAATACCGACGGCAAGCTGATAGCTCGAGTTTTACATCGCGTGAACTTTTCTACGTAGCTCGGCGAATTTTATTTCCAGCTGTTAAGGACACACCCGGAATCGCGAGAGATATGAGTGGTGCTTGGCGAAATTTCAAGCAACAGTTCCTGTAGCTTCTCGAATGCAGTTGATGGAGGAATGTCGCAAAGCAGATCACGATTTTCAGTCATCAAACTGTATAGATTCATATCGCATAGCGTATTTCTCTTATAATTCTCCCTTTGTACAAAACTTCAATGTTAAAACTTTGTACGACTATATATATCTATATATATCTATAATATGTAGATACAATTTACGTGCACTTCGTTGCGCGCAAAATAACGGCAACGTTATCCATAGCAATTGCGACGTTATTTCCTTCTTTCTCCTTCATTTACAACGAACAAGATATTACCGTCGAAATATTATCCTTTGCACATTTTTGAGAGGAAAAAGGAGGAAATAACACGCGAAGAACAGATAAAAAGCAATGGCCTGATGGAGCATGTAGATGTGCCGATAAATGCGTTGCGTTTCTACTCTGCTTCTTTGTTTTTCATTCTAGTTGAACATAGTGGTCGGCCGTTTAGATTTAACCTAGTTTTACGAGGAAAAGGGCAGTGCCCAGAGCCACTAAGGAATACTATGGCGAGGTAGAATATAGTTAGATGAAAGACATTGACTATGGAAGACAAGGGGGTGATTGTAAAATAATTTCATTTCTCTCGCGTAATTTCGAACATTTTTAAAGCAAGGTGCGTATATAAGATGCCCCGGATAAATGCTATTCTTTGATCAATTCAAGATGACTTTTCCCAATTCATAAAATTTATGAATAATTAGTATCATTTCTCACAATTTTTATTAATAACATCATTATATACAAACATCATATCTTTTTTAAGGACGTTCTCTGACTGCAGTTGTACATATTTTTATGAAAATTTATTTCACTTTATATAATATAAGATATTCCATAAGTGTTAATGTGTTTATACAAGTTTTTTTATACAATATAAAATGTCTCCCTCCTTCACTATGCCGTGAACAAATAGCGACTTTACTTACTTTGCTACTTACTTTGCTCAATGATTTCTTAAAAAAGAATACTGAAAGCTATGTTTAGACAAATTTCATATTATTCCTTGTGATATCAAATTTTATGTCTCATTGTTTCAAAAAATTGTTAAGAAAAACTTTTTTTACAGTGAATAAAAAGATTACTTTCTAAGCTTTATAAGCTTTAGATAAGGATTCTGTAAATATATATGTATACATATTGTACATATATTATATACATGTATATATGTATGTATATATATATATATATATATATATATATATTAGGTGTTGGAATTAATTCGTAGCGTTTTACAAGTGATGAGAAGTACTTTCATTAATGTATTTTTTAATGCTCATGTGAAATAAATAACATTCTTTCATTAAAAACGCTACGAATTAATTCCAACACCTAATATATATATATATATATATGTATATATATATTTTAAGTGCTTCAACTTTGAAGTGGAATATCTCGATTTTTAATCCCGCTCCGGGTATTGAATTTTAAAGCATATATGTTCAGAATACTAAAACAAGTATATTTTGTAAGTTTCAGAAAAATCTAAAGAAAATGGATTTTTTCGGATAACGTTCTTAAATAAAACATTATGATATATTGGCAAGTTTGAAATTAAATTCATTTAGAAAAAATTTAATTGAAATTAAAGAAAAATTGATTTATATGTTATTAATATACCGTATTAAATTTGTGAAGATAATAAGGAAATATTATTTTCTTATATTTGCACAATAAAGGTTTATTTATTATAATCCTCCGCCGATAACTGGGATCTCTTATCCACATTTTGATTGTGAATTTTAATAGATAAATTTAAATCTGTAAAAAATGAGGGAGTAAAATACAATCCGACTTCTATGATGGTCAAAGCGAACTCGTTATTAAAGCTTTGACATCGGAATTCTGTTCAGATTTTTATATAATCCGGAGCAATAAAAAATTTTCTCTATTTCTTGAAGATCTCTATTGTTGACGAAAGAGTTAAAATTCATGTTATCGGCGGAGAATTAAACGTAATATAATTAATCTGAGGTATACATATTTTCGAGTAGAATGAGAAATTTCTTATGAGAACAGAAAGTACAGATTTGACACATTTTCAGAGACGCAGAACTAGAACTTTATAACTTTATCATGGTAGCAACACATACATACAGACACACATACATGTAGATACAAGAAATCGTTCAACGTAGAAATCGCAAAAGTTTTATCCCACGCATTGTTTTGAATTTATGACAAACCTAAAAAGAGCAACTTAATATCTTGCAAGGCGTAATGCCACTGTCTCGAAAGAGTTAACTCGCGATTTTGAAAGTTTCGCTCACGTCGCGGTCGAGCGTAATGCGGAACGAGTACAGACAAAAAGAAGGCGTCGATATCGATGGAAAAGCGATGAAGTACGCGAAGACATAAGAAAGAGAATATACGGTGTCGGGCGTGTGGAAAATCGTCGGGTGTTCTTGCACGCTGATCGATATTTGCTTCACGTTTCGTCTCTTTGGTACATGGTCTTTATCGGTGCCATTATCCATTGCATATATACGTATACATTTACCTCTCGGAATATATTTTTCTACACTGATTACTTCTATTGTGACGGATTTATAATTTACGTATAAATCAATAAAAAATAATTAAGATATAATAATTTCAAAATAACCTTCCCTCTCCATATAACATAAATGCAAATAAATGCAAAATAACAAGCAGATACTTATTTCTCTACTCGATTTTCATTGTTGCCATAAATTTTCACCAGCGATGACAAATTTATTCATACATGTGTTACAATTAAACTCTAACGGAATATGGATATTTTTCGAGTTGTTTCAAATTTTGTTTTTCGCATGTTAATCGCGTGATCTGCACGAAGAGCTTTAAAATGTTTGAAAAATTAATTTAAAAGAAATATCAACAACAACACACGTTAATGTTGTTTTTGTTGATTATATCGTTGTTAATACATCGCGTTTTTACATTTATGTAGCCGTACATTGGCGTTACGTTATTTTTGGCGGGACAAAAAAGGCACATGATGGATGAAGTGCGCGAGCGTCCTTACTCTGCAAAATTCATTTTATTCCCACGTCTCGACTCGGCACGTGGGCGAGCCGCAATGTGTAAAACATTATTCTACATTACACTTCACGAGGTGGAGAGCGCTTGGTGAATTATTCTGGCGGCTTCTTCTTGTCGGGTCGGAGGCGGCGTGACTCGACGGTAGCGAAAGGACGCTCCAACACGCGTGGAATTGCAGTACGGCGGTATCGCCGTACGAGTGCATTATCCGCTTGAATTATCGCGTGTTTAATGACCAGAGTTTCGTGGGGGGGAGGAGGAGGAGAGAGGGGGGATAAAACAAGATTTCCAACATTCTCTCGCAGAACAAACAGCCTGTCGTGTTTCCGAACTAACAATCTGTCGCGCGTTACCCTTTATAATGTATTGTTGTTAATGCAGCGAGATGAATTCTAAACTTGGCAAATGATTCGTTAAAGAATAGGACAAATGAAACATTTGCCTATACATTTGCATAACGAAACGTTATTATATCTCGCTTTCGATAATATCACGGTGAAGCACATGAAATTTGTTGCTTAAGCTTACGTAAAACTTTGCGTAAAACTTTTAGCTCGTGACACTAAACAATATTATATCAATCTTTTTCTATTTTTCAAGTCTACCGTCGCGTGTTATTCAATGTAAAGCTCCGTGATGCGACGTCACGTTGAAAATTCTTTTGAGCCAGATAAACACGTTAAAAGCAGGCAAGACTCTACGAAAATATGAACGATATTTTTAAAACGGCAAAACGTCAATGTAGCCAAAAAGCGAAGGTTCAAGCAAGGTAGGAAGAGGTATATCCTTCGAGAGAGGAAGAAGGAAGGCTTGTTGGTCGAAGATTATTGACCCAGAGCGTGTTTCAGACTTCGTTCAGCGTGTTTGAAACGAGGAAGGTATGGCATTTTGTGCGCCATAAAGCGCTGCGAGTAATCTAGAAAAGGGCTGTGCCTGATTGAATCAAACCGTGGAGGTGATGTTGCCGGCTGAGAGCCTCTGAAGACAGAGGGTTTGATATTAATATGAAATTGCTCCCGGTCCCTCCTGCGTCTTGGGAATACCTTATGCGCAAAATTACCTAAAGTTAGGGTAGTAATCAAGTATTTTCTCAACCGCTGATGTTCCAGCCGGGTTAGAAGAAAATTTATTATAAGATATGACGACATAATCAAATTCACTTTTATCAAATTTGAATGAACATCTTTTTGATCCGCCACATCGGATCTGTTACTTTAAATTTATAAATAATAATTTCAGGTTCGTAATCAATCATCAAGAAAATCTTCAATATACCTGAGTTTAAAGAAAAGAATCACTAATATAAAAATTTCGTCCGCTATATTTATTTGTCATTTTAAAATCTAAAATTCAATTTTAGATTCGTAATCAGCAACTTGAAAGAGACGTTTAAATATAAATGTTAATAAATTTAATCTTTATAATTAAATAATACGATACTCTTACGATACTCAATAAAATTCACTCTTTCATTATGATTATTATCGTTGTTTGAACGTTTGCATTTATAAACGCGTAAAAGAACCGCGATAAAGTTTCGGAGTTTTCCGAGATATCAAATGAATCTATTCCTAAGAAATAAAACGAGCACCCCCCTCATTAAGAACTTTATCTACTTTTTTTATTCGTGAATAAAGAAACGCCTGGGCGATCTTTATAATACTTCTTTGATACTTACGGATCGATTGACCGACCAGCATTCCCTCTTTCTATTGAATTTTTAAGGATCTTTTGCATCACGGTGATGTCTCTTATCTTTTACGATCATATTCAGATCTCATTTACTTGCGTACCTTTTAAACCTTTTTCTTTTAAAATATCTCTGCTTTTTAACGAGACATGAATAATTAAAATTTAGACGCAGTTATCATAAACTTTTAGAGACCAATCGCTTAAAAATTGCTGTAAACTTAATCTTGGCATCTCATTTTCAAAATTCTATTCTAATATACCTAATTAACAAAATTCTGATGTTTCTTTTTAAAAGAGTTCTTATAGTTTAATACAAATTTAGCAGTTAATACAAAAAAGGTAAAAGTAAGGTAAAAGAAACGGTTAAATTTATTACTATATAGTACTTTAAAAATGTGACGATGTTATTGTGAGAAGGAAAAAAGTAAGGATTCTATTTACTGAAAAAAATAATGACAACGACGTTCCAAATTATTTCTCAATTTTGATTATGGTGGATTATAATAAACATTCGGGACATTTCCGAGTTATATTTAAAAAACATCTCGAGATGTTTGCTGCAAAATTTAGTCGTTCTACTCTTCGTCGAAAAACAATTTTCTATATCGCCAGTTTCATCGTTACGATGGTTAATTCGAAAGAAAGATCGAAGATGAAAGTAAAGTGAGGCCGCGCCAATCATTTCGCAGGGATATACGTTTCTATATTCTCGTAAAAGGAGAATGTGAGATGGAAAAGTAGCATCTTCGTGATCACGCCACGGTAACGTTGCCACAAAATTCTCGGAGGATCATGGCTGTGACAAACGCGGTTTCCATAATACTTCTTTCATCACGGAAAAAAATTTAATCTTGCTCGCTGATATTATCGCGAGCGGTTTTTATCTAAAAACAAAGAACTATTCATCCTTAATGGAAATATATGGGAAATCTCACATTGTTATATACCTTAAAAACTAGGATGTATGAAAAGATCCGTATGTGAATATTATTTTTAAATATATTTGTATGTGAAAAAAGATAAGGGACATTTTAATGTAACGTCATTCTCTCTTTAAGGCGGAAAACTCGTTTTTCATAAAAGTTTTAGTAAAGCGTTTCCTAGGAGTTGCATATTCATAGAAAAGATTGGATCGCAGTTCTGAGATTTTGTCTGCGCTTGGCACAGCTCCAACATTAATCTTACAAAAGCTGAGGAAACATGATGGAAAATTAATGTCTTTTTCGAAATATGTATTAATATGAGGATATATAGCGGTCTTTATTAAAACTTAAAATTTTTTTACAAAATGAAACACGTCAAAAGAAATTTATTTTCCACTTTTATGATTTTTATTCACTCCGATGTCATCAAAATATATCTTAATAAGGATGATGTTTATTGCGATATCTGCTATTAGAAAGTCTACAAATTGCGTATGATATTACAAACAAGTGTCATGTCAAGCATCATAGATAATTGCGGATCACTTGTATGTTGTGCGTCACATATTGTAATTTCCCAGTTATCGAGTTAATGATTGTAATTAACATCGATACTACAAAAGTGAGAAAATTCCATTTCGATCAGAATAAAATAGTGACACGAAAATATAAAAAAAAAATCTCTCGAGAGGGAACTTTTTCGTTGTATTTTGTGTCCTAAGAGCGATATGCGGTATAGCATTTTTGTCGTTCGAACTGATGACCAGCGTCGATCCATACGTGGCATGATAGCCGTTATAACGAGCTCGGACCGGAGCTCGGTTCTCGTGCACTTGTCCAATGAATTCGTTTAATGGAGGCATTAGAGCATACCTTTCAGAACACGTTTTCCGGAGAAACACCGTGCCAGTTTTATATCGCGCCGCAACAATGCACCTGTACGAAGAGGAACTCATCTATGCTAACGACATTTTATGTACATGGAAATGAATTGTTTTAACTGTAAAGAATTCCGTCGAATTCCGAAATCGATGTTGCTTTTAATCACGATCTTCTTTTTGTACATTTGCACAAGGTAAGGTATTTTTTTTTATTCTTTCTTTCTTTCTGTCGTTTAATGTTCTGAGAGATAATCTTATCAAAAATGTTCCGCGTTCACGTGAATAGATCATTGAGACGTTGCCTGTAATAACGAGGTGAATTAAACGTAATGATTATTTTAGTATCGTGTAATGTACAATATATATACATATAATTTATACAACACAATAGTATACTCTTGTTATATTCATTTTAAACTTTAGTATATATGAAATATAGTCATTCTTCAGTAAAATATAATTTTCAAAGGTAGAACATAAAATTATTAAATAATGTTCAAAACTATGATATTTTTCATGTTAGATTTCTGTACACGTACATGGAGAGAATTTTTTCTTAGAGTTTACTCTAAAAATATGGGACAAAATATTGTATTTCAAAGAATTTTATATAAATTTCTTTCATTCATTAATAAAACTACAATAAAATATAAAATAAATTTGATTAATTTTACTGAAGTGCATAGTAAAAATCTTTAAAATATTGTATTGTACCACAAGTATATTTTCAGGGTGAATTTCAAAAAATAATTCTCTTCATGTATGCATCGATAATTTGGGGTGCTGTCGAAAATAAAATTGCTAATAAATGCAAATTTTTCTAATTATTATTTATATTTTTCCTTTAAAATCATTTTTCACTTTATATTCGATAAAATTATTGACATAAATGCAGATTTTTATTTTTTTTAATGTTGAATAAATTGACAGAAATGAAATCAATATTATTATAAGCGATATATATATATATATATATATATATATATATATATATATGTATATTAGAATTACTAATGGTATTTCATTATAATTGCCGTCGGTGCTAATTCCTTGTAAATTCCTATTCTTGTTTTCGATGAATATTTATTTTGGTATTATTTATATCGTTACAATTATTTGTATTATATATATATGTATTGTTAAAAATAAAATATTCATTTTAACTTAAAGACGTACAGTGGACTTTTTGAGACATGCAAAAATGTTATAAGTTTAAATTAAGTTAAAATTAACATTTTTTTTAACAATGTATATTTTCAATATTCTGTACTTACTGTACATCTAACACAAGAAGTGAAAAAATTGAAATAAGCGGAGCCAGAATAGTCAAAATTAATATTTCTCTTAAAGAGAATCGTTCTATTTATGAACTGAACACGCTTATTTAGCTTTGCTGTAAAATTCCAAAATAAATCTATCTACTTCTAATAACAGGCTATTTCTCGCGATAGTAACGTTCGATGAAAATTACTCTCTCTAACGAAATTCTCCGTTTTTTTTCGAGATATCCGCCATGTACTTTGAAATACCCAACTCATCATTGTCAGCGCGCGGTGCATGTTAGCCGGTGAACTCATCGATAGAACGAAGCATATTCATCTTGCTCATCGATCTATTTTCATTTCGAACACCGCCCTTTCGAATCAACGGAATAGCTTACTCTGCGCCAAAAAAAGAAGCAATCCATTTTCATTTTCTCCGCAACTTCCAACTCACGTGGCACAACGACGATGCAACCGGAAGAGATAAAACAAAGAGTAATAATTGCCACGTTGCTTTTCTGCACGCGTGTACGAACGAAATATGTATCTTGTCTGTCGTGTTGATTAATAAAGTTTTCAAAAACTGCGTTTCGTACTGGCTACTATTTTCGCCCCAATTAAAGCTACGTATTTGTGTATATTGAAATTTTAATCTTCTATTAATTCACAAAAAAAAATATTTCTTTTTCTAAATTTCATTTGTAAATAATTTAAAGAAATGGATATAATTGTATGTGCTTATTCCATTTCTTGCTTCCATATTCAATATTCGTACAAACAAATAATATATGAATAATATTACTCACTTTATGGTTGCTCCGCTGCCTTCTAATCCTCCTCCTCTTAAATTAGATTTTTTTATCACAGATATAATTACACAACACAACACTCACAAATCTTAATAATGATAAGGAAATAATTATAAGAACATCGGATAAGTGCAGCGGCTCGCAATACAACTTATCTGATAGAGCGTCGATGTGTGAATGACAACAGTGTTCGACAAATTTAAACTTTTATAAACCATGAATGGGACCAAATGATTCTTATCGATTTTTGATCGCTGAAAACGAATCCGTAAATAAAATTACTCTATCAAGTTTTAAAGAAAATTGATACTAAAGATATCAAAAATGACATTTTTGGATGCTTTGAGTTAAAATATTTAAAATATTTCGTGACGTGATAGAGCAATTTCATTTACGGATTCATTTTCAGTGACAAAAAATCCATAAGAGTCACTTACTTTATGGCGGCTTTATGCAAAAAAAACAACAATAACATTGAAAAGAAGGGAACTGAAATCTATAGATAAATGTAATCCTTTGAAAATTGCTTATATATAATTTAAATAATCATCTGCATATAATAATTTGTGAGATCGCTCATTATGAATCTCAAATAAAAATTATCAAAATTTACTTAAACAATTATTGTTTAAACAATTAACAAAAATTTGAATTTTAAATTAAAATAATAGCACTATAATAGGATTCTATAGAAAAAAAATGTATATAAGTATAACGTTTACTGTATTATTTTTCCATCTTCCATTTGTTATAAAAAAAGATAAAACAGCAAGTAATTATTCAAATTTCATGAATGGTTCTCAAAATATTATATTTATATCTACGGATTTAAGTTCCCTCCTTTTTATTGTAATTGTAACTTCTTACATAAAGCAGTCAATAAAGTAAGTCTTATAGATTTTTTGTAGTTGAAAACAAATTTATAATTGAAATTGTCCTATCACGTCATATTTTTTAGATATGTTATCATAAATTTCCATTTTTGGCACCTTCAATTTCATTTAATTTTCTTAAAAATCTGACGTGATAGAACAATTTCATTTACGGATTTGTTTTCAGTGATAAAAAAATCTATAAGAATCACTTAGTTGTAGTCTAAAATCTGTGTCGGACAGTGTAATACAGCGACAAAACCACGCCGTAATAATTAAATAATAAACATTAAGATCGTGCGAAACAACCGAATTTTTATTTCCTCGAAATGTAACAAGTGCTTTGAAATAAATGTACTAAATTTTTATTCTACAAATCTTACTTTACTCAAACAATTTATATACATATTTCATTACATGAATTATTCACTTTAACCAATTCTATATACAAGGTAGACCATTTTAATCAGTATACTTGAATTTCTCGAAAAGGAGAAATTTTTCAAAAAATCTTTCAGGCAAAAGTTTTATAGTTTCAAGGGGAAAGAAGAGAGTGACTCTGCTTAATCTTAAGAAAACGTCCTTAAAGTTAGATCAAAGTTGCATAAAGTTTTTTAAATGAAATCCTCCATTTTTTATATTTTTTATTCTTGTAGCTTATTTCAAGAGCTTTCCAAAACGTTGTAATAAAGTATTTTTTTGTTAAGTACACTTTGAAGTTTGAAAATTACGATACTGCCGGTATTCAAGGTCCGCTTACATAAAAATGAATTTTTAGTGCAAAAATGAAAATAAGAGGAATAACCTTCATGATCTTGATATTGACTCATGATATCAAAGTCATGAGCAACATTCAAATGATTTTAGCCGTCAGTCGGACCTTAGAAAATACAAATGTCGGTAGTACCGTAATTTTTAAATCTCATAACTGCAATTAACGAAAAAAAAAATTTTATTATAGTGTTTTAGAAAACTTGTGAAATAAACTACAAAAATATGCAGTAAAAAACTATGCAATCTTGATCTGAAGGAATGTCCTTAAGGACATTTTCTGAAGACTAAAAGAAGAAGACCTCTCAAGGTCTTCTTCTTTTCTCTTTAAAACCATAAAATTTTTATCTAAAAGATTTTTTGAAAAAACTTCTTTTCGAGATATTCAAATATATTGATTAAAATGGTCTACCCTATGTATTATTTAACGTTTTTCAACGTTAGATAAATTAATTACAATCAAAAATTCGAAACGATTATATAAAAAACAGTACAATAGAAGCATCGTCAAAGAGATAATTATTGTGATTGTGATAAAATTATAATTGTTATAATTTCCGGTTTTCTTCAAAATAATGATCTACAATTATTCAATTGGAAAGTTTCACACATAATTTATTCATTGTGCATAAGTATATCTATCTACGTTTATTTTGATAATAAGTAATCATAGATTATTATTTAAATTATGCAAATTATTTGGATAAACGTGATAATTATTCATAGAATTCACGTTTTATAAGATAATAATGCTACGATACACGAAATAGCTCTCTCCTTAATAGTAACACAGAGACCGTGTACAAATAACAGTGTGTTGTATACCGCAATAACAGACCTCAAGACCACTGCTAATCGAATTGCTATTTCCTCGAAATATTTAACACACTGCCAAGTGGAAAATTTCTATTTTAAGTCTTAAGTTATTAATATAAATAGTCTGTACATCACAGCGTTTTCCACGTTATTTAATAATCTAAAAACATAAAAGAGCTTCATAAACGGGCAATAATAATTATCATGAATTATAGTAGTAAACGATTACGTTTTCCTCGTCATCTTTCACATGTCTTTTTATCAAAATATATTATAGTAATATATATAAAATGAATAAAATCATAAAAATTATAATATATTTAAAGTCTTTAAATTGTTAATTATTTAAATATCACGCACTCCATTTTCTTCTATGATAATAATACAAAATCAGATTTTTAACGAATAAGGTAATTTGACCATAACTTTAGCCGTTACAAATTATACATATACGTTGTGCTTGACACTTGTTTTCAAAATAGAGATAGGGGGTAGTCAGCTTCCGCGGTTACGTAATCCGGTTCATAAGTAAAGTTGCCGTCGTCAAAGAAATAGGACACTAAAAAGCAGAGAAGTAAATGGTTCGAGGTAAAACTGGAAACGTTGCGCTTAAAACTCTCAAAGGAGCGTCGATTTAATTAGACGGAATAGCATGCAGGGACAGAGAACGGCATGGATGGTGAGAGAAAAGGGTCGGAGGATGTAGAGGAAAGGAGGAGGAGTTCCTTCGCGATTTCCTCATCAGAAAGGTAAATGAATGGAGTGGTTCTTCGTTGGATGCAACAATGTGCATCTGCATTTCTCTTTTAGCGTCTCTAATAGATATTGTCAGCATTTCTGCAATATAACAGAGCATAAAGTACTAATTAAGAATGCTGGTATTCATGCTGCATGCTGCATAGTTATTTGATTAGCAAAAATGAATAACAGAAGGGCTAAGAGACAATATATTTAAATTCTTAAAAATACATACGTTTCGACCTATTTGTCAGGTCATCCTCAATGTATACATGTAGATAAATTAACGCAAATTTAATAAAAATCATAAAACGGTTAAATATAATTTCTGCAAATTATAGTTACGCAAAGTGGTGGATCTATTTCTTCTTTCTATTTTCAGTCGCAATAATGCAATGCATATCTTTTTTATGACTCAAAGAGTGATGTGAGTGAAAATTAAGAAATCTCCCTGAACAAGTGACTTTCTTGTATCTATCAAAAATAATCTTGGTTGTCAATTATAATTCATCATTAGTGTCCAAAATTCTTTAGAATTCCATATAAAATCTATCTCGGAAAATTTTTTACCTATAGTATATAAATGTAATTGCAAACTATCATATTCAATCCTACATTAAAAAACCTCATAACTAGAAGTAAAAATAAACTAGATCATTTAGCTAATCAAAATGTTGTCTACAAAATATCTTGTGAGAACTGTAAAGCTAGTTATGTAGGACAAACCAAATGAAAATTAAAAACAAGACTAAATGAACATTTCGGACATTAATAAAAAGACTGATTCTATATCAGTGATTACTAATCATTGTATTAATTATAACCATAATTTTAGTTGGAAAGATGTAGATCTTAAACAAGAAACTATTCTATAATAAAAGATTGATCTCCGAAATGGTTTATATTAAAAAACAAAAATTAGGCTTGGACAAGCAAAACGACACTGAATCATTACCTACTTCATATCTACAGATTTTGCAGCCTCCTTCTCCTTCCTAGTCTTTTTTCTTCCCTTTTCACTTCCATTGTTCCTTTTCTATCTCTATTTCCCTTCCACTTTCTTATTCTTATCTCTCTTTCAAAATATTATAAAACATCAGAATGTCGCTCACAAGCTACAATATAACACAAATAATTTCTAACGGAACTGTTTTCAATTTTCTTAACTCTAATCGCATTTACCTCTGTTGAATTAATTTGATTCATTGTTTTAATCATTGGATTATCCTGGCTAAATCTTCACATTGAGGTATACACTAATTTTATTTATCACGCATATTTTAATATAGTTGTCAATTAAATAAGGATTATATATACTAAAGAATTTTGAATATAACGATCATTTATTCATTGTCAGATTAATTTTTTTAATCTATGGTATTAAAATTTGATAACAGAATGTGTGCTTGTACAATTTTATTGAATGACTCTATATGTTCAACTAACTTTATTATCATTACGGACAAATTGCGACCGATTTAATAGAAGAATGTAATTATGAAGATAACAAGACTGAAAGCATTGCATTATTGCGGCTGAAAATAGATATAAAGAAATAGGTCCACTTTGCGTAATTATAATTTTCAGAAATTGTATTTAACCGTTTTATGATTTTTATTAAATTTGCGTTAATTTATCTACATGTATAATATACTAAGGATGACGAATAGATCGAAACGTATGTGTTTTTAAAAATTTAAAACAATACAAAAAAATAAATATAGTAGACTAATGAGAATCAGCAACGATAAACGACGCAATTATTTAATGAACAATCAGATATTGGATTAACGTCTTATTTATTTTGAATGTTTCGACTCTCTTTGAAGTCCTCCTCAGCAAGAATGATATAAGTATAATTAGCTCACATGTCCACTGCTTAAGTCACTCGCAAATTAACAAAGATGCAACGTCGTTAATCTAACATTTTTTAAAAACAAATCTTATTAGAGTGATATATGCGTAAACAATTTAAATAATTACCATTACCGAACATGAAGCCATTGCACTGAAGCTTTGAACATATTAAAACTTAAAAAATAGAATTGTTAAAATCAAATTGTTAAAATCAAAGATCACACATTTTTAGGATATACGTCCGTATACGGCGACTCAGATATGAACTATTCTCGAAGTAAAAGTTCACACAGTAAACATTAAATCAAATTTGCAAATATAAGAACAAAACACATGTATATTGTTGTTAAATCAAACTGATTAGAACCGCAATAAATTACTGTATAAGAATTAAAAATTGTTAAAATTATAAGTATTAAACTTGTAAAATAAAGAATTACATAAAAAGAAAAAAAAGAAAAATTCAATTTCGTTCAAATTGTTACATTTTCGTCAACTAATAAAATTTTTGTCAAAATAAATTAATAAACTATAAAACGTATAAAAAGAAGAGCATAAGAAATCACAGCACAAGTTATAGTTTGTGATATTTAATTATTATTACATTAATTAAAACATTAAACGTTTTGGCCACAATCTGGCCATCTTCAGTAAATTCATAATATTCTTAAAAGGCAGAGTTACATCTAGTTGACATTAAATTCAACCGTCGTATGTTGTAATTATATAAACGTATTCATTTCTATGTGAAGATGCTTCGTACAATAATGTTACAACGCCAATAATTTTGCAAATTAAATAAAATAAACAATTGGGACATGAAAATATTTAAGTCATAATAGTTTCTCTGCATTACAAAAATAATATTACACACGCGTGTGCGCGGAAAGAATGATTTTTGCTGAAGTATTTAAAAATTTAGCTAGAGATCTAAAAATATTTTTATTGAACCATATATCAAATAATTATGTAGGATGCTTAAGCAGGTTGCTAAAATATTCAAAATTTTTGCAGCATTACTCATCATGCTTGAATTTGTTACATAATTATTTTGATGATCAAACAAAATATTGTTTTCAAATCTATATCTAGTTCCATTTTTATAAATTTTAGTAAAATAATTCATTCCGTTCTCTTATAAGTTACTCTGATTTTTGTAGAGCAATGATAATGATTTTTATTATTCAATTGATTTCATTTTCCAATTTTTATTTAAAAAATTTTAGCAAATATAAGGATGGTCTACTTAAATCGACCTGAAATATTTTGTTTATTATATGATGATATTTATATGATGATATAAAAAAATGTTTTAAAAATAAAATGTTTTGAAAATAGACGTATTTTGGTCATGTACATTTTTTCTACGCCATAAAGGTCATCTCTACTTTTTTAAATGAAATTGTATAACTTTTTTTACACAATATGTTTCCTCTAATTATTTTGTATATAAGAGTATTAAGATACAATTATCAAAAAGTTAATAGTTTACAAGTTTTTTAATGTTTTAGGTCAATATGTATCAGAATAAAATATAAAATATCTCGTAAACTATTAGTTTTTTTATCACTATTTTAATATTTTTATATGCAGAATAATTAGAGGAATCATATTGTGTAAAAAAAATTATACAATTTTATTTAAAAAAGTAGAGATGATCAGCATACTTTTTTGATATCTTTATCTAGAAAAAAAAACATTAAAATACGTCCCCCTCGAAACTATTTCACTTCCATTTGAAACATTTTTTCATATCATTAAAAACAAGCGAAATATTTTAGATGGTCGATTTAAGCGGATCACCATATATAGTATCATAATAAATAATTTGACAAGCCAAACAATTTCGAACCAAATTTTTGTTTTAAAAAAAAATTCACAATTAAACGAAATTGATTGTCATCTTAAATGACGTTAAAACAATATTGCGAGTCGATAAAACAAAATGTGATAACGCATTCGACAAAGTTATTAATTATAATCTCAACATTCTCGTATTACAATTTTCAATTTTAATTATATGTACATAATTGGCAGATTGTGCTATTAAAATATTACAATAATCACGGGATATTATGTGTGGAAACATTCATTGTGGACAAACAGAAATGAATAACAATATCGTATATTTTGTTAAAAATACATTTGTTGGAATATATTATAAGCTGCGATTAAAAATTTCACCTAGGTGTATCAAAATATCATTTTATCCGTGTTCTACACTCAGTGAAGAAGAATAAAATAATGGATGCACTTAGGTGCACCGAAGAGAAATATCGAGTGGACGTAATTATACATATTACGCATTTACATTTATTTTATAATACATATGTACATATGTATGTATGTACATATGTTTATTATTATATAGGACGGAGACGCTTTTTTGATTTACATATACAATTCACAATATTCTGCTCTATTCACGCGATTACTTTGTTATTAGTAATGAGACTCGAGTAAATTAGTTGCGATTTTGCAAATATGATTTATTTTTAAAAAGTAAAAACTCAATCTTGAAGGGGGGAAAAGGGGGGGGTGCGTGGCGCTTACATGTAGCGTCAGTTTACAGTGTTACCACTCGCACGCCGATAGACGAGATACGACGCGAGCCGCTTTGTGTATCGTTACTTTTGCGTGATATTACTTCTGAAACGTCATCGCGACAAGTGAAGATTAAACGCGGAGGTATTATTATCACATAAATATTTTTGAGCAATAATTATCTTATTAGCTATGCTTCTCGGTTTATTTTTCATATCACGTTTCAAGTTTTTTGCTATAATTTATCTAATGTTGTCGTATTAAAGCTTGGTTTTTTATTTTTTGGTTAACTTGTAGTTAGGCTTAATGATGTTTTATTCAATAGGCTTTATTTATGATGTCATGAGTGAAACTCATTGTTGAAACTTCAGATTAAGTTTAATCGTAAATTAACCAGAT
This sequence comes from Acromyrmex echinatior, assembly GCF_024713525.1. Lineage (NCBI taxonomy): Eukaryota > Metazoa > Arthropoda > Insecta > Hymenoptera > Formicidae > Acromyrmex > Acromyrmex echinatior. Next base: position 6,096,634 of record NC_141870.1, read on the forward strand.
AATCATCGGAATCTGAAAAATTAACGAAAGGGACCTAACTATCCCTCTCCGATTTTAATGAGCTTTTAGTATGTTATTTTCCAACGCGCGCGCGTGTGTGTGTGTACATGTATAATATGAATGTAGAATATAGAATCATGAATATAGAATTTATAAATCAGAAATACAGAATTTATCGTATTTATTTCGAAGAGAGTTTCGAGAAGCATGCGTTAGATATTTCAAAAAAGAATTCGGTTGATCTTGATGTTTATTACTGTGGCGCAGTAGCGTCAGATCACAGTGTTTACTATTCGACACTCAGTAGACGAGATGGGGCGCTGAGTGGCTCGCCGTTCAATGCGATTGACTCGTGATCTGTGGATCTGGATTCGATCCCACCTGCGCCCCACAAATACGATTTTTCGCGTTCGCCGTTGAAGATTTAGCGTTTAAACTAGGTCGCCTCGAGTGTTGACAAACTCAGAAGTAAGAATGCAAACTACTATCAAATGCAAAAACATAAGCGAGCCTCTGGTCCCCAAAGAGGGACTCTCTAAAGTTAAATTGGTATACGTATGGTACTGTGACCCCTTAAAAATGGGGTCGGAAAACCAAACCCGGAGAATATACTATATATTGTAAGAAGCTAAGAAATTAGACGAGATACAATGCGAGCCCTTCCTTATATTGTTATGTTTGCGCGCTAGTACTTCTCGAAACGCCATCGCGACAAGTAAAGATCAAATGCGACCTGATACGAACTCTTTGAACTTTTTGAACACGACCCTTTAAACATTTTTTAAACTTTTTTATTTACGAGAAATGATATTCATTACTAACGACATGATACATGTCAATTTGTGATTAACAAAATGATTGGGTAACGCGCATTTACATTGAAATTATATAGACATATAGGATAGACCCAGCATCCTTTTCTATAGTATATGTTGAGTTTGACAGAACGGTGCGAGAGGCAAATTCAGGTATATATATATATATATAGCTAATGCTGAGTCTATCTTATATGCCTATAGTTACAGGCGGCCTATTTCAGATTAGGTCACCAAAAACCGGAGTCTGACCAATAGGTAATTTCTTAAGTATTTATAGCAAAGAATAAATAATTTAGATCGAATTTGGGATATAAGCCGTGACTTAAATTCACAATGTAAATATAGCCAATATTAACCCTCACGCAGTTTATGTTATCGCATGATCAGCAAATGACAATTATTTGTATTTTACAGTGACAATTATTTGTCCGCTAAAGTATTTCGTTCGATTTATTCAAAGTATGAATCGTTTAATTAACAATCATAGAGAAAGAAATCAAGAATAATAAATTATATTTTCGCTAGCAACAGTAGATATTCTCTAGCCATATTTATCTTTTTAGCAACACTTCTTGATCTATTTCTCACATCACATTTCAAATTTTTGGTTTTAATGTACTAACATTTTTTCGTTAAGAACACAAGATAATACGAATTCGTTATTTGAATTAAATAATTCAAATAACAGAATGCTATGATAGGATAAGGCCAAAATATGTCAAAATCTCATCACTTTTCACTTAAAGGCTGATAACTCTGAAATTATGAAGAATATTCTTAAGTTTTTTACAGCACAATAAATTACACTCTTTTCCCTTTCTTATGTAATTTTTTTCATAACTTTTTTTGCGTTTTATTATAACGTTTAAAATGAGGATTTTTTTTTTCAATATGATGCGATTTTAACAACAAGGAAATTTGTTGCTTAAATCGCACCATACCAATATTTCTTATTTAAAACATTATAATAATACAAAAAATTTAAAAGTTACACAAGAAAAAGAAAAAATTGTATTTTATTATGTTGTTAAAAATTTAGGAATATATTCTTCATAATTTCTAAAACAGATAATAATCAAGAAATAATTTAAGAAGTTTCTATGTGAAACAAAATAAACTAGGTTTACACTAGGTTTTTACAATATACATTTTTACATAATAATAAGTGGAATAAGAAATGGAAAAATATTAAGTGTAATATGCGATTTAAAAGATTAGATTGTGGTGTGATTTAGAAAATTACATCATGATGCGCGATTTAGGAAACTAGACATTTTAAAAATTTTTATTGGTAAATCTTTAGATCAGGGGACCTCTCCCCAATGAACTTGACCTTGACATATGTTGTCAAGGTTATGACCCTAAGTGATTACCAAGTTTTAGCCGTCGTTCATTAAAAAATTATTAATAAAAAACGTTCGAAAAAATAACGTTTTATTTCTCTATATATAATATTAAAACTATCCATAATTCGAAAAGTACTTGATGAAAAAATATTTTATTATAATGTTTTGGAAACATTGAGATAAGCTATAAGAAAATGTAATGAAAAATAGGGGATTCCATTTAAGAAATTAAAAGTGACCTTCAAACAATTATTCAAAGTCAAATTAATGGCACTGCCCCCCACGAAACCATACAACTTTTGTTTGAAATATTGTACTCTTTTAAAGTACTTATTTGAAATACTTCCATATTTTTAAAAATTTTATTAAATTTAAATTATTATTTTTTTAAAGTATAAATGAAATCAAAATGAATATCATTTTCATGCAAATTAAATTGGATAGAAATTAATTTAAATAAAAATAATAGATTATTTTCGTGAAGATACAATGCGAGGGAATAGCGAGAGCGATAGAAATAACACGTCAGAAATCGGATACATCGAAATATATGATTTCTAATAGGTTCAGCTCAAAAAAATGTTCTGCCGATATAAACGGGGAATTTCTCTTACAATTACACACGTTTCCTCTAAGCAAAAAATCTTACATAAATCGCGCACGTATATTTATAATAACACATATTCATCTATAAAAATGAAAACACGTGAGTTATGATCGAAAATAAATTTTTCTTATAGAAAATTCTATTATAATAACTCGAATAGCCTTTTGAAATGAGAGGATATATAAGATAGTGACATGTTTATTTATTAGAAATCAGTTTATCATTTATGTGTGTGTGTATAACTACATATGCATATCAGTATAACATACATTCTTCTAGCATTAAGAGGATTGTAATCTTAAATATAGCACTTTATAAGAATTTCCTTTACTTTGTAGAGTGTCTTCTTGAGGTTGTATATAAATGGAAAATCCTCTGACATTAACATCGTTAAACGGTAGAATATTTTATTTTGGATATTAAAATCATTATTTCTATGGCTATTGCTATTTCCTCGCATTATGTTTGGTGTTTAAAACTTCGGGGCCTCTTAGCGCAGTGCATGCTGTGAACTCTCCCTTTGTACGGCCCTTTGTACGCCCTGGAAATAGGAATTCGGTTAATGTGCGATTTGATGTTTATTATTGCAACGTATTATTCTTTGCAAAGTCGTAGTGTCATTATCACTATCGGTAGCACATTAACGCTCAATCAACAAATTGTGTCGCGAATCATTTCATACGTTCGATGTCTTGTTTAGTCTATTTTGATGCGGTCTATTAGTAAAAGTAATTTATTAAATTTTGCGTACTTCGCGAGATTTTACATCATATACAGTTAATGTCGGTACCGTTTAAAATGTCGCTCGATTGTAATTAATTCATATTCTCGTGAGTGTTGTATATATTGTGTGATTGCAACTGAAGAACCTGACAATGAGCGGAAAAAGAGGTCTGGGAGGTATCGGCGGAGAATACACAATTTTATTTATATATTATTATATAATATTATTTATGTATTATTTTTTGTAATATAAATATATTAATTTCTGTTTAGATTATTTTTTTGAATAATTTATTAAAATAAAAATTGGAGAAAAATTTATTTTTAAAATTTTAATATTTAAAAAGCCACTTACACAAAAACATTTTCTAATAATTATACATAATTATCTTTTTGAAAAAGTATTTATTTATATAAAAAAGAGAATAAAAGGTTAAGTTGAAGCAATAATCATTTTTTTAGATTATTAATTTTTTTTTATTTTTGGGTTATAATGACATGAATATTTTTGTCTGTTATAGAATTCAACGCAGTTTACAACTCCGCTGCTACGCATCGTATTGGTAAGTCAAATCATCTTTTATTTTATTTTTTATTGAAGTATTGAATCTGTAAAAATTTTATCAGATTTATGTATGTATAACAGGTATGTACATATATGTTATAGATTGTACATATCGTAAAACTTTTTTTTTCATTTCTCTTTTCTTTGAACTGTTAACTCAAGAGTTTAATTTATCATAATAATATTCTTTACATTCTTGATATTCTTTACATTCTTTATTATTCTTAACGTGTCAAATCCTTATAATGTTCTCAAACTCATTTTTTAATAATTCCAGTGTAAATAATAATAATAATTGATAAAAATTAGTTAAACACTTGTAAAACACTTTTTATATTAATAAGAATATTGTAACATATATATGAATATGAATTATTACATTTATATGAATATAAAATAAAAAGCTATAGGAGTCACGCAAGTTACAGATATGCATGATATCAAAAACTATATAGATCAATAAAACCATATAAAAATTGGAACGTTTCAACTCATCTTTGAGTCATCTTCAGCCTAATTCCTCTTAATATTAACACCGTTAATATAGATTGTTATATCACATTTTAATATCTACCTACTCTGCATGTGATCGTCATGGAGCAAACGTGACAAATCGAGCCATATTCCAACATTAGTGAATGTTGTCCAACATCAGAGAGTTTCAAAGCTGAGTAGTTAAAAACTCCAGCTGAAATTAAAAGCTGATTGAAGAAAATGTATGTAATAAGTACGGAAAATTCAGTCTCATCACGAAGTGAGTGTCCAGAACAATCACATACAATTGACAACCATTGTGGAAGAATTAACAGATATTTTCGCAAACTCGTCAAATATTAAAATTAAAATTAGAAAGATCGAAACATTATGAATAGTTTACAGAATTTCTTCTCAGTTTAACGAGTAATCATGTAATAAAGTAAACTATAGATATCACCGCGGTCACACACATATCAACACAATCTGTATTTATTCAACGTCTCTATGTAAGCGTGATTCAAGGCATCTGTGTCCGTTTGCAAATTCAAACCATTTGTCTGTCTATCAATATGTATCATTTCCGAAATTATTTTCTTGTTATAAAATCTCTTGCTATCCAAAACCTTAACATTTTTAAAATCATGGCTGCTATGCAATCTATGTCCTGTAATAACGGAATGAGATAATTTTTGACTATTTACGATGCTCTGATAATCTCGTTTTCAATTTCCTACTCGTCTGACCTATATAAGATGCATCACAGTCATTGCATTTGATCTTACATACAACGTTCTTTTTAATGTATTAGGCAACGGATCTTTGTGTGCTTTAATTTTTTTAAATCGTTCAAACTAAAGAAAGATATTCTATGAATCATCCCATTGATTACGTTCTTAAATTTATTAGAGATACCATTCACAAACGGAATGGAAAATCATTTTAATTTTATTTTCATTGAATATTTTGGTGGGATCCTTCTAAATTCACATTAAATGTATATTAAAGTTTTAATCCTCAAATTCATAGTATTAAAAATAAAATCAATAGGATAGTCATTTTCCAATAAGATTTTCAAAATAAATTCTAAATTCTTTTGGTGAAATTCTTGATGCGAAAGATAAAATACCTTGTTCACAAGATTAAAAATAATGCTTTTTTTGTCTATAATTTATCACTATCATTACGTTGTTATTAATTTAATATATATGTATGTATAATAGATATGTACATATTTATGTACATATGTATAGATTAAAATCAATATTGCTTAATTTTAAAACATTTACACTGATAGAATTGTCAAAAAATGCATTTGAGAATAATAATTATGAGAATTTGACACATTAAGAATAATAAAAAATTGTAAAGAGTATCAAATTTATTATAATGAATTAAATTCTTGAGTTAACAATTTAAAGAAAAAAGAAATGAGAGAAACTACTTACTTTGTAAAATGAAATTATAAGAATTGAGATATTATTATAATACAAAACGTTTAAATCTAATTTAATTTTTTCATAGTGTTTTCACTGTTAATGCAATATAAAGATTGGAACAAAATGTTTTTTTTATGTGTACTTAAAATAAAATTTATTATTATGAAAAAAATACGTTGTTATTATGTATAATATAAGAAACGTTGTTAATACTTGAATGTGTCATCTATGTTCTTTTCTTTTCTTTTTAAAAATATTTTTTCAAATATAAAAATATTAAAACAAAATTAAAATAAGTAAAAAGGAAAAAGGGCTACGAGCCTAAAACATAAATTGACAAACTGTATGAGTAGTTAAAAAAATTTTTTTGAAATAAAACTATGTCATAAATTAAAAACGTAAAATATAATTTGACAATCAGAAGGTGAACAAAACAAACGTTTCGATCCTAGTTGGATCATTTTCAATGTGACAAATAAGTTAGTGTGACAAAATAAATTAACAACGGTAATTAACAATAGAGTTATAACGTAGATAAAAAACATAAGAGATCAAGTAAAATTCGCATTCGGACGCAAAACAAAATTACATTTAATATATAATATTATAAATATAAATAGAAAAAGAGGAGACAAATAAAAGAGGAAGAAATATTTAAATATTATGTTATTTCTTCTTTTTTTGCTTTTTCAAATATTTTTTTAGAATAAAATTTAGAAAATACATTTAATATGTTATAAATACAAATAGAAAGAGAAGTGAAGAACAAAAAAAATAGGAATAAATATTTAAATGTATCATTTTATTTTTCTTTCTTTTTTTTTCAAATAATCTTTTAGCATGCAATTTTAAAATACATGCAATTTCAAAATATATTTAATAAATGTTGCAAGTATAAATTGAAAAAAAGAAAAAAAGCACAAAAAAATAGGAAAAAATATAAATATAAATATTTTACTGATTACATTGGATATTATAATTAATTTATGTATACAATATAGCTTTACTATAAATTATTGTATTTATTCCTATTATTTCTCTCACTTTGTCTTAATGTTTCATAATCTATTTCATTTATTCACAAAAAGTTAAGCAAATGTAGAATATGATATTTCATGCGCAAAAATTCAAAAAGTTAAAATTTATAAGTAAATTATATATTTGACTTGTAAATTATATTCTTTAACTTTGATTTACTGTTACAAATTCGAATCTGTAACAGTAAATCAAATATATATAATTTTATTAAATCTAAATTTTACTAAATTTAATTTGTCTGAATGTTTACGAATGTTTGCGCATTAAATACTGCGCCGTTATCTCATTTCTCTAATTCTCTGTGAATTTTTTAAATTTCGACAGTCCTTACAATAATTGTATTCCTATCTATTTATATTATTATTTATTAACTTGAAATTCTGTTTATGCTATTGTTGATTTTATATCTATATGAAAAATTAATATTGAAATAATATTAAAAAAATGTTTGAAATAATTTTGGATTTATTTTGAAAAACCGTGCGTATCCTTATTGCGATTTTCCATCAAAATGTTCATGTTTTTTTAACTGCGATAGAGGGCTTATTTTACCGATATGCGACAGTTTGATTATCTGCTATATTTGCCATTCACCAAATTGTAAATATCGAGTCGATTCATGAAATTTCGTGAGACGTAGCCGTATCGAGTTGTTGCAGAACGTTCGTAATAATAGCTGGTTTATGTAATACAGTGTGACATGAATAAATTATCATTTCGACGAGCTATTAGAAAGTCGCAAAAAGTTTTTATCATTGCGAACCATAAAGTAGTACATAGTGTGGATAGTTAGTACCGAAGAAAATTGCTGACAATAGTAAACGTGTCGTCGTGATAAGGTGCCGGCAATTTTAACTTATAAGCCTCTTAAAAGCTTTGCTATTTAATTAAATGGGCAAGCGTGCGCAGATATATAAGAAGATTCTTTCCATATTATTTTATATACATTCAACGTATTGCAGGACGAATTTTGAGAAGTTTCGTTGAAATATAATCTGGCTTTCACACGACTTTCCGCTTCCTCCAATTTGGAAACTCTTATTTTCGAGAATGGTTCGTAAAGGGATCGCGTAGTTAACGCTAAATGCGGTTTTATATCGTTTCCAGTTCCCACTTCTTAGCAGAATTTCTCAGAAATTGGGCGATTTCTGAATAATCTATATATACGATCCGTCGATTTTCATCGAACGACGCGACCGACGGTGTAGAGTCGTTTCCCCGGAAAATATTGCACCGGGCGTTCGTATTCCCAATGTAAACTCTTTGGGATGCAAATTTTTCTTTCCTGTGTCTACTCGTATCAGCCCCACAGCGTAATAAAGAAACGCATATCGAGATGAACTACCTTCGCTCCGTTCTATCGATCGATTCGATTTACTTTCCACATCGCCTGTTTCTCTGCCATCAAAAAATTCCTACAGATAGAGCATATGGCAAAATGAAGCAATGCTTGTTCATATTAGTAAATGCATCGACAAATTTACTTTATGCAAAATGATGAATGTCAGAAATAACTTTCCCGACGTTTGCTAATATTTCACTAAATTGTTTCTTTCCTCTCTCTCTCTTTCTCTCTCTCTCTCTCTCTCTCTCTCTCTCTCTCTCTCTCTCTCTCTCTCGCACATCTGTTCAGTTCTTTTTGCTCTCATATTCACGTTACATCGCTCTACGGTCATATATTATTTTATGAATAATGTGAATAAGGATCGATCGCGTAAATCTCCGCTGTCAATCGTGAATTCGTGCAAAGCATGAAAATAATTTTTATTTATTAATATTTCATAAGAATAAAAATTTTAATATATAAAATATTTAATGTAATCAAATATTTTTTTTAACTTATTCTTTTTAACTTATTCTTTTTAACTTATTATATTTAAAAAGATAAAATAAAGCACAAGTGATGCATATTTTGAATTACGATCCGCTTAGGATGACACATCGCCCGCGTATAAATTGTATGTAAGAATCTTGTATCTAAGAATCGCGTTTCAGAGAAATGAGATGCAGAGATTTCTTATAATCTATAAGCTGAAAGATTTTACGATGTTCTGAAGCAATCGGAAATATTGATATCGAAAATAGGGGAAATACGATTGAGTCGAGAGAAAATCGACTTTCATACCTTCTTTCTAGAAACGTGGTCTCATTACTCTGAGGAACAAAATTTGATTTTTTTTTTGTCTTTGATTTTTTTCATGTGGAATTTCTCGAAGATTTTTGGCCGCTGAATTTGAATCCGTGCTCAGAAAAATTCTATCACATTTTTTAGTAAAATGGAGTAATATATAAAAAATGATGATTTTAGTTATATTTAGAATTATTGCAGTTAAGGAAATGTTATTTTGCCAATTTTGTCTACACTATCTTAAAGTGCTATCTTATACCTTCAAAATAAGTTTTTTTGGTTTCTATACGATTTTTTATGACCAAGTTACGAAGATTTGAAGTTAGACATAGGGGAGATCGGGGCTAATAGACTCATTTTTCAGTTTCGAATTGTTACAGATAAAATTAAGAGACTTATCGAAAAAATGAATTCTACACCAGTTACTACATACATTTGACTACCTAATAATATTTTAATAATAAAGGGAAACTGATAACTAATATGAAAAAAAAATGAATTTTTCTAATGTATTCCATCTGATTCAACTAGCCCCGAGGTTCGACTAACAATAAGATTATTAAAATAAAGATTAATGTATTTTAAGCTACATCTTTGGCTACATATTAAAACTTTTATAAAAATATTATTACAATTTTTTATTATAAATTATTTTTATAATTTATAAAAATATATTTTAAACACAAACATTCGCTTCGCAGGGCAAAATAATGTTTCTTTTTGCAAAATTTGTTCATTTCATGCAAAAATACATCGAATGAGCCTGGTTTTCGAAAGATTGGACACGAGCAAACTGAACTTATAACATTTACCATTGAGGAAAAATTTGAGTAAGTATTATAAGAGTTATCACTAAATGAATCATACAGTTTCATGCTGTAGTTAATCTATTATCCCCATCTGTTTATTTTTTAAAAACATTAACAATATACGATAATAAAGACATATAATAAAAAAAAATCTGTTGGATTATTGTATGTCTTTATTAAGTAAAAACTACATTTACTGTATAAGTAGAAATCAAATATCTCAGACAATCATATACGATTGTAAAACAAAAACTTTAAGAATAAAAATATTTACGATACGATATACGATTTTTTAAAATTGTGGCATAACTTCTATCATAGATGTGTTCGCAAAACAAGATGTTACAGCAGACTTAGTGGCAGTCGCTGCTGCGTGTTCAGACACGTTTACGCGTATTTTGTTTTTAATGTAGCCTCGATTATTCTACTTACCCCTATAGTCAATTGACCCCGGTCTCCCCTACGCTATTTCCTGCTGTCGCGCTGCGTTCACTTGGCGCGAGACTACCGTATCTCTTGATCATGTACAGCTAGCAAGTGACAAAATAAAATTTCCTTAACCACAATATCATTATAAAAATGGGCAAACTCGTCAATTTTCATCTATTCATATCATATTATTCCAATTTTCTCCAAATGTGATAAGCAAATTCTGAGGACAGCGTTTTTAGCGTTACAAAATACTTCAGAAATGATACTTTGCAAGCCAAAGACAAAATCAGTGTTCCACATTATAGAGACTATGGCACAGTATTTCATATACCGCATAAACGATAAATTCTTTCTTTTTCTCAATATTTTTCATTCGTTCCTTTGAAGTTGATCAATTACTCGAAATATGAAACATTTTTGCTAAAGGTTTGCTAAAGGTAAATGTATTTTTTTTTACAAATGTTAATATCATAAGTTTCTATTTATCCACTTGTATGAAATATTTATATCAATTAATTGCAAAATTATTCATTAAATCTCTGTACATTAGTTTATAATACCACGCTCCAATTGCAACAAATTTTCTTAGACTTAGTCGGTTACAATTATATTAGTAGCAATTTTTTCGAAAGTAGTATAAGAATGCTTTATCGTTTTATGGCACAGCGTTCTTTCACTTGTTGAGCGCGAAAAGCTCCGTAGGATTGTAGACGTGAATTATTCACTTTTCTCTTAGCGAACATACACACATACACACATATTCTTCTTGGCTGGTGATCCTACCGCCTTTATATGCCTTCGATGAAGGATGTTACGATCCGAGACCGTCATCGGTTTGCACGGTTGATCCTGTTATAAATTTTGGATTCGTTGGCGGAACGCAACCATATTTCCCAGTCACCCCGCCACGAGAGAAGAGAGGAGAAAAAGCTCGTTTGATATTGGCGATATAGCAGCGTCGTAAATTGCGCTTTGATATATCATGACGCGATCGGTGGATATTGCGCGTTATTCTCAGTCTGATCTATGTGTGCGCTCGTTCTGGCTGGTAGGACTTTTTGAAAAACGCCTGACAAGGTGGAAACAAAAATATTTGCTTGGCGGATCGGCTAGTGATATCGCGTAACGGATATCGATCTGCGTTAACCGTGGCTACTGCGAATTGATGAATTTTCACTCTGACGGAAAATCTATTAGCCGTACCATAAATCAAAGAACGTTTACTCGCCCACGGGGTCTAGGAATTCCCTTTACCTTCGGTTAACCGCTGTATGCGGACGTATTACGTTGTAGTTATCCCTAGCTGCCGAGAGTTACTCACTGCAAACGTAAACTGTGTAAACGTGCCAAGTGCCTTCATCACGCTTTACAGTTTGCAAAATGATTAATGTAGCGCAACCTGGTTGGTTTTCTGCGTGTCAAAGAAATTTAGTGAATTCGGGCGTAAATGTGAGAAGTTCTGCGAGTCCAACTTCGTTTCAAGAATGAACAATGTAAGACGCAAATTATTATTCATTCACGAGATCCATTCAAACGTTTAAATTCGACCGTTGCATATTTGCTTTTATTTGAATTTGTCGATTTAGTTATTTGCAGCTGATGGCAACTTTGATTCCCGTGAGATGATTAATTTTCACGTCGCCATCGAAGTGATGTCTACAATTTGGTCATTTGCGGAAGGCACGTGGTGGAACTAAATTAGTACATTTAATTAACGAGCGACGCCAATTAATTAGGCACCTTAAAGCATAATCCGTCTTCCCAAGCAGTAAAGCAATCCACTTTGCCGCAAATATCTTATTAACGCGAAAATTGATGACCCTTAATCCGTGAGCTCTTCAATTTTAAACAATTAACAGAAGTTCAGCTTTAATAATAATAAATCAAAAACTGTGAAGTGCTTATAAGAGCCAAAGTCAAATGTACGTTAATTTTTTTTTTATTCAATATAACTTCAATTTTATAATTTATTGTCGAAAGCAATATGAATCATCATTTGATTCAAATCTCGTAAAGTGTTGTCTATTCAGGAAATTTATTCATACGCATGTCGCGCTTGTGCTTGAATTAAAAATCAAACAGCAAATTTTTAATGGGCAACATTGCGATTTGCTTATGAAAGTGAGTCGATTCACGATCGTACACTAGTTAAATTACGACGTCGAATTTAGAGTGATGTTCTTAATTAATTATTTCGAGAGAAAATTCGTCTTTTAAGACTTTGTAATGAGATACTTTGCGAAAGCACTCGAAAAACTTAATAGTATGGGAAAAAGAGCTCTTTGTCCGTCTGACTCGATTAGCATACAATACGGTGAATTTCTTTCGAGTTTATTCGCCATTAATCGCCAAGTTGGATTCTATTGTTTATATCAATTGTAAAATTGTAATATCCTCTGTTCGGTGTAGCATCGAATACCGAGTTATCGAAATGCATATCCAATATTCGCGGACTTCGTGAGCGCCTTGCGAATAAAAGTTTGCGTTTCTGAATACCAATATCAGCAAGAGAAAGTTTTTTTTCCTCCTTCTCTTTCCGTCGCTCTTTTCTTACCGGAACACCTACTTGTAAGAATCTTATCGAAGGCGTTACTTTGGAATGAACCGATCGGATCAAGATTTAGGAAGAAGTAAAAAAAAGCACATTGAGCGATCGTGGCGCTAACCAACGAAGCTCGGGGATTTGGTCCTTTTACGATAAGCGCTACGATGCTCGATAATCCGTTAAAGTAACGACTTTTTCTAGGATCAATGATGGCGATGGCTCTAAGAGTGATCATTTTTTCGCGAGCTGCCGACAATAGAATTATTAAAAATAATCATTCCAGAAGGAATTATGTATATATATATATATATGTACATATATACATTTATATACACTTATAATCTATAAATTTATTTAGAGAACTTTATTAAGCTTATTGATTATTAAAAATATTACATCGAAAGAGAGCAATTTTGCAAGAATCTAAAAATTTAGCTAGATCTGAAAAATAATTTTGCTGGACTATCGAAATAATTAGGTAGGACAAATTGGGTTAGACTATCAAAATATTCTTCAGTATTGCTCATTAAGTTTAAGATTCCTGCAAAATTATTTTGATGGTCCTGCGTGGAAATTCTTTCTAGGCTGTAATCGGGGCCAAGTTAACTTTCCATTATTTGAGGCCCAAGTTAGAATATCCATCTAGAATATCCATTTTTATACTCTTGGCTCAATTTTGAATTGTCGTGCTTTTTTATCTAAGCCTCACATTGGTCTTCAAATTTGGCTCAGATTTGAGGGCCAATGTGAGGTCTAGATAAAAAAGCGTGACAATTCAAAATTGAGCCAAGAGTATAAAAATTTTAACTTAGGCATATTTTATATAATTGTAAGTAGGTGATATATTCGTGAGGAAATTTACCAGACACTTTATATTTAATATTGTAAGAAATAAGCGAAAAAAATATCAGAGAGTTCCAGGATTCAAACCGAGGCCTGGTCTTCTGTATATTGGTAGACTTCCATCCTGCCACTGATTGTAAGTTACACAGCCTTGACACTGATAACTTCTCTAATTGTTCCTATTTCCTCTAAATTTCTTACAATATTGGTCCTATATGGGCATTACTGAGGCATCCAAAGTAAAGGTTTGTCAACTCACGCCCATTTAGGGTATGGTTAGGATAGTTTAACTTAACTTCCTTGGTCACGAGCAGGGCCTAGTTTGGATTTCACTTTTTGTCCATATAGGACTAATATGAAAGTATGGAATTCCCGGATAAATTTTTACACGGGGTCCCACAAAATTATTTTCAGATCTGTATCTATTAAAATTTTGTATCTATTTAAATTTTTAGATGTTTCAACAAAATTGCTCTTTTAGTGTAGTCACATCAAAATTGTTCAAATGTCAATACTGTGCACTCGAAACTAATTTGCTAGCTGGAAACTCTAAATTATCTTTACGATATATAGTTAATCCAATATTAACTTAGAAACTACTAGACAATATAAAGTTATAGCCACTTGTTATAAGAGACACGATTCAATTGGCAGTTAATGTTGATTTATCTTCGGTAGATACTCGAGCACAGGTGTTTCAAGAAGTTTCTTCCTTGATGGATACTTATTTAGAGATTGTAATTATTGTTTTTTATTGCTCTATTACCTCTTTTATAAAATGTCGCAAGAGATGAAACTTTGATGTATTGATTCGACTGAAATTCAAATGAGAACCAATTCATTTATCTCTATTTTCTTTCTACTATTAACATTCCTATAAAACACTGCGTACTTATCAACTCTTCAGTTTCGCCATAATTATGTTATTCACAATATATTATATTCGCAAATGCAATTTGAAATTCGTTAGATGCGTTCAAATGTAACCGTGTATCTTCAGGAGGAAGCTAAAGCCTGTGTATTTGTATATTGCATCGTATAACATTCCTAAACTCGTATCAAAGAGAAATCGGAACGTTGCAAACTTGTTCAAGCAAGCATTTTATACATAGATGGAAATGTCACGTCGTTGGCTAAACTTAATCCTGTGACGCAAATATTGAAGCCGAATACAAAATTACGAGCCACGACGAGGTTGTCGATCTTAAGCAGCATCGTTTGAATAAAACATCAATCCCGAGTAAACGTGAAAGGCTGAGTGGTATCGAATTTTACAATTTACGTCTGGCATACTTAATCTCAGTCTTATGTATAAATTAAGGCTAATCGCATTAAGCGGTGGCCGATTCAGCTGCTTACAAGACTGCATCTCTGATCGTAATTAACGTTTGTAACTTTGACGATACGATGACAGAATAAATATAAATCTTTAAGCCAAGTCAGAAGTCTTAATCTTGAAAGAAACTTTATCGTTTTGAATGCGCCGAGATTTGTAGAATCGGGAATAGCAGATACGATATATCAAAATTTATAAAAACGATGCAAAAGTCAGCGCAATAGTCAGAAAATTGCCATTTAATATAAAAGATATTAAAACATATTTCTTACTTCAAAAATGACATTGTTTAAAAAATTCAGTTTTCCAGAAAAAAGAAAAAAAAGTGTTTTGTTGCGTTTTTCAACTTAACAGAAAATTATTGATCAGTCAAATAATATCGGCAAAAAGATTAGAAACATGATTAAGTGATTTTTGTTTTTTCTTGTTTCACAACCTTTAAAAAATCATCCTGTTTGAGTTTTTTTAATACCCTATAAAATTATAATAACTCTGGAATAATTTATATTTATTAAAAGTGGTATATATAATATCACCGACAGTTTATTTATATTTTGATCAACTTAATGATTAACTCAGAATAAAACAAACTTTTTCTTCAAACTTTCGTCATCAAAACTTTCTCAACTCTAAATGTTCTTTGTGGAAGACTTTTTATTTACAAAAACGACATAACTCAAAATGTGTCACTCTTGTAGAAGATATTTATGATCTCTTCGAAAATGTTAAGAATGATACTAATGCTATTTGGCGGATGAACTGTAAAGTTAAATTAGTTTACTTTTGATAAC
This sequence comes from Acromyrmex echinatior, assembly GCF_024713525.1. Classification (NCBI taxonomy): domain Eukaryota; kingdom Metazoa; phylum Arthropoda; class Insecta; order Hymenoptera; family Formicidae; genus Acromyrmex; species Acromyrmex echinatior. Next base: position 6,112,528 of record NC_141870.1, read on the forward strand.
TGATAGAATAATTTTTACCTAATTATTCATGATAATAACTCAAAAATCACATCTTTAGTTAGTGTAATTTTTAAGTGAGAAAACGGTACAGTATTATCACCATACTGAAAACATAATAGTTCGTTATATTGATATTATTCTACTATTCTGATATTCTTCTACTATTATATATTAAATGGAAATTTTCTGACTATTACACTTTCAGAAGCATCGGAACGCCGTTCCTATTTCCGACACATAATACTTATATAGTATATAAATACGCACGAGCTCACGCACACGTGCACGTTCATGTGCATGTCAATTTGCTCCTTTTTCTCATTTCGAGACGCGTGCCATCGAACGATGTGGAACATCTACGTTTTTCAATTTCCTAATGGATACGTTCAGTAGCTGTATGTTATTCAGCCGCGATCATTCAGTTGGGCTGATTGAAAATTGCGGGCGCAAAGCGTATCAAGGAATCGATATGTATGTTGACTGAGCCACTCTGTAACATACGTATACATTTTTGTAGACATTACTTACATCGCAGTGGCAATTGCATGACGGTATGATAGAACGCGTATAATTACATCTAAATAATTTGTTGGATTAGATGTTGATATGACATTATGTTTGTGCATTAAGTGATTAATTTTTTTTAATACGGAAAATTATGCAAAATGGAAGAAAAATATTAGAGATATGTAGAAAAGTAAATTATTATTATTATTGAGATTTTCTATTTTTTTTCTTTTTGCTAATATTAATCTAATAATGCGCAAAGAATGTTACGGAATAGTTGTATTATATATAAAATAATGATATTTTTTTGATAATCTTCTTGTAAGAGTCTGCGGAATATATCCGTATATCTCAAAATTGTACATCTTTTTAAACGGGAATTGTAACTTTTAATCAAGAGACACGGTAGTGGCGCGCAGCGCAGGACCGCCCCGAGTTGCGAGCATCCGAAATTATCGGTTTTTTAATAAAAGCTGGACTGATCGAGTTCTGAATATAAGCTCAATCGACAGATAATCCGAATTATATAATAAGCGTTTATTTTACCTCTATGTGTCCTACGAACGGAGATATCGTGATGTGAAATCCGAAATGTCAAAATTATATGTAAGATACGTCATCACCTCAAAAAATCATCTCTTATATTTTCGACGGTAGATGGTACACGTATATTGCTCTCATTTACCGATTTATTTATCCATAGTTTTATTAGCACTGCATTATATGTCGATTTCATCATATGTCGTATTTCACTGTATAGTTAATACTTTAATAAGTTACTTTTAAATTAAAAGTATATAAAAATATAAAACAGGCCGCTTGACCGCTTGACGTGTGAATGTCATTGCGTATACAGTACTCAATTCGCAATTTTAGCGTTGCGAAATTGGTAACGGCATGAATATACAGGATGCGTCACCAACATCTGGACAAATCGAACAATTTCTTTAAACAAAATGTTTTTAATGAAAAATTAAATATTACTAAAAAATCTTTTTACGTGGCACTTGGAGGATTCTTGTAGAGCACAATTATTCGATATATCCCCGATTAGTTTGAATGACGGCCTCTATTCTCGGTCTGAAGCGTTCGCACGCACGCTGTAATGTAGCGCTGTCTATACCGACGAATGCTGCCTCAATAGCGGTCCTTGATGATGTCATATTATGCTGAGACTTGTTTATGACCCTTTCAACTACGCTCCATACGTAATAGTTCAAGGGATTTATTTTTCTGGGCTGTTGGGAGGTCAGAATGGGAGCCGAGACGAGCAACTCGAGGCTGCTTGTCCTGGCAACATGCAGAGAGCATCTGTCGTACCTTTAATGTATACGATTTATATTGAAGATCCTCCTCGGTAATTTGACGCATTGTTAGCTCGCTTACACCAAAAATCGATGCTAATTTTCGCAACGATTGCCCTAGGTTATCCGAAATCAGCACTTGAGCCCTTTCAACGATTGCGGGGGTTCTCGTGGTGCATTCTTTCGAATAATTCTTCCTCGCTGGCATACTGGAACCTTCGTTGGACTGTTCTAAAGACGTATATTTTGCCGCAACGTCATAAACGGTTGATCTTGAGTATCCAAAGAACCGAATTATTTCCGTTGCTGAGCGAAGGCCTTCGATGATTGCGGCTCTTCGATTATACTCCGCACTTGATTACCGAGATCTGGAGATCGTTTTCCAAAAAAGGATCATTTCAGCTTTTCAAATTTTTTCAGTGTCGTGTGACATATACACACACACACACACACACACACACACACATATAAAGCGTTTGTCCAAATTGCTGTTCACAATGCCTTCATAGAATTTTAATTTTAATATAAAATTAAAGTAAAATTAGGGTGTAATTTATGAACATGAGACAAACAAGGAGAGGGTGAGAAAGGGAGGGGGAGAGAGAGAGAGAGAGAGAGAAAGATACGTACCTTTATCTTTCTGTTCAAGAGTTGTTTATATTTAGAATATAACATTTGGAATATAACAATCTCAAAAAATTAAAGACCAAGAATCACAAAACGAGAAAATTTTATTAAAATAACAAAATTTTTTAAGTAAAAAAACTTGGCGCTAATTCCGTTAGACCTTAAAATATAATATGGTGATCATCAAATAATATCGAATAAGAAAAATAATGAAGACATTTGAGAAAGAAAAGGTAGACTAATAATATACAGTGTGTGTGTGTATGTGTGTGTGTGTGTGTGTATATATATATATATATATATATATATATATATATATATATATATACGAGCAAATAATTAAAAATACCAAATATGAAAAATAATGAAGAGATTTAAGAAAGAGAATGAGGTGAATTAATATGACAGTATACAGCAGTTCATATATGCGAACAAATTCAGATAAGTATGTGGCTTAGATTTAATATAGAATAAGTATTTATAATTTTAAATCTACTTTTAAATCTAACTTAATATATGACGTGCGTTATATATTGTAAAAGCGTATATAATTAAGAATAGGATAATGATTTTAGATTTGTAAGACATGTGGTTTAAGTTAGATTTAAAAGTAGATTTAAAATTAGGGGAGACTGGGGTCAGTTGACTATAGGGGTAAATAGAATAATCGAGGCTACATTAAAAACAAAACACGCGTAAACGTGTCTGAACTCGCAGCAGCGACTGCCACTAAGTCTGCTGTAACATCTTGTTTTGCGAACACATCTATGATAAAAGTTATGCAATTTTAAAAAATCGTATATCGTATCGTAAATATTTTTATTCTTAAAGTTTTTGTTTTACAATCGTATACGATTGTCTAAGATATTTGATTTCTACTTAGATAGTAAGTGTTGTTCTTACTTAATAAAGTCCAACAGATTTTTTTATGTGTCTTTGTTATTGTATATTGTTAATGTTTTTAAAAAATGAACAGATTGGGATAGTAAATTAACCACACTATGGAATTGTATGATTCATTTAGTGACGATTCTTATAGTACTCAAAATTTTATTCCTTTAAAGAGATTTTCCTCAGTGGTAAATGTTTAGTTTTCTCATGTTCAATCTCGAAAACTAGATTCATTCGATGTGTTTTTGTACAAAATGATTTGCACAAATTTTGCAAAAAGAAGCATTGTTTTGCCCTGCGAAGCGAATTTTGTGTTTAAAATACATTTTTACAAAGTTTTAATATATAGCCAAAGATGTAGCTTAAAATTAAAACATTAATCTTTACTTTAATAATCTTAGTCGAATTACTCCGATCTCGGAGCTAGTTGAATTAGATGGAATGCATTAGAAAAATTCATTTCTTCATATTAGTTATCAGTTTTCCTTTATTATTAAAATATTATTACATATTATTAAATAGTCAAATGTATGTAGTAACTGGATTCATTTTTTCGATAAGTCTCTTATTAATTTTGTCTGTAAAAATTCGAAATTGAAAAATAAGTCTCTTAGCCCTGGTCTCCCCTAATTATAATTTTAGTTGTAATTGTGATTGTAATTTTAATGTTAATTAATGTTAATTAAACATTGTTTAATTCCTTTATGTAACATTTACTTATTATATTTTGAGATCTAGCAGCGTGTCAAGTTTTTTTACATAAAAATGTTATTTTAATAAAATTTTTTTATTTTGTGATGCTCCGTCTTTAATTTTTTGAGATTAAATGTTGTATTCCATTGCAAATATAAAAGACTCTTGAACAGAAAGATAAAGATACGTATCACTTTTTCTTGTTAATTAAATGTTATGTGTTGCATTAAAATATATGTTCTTTTCGCAATTGGCGCAAATTAAAAATTTTATTTCATTTTTTTTTAATACATGCATATGTACTACTGAGGAATTTATAATAAAAAATTAACAATATTACTACTTGAATTATATTATTTATCGATTTTTTTTTGTTTACGTAACAATTTTTTATGGGTTTATGGGAAGTACACTTGGCGCCTTTTTTATCTTTTTTTTTTAAAGTTAATAACACACTACAGAGTCTATTTTATATTTTAGAAAAAATATAAGCAAAAAGAGTCAATTTTTCTTTAGATTTGCTTTTGGCTGTCCATAAAACGTCACTTTATTTACATAAAATAAGGTGTTGCGAACATCACATTATTATACTCTCATGTCATATCTGCGGAGCGAATATACGTGTCAGGCTACGCAAAGTATGCTATAGTAGATGATGCATGATAAAGCGCATAAACGCGAACAAAACATAAAAGAACCGAGGGATATGTGAATAGTAGCAAACCGGAGTGACAGACCGGAGTAATACTCCGTAGTGTATTTAATAAAAAGTTACAATCCGTTTATAAAGGTATATAATTTTGAAATATACAGACGTTACGTATACAAGAAGATTATCAAAGTACAATTATTTTATATACAACTATTTCCGTAATATTTTTTGCACGTTATTCAATATTCATTAGCAAAGAAAAAAATGTGTAAAAGAATAATAATAATTCAGTCTTCTACTGTATAATATATTGATACAAATATAATCAAATTGTTTCTGAGAATGTTATTTTATTGTTTGTTTAAATATATATCTATGATTAATAGATAGTCTAATCATAAATATATTTAAATAAATACGAACTATAAAAAAAAATGCGCCACATATATATGTGTTATAGGCGATAATGGAATCGATTGCAATCGAAACGAGTTTAATTGCATAACTACAATTTAAATTCCCTGGATTCGCTTTAATAAGAGTAGTTTGGCCACAAATGATGCGCCTTGTAGCAAATAAAATCAGTTGCGCGAGACTTTATGAGACTCGGGAAGAAACCATGCTGTGATGCGAGTATTGCGGTCTGATGACAGTCGGACCGGAGAGCGCGGTTGTAAAGGCATCTTTTCGAACAGATTGTCTCTGGCACGATATTACGTCGACGACACCACTGCATCCGTGTTTATGACGACTAAATAACATAGCTTGCACCTTCAAGCTGAACTTAAAGATGTGCTAGCGGCAAGATCTTTACTCTCTTTTTCGCGGAAATATGACGTTGCGATGCTTTTCTCTATTCGTAAAATCGTGCTCATAAAATTCGCTGGTTTCGTACACTTCATGTCGTGTCGTAATTTTTTGAGACATTTCATATAATTTTCATTTCATGAAATATTTCATGTAATTATTATAGTAAACATAATAGCATTGAATTATATCAAGAACAATGGGATAGTTTGGAAATTTGAATAAAAAAAGGTTCGTGTATATTGGTAACTGTATACAATTAATAATTAACCATTATTATCCTATCTAATTGGATTAGTTTGAATTTATATAACTCGAAATATAGGATACCTTGTAAACTTGCTGTCGGTACAAGCATACATTTTGTTATTACAAATCATCATGTTAAATAAATATCAAACTGTCGAACGGAGAATTTATGATACTGCGTGAAACATGTAGACGCATCGATCCGATCTCGCGCATCGCCTTAACGTACAAAAATTTCTCCCAATGTTATCGCAGCACCGCAACAACGTTCGCTGTGTTTGCCCAACGGTGTTTATCGAATGGAAAAATATGCTCATGGCAATTCCGGTAATGGTGGCATGTGGATTCGCGCGCGGTGCTGTACCGTAAAAGCTACTCCATGCGAACGAGCATGCTTGTCGAATATACGCTTTTTAAAACGCTGTACACATCACCCAACGTTGTTGTATTCCACCGTAACAACATTCGCCAGGTCATTCTTCGTGTATATTCTCCCCAGATTCGTACGACCGTCGTTTGTGGATCTACAGATGAATACATATGCATGTCGTTACCTTTCAACCCTTATTCGGCATTCCTACTCTCCAACAACGTGTTTTTTTTTTGTTCGCGTATAATATGATACGCGTATTCGCGTATGATGGACAGAATTTTTATTGACATTACATAGTGTGTTCGCGTGGTATATTGTATATGTTACGTTGACAAAATTACTATTTATCCAGAATTTAATAATATAGTTAATTAAAATGTACTTTTGCGATCGAATCTTCTTATTTTTATTTTTCTTTCGTTTTATTAATATCTTTAATGATGTATATTATATTTATATATTCAAAATGTTTATAGATTTTTCTATAGCGACTAGTAAATGTAAAATTACCAGTTTCAATTTCGAGATCTGATTACTTACGATAAAACAAAATTATTGTTAATTTGAATAAAATTCGTTATAGTTTTGTGCACAAATCATGTTTTTCTCACATAAAATACAAAAAAATTCTTAGATCTGTTTATTATTTGTAATTTTTGCACTCAGAAGCTTTGCTTTTCCTCTTTCCAATATCTGAATATATATATTTTGTTTTAAGTCTAAACATTTTTAGAGATTTTAAAAGAAAATAACTTAAATAAATCTATTCTCATCATGCTCTTACAAAATGTTTTCATTTCTATTCTTTATATTAAAAATTTTCAGTTATATGGCATGGTACCACAGTCTCTATGTAATCGCTATGTAAGCTTGTAAGATATAAAATATGAAAAATAATTTAAGACTATACACTTTTATATTAAAAAGTCTAACATAAAATTTTTTTTTTTAATTTCTCCAGTTACTATGTAACTAATTAATATAAGTTGTGTATATACATATATAATTACTGCATTAAAATTATTAGAAAATATTAGTTAGATAAAGTATTTTATTCAATTTTAGTCAAAGATTATAAATGCTCTTTTTGAACTTTCAATCGAAATTTTCTTATTTCTATAATTTTTTTAAATTACCAGTTTTTTAAAATTATCGGATAATTTACCGCGATTTTTACTGAGTAAGTTATCATTATTTTCATCTCTAGCAGATAAGATATTCGATGTAATAAAATATTATTAAGATTTTTAAAGATTTTTTAATATATGTATATTTTATATAGATTTTTAATTTTATCGTGATTTATCTGACTTTTAAAAAAAATAATTTAATTATTAAAATATGCTAAATAATATGAATAATAATAATCAAAATTAATTGAATTAAAAATTCCTTATGCTAAATATAAATTATAATAATTAATCAAGTACAAATTAACGGCTATATAGAGTCAAAAGCTGTTTTCGGTGCATCATTTATGAACAAATATACCTTTTATACAAAAAATTCGAACGTTTCGATTCCATTATTGGGACCATCATCAGCAATAATATAATATACAAATGTTAATTAATGTTAGAGAGAATGTTGATATGCTATAATATTAATATATATTGTTCTCTTATTTGTCAACAGAGGTATATTTGTCAACAGAGGTATATATTTGTTCATAATTGATGCATCAAAAACAGCGTTTGACTCTATGTAGCCGTTAATTTGTACTTGGCTAAATAATATTTTATGTTTCATCTAACACACACAATAAAAATTCGATGTATCCTTACCGTGTAACAGCATGAAGAGGATGAAAACGCAGATCATTTTGAAAGGTTTGCACCAACCGGTCCCATTGCCGCTATATTGTAAATCCATTCCCAACGCTTTCACAGTCCATCGTTTCCGATACATTTCACGTCAACTGCTCCTTCAAAGCTGCAACAGTCGGCTGAGGGCGACGTGCTTTCCTGGTTGGCAGTAAAAAGGAATTCACTTCGCTCACTGACAGTTGCAACACTTGCCACTTGGCTGTATTATTTCCGTCAGTCATTGATAATACTTTGTACTTTTATATATTTTCCAAACCAACAAGTGCTTGTAAATTGAACAAAGCTTGCTCTTTTTTCAAGTTTTCGCAAAAATATTATAATTTTATTGATAACGATAAAATAATTGCATCGTGAAATTAAGGACAAAGTAAAAGTCTTATATTTTATATTTTCTCTTACTTGAGAAATTAAATCCATATATACATAGATCTTTTTAGATAATTAAATGATTAGCACGCAAATATAGAAATTAACCTCATATTAACATCATCGCCGTGATCAGGTTAACCATCTCATATACAACGATATACTTGATATTTTTCCGAATTATGCAACGGACTGTCATGCGCGAATGTACGCAATTATTCGGGAAAGTAATTACTTCTGCCGCGATTAACAATTTCAAGCACCAATGGGGAAAAGAGAGACAAGTGCGTTTAATCGCATTGCGCGTGATGTCGTTTCTATTCGCTGTTGAAAAGTGTACGTGCTATTTGCTTTTATGTAAAAACTATGCGAGCGAAATCAACAATATGTGACCAAATGCGCGATATATGTTATTGGTCCTTCGATAAGTTTACGTTAAGTGACGCGCTGCGGAATGCGCGATTGAAAACGAACGTGATGTGAGTTCAATTGAATTCGCGCATCCATTACCCAATCGGGTGTTACCGGCCAGCAAATCATAATCGACAGAACTAATTTGGTATGCACATAACACAGCTAGGGATATTAATTTCACTTGTCATTGGATTTCAATGAATGTGTCCGGATCCGCATGCGAGGATACTGCTATAAACCGATCTTGCTGCAAAGAGCATAAATAGATAGTTTAACCGAAGAGCCATTATTGAGCCGTTGAAGAATTCATGGTATGATCGTTTTGCTCTAATACTGATAATAATACTGATATTAAATAAACTTGTTTAAAAAATACATCACGGATAATTAGAAGCTGAAAATTGACTCCTAATATTAATGTATTCACAATCGGTGCTAAAGAATATTTAAAGATATTCAGACTAACATTTTGCTTTCGAACGAATGAGCTTGTAATTATTTATATATATTACGTAAAAGTAACGATATTAATATCTAGATTTATAAAGAAGTTACATGAAAAGAATTCTTCTTTTGAAAAATGATCAAATTGTCTGAGAGCACAAAGTATGCTTCGCGGTTATGGTAGAATGGAATTTTAAGAATGGCGATTTATACGTACGAGCAGCATTTCCCACGAAATATTCACGAGATATCGACCATGCTGAAGTCACGTGTTCGCTTTTTTGACGATTCATTGTTTTTGTTTTTTCTGCGCTTGGAGAATTCGCGCGTTTATCCGCACACACACAACGAAACACAGAAAACACTCATGACGGATAAATGACGATTTAACGATTCTACATTCTTCAATTTAATTTATACGGGTTCTCTCAGTCGCGTTCTCACATCTAATTTTCAAAATCGCTCGACGCGCTTTATCATCGTCACGCCATCGAACATCGGTTCGTTAGAGAGAACATTTCACAAATCTGTCTTCACGTGGAGCAGTGGTGGAGCACCTTTTCGCTCTTATCGCGGTTATGAATAAAGGACCGAGCGACAAGATTCGCGCAATCACAGAGAGAGAAGCGGTGCGTCACTAAATCCTTCGAGCACAGCTGGTCCGTACTTCCACGTGGGCAACTGCATCTTCGCTAGCAGGGATGGGATCCTCTGATTCCTGTGTGTCGCCAGTGCGGTGGGTGACGTACGATCGTTGCGAAAGGGCTCTAGGTAGGACCACTTCCGTGCGCCACTTCCGTCCCTCTAAAATACCGTTCATTCATCACGCCGCACTTACACTATAACGCATCGCGCCGCGACACCTTCACCCATAGGCAGCGAGAGCGAGCGGAGGGACGCAGAGGGTGTTATGCACCCGTGGTGTCGTATATGCACCCGTTCGCGAAAGGGCGTACAGGTGGGGGAGGAGGGGTACAACGAGAGAGAGGTCGTGCGAAGAGGTCGTGGGGTAGGTAGGGAACGATAAAAGGGGGTAGGGAGCGAGAGGGAGATAGATGCGTAAAGAGACCGGTGGGCGAAATGCTGCCGTGGTGGAGACCGCGACCCAACTGCGCCAGCGCTTAGCTAGATATCAGCCCCCGACCACCGACGTCAACTCTTACCACCACCCCCCCGCTGCGATGCCCAACCATGCCGGCTTTCACCCACCCGCGTGCCACCCCTTGTGCGCGCCGCGCCGTCATAGTCCCACCGCCGCGTCGTCGGCTGGGTTGATTGTGAGGATGGTTGGCGTTCGCGCGATGGCATTTCCATTACTACCGCAGGTATTGTCATCGATGACTTTTGTGTCATGCTGGCCGTTCGTCGCCACGCGCCGCTATTCTTGTGCTACAGGGCTATTAAGGTTGTTAAGTGGGTAAAAGCGCATATGTAGGGCTACAAACTACCATTATTGCCTGTCTCGAGCTTGCCAATGCTGTCCGCGATATTTAACGCCGGTGCTAGAAACGGTATTGACGTTGAAATAAAATTTATTGGCTTGGCTCGAAAATACCTCGGACGTTGCAATCTTTCGTGAATGTTACGCCTTTCAGTGGCTTGTCAGGTTAGCAAATTTAGTAGCACTTAATATACATCTATTGGTGACTTTATATATATTACATCAGTAATTTTTAAATTTTTGCAAAATCTGCAAAAAGAGTGAAACGTTCGATTCATTATTATACATTCCCATTAGTGCGATTGCAAAATATGATGGCAGTAATTTTTATGAAATGTTATAAATTACAATCTAGTAACATTTGTATCTATAAAAAAATCATACACATACAAATTACAAACTTTTTAAATTAATATTTATTACAGTAAAAGAGAGAGCGTAAAAAATTTGTATCAATAATTAAATGTTATCGACAGTTATTTCTGTTATCGGAAATTTTTTAATTCAGTATATTACGCAAAGTTTAAACTTAAAACTCTATTATGAATATTAATATAGTATAATAATAATTTATTTTTCTATTAATTAGTAAAGTCGATGGTTTTTTAACCTCTTTAAATCTTTCATTTCTTAAGCATATAAGTTAATGATATTGTTACTTACATTAAAGATTATATACAAAAAAAAATAATTTTGCTGAAGTATCTAAAAATTTAGCTAGATATATGTATATGTGAAAATAATTTTGTTGAACTATTAAAATAATTTTTAAAAAAATATAATGGAACTCGCAAATTGTACAAATAATAAATTAAAAAACGATAATTATAATATATATATATATATGTCAGGCATCAACAGTTACTATTTTCAGCAAATTGATTAGAAATTGCAACTACATCAGTAGAATGTATTCTTGATGTACGCAATTTGTAATCTCACTGAAGATGATATGAAAAATTAGCTGAAACATACGATTTAATTAATTACATTTAAGTCTTTTAACTAATTTATGTTAATTTATTATTGCACATCAAGTACTGCGCTTGACTCATATTAGCCATTTTTTCATTTAGTATTTATTAAAATAATTATATCGAGCGTTTAAACTGCTAGAATATAAATTTTTTGCAGCGTTCTTCACTATATTGTTAGAAATGTAACCACGAGCTTCCTTTACATGTAAATGAAGCTCGTGGTTATAAACGAAATTAAAAGTAATAAATGATTTAACTGAAAATTAAGATACATTAATTATTTAAATGTAATGAACGTGTACATTAAATTTCATAAATTTTCATGAAAAATACATTAAATTTTATATATATATACACAAATATACTTTTTAGTCATAAATACATTAAATTTATTGTAATGTCATGAAATTAAGTTCAAATTGTGTAACTTAAAATTTAATGAAATTTAAAAACATTTCTAACAGTGTATACTTGATTTCCCTACACAGTTATTTTGATGATTTAATAAAATTATTTTTAAATCTGTATCAAACTAAATTTTTTTAATATTTCATAAAAATTTTTTTAATGCAAATATCTTAATATCTTAATATCGAACTTTTCGACAGAATTATTACGGTTATATTTCTATCTTGTCCCTAAACATCCTGTCATTGACTTTAGAAACGTTATTAATTCTGAATTTTATACGTATTGTGACTTTTTTACATAAAAAAATTATTATTAGAATTAAATCTCAATTTATAACATAAAAAGTAATAACAATACTTAGTTCTGTAAATTTATATAGATAAATTATTATCATATCTCTAGTTATTATATCTCCAGAGACTGGAGACTAATATTATTAAGATAATTGCTAGAATCATTAAGAGTGAGAAAGAATCTCGCTTGCCATTTTCTTCTATCTTGCTTAATACATACATCAGTAGATAAAATAACATTGTAGTAAGATACTTTCTGCTGCTATAACAATTGCGATGAATATTTTATCTTTTGAATAACGAAGCAGATTGTCTTTTTTCTTATATCGTATTCGCAATTTATATTGTTAGAAAACCACGGACTCTCGTAAAGCCAGCGACTTAAAAGTTTTCCCAGTAATTTTCTGAATACCAAATTCTTTCTCATCGATTATCCTCGTTTTATTCAACTTTATTTTCTTGTTGTTTCCACTGGATTTTCCTACAGTTAGACATTTGAAGATGTCTTTGTGTAAAGAACGGTATTTTCGCTCGAATACTTCGAAGAAAGTAGCGTGTTAAAGAAGCATGTCTCTCCCTCAGTATCGTATCGATCATCGATGTCTTAGGGGGTCTCGATTCAGCCGCCCTCGATTCGCCTTCACGGTGCAATGCACAAGCCGTAAACTCGAGATGTGGGTGAAGGCGTTCGAGCGAGGGCACAGAGCAATTTTCGCCGTATCTTGCAATTTTCATGCAGTTGCAAATGGTTGTGTATGGCCCGCCCAGAAAACGAAGCACGCTTCGCAGGTGTTTCCAACTTGGGCGTGCCCATCATGATGATGATGACCTCGTTAAAACGCCTTTTAATCTCGTATCAAGATCTTCAGCGACTAGCTCTCAAACGAAACAGTTTTCTAGCATATTTTCTTCTCCGTAATAGATGCAAAGATGTAAATCGTGAATTTTTTGACCATAAAGAAAAAAAGAAAAAAAAGAAACGAAACTCAAAGCGACGAGAACCAAGAGATCCTTTTATAGAAAATCTAATTATTTAGTAAGTTGTTAAAGTACATCTTAATGACTACGAAGGAGTTTTTAATTATTTAATTTTTTATATAATTTGTACGTTTTTAAAAAAATTTTCTTTGATCATACTGGAAAAAAAAAATATATATAAAACTTATTGTCTTAAAATAACTATCGTGATCCATAATCGCGGCGCATAACCATGATATTCCACTGACTTTATTAAGAAATCTGATATCTGTATCCTATCTGCATGTAGTAACAATTAAGCGCATTAGTGTGGTCGTTGCAAGTGCTAAAGCGAAACTTCGCGGGAGGTAGGTTACCGTCAGAGTGGTCGCCGTCGTGGCGTTGGTTGGCAGTCTTTGTGGCAGTAACTATTTCTAGTTTACGCCGACATTCCACTTACTGCTTCAATCTGTGAACAAAGATCAGAAGGCGGAGGGTATACGTTAATACCCGCGGCTAAAAGGGATACGGATCGTACATTGTACACCTTCCAACACCTGCACTATCGACAAGCGTTGGACAGTGCGATATCGCACTATTTTGGCATCGCAACCTGTGTCGTTCTTTTGTCTGAAATTTACAATTGTCTTGATCCTCGATTGTTCTTATTTACATTCGTAATTTTTAATTTAAGATTTGTAATGTAGATTGTAATGTAGAGTGTTTAATGTAGATTTTGACTGCATGACTTCGAGCAGTTAGAGATGTGCGAACTATTCGAATACGAATCGAATCAAGATTCAATTTGCTTTGAATTTGAATCGCTATGATTCGAACACGAATTATTCGAAAATTTTGAAACTAAGAGGTCTGAATAGAAATCATATATATTGACAATCTTGAATACATATATATATATGTGTATATAATCAAGTGTTTTGCTAAGAAATATAACAATACCATATTAAATTTATTTTTTGTAGCAGTTGCATTAAATTAGTAAATTATATATTTAAAGTGAATTTTATAGGTATTTGAAGTTTGCTCATGCGGCAGGAAGCAAAGGTAGCCAATCGTTTTTTTTTAGAAAAGCGATAAATTGATTGGCGGTAAACTGATTGCATTCCTACGTGCCATGCAACAGAGTAAAGCGTTTCCTGTATGCAAAAGCCGTAAGTTTATTTGATATTACAAATAAATTATTAACATTTTTATCTTTTATTTTCAGTTTTAACTGTTACATAAAATTTAGTTTGTATAAGCTCAAGAAATTTTATATTTTGAAATAAAAACATATGGAGTACTAAAGTTTTTTTTTAGAAATTTTAACTAATTGTATAAAAAATTGCAATACTTGAACTTAATATAAATATATTACGATAATTAGCATTAAAATAGATAGAACAAAACTGTGAAATGTAAGATAATAAAATATAAAATTATTCCGAATTATTATGGCATTTAAAAATTAGGAAATATCTCAGGATTACTAGGACCCATATCTAGTCACGAGTTAAAGTTGAAAGTAACATCTATAATTTTTCCTATAAAGCACATGCAAATATGTCATCATTACTCTAAGTAATTAATTAATATTCTCACCGATATTACATGCAGCAAATTGAAACTAATCACTGAATCACGTACTCGCGGATTGATCGAAATCCCGGAGAATTATGTAGGTAGTGAATGGCTTGTAATCTCCCAAGATTATGCCGATATCCCTATCGAGAAACTATGACAGCGGCGGTTCACATGAAGCGCAGACTCGTTTAAGATTCGATTTTGACGAACCGATGATTTGCTCCGAACATAATAAGCTTAACATTGTTATGCAAATGTTACGGTACACGAGTTTGCAAACAATTAAGTATTTTCGCGCGGCGTACGAAACACCTATATACCTGCCAATTACCTGCGATATAATAAGTTCTACATAGTTCCGACGTGTTGTCGACGGTTCTGACAAATAAGAAGTTTCGGAGGTAATATGAAGCACAGATATTAACAATAAATATATTTGATAAATATATCGCTATGCCTTGAAAGAAATTAGAGCAAGTTACACAGGACGTTCTTAAACAAAAATGTTCAATTAATTCCATCCAGTATATCTTTACTTTCTGTGAATCTTTCTTTATGTCTATAATAAAGATATTATTGATAATATAATATTAAATATAAATTTAATTTTAAATTTTATCGTCAAATGAGTTTCTATGTATCTCTGTAATCTACATTAATTATCGTAACTATGCGATTAATATTGTAATTAATGTATATTACATGTATATTACGGAAGAAAGATGATTTGTTGCAATAGTGAATTACACTGAAGCCTCGTAATAGCACGCGGTTCAGGATAATCTGAACGCTATAACAAGAGGTTGTCCCTGCTTCACTCCAAAATAATGAAATTCAAGATTTTAGTAGTTATTGCTACTCTCCACTCATGCTACTCATAGCGCGGAAGGGATTTCTCGTGCTATTTCGGGGTTCGTTATTACGAAGTTCCAGGGTATAAACAACAAGAAGTGAGTTATACCAAAGAGCGAGTTTATACTATTAAGCTTCATATTTCATGATTATTATTCCTTGAACCATATGCGTACTTTCATATTTTACAGGAAGAAAGAGTTTTTGAAAGTGAATTACTTGTGTCGCTCAATATTTACTCGAAGAAAATCTTTCATATGATAGCGAGGAATGTAATGCGTAGCAGTTGCTATTCTGTCTCATCGGTTTACCCCAAAACGATGTAAAAGTATCGCTCACGCGAAGCTCATTAGCATTTAGAGTGGAGAGAGATTTATTCTCTGGCTGTGACTGCTGGATCACGACACGGCATGCATAGGATTATCTTCGAGGACCTGGACAATAGTGACCTAATCCATTTACAAAGGAAACGAGGTACTTTCAAGAGGGCGATCCTGAGTAGTAGTCTCGTTTCTCTCGCGTCGTGCTGCCTCAGAATTTTACGTTTCACCGATCGTTTCCGTGCCTTCGAGTCACGTAAGAGCAATGAGATAACGACAAATCTTTTATCTCCGCGATCGGAACTCGATATAATTCCCCCGCGTTTATTTTCCGCACGGACACGCAATGGAATCGCGTTTCGCGCAATTGAATCGCATGTTGTTAAAAATTGATAACTGGAAACACGTACAAATTACTGTCGTTAAGTTTCACGATACATTAAGCAATTCGAGGTAATTCAGCGGATTTATTGCCAAATAAAATTGCGGACTCCCTTTGACATTTCAATTTCGAATATATTATTGGACATTTCGTAGTTTAGAATTGCCAAGTCCAATCCGATTTGAAGTAATTACTTTCGATAGGTGAAAATAATTGCGTAAATAATCACGAGAACGTTTATTACGTTTATTATAGATCCCTAGTCAATATTAGCAGTAAAGGCATTTAATTTAGCCAGCGAGTGATTGGCAATTCGTATAACGTTATAACATGTATCTATATTATAAACTATCACGTAATTCGCGTATTTTATGTTATAACATAATATCTAAATTATAAATTATCATATAATTCATATTTTATTAAAAACAGAATAAAATATAATTAATTATATATTCCAAAAAATAAAAGCGCAACATGTCCTGCCAGTGAAATATAGAAAAAATATTCAAGATATTCTGGATTATTTAAAAATATGAAAATGGCAGTATCCAAACTCTTCGATGAAATTCGAGTACTTTATATAAAAGTTGACAATTACTTGCCAATTTTTATTTCGGCGTTTCCTGTTGCGAAAGCGCGACTCACAATAAACGACGTCGCGACAGGCGGGCATTACGACGTCGAAGTTATCCATGCGAATGCAGCTGCTTTGTATTTGCAGCGTGCAGTCGAGCGGGTGGACGATTATCTCGCACAGGTCGTGGAAATCCAGGCATTCTTGGTGAGCGCCATGTGTCGCCCAGAGTACTGGCCTCGAAGGGCGTGCTTTGCGCGCGAGAAGTTACAGCTCCGGTTCAAAGCAGATTGTCGTTAGTAGTCGATGTACGTATGCGCTACTTGGCACCAGATACCGACCTGCAAAGCCCTTCCTCTTTTCTCTGTGGTCACCTAACCCTCTATCGAGAAGATTCGCTAACCATGAATCTGCAGGGTTCGTGAAAAAAAAGAAGCAATGTATTTGAGCCATGTTTCTCTTTGTGATGGAAATTTAATTATCGTCTTGTTAACCTTTCTTCCCTTCTATCCTTAGTTCTGGCCGCATGCCAATGATTCGTTCTTTGTTAGATATTCTCGTGCGAATCTATAATAAAAATTTCGTTATATACTATACGTATGCACGTATTCATTGTAATTATATATTCCGTATTCGCGAAATTTATATATGACGTTAATAAGATAATTTTAAGTTTTTTTGTATAAAAAAATACAGAGTTACTTTTAATTTTAATTAATTATTTATTTAAGTGATTTTTTTTTAATAAAGTGAAGTAAAAATACGAAAATAGAGCATTTAATGTCGAAAATTTGAGAAAATTTTATAAAAAGAAAGAAAAATAATAAAAAATTTATTTCTGAAGAAAATGTTGATTCTTTTACTTTTTTCTCTTAATATTATGTTGTATTTAACATACGTATAGATATATAAATATACATATACATATATATTTTATAAAATAGTAATATGAAATTATTTTCTTTTTACTTACGCAGATCTGGCAAATAAAATTTGTTTTAAACCGATATAATTTTTAAAAATTTATGTAAAAGTGTTTTCATCGTTTACGTTATATCGATTTGATTAAATAAAAAAAACGCGGACCAACACTTATGGCAATTGCATGCAATTCTTGTTACGCTTGATAATGACATCGCTACAATCCGCGCGTAAAAGTCGTTCACATTTGAATGCTGGGAAAAAAATTCATCAATGCGAGATATAGACAAACCAGACGGTGCGACGTTATACAGTCGCATTTTCTATAGGAAACCCTCTTATGGTGATTGTATTCGACAGAGCGGCTCGTTAATCGTCGTTCACCGGGTTGAGCTTTCGCTTTTTTTTTCACAGGTCTTTGAAACGCAGTGCCATTCACGTTCCCGATATCGACATATGCCCGCTGGCTAAAAAAAGGAAAATGTGGAACGTACATCCTGTACGGTCGACAGTCAGAGAAAGAAAAAAAGAGAGAACGGAAAGAGAGTTAAATGGGAGATTTTTGCGTGGAGTGCGAAGAGCGTTTGACGTCGAAGGAAGAAATCAATCGTTTCTGAAAGCGCGATAGATTTTCGGCGTGAAATCAAAGTCTTGCCGCGATTGCTGACAATAATTTTTTTTTTTAACAGCAGCGTACTTTATTTTTATTCGTGATAAGTTCGATTGCATGGTTCCATTGCAGCATTGACGTCATAAAAGGAACGCTATAAGTTACAGAAATTTTCACATCTCCTTTCTATTCCCAAGATTTGCATAGCACAATCAATTCCATTTGTACGTACTATATATATATATTTGTGTGTGTGTGTGTGTGTGTATAAAATTTAATCTTTTTAAATTTCTAAAAATCGATGTGTTACGAAATTTATTATTCTTATTCATCTCAATTATTCATTCCAATTTTATTTGTCACTTTTCCTATGTGCAAATTTTATCGACTAAATGGATGCTTTTGTCGTCAAAATAATTGATGACTTAGAAAATTGCTCTTGCACGTTAAACGCAGCAAAGCGTGGTTTCGATAACCCGGAACATAGTTTCATAACTGTTTCCTGATGTTCCGAATGTATCGCGAGTCAGGAAATTGGTAGAGGCGGGTTTGGCGACTGGTCCGAAACGCGGCCAGGAAGTGAGAGAATCGAAAATATCGCCGCGTTTAACGAGCTGTACGTGCTTCGTGCTATCGCGTTCGTCCGCGCCACCGAAAATAAATTTGCGAAATCGAATCAAACGCCGAAAGAGACGCGTAATGGAATCTATTAGAGCGAATTTCGCCGGTCGATTCTCTGTCCGCACTCGCGGACGCCCATAAGCGTAACACGCACCGTCGTAAAACTTTAACGGCCCGATTCAGTATGAGATTCAATAGATTGAATGACATAAATCCCTTCGATTCGCCGTCATGAAAGTGTCATTACTTGTTTAGTAAAGAACGAGAATGAGAATATAAATTATAATTGTTGTGCGTCAATATATATGTACGTATATTTGATGTATTTCTTCTTTAGAAATACTTTCTCTATTATGATTTATATGTTTACAATATCTCAAGTTACTGAAAATTTGATAACAATGTTATGATTTTGTTGCTCATTAAAATGCAGTGAAAATCTTTGTAAACAAATTTCGTTCTTAAATTTATCTCTATAATATTCGCTTGTTGCAATAAAATCAATATTGCAGATTCCAATTTAATGTTACTCAAGCGTTTGTACATGAAAGGAAAGTTTTCTTGAAATGAACTTATAAAAATTTAGCTAAATAAACCTGAAAATAATTTTGTTGAACCTTTGAAATAATTGTATAGGATACTTAAGCTGACTACTAGAATATCAAAACTTTTTACAGCTCATCATATATGCCTAAGTTTTCTACATAATTATTTTAATGGTTCAGTAAAATTATTTTCACACACACACACACACACACAGATTTGCATTTATCTTAAATTTTTAAATACTTCAGCAAAATAATTCCTTTCGTGTATATAAATTTTTAACCATAAGTTAAGCTGTATGTTAAACTGCCGGAAGACGAAATTGGACAACTGAGAACAGCTGAATTTTTTTTTGGAAAAGCGACTCGCGGAATAGAAAGTAAGAAATTGAGAAAAGAGCGAAGGAAGATAAAGAGAGGAGTTACGAGATACAAGGACATGCTCGTCCGATGTCTCTACCTTTTAGTTTTCGGCTGCACGTATTTATAAGAGAGAGAAGCAGAGAAAAGGTGAAGCCATTGTGTA
Source organism: Acromyrmex echinatior (assembly GCF_024713525.1). Classification (NCBI taxonomy): domain Eukaryota; kingdom Metazoa; phylum Arthropoda; class Insecta; order Hymenoptera; family Formicidae; genus Acromyrmex; species Acromyrmex echinatior. The sequence goes on from NC_141870.1 coordinate 6,132,698, forward strand.
GCTTCGGTGCAATTTGAAAGACTCATAACTGACATTCAAAAGGATATCTAACGTCCGTATGATACCCACTTGGCTATCGCCCAATGTTCACATTCGGTTAAACGAAGCGTAACTTCTATGATATCTATTTCTCTCCTTTTCATGCTATGGATGCCCTCCTATCATCCAGTGTTTCTTAGAAAGGACATTTTGTTTTACTATCAGTGTATCTCGTTCTCGAATCCAAACGTTGCGGATGTAATCCACGTATACAATACACGTATATAATACACACGCACACACGTGTCCTGGAGTAGTCCTATTTCTTCCTCCATGCGCTCCAAAGCTGATGCGAAAGCAAATACTTCGAAAACACGCGAGACTGGTGCCGTTTCTCAACATCGATCTCTCGCAGCCTGTTCTTTCCTGTTTAGGAGGAGGGTAGTCCCGAGTAATTCTGTGTCGTCTATCCGTTTGTACCGGAAGGAAGCCCAGGGAATCTCCGACCGTTGGGGTCAGGAGACCGATAGAACTACCTTCTTCCACGTTCTATCGGCGTTTCCGTCCGGCGCTATTATAGATAAAAGCGGTCGCTGGTAAATTGTTGTTTCGATTGGACCGCGAGCACCTTCTGTTCCATTATTTTCGACGCTTCTCCACCGCCGGACTTGGCGGACTTTAAGGCATTTTATCTCGAATTTTTCTATTCTGCCTGCTCGTCGACTTTTCGCTGGGCATTCTTCTTCTCGCGCGTCGTCGTTATTCGTTCTCACGGACGGTCGGGAACGTGGAAAGCGTGATAAATTGCGCGAAAAATTGAGATGAATATTGCACGAATTAATTTGTTGCGCATGTCGGAACGTTTCGCGCATCGAAAAGTTGTTAAGAGTTATTTTGAATCACGGTGATTTGACACGTTCGAATTAACTTCTCTTTTTATAGATGATTACGTTTTCTTTAAAAAAATTCATTAATGCCGTTTTACAACTTGTTGGAATAACTTGAAATTACTGCCATTCGCAAGTTCTGCTGCTGAAGTCATTTCTGATGGAGAAGGTATCAATGCGACCGATAAATCATCGCGTCGCATTGTCGACGTTGCAAGCTGGTGCGAAATCGATGCTCGATCATTAACGAGATTTATACAGAAATCGACGCGTTTCTTTGCTCCCTGTCGAGCCCCACTCGGCTACTGTATTCAACGCAACCCGGTCCTCCCTCGTGAAAAATTAAAGATCCCGGCGCGTCGCCCTTTTTTCCCGAGCATTTATCAAGCCCACGGAGCTGTAGAAACTGCACGAGCTGCAGAACGTAATCTTGAACAATTCGAAGAATACCGGACGATTTCCTCGCCCCATTTCTGCCGCTTCAACGTTTTCGTCCGCCCGCCGCGCCGTTCTGAGGCCCCAGCCGTCATTATTATCTTTTTAAACGTTCCGCTCCAATCTAATTTCCAATCCCCAATGTTATCGTTAAACATTTTTGTCATTGCCACATACAACGCAATAGAGGGTAGATAAAAGATTCCATGGAAAAGAAAAATGATATATTTTGTCAGTACAGTCAATTTTATCTTTATTTTGAAAAATTTCTGTTTTAACTGTATGTACAATATATTGTACATATTTAAAAAAAGTGTGAAAAGAAGTATGGAATATGTATACAGATCTATTGCGCAAGGAAAGGCTTTTAGTGAGAGTTAGTAGAATATAAACTAAGATAAAGTGACCCTAAAATCTAGTCATTCTGTTAAAATAATAAAATTGATTACAATGTACCATTTAATTATGCAAACATGTTTAAAACTCCATTTAGCTAACAAATTATTATTACTACTTAATGTACGAAGTAGAAAAATAATTTTATTAAACGTGAAACGTGAGCAGGAAACTTTACCAAAGAAACACGAAAGAAGATTAAGAATAGCCAAAAGAAAAGCCACGATTTCTTAAATGTACATTCTTAAATGTAAAAACACACATAAAATATTATATATTTTATTTTTATTTGAACGTTAATAAACATCAGTTTTAATTATCTGGATTTTGTGTACTTAACAGCGCCATTAAGACCGTACACGGTGATTTTTTATCCGGTTTTAAACTCGTTTGCTTTTACGTGGATGTCAAGATAATTAATCACATTTAATACCGTTGATGTTTAAAGAGGATTAGGGAAATCCTGGTAGCGCGGCTTGTTACGACAGAAATAATGGAGCGTCGTGCACCTCGATCGAGTGTCGGCTCTGTGATAAGCAACTTTCCTTCACCTGGGACTATAGTTCGCAGGAAGTTACGATAACCTTGATTCCACTGGGATATTAAGCTAATTTGCTTAGGTGAGGTGTTTAAGTATCTCTGATATCAGAATGATTTTCAATCAAATGCAGGATCGTCGCGGGACATGATAATTTCATATTATACCTCGTTATGATATGAGTGTTAACTAAGCACAGTAATTACTCTATACAGGAAGCTGAAATAGTACAATACATTCAATTACATGCGCATTAATCCATTTTCAAAAGTGACGTAAACTGATATGTTTTCATTATTGTGCTTTAGCAACTACATTCGCAACATGTATATATATTTTAGCCATCTAGAAAAGCGGATTATCGCATCGCTATTACACTTTTACACAGTTATCAGAGTTAATATATTTTTTTCAGAAGTTCTCGCTCTGTCTCGTCTAGGTCGGAAGTTGTTAAGATAAAAGCCGTTATCATCATAATTACGAATTTTTTGAAAAATCATGGGAAACGCTCGGTAGAAACTTGGCACGTAGTTGACAGGTTTACGATGACTATCGGGAAACATGAAAACAGTAAATTACGGCCTGGGCATTGTGGTATACCACGTATATTTTCCACCGCGACTGAATTCGATAATCCGCTTGTATCGAGCGCGATGACTTCGTCGAATGATCATTTGCGACGATTGTTGTAACTGATTGATTGTGCGTGTAATTTTCAATGGACTCCCTTCGCGAGATTGCATCTGCACTTTCAATTAACCTGTAAAAAAAGGCTATAAAAGATAACAATGTTCCTCTTTTATTTTTTTCTAACAAAAGTTGATTAAAACGTTAAATTTTGTGAAAAATCTATGTTTCTTTAATATTTGACTTTTCTTGTACATAAAGACTTTTAATGTAATTTTTAGGTTTAGTAGATGTCATATTAAGCTTATTAATTTCTCACAATTGTCTTGATTTCTGTCATTTAATTTCTTAATTAATGATAATAATAATAATAATAATAATAATAATAATAATGTACCCTTTTGCTTATTTCATGGCATGTTGTCTTAAGCGCTTAGTAAAGTAGATACATGATGAAGCAACCGCGAATCACTGCAGCCTTGAGTTATACTGGTGCAGCGTTAACACTCCAAAGTTCGTGTATGCCGACTGTCACAATTACTTGCGCATGAAACAAACACGAGACCGACATTGAGTTGTGTGGTTCACCATTGATTGCATAGCTCTGTCGATCGTATGTATATATTCTGATATGGAGAAACGTACTACAACGCATTGGTCGTAGCTACAGCAGTCCAGTGAAACCGTTGGTTTGTTTCATGTCCCAAGTTGACGTATATATCTTCTCTTCCTCTCGATACCACCACTAGCAGCAGAAGCAGCAGCTGCAGTTCAACCGCGAGTCCGAGTCGAGCGCATACTTACTTGAAACTATCAACTCAACTGTCAAACTGGAGTTGATAATGTAGTCAGCCACAACAGTACCCGCCTCGAGCAATTCTCGCACGCGACATGAAACAGAGATGGGGAAGAGATCAGTAACTACCCATAACTTTGCAAGAAGCTTAAAAATCGAAGAACTCGCGCGGGTGGAGCTTACACCCCGCTAGCTTATAAGAACGTCCTGAAGTATGTACAGCATATGAATTATGGACCAGGCGACACACAAGGGAGACGTATCTTCGAGTTATGCAAAACCTGATTCTCGATGCACCCCACCTTCCGATGACATTCTCGTGCATATATCTTGGCGCATCCATAAAGTCAGCACTGTGTTTTTTTTAGACTAAGCTGCTGTAGGATGGAATTACTCCTACTTCTTTATTTAGATTGTAGATGCTTATGCAATTTTTAGAATGACAAATATATATTGTAGAGAAATGCCCTTTATTATGAAATAGACGTCTAATACGAGATAGTGGCGCTTCCGCTAAACTAATAAACGCTATATATATTGTTTCCACCATGAATTTATTGTCCTTGAATTGAAAATTATTAAGAGGAAAATTCATTATCACATCGTGCCTGTAGTCATTGCAAAAAAAGATTTTAGAATTTGGATATCTTCAAATTTCGTTGAGATGAGCCTTTAAATCTTGTTATTGTTGTTTATTATTTAATAAGTAAATATTTCAACAAATTCTTTATATCTATGGTGATAGAGTAAGATCGTACTAATAAACAAATATAGGATATGTTGAATGGCTTAATTATAAAAGTTAGATTTGATAATCGTAAAATCGTAAGGCGTGGAAATCGTATTATGAGATATCCAGGATATTTCTAATATAAAATAACCTATGCCACTAATATTCTATGTTATAGTGAAAATCATTGTTGAAATATAAATGTTATTATACAATAGTAAAAAGGACAATTGGAATAAACATCGAGTACTATTTCTGTGATGCTTGGTTCTAATTACTTGAAGACGAGTCCTAGGTACAATGCATTGCATACTTATTTTGCACGCACTGGCTATGTTTGTTTGTAGTTTAGAAACATTAAATAAAATTTTATAATTGCATTACTGATACTTTGCGTTTTATTATCAATTTCTCAGAGCATCTCATATTAAGAGCACAATTTTTTGACTTTGCGATTTGTTCACTTTTTACATTTCTTTAATTTATAAAAAAAATAAAATTTGAATTAAATTTTACATAACATTATCTTAAAGCTTATTAAATTTTCTTCAAAATAACCTATTATTTTTTAAAATTCTGCCCATAAATTTTTAGTATTTACCCACAATAAATTTGGTATCTTATAATAGGGGCCTTTCCTCTATATATTTATGTATATACTAGTGTATACAAAACTATATGTACGTTTATAATAAATATACGTATATGTATTAAAAAAACATAAAAAATTTTTTAAATAAATATTTGTTTGAATATTTCTAAGTAAATACTTATTTATATTTTAAACGTACGTTTATTTTATACAAGAATCATTAATTTGATTTTTAACTAAATTTTTTTATTGAGTAAAAAAATTTATTTAGTGTAAGTTTATGTTTACTCAATACTATTCAAAGAAATATGTATTAAGATTTAATAAATTTTTTTTAGTATGTGTATATTACATAACATTATTTAATAACATTATTTAATATTATTATATTAAATTATTATTATTATTTAACATTATTTATATAACATTATTTAATAACAAAACTTCATTATTGTTCTTATAACGTAATTTTCTAAATTTATTATACAATAGTATTCTAAAATTTGCAAATCAAAATATCATAGCAAGAAAGTTTTCGAAAAATTAAGTAAAAAAAGTTATTTATAAATAATATTAAGCCACACTGTTAAATCGATTTAAATAAATCAAATTTTTTTTATAAAAAGAATTATTGGTCAAAGCAAGTTTTAGTACTTAAATACAATACATATTTCTTGTGTGAATTTATATACATTCTAATTCTGTATATCGCGCGCCGAAATACTTCTCCAGGCTTAAAACGCACTCATAAGAAACCAGAATAGTAATATCACTTATTAAATTCTACAAACAGTTTAATAATTTTTAATGCTAGTAATCATTTTTTAACAAGAATACTAATTGTTATATGAAATCTAACTGCTAATAATTTATTGTGAAATAAAATATTACCTCGACCAGGATTACTGAATTCGAATCCCCTGCTTGTCGAGCAGGTGTCGTCACAGTTAGACTACTAAGGCAATTACTTGTAAATTTTTGTTTTAAGTAGAAGTTTTTGAAATAACTGTTGGGAATTTTCATGTTGTAGTACTTTGTGAATTTTGGAACTCTGTATATATTTTATATAATATTATATTATTTTATTATCAGATTGTAATGTTTAATTCTACATATACTTTATACTTTTCGTTGATGCAAAATTTATATGTGACACGAGAAATATAGCGTGGGATAGCGAGATAAGTAAAAATTCAAATTTCATGGAGATTTGCATAATTGCACTTCTCTAAGATGGCAAGTTTGTCGCACATGCTAAATCCACTAGACTAGAGCATCGCTTGCAAGGCATCGAGAAGAAATTTAGATCGTGCCCAGAAGGAAATCAGCTTGGGCGTCAAACTAGAGTCGATAATATAGTCAGCCGATGAAGCATGATGGCATAACTCCCGCTCGAGGAGAGATCAGTAACAACTCGCAACTCCCGGAAAAGCTTAAGAATTCGAGAAAGCCTCCGGCTTATAAGAGCCGCTTCTGCTTCGAAGTATGTACTTCGATGCATGAATTATGCACCAGAAGATGTACGAGAGACATATCTTCGGGTTATGCAAAATTTGCTATACTTGGCTCAGTTTCTCTCTCTTTTCTCGTTTCTTCTCTCTTCTCTCCGCGTCTCCGCTTATTCCCGATGAAAACGCATATACATTCTTCGTTCGCATTTCGATAAGGACGCGCGTTTTTATTCAGCGCTCTATTCGATGTCGGCGAATGAAAATTTAAATTTCCTCATAAAAGATTGTGCTAGAAATCAGCATTATGACGTTTTCTTTCGATCATATCGTTTTGAGTTCAGAAAAATCTTAAAAATATAACTTTGATGTTTTGAGTAAAACGAAAATAGGATATATTCTAAATTTATAAAAATAATCTTATAATATACAAGCCTCAATAATAATAAATAATAAATAACAAGAAGGGGCTACAAGCCAGATTTTTATGTTTCAAATTCTTAGAACATACGTTTCAACCTTATTATCAGGTCATTCTTAGTGTAAAGAAATTAAATGCAAATTTGACAAAAATTAATAAAAAATTATTAAATTATACAATTTAAAATTATACAATTAATTTAAACGGTTAAATTATACAATTTATTACGCAAAAAGTTGAAAGTATTTATTCTATCTATCTTCCGCACAATGCAATGCTTTTCGTTCTGATAATATTATCAGTTATATTCTTCCATTATAACAGTCGCAATAAGTTCATAATGATAAAAATATTAAACATGATGAGTCATTAAATAAAAATGTACCAGCACTCATTCTGTTAATTAATTTAAATTAATAAAATAGATTATAAAAATTAAAATAATAATAAATAAATGGTCGTTATATTCAAAATTATTAGCATATACAATCCTTATTTTAATAGACAATTATATTAAAGTGTGTATTAATAAATAAAATTATTGTACATATACCTCAACTGCGATTGATAAACCAAAATATAATCAGTAATTGAAACAATGAGTCAATTTATCCATTTATTTAAATCCATAAGCCTGATTATCCTCTAAGAGTAATTGTATCTTCAATTAATAGTCCTTTATACTTTCTATTCTTATTCTTACATAACATTATTGTCAATAGTATACCGAAAGCATATAATTACATAAAAAATGGCTTCCATAATCGAGAAATTAAATGGAACCCATTTTGATTCTAATTACATTTTGATATCGCTGGATGTAATGTCCTTGTTCACTAACGTTCTGGTAGAACTGGCATTAAATAGTGTTAAAAAAAAAAGATGGGACTATATTTCAAAAAAGAGATAAAAATTCCATTAAAGGAATTTTTAGCTTCCATCTGATTCTTAACTCTACATATTTTTCATTCAATAATAAAATCTATAAATAAGTTTTCGGTGCTCTGATAGGTTCACCATTGCGATCCAAAAATTATCAGTTAATTTATTGTTCTACTTCCGTTATATGGATGACATCATTTTAGCAGCTCCACTAGATAGTATGAATATAATACTAAAAATCTTTAGCTCATTACATGTCAGATTGCAATTTACTGGAGTTCGACACTGAGGGAAAATTAAGTTTTTTAGACACTCTGATTATGATTAATAACCATAAGATTATTTTTGACAGATACAAGAAGCTATCTGTTCGGGTAGATTTCTTAATTTTCACTCACACCATTCTTTGTGTCACAAAAGAGGTATTATCTTCAGTTCCGTTGATAAAATAATTAAATTGTCTCATCCTCGTTTCGAAAAGAACTTGGTTGATGCTATTAATATTTTTTTAAATAATAGCTATCCTCTTCCTTTCATTTTTTCGACAATTGAAAAAAGATTAAAATACCACACACACAGAACAATAATATAAAACATAATATCCATGTTAAAGAGGAATTCTTTTTACAGTTCCATATATAAAATCTATCTCGAAAAGTTTTTTACCTATAGCATATAAATGTAATTGCAAACTATCATATTCAATTCCAAATACATTAAAAAGCCTTATAACTAGAGGCAAAGATAAACTAGATCATTTAACTAATCAAAATGTTATATAAAATTTTTTGTAATAACTGTGAAGTTAGTTATGTAGGACAAACCAAAAGAAAATTAAAAACAAGATTAAACGAACATATTTCGGTCATTAATAAAAAGGCTGGTTCTCCATCAATGATTACTGACCATCGTATTAACTGTAACCATAATTTTAATTGGAAAGATGTAAAGACAAGGAACTGTCGTACAATAAAAGATTGATCTCCGAAATGGTTTATATTAAAAAATAAAAATTGGGATTGAATAAACAAAACGGCACGAAAGCCGTTATTATCTAATTCTTATCTACAAATTTTGCAGCCTCCTTCTCCTTCCTAATCTTTTCTTCCCTTCCTTTTTCCTTTGTTCCTTTCCTATTCTCTCTATTCCCCTTCCAATCTCCTCTGTTAACAAGATAATATAAAGTAATAGAATGTTACTTACACTTGATAATATAATACAAGCAATTTGACTAAACTTCCAATTTTTATCTCTGATCGCATTTGCTTCTTGCGAATTAAATTGATTCATTGTTTCAATTACTGATTATATCCTGGTTTACCAATCGCAATTGAGGTACATGTACAATAATTTTATTTATTAACACACACTTTAATATAGTTGTTTATTAAAATAAGGACTGTATATATTAATAATTTTAAATATAACGATTTATTCACTATTATTTTAATTTTTATAATCTATTTTATTAATTTGATAACAGAATGTATGCTGGTACATTTTTATCTAATGACTCCTCATGTTCAATATTTTTTTCATTATAGACTTGTTGCGACTGTTATAAGTGGAAAAATATAACCGATAATATTACCAGAACGAAAAGCATTGCATTGTGCGGAAGATAGATAAAATAAATACTATCAACTTTTTGTGTAATTATAAATTGTATAATTTTAACCGTTTTATTATAATAATTTTGTCAAATTTGCATTTAATTTCTTTACATTGAAGATGACGTAATAATAAGGTTGAAACGTATGTTGTAAGAATTTGAAATACATAAAAATCTGGCTTGTAGCCCCTTCTTATTATTTACAATTTTCTAAATTTATGTTTCGTGAAATTGAAAGAAACAATGTAGAATTTTCTTTGCATACCTTTGGTGTGTATAATAAAAAACTTTGATAAAGTTAAAATCTACATATTTATCTTGATAATAATAAAAAAAATTTAATATTTATAAAATACTATTTATAAAATATAGGGAATAGAAATAAAGCGTTACTTGTTACGCTGTTACCGTTATTTTTCTTGATAACGGACTGGTATCTTTTTTTTGTAACTGTAATGATAACATAATTATATTTTGGTAACGGAAATGAATTTTATTTTTAATTTGTTAACGTTATTTTATATTAATTTTATTTTTTAGAGTATATAAAAATTTAGCACAACATTTAAGTATTAGGCGGTCCTCCCTAATATATTGGCATTTAATCTTAGATTCAATTTTAAATCATTTTAGTGTTGAATATATTGAGATTTCGATATATAATACGATATTAGGATATGCATACTATAATAATTATATGTTCGATCGTTAACGAGGTTGTCGAGTAGAATAAATAGAAGCAGCCGCATACAAAACGTTTCTATAAATGTATATGTAATTTACGAATATTTACGTATTATATTTTTATATCCATATACATATATATATATATATATATATATATATATATATAGGAGTCTTTTGCGTATATAATTAATATACATATCCTGGCATAGCCGTTATCTACAGAACTGCACAGTACTTTGATCGATATACGTCGTTGATATTGTAGACGCTGCAAACGTCATGGACACCAGAGACGTTATAGACGTTGGGTCACGTATCTAATGAGCAATCGTGGCTGCTAAGCGTTGCGATATCGATATCACCATTATCTAACTTGGAGTCGGGTTATAACTTGCAATACCATCATAAATCCAGTAGTCGCGAGCAGAATTGACCGCTCTTCCCTCGGGAGAGAAATACCCATTCTATTTCGTAATTGTCTCGAGTTAAACAAGACCTACATATCTACATCTTCAGCCGCGAACATGATTGAATCCCTAACGAACCAATAATTTCGCTAATGATGCACGATCAGGAACTGTTTGTTGTCCACATATGTCTATTAGCACCGTTGTTTGGAGAATCAGTTTAATTAGTCAGTAACAATAGGCACGATTGCTCATTAAAATGTTTTAAAAAAATGTATATCTAAAATATCTAAAATATATTATGATAATGAAGAAGTAATTTATTGGCCTAATATTAATTGAAGAAAGAATAATTTAAAATTCCCATTCGTCGCTTTAATTCTCATATTGAAAAAATTATTTGAAATATTTCCTTTAATGAATATCTTGTTTCAATAGGCTTATTCGTTACAAATTATTCGTTAAAAATTATCAAATAATTTCGAAGATGACATCCTTAAGTATAATTTTTAAGTGCTTAATATTTTTCCCGAATGTCATTTACAAATATTTACAATTAGTATCTTCTAAGCGAATGACGAGAAAGCTCTATTTTTTATATTTTATGTGTTTTTTTATACATCTGTCAACGGTTTTGCTTTATATATGTCTAAAATTTAATATTTTTTTTCTTATCCGTTATTTATGCAAATATCATTATAATAGCACGTAAAGAATTCTTGTAAAGGTAACTATTGTTCATGTGATAGTGTGTTGATCATGCTCTGACTTAGCTAGGGGGATTAATCAAATATGTCCGAATTGCTTTTTACGTTAGACTCCCAACTGCTCCTCTTCAGTTCATAATTAGACGCGTCTGCAGACACATCTTATATATGATTGATAATAAGTTGCGAGCATCATAATTTTATAATTATTTGTAACAAATAGATAAGATAAATATAGTTAAACATGTGATTTATAAGATTTGTTTTATCCGCAATTAATTTGGAATGTTACTTCATTTATTTATCATTATTTGACTCAATGTTTCAAGACTTCTTTTCATGTTTGTTACTGTCTTTCTTTCAAATTTTGTGTTTAAAAAGATTATATTATATTGTTTAATGTTTTAACAGATTGTACAACATCAAATCTAAATTTAATAGTTATTTCGCTTTAGCTTGCAAAGAAGAAATGCTTATATATATTGTATTACTGAAGAAGACTTTAAAGTGAGACTCGAAACGTACAAAGATTCATGGAATAAAGTTCTAAGATTAAACTTTGTGTACTAATTACCACGCTGACTTTCATTCTCCCTGAATTTTGGATTCTTTTCTGATTTCAACAAGTAAAGTTTCAACATAGCATACGTATTCAAAATGTCTGCGCAACGCAAAATGCAGAAGATTAGTTTTGTCGCATGTCAGTATATCGACTTATCGTCGAGTTTAACATTTTAAAAATTCAGAACGAGAGAGAGAGAGAGAGAGAGAGAGAGAGAGAGAGAGAGAGAGAGAGAGAGAGAGAGAGCACTTACGCATAAACACAATACTAATACATGTACTTGTCATATGCATGTAAGTGCACTATTTCTTGTTTAAAAATAGGCGAGCAACACAAATCCTTTGAAACGCTGCTGAGAGAAACGCACGCGTTAAAGCTAATTTTGTTTTGTAAATCGAATTTATATTTGGTAAAACGATTAATATAATCGCCAATATCTTTATAATAACGTACAAAAATCAACGAAATGATGTTGATGTTGTTTTAAAGTTAAGACTTTAATATTTCTAATTAATACAAGATCACTTCTTTAGAATGATCAGTTTGCAATACATTATCGATTAATTAAAATAAAATCAATTTTGTTCCGAGATCTCCGTTTTAATTTAACAATAAGACATTTTTATTGAGATCGCGAATGGATATAATTGTAAATATTTTTGCGCAAAGGTATCATAGGAATGATCTTAGGCTTCTAATTTTATAACTCTTAATGATAATATGGTTGCCGTTACATAGTTGTTGCATAGCTTTTTTACTATCTATAAAACTTGTGCAACGATAGTACAATATAACAACATCAATATTGTCGTTAAAAGTTTTAGAATAATTTTATTCATAAAACAAGACTCTTTCAATCAGTATAAGATTATTTATCTCCAACAATTAGTTTAAATATCGATGATTAATTATAAAAGCAAATCAATATCGCTTTAAAAATAAATCTTGCCTAGAGTTAATAAAAAAAATATACGTATATTGTTACTTACATACGTATATTTAAATTAATTCGTTATTATTATTTTATGCCAATTTTATGCTTTCCCTGAAGAATAAAAATTATGATTTTAATAAATTATTAAAATAGCATTATCAACTAATTATCGCAAATTCGAATTATTTAGCTCATTGCTTTCAACATCAGTTATACATTAAGCGCACAATCTCGTAAAAATGAAAACCTTATTAATAAATTATGCAAACTTACTTAATATTTTATTACTCAAATTATTGGATCTAACTACCTATTTGATTTTTCACACATTCTCAGATTAAAAAAAATATCATACAAATGCATTTAAATTAGTGAACAATTATAACGGAAGTGAACGCAATATATAAATTCATATTTAAATATGATTATAATTAAATATCTAAATTATTCAATTAAATTACTTCAAAGGTCAATACGATTTATTAGATGTTTTTATCCTTAAAACTACATTTTAAATAGAATATCTACAATAAATTACTAAGTACCGTTAACAAAAAATTTTAAATGTAAAACTTACATTTAACACATCTAATTCTCTTTATATTTCTTTCTTTTATCACGAAGTGCACAACAGAATCGATCGAAAACTTTTCGATGATGTTGCCCAAATCGATATCGCTGGAAATGGGCGCGTCCCTGGATTATCCTGAAATCTATCCACGCAAAGGGGATGCCTCTGTGGCGTATAGTTACTGCACCCATTCTTGCTGCACTCGATGCGGAGACGAGTTTCTGGAAAGTTGAACAGGAGCGGCTAGTTGCACGTACGGGCACGCGATCGAGCGGGAGATTTTTGCACGCGATCGCGCGCCCCGCTGGCTGAATTCCCGAACGACGGCCCTCCCAAGCCCGAGGGAGCTAGTACGTGCGTTAACGCGATCGTAACCATCGGCCGTCGCGAATAAAAATGTATTAAACGTAATGAAATCGTATCTGCCAGAATCGTAGGGATATTGCGGGCCACTGATATCGTTAACGTTGAACCGTAACGAGATGAGGCTTGTTTCGAGGGTCAAAATTGATGAGAAAAAAACTGGCTAGAAATTCAGAGTTTCAGATAAAGTCGATTTAAAGCGAATATTAATTTATCGGTATTTAGAGTTAATAATTTTTGAACGCTAGTCTATAAAAAAATGTTTTTTTAATTACTTTGGATCAAACGAAATGTTTTTCTTTTAGATTTTTTAATAATATAAACAGTGCCGCAAAAGCCTTTACCAGCACGTCAGGTTCCAGAAATAATTGAGGTTAAAGTTCAAAAATGATTCTTTCTGTAATATTCGACTTTTTTTTTTTTTTTTTTAAAAAGGTTAACTTTATGCAATTTAGCTCGCAACATCGTTTTCAGTATTCAAAAATCTATTTAAAAAAAAATTCTTGTCTAGTTTGAAGTAATTTTTTGTCGTAAACTAGTGTAATTTTTCTGTAATATTTTCTTATTTAACTCATTTTTATTTAATTGAATACACGATATATAATTTATAATAATTAATAGATGTTTTGGAAGAAAATTATTTGTTAAAATCTTTTAAAAATAAAACGTCTTTTCCGATACCGATTGATTTCAGTAATTTATTTCACATAATATTTAGAAGTAGAGAAGAACAATTCGAGACAAAATCAATACGGAAAGTAATAAAATTTACATTTCAGTTTTAAAAATACAACTTTTAAATTTTACATTTTATTAATTTTCTCATTGATTTTTGTCAATAATTTTGTAATAAATTCTGCTTCTAAATGTTGCTAAAAGTTGTTGATCGGTATCGGAAATACTTTGTTTGACCGCGAGGCTTAATTATCTCGCTATTTACTGTAGGAAATTGAACAGTTATAAGCAGTTAGAGCGGATGCAATACACGCGAGTAAATATAACGCATAGTCTATATTTCTCAATACATAAGTGTATGTAAAGATATTGTTTATGTTTGCTATACACATTATATACAGCGTTTATTTACTTTGTTATCGGCCTAATCGTCTCACATTAGTTTTGCTCGTTTGTTTTCTATGTTAAACCGGGTTTTAATTAGATCACAAATTGAATTTCCGCCGAGCGAGTCAATTGCAAATTATACTAGATAAAGTCAACGCTACATATTTACTTAGATACTTTTTCAAAGTATAATTTGTATCTTATATATAAATCAGGTGTATCTGCGTGCAAACGTTAAAGCCAGATAATTCCAAATAACGATAAAACACACGGAATGAGTAATTGGGAAGTAAATTACCATATCTATAGGAATGCGTTGAAATCTGTCTTTCGAAATTGCTGCCCGTATATTTTTTTCCTGGATAAGTCGATCGCTGAAAGTGGTTGCTGACCAGATATGCGCGGTAATATACGAGCAAGTGATCGATAAGAGGGTGCTTCTCGTGATAAGAACAAACCAGTTTCTGTGCTACCAATTGCTCCTTCGCCTTTAAATTGCAACCAACGAAAAGGATCAAAAGCTCTGCTCTCGTTCGCCCAGCAAGCAACTTTACTGGCCTGTTTTTGCCCCAGATATCTTATTTCGCCTGTCTATATATATCTCTCGTTCTCTCTCACTCTCATTCCTAAGGACATTTATCAAAAAGATTTGACTGAAAGCCATGCATTTAAATAACATACAGAAATTGCCTGCATTTCAACAAATACGTATTTAATATGCCTGTTATGCTGAGCGTACAAAAACCAATTTGTTAGATGATGCGCTTCGCGTTACTTATTCATTCGCAGTAAGCCGTGCGTTTAATCGCGTGTCGTATCGGTAGTGCAGAACGAAATACCGCATTAATTAAAGTGTGCCGTAGTAATTAGCCGGTAGTAATTACCTGTCGGTGTGTCTCGCAACTGCCGCAACCCGAAACTGCCGATCCTTTCTCGAGTTTTCGTAATAGGAACACGCGTGCAACGAAGGGATTTCGAGCTAACAGGTGAACGACACTATGGTAATTAACTGCATTTTTGCGTTTGCGTTAATGCAGTCGAATTCTGCAGATACCTGAAAAGAGAAAGTATAGACACGACAATGTCATTTAATAAGTACACATTTATAAATTTTTCAACATAATATGTTGAATTATATTATACCTGCTGCCAGATAATAATAGCCAATGAATTCTAATCGTCAAAAAGAGAATAGCACATCTCATAAATATTTTTAAAACTTTGATCGTTCAAGAGGCGAGATTAAACGGATGAATCTTCATTTTAGGAGGATGACGGCTCTCGATACTTGTACGTCTTTCATATTAGTTGCGCCTACATTTTTTCATTTTTTTCCTATCTCGTCGTAAGATCGGCTCCTTCTTGAATGCGCGACAAATCGCGAGTGATTTACCGGTGATTTACCGGTATTGCCGGACCACTCGAACGTTCAGGATCGCACCGGCGGTAAATTAAGCGTTTTCACAGAGCTGCAGCTCGTAAATGGGTGACACTCGATTTGCTCGCGTGGCTTTTAGAGCACAGCCGGAGGTACGATCGAAGATACGACCCAAGATTCGGTCGAGAGTGTGTGCCGTTGTATCTATCGAAGAAGCGTGGTGCTTTACGTGGGAGGATAAATGGTATAATGATGGGGTTCCTTTAGGCTAGCTCGAATAGATTATTGATCAGAAAATCGATACTGTGAACCATTTCCTAATTGTAACACCTAGAAACATTTATCGTGAGAAAACGAGCGTTAACCAGAAATATTCATGCGATGCATTTCAATTTTGTGAATGGATACGAATATAAAATCGTAAAAAATATATATACAATATATGTATATATATCGATCTACAAGTATAAATTTATTTCAATTATTAAAAATTAAACAGTCTAATCAATATTGTCTTTACATATCTTGTGAACAGCAAAATATAATTAAATTTCTTTATAACAAATTTCAAATAAACTTTAATACAACTATAAACAGTTAATTAAAACTCTATTTAATATTGAAATTTGTGGATATAAATGAGACAAAAGATAACGTCCAATTATTTTTATTACAAATATCGTTGTGAATTTCATCAGAAAATACGATCTTAAGTTTTGAAGGCAAACCTCACGAAACATGCTGTACCGTGACTTTATATCGTTCAACTTATCTTTTATTATGAAACAAGGATAAATAACTTCTTTCAAGGCAGTTTCCTACGATATTTCTTCTACCGCCGTGCAATTTATCCCACAGGCTACAACCATACGGCTATAGAGAATCGCTTGTACGAATCTGAGACGTGGTTTACCGCATGAGTTTACTCGGTGGGCTCTAGTCGTTGTTGCAAGAATACGTAACGAGTGTGGCGCCTAGCATTAAACCGACCACGCGCATAACATTAATCCGCATTACGCTGTTTTACGCGATCCCCGACGCTTACCGGGAATAATGCGGGATTACATTGTAAATAATTCCGCATTGTTACGCGAATCATGGGCGCACGAGTGGAAGATCGCTTTCAACGTATTTTTATCGATATAGTCTAAACGACCGCAAATATCTCAAGCTCATTGCATTCTCTGACTTATTTAAATACGTGAAGAATGCATGAGTGATAAAAAAAGCTCTTTCAGTTAAAAGCTGCAAGTATCGCGCGCGCAGAAAGAAAATGTAAATGTACACTTTATAGCACACATATTGTTAAATCTATCGTGTCAAATTATACTTGATTAATTATTTCAGTTACTTTTAATCACTTCTACAGATCATCACTGCTCCTGTTCAATATGCCATAATTTAACTAAAACAACGGAGTTAAATATTTGAGTTAATAATTTAACTCAAGATATTAGATTTGAATTAGAACTCAAATTTTAGTTTTAATATTTACTAAGTGCATACGTTAATATGAACATTGTTTACTTTGAAACTAACCAGAGAAATGGATTAATTTACATTTTGATAAATTTGGAAGTTAAAGATAACAAAATGTTATTTAATTCAAGGGATTATATCATCAGCGTTATTTTAATATATCTAATAGTGCATCTTACATAATGTCTTAAGTATTCCTATAGTGTATTTTAAAACAGTTGTATTTATATTTTTTTTCAATTTTTATAAACCAATTTTTCAATTTTTAATTTAAATAGCTAATCGGTATCTTCGAACATTGAATGAACGACGACTACTGTCGATTTTGTGTAATCCCAATGTCAAATAATTTTCTTAATCTTTTTCTTTCTCACCTTTTTGAATCTTTTCGTTTCTTTCTTTTTTTTTCCTTGTAAAGTGAGAGCAGTGACGGTGGTCTATTATTTCCCTTGAATCACAACAAACATAGTGCGAGACTTAAATACATATACGAGTTTTAATACTAAAATGAATCTGTTTTCGCGACGATACCATTGTAACCATTTAAATGGATTTCCACGGTGCGGGCGGCTTTAGAATGGGACAAGGAGTACGGCGAGTAGCGCAGGAAGACGGTACAATCTGGGAGTGAAAACGGTTGGAGTTTCCCCAGTTTCGATATTTGCCTTCGCGAATGTTATAGCGAGCTGCGCGTTGCGCTCAAATATTTATCGGACACGCCTTACATACCCAAACTAAAACTCCGGATTCCGGCAGTTACGACGTTATTAATGGCTCTCTACGAAATACTCGTAAATTTCTCGGAAATTTAACGCCAATTCTCCTTTATATAAGGCTCGGCATCAAATTGTTTATATCATACCGATCATTCTACTTTTCCTTGGTTTATAATCGGCGATTCTCTGTATTGAAAAATAGATATTCATCCTGTTTCGTCAAATCTTGAATCTGAATGTAAGACCAGTATAATCGGTACTTTTCTACGCATAATTAATAAATCATAAGCTGTTCGTAATACCTACCTGGTACTCTGCGCTTTCGCAGTTCCTTCATCGATCCTGTTATGTCGAGAACGATATACGAGCCTCTTATAAAGGGTCGAAGACACTGGTCCTACCTACGTATAATGCAACGTACAAAATTTACAAAGCAGCTTGTTAAGTTTACTTCGTAGAACTTTTAACATTCCTGTAATGTGTACCTGTAATGTGTGTAAAAAAAAAATTTACGGTGCAAACAAATTTTATAAATTTTTTAATTTGTAACAAGAAAAATATAATTATAATAATTATGATTTAATATTTACTAATTAATACGATATGGTTTAAATATAGTATGATTTACTAATTAATACAATATATAATTAATAACGATATAAAGATAACGGTTTTGTTAAAGTAACTAAAAATTTAGATACATTGTTAGATATCAAAGAAACAATCATAATCTTTTGAGTTAAATAACATTTTGTTATTTTTAGCTTCATGTGGGTCAAAATGTAAATCGATCCATTTCTATGGATCGTTTTAAATTAAACATTGTCTATATTAACATTTGCATTTAGTAAACAGTAATCTAAATTTGAGTCACAAATTTAATACATTTTCTTGAATAGGTTGATACAAATAAAATTACGTTTTTTTGTATTACTATTAAGAGCAGTCATAACTTCATTAAAAAATGAATAAAATTTAAATCTAAAAAAGGATTTTAAAGCTTGAAAATTTTATTTCCAAAAATTTACTTTTATATTTTTTGAGTTGTTATTTTTTTTTATATAGAAAACTATCAGCTGAAAAAAATGAAAAATTTTCTCATCTCTTTGTAGGTTTGTTATGTACGCAAAAAAATGAGAAAATTTTTGACTACTTATCATGAAATTTTCTTTACAAAATCGTTTTTTAAATAATGTTCTTATTAATTTTTTTATTCCTAAGTTACTCGCGGATTAAGTAAAAGGAGCATTCTAATTTTGATTGCTCATAATTCTGTTAAAAATCATTATTGCAATAAAAAAATATAGATTCTTAAAGCTGAAACTTTGTTCTATTGAATGGTATAATCGTTAATTTTTTAAAAATATTATAGAATATATTGGAAAAGGAAAACTATCATTTTATAATATGGAAAATCGACATTTGCATCAACCTAATAGATTTAACTCCATATTTTAATCAAATTAATGATATATCGGATAGGAGCAGTGACGACCCGAAATAATTAAATAATGAAATAATTAAAAATGACTCAAATTGGGTAATTTGACATTATAAATTTAGCGTATATAGAAATAGATTTTAAAAAATTTTAAGAATAAGTACCGTGTAAATGATATATATAAATATGAGAGAGAATGCCAATAATCGGTCAAAGTAAAACGTTATAAATATTATATATATTCTTAATTTTTTAAAATTTAATTATGAAATAATATCCCTAAAATAATTCAGTAAAGAATTTATTGCGAAAAATATTACCTCAACTAGGAGAGATCCCAGGTTCGAATGCTGGTTGAGGTAATATTTTTCGCAATAAGTTCTTTACCGAATTAATTTAGGAGGGGATTATTTCATATATAGAAATATCCGAACGTTCTGGCGTACAATCATATCTGAGATAATTAAATTTTAAAAAATTAAGAATATAATAATATATATAAAATATTCATAACATCTAACATTGACCGATTATTGATGTTCTCTTTCATATTTATGAAAAAAATTTGTTTAGACTATCCAAATAATTATGTAAGACGTTTAAGTAGTTGTTGAAACGTCAAAATTTTTTGCAATAATACTCATCAAGTTTGATTTTTCTAAATGTTTTAATGATCCAACAAAGTTATTTTTAGATTTGTGTGTAGCTAAATTTTTAGATGTTTTAAAATTATTCCTTCCGTATAATAATAGTAATATACCTATAATACATTTACACTCTTTCGTTTATCATTGTATCTTGCCTAATTGTAAATACTTATATATCATATCTTTATTTCAAGTTTATGTTTTTCTCGTATTTCATACATGTGTATGAAAAAATAAAAAGCATAGCATATCTAACAGAGGAAGTTGGTATTTTTACGTTCAATATAACTATCTTTAATTAACGAATAATAATATGCATTATTATCTTATTTGTATACGTTGAAAGATATTAAACGTGATACAAAAGTATATGATTTTTCGTATGAAGTACATTTTAACATTGTAACATTTCATGACGCGCTTTAAACCGAGGTGTTTTAAAGGTCTTGAATAGTACGGTCTCTGTTGCAAACGTACGAGGCTTTACGCTCCGCCTGCATATTCCCGAGTGTTCCTGCAGAATATACGCCGACGTAAAAGCATCGAAGACGAAACGACGCGGGTTAAGCTCGTCTTTTCCCCTTGCAAATGAAAAGTCGCTCTTCCGAAAGACGAACGAGGTTGTAACCGCGAATCCACGGGTTCTCTACCGGTGGTTTGCACTGACGAATCGAAAGGGGAACCCTTGAAAGCCTTGGCTTGCCCTTTGAGAGAACGGTTAATTTGCGAATGCTTTACTGGAATATCCTTCGTATTTATTTCAAGGAGTACGATCGTTTGATATAAAAAGAACGAATGCATCATCGTGAAATAGCGTTAATCCGAGCGAAACTAATCCTTTCGACTATTTTCCATATGCTTTCCCATTTATTCTTTTATTCCTATCGTATAATATCGGAGCTACGATAAATTGAGATATTAATCTCGATCGACATCCCCTGAAAATTGTTCCAAGCACAAACTTTATAAATGATTTTTACTTGTAACTGTGTATATAAGAAAGATGAAGATCGCAAATAAGGCGCTCAACGTTTTTTTCTCGAGGGAACATTTGAGAGCTGAACCGTCGACGGCGTCGACATTTACCATAGTTTTTCCCTCTGCGCTTCTCACGTGACTCTACCGAAATCCATTAATAAAATGGAGCAAGTGAGGCAGGATGCGTCCGTATGCATTTGTATTCTCGTGTTCTCGTGTTCGCGCCCAAGACTATAAGAGGTGGTAGCAAACTGGGAGGACAGAGGGAATGCGGAAGAGAAGAGGGTGTAGGGTGTACGACCGACGACGCAGCGAGCCGCGTAGCACGAAACGGAGTACATAGTGGATTGTATAGAGATGTAGCTGCTCCACGTAGAGTATAGCGCTCATAGCACATCGTATATACGCACGTTACGTGCGTACCTCTACACACATATATACGCGTGGAGCAGGGCGCGATTCGCGCTATCGTGTTCTCGGCTCGCTTTCCTCATACTCCAATATAGAAAACAATGCGATTTTACTGCCGCCAGCGCATGGCGAAATGCACCCTGCTCTTCTTCGCGCGAGTATACTCCGGGAGGCCACTAAAAACCGTGCGTGAAACGCGGGCTCCGTATTATCGTTATATACGCATATTCGCAAAGCACGGTCGAAGGAATTTTTGGCCGGGAATAATAGCGCGATACGCTACAAGTGCGTCGTTAAGCTTAAGCGTTTTGCCCAGCAATTTGTGTGCTTGTGCAGTTGAGAGTGGCTCCTTGCATCGCGCAATATTACCGTAGGTACTTGTCTGCGTGTATTGCACGTGTGTTAAATTTTCGCCCAAACTAGGCGTAATTAAACGGACGACGAAACGGTGCAAAAGAACGCGTCCCTTTAATATTTTATCCGCTTTAATATTCAATGTATGCGTGTGCATACATAGAACGGTTCCCGCGCGCGCGAGCTTATTATCCGAATGCATTATCCGAAATGGAGGAAGAAAATAATTATGGAGAAATATGGAAATATGAAAACAATATATGTATTTATTTTCGCAAGATATATTCTATTTCGATAGACTTGCCGCTCCTTTTTCTTTTACTTTTTCTCATTACGTTATATCTATCTGAATTACAAATCATACGGTTGCATGATTGCTGATTTGTTGGATACCAGCATTGAGAGCGACGCAGAAATGACATGTAGAAATGCGCATACACATGGAGCAATTTTGTTTGATTTTACGAATTTATCTGATTACACGGAACGAAAATATCGTTGATAGAAAACAGTTGATACAACTCTTAACGTGATGTGAATCTTACAAAGTTGCTGAGAGCACAGTTATCTACTTCAAATTTTATTTTTATGAAAAAAAATTAGAACCACTAAAATTACATTGGTTAATCTTGAAGCAAATTTTAGAAGTGAAGTTTATCTGCAGTCTATCTACGTGATATCCGCCACGACGATCGACCCCATAAATTCCTCAAAGTATTCAACGATGCTTGAAATCTCCTCGGTAAACGACGTCCGCTCAGGTCGAGCAACATGGTCTCTGTCTGCCCGATTTGGTTTAACCTCGA
Source organism: Acromyrmex echinatior (assembly GCF_024713525.1). NCBI lineage: Eukaryota > Metazoa > Arthropoda > Insecta > Hymenoptera > Formicidae > Acromyrmex > Acromyrmex echinatior. The sequence continues at coordinate 6,155,544 of NC_141870.1, forward strand.
TCGAGTAGATAAGATTGAAATATGACGTCGATAATACCGATATCGCGTTACATGCTTCGACGCTACGGTTGAGTATATCGAGTAACTTCGAAGCTGGCGATGGATGCAAACCATTAGACTAAAGGCACCACCTCTGCGAAATCGGATATGAACAGACCGTTTCATGATCCGTGATTCGTGAATGATGGAAATTAATCTAAAATTGAACCAAAATGCACAAGGAAGAAATGATTTTGCTGAAGTACACTGTTATATTCATAATGTCAAATTAATCAACTTGAGATATTTTTAATAATTTCTAACAGGTCGCCAATGTTGCTCATATATCGTTAATTTAATTTAAACGGAGCAAACTTAAATAAATTAGAATTATAAAGAATTTAATTCAAAAAAATGTATTAAATTTTACTTAAATTTTTAGTTTATTATTTAAGTGCATACGTTAATATACACAATATTTATATTAAAAATAACTGCAGAAATAAGTTAATGTACATTCTGACACACGTATTCTCTAAAAGTGAATCAATGACTTCAATGTTACATTTATAACTGATGTAATCATTAACGAATATTTCTTCAGTAACGATACACTGATTCAATTTTAGAGAATAGAAGTTAAAAATGATAAAATGTTATTTAACACAAAGGATTGAATTATCATTGCTCTTTTTATAAGTGTATCCAAAGAGAGGATTAGGAGATTCAAAAATCCCCCTCCCCTAAGAATTCTTTTTTTTCCCTTTAATTATAAAAAAAATACAATTCTACTTTTGACTTCTCTTATTTATCATTTTTCCTTTTTCTAAAATTTAATTTTAATTTAAAATTGTATTTTTAATAATACTCATTGTAAGCAATGTTTCTCATACAGATATTCTTTCGTTTTTTCTAAATTTTTTTTAAATACCTTTTCCCAGAAAAATTATCATAAATATTTTGTAATAATATTTTAATAATAATTTATAATAATAACAGTATAAAGAACTACACGTTTTGTTTTTAATAATTGCATTTCGCTTGTTTTTTCAGGAAAAAGTGAAAACTGTAATTTACAAAATGTAGTATTTTTCTTATTCAAAATTAGAAATGTCGAGGAATCATTCTAAACTCTAAATTATCCAAAGAAAAGCAACTTATTAACACAAGGAACCAATTTATTAATGTAAAAAATGTTGTTTAACAGAAAAAGGTGAAATTTGCTCTGAAAAAAATTCTGGATATGCCCAGGTTTTGATATAATAGTGTATCTAAAAATTTAGTTGGATATAGATTTAAAAATAGTTTTGTTAAACTATCGTAATAATGATGTAGGATCAAACATAATAATTATGTACGGTCAAATTATTAAACATCAAAATTTTTTGCATCGCTCACCCTACTTGAGTTTCCTACATAATTATTTTGATTCAACAAAATTATCTTTAAATCTGTATCTACTTAAATTTTTAAATATTTCAGCAAAATCATTCTTTTATATACGTTTTTTTTTTCACTGTATAGAAAATTTTCTATATAGTGCATAGTGATTATATATAAAATAACAATGTAACGAAAACCCTAATGGGTTAAGGAGAGACTTGTGGAACGTCTTTTACATTAGCTGGAAAAATTCAGGCAACTTAATTTAGTCTCATACCTTCAGTTGTGTACGTTTCACCGCGGAAATTTAACGCGCGTATTTGTAACAAAGAGCGCCATGCGCCGTTCTACCCTATTGGATACAAAAAGGCATTACTGCAATGTTTCGACCCGACGCTCGCTACGCGAAACAAAGGCATTCGTTACATGAACTACACTGACGACCGCACGTGGTAATTTTTCTTCCGCCGATCGGCGGACGTTTAATGATTAAAAGACCATTTCGTGGCACGAGGAGTTTTCCTAATGGAAGGTGCATAGGATGACTCGCAGTATCAGTTACTGCTGCCATCATTGCGATCTTGCCTACACCGAGAACGTAATTATTCCATTGCAGTTAATAATATCGAGCAAGGAATAATGAAATTATTATCGATTGCTTGCGTTTATAATGTTGGTTCACAGTAATTAATTATTATATCAACGAGAGAACAGTATATATCGCGTATTATTAGGAATGACGCAATAGGGGTGTAAAAATCCATCGCCGATTGAACGGATCCGTGTTAAATATTAATATGAATTGGAGTGTGTATGTATTTACGCGAAATTGAGCACTCAATGTACGGATAAAATTGTCAAATTTGTTATTTAATTTTATCTGCTATCGGATTATGGCAAATCGGTAATTTGACCGGGTATTATAGGGGTTAATAACGGCATGTATATATATATATATGTACGTATGTACATATATTGATTTAGGTCGCCTAGCTGCAATGGTTACGTTGTTTAGCTTGCACTTCTATCAGAATTACACGTCATTAAACCCAAACTTTTATGTCTGCTGACGCTAGTCGAAAAGCATTATCAGTATATAGGAAGATAAAATAAAACTATCTTAATATCTTAAAAATCTTCATTTCATGCATTTTATGTGCTATATTTTTTATTGGAGACTCTTTGATGTCTATCATTTTTATGACTTGAAAAGAAGTAATAAAACACGTTTCACTTGGATAGTAAACTCGTACAATATTTCTACCAAGTTTTATCATTTTTTTCACTTCTTTAATTAATTTCTTGGATCAAATTTCTGCAGTTTCGAGCAGGCGACAATTCTCGACGATAATGCACATCCGACATGCGCGGAATTTAGGTGCAAGGAAATCCGGTTCGTCAATAACCACCGCGTAATCGCGATAACGCAGTAGCAAATGGTGATGACGCTTCCCATAGCCGTTAATTCGTCGAGCACGACTACTGTAAAGCGCTTTCGCTTTAGCGTACTCGTTAAAATGCGCTCAATCTGCGTCCTCTCGTCGGGCCGACGGTAGACGGCGGTAACGGCGCCGGCACGTACCGAGATGGGCGAAACTAATTTCCGCTCGGAGATGAAACAGCCACCGTCGTTTAATTCGTGCCTTAGTGTCAATGGGGCCATTAACGCTTCATCGGGATGTGGATATTTTGCGCGTCGCAATCGTCCATTCGAGAAGAGCGTCGCACCGTCGCGTCGCGTCGCGTCGCGTCGCGTCGCCGTATGCCTGAGGAGAGATCCGTTTTTAACGGATTCATTTCATTTTATAACGCGCGGTAGCACGTCGCATCGCGAGCTTTGCATTTTGATATCGTGATGCCCCGTTCGCGTCGAATGTGCCTCGTTATTCTGCCGATTAATGATTTACGGCGTAAAACGTGGCTTCGGAATTCGAACACGTCCGCACGCAGCATCGGCTCTCACCAACTAGAGCTCTGCAGTCCCTGTCAACCTGGCAGTTAAATTATTTGATGCGTAATCACGAAGTCACTAATTTTAATTAATTTTTTGTCAAACTTTTAACTGAATCTGCCACTACTGAATCTAGTTACAATTTGCGCAGTTACAGCAACTTACTGATTGTCGTTACATTGTTAACTGATTGTTAAATTGATTTAGTCATTAATCTTTATTTGTCATTGCTGTTATTATTTACCACGCGATTTACTTATTAGGTCATTTAAAAAGTATCCGCGGTTTTTTGTTCAATTTTTGAATGAAAAAATTGCGGATACTTTTTAAATGACCCAATATTTTTGGAATTAATGCAAAACAAATATTGTAACAGAAAATATCTTTATATTTGAATATATATCGCGTAAAAAATTTAATCTAGTATTATAATTTTAACAATTACACTATAGTCTGCGATAAAATGTTATATTTAATAATTTTTATCTTTTGTAATGTTTTTAAATTTTTAAAGAAAAATATCTAAAGACTCTTGTTATCAGATAAAAATAAAGTTAAGTAAAGGACATATAACAGTCAAAAACAGTAAAACTATAATAAATACACGTCAATTTTCTAATACTTATTCTCAATGTAATTGTACTAAAAATAAATTGATGGCGTAACATATAAAATGTCTTACAACAATAAAAATTACATGTTTCGGCTTCTTGATCGAGCCCTCTTCAGATTTATTAAAATATTAATGTATTTGTATTTGTTAAACACGAATCTGTTTCTAAAATTTGGCTATTATGTCATAATTTGACAAAAAGGCAAAAAAAATGATGACTGAGAATTTTTATGACGTTACCGCATCGGCAGTAATTTTTTGTCAATCTTGTTAACGCTACGCGAAGGTATCAACTTTTAGTTTTAAAATGCATTTTGTTTCGGTCTGACTTTTTGATCATTCGGGACATTTCGAGGCAACGATTCAAAGTGTAAATTTCGCAGACTGGTGTTAATAATAGAATCAATCGATTTATTTTGATAAAAGGTCTCTCGTGTTTTGAGATACATCGAAGGTATCGCGTTTTAGTGAGGGCAAACAGAAGCATCGTACCCGTGGTATGCGAGAAAGTGCACGGCAACGCTTTCGTCGACCGAAAGCGCAGCTTTTCCTGGCTGGCACACCGCATAAATGATACATAAACACTGGCATCGCGTAAGAGTGTACATAAGCGGCGTGAAGCGTGATGGCAGCCCTCGCCATACGTAACGAAGAGGTGGCCTCCTCGGGTGCTGGGCAAACAAATGCAGAAATTGGAGCCTGGTACTTCGCTGTCACCGTCACCGTCGCCGTCGCCGTCGCCTCCGCTATCCCTCCAAGTGTTGCAAGCTCCACGGTCAATAAACACCGACGTCTCTTCCCTTTCTTCTTTCTCCGTATCATTCTCCTCTTTCGGAAGTCGCTGTTGCGAATGATGAATTGCCCTGAAATACGCGCGCGCTTCGCGTTCTCACTGTAAATTCGCTATAAGAGGATTTAACTCGGTAATTACGTTTGTTGCGTATATTTATTCCCGAGAGACGTTTCGCTACGGTGCGTCTTGCAATGCACTTTATTTATCAGGTTATTTACAACATTATTTTCTCAGACAGAGATGCAAAAGCATTTACGTATTATACATTATCTGTACAACGCATACATAGAGAACTTTGTCTTATAATCTTTTGGATTTTGATTTAAGTTGCAGTGGCATTTGTTTGTTTATTAAATTCGCTACTTTTGTTGTAAGACTCGTTTTCATAACGTTTGTATGAAATATCACATACCTTTTCGAAATAAATATTAGTGCTTTTTACTTATTATTAATGATTCTTATTTATTTCAATAGTATGTCGCTACATTTTTAAATATTTTATTAATTACTAATTAAAGAATTAATTAAAAATGTTTTTCTGCCGCGTTATCACGCATATTATTCGAGTTTCTTTAAATGTAAACTTTCTCAATACACTAATATTTTTCATATTTATTTTTTTTTTCATTTATTCCCATTGAATCTCGGGAATGCGTAGGAATCATAGAAATGATATCGATGAGATAGCAGTATGCGCATAAATATAAAAAAATATACGCACTTTTTATTTTTATGCACACATATGAAGCGAAGATATGAATGCTATCTGCCGACGCTTTTATATTTCTTGCTCGCACAGAGAAAAGTGATGCCATGGTGACTTTAATGTTTGAATTCATATTGGCTTTTCATGGTTGTTGCGGCAGAGTATGATAAAATACATCTATACGGGATGTTTCAAAATTCGTGAATTAAAATATCGTAGTAAAAAAGTATTTAAAAAATATAAAAAGATTATAAATTTTTATTTTATGCAGCAGTTTGAGTGAAATAATAAAATTAAACTATTGTTTGAAATAAAAATGTACATATAACTTTTTTTATTTAACTTTTCGAAAACTTTCTTGTTAAGTTATTTTCAATAAAATACAAATTTCGGGACATCCTGTATGTAGACTTCATGCAACAATTTTGAACTTATTTACTTTAAATATTTTTTCTGATGCTGACAAATAAATTAATGTTCAAAATAAATTCACTGCGAGCTTGCGCTCAATGATAGTAAAGTTTTCACGATTTGCAATGTTTGAATTCCCCTTGAGCATCGACGACAATTTCTGCAACATTGTTCAAATGAGTTTCCAACTGTCTTTCGCGGTTATCGTATGACAGCGAGATCGTTTCTAAAATAAAGCGGATATTGGGAAATGTCACAGAGAGAGATCGAATCATACTTCGCTCCGTCGATAGTTCTTCGAAACGTTCCGTTGTACTACTTTGCAACAGCATCCGAGTACTACTTCCTTACAAAGAAATCACTAGCATCTGTCGTCCTCGCATAGATTTTTTTTTATCAAAGCTCCCTCAATGTTCCGATGTTATACTTTTGTGATTATTTGTTAGATATGAAATTTTCGTTGAAGTAACAAAATAGAAAGTATTTTATTGAAGGTTCTGTTCAAGAGATATCTCAAAGAAGTTCAGTTTATAAGTTCAGTTACATAAACTTGTACACGTGATTAATACACCGAGAGATAAATTGTTTGGTATTTAAACTATAATTACACGTTACTATAATTATGATTGATACTATAATTATGACTACTATAGTATTAGTAACAACTATATATATATATATATATATATATATATATATATATATACTTTTATTAATCAATATATAGTTGGCAACTGAAAATGACTATAATTGTATTAAATAAAGTCGTGACTTATTTCGAACTTATAATTAGACCGACTTTAAATTAATACAATTAACATAACAATGTAAATACCATATAATAATCTAAATACAATTAATAAAATAATATAAAAAATATAAAATTACACGTTTCGACTTACAAAGCCTTCTTCAGTGTATAAAGCAAAAATACGTTATTAAATTAACACGCGCGCGAATCAATTAGACTATAATTATAGTTATTATAACCATACAAATGGTTGAAATTACTATAAAAAATAATTCAAATAACTATATAGTCATTTGAATCACTTTTTATGTATATATGGAAAGTTCTCTGTCAAATCGACACTTCCTCTTGTCCAAAATTCAGTTGAACCAAAAAATTTTTTTTTGAGCTCAAATTATAAGTGCACATGTTACTTTCTTTAGCACTCTAGCTTTTTTGCAAATTCATATAATAGGCCTAACGTGACGGCTATTCTTCATGAAATACTGATTGAGAATGCTTAAATTATGGATTAAAGTTCGTTTTCGATTTTCATGAACATCAGCCAAGAAAGAAAAGTGTTCAGAGATGTCAAAGGATTTGCCGGTTATCGCCGTGTCGCGATCCATTGCTGATGCCAACGTTTTGTCAATCTTACTTTTCACTTCTTCAAGGCAAGGAGCGCACTGATACTGTCGAGATTGCACAAACCGCATTTTTCTCGAAATAGTATTTTCCAGAATGATTGTCATGATAATTCGTACAGTTTTAATTTAATCAACTTAAAATTTTAAGATATTTACAACACTTTCCTTCTCAATCAGTACTTCGTAAACTACAGCCGTTAGGCCCATATTGAATTTCCAAAAAGATCAGAGTACTAAAGAAAGTAGACGTGTGTACTTACAATTTAAGTTCAGAAAGAAATTTTTTGATTGAATTTTGGAGGGGATGACTAATTTAACAGAGAATGCTTCATATATATATATATATATATATATATAATTACGAACACCAGTTTTTCTCTCAGTGTAGTATTAGATAATAATTAACAATTATATTATTAAATATTTAATACATATAAGTAAAAATTAGCGAATTGTTTCTTCATTTTTAAAAATTAGTATTTGTTTCTCTACACTAAGAAAAATTCTGGTTAAATTAACAAAAAGACCAAACTAGAAGGCATTTCGATGAGTCCTAACAGAATTTCTGGTTATCATAATCATTGTTGAGTTGTCACGTACAGTTTAATTAGATCATTTTTTTATGTAAATTCTAAACCACACTAAAATAAATTTGTTTCTTCCAAACTGTATGTATTTCATTGTTACGATTGTTCATGCGCATCGTATTCATTAAAATTCCTTGTGCATCAACAATGCGTTTCTCTCGTGACTTTCTTACGAACTACACGCGGCGTTCGTTGCTCTGCGGTTTCTACCTCTCTTGGCAAGCTCCGTAAGGATAACACTGGATACAATAATGGCAATTATACGGCTTGGAGTGCCGTTAATTGCCAGACGTAACTCACGACTGCCGTGATGTTCGCCGCACGCACGAAGTTCGTGAGTGGGTTGTGGAAACTTGCCTCATAATGCGCTTACATAAGGTCGTCCCAAGTCACAGCGGCGGGGAGGGGAGGGGAGGGGGAGAATGGGATAGAAATAAATTAATTTCTGTCAAATGAGAAACGGGGGCGCAAATTACGCGAAACGGTAGAGCACATTAAACGCTCGCGGAAACGGCCGAAACGGCGCTGAAAAGAGCTAGAAGAGGTGAACTGCATGGTAGACGTTTGTTAGCTGCGAACGATAATACGGGAATGTACGGTCTGTTTGTTTGACTTTTTTGCAAACATTTGCGCGCAGACGTAATGGAGAGCAAAGAACTTTAACCGGTGCCTTGCACCACTCCTCTATTGCACCACCATTAGGTTCATAATTCTCGACGAGTTTTTTTACGAAACCTTTTTTCTGAATTGCAGGATACGCTAAGTAAAAAAGACATGTGTAGTTATATCTGCATTATAACGATATCTGCAGTGATATTTTCAGATATATTATATTTAGGACGTTAAGCATGTGCTATTGCAATTTGCTTGTGACTAAATAATGCAATCTTTTTAGCAATCGCGATAGAAGATACGGTAAGTCTATTGCATTATTTCCTGCAATTTTATGATTTCTCCAACAAGAGCCGCATTCGGTTTAAAGGTCTTCGAGGCGTATCGGAGAGGAAGGTTTTCACTTCCTTGATAATTTCATCGTTGCCTGTAGAACTTTCGCTCTTGGATAGTACTTTCCACTGAGGTTGTCTTTGCAAATATTCGTGAATATTCTAGGTTACTTCCTTGCAGTTGTTATGAAAGATTTCTGTATTTACAATAAGATTCATTGTGACATTTCAAATTTATCACGTTGATGATGTACAGCGGTGCTTTCTGCGACTTTTTTTTTGTTAAACTTTATACACTATAAATAATACAACAAACACACACATACATGTTAAAAATAAGATGTTAATTTAAATTTAAAGACTTATAATAGACTTTTTAAAACATGCAAAAAAAATATTAATTTAATTTTAATATTTTTATACAAAAAAAAACGTACATTGTTAAAAATAAAATGTTAATTTTAATTTAAAAGTTTTATATGAAGTTTCTACTAAGTCATGCAAAAATGTTAAAAATTGATATTCTTCTTCATATTAAAATTAACATTCTTGTACAAAAAATGTTAATCTTAATATTTTTGTACGTCTTAAAAAATTCATTATACGTCTTTAAATTAAAATTAACATTTATTTTTAATAATATGATAATAAAGATAATGCATTCCTATGTAGTTATTACTATCGATTTAGAAAGAGTAGCTTGAATCATTTCTCCCTCTTTTCTCTCTCTTTCTTTTTCTTTCTCTTTTAACCTGGGAGTGATCGCGTACCGGTCATTTTGCCATACTTTTCCGTTTTCTATTTATATCTTTCAATTTATCGGCACTATTATATTTTTATCTTTACGTGAATGTTTGTTAATGTTTTTTTGTAATATATATAATATGCGGAAATAAATGACGTAAACACGCTTATATCTACATAAAATTTGATATGTTTGTAACGGTCGATCTAAAAGACTGCACTTACGTTAGTGTTTGTTGTCTCCGTCAGTCTCCGTCATTATTATATTTTTATAAATAAAAATGAAATTATTATAATTTTCTTATTTTATATCAATAATTTTAACAAATAAAAAAAGATAAAATTAAAATAAAGAAATATTATAATATATAAATACAATTATTTCCAGTAATTATTACGTTCCTTTGTTTTTGATTGATTAATATAAAAAATTATCACAGAATGTTTTCTTATTAATTATTACTTATAGTAATTATAATCATATATGTATTTTAGTTATAACATATTATGTACCTATATGTACGAAAATATATTTCGGTCGAAATGATCAGGACGCGCCTACTAACGTTAGTTTTGAGACGTGTCTACTTCCGGGTTAAATATTGAGTTGAAGAGACATGTTTACATAACGTATGTTCAATTCTTTTTTAAGAAATGCGCAGTCTGTATATATTAGAGCTATGTCTGAATAATCTTTCTTTAAATATTTTCTTTAAATAACATACCTTTCAATGATAATTGGGCATAAAAAAGACAAATTTTATTAACATATACTATTGCATACAGTGTTTAAATTTTATTTTATAAATGACACAGACCAGATCTTTATAGTTGATAATTTTGCCCTAAATTGTTGAAAAGTGTTCCGGTCAGTAAATCTCAGATTGTTTGACTTATATACGCAGTATATCAACTATTATTTAGAAAGTTTCGTCTAGAAACATTCTGCGTTTATTTTGCTAAGATTGTGTTTCCGTCTAATCGACATCTGATATCTGATTATATGATAGCTGTTGTCGCTTTGTGAAAATGTCACGCAAATCAAGACTCTCAAAAAATTTCAATGAATAGTGATAAAAGTGTATGTATGTTTACTTAGGAATTTCGATAGATCAGTTTTTACTTTGTTCGAAAAAAACTAGGGATAGTATTTTCGATTCATCAAATCTTGCCAAAGATCCATAAAAAAATATATGTCGGAATAAAAATACATCTGACAATAACATTCTTGCAAGCTCGGTCGTGTGCGGAAGAATTTTCAATTAACACTGGGTTTCCAAGTTACAAGAGCGCCGACGAGAAACTGTCAGATGTTGCGTAATGAAAAAGGAAAAAACTTTGAAAAGCTTGGCTTAACGTGGCGTAGATGAAGCGCAGTACGTTATCGCAACACACTCATCCGAGAAAAGCTTTTCCACTTAGAGAGCCATTCGTAGAATTTACGCTCGGTAAAATGTAACACTTCCTGAATCTGGACAATCCATTCTGCATCTCATTATTAGATTAAAATTTATATCAATATTATAATTGCATCTGCATAATAGATGACATTAAGATCTCTAATTTAATAAACATTTCCAAAAATATTTCGATTTAAAAAAATGTCAAATATGTAATATTTCGGTTAGTAATATTACAAATATTATAAAAATCGTATAAATTATTATATGGAAATATTATAATTTGTAATATTATTAATAAAATAAAATTATTACGATTTTCATATTTTGTCGTAATTATTATAATTTATTCTTTAATAATGATCATTTTAAATAAATTCTATATACAATATGTGTGTACATATACTGTATAATCCGTTGTTATAATTTTACAGTAATAATGTCAAATTCAAGATTATAATAGAAATAACTCCGCATAAAGAAATGCTCTTGCCGTTTATAATTTTCGTTTTTTCTGTATTACGCTTGCGCTATCTCGCTCACACGTAGGTATAGACAATAGTTACTTATATACGTAAATTCATTTTTAAATCATTTCTTCACTCTTCTTTTGTTGTTACGAGAGTAAAACCACTTTCTACCGTCCTTTTTACTGAATTCCATACACTCGGTTATATCTCCACATTTTTCTTTTCTTCGCATACACGCTTCTTTGTTTGTGACTTCAAGACGCGCATTTTCTTCGATATTCTTTCTCGATGGTCGATGGCGCTAACAGTGAGTCCTATGTACGATTCATACCAGAGATTTTTCCTGCGAGTCGTAGCATGATTAAACGAAATCACAAATAATTTATGATCTCTTATAAAAATTTCGGGCTTGTTGAAGTTCGTGCGAGAGACTATTCAAAGAGCCAAGGCAGAAAGTTGTACTCTAAAAACGGCAATGAAATTGCCGCGCACTTCGGATTATATCAACGTTCTTTAATCTGTTAGATTGGAAGATACTGAGAATGGTTGGAGTTGTACAGTCATAAAAGAAAGGCTGTGCAACAACAACGGAAGTATCACAACTTGTTCCTTATTCCAATTAACCGCCACATAAATTCTACAATCTCTTAACAATGTTTTTCCATTGTGAACAAAGAAGATATCCAGATAGCTTTCTAGTAATAGAAAATGTTACTTGAACTGTTTAGTACCTAATCTTTTAATGTAATACGGAAAGAATGATTTTGCTGAAATATCTAAAAATTTGCAGAATCTAAAAGTATAATAGTTTGTTAGACTATCAAAATAATTATGTAGGAAACTCAAGTATGATATGAACAATGCTGCAAAATTTTGATGTTCTATACAGAAAAAAATGTTTTATTGAATTGACTAGAATTCTAGTGGAAAATGAACGATCCAGATTCTAATTATAAACTTACAAGATTTCTGATTAAATCTATATTATATTAAAATTCTAGTTGAAATATAATCAACATTTAGTAGATTTAATCAGAAATCTAGTAAACAGGGATGGCTCCTTTTGCCTACAAATCGATTGTCTACAATATCATTTGTCTATATCACTTTTGCCGACAGTTCGTTTGTACACAAAAATTATTGTTTATAGCTTAATTGCCTACATGCACTTTTGCGCACAAATAAAATTTTCAGAAACGAAATATCATTTTTGTCTATATGTATTATTGCCTACAGATCGATTGCCTACAGACAATTATATTTGCGCACAAATATAAAATTAAAGTTAAGTAAGAAAAATAGTTTATATATTTAAAGCAAAAAATTTGTGTTTTAAAACAGAATTTGTGTTTTTAAAGTAAAGAATAGTACATGTAGGCAATCGAGCTGTATTATGCAATAATACATGAAAACAATCGAGTTGTGTATGTAAGCAACAATAATGTATGTAAGCTATCGAACTATTGTAGGCAATAATACATACAGGCAATCGATCTGTAGACAATAATACATGTAGACAAATGTGAATTTCGTCTCTAAAAATTTGATTTGTGCATAAAAGTGCTCGTAGGTAATCGAACTGTAGGCAATAATACTTGTAGATAATAATATATGTAGGTAATAGTACATGTAGGCAAATGTGATTTCGTTTCTGAAATTTTTATTTGTGTGCAAAAATTTAATTTAATTTAATTTTTTAATTTAATTTAGTTTATTGCAAAGCTATATGAAAAGACTACATATTAACAGAGTAATAGACATAAAGTATGATACAATAGACTATAACATAAACATAAATACAATAGACAATAGTAGCAAATGGTTAGGCAAATGGTTAGGCGTCAGCAAAATTGCTGTTACAAAGTCTATTAGTAATAAAACCAGAATAAGACAACAATGCAATAAGAGATAACCTAATAGTTGAAATCATACACACACATATACACTCACACGAATATATACACACATACACTCACTCACATACACACATACACACATGCGCACACACTCGCAAACACACCAATTACATCAGTCTCGTTTAAATACTGTGAGTGACGCGATGAAACGCGAGGCAGCGGAACGAAAGGAGGATAGAGAGGTTTTTATTGAATCAGGAAGGGAATTAAAATATTTGACAGAGATGTAGGAGAAAACGGCACGGAACCACTTAGTGGACCGATATATGGGGAAGGATAAATAATTTCGATACGAACAAGTGACAAGAGGGTTAAAAGAGGAATGATATTCAGAGTTTAACTGAAGGAGACGTCGCAGATATAGAGGAGTATTGGAGCGAAATAGAGAAAATACAAGATAGCACAGGTGGAGAATAAAACGTTGCCAAATCTTAAGCTAGTCAGATCTCTGGTAATACGGAGATATATGGTCGTATTTACGAACACAATAGGAGAAGCAGAGACAAGAATTTTGGATATGCTGTACACGATTTAGCAGATGTTGGTTAAGAGCCGGAACATATATGACGTCAGCGTAATCAAATAGAGAAGTAACAAGTAATTGAGAAGTGAGGAATTTGTGAGAGCAGGAAAGGATGTGCGAATGGGATGCAAAAAAGATGTAAACAAGTATAAGCCGACACTTGGTGATTCGAATGACCATGAAAAATCAACATGGACAAGAATCTTAATAGAGGAGGAGGGAGGAATTGGAATAGAATTAAGAGAAATGTCGAAGGAGTGAATACGGGATAGTAATGAGGAACCGACAATCAGCAAGGATTATTTAGAAGTATTTAAATGCAGGGCATTATTAGTGGACCATTTGGCGATAAATTTTAAGTCTGTATTCAAAGCAGAACAGGTTGCTAAAGCATCGAATGGGAAAGGATTTGAGAAAAATTACGTCATCTGCATACATGAAGAGCTCGGAGGACAGAGAAACACTAGATAAATCAGAGACAAAAATATTAAAGAATAAAGGTCCGAGAATGGAACCCTGGGGAACACCAGAGAGAACGGCACGAGTAGGATTATATACGAGGACTTGCTGCGTGCGGTTTGTAAAAAAACGAGCAGATTAGCGAGAGAGCAGGATGAGAAAGACCGCATAACTTGAGCTTGACTAAAGTAGGTCACGATTGACGGTATCGAAAGCCTTTGTGAAGTTCAGCGCAACGATGGATGTAAGGCGACAATTATCGAAATTACGAAGCACGACGTCAGAGATGTGAAGCAATTCCGTCGTCGTGCTGTGAGATCAACGGAAATCAGACTGTCAGGAGGAAAGGATATTAAAATTTGAGGCAAAGGCATTAATTTGTGAGAAGCAGATACACTCAAGCAGCTTTAAGAGAAAAGAGGGGGGGGGGGAGCGAGAGGGTGAAAATATGAAGCAGAAGAGGGATTATTAGTTTTAGGAATGGGAAGAACAATTGTTTCCAGGAGGAGAGAAAGGTACTGTGAGAAAGGGAGAAATTTCACATATAGAGAAGGGGATCAAGACATTGAGGAAGGCACCATAAGAGCATGCGACCGAAGAGATCGAGAGGCCCAGTGGAAGTCAAGTGGATGCGCTTAAAAATATTGTAGAGATCACTGGGAATGGTTGGAGCAAAATTGAAGGTCGTGGAAACATGAGGAGAGGAGGAGAGAAGGTGAGTAAAAGAATTAGAGAAATAAGACGAAGAAGGTAGAATATCAAAAAAATGATTATTCAGGAGGGAAAGATTTCTGAGATGCAGAAAGAGGTGCAGAGGTATAGAAGCAGAGGAGGATTGATTGGCACCGCCAAGGGCACGAAGATTTCTCCAGAATTGGAGCGAGGAATCAGTTGTAAAGGAGGTTGAGAGGAAGGACTTTTTTTTACGACGAACAGCAATATTCATGTCGTTCCGCAAAGTCTTGTAGCACTGCCAGTCCGCAGGAGACTGAGATCATCTGAATCTAAGAAGGGCACATCTCTTCAGTTCAATGAGTCGTCGGACTGCATCAGCCATGGCGCGGGCGGATGAAAAACACGCCTACAAGTAATCGAATAGTAAAAAGTGCATGTAGACAGTCGAACTGTAGGCAATAATATATGTAGGCAAATGTAACTCCGTTTTTAAAATTTATATTTTGCACAAAAGTACATGTAGGTAATAATCTTTGTGCGCAAACGAACTGTCGGCAAAAATGATGTAGGCAAACGATATTGTAGGCAATCGAGTTATAAGCAAACGGGATCCCCTCGTAGACTTAACCAAAATTCTGAATTGTTTATTTTTTACCAGAATTTCGATTAATTCAACCAAACATTTTTTTCCGTGTAGTAAAGTTTGAGCGTCCTATATTTTGATAATCCAAGAAAATTATTTTCAGGTTTATATCTAGCTAAATTTTTACATACTTCAGCAAAATCATTCTTTCCGTAAGCTGTTTGATGTTAATATAGATATTTCAAAATAGCATTAGTGAGCTAAAATACGTTCATATTGGAAAAAAGATATCTTTTTTCCTCATGATATCAAAGCGAACAAAGATTTCGAGAAAATCCCTTTCTTGATTCTTATATTCTTTATACTACAAAAATGGTCAGATTATCATGAAACGTTGCATTAACTACGAGATTTGCGACTGCAACTATATACAAAACATACACGGCATTCGTTGGTGATCGTTCCGGCCGCGTTTTATACACTTCCGAGATAAAATTCCCTGAAGAGCCACCGGATAGTCGTCGTTATTGTCGAGGTTTTAAGAAGTACAATAGCCGAGGAATAGTTTCGCAGTGCAGAGGAAGACGTGCCAAGGACCGAAGAGACTGGGGACAATTCTCAATGGCATGTGGTTTCCGCCATCACTGCGACTACGCGACAAGTCTTTTCCATCTCTTGGAAAGTCTTATTTTGTCGCGGACGGTTAAATCACGTCATGCGTGCCAGAGTTACGAACGCCATTAATTGAAACCATTAATTGAAAAAGGAGAAAATAACGTTGCGCCATAGCAAACTTATATTTTCCTTAGATTCTACTTGATTCTGGAACCACGCACGACCATTGTATCTATCCGCCTGCTGTGGTCAAGCTTGCGAGTTTCGACGTTACCAAGGAAATAGAATGGCTGCAATTAATCTCGCCCTGTACAATCGGACCAAGAAGGTGCGCCGTACGTTTATTACTGCAATATCTCTCACGCTGATGACGTTCGCCAGTCGAGTGCACGTTCGTCACGTAACATATCCGCCATGTAACAACGTTACTCACTCGTTGTACAGCTTGTTTTGTAATATATTGCCGATGATTTTTTTGGTCTAATTTTAATTAGCCGATAGCAAATGTAAATCTAATAGAAATAACTATATTGTCCAAATGTCAATTTATATATTCATATAATCAAATATTTTTAAAATAACAGAGAGCGAGAGAAAAAATAACTTGTGAAGTTTCTGTCGAAATTTTTTTTACGAATATTTTTAAATTTTTCTACACATACATGGAAAGTATGGTTTTGTTGAAGTAACTAAAAATTTAGCTAGATGCAGATCTGAAAATAATTTTGTTGGAAACGTCAGAATAATTACGTAGGACGCTCAAGCATAATGATAATGCTGCAAAAAGTTTTGACATTCTAGCAACCAGTTTGAATATTCTACGTAATTATTTTGATGGTCCAACAGAATTATTTTCAGAATTGTGTTTAACTAGATTTTTAGGTATTTTAGTAAAATTATTCTTTACAGGTACAAATAATTATATGTATTATCAAAAATATTGTATAACAAGTTTAGTATACAACGTGTGAGAAAAAGATGGGAATTGTACTGCACGTAAAAATTATCACTTATATTAACGCAGTTCTGTTTCACTGAAGAAAAATAGTCGTTGTATGGTTCCTGAACTTCCGTTTATTTCAATCTTGCTTCATTACATGTGTACGCGTAAGAAATACGGCTTTTCAGTTTTCGGTGAAATTTCCGACGGAATTCGAGCGTGCGGACGGTGCAGAAACACATCGGGTAACTGCCGCTTGAGAGTTTCAAGTACTTCTGCAAGCAAGAAAGATATCTGTTCTAGCTCGCGTAGCAGGTGAAGGCGAAATAAGATCGAGGAAGGAGGCGGGGTTCGCCCAGCAACAGCTGTTAGAAAACTTTACAGACCTTTGGGGTAAATAATCTCGAAATGGCGAGGCGCCCGCTGGAAAGAGAGAGAGAGAGAGACTCTCGTTTCTCAAAACTGTCGAGTTATGATAATTCTTGCAGTTCACTTGGTCGCGTGAACGTAAGGATCGAGGCGATAGAACTATTAGGGAGTTTAGAAGTACTGGCAAATTTCATGTCACTGATATGATAGTTGTAAAACGATCAAGAATGCTTAAATCTTACTATAAAATATTGACTGAAATTGCTTAACATAAATTAATATCTAGGACACATGTTGAATACATTGCTTTAATTTTATATTTTGATACGCAAAAAAATTAAACAATTTTTGTCATTATACATAAGAAAATGTTATCAATTTTCTACGATATTCCTTGTATAAATTTATTAATATTGTCGCGAAGAATTATTTTCATCTACATTTAACAGTTATAGAGATTTTTACGAAACGGTTCTATGAAAATAAGAAGCGTGGAACAGATTTACAAAAGGTCTTTGATGCTCCCTCTCTCGAATGTGCTATTCTATCGTTCCAGGCACGCCAGCGTAACTCACTTTTGTAGAGAAGCAATCACATACATATTTACTCGGATATATACATCTTATTCATACCTGTTACAGTTAAATTGAATATGTATACCCACCACTTCCTTTTCGCTTTACGATCTCTCTTTCTTTCCTGTGCTATTTTATCCATTTTTATTTATCATCTGCTACGACTTTTTTTAGCTTCGCTACCTTTCAACTTGGCGGCCTCTTGTCGACAGCGAGAAACTTCGTCTTTTGCGAAATAGACGTTGCCAATTATTATTATGAAGGCGCAATTCCAACCACCACATCCAATTATATCTCACGAAACTAATTCGCAACTTTCTTTGCTAAATTTCACGTAATAGGATTTTGAAAGCATAACTCGACTCAAACTCTCACGCTGGTCACGCGAACGAAATTTTTGCTGACAACGAAGAGCGGAAAAAATGGGACGACGTACGTTATAAAGTGATGAGAATATCCCACCATGAGATAGACGTCACTGTCCTGATTGTGTTACTGCGGAAATGATAAAAGAATTTAATTTGCATGAGCTTAAAAATAACTGAAAGCTTTCAAGCAAATTATGCGGGAGTTTTTAATGTATTAGATAATATAAATTTTGTGCAGCACAACGTCATGGTTGAAACGCGGACGAAATACAGTGATAGAAGGGAAGAAAATAGTTTCAAAAAATGAAAAAAAATCTCTTATTATTTACAATATACAATTTTTACTTTATCTAATAGTAATTTATTACACATATAATTGTATATCTTTTTTCCTGAAATTGCTATTAATTATTATAAATTAAAAATAATTATGCATAGAATGCGGAAAATAGATATATTTTTTATATGTATTCTATTATTATTTTAAACTATTAATATTCAAAGGACTCTATCCTCGCGTTGAATTCTTGCATTCGGCCAAGGCGATTCCTATGCGTCGTTGCAGACATCGAACAGCTTTTGCAGGAATTTCGCGCATTCCTATTCTCAGGAGAAAACATACAAAATCTGCAGATATTCCTTGTTTTCCTTGTATCCCTTTCGATGGGTGGAATGAGTTCAAGTCAGCACGGCTATGCATAAAAGAGAACGTGCTGAAAATATATCTTCGTTGATATTGCTGCGCCTAGAAACTTTCACCCAAACGTCATTTCCTTATGCAGGCGTCTCGTGCAACTCTCACGAATATTTGCAAAGCGTTACGTATAGTTCCAGTTGAGTATGTCTTCAGAATCGATCTCGTCAACGGTTGAGATACTTTTCTTACGCTAGAAAAGAATCTTCGTTGGAAATACTTGAGAGGAATAAAAACAATAGAGTAAAATATATTCAATATTATATTTATAGCAATATTATTATTAATATCATTAAAATAATATATTTATATATATATTACTAATATATAAAATGTAATATGATATCATATATAGATTAATCAATCGAATAGGACATACAACAAAAAAATGTAGGGAATAAAATTAAAGTTAAAATATGTGGAAGTTTAATTTAATGTAACTCTGTAAACCGTAATATAATTAAAACTGAAAACGCATAATCATTAATTATAAAAATATTTGCCCAGAGTAAAGCCATTTAAAAAATATACGTTTTTCCCTTTACAAATTCTTGCAAAAAGAAAGCCTTTTTATATACAAAAAGACATAATAATTTTTATCTAACTTTATGCGTACAATAAGACTGTACGTGATGCAATATACGTGACGATAAGTATCACGGGTATATATAAAAAGAACAGACAAGTCATTTTTATGATATTAAGAGTATCCTCGTTCACGCAGTACTTTCGGGTGGCGGCAGCAACGCAGAGGACATAACTCTCGATGTCGATCTCTTCGACGATCGGAAATACGTTCTGCTCTTCTTTCGTGAGACGTTCCTTCAGTAGGTGCACGCGATTCCTTTCCACTGGCCAGGACCTCGATGAAATTGACTTCAAAGGTTGAAGTGCATTACGAACTCTGTCGTACTCCGCGAGAATCCTAGGGAGCAGTAAAGATTTTACCTTCAGTACCAGTCGTTTCTTTTTACCTCTTTCCTGCCATTAATGCCCGTCTCGCCTGATCCTTCTGGCACTCGAACTCTTAACGATTTCAACTATTTGCGTCTTTCTTTACTCTTTCCTTGGTATAGGAATCTTGGTATAGGAATACTTGGACGAAATCGTATTTTTCTCGAATATATGTGAACATGTAATATATGTACATGCGATAGAACGAAATAAAACGTTTTCAAGATTGATTTTTAAATAGCCATTTCAATCGTAGTCGAGAAAAAAGGATCGCAAAGTACCATTAAGAGAGTGTGAGCGGGATAAAAAAAATTTAACTTTCTCCGGTTCATCGCAAACTATATAATTTTCAATCCAACTTATTACGAAGGAATTGTAGAAAACTTGACGGGAGGGTTTCCTTTCAAGAAGGAAGAAAGCTCGGGCTAAGTTAGTGCGCAAGATTTACTCTGCACGCGTCTGAGAGCAAAGGAAAAAAAATCAGAAAAGTATTTGGTAGGACGAACACGAAAAGCGAAAATATTTTCGTTCACCACTCGATCCATGAATTGGTTTCTATAACAACTTTATTCTCTTTGTTCTTTCTTTTTATTCTAATTGCAAATGATAATAGCAATTATTTAATACTAATTTTTTTTCTACAACAATTTTATTTTTCTTATCTTTTCTTTTACTTCTAATTGTGCACAAAAAATATATAAATGATAATGTTAATCATTTATTTCTGATTCTAATGTTACTAAAAAACTTTTTTGAAAAATTTCGAATGTGAATGTATCGTTGTTATTGTAACAAGTTGAATGCGCTATAAGGGCATATAAAAAAACCAATTTTAATAACCCGTCAAGATTTTTCGAGTTTCCTTGTCGCGATCGTGATATCGGATTTCATTTCTCAAGGCAATCAGGCATCGAGTGGAGGAATCGAGTCGAGTTTTGCGACCGAGGAAACGAGTTTTTCCATTCGAAGACGCAATTTTCTTTTTCTCGGTATTCACTCGCGCGAGCGAAAGTCAGCGAACCTGTTTACGTTACTTGCGCCTAAATCGCAGTTCCAGATAACTTTTACTTTTACGATTTGCGGCGCGTTAACCGAGTGCACCGCTGCAGGCCTTTCACGATGCGGAAAGTTGAAGAGACCGTAAGCGTTCGCGATCACGATCAAACTTTCGCATGAGTCTCCTCGTCGAAACTTATTCGCGATCGCGAGTAGTTATCGGCGAAGTTCGAGGCTTCATATATGAACGGCTTTAATCATTTCTTAATGTTCGCGTGTGCAACGAAGGATTATCTTCGAAGTGCATCGAGGTTTAATACTACTAGCTAATCCCGCGATCTCTTGAATTTATAATCATCACATTATATAAGCGGTAAAATGTATAGATATTGTAAATTCTGCACGAATTTTGTTATAAATAATGATCTTCTGTAATATTTTACACAAACGGAAATTAATCCCATTAAAGAAAATTGATGGTTTTATAATTTAATTAAAAAGTTACGTAGAATTTCTATTTTAATTTTTAAGATGCATATTTTAATGCAGCGTATAAGCAATTTATAACTTATAAATTGAACCGTAATATCAAGTAGTAAAGCGTTACGCTCTTGGAAAATGACTTAGTATCTTTAATAGTGTTGCGTTCTCCGAAACAAGTTAATATCGCGAGCAAATTTAATATTGCCAGCTGTTGCAGAAGAGCACTGCGAAACCAACTTGAAACTTGGACAATACTCTAGTACAAGCAGCTTATCTATAACCTCTCAATCAAGTAAGTATCTAATATATAAAGAATACGCGTAATACAAGAGTAAAGTATTGTATAATATCTATTTAAGCGATAGCTTCGCGAGCAATTTATGTGTCCTATTTGCATAAAATATCAATAAATTGCGCATTAAAAGTTAATGGAAAAGAACAATCTTGATACTTTTCAGAGGTATTAAATCATTTTTATGGCAAAGTTAGTGATGGCGATAAAAATGGCTGCGCTGAAATTTCCACGAGACTAGGAAAAGATCGCATCAACGAAGACGTTGACGAAGCTACGACGATAAATTAGTGACTCGTGAAATTTCAGGTGAAATTTTGAGTCCGTGGTACCTCTGTTTTCTGCCGCATAGACCGAAGACGATGTCGCAAATGAAAGATGGCAGCCATTCGAGGAATATCACCAAAATCCAGTACAGCGGCTCAATGGACGTCATTCCGCGAATTCCAAAGGTTGGATAGGGAAATTTCGAGCTGGCCCGTCGACTCTTTTTAATCAGATCATCCCACGTGCAGCCCAGCTGCGGCGCATTATAGACGACCGGTTTTGTAGCGTTGGTTCTGCGTGAAAACGATAAAAAGTATGAGAAGAAAAGCACATTCAAGCGCCCCACATCTCATGATAATTTATTGCGTTCATTCTTTGCATCGTGCTATAATTAACTGTTTCATTCGCGGCGCATTTTATTTTATTTTAAATCGTATTCTATTTAATACGTAATTTATGCGAATTATATGTGTATATGCATCTGCAGTAACACATTGTGAATTTTATTAGTTTTGAATTTTATTATCATTTAATTAAATTTCATTATTATTATATTTACTTTATTTAATTATAATTACACAATTAAAGTTTAATTTTTATAATTAAAATTTTATTTTTCATTATAATATATCTTTTGTTATAATCAGATGACGAAAGAATGTAAAGAATGTATCAAGTTGCAAAATTATATGTTATTTTTTTTGTACGTACCAAAGAAGATAATTCATTATTAGAGAAATTTTTATAATGCAGGTAACAGAGGTTACATCTCTTGTAAAGCTAAAGTTGATTTACTTTTAAAACTGCTAATAATTAATAGTATTTCTGACTAGTAATTTCTCTTAAATACAAGAATAATCGGTAAAAGTGGACGGAGAAGGCATGAGAGGCAGATATAGCGTACTTTGCTTCTTGCAAGGCGAATGCAATCAACTTATTCGCAGTTCAGTCGTTCGGAAATACTTCAGAGCGAAGCGAAGAGATGCTTCTGGTTGAAACTAGAATCAAACGTAAGCTCTCCGGGTTTTCTAGGAAAAGCCCGGAAAAGCCTAGCTATAAGTTTCATTCGATTGGTTCGTTGTTGGCTGACTTAAATAAAGATTGTGCTTTAAAAAGTCTGAGTTGATTCTCGTTATGCGTATCTTCTAATTAAAACCTTAAAGCGGATAGAAAACAAAGTTTAACAAGAGATATCATTAAAGGGAATTTATATGGTTTCTTCCGCAATTTAATACGCGCATCGACGTTCTCATTGTAATATTATTTTAAATCTGAAATTCATTTATTTTTACATTCCGCGCGAACCACTTTCCTAGTTGATGTGCCCTACATGTGTAAATCAATAAATCATCTATATCTAATTACTTCGTTTGAACCGATTTGACGCAACTTAATTATTCCTGCCAAGCGCAAAGAATACAATTTAACTATTGATTTCAATTACCGTCTCGCATACAATTTCCGATAATCGCTTTCCTCATTAGACAAAAATTATACAACCGTCGTACTCCGTGCAAGATTCAAAAACATAACTCACATAAAAAAAAAATCTTTTTTCGAAAATTAATGAGAAATACAACTTTTAAGTGTTTTTATTTAGAACTTAACGGTACTTTTGTTGTGATCGTTAATTTAAATAAAACACTATTTTTTTTAATATCACGCAATTTTAACGCAATGCCGCGTTGTAATCATGTACGTATTAAATTAATCCCACGTTAACAGTAGCGAGAATTAATGAACAACCATGGAAATTGAAACGAGTAATTTTAACAATTTTAAAATTTTAGGTAACATTACAAGTTTTTCGCAAACTGATATCGAAATGAAAGAATAAAAAAATTAATGGGTATCTGCAATAAGTGCATTTTATATTTTCAATATAGGGCACAGGCAATATATTGTTAATTAAAATTAGTCGTGAAAATTTTTGTTACACAGCACAATGTTATTTGAAAGAACTGGCAGTTTCGTTCTGTCGATACAATGAATGCCAATTTACAATACACACACAGTTGTATTACACATAATTGTATTAGAGAAGTTGTCAAAATATTCATTAGCTTTATCAACACAAGGAATTTATGATTTCGTCAAGACGGGAGTAATCATGCTCTCAGTGAATTGAGGGGTGAATCGAAAAAAATCGAAAAGAGCGAATTCCGCTTTTTACAATTGGAGCGGAAGCGTCGAATTCGAGCAAACAGTAACAACTACGGAAACCGCGCGTACATGCAAAACGTGTTTGCCCGCATCCAATATTTCGCATCGGAAAACTAGATAAGCCGCGTCTGCAACGAATTCCGATATGTTAAAACCTACAACGGATCGCGAAAAAGGTTTCATTCTTTTTTTATTATTAATTTAATTATTTTAATTAAACAAATTATTTTTTCCGGATTTTATTTACAAATTCGTTAATTCAAATAATCAAATGTATGTATATATGGGATTTTCTACGGATTTTCGCGCTTTTTATTGTAATTTTTATTTATTTTGCACTTTACGCTTTTGACAGAGGCAGGATTGTTTTACCGGCCCTAATTATAATAATACTATTTTATATAATCATTTTTAATTTGCACTTGATGTCGCTTTAATAACATTACCTACAAAAGAGATCGAGCAGTCCTCTTTTAGCTCCAAGGTTCTATTGAAACACAGTACTGATAATTATTTTTCTCAACTGAGCAAGAAGTGCTTTGAGAAAAAATAACAGGTTGCGCAATATATTCTTTGAAAGGTGATAGCTATCGCTACTTTCTGGTTCACGTCTCGTAATTAAACAATGTTGATTATTATTATCATTCCGTAACGCTGCACACGTGAATGCGCCTTTAACGTTGAGGTTAACTTTCTCTTTGCAATTAAATGAATGTAATATTTAAGAGCAACTTGATAATCCTTACGTAAATAAGCGTATTGATAAACGATTTTGTAATGTGCAGAAATGTAATTATTACAACGAGACGAGTTACGGCATGTTGAGTTTGATTAATGTAAACATAGTCATAAAAGTTCGCAGCAACGAGAATTAAAAGCGCTTTAAACTCGGGTTAGTAGATTAATCCTTCCTTGGACTGTTAAATATCCCGATTATTTTTATTAATGAACAAAATTTTTAGAAATTAACGTAAAATAAATAAAATAATAAGATTTTATACGTACATGCCGACTTCCCATGCGGCCGCGATCATCGTATTTACTGCTATATCTATTGGGATGATTTCGGCTGGCAATTCCGAATTGCCGCACGCAAAACCCGCACCAACCATGAGAGCGGTGGGTCCTTTGAGGGACTCGACAAAGCCAGGCATAGGTTCCTTGTAAGCCGGTCCAATGCAAGGAAAGCGCACCAAGGCGACCGGTAAGTTGGGAATTTTTTCATTCTGCAGGCATTCAGCTATCCTGCCGCGATGTCTGAAAATGCTGGATGCGACGGCGATGCTCCTGAGCTTCGGTAATTCCTGACAATATTCCAGGAAGGAATCGTGCGGCCCGGCGGCATGAAAGGCCACGGTGACCTCTCTCAACGAGGCTTTGTCCTCGATGCTTAGAGCGAGATCCTCGTAAAGCAGATTCCCCTCGAACGTTTTCACGCGCGACATCGCGCCCGGCATCTCCTGCCTCAGTCGCTCATACCTGCCGAGCGATAATAACGTTGGTGACGCAAATCGGCTTTGGAATTTACTCCTAGGAAGTTTCATCAAAATGGAGATGCACCGCGGCATGGAAAAATTGCGTAAGACGCGCGCCATTAAAAATATCAAGCAATCAGATTATGATGCACAGATTCGAATTATGCGATACAAAGTCTCATTTCTGAAATTATCGCCGGAATACAATACGTACGATTATCAGCAATATCCGGAAATTAAGATGCTCAGTGCAAAACTAACGAAGATAATTAATATTAATCATTGTGAAAAGCAAATTTGAGTTTTGTTTTATCGATAAATACATTTACATAAATTATTATATAAATTTGAAATTAATTTATGTTTCTTTGAATTCAATTTATTTGTTCATATTTCATTGTATATTCAAAGTATGTATAAAATATGCAAAGTTCTGAAATATCTTCTAATTCTACGCATTTTTTGCTGCATTTTTTGAAAGGATAAAAATAGAAACACGACATACTGTCATTTCGAATTCTGCCTAGGAGATTTTTCACAATTAACATCATAACTATTTTACGAGGAACAATTTACAAGAAGTCGCAAATAGTGCGAGGAAAATCCGACAAGCCGCGACAGCCGAGAGCGATTTCGCCGAACGTAATAGCGTTGAAGCGGTTGCACCTTGAACGCTCGAGCTTCTCGTCCATTTGCATTTTCTCATTTACGCGCCGGGCGATTCTCTTTTTCAAGTGAAAAAACGCAGCGATCCGGTGGTAACTACGATTTCCCGGGGGAAAACAATCCTTTCGCGGATTTTAATTTCGCGAAATTCAAAACGCGCGGACGAATTTTCCGCGCGGTCGCGGATTTTGCGAGGGTTAGAGAAAGAGAGGGAAAGAAAGGGAGAGAAAGCACCCCGGGCCGCGTATACTTCATAATCTTTCTAAAGGGAGCACGGAGGCGTGTGCTAATGAAAATAAATCTCTCTCCACGAGCTTTTAGCCGCCCCTACCCGAAGGCCGGTCAGGGCGGCCATCGCCGTGATGCAACGGTGCCGAGTTTCATCTTCCGATCCGAGCATCTTGGCGATTCGGGCGATCGTTACGATGAGACGAGCATGAGACGGGATCTAACGAGGCAATCCGATTTGCGCAATTGACTATAAACACGTGCATCCGATCGTATCTCGTTTACTCTTGATTCTATCGTTATTACCAGGCGATTTCGGACGAGCAATTGCAATGCGATTGCAGGTATGCTGCTATCATTTCAATCGATATCGTTCGCGGTAAGTTTCCAATTGTTAAAATTATGACACGGTATGAATTTTAACAGGAGATTTAACAAATTGCAAAGATCAAATCGAAAGATTCCAAAATGCTTTGTTTTATTAAGCCTCTATTTACAATCGTATTTTTACTTTTTATCTGCAATTTCGATTTTTTTTGTTTAATCCAATGTTCTTTTACTGTTTCTGGATTTAAAAAAAAAGTGGAAAAAAGAGTTACTTTTTAACTATTATATTATTATATTATTAGTTATTAGCTTAAATATTAAAATTTTTATTTAATAATTTTTATTTGATAAAAGTTGATTAAACAAAAATGAGGATGAAATTTGAGAGTAAAATGTTTATGCCAAATAAGACGCAGATGAAAAGTTATCTTACATATTAAAAGTTGAATGGAGAAGAAAAATGTTACAAACAATATATGTATTTTATCACATAACACTGATGTAGAATTAAATTTATATTAAGTGAGCGAAATTTTTTATTACGAATAAATCGAAGAAGAAAGGATCTCACACTAATTTTATGGAAAAAGTCATTTCAGTCAAATTAATTGAAATTGTAATATTTTAGCTTATGAGATGTTGATCGAAAGTCTTCATAACCATAAAATTTTGCTGTAACACTATTTCGAAATTGCTATTTCGGATTTAATGTACTGAAAAGTATCTTCATCTACAGTGCACAGTTAGTTTTTTAAACGTATAAGCATTTATATAATTAAACACGCATATAACCAGTGTGTGAGCAGCATTTTATTAGTTATTTTATTAGTTACAAAATATCTCAGAGTTTCAGCCAATTTGACTGAAACTACTTTTTCCACATGATTAATGCAGAGTCTTTTCTTCGTATTACGCAGCACCATAGTTTTTCATAATTACGTAAAATAGTAATAAGAGTAATAATAAGCATTTTATTAGTTACAAAATATCTCAGTTTCAGCCAATTTGACTGAAACTACTTTTTCCACATGATTAATGCAGAGTCTTTTCTTCGTATTACGCAGCACCATAGGTTTTCATAATTACGTAAAACAGTAATAAGAGTAATAATAATTTCATTTTGTGAAAATTTTTGGAATGTGGTGCTCTTTCTGTCACTGCACGTGACTATTTGTGAAACGAAAATCTAATTTTGCAATCGATTCCCAACGTAAGGTGCATTACGTACGTTCTCGGAATTCTTGCGGCAAACCACCAAGTGCAATGAAAGAGCGAGAGAGAGAGAGAGAGAGAGAGGAGGGAGAGGGTCTTTCTCAGTTTGATGTTCTCTGAAATAAATTCGGCACACATCCCCGACCGGAATCGCGGTCACAATTTAACGTGCACAAAGACGATATCGAGCGACCGATGCGATTTACAGGCACAAGGTGAACGAGAAGGAACGCGAGAAGGATATCGTTCGTACCCGGGTGACGCGAATATCTTCTTTAGCCGTTCCTCGCCGTTGAGACCATTTTGGGATCTGAGAACGACATACACCCTGACATCCGGCAAGCACCGTAAGATCTTCTCCAACAGAGCGCGTCCCAATTCGCTGGTGACTCCCGTGAGGAGCACCTCGCGTTTCGCGTACCACTCGCACAGAGACATTGTCGATGACTGGGGGCCTGCTTGAAAAGCGAATGAGGTGAACAGTACGAGGCGTTCGATTCTACCTGATGGAAATACTTACTCGCGGGAAAGGGAAGAAGCCTATATTCTGGCTTGGCGCAACGATCAAATGCACGTGATTTCGAGATTATGACGAGTAGACTATTATCAGCTTTGTACATAACTTGCAATAAAATAATTTTTTCAATGAATGGACTGTGCATGCATAGAAAAGAAAATGTATTAGCATTAGCTAACACAACATTTTCAATTTCTAATTGAAAATAATGTTCTTAATTCAATGAGAGTTGATAATAATAAAATAAATAACATTTAATTAAAATAAGAACATAATGCATTTATTTTATTAATACTATTACTAAGTTAGTGAGATTAGTTTCAATTTGAAACAAATGTTGTAAGTTAGTGCTGTGTTAATATATATATATTTTTAATTACATTAAATAATAGTATGCCAAACGATGCAAAAGAGAGATGTCTAAAACTGCATTTGAAAAGCATACTTTTAATATTGTGTTTTTGTATTATATTTATTAAATAATAAAGATAAAATGACACAATAACGTTGCATGCTTCTCGAACGCAATCAAATAAATATAATAAAATATATATAAAAAGAATCTGCGAATACACATGAAAATATCTTCTAAAATAACTTTTAATATGTTTCTCCAACATTTGTGAAATTATGCAGCTTTTTCACGCAGTGTACATATTTACTAAAGTTTGGTACCCGTGGATTACCTCCTAAATGCGTTTTCGATGTTTAAGAATTTCTTTAGCACCGCAAGTTTCGATTAAATCTTTTTTGCTAACGTGTGCACATTGTTTCATAAAAACAATATCGAGAATTACGAGCTGTGTTGAATCATTATTTCAAATAATTTAGATTATTTTCTGCAAATTGGTTCTCTTGAAATCATTTATAAATTATATATCGATATACAAATATTAATCTTCAGTTAAATAAATAATATGCATTAGGATATAAAATTGAATATAGCAATTGAACATGGCAATTTGATTAGGTCATACAATAGCGATCCGTTTTGATGAGACGTGTTTTCATTATTGCAAGTGTCGGATAATCAACCGGGACAAAGGAATTGAATTGGTAAGGAATTGGAAGTGCAAGGAGTCTCATTGACATCACTGGTATTTCGATGTAAATGAGAACGACGTTTATTGTAGCTACATTTACCAAGATTGTTGGTTACGTGAGCTTTACATTACCATAGAATCCGTAGCTTCGATTGCGGTCGAGTGCTCCATTGTACTTAAATCAGAACACCACACGTACCTCTGTGATTTACAATCAATAATTAAATTAACGAGTAAAAATGTCTGTAATTTTATCACACATTGATAATTTTGATTCATATAGCGAATAATAACTGGTATTGTATTTATCAAACAAAAAGAAAATTAATATATTACTGTCCATTACTGATTTAATGAGACGTAGCGTTTAATATAACATTATATTACTTTCCATGAATATACGTATGTATATTTTCAGAATTGCATGAATTGCATTAAAATATTTACGTATTGTATAACTTCTTATTACGATTAAAAAATATACACAATCACAAAGAATGTTTAGATTTTAGATATAGATTACGTTTTTGAAAATGTCTAGTTAGATGGTGTTCTCACGACGTGGGTGGTGAAATGGCGCCCTTCCCTGATACGATTCGAGGCTCGGAATTGATGTTAGGACCGTCGATTGGCATAAATAGATACGGCGCAGAAATATTCGGGTTTTTGACGCGTCCAGCTATCCGACGCACAATTTCCCTGTAACACCGCGCCTCACTCGCGGCCTCGTTTTTCCCTGCCGCGGTATTTCCATGTATGAATATGTGCATTTTTTTGTTCCGGTGCATGTTTCGTTTCATACATGCCCGTCCACGCGCGCCTGTTGTTTTCAATGCCCAGGCTCGACAAATCGCGCCCGACGGTTCGCTGTTTACGAATAAAAAATCAAGCCAATTTGAAGCAAACCGTGGTTTTACACACGGATGAAAATCCGGGAGCTTTTCAGTGATGGCCGTTGCCGAGTGTCATAAAGGCCGGTCAATAATGATAATATGTGTAATGATACCATGTATGCAAAGCGGTCTCGCATGTTTAATTACTTTTTCTGATAAGCCGTGCTGCTCGTCCGATATTATTTGTACTAGAATTTCATTATCTTGTACATCTCGTTAGTATGCGCAATAATAGCATGTACTAATAATTAATAAAGTACGTATACATATTTTATCTATACAGCACCTTGACGTAATGTTAATTGATTTAACTATAAAGAGATCGATTATATATCTTCGTCTAGATTTTTTTCTCATCCATTTGTTGTAATGTATAAAATATGTCACTTATCTCAGTGCCGAGACACTACCCTGTTACTCCTAATTACATTAACTTTTTTAATTCCAAGCTGTAGTGAGATAGGTCGACAGATGTTAATAACGTGTATACACAAAGTGCGGGAATATTGCAGAGAGCATTGTGACAATCTTTCGACAGTCTAATTCAGATTCATGTTTGTAAT
The DNA here is from genome assembly GCF_024713525.1 of Acromyrmex echinatior. Classification (NCBI taxonomy): domain Eukaryota; kingdom Metazoa; phylum Arthropoda; class Insecta; order Hymenoptera; family Formicidae; genus Acromyrmex; species Acromyrmex echinatior. The sequence continues at coordinate 6,186,698 of NC_141870.1, forward strand.
TATGTTTGTAATTATGCTTAAATTAGAAACTACACTACATGCATAAAGCTGCAAAGTGTGACCGAAAGTGGTATATGACCGCATATATGACCGTAACATTATTAACTTGCGTGAGTACACCAAGATAGAACCGGTTTAACGCGGCGTTGCATAATTAGGCTGGAGATATGAAAGTGTATACGGTATTGCAATTCTTCGTATCGGTGGCCGAGTTATGTAAGCCCTAACGACAATTTGTTTCTCTTAATTCCATGCCGATGCACTTTGCCTTGTGAGATGCATCACAGAAAGAAAAGGAAAATAACAATTAAGCACGAGCACCGTTAACAGCTTTTCTTCCATTTACTTCGCGTATTTTCCTCTGTACCTACCTTCTCATTTATTCAGTCCGCTTCCGTAGGGATGACTGATCTGCACAGTCATTTAGGCTTAGTGAATTCTCGGGAAACTCGAGTTTATTACACTGCAAATACTCATATACATACATTTACATATCATACGCATTAACATACATGCGTTTTTATGAATAGTAATATAATAACCATTTGAGGAAAGGTGGAAGCAAGATACAACTTAATTAAAAATATTAGAAATATGAGAGTTACAAAATAACAATTAAATTTAAATAAAAAAAAAACGTATTTAAAAAAAACGAAAAATAAAGACGATAACAAAAATTTATTCTTGCATCTCTTAATTATATAAAAATAAATTATACAATCCGCATATATATATATAAAAACGATCGTGTTTGATAATACAATAAAAATTTGAAGAAAAATGGAAGCAAGATACAACCTAATTTAAAATAAGAAATATAAGAATTGGAATAATAACTAGATTTAAATGAAAAAAACATATATATTTAAAAAGAAACAAAATTTAATATTAAATATGATATCAAAAGTTCATTTTTTATTTACATCTTTTAATTAAATAAAAATAAATTATGCAGTCTGCATATATATATAAATGATCGCGTTTTTTATAAACGACAGTACAAAAAAAATACTCGAAGAAAAGTAGAAGCGAGTATAACCTAATTTAAAATATAATAAGAAATACAAGAATTGGAGTAATATCTACATTTAAATAAAAAAAAATATAAAAAAAACATTTGTATTTACAAAAAAATGTAATTTAATATTAAATATGAATGAAAGTTTATTTTTTTATTTATATCCTTTAATTAAGTAAAAATAAATTATATAATCCGTATAATACATATAAAAGCAATCGTTCCTCAAAATATGCGGTCATCAATCTTCCCGGTCCAATAAATCGAGATAAACGATTACTAGACGATCATATCTTGACGAATAACATTATACGTTGGAAATAAGGAAAACCAGTACTTTATGCATTTATGCATTACACAGAGCCGAAAGTTCCTTTGGCGGAAAGACGTAGCAGTTCTACCATTCGAACATGTCGATGAATAAAACAGCATTGTCAGACACTTCGCTCGATCCATCTATATTTTTTATCGTCCGACTCGGACGCGTTTCACGCATACATTCTGCATATGTATAGATTTCTCTCCGCGTCGGCAATATTTTTTTAAATCGTAAAATTTTGCAATAGCGGAAACAATGAAGTAGTACATAACACATTCCACTTGTCAGTTCACTCTGGATACATTACATACCGCAAAAATTATATTGTTCATGTTGCAAATATAATAAAATACACTTTATAATATTTTACTATCTTATGTAATTGTTTTATTAATGCAATATAAATTTATGCAATTTTTAATAAATCAACGGCTTTATTTACATCGAAATTGACAATGACATAATTTCTAGATACGATATATAAAATCTGATGAAATTAAACATTGTAATATTAATACGTACCTAACGTATTTGTTTTTACTATTTTGCTCTGAAAACATTTTATATCGTATTTGCATATAAATGTTGGTAATGTGAAAATCCTTCAAAGCACAAGTTACACAACAAAAGTTCAACAAAAAATAACTTTTTGTGTAACAACAGAATGAGACTAGCCATTTTTGCAATTTTTTGGAGACTTAACATGAATCCAATTTTATATTTTGTCATATTATGAATTATGACAGGTAACGCGTTAAAGAAATTTTATTGGCAAAATTTGTGAAAGATTTTATACATTAACTTTTACAACATCTGACATTTTTTAAGAATCTCAAGATCTCATAACTACCATAAAAAATTCCTTTTGAGAGCTAAACGTTCCAACAACTCAGTCAGCTAAGTCTATTTAAACAGATTGTACAAGTGTCAAATTTTGTCAGCAGGAAGATTACAAATTTGATGCAGATTTGTTATATCAGATTGATGAAACAGAACGCCATAAAAAAATATAACAAGATTTGGTAATATGACTTGACAGCAGATTGGACGGCAGAAACCGAGCAGATTTACACATAAGTTTGACGTAGATTGACAGCAGAAATTGAGCAGAATCTGCGTTCGACAGATTCTGCTCGATTTCTGCCGTCAATTTAGATTGATAGGCTCTGATGGCAGAACGAGCTTAATGCGGATACAAATGGTACCAAATCTGCTGCATTTTTTTCAAATTTGCTGTCAATCTTTTGGAATCCTGCAGACAGTTTGTTTACTGGGATACTTAATTTTGGTTACAATAAAACTTCTCTAATACATATTGTAATTATGTAACAAAATATGTGAAAATAGCTCGTTTTTTCAACTTTAACTGCAAATTTCTTAAAATTGTATTAGGTGTTGGAATTAATTCGTAGCGTTTTTTAATGAAAGAATGTTATTTATTTCACATGAGCATTAAAAAATACATTAATGAAAGTACTTCCCATCACTTGTAAAACGCTACGAATTAATTCCAACACCTAATAATATGATTAAACAATTTGAAAACTGGATTCGTATTTAATCTAAATAATTACTAAGAATGATTAGTCTTTTTAATGTTTTTTTCTTTATTGAACTGTGTTAGTATCCATTAATATTACACAGAAAATTACAATACAATTTTAGAAAAGATTTTACCACTAAGATTAACAAAATATGACAAGGCCAAAAGTACTAAAAGGATAATTGGCTGTTTACAAGTTTTAATGTCTTTAAGAATTCACACGGATGCTTCTTCCGAGTTGCTCAGCTCTGTTTAGGCTTGCTTTATCGTTATGATAAGTGCAGGCTGCGGTATATTCGAGAGCATTGTTTTTCCCTTAGCCAGACTAATAATCGTTAGAAAGGGGGTTGTTTGTGATAGTATACGACACCCATGGAATTGCGTTATTATGCGGCCAAGATTAAAATTTGAATTGTTACAAGTACAAATTTCTCTGTTGTGGTACATCCTAAATGGCTACATATTTCTAAACGATAATAACGCAGTTTATAGTGTTGATATAGATTATAGTGCATACGTACTGTTATTAAACGATTCATATAGCGTCCGTGTTAATCCGGTAAGAGAAACTGCAATAATGTTGTGTCAACAAGCTTTTCACAATTTTGCATTAATTTTATTAAATAAGTCAACGATCGTAATATTGCTGCAAATTGTTTCTATTGACGAAAATGCATTGTTACCGTGTAAGTTACAATACTATAGCATTATTAATTAATTTGCTATAAACTTTTTAATTAGCTGAAAAATAATATTTTGGATAAAATACACGAGAGATTTAATAATTAAATAAGATTTCATATGTAGAGGAAAATTTGTCACTTTACAATACATATTAATTTTTTGAAGGTGAAATGAATGTAAACGTGGAAATTCAAATTGTAAATATTCTTTTATCGATATGCATTTTCATGTTGAACAATTTTCATTTGATAATGTCGTAATAATTTGGCAAAAAATAAAAAAAAGCAAAAACAAAATAACTTTGCATGCGTCGGGTAATTTTGCGTAAATGGGTTGGATAATCATGGACAAAGTAAAAATCATAAGAGATTAATATAAAATTAATAAAATAAATATTTCATGGAAAATATTTCAGGAATGTTAATAGGAAAATGAAAAAAATATATTATTTGTACTAACTATTAATTTTGTACGAACATTGGCATATATTAAATATATGCCAATGTTAGTACAAAATTAATATAAACTTTGAAAAAATAATACAAAAATTGAAACAATTAATTTAAACAAAAATCATATATGTAATTCTCAACGTTATCAGTTCCATTGCATTGTTCATGACTTCGGATCCATTCAGAACATAGACAGTGTTGAAACCATTCAGTCAAAACTAATGTAACATAATGTCGATGTTATAATTTCGTCCTCTACAATATAACTCTCAAGGAACACACAAAAATCAATAAAAAATAAAAATGATGTCAAAATGACTTTGTTTTCATGCTTAAAGTCAATAAACAGTCAGATTTTTACCAAATTTTATTTAATCAAAAATCATCATTTTGACTCAAAGTACATCGTTTTGACTTTCTTTTGACTTGGTACATTTCTTGGACTGTTATGTAATCCATATATATATATATATATATATATATATATATATATATATATATATATATATATATATATTATATTACATTTATGTTATGGAATAACAACATTGAAATTGCAACATTGAAGTCATGTTACTTTTAATTTATCGACTAGGCCGAGTTCCATATCTTCTGAATTCTTTGCAAATAGTGAACTTTTCATTGGGAAGAAACTTTGGATTGTCCATGCGCACAATTTGATTAAAAAAAACGATTACTCAAAGACTTTTTAACTTAATTCAATGAGTAATAGCTCAAAAGACGCACACAATAATGTCCTTTAATAAGATATGCACGATTAAATCAACGCAAAATAAGAATACAGACTTATCATTTTATTTTCTTTGTAAAAATTACTATCAAAATATGTAATTTCATTTTTTCTCATTTTTGTCGTTAACTACATTTTCAAATTATATAACTTATGGTTATATCTGAAAAAAATTACGTCTAGAAATTCGCCGCGATAGCGACTTCATTTACTGAAAAAGTGCTAAACTAAATTGCACACAATTACTCGCTGTGCATAATTCTCCCACTTTTTCCTTAATAATTATTAATTAGTGACATATTAATTTTCATTGCCAATAAAAACATAAAAATATAAACATAAAAATTTATGTATTTATATATTTATTATTATGTTTTATTATCTATATATTCATATTACATATATTATATTTTATATCATAAAATTAAAAGATTGATAGTTTTAATAATCGATATTTCTGTGTGTGTATTACGATTTTTGACATAAGCTAATTATAATATAAGAAAAGTTGTTTTCGATTTCTTGTGATGCAATTTTACATTGCATGTAATCTAATATGTTTACTCGCGTTTTTATATATTTAATTATAGTTTATTAATACAAATATAGTCTTATAATTATACGTCGCAAAATATTAAAGATTCTCCGAAGCAAGAATAAAAATAAATGATAGAATATATAACTTATAAATTATTTTAATTTTTTCTAGGTTATTTTATTATATTATATTTTATATCATAAATGTTCTTCAATGTGAACGTAGATAACTTTTTGTTTAAGAAGCATACGCATTTATTTTATAATATCAAATAGATCAATCATTTAATTCTTAAATTAAATTTAAAAAGTCTAATCAAGATTTATATGACACTGTACAATTTAAGATCAATATGATTAAAATGAATGAAAAATTGACTCTGTTATGTACATAACTACTTCCGGTAGATCTGGCAATAATTCGGGCGATCTTGGCGAGCAGATTTCTCGTTTTTTCAGCTTTTGGTTCTTCCACGTAACCTTTTAACACTCTTTCAATGTCCGGACTGCGAACACATTGTCCAATTTCTGAGTTGTAGATGTAGCCAAGTCGGCAGACGCAGACGTAATAACCGGGCAGATTAAGACAACTTTCAGCGTTTTGCGTACAATTGTGTGTACCTCGGACGCACTCGTTCACATCGATGCACAATCCGAATCTGGAGGACCACTCATAACCGCGTCGATGACATTCGCAGCTCACATTAATCTGATTCGCCCTGAGCGCTTGGAAGTCGCGATTCTCGTCCCGGTTCAGCGTACATTTTCGATGCGCTGCGAACACGACCAACGATGGTGGTTGGTTCGCTTCAGGGTGGAAAGACTTCAAGGGTGGTTAATTGCGCGCACGATGCACGTGGAATGTAAACGAGCATGCAAAGCTCGACCGTAAAGTGCCGGCTCGTTATGTTTGTCATAGACAAAACGAGAATCCCATCCGTGGAGTTAACGTCTTTAGAGTTTACGATAAGCGGCTTTAATTTATCTACACAAATTTTAACTGTATACACGGATAATACTAGCGAATCGATAGTTCCGAAATTGAAATTAAAAGATTACTACACGGAAAGAATGATTCCAAAGTACCTAAAAATTTTTCCAAAGTATCTAAAAATATAGTTAGATATATCTGAAAATAATTTTGTTAAATCAAATTATAAAGAAATCATTGTTCAAATCTGATGAGCAATGCAAAAAATTTTGACATTCTAGTAACTAGCTTGGACATAATTATTTTGATAATCTAACAAAATTATTTTTAAATCTGTATCTAAATATTTAGGTATTTTAGCAAAATTATTCTTTCCGTGTATTTTTTTTAAAAACTACTCTCTATTATAAATTTCTTACAAGAATTGGTTATAAACAATACTTAAAAAAACGCGGTGAAATTAAACGCAGTGTTTCCTAGTATTGATAGGTAAAAATAATATAGTCATCGTGCTACGACAGAGGTTTTATGAACGTAATTCAGTATGATTATACAGTATGTACTACTTAGAATTAACCTAGTTAGAAAATATAAATAAACTTTTTGCGCGATGCAAATGTCCGTAATAGGCATCCACGCACCTGGTTGATTCTCAGCGTAGCAAGGATTGCTCTCCGACTGATAACAGTCTTTCATGTACCGGATGTGCTTCATGGGACAACAATGGTCCGGGCAGAAACTGTACAAGGCACAGGCATACGGTTTCGTGTCGTCCGCTCGTGGATCCTTGTTATGAACGTCGTATTCATCAAGGCAGTTGGCGTGATTGTCACAGGGTTCTCCGAAGGTAGCTAAGTCTGGGACTTCTAGCATCGTGTACCAGCACATATAATAGCTGACGGTAGTGCGCCATTGGAAGCGTTCTGAAAATTGATTTCAATGATCTTCACCTGCGATTGAAATAATACTTGATATTATCTCATCGGTTTACGTCAGAATCAAGTGATTTTTATATTTTGCAGCATGAAGACTTTACGTGAAGAAATTATTTATAATTATTAAAATGTCCTCGTTTCTATATTAATGCTATCTCAAGTGCTACTTCAAGTAATTACTGATACAGTTTTATTCAATTTATTATAAGTATCTCTTAGACCTATCTTTAAGAATTAAGTATAATTCAACATAAATCTAAAGAAGCTTATATGTATACATTATATTTGTAGTATAATCTCCAAACAGAATCATTTTTTAATCGTTTATGAGAACTTAAGTAGATTAATGTAAAAACATTTGAGATTTATATTTAGTCTCTCCATAACTTGTAACATTAAATGTCGTATTATATATATTAATATCTAATTTTTTTCGAGGAAGTAAAGGATATAATCAAGTTTATATCGCTTATTGTTAATTCAGTTATTCGATCGGAAAACGATTTAGCCGTTAGCATGTGCAAATTGAACTCTTCCGACGTGATTAGGTATGTTCGTAACAAATCGATGTACTTGCCGATTGGGCCCTGAAATGGAACTACGGCGAGATTGTCCCGCCTTTGGGCAGTCTGACAGTCTCGTTGTACGGCCATGATTTGTTCGCTATTGTTCACCGGGTTCCATTTGTGCTTTCTCATAATTGTGACGGTGTCGTTCTCGCGCCTGAAGACCGTAAGTCTAATGATCCTTTCGAGATACTTGAGACATTCGACGAAACTCGCCTCGCAGTGTTTACGCACCTCCCAGTGCAGAGATCTTAAACCGGGTTTCGGGAACTCCTCGTACAGCTTGCTCGTAGCCTCCTCCGCGCTCTTGAAGTACCGACGATCGTAATCGTGAAACTTATGGGCGCGAATAAAATACGCCACGTCGCGAATCACCCGGTTCCTGTCCAAGCTCGAATCCGGCACGTTCGTCGCCTCCGGGTCCACGTCGGGCACGTCGCTCACACGTATGTTGTGGTCCATAACCTGCTCGGTCAGCGGTACACTTGGCATCTCCACCTTATCCTCTTCCTCTGTCGTCCTCAAACCGGTGACAGTAGACTCGATAGTAGATTCGATTGTTGGCGGCAATGGCGTTGTGACAGTTGCCATTAGAGGTAAGCGACATACGATAAGGGAAATAGAAATGAGACATAATATACGTTTAGTAAACTCCATCTTGAATGTCTACTTTTTGTGAAAAGATTTTGTTTTTTTTTTTTTACTGTAAAGAAGACGGTTCCCATTTATGGTGTAAAAATTCAATACTCGTAAATATTTATCTGTAAATAAAAAAATAAGAAATCATACTCTGATTGCTAAAATTTATTTTTTTTAAGTCTACTACTGTGTATGCGCAAAATTAATTTCTATGTGTATTTATACGTATTTATAATATGTATTTATTTACACGATAGTTTCACTGATATATATGACACGAATTGTTAATTCACGTTGTCAAAACGTCCCCAATGTAATTATGTGCATTTTATGGGTCTATGACGCTTTTTTTTTAGAGGAAAAGGAAAGGCTTTTATTATAAGATTGCGAACCTTTAATCGAATATGGAAATTTTGGAATGAAGACTGAAACATCGACAATCTATATAATACATATCAGTAGACAGCAGATGGTCTGTATAAAATTTTTATTAATATTTTAATTTTCTGTTTTAGATAAATTAAAATATTTTAATTTATGTTTTATACTTTTTACTAAATTAGAGTATACCGATAAACCATATTTTTTTCTTTTTGGATACATTCTCTTTGAAATTTAGTTCATTTTGCGAATTTAAAAAGGAATAGAGATGTCTCATGCCGGATTTGAAATAAGTATATTTTTTATTCGTTGCTTCATGAATGTGTCTTGGGTGAATTGACATTTTTTTCTCTGGTCGGGTTGCTCCGAGTATCGGGCCAGCTTGGGAAGCGCGATGCATCCTATTACCTGGCGCGCAGATGCGCGTTCAAATTACTCGAATTGCGAGGGAGACGCCGCCGCCTATCCGTCTCCAGCTCGCGACGCTGAAAAGACGAAATGAGAAGACGCGGAAGCGCGAGAAAAAGAACGAGGTACACGGGAAAAAGTTATATTAAGCCGTATCTACTGTGCTCGAGCGTTATTCATCTCGCGCAACGTCCGCCGACTTACGGTTTACCATTATACTGGCGAGCATCTTACTAGGGAGGGTAAGTATCCTGTTATATCTCATTCAGTCGCGGCTTTATTCGGCCGGGTGACTTCGCGTTGAAGACGACCTCGCTTGTCTGTGTCTTAGCGCGAGCTTACAGAAACTTCGTATAGCAACGCGTAATAAGAGGCACCTTCGCGAAACGAGGTGAATCAACTTAGCCGGGTCCCTCGAGAACGACTACTTTAACCCTTTAAGAGTACTATCGTCTTTACTTCGTAAAATGTATTCATAGCATACATGAAGGACCCTTGATAGAAATCATCTGAATGAAGTTAATCATAGAATCACACAGCTTTATATAAACAGAATATGAAGAGAAGAAAGTTAATTTGTATTTCTCTGCTATTTTTATTTATGAATAAGAATCAAAATATTTTAATAACGTTCAGCTTAAATGTTTAAAAATTTAATGAGAGAAAGAAAAATCCTATTTTCAGTTGAAGTTTTAGTTTGTGATTGTATTTTAAGTATGATAAATCGAATCGGAACGCAATTTATAGAACTGAAAAATGTATTTTTATATTTATATATGAATATAATTAAGCACCAAAATTCGCTTCGACCAGTAATAAGATTCTTTGTGTGTGTGTTTTCAGATTTATTCTCATTAATTTAATTTCCACTTATATTTAAAAAATTTAATTATAAATAAGTATACTTGTTTATAATTTTAATGTTTGAAATTATGAATAAGTATTCTTATATAAGGGATTGATGATTTCTCATTCAAGTTTGTTTGATATTTTGGCTATACTTATAAAAAAACGTAGTTATGAAATAATCGGCGCGCAGTTAATAGAATTGAAAAAATGTATTTGTAAATCTATATATGAATATTATTGATCAAGATTCGTTTCGAACGATAATAGGATTTTTCTTTTATTTGATTTATATACGTATATTCTTATCAATGCAATTTCCATTTATATTTAAAAAATGTAATTATAAATAAGTATATTTATTTATAATTTTCAATTGTTCCGTGCTGCGTTATTTCCGTTGAGGTCGAGATTATTTGATATTTTGGTTATATAAAGAAACGTATATATAAAATAATTTTTGATATCATATGCGATTCACATAATTATGATAAACAGTTTCGTAATTTATTTAACTATTGTAAAATATATGTTATTTAACAAACGTAACAAATGTAAATAAAAATACTGTAACCACATGGTCACCGATGGTCAAGTCATTAAAAATGGATCTGGCACCGAACGTATTAAGTAATTTACATGCTCCGTAAAAACAGAATGTTAGTGCCGCACTGTTGAACTTTATCTCGTAATGAAACTTGCTGCTCGTAAATATAAGAACCCGCGCGAACAGCCGCAAGCGGATATCTCTCGTCGAATTTCGGACCTGGTCCAACGATCTCGAGAGTTTCTGCTCGTGTGGAAGAAAGAGGGACCGAGCACCGTAGCTTCTCGAACTTCTCGCTCATCGCGTATTCCAGTCAGCACTTTCGAAAGACAGAGTAACGTCCAATCCGACAGCGAAACTAGGTCAACATTTGCTCGGTGATCTGAGAAAACGGCGAAATACGCGCGCGGTCCCGTCAGGCGAACAAGAAGCATCCGCCTCCGCAGAATTTCATCCGACGCAAGAGCGATTCGAAAGTTTCACCTTCCCCTATCCGCTGAGTGCCCCATTGCGCCGAAAGACCATCGTTTATCTTGGATAATGGCGAACAAAAAGGTTCGAAGGCTTTGCAATGGTGCTTATTAATTCCTTGGCCAAGCTGACTGCGGAACCAGTTGGCGAATTACGAGCTCGCTTCTCGATCGCAATCCGTTTGCTCCGTGAGTTCCTATTATTATAAAGGCGTGAAAATTAAAGGAAAAACTTTGGGAAAATTTCCGCAAACATCTTCTTACATTAAAAAAGTAAATGCGAATTTTATAAACGATCCTGCAACTCATTTTATGAAAATCAGAATCGATTTGCAAAAAGATTGGTAATTTGTTATCATTAAAATATAGATTTCTCTCTCTCTCTCTCTCTCTCTCTCTCTCTCTCTCTCTCTCTCGTGATGGTATAGCTGCCGTATGTTTGGCATGACTTCGATTAACGTATGCATCGTTCCGTGAAAAGTACGTTTGTGTAAAAAATTCTCGCAAAAATTCACTGAAAGTTTCGCGCGTACATGTATTTCAAATGGAACATGCGACGGTACTGGGAAAAAATCAAGTGGATCATATCTGCATCCAACGTTTGGGGAAACAGTAAAATCCGACGTGTACTGTTTGGTGCAACAATGGAGAATATTATTGATCGACATAGCACGCGACCAATATCGAAACTCCTGCAATTCCGTCAGTATACTGAAATGATAAACCATAATGGAACGATGCGATTCCATCTATCCGTAACGAAAGCCACTGTGTGCACACCAAAATTGAAAATACACTTTGAAAAGGTGAATTTAATTGAAATCGGAAACTCTTAAGAGCTTAAAGAGATGTCTGTACATCTTTCAAAAATTGTCTCTTTCTTTATTGACCATAAGTGCACGAAGAAGATTCCGTTGGAAACCAAAGAAAAGAAACGTAACATTTTTAAAAGAGAATATTCGTTGACCAATATTTTATATGTATTTAGAACATCCTAGATAATCAGAGATTCGATTATAATCAGAGTTCATCACGATTTTGCACTTCTCGGTCGATATTCTTCTCACCTTATCACTCCGCACGCAGTTCAAATACCGCTCGATGTTTAGGAGCGTAGACATGATGTCTACCCGTTTTGGACGCTCACGATGTAAACTTCATTCTATCTTTCTTTTTTTATTCATTACATAGATAAGATAGAATGAAGCAACGCGTAAGATTGAGCTCATTTATGGATATGATGATGTAATATTATGTGCACCTCAAGTGAATAAATAATAAGAACGTCGACCCGAACTCAATACATGTATGTACTGCGAATTATGAGTAGCTTAGCAACGATTGTGTAATTTTACTTTTTGTTTAAACAATAGGTTGGTTTTTTATTACTACACTCTCTGGAACTGATGCACACGGTGCAATAAGTTGAAGTGAAAAAAACGTATATTTGTTTCTCAGGAATAAAAAACAGAGCTAATATCAAAACTCAAAACGTACTTAACTCAAAACAAACGTGAGTCAACATTTACTCTGCGGCGCTGAAGAAGAAGAAAAATATACGTTCGCGATTCCAACTCGTTATGGTATTGATCAATCGGGATATTGTGCTGTACCGTTTCGATCTGCAAAACGATAAACATAATGGAGAAGCTCGTTTGTCGCGCACATGCTTGAGATTACATATCCGCGCTTTACCGGAATATTCTGAAGGCTTTCGTACATCTCTACGGATAATAGAAATTTGTTTTTTTCATACCTTTTAAAAACTCTTGATTTTGCTGTGCAAATCTTTTCTTTCATTTTACATCTATCGAAATAAATCCGCAAAGAGTTAAACTGACGAAGTGTTACAAAATTACTTGCAATAAATATGAAAAAACAAATAATTAAATATTACGTTATATGAAATAGAATATTATTTTTTAAATTTATGCTTCTGCGGTTATTTTAATTCAGAACATATTAAATGTGATATGTGTCACAGAAAATAAAAATTAATTACTGATGCGAAAATCTGAAACATTTTTCAGATGTTATGTTTTATAAGCCGAAAAATTTAATTACATAATATTTTTTTATAGTTATTGTACGTGAGTCTCGGAATATATGATTATTTAAAAAAATTTTTACGTTATTCTATCCTTGCAGAACTTTTTTCAGACTGCTATTATATAGACATGTTGAAAAATTTTAATAGAGTTTTTTCGTATCTTGTAGAAACTTAGAAATACAAAGTTAGATGGACTTTGCATTAAGAAGGGAATGACATATTCTTTCCCCAATACCACGTTATAAAAATGACACAATACTGATAACACACGGAATTTGTCAGAAAATTTGATTTAAAATTACATTTCCTGCTCGAATTTAATCCATTTAAAATTACATTTTCTGCTCGAATTTAATCCATTTTAGAGAATACGATATAGCCAACATTCTCTTGGCTCGTCTTTTAAAACAATGGAAAAGAACACGAGTGAACACATTTACTCTAAATGACGTTTAAGCATTTATGTCGAAAGTTTTCATGCAAATAGGACCGTTAGAAACAGCGTAGAATATTACAGTATGAACAAATAAGTGCAGTTAAATGATATATTGCACACATTAATATGTATATATATATATATATGTACATACAATATATGTATATCTCGTGCATGCTATTTTAAATTTAAAATTTATTTATATCATATTTAAAATTAACCATTACGTAGCTTTTATTTTAATAAAAAATTTTATTTACGTGATTCCTTTTACATTTATGATATGAAAATTATGAAGCCGTGCCGTCGGAATAACTGCAGATTTCTTTTAATTTTACCTGCAGTGTAATCGTTTGATCAAGAGAAAGTGTGTACGAGTTCCGGGTATATTGTATGTACACAATTATCCAGAAGATACTCGTTACATAGCTATAGAGAGTCGTGTGTAACGTGTTCACGGCATTACTTCTCGAGTATGTGGCATTCCCTCATCCATTCTCTCTCTCTCTCTCTCTTTCTCTCTTACATGCGCGTTACGTGACAGTACGTTGTAATTTCTCGATAAGATCGACTAGCTACGCCGGTTACATTGATTAACAGTACATTCATCAGCAATGAACGCGATATCTGTCTCACTTACTGCTACTTGTAATTTCTTCCCGTAGCTATCCGCGCGGAAGTTTGTAGACTTTACTTTATGTTAGATGCTGGAGAGAGAAACCGCGAGCTTCCTAAACTTTAGATAATACAACGTTAATTAACTTCTCGTTTACCTACCCGACCGCTTAATGAAGCTGAACGTTCCTTATTATTATCATATATCTTCGATGCTTGCCACTTGTGTTTGCTCGCTGTCGCATAATAAGTTAGGTATTATCTATAGAAATTTTTTTATATCTATGTAATCCCTCATGCAAAATAAAATTTTCTGTAATATAATAAAGATAAGAAGGTACTTGGAAATTTTTCGATATTAATAATTAGCGCTATGTAATAATAATGACGATGGTAGCGAAACTATCGAATTACCCGAAAGAAATTAATATGATGTAATAATATCGGGTTACAGTTTTATATAAGAGGATACTTGACAAATTTATAAGTTACTTAGACTAACACCAACATTAGCGTACACATACGGACATTTTAAAGGTCCTTCTCAGAAAATCCGTGAGAAAATAGAGCGATTATGTGAAAATCTTATCGGCTTGTCTTCTTTCGCTCGGAAGTAGCTAGAATTAAGGATCTAAGGATACCCTGATTTAAACGAGATCTTTCTCTCAAAAGATGGCTGACATTCTTTCGACTCTCGAAGAAAAGAAGAACTTAAGAGGATGAATGGCGAGGGATAACGGTGGACGGTTAAGTAAAAAAGTGGAATCCGCGGAAAGTTTAATTGCTTTCGAATATCGATGAGTGTTGTGAGGCGTCATCTAATTTGGAAGTCAATTGCTAGATGCCCATCGCGCGTTTCCTCGCTCCGTCTCGTCTCATGCGCGATCTTATTTACTTCTCTTCCCTAAGTGAGGGAAACTCGCGGTAGTCGGGCATTAGCGTGATCGAATATCCGCAGACTGCCACCCAAGCGCATCGCCGCGATTGAACGGTAGGTAGAAGTAGAACGACGACGACGACGACGACGACGACGACGATCGAAGCCATTATCGGGAAAAGTTATCGCTCGTCGAACAATCCTTCGGCCATGCATTCGCGTCGCACTTATCGTTTTACGAACAGGACCTCAGCGTTATGTACCAACATCACGCTTACGTCCTCTTAAGGACGGTTAATGATGTTGCTGAGCTGTTATTATACTTCGGGGACAATCAACTTTGTTAGTTTGATAAATATTATTGAGCTGTTTTTCACAATGGAAATATGCCAAATTAACCTTTTTTGACTTTAATAAACAAACATATAATTCCAAAAGTCATAATATATTAAGAAAACAAATGCCAATGTTAACGTATAACGGAAAACATAAAATAAGTTACGATTGGTGATACGCAATGCAAAATTATAAATAATAACAACATTTACAGAAACAATTTTATAAAAAAAAAACAAGAGTAAGTGAAAATTGATTAAGAAATGTTTACAAATAGGCGAATAAAATCATATTTGATTAAAGCGGGTCTTGGATAATCCTAATATAATAATGTTTTTGTATAAAATTTTAAATTTCCAGTTCAAGCAAACTGCGAGCCGATTATTTATATCCGCCTTATAATCCTAAATTGAAACTAAAGTTTCCCTAATAGTGATATCACAAATTAAAAGTAATACATCACAAATTATTGATATACAAACAATATAATATTATTATTTATAAGGCCAATGAATAGCTTTAAAGAATTTATTGCATGAAATATTGCCTCAGCCAAGATTCGAATTTGAATTTCCTTTATTCTGTGACAGGCATTTTACTAATTTAGAGTCAGGATATTAATCGCGACAACTAGCATATGGAAAAACGTTCTTTTTCAGGCGATAATTTTGTAAAAATTCTAATTAATATATCTTTGTAGTTACTTTGTTGTAGTAATAAGCTTTTTACATATTATTGCTCATAAAAAAAATGACGAAAAGGAATTAAAAGATGGTTTCGCAAACAATATTGTGCAGTCAGTGTTTGTAAATACTTTTCAACAAAATTAGAGAATTATTTTGAATTTGAGTACATGTAACTTTGCGAAAAATAGTCAAAGAATCATTTTCGAAAAAAAAAAAATTTAAGCGTAAAAACTCAGCTCTTCCGTTGAGCTTTTTCCTCGATGAAGCTTTAAATAGCATCATTTCTAAATTTATCGTAGAAAATTGATAAAAACACTTCAATTTTGAGGTCACATACGAATTTAAAATAAGATTGTTTTCAACTTTGTTTCAAAAAAGCTTCTAAAAGTTTAAAGTCTCTCCTATAATTCGAAATGTTTTTTTAGAAATTAAATTATGATTTTTTGTTGCCGAATTATCGTGAGTTGGAAATATCAAATATCTAATCAAATTGAACAATCGATATGGAAATGACACCATTTGGATCATTTAACACAGAAGCATCGCCGAGAGAAAAGCTCAGTTTGAAAACATAAGCTTCAAGCTTTAAATTGATTATCTTGAAAATTGATTTGCAATTATTTTTTCGCAAAGTTCCATACATTTGTTTTTCACCGTTTCTGTCATTGATTCGCGAAATGGGCTTTTAATTTTATAGTCAAATAGCGTATTAAAGCTATCAGTGACATTTACAATTTACGGAATTATCTGCAGGCAAAATATTCATCATCACGACAATTCTCGTATCAGTCGATTATCATAAACGTACATTTCATGTAATTATTTTCAACAACATATGACAACCACTCTCTCAGGTATGCTCATTTATACGTTATGATTCATCCTTTATTACAAAGCGTAATAACGAACATACAACGAATAATATTAAGTATAGTATTTTCGCTTGGATATTAATTATAACGATACGTTTGGAAAGGTGTTGTATTTTCAGAGGACGTTCAAAATATCAAAATGCGGCTGTCGACTCGTTTTTCGCACGAGCGTCATAATACTCGAGACTAATCACGTCAGCTCGATAAAATACGATTAATGCCTATACAAAGGTAAACCGAATCTTTCGATGGGAATCACGTCACGAGTATCTAGCATATCGCGCGTTTGCACATGGTAAACCTGCGATCGTTGATGCGCGCACGTGCACGGCCCGCGTATGGAATTCTTTATCCTCACCTCGTACGAACGTTCACTGACTTCTATGGGATGTCGCGTCGTCGTGCTATTTTGTCGGATATTAATGGAAGCCGGCTTGATAAATGAGCTGGGAGATATGAGGAAAGACAGGGAAGACACTCTCCGGATTCTCCCTACGTCCCGCGAATGACACCTCCGGGTTTTAAAGAGAAAAGCCAGACTATCGCGTGTATGGGATGACCAGCGGCATTTATTCGTAACGATATGGATGGATGATATTTTCAACTTGCGTCTTGAATACAGTGTTTGAATATGCTATAAAAGTTGTTTTTAAAATTTTGTTATCGTTATTACTTATTTTATTTAACGACTTGTGCATTACGCTGTTCGATAAAAAATTATCGAACAAATTAATATTATGAATTTTTACGAACATTGGAATAAGACTAGTCATTTTTTTATAATTTCTTGATTGCTGAATGCGAATGTGTGCGTTTTCCAAATTGTTTCATTGCGTCACAATTTTGAGAAATTTACATTTAAAGTTACAAAAAGGACTATTTTTACGTGTTTTGTTATATTATAATTATGATAGATGTCGTATTTTGGAGAAGTTTCATTGCAACAAAAATTAAATACAGTGTTAGGATTTTCAGTCCTCGAAAGTCCTAACAACGTGCTTCATTTTGATTGCAATAAAACTTCTCCAGCATGTCACATATCAGAGTTACGATCTGATAAAATATGTAAAAATAGTCCTTTTTGCAACTTTAAATGTAAATTTTTCAAAATTGTGACGTGATGAAACAATTTGGAAGCCGGATTCATATTCATCGTCCAAAAACTACGGAAAATGACTAGTCTTGTCCTGAGCTTTTTTATCAAACAGTATTATTTATTACTATTATTACAAATTATTATATATATTTGTAATTCCACGTATATTACTCATTTGTAACAACATGATTAAAATATTTTTGAGGTAATATTTTTCGCAAATTATTTACAGATGTTAATATGTTATTTAGCATGATTAAGATTGTTTTAAGAGTAAGTTTTACGCGTAAAGAGTATCACATTGTCAAATTGCTTGTCAATGTAACTCATGATATTATCGCGGTAGTTTAGTAGAATTTGTGTGTGCGTTTTAAGACCGAAAAATCATAGCACAATTTAAAGGATCACATACGTAGTATATAAATTCACGCAGAATTATACAAGCACTTAAGATTCAGCTAAATCGTTTAAGGCATTTATTTCCTATAGGTTGTGTTCTCATGTACGATCCTATGAGATTTAATATTGTAAAAAGTACGTAAGTTTTATTTTGAATTGCATATAAAAAGAACGAAAAATAAAATAAGAAAGAACATGTATTTAAAAAAAAAAAAGAAAACATACTTTTATTCTTTCTGGTGTACAATCAGTTATTATACAAACTTGCATTCCAAAATTAATATTACAATACTTCGATGAAGCAAGAAATAATTGAAACTTTTTTTCTGGAAAACTTTGTTTTTTGAGTTATGTCATTGTTGCAGCAAATGACCGAGATGTTCTATTCATTTCCTATAGAAGTTCTGATACAATAAAAAAAACATGTACGTACCACCATTCGACGTTATACCACTTCCATTTTTTGAAATTTCTCGGGCACGGGTTGAAATTTTAAAAGCTCGGTGCGTTTCGCAATATCGGGCAATGGCAATGTGAGGTTCACTTAAAAAAAGGTCACAGGTTTACGCGTTTGACATTGCGATTACGTAACGAAGTTTTCGCATACGTGGTACGACGAGCTCTTATGCCGGGCACGTTGCGAGCTGTGCGCACAAAAAGGATTAAGCTCGACTGCTGCGAGGCTTTATTAGCTTCGCTCACGTGAAACGCTCACCTGTAAGTGCAAGAGACGCGCATATACGACGGATCAGGTTTGCAATACCAACCATGTGTTCTCATTGGCCTCAGCCGCAATTACAATCTGCCAATCAGCCGGACAAATGTATTCGCCAGCCTAACCGCATTTAGAGACCATGCTGCGATCATGAGTATTGCTGTACCTTATAGCCTGTCACACATGTTTAACTAACGACATAACTGTCTCTATCTCGCGAATTGCTTTTGTGATTAATATGTTTATGAGGATAATATTAGTATTTGTGACAGTTATGATTTTACATTAATGTTTATTTAAACAATAATATCTGTTTGCAGTCACAGCGCAGTCTCCAATAATTTAAACTTGAGCAAAATTATCGTACCAATTTAATTCCGATTTAGATAGACGCTGAATATTCGATTAAAAACGTCTTCGAGAATGAATTATTAGAAACTGAATGAATCGTTAATAATGCGGCCAACAAATAGAATCGGCAACTTTAATTATTGGAAATTACTCCTCCGCTGCTAACGTTATAGCATTAATACAGTCCGCAGCATATCGTAATTGCAATACGCTTACAAAAGCTGGACGTAAACTACTGCCTCGAATGCATAGATAAAGCACAACTGTTAGTGCAATTTGCAAAATCAGTACGGTCTAACTTTTATAAATTTTTCAATAGTTGAAGTATGAGATTCAATTATGCAATCATCTTACCGTCTATAAATTTACATAAATTTCAATTGCATTGGTTTATAATCTCTCGTTGAATCACACGATTATCAGTATTGTTTTCAACATCGCGTTATTAAAAAAAAAATGGATGAAATAATTCAATATCTCCGTTATATAATATTATCCACGCTCGTTGTTACTCGGATTGTCGTATTAATCAAAGGATACGTATGCACTCGATTGCTCACGTAATGTCGAATTGCTCGCTGTTTCTAACGGATTATTGGCATTAATTATTAGCTCATGACGCTTCAATCTACTGGAGAAACTATTAATTATGGATTCGATTTTCGCAATAAATGGATTAAATCCAACCGTTAAAATAGAAAACATGAATCATTGTTTTCTGTTAGCAATCATGATTTTGCAAAAAATTAATTTGATAAATAAAGGCTGTGCTTGTTTCCCTTCCTGGATGTTCGAGAATATTTAATAAGTACGATGATCATGAAATGCAACGAAAGACGCGAATAATGAATACTGATACGATATTATTGTCGTCCAAACAACAAATATGCCCGTCGTATCGAGAGATATCTAGAAATTGTTAGGCATACAGTATTCCGCGGATATTAATTGGAGTTGGAATTAATTTCTCCCCTATTACGAATCGTCGGAAAACTTGATTAGTATTCCCCAGGAACGGCGTCGACACGCTGACGGGGGGGTTTCTGCGAATAGTTGGGAATCGAAGTAGATATAGGATCGCATTCGCCATGCTATCTACCAAGTCGTTCATCGGCCGACGAAAATTCCTTCTCAACCTCTACTTGTTACGAGTCGAATAAATGACACGAATAATTACTCAAAATTGATTCTATACATTCAGACAAGTAAGGATTTATATCTGAAATACCGCGTGCTTAATGGCTGAGCACATTTATTGCTAAATTAAACACGACAAAGTAGAATCTCAATAATTTTCGGTTTTTGAGTATCAATTTTGTTTTACAAGAGAAGAATGATTATAAATTTAGCTCATTGTGGAATTTGACCATTTAATTGATTCTCCGTAGGTATGTTTAAAATTACCCTTACACTAAACTTAAATTTTTTCTAAAATTAATGTTCCATCATATAGCATCATTTAATATATAATTTAATTTGAAATTCGACAAAATACATTGGCCAAAAAAACATACATTAAAAGAAGAATCTATTATAGCTACAAAATATTGAATGAAATAATTGCAATCAAATGTTCAATTAATACGACCAAAATAATTTTAGTTTTCTAAATATTTAGTAACTATTATATATTACTAAACATTTGGTTATATTATTATGTTTAGTAATTTTTAAAAACAATCTAAAAAAGTAAAATTATTTTTGGATACATTAATCGATTATTTGATAAAAATGATTTCACTTAACATTTATCATCAGGCTATTTTTTTCAATATTGAGGTCATTCTTTGTTGATCGAGATATACTTTATAATTATAATTGTAACCAATCACATTTACATTTGATTATATTATTATGTTTAGTAATTTTTACAAACAATCTAAAAAAACAAAATTATTTTTGGTTACATTAATCGACCATTTGATAAAAATGATTTCATTTAATATTTGTTATTTATAATCAGACCATTTTTTTCAATATTGAGGTCATTCTTTGTTGATCGAGATATACTTTATAACTATAATTGTAATTACATTTACATTGACTATTAATGTTACTGAAAATCCAAAATTTTTTGCGCTCAAAATGAAATAAATATATATTTACGCGTTGAAGAGAGAAAAAACGAAAGTTCTAAATTCAAAAAGTGTAAGCAATGCAACGGATCTATTGTAAAGAGATTATGAATAGTGATTTATAAAGGTTAAAACTATATGTTGTACGTGTGTATTATATTAATTAATCAATTTTTATTCGAAAAAAATACAAAATAGAATGCACATTCACAAATTAGATCACTTAACCATATTTGATTGACGCGATAGAATATTTTTTGCTTAACTTCATTAACGAATTTTCGAAATAATGAAATAATAACAAAATAATAAATTTTCTTAAATAACGATGAGCAATGAACTGATCGAGTTCGCATCGGTCGAACGAAGAAAGCTCTTTCCTCCTGATCGAAGATCAAGGCGTGAATCTACCGCCAATAATTCCAAGCTATACATTTTTCCTTTTCTAGGCAAGAGCATCAATCGCAACGAAATAAATCGCGAAAAGTTGAGGCTGCTTCGGCTACGTGGGGTACGAACGCTGTCCGCGCTGAAGTTCGAGTTGAAGTTTTCCGCGGCTATCAGTCCGAAAGAATTTTCGCAGTCGCGTCGTGTCCTGCGCCCCAGGGACTGCCTTCTTCGAATCAAACTTCGACACCCGAGACGCCATTAGTACCCAACGAGTCTGCAAGTTTTCTCGCTCTGTCGACGTAGCCAAGGTAAAGGAACGGAGAAGGGTTGCTTTGTGGCCTTTCCTTCCATTCTTTCCGAGGCTTTTCGGGAGTTAAAGAGGTCATCCCGCACTACGCGCCCTCCCATTCCTTGCTGTCGGATTTCCAAAGATCACACTACACATTCAAGCAGTATTTTACATGTTAACACGGAACCGGAAAATTCTCCTCGAGAACTATTTCTCAGAAAAAATTGCAGACGTTGAAATTAATTTTAAGAAAATAACGTAATATTGATTTAATATTGATAGAAAACATTGATGAAAATTGCTTAAAGTTTGTATTTAATTTAATTTAATTTGCATTTCATTTTTATACTCAAATTAAATCAGTGTACAATGGCTTTAATATGAGTGATTCCAATTAAATTCGTTATTAAAAGATCTAAGATATAATGTTACTTCTCAGTACAAGTAGCTTTCAAGTATCTATCAATGGTCGATCAACAGACTGCTTTCGAACGTTTCCTCTTCTCGTTGCTCGACGCGAACATCGCTGTGATACCTCCTAGTGTGCTATCAATCAATCGGCGGACATTCTCATATTAGCCCTCCGAGTTTGTGGATCGGCATTCAAGGATCATTGGGTGTCTATAATCCCTCAGAGTGCGCGCCATCCTCTCTCGTCAAATCCTGTCAGCGTCTGCACACGCTCGCCTCAGTCTCTTCCGATCGAGCATCACGAATGGGTGTTAACTGCGGAACCGATCGTTCTAAATAGGCTTCCTCACTAATCGAATCCATACCTTGACTTGGCGACCACCGTTGTGATTGTGTTCCAATAAAGGAAGGAAGGAAGGAAGGAAGGAAGGAAGGAAGGAAGAGAAATAGCTCGCGAGTCGGCTAATGAAATTGAACACGGAAGACACCGAAGACGTTCCCTTAGAACGGTTGATGCCAAGTTGAATCAGAGAGAATGTACGAGGGTGAAGTAGGAGAGGTGTCATCCGAGGAACAGATCGAAATAAGCGGAGAGACGACGAGGCGACGCAGATGGAGGAGAATGTAAATGGTACGCTTCATTAACGTGAGTTACCGTCGCATCCATTATTCGCGGTAACCAGACTGACAAGCGCGATTCCGCTCTGTCCAGAGTATTACCGTGCGGGAAGAGAACAGGAACCTCGAGCGTGTTACTTCTCGGGGAGGAAGAGAACCGACGGCGGCCAAATTGGAGCGAGTTCCGTCACCGTCACCGTTACCGAAGCCGTACGCTGCGAAGCCGTACGCGGGTGTCGTCCCGGAAAACGTTCCGCGTGGAAGCGGCGCGTAATCGCGCGATACCAGGATAATGGCTGCTGAGGCCGGAATCCGGAAGAGCGTCACGTGACAAAGGGAGAGAGAACACGAGGTCGCGCAGTCGAGCGCAAAGGTACGCGCGACCGTTTCGTATAATATCCAGTTAGATTTCACATTTCGGTGATTAAGATTTTCATTGGTCTTATTATTTAACGAGTACACCATACGGCGCCATCGTAATACAATAGCTTCCACGTATCTATTGAATGAGGATGTGCTCCAGAAGCACTTATCGTAAACAAAGCGATCGATTGGCTACGTTGAAATCAGGACTTATTTATAAAAAATTTAATTAGATATAAATTCAAAAATCATTTTATTGGACCATCAAAGTAATTATGTAAAACGCTTAACTGATTGCTAGAATTTTGCAAAATTTTCTAGCATTGCTCATGCTGAACGCTTTACATAATTATTTTGATGGTTCAACAAAATTATTTTCAGATCTGTATCTAACTAAATTTTTATAGATACTTCAGCAAAATTGTTCTTTCCGCGTAAAAATTTTTTGATGATGATAAAAAAAATGTAATAAAATTGCTCGTAAACAATTTAATTGGTTTACATGAACGTTACGAAAATGTAAAAACTTCATATCCGTTTTTTACTCCGTATTATTCCATTCTGTGTATATTTCCTTTGTTTGCGATTTTTTTATCAATATTTCTCAATATTTCGCTACATCCTATGGGAAGAATAAAGTTCAGAGAAATAATGATACGTAAAATATTTCGTTTGTTCCATTATGCTCGCATCTATTATCTTTATATTCTGCAATTCCGCTTGGCTCGCTTGCGATTCGTATCAATGCCGAAAATGTAACCATGGCATAGCATGGGTATTAACCAGCTCGGTTGAATTTACAGCTCCAGCTCGGCAATACAACGTTACGCGGCTGTATTTAATAAAGACTGGTGCGCATGAGCGCCGTTGTATTCCCAACTCCAAAGTTCCTATGATTAAGATTTTCATTAATCTTGTTATTCATCGGTGTGACACGTATCGTGCCTCGCGTGCATTAGCTTGATACAATGCCTGTGACATCAAACAGACGCGATCTTTCATACTGTGCATAGCTCTCGCGAGCCGTAACGTCATATTACTTCGTCATAACGTCGACTTAGGCCAGGCATGCCAGCGTAATATCTGTTTAAAATAAAAAGTATTAATTAAGCGAATACCAACGTAGGAAAGTAATATGCTGCAGACGACGGCGCGGCATGAAATGTTTTCGCGCGCTAAAAGCTTCGTAAATGTACAATCTTGTTTAACAAGAAATACCATTGTCAAGAGGTATCCTAATCTCGATAGGTACTTGAAATATCTTCCAGCTCCCTGTATTTCATTTATGGCATTTGGATGATAAAGTTCTATCTATACGTACATGCGAATTTGTCGATATTTCAAATTCTTACAAAAATATTAGATAGGACATTGTTTTCCGGCACCGTGATTTGTCACTACCGTCGTTACTGCTGTACGTACCTTCGATAAGAATAAGCGATATACTGCAGCTCTCATAAATAAGTGAACCGCGGCTGACGTGCGAGAACTCGTGGGAAAAGACCGCATGAAGACATAAATCGAGGAATTATTACCTGATTTCCGGTACGACGAAATTCCTTACGGACGACGGATTGCTATTAGAACATTGATCACTGTAAGATTTTTCTCTGATCCTGTCGCACTTTAGAGTGTTATACAGGATCGGACTTTTTCCCGTCCGAAAATACCTTCCTAGATAAGAGGCTGGGGACGAAGTTCGGGATCGTAAATCAGAAAACGGGGTGGTCAGTCGTGGCGCAGAGCTTCATCTCGTGTATGAGCGTGATTTATGCGGTCGTCATATATATATACATACATACACACATACATACACACGTGTGTGTGTGCATGTATACATATATGGCAGATATGTATGTATGTATAAGCATCACGTTTCGAGCCACCTTAGAAGTGGTCTCGACCTGCCATTACCTATTACTGATTAGACTACCATAATTAACAGCTCTCTATTACGTGTGAGATCCGCGAGGATACAAATTCCTATATCGCACGAAAATTAATCTTCCGTTTGTAATCTGGGTCTTTTTTGACACACAAGCGAAACACTCCAAATTTCTCCTGAATAAAGGAGAGTAGAATCCAGTGTCCCCTCCTTCTTAAAATATCTCATTAGTAATGGGATTTAATGTAATAAAGAGATGTTAAAAAGTAACTTGATTTTTCCACATTTTTTTGAAAGTCTAAAACAATACAAAAATGGACTGGACAAAAAAAGATCTAAATTGCGGACGGAAGGTTAAAGAAAAAACTGACTTCGCAACAATCGTACAATGTGATTGAGCTCTTTGTCACTAAATTGCAAAGTAGCTCCGATGTCGATTTATTTTGCTCTCTTTAGATTAAAAAATTTAGGACGGCACCTACGTGTGGGACAGCTTTGGAGTTAAATTTCCACGAGCGTTTGCGCGAAATGTGGAAAGTGTCACGGACGCAACAATCACGCCCGAATGTCGACTCTCGGGCAAACTGGGTTCAAGCATTGAAGTGAATTTTTGTATTTTTTTTTTTCATGGTGAACCCATTAAACAACCACGGACAGCCATTTCTGGATGGACTCAAATCGACAGCGCCGGGAGGGAAAGGCACAAAATGAAATTCTGATGCAATCGAGAGTGTGGAAAATCATAATGGAATTACATTACGGAACTATTAAACCGAAAGAGCGCCGTCACTATCGGACGAAACGAAAAATGGACGTTCTCCATCAAATATTCCATATTTTAATCTCGACCGATTTACTTATTTCTATTAGCATGGGTGGCCGGATCGCAATCGTATTTTTTCGTGATTTCTTACACCCGCAAATCTATATTTAATTATTGAACAACTTAATTACAATCGTAACACAGTGTTTTATGGCATAGCAATCCTTTAACATTAATATTTTCTTGCATTATATTGTGTGCATTTTATGCAAATATATGCGAATCGTATTTTCTATATTATTCTGACACTCGACAGAGATTAAATTATGCATGTTCGAATGAGTTTCGTGCTAAAGATTATTGTTGAGTGGATTTTACTAAATAACGTATTATATTTTAATATGTTGATAATTCACGAATCGCGGAACTATGCACGCAGTGGATTATCTTTGTCCTACGTTTTTTCGTTCATGACCTTATTTTTGAATACATTTTTCATCACGTAATATGCACTTAATAAACTTGTGAACCGAATTACCATATTGTTCAAAGACAACCTTGTTATTTCAAAGATTAATAACAGCCGCCTTGCGAGAAGGCGCGCCATCATCGTCGTAATTAAACGAAACTGCGTCGCGTATCAACTGTGCCAGCTATGAATGCATGAAATAAGAGCTATGCTTTCCTGTAGATACTGCGGTGTTCGCTCTTCTCGTGATATCGCACTTTTCTCATGACGTACACCCCGGTCTAATAGAATTCATTGGATTATGCATCGGAGGGCACTTAAATATAAGTGGTTAAACGAATTACTGCGCGCTACCCTTGGCCCACTCGAACCCCACTTCCTTCTTCACAATTCTGCACGAATATTATTATGCTAATCCACAAAGCTAAAACTTTTATAGTAGCTATGGTCATGTAAACACTGCCAACCGTTATTGCCCTCTGCGGCAATAAAAGTGCTGAAACTTTAATTAGATCATGAATTAGCATGCACGATTTCGACTTTTTGTAAATATACTTTATCTCATCTTGAAGTATTAATATCATCAAGGTATGTCGTAAATAGGTGTCGTAAGATATATTATCGTCGAGAAGAAAATGAATTGAATAATGACTATACATTTTCAACGTACAGCCAACATATATCATAAATTGATTAAGAAACTTTAATTAAATTTTATCAATAATTTATTTTTTTTTAATAAGAGACAATTGCATGAATAACACAGATAGAAAAATAAATTTTTTGATCTGAGCTAGATCTGAATGCTTAATAAATCAAATGTGAAGTATCTTTTTTGTTCATTACAAATTAATTTCTATTCAACGTTTAAAGCTGTTGTAAAATTTCAAATATTACGTGTTCCGCTCACGGACGTGTAATTATTCGAGGACGGATAAAAGGATGGAATATGAAAAGGTCGGTGATTAGAAGCACCACACCGAGAAATGTTTTCTTTCTACGAACCTTTCTGTCTTTGTCATCTTTTCTACTAAGGATAAATTTTACAGTACGTTTAATAATTCTGGCGTTGTGCTACGAATTCGTTGCCTTTTATAATTCATATTTTCTGCGATGTATTCATTAATTATCTCGACATTCTGTTGAAAGTTGTTGTGAATGAGAAGCGACATAGAGATATGAATTAATAGGTATTCATGAACGTTTTGTTGTAGAAATGACTAATCCGCACAGTCATTTGGGCTTAGCGAATTTATGGTTTTAATACACTGTTGAACATTCACATACATTTACACATACATATACATATATGTATTTTTGAGTAACAATACAATAGACATTTTGAAGAAAAATGGAAGCAAAATAATTAGTGGAAAAGGGCTAAGAGCTGATTGTTTATTGCGAAGTATTCAAATTAAATTTCAATTAAATAAATTATTTGAGCATTTATTGTTAAATCATATAAATTGACTTGTTTTTACTTAAAAAAACAAACGTTCGGATCAATGTTGATGATTAGTTAAACGATAACTGCGATTATTTAAAAAAAAATTGAAAATTAAGAAATTAAAAAATTAAAAAATCAAACGTCACAAATGTACGTAATAAGTGATTGTTTATATTATATTATATTTTTATTCAAAAGATCGCCGATGGTATAAGTCTTTTACATGATGAATTTTCTTATCAGCGAAAAATGTAAAAAAGCTCTCATCAGCTATTCGGATGCACAGAAAATTCTTTATTTTCATGTGATTGTAACAAAACGAATAAGATGTACGTTTCAATCCATCAATTCGGATCCTTATCAATATAAAATATAAATCGAAGTTATATAATTAACGCAAATTCCAAATTGATGACTCTCGACAATTTAGTTCGTTCTTCTTTATCCAACTGTTAAATTAGTTATGTAATGAATAGCCCAATAATTATCAAAAATATTAACACACTTATACAATAATATTATAAAAACTTACATAAAGTAAAAACGAAATCATATACTAAAAAGGAATTTTTTAAAGCGTTGGAATTAGTTCTTAATTCAATAATTTTTAGTTTCAACGATAAATTTTATAAACAGACCTTTGATGTTCCGATGGGTTCACCATTGTTATCCATTGTGGCGGATATTATTATGCAAGATCTTGAAACGAAAGCATTACAAAGACTTCCAATTTCATCATCCTTTTATGCGAGGTATGTTGATGACATTGCGTTAGCATATGATGCGTCACACATTGGTGAATACCTTCAATTCATTCTATTCTAGACTAAAATTTACAACTGAAATAGGTGGGGACAAGTTAGATTTTCTGGATATCAGTTTAATTAAAAAGGGAAATTCTATTGTTCAAAATTGATACTACAACTCTACTTTCTCTAGTCGTTATCTTAATTATTTTTCCAGACATTCTTTGTCAAAAAGTGGGAACAATTATCGGTTTAATTGATAGGGTATTTTCTTTGTCCTACCCTACTTTATCTTACCATCAAGAGAATTTTGAATTAATTATTAAAATTTTTTTAAACAATGGATCTACTGACTCATATTCTCTGAAATAAAAAATAGATTGTTAAAACAATTTAAACAATGAAATAAACAGGATAATACACCTACGGATAAGATAACGGACAATAATGATGAAAAATTAATCACAAGTTTTTCACAATCCTCTTTATTTTACTTTTATCAGAAAAGATAAAAAATTTTTTGAAAAAACGCCTTAATACACATGGATTAATAATCTTAGGAAGTTTATCAGGGGTTACAAAGACGTTCGTCCTAAGCTATCTCATACCGACGTTGTGTATAAAATTGATTGTCGAGATTGTGAAGCATCATATGAGCCAAACAGTAGATGTTTGAAGACACGCATAAGAACATAGAAATCATATAAATTGGAATACTACGCAGCATTCCGTAATAACAGAACACAGAATCAGCCATCGACATGATTTTGATTCGGAAAATATCATGATATTAGACGAGGAAAAGGTACTTAATAAAAGATTGATTTCGGAAGCGATCCATAGCAACAGAAACAGAGTTTGAATTTACAGAATGATACGTATTTTTTGGACTCACTATACATGGATTTGTTTACGAAAGTATGACATTGATTTTATCCCCCTTTGATCTTATTTTTATTTTTATCTTTATTTTTATGTTATTTTATTCCAATAACTACTTGACTTTATTATTTTGATTCTCATCTCTAACTGTATCTTTAACTGTCAACACAAGATCTTTAACATCGAGTCTCGAGAAAACGTTTACATGTGATATAATAAAAAATACAGACAGATGATTTTAATAATTCTCTAATTTTTTCGTTTTCGTGTTTCTTTTGAATGACTACATAGCAAATCTAACAATCTGATGAGCAATGTGATTCTATCGAGTGACGCAATGTATATGACTTCGTTTTTATTTTATGTAAGTTTTTATAATATTATTGTATTGTATTAATATTTTTGTAATCATTGGATATTCATTACATAGCTAATTTGGCAGTTGGATAAAGAAGAACGAACTAAATTATCGGGAATCATTAATTTGAAATTTGCGTTAATTATGTGACTTTGATTTATATTTTATATTGATAAGGACCCGAATTGATGGGTTGAAACGTATATATCTTATTCGTTTTGTTACATTCACATGAAAATAAAGAATTTTCTGTACATTCGAACAGCTGATGACGGCTTTGATGGGCTTTTTTACATTTTTCACTGATAGATTCTTTCGAGTTTATATATGAGTTCATCTTATATATGAGTTTTCTTATGTTCTTATCTATATGTTCGTCTTTCTTATCTATGTCTTCATAATATACCCATGAAAATCATAGTACTAGCCAGTCGATCCTCAAAATTGAATTTATCCGAAGAATATAGTCAGATTGTGCAAGATTTCAGCCTTTATTCCACATGATTATTCAAAGGATTATAATCAGTTGGGGCTATCTTGTACTGATCTACGCTGTATATCCGATGAATATAATACGTTTACATATAACTCAGAGAGAAAAATTTTTAGAACTCAGAGGATGTTGTCGGTAAGTGAGTAATGCGTTGAATGAAAGCAAGATACTATTTAATTTAACCCTTCGTTTGCAATTTGAATCTTGTTTGACACAAATAAAATTTCGCTTTCATTGTTGCTCAAATTCAATTTCTATTAAATAAAAATTGCAACATTTACTTTAAAAAATATTTAATAAAAAAATATGTAATAGATATGTTGATAAATAAATCTTGAATTTAAAAAAAAAACTTGGTCGAAAATGTTTATAAACGGAGGGAATAAAAATATGATTGCAGACGAACAGTTAAAATAAGAAGAATAAAAATGAGAATAAGCTAATGTAAGTAGAGAATTAGGTAGAGGAGAGTGGTGTCGGTTGTAACAAAGAGACAATTATAACATTGACCGCAATAGTTTCGATCTATTGACGATCTATTGAAAGGCTGAATTGCATGCACGGTTGCATAGCGTTAACAGACGTAAGTTATTGACGAAGAATCGAATGGCCGCGCGCCAATGCAAACTTATCAGCATCTGTTCGTTTGGAATCAAAGGCAAATTGTAAATTTTGTTATCCGCCGTTATTTTGTTGCATAACAATTTGTCATAAAATCGTACTGTTTGACATGAATATATAAATATCAAGCGGTGGTTGCAAAATAACAATCACAGTGGTGTCAATTGTAACATGAGTAATTATTCAGGAGATATTCCTCACTTACAATTTCAATGAAATTATGTTCACATTCGACGCGTTTTTGCATGAAACAAAAAAATTTGGTAGTAAAGTGTTCTGCTCAGTCCCGCGAAATGAGATATTAATCTATAAAATTAACTATTGCTGGAATACAAAATCAGAGCTATTATAGCCTAGCTGGTTGATATTTGCTGATAATTTATTAATATGATGTAATCATGCTGTAATTTATTGATATCATGAAATAGATTCGTATATAGTTTCAACCATAAATATGATCCTTTTTAATGAATAAAATAATCGATAACTTAATTAGCATGTCAACAGTATAATCTTACGCAAAGAAATCTTCTGTCCATTATGTTGTCTGTCTATGTGATCTTCGTGATATGTTTTTTCTGATTTATTAGAGTCATATCTTATAGTGTGTCAAGTTAGACGCATTTGTAGACTTAGATAGATAGAGAAATCACAGTTTTTCTAAATCTATGATGCAATTTATATATGTGTGAATGTTAAAGTTATTACTGAATTAAATTTTTAATTATGATGTGAATACTTGTGATTCCAATGTTAACAGATTTTATTTCTAACTAAAAATATATGTCTATATCTTTTATTTCAATCATATTATCTTATATACTTGTTGCCGATATATTTTGATAAAATTATTACGTGGGTCTTCATAGTAAAATTTATTATCAGTGTGTTTATTATCAGTGTATCTGAGATATGAATTAGTATAATTATAGAAGAAATTAATTTATATATATATATAGCATCTACATGAGTTTAAAAACAAGGTTCTCGTACATATGTTAACATGCTTTTTTGATAATTTGATGAATTCATTTAGTAGTAATATCTATTTCATGTTTATATCAATATATTAATAAATTATCAGCAAATATCAGCTAGGCTATAATAGCTCTGATTATGTATTCTATTAAATTTTATTCAACATAGCCAATAATATATTATAATAATAATTATTGTTAGTTTAGGAAATCTGTTATATCGATGGCGTAATGGGTTACACAAATTTTCTGTTTTACAAACGTAAATTCTCTGCTGTAAAAACAAAAATGAAAATAATATGCGTTTTTAAGGCAGTGAATGAACGTGTTAGTATCGAGGAAAATAAAGATATTTGTTTGGTCTGCAGTAAATCTTACGAAGAAAGTCAAGAAGACTGGCTTCAGAATGTAAAAAATGGGCACATTCAACACCTGCGCACAATTGACATTATCGCGGTGTCAATAGTAACAAATTGTAGCGATGTCTTAATGGTAAATATTTTTTATAATTTGTTATTTTTTTCAAATATCTATTATGTTAAAATTAACACCAAAGAAGCTCTTTGTTTTTATATAAAATTTAGATTTCCACTCATTTGTAATAAATTAATTAGCCGCAAAAATCTTTTTTGTTATAACTGACACTTATCTCCTCTATTTTTATAATGCGGATCAAATGTTGCACTAAATATCTTTTTGTTAATTTTTCTTTTTGCAACCCTAAAGGAAATCAGTAAATAAACTCTATCAAATAAGAATAAGTTTTATATATTACAGAAGGAACGAGATAATAAAAGTTGCTGAAGCTATTTTTTTATAATTAAAAAAAAGGATTAAATCCTTTAAATTCAAAGTAAATTCTCAAATGAATTTTGGTTTGTTTAGAAATAAATTTTATTTTAGTTAGTGTAAATTGAGACCGTTAATTTATTGACAATAATTTATTAATTATAATTGTATTTGAATTTTAGCGCAGAATTTATTTGTCATAATATTTGTCTTGTTTTTTTCTCTATATATGCAGTGAGAAACTTTATCATGGTATCACTTAATAAATAGTAGTAATTTGCGCTAATTGTCGATGACTCTGCAGTTATACAATTATCAATTATTTCCAACGTTCATACGATTTTGTGGGTTAGGCGGTGCGTTTCATAAATTCGGAAATTACAAACGAGCCGATTTCAAGCAGAATTATACACACGCAACGTTGTTTGATATATTCATAACGTGAGAAAAGAGCCCGTTTACGAATCCATTCGTGGTTCGACCATCATTAAATGGAAAAGCGAGAGCGCTGTAGAAGAAGGAAAATCATGGTAATGTTCGCAATTGCATTCGGCCGATTAACCCAGTATGTATATCGCTTAAATTTATTGGACGCGTGACAAATTTTGGCGAACGGATATATGGATGCACTGAGAGTAAAAGGATCGGAAAAAGAGACATGGAGAGAGAGAGAGGAGAAAATAAATGCGCCGCTGGCGCAAAGCGGAGACGCGATGCAACGCGATGCAACGCGATGGGAAAGGAAGCGTTAAAAAGAAAGAAAAATAAAGAATGCACGTGACGGTGGGATAGTGAGGCACGGTGTGACGAAGTCTGTCGCAATATCCTGCAACGAAAGCCAATAAATAAAGGACGGCTTGGCCGCGGAATTAAAACACATACATCACGATACTGGCTGTTGCGTCTCTCCGCGTTTTCTGCCCGCACTTTCTAGTCTCGACTAGCGTTTCGCCCATCTTTATCTCCCTTTCTATTTTTTATTCGATACCAACACTTCGATACCTACACGACGGGTCCGGTCTACGTGAGGGTTGAAATGAATCCCGGTCGGGATTTCTGATTGCGATATAATTTCGCCGATTGAGCCGCGGCCACGGCTATTTCCGGTCGTTACGATCACTGAAAGGCGCAAGCGTGTTAGTGGACTTGGTTTTATTCTGGCTTTAAACGCTACCCGATAACTCTTGGCTACGTCCGAATGTCTCGACGCTCATCGTTTATACGTAAAACGAAACGAAAGGTGACGGCTTGATCCGCGAGACGAATGATCTGTCATTCGATGCGCATTACGTATTGAGATTTAAGCGCTTCGATGAGATGCGCCGAGCAGAGGTATGGAAATTAGCCGGTACGCGATTGCGAATGCAAAAACGTTAAACGCTATCCGGCTCGGTGATAAATTTATCGAACGGAATTTAATTGGCGCGTTTTCGTTCAACACCACGAATATATTTTTCTTGTGAATTGGCTATTTACGTAGAATATATTTTATGCCTTTATAAATATGAATACATTGTATTTATATTGATATTTATATCGTATACTTATATATTTAATATATTGGAGTATAAAAGATGATATTTTTAATTTGATTGCGAGGTATTTTGCGAGAAAAACTCGTCGAAAGTTCTTTTAAGGCGCGAGGAGGAAGGTTGTTATATATAAATAGAAAATTGCATCTCTCTAGAGACGAGATGAAGCAACTCGTTACGCCGCCGATGGAATTACGAGAAATGGAAAGAAGTAACCGCGAAAGAGTAAATGCACTATAGAAAATGCATTAAAATAAAAAACACAAGTTTAAAAATCTTATGGATCTTGTACTTGCTGCTTCCAGCTGCTTCGACTTATACAGTCGTGCTGCGAAATGCTTTCGGAAGGAATTTCGCGTAGAAATATCCAGCGGAGCTTACACGTGCAAAGACCTCACGTCGCGTAAGAGCTTGAAAATCTTCTCTCGCGTATATTATGCTAGTAATTTCCGCGTTGTATCGTTAGAATGTTGATTACGTCATTTTCCTTTGCGAGTGCAAAGAATCAATTTCCGTATGAATTTTCGTCGATGCGAAAACGACGCAAGAGAGAGATTTCGATCGAATAAAATCGACGAGAGATCGAAAGCGATGCAAGAGTTTGCTCTTACGGCAATTACGCGATAGCTGTGCAGATACCGATGCGCCACCGAATACATAATAAAACGCCAAAAGTTTCGGTTTCTTAAGGAAAACAGCAAAGTTCAACAGTGACTCCGTTGCATTCGTCTCTGGATTCCGATTTCGAAGCGTAACGCTCGAAAGTGTTTCGCAGGGCTGGGCCAAGGCAATAAAACTTTCGAAATCTCTTGAGGGTTTCGAGGACGATGCAGTGTTCCAGCGCTGTGTAGAGACCTCATGAATATTTAATTCCCGGTAGTGGCGAATCGAATGTTAACAGTGTGCGAAAACCGACGCAGAGGGGACCAGAGACTAAAAATAGAGAAATACCAGGGATATAGGAAGGGATCATTGCTTGCACAGCGTTCTGTAGTTCTGTAGTCGATACGTAAATAGTTGCCGCAGCAACCGACAGTTAAATACAGGGGATCTCATCCTAACGAAACTCGCGAACTATCGCTGTCTCAGCAAAGCGCAAATTATTTCTATATTTTTTTACTTTCGCCTGGAATTTCTGTAAGAAATTACAGAAAGAAACTCTCAACTCGATTTTCTATTCGGAGTTTGTATTAAACAACGTGCAAAAATGTGAAAGAAACTTTCACGTTCGCGTGTTTTGAAGAATTTGTGATCTTACTAGTCGTTTTTATGGAAAATGAATGATAAGAACTTCAAAAAGCTAAGGACTTCAAAGTAGTTTTAAAAAAATTAGATTTTTTTAATTATAACTCTTTTTATTACTGTGCATTTTATCTTAATCTTAATAATAGAGTATAGTAGAGTAAACTCGTCAAGAATTTGCGTGTGAAATCTACACATGACTTAATACAATTCAGAATCATGTCAGAGTACGTGCAATTGGCAATAGTCTGATTAAGATGCTACTCCTGCTTACATCGCATACATTCCATCACCAATTGCAAATCCACATTGTAATCACTAGTTGGCAGTCAACAAAATTAATCAGCGGCATCAAACATTTGTTTTGATAACGTAAACCATATCATGTTGTATTTACAAGCGGTTTCATCGTTACAATGATACATACAATTGAGTCTATTGGAGGTTGCTATATACTTTTCTTCAAAGTTCAATTTGCGTGAATCTTTTTGTAATCGTTTGTAATTCAGAGACTCATTATGCTATTTTTCATCAAAGAGAGATCAATTTCAAATAAATTTTTCAATCAATTATTAAAATTTAATGCGTTAACAATGAGAAGATTTGTATAATTGGCTGTACGATTAAATCTACTTTCAAATGGAATTCGGTTTCGATCTCGTATTAACGTTTGTCTTTTGACAGGATGCATCTCTGTTCCAAATTGCACCAACAAACTTCTGCAGGGAACTGTAATACGTTAGAGAAAGCAGCGGTAGATTATATAATCGATGACTACGATGACATACATGTATGAGTCTTAACTTTTAACATGCTATGCTCTTAGATTATTAGATCGGAATGAGAATTCATAACTACTTAAGTCTTCAGTGAGAATTTTTCTGAATATGATGAATTCCGCATCACAGCATTTTTAAATCATTTGATATTAATCGAAATTATTTTTCTTTGTTACATCATCAATGTCTTTTAATCTTATTTTATTTATTAAAGACGTATTTTAACGCAAAAGTTTAATAAACACTGCTATTACACTGGTAGACTGTATTTAGAAAGGTCTGTATTAACAAATTGTTAAATCAAATTTACTTAACTCATAATACCCTTTACCCAGAGTTTATGTCATGCACATACGCAAGTGTACTAATTAGATCTCTCTATATTATTGTATTACATAATCAACTAAGGTGAAGGCTGTCACGTACGTCGCCTTGCTTCTGTCACGTGGATTCGCAGACACTTAATGCCATTACGTGTGTACGGAAGGAAGGAGACGAACGCGAAATGGTAAATTAATGTTTCGGTTTGCCGAGAAGGTGACGGAATCGCGGAACAGCGGGTTTCCGAATGCAACGCATAGTTTCTCTAAGAACTAATTAACGAACAATTAAAATTAATTTCACGCCTGGGTGAGCTCGAGTTATTCGCACGATTGGCGAGGCGGTCGCCTTGGCGTAGCTACAAGTCAGAGGAAACCGGGCGGCCACGAAGGGATAATTCCGAGCATAAATCAGACGGAAATGTGAAAGTTTCAGATACGTGGTTACTCTGCGAATGACCCAGCAGCTTCGCGTCACGTGTGGTACGTTTCAAAATTCGTTCCGCAAGATATTATATTTTTATTACTTTCGTACTCCTAAAATATGATTCTTCTTTAAAACATTCTACCATTTGTTCGTCTAAATTTTTAAATACAAATGAAATATTTGCATCACATTAAAAAAAAATTTTCTTCATGAAATATGTTGTAATAAAAATTTGATTAAGTGTGAAAGCGTGCGATTGCACAATTTGTAAAGTTTGTGGAATTCTTAGAAGCCTTAGCTCCCTTAGAAATTCTTTAGTCTTATTAAGTTATTTATTTTATAAATAATGAAAATGAAAAAATGATGCGTACGAGAAAGCATTTACGATTGGCCTTGGAAGATCTTGGAACAGCCCAGCACAATAAAAATATTCATTGTACTGATAAGTCTTATGACTGTAGATTAATATTTCGCATTTCTTTTGTACGTGATTGTGTAATATTCAAAGAAAGAGAATGAACCAGAAATTGATATTTTGAGAAATTGTCTGGATTACGAATGCGACGTCAGCTTCTTCGACAATGTCTTAGAAATAAAGAGAAAAAAGGTCGCCTAGTACGTTCGACCATTTCTAGAGCGCTCCAAGCGATGATGTCCCCGGGTTATGTTCCGCGGTACACGGAAAGAAGCTTATCCCAGAGATGCATATCCCGAGATGCAGCACGTCCCGGACACTTAACATATAAAATGATATCTGTTTTTCAACTTTATCGCGATAAGCTCTGAATTATAGGCATGAATGCGAAACAGTTGGTCGATTATAGTAATTTCGTCTTCTCTCTTTGAAGGTCTTAAAAACATTATTGTCTCCTTTGTTATTCCTTTGTACCAGCAAGTCTCCTCATCATTTTTATTCTTTCTTTTGCGAAAGGAAATTCTGAATACTGATTCGACAACCTTATAAAAAACCAAAACAAACAAATTGTATATAATTAAAAAAAAACCCATATTATCAAGAAATTTTTTTTAGTGGATGCGGAAAGCTCGTAGCTAAAATAAATTTGCAATAAAGTTCGTCGATTGAAAGAAACGGCTTTGATGTTGAGGATTATTGAGCGGCGCATACGAGATGATTTGCCTCGTTTCCTGAAAGTACGCACAACTATATCGGTAGTACCTTAATCCGTAGTCCTAAATCTAGTAATGGCCATCCGCGTTGTAACTCTGCCACGTGATCATGTTGCTCTGCTATTAGCTTGAAGTCACCATTAATTATCTCTCGTGAAATAGCACGATTCGGTAACTGGACTGACCTTTACTAATGCTACATCGTCGGGTAATACATCCAGATATTTGGCCATTTCGAGTAATTTAGTGAGTTTCTATGCTCGCCACATACTACTCGGTTTATCTAATTATGTGACTCATTTGTATAGCGAAATGCTAAATATATGACTGGTCGCGAATGTCATTCGCAGATCGTTGGGAAAGCGTCTGGCGTATATGGTTCTATCATGGAATTAATCTTTATCAGCATCAACTATCAAACCACATATTTCGGTATGAATATATTTTAACGAAGGTAGTTGTACGTTTTCGTTAACATTATTATATTAACTCTCTGTAACACCACGTAACTTAAAAATTACATATTCATATTATATTATATTTTTAAATCTCAGTATCTGAGTCAATATTATAATCTGAGTGATTTTTTTACCGATATATTTCTCTTTTTTATAAAGCATCTTTTTATAAGCAAAAGATTCCATTTATAGAGAATTAAGCACAATCTTTAAAAATGTAGTTATAAAATTTTATTAATAATTTTATTAATAATTTATGTACAAAGGTTAAATAAAAACCAATGGAATTTCGATAATTAGATATAAAATTATGCTACACAGTACAGAGATGGAGATATATTATTAGTAAAATAATTCATCATTATGCGATATTATTTCTCTTTACATTGAATAACACATATTAAATTTTACAAAAATATGAATCAAAAGGAAATTTGAATGCGTTGCTTGCAGCCAACTTGATAAGTTATTCGTATTGCGAAAAAATAAATAACAATGAAATAACATACAAAATAAGCAGTTTTTATACCTTGCTTTACACTTCTAAATATGTGGGTTGGAGTGCAAACACTCGATAAAATTTATGTGTTAATATTAGCACGAGCAACCGTGAAAATAGCGATGTCCTCTCGAAATAAAACAAATAAACACCGATAAAAAAAGAGAAAAGCTGTTTGATAATTTTATTGTGCGATTCAATAACTAATATCTATTTTGCATATCAATCTTTTCGGGAAAAAATTTACACATCAGCAAAATCTCATTGGAAAATAACGTGGCTGCTACTCTGATAAAAATTCCACTCACCTGAATTTTATTTGCTAGTCACAGTAGATGTTGATTCGATATTACATAACATAATAATAACTGTTACGAGAAAACATAATTGAATTTCGTATATAGCCTGGCACTTGCACGAATTTCGTTTAACAATCATTTCAATTTTATGCGATAACAAATGCGATTACGAAAATATATGCTGCGATAATTAAATTTGTCGTATTTTATACGCTATGATGGCTTAATAGTTTGTAGTGTGCATGCTAATACCGGATTAATTTATTGGCCGACTATAAATTATTATATTCATATCAGGAGATGTTAATAGCGTCGATTGAAATTTACTCACGTCGCAGAAATACGCGACGGTATTGCAAATAATTTTTGCACACAATAATTATGCCAAAAATGGCATTAAACATTGAAATGTTATTGGTTTAAAACAACGCGCGCGTCATACGATATAATGATTCTGCTCAGATATACTACAACGTAATTCATAGCAGGAATTCATTAGTCGGCCGAGTGTTTTTATCTATTTGACCTAGTGTCATCCAAACTTGGAAATAATTACAAATTTTAATTACCCTTACAAATCTGTGCAAAACACGTAAATTTCATTGCTACATAATAAATCTCTCTTGCGTCGTTATCAATTAACTCTTTGAACATTACGTATTTACATAATACATCATTAACATCCATTCGTTGCTTTTTAACATTTGTTTAAAGCCAGTGCTTTACATCTACGTAAAAAGAAGTTTGTTTGCGCAAATAAAAATATTCATATTATTTTTATTCGTTAATAGATTATTTTTATTACAAGTTATAACGTCGAGAATATTCGTAAATATTCTTCACAGATTTGAGAGTTATTTATATTTAACCGAGTTCTATGCATTTATATATTTTAGATATATTTTATATGCTATCGAGATGGTTGCAGCTGTCAGTAACGTAGATAGAATCGATAGAAAACACTATATCGAAACCGACAGATAGACTAGCGCGGTGAAGGGTATTTTCGCTATAGCTAGAAACTTTCGCCATAAGTTAGCCCTTAAAACTGTTTCTCGAAGCTCTGTCGGGAAACTCGAGACATGAAATCGCAGGCCATGTCGTTTTATCGATCACCCCAGCGGAAGTGGCACGAATTTCCAATACATCATATTTGTTCTTGAACAGGAGACGATAAAGATAAATTATTACTAATCGATATTATTGTTGTAGTTTAAAATTCCGTTCTAGTTGCAGAATGCTTTTGTGAATGACGAGATCAAGTTTATTATCATTCTGAGAAATTTAAGCCATGCATATTTAAACTTGTACCCCATTTTTTGTTTATTCTC
Source organism: Acromyrmex echinatior (assembly GCF_024713525.1). NCBI lineage: Eukaryota > Metazoa > Arthropoda > Insecta > Hymenoptera > Formicidae > Acromyrmex > Acromyrmex echinatior. Next base: position 6,227,749 of record NC_141870.1, read on the forward strand.
TTTAAGACTTCTCTCTCTTTCTGTTTCTGTCTCTCTTTCAGTGATGACTCTTTCTTGATATCTAAATTACACACGTATTTTCGAAATAGTGCTCCGGATACTCATAAGTGAATCTATAGAAGCATTTATGTAGTGAATGTCATTGTCATCCGAAATCCCCATTTGACATTTGAGATGCATTGCATGAATCCTCTTCGGTGGCGTCCGATAAACAAGGATTGACCGAGAACGATGGCGGAAGAATCCACGGAGAACACCGATCCGCCTACCTCAGCATGTGCGAGCATGGCGTATTTTCTTCTACATTTAAGTCACGCCACATGGTTATATCGGTCTCGTAGGGATCGGAACTCGTCGGAGGATTTTCAATTCTTGACAGACGCTGAACTGGCTTGCGCCCGATGTTATCGCATAGCCATAGGAATTAAAGAAGAAGGCAGAGAGAATTGTATAGTTGCAAATCGTAAAATGAAAATTCAATCCGCAACTCGACAGATTAAATTTAACGATCGAAATGTTGTACAATTAAGATGTTGAGAGATTTAATTGGATATCGATAAATTGCTCATTTCTCTTAATCGCGTTAAATTTATAATTTTTATACTGTATGTACCGATATATATTTTTGGATCTATATTTAGATTTATATTTTTAAACAATAATAAAGATTATTATATAAATAAATCAAATAATAAAATAGCGCTTAACATCAAAGCTATATATTGATGCCCAATAATATTTCTATGTAAATTTTAAATACATTATCGTTCCGTTACATATAAACTGTGCGCCGATTATTGAAAGATGTATTTAAAATTTATATAGAAATATTATTAGCTACTAATAGGTATTTATCGATAGCTTTGACCGTATTTGGCGCTGTTTTAATGATTTATATTCTTTAATTTCCTTTTTTAGATTTATATTTTATTCCTATATAGATATATACAGGGTGTTCAAAAAAAGTCGGGATCTTGGAACGATCCCATTAAGAATCCCATCATGATCGCCATTTCGAAGATATAAAAAATCGCCATGTGACATTTGATTCTACGTAAAAAAAACTAAAATTTGAGTCTTCATTTAAGTTTAAAAAGAATCAAATCATTTATGGGCAAAGTCATTTTAAGATGAAATGACTCACATATATTTTTCTAGAATTTTAAAACTTTTAGCAGTTAGAATCTTGTTAATATATAACGAATAGAATTCATAATTTTTCATATCAATCTTATTAAATATTGATTAAATCATCTGCGTTTTTAATAAACGCCGCGTGATGTTTCTTATTTAATTCTTTTAGCTTTTAAATTTATTTTCTAATTTTTTAATTTAACTTTTTCTTATTAAGTACATTTATTTGCCGTAAATGTTAGTTTTGATATTTGCAGTAGCAGTTTTAACATTTTATATCTATACATCAACGTGGATATATCTTCTGTTGCTTTTATGGAACTCAACTAATACGTAATCACGGATACACGTCGAGTATCTCCGCACGCCTTCTGATTCGATGATACGAAAAGCATCTCGAAATGTCAGTAACCAACGAGTTTTCTCGTTCGTTCCTTCCTACAACGTTAAGGTTTCGTATTGCACGATATCGACTATATTATAGAAACTGTCAGAATACAAAGAAATTCACATTTTATTGATACATTGACGTACATGAATTTTTCTTAGATAAATTTGTGCGATCGTTACATTACCGTATCAACTGATATCAATATGATGTTTATGAAAATTTGAATGCTATTGCATATGTGTGAAATACATTATAAATATGTTATATATCGAAAATCAAAATATCTTCGATCAGTGGCATTTCTACATTTTTATCCGTCAACGTTTATGTCGTGATCGCAAAATGGGCACCATTTGTTGGATTGACTACAAAGATCTTTCCACGTGAAATATACACAGAAGATTTTGCTAAAGGATCTAAAAATTTAGCGATATCAATTTAGATCAAATAATTAAAAAAAGAAAATTTAAGTTAATGGAAACCGACGTTGTAATGGTGCGCTTTTTCAAAAAAATTTTAGTTGAGCAATCTTTCTTTATAAGATGTTTAACATTAAGTTATTAAACAGCGTGTTTTAAGACTTAAACATCATGTGAAGAAGCATCGCTTAAATACAATTTTATGAAGAAATTCAAATGCATTGATTACAGCATTAATCTCTATATCAGTTTTAATTTTTTTTCTAATTATTAAAAATCTCAATTATTTTTTATTGTTAAATACAGAAACTAATTTTGTTGGATTATATCAAAATATTATAATTATACATATATAGGAAACTCATGTATGATGAGCGATACTGCAAGAAGTTTTAATATTCCAACAACCAATTTCGCATCCGACATAATTACAATATTTTGATATTCCAACAAAATTATATTTTCAGATTTATATTCAACTAAATTTTTAGATACTTTAGCAAAACTATTTCTTCCCAATGTAACAATGTGCATAACGAAATAATAAATCCGTCGAAAGCAAAATCAAAAATTCTTTTTTGACACAAGATTTAACATAAATCATCGTTATATTTCGTTAAAGGGTAGGTAGATACGTAATTCTTTCACGGGTCGAGAGAAATAAAGCGTGGCGTTCATAGCCGTTGATAAATTGAAGTGGCGTGAAGCATCCGGCACGACTGGTTTTGCCGGCAACTTCTATTTATGCAACCTTCAGCATCTGAGATATATTATTTCGCGACAACGTCAACCGTCGGTTCTCTCTCTTCCTCTCTTTCTACTTCTTTCTCCTCCATCGCCGTCTCTCTCGCCGTGCGATTTATTTCACCGCCAGCGCTAAGAAGCTTGCGAGGTGACATCGTTGGCGGATTCTTCGTGGCGCTAGGATTCCGCTTTATTGTAAAGCGCCCGAAGATTTTGGCGGAAACGAGAAACCGGCAGACATATACGTCGCAGTCTCGACAATTCCCCAACGAAAAATCTAGGTATCGGGAAATTATCCTGGTATTCTCTTAAGATTTTGTAACAATGCAATGTCACGATTTATCTTGAATCGTCTTGCATTTTTTTTTGCTGAAAATTTTGCACGCGCTGTTTTCATCTCGAATTATAAATTTGTGTTGCGCATTGATCCCAAATCGAAACTCGACATTTTCAAATTTTGTTTACAAATAAATATTGCAGCTGAGAAAGTGTTCTGATCAAACCCACAGAAAGATCCAATAAGTATAGCATTTTAGTAAGAAGAAACAGAATAGCAAATAAGATAATCAGAAATTCTGTTTGATTTTCAATCAAAATGCTATTTTTGGTGGGCTTCTTTGTTGATTTAATTAGAATATTTTTCTCTGTTATTAAATAATTACAGATGTAAATGAACATTATATAGCAAAATTGAAAAAGAAATATTTAAATTCTGTATTAATTAAGATAGAACAAAAGGTATATTGTAATTATTGTTGAATACACGTTCTGAAAAAGTCAACATTCAATTGTCGAAATATTTATGATTAATTTTCTATTTCTCGGTTTTGTTTTTCTTAGAGAAAAATTTCTCTAAGTTAACTATGATCATTACAATTGTCGGAAATGTCAGAGAGAATTTTAAACTGCAATTGACTGCAATGTCTCTTTATTTAAAATTACAGTTCACCTTAAATTTAGAATCGTCATTTTTGATCAGATATTAAATTACGCGTTAGACTCATTTAAACTTTAAGAAAGGAAACTTGACCCTATCTCAAACTAGTGATCAATTTTATATAACATCCACTTTCTCGGAAAAAATCAAGCAAATCTTAATATAATAGTTCATTATTTGCTGCTAATAATATAATAAAAAAATATGTACATGGTCCACATCCGATTGTAGAAAATAAAGCGTTACAAATTTTTATCTCGGAAACACGGCATTATTGAAAAAAATTGTTATACAAACAATAGTTATAGGGTTTAAAAAGGTCTATTTACTGATCTTATCAGTTTGACCTTGGGTAGTGTCGCCAAGGTCAGGTCAAAATTACATCAATTTTTTTAATGGAACACCCTACTTTTGTTTCCAGAATCTAATAACTGATGTCGAGAACTTTCCGAAACGCTACAAGAAACTATTTTTTCATTAAGAACTTTTTGAATTATGATGCTTGAAAGTTATAGTACCGCCAGCATTATCCAAGGTGTCCGACCGATGATTAAAATCTCTTGAATGTTGTTTAGGATCATGTTCTGGATATCATTTGTCAAGATGGTGATACTGTAACTTTCAAGCATCATAACTGAAAGAGTACTTAATAAGAAATAACTTTATTATAGTGTTTTGAAAAGCTCTCGACACCGGCTATTAGATTATAAAATCAAAAGTAGGACATTTCATTTAAAAAAATCGACGTAACCTTGACCTAACCTTGGCGACGCCACCCAAAGTCGGACTGATAAGATCAGTAAATAAATCTTTTTGAACCCTACAACTTTTGTCTGAACAATTTTTCTCAATAATGCCGTGTTTCCGAGATAGAAATTTGTAACACTTTATTTTGAACATCCGGTATATGTATATATATTGTTATTAAAGCTTAGAATTTTTTACGTTCAATATTTTTGTTATTTTTCATGGTTTTAAATAAACAACCGAGAAAAATTTTTTGTTATGACCGGAATCCCTGTCGATATTCATCACTCTAGAATAATTGTTCTATTTGTCGGGTTGTAAAAATAAATAGCTTCAGTGAAATTGAGGGATTGGAAAATCTAAAATTTCAAGAGCTAAGAAGGATCTAGAATTCTATTCTACATATAGAAGTTTCATTCAAAACCTTATATTCAGATAAAGTCTTTTTAATGAGAAAGTATATTTAACAATTGGATTTTGGAAATAGACGAAATGTCTCTTTCTCGATTTTAACGTTAATTAAAAATAGAATAGCGAAATCTGTCCCTTGTGACAATAGAAAGAGTACTCGAATCAACGTTCATCCTGACGCTTATTAACGGCGTTCCGCTCAGAATTGTGATCCTTTCTAATTCTATGTGTGGAATTATTCAGCCTTTAAATTGAAGTCCGTAAATGCGCGAAATCAGCCAAGTACCGTTCGATTCAAACAGGAACAATAGGAGCAGCAAGGTGTTCAGTGTAAGAATAAGAAGCAAGGAGAAGAGTGCCTTTCTTCCTCGCTACTACCTGAGCATCATTCGCGCGAATCGACGATAAATCTCGGTCCGAAAGTAATTTATACCCAGCAATGCGATATCCCACGCTCGTTTGACGCGCCGAGCCGTACCGAAAGAGCGTTTCTTTCTCGTCCATTGTGTGGGTGCATTTATTCTTCTTACTCGAGCGATCATGTTCCGCGAGTAAGCAAACCATTAATAACGCATCGCATTAATTTACGAAGCGAACCATACCGTGCAGCGCGGACCGCCGGTATTTTTCTTGGCAATTAATTCGCTTGTTACCTCTACCTCTATCTCTACCTCGCCTCGCCCGTATTACGTTTCTCGAAACAGTCGATCGCGTCTTCGGACGATTAATCCTCGACGCAGATTCGCGTGAAAATGAATAGTTTTTTTCGCGCGTCATTATGCAAACGAAAATATAGCTTGCGAGGCAGCGGATCTTATTCGGCACGGGCCGAGTCCGATGAACAGTTTGCTTTTATTTTTATATCGATCTTAGTATTGCGGCTATGCTGTAAACCAAAGATCTATAATGTAGTGCGGCAATAAAAGTTGTTTCGATAAAACGAAATGATTTTAGGAGCATTTTTCTTGAAAACAAATTTACGCGTTATAAATTCGCGCATTTATTGAAGGAGAGAAATTACGATGACGAGAAAGAAAGGAAATCATAATCGTAAGATTGTGTTTAAGTGGTCGGTGTTAAAAGGCAGGCGACGTCAATTTTCCAGATCTCAGAAATTAAATAGTTCCAACTGAGAGAGCATTAATCTATTCTCCGTGGAAAGTCGAGGTCAGGGCCATAATAAATGTAAAAAAAATAAAGAGAGGACGGCGACCGGACACGGTCAATTACACGGCCGTCGCCGAGCAGGGTAATGATGAATCCGTCGCAGGAGGAACATTAATCTTGCAGCCAGGCTCGACGACGTCGAGGGATGAAAAATAACATTTGCGATTACGAGTCTACGAGCATAATGAATTTTCCTTTATGCGAAGGCAGAAGAGGCGAGAGTGTGAAATCGTGATTTCAGACGTTGAATTCCATTGTTACGCGGCGGTTAAATCGCGGCTGCGTACAAGCGTTTTCCGTTAATAAATCAGTCGCTAATGACGTGACCCACCGGACATCCTCATTTACCGGTACGATCGATCGCACCGTTAACCGTCTATAGCGGTTATAATCAACAACGTTACGCAACGCTGCAGCTAACTTATATAATTATTAGAATCTAACGTTAATTTCTTATTACTTATAATTGGACGACAATTTAATTTAACAAGTAACACGAGTATTTGTATTTATCCCAACGCGTCAGCGTTTAATTCGTATCATTTAATTTATAATAAAAAAAGATCGCGAGAACAATTATATAATAATTATAATGATACTTAATCATCGGGTGATTGTAATTACTACGAAGTAGAACGCCGTGGCGGAAGCACTTTCGGTGACGCGCATTTGCCGCACTTCGGAGTGCGAGAACCGCAAATTTGCGAGTGCACGTTCAGCGCACTTGAGCTTGCACAAGGACTTGCATCAACATTGCCGTTTGTAGATGCAGAAACAGTGGATTGGCCAGTAAGGAAAAAAACTATTGGAAAAATGAAAAAAAAAAAAAAAACTCAAATCGCGCACACCATAGTACACATATATACCACGACGATAACGCACTCGCAATATCGCTAATCGCCTCGAAATTACGTAGCACTGCGAAATTTCTGCAAAGTGGTGACTGTGTCATTGTGCTTTAGCGCGATTAAACAGTCGTCTCATTCAAAAACTGCACACTCGCCATCCTCGGTGAATCGGTACGAATGCAATGCTGCACTTTCAACGGGTTTTCGTATAAAAGTAAAAGAAAATTTATTTGAGAAATACTATATTACTCAAGAAAATTTTATAAAATTATCTAGCAATATATAAAATATATAAAACAAAAATGTTACGATAATCATATAGATTTATAGTACCTATAGACACTGAATCCAGACTTTTTACAAATAATATCCGCTTGGGATTTACTCTTGCTCTCTGTCACTGAAATATTTATTTAAGAATAAGCAAAACAAAGTCTTCTAATTTTTAGTAGACTCCTAAGAGAAATCATGCCAACGTTCGTGCAGTTGGCTAAGAAAAATACTGTCTCCGCGCGCCCGTGGGAATAAAGCGAGTCGTGATGTTTATCCTTCGCTTTTAGGAAAAGCTCGAATTGCGTCCGCTGTGCTTTTCATGGTGCTGTGTGGAAGCAAGATAAGAACGTTATTTCGTAAAATGCACTTTTAAGCCACGTCTTATACTTTAGTATGTAAATGTCTGTGCAAGTAAAACGGATGCATGTCATATAAAACATGCCGCTAGATAAATCTTTTAAAAGATCTACCTGTTAATAAAATATTTTGATATCGCTTCGAAACTCAAAGATTTTCAAATAATAAAGAAAAGTAACGAAAAATATTCCGCTGGCGGATTATTTGCCAGATTGACTATTGATATACGTTTCTCGAAATGTGTATAACTTTTTTGGAAGAATTAAGCTGTTTTGCGCAATACGTATCAGTTCTACCAGACGAATATAAATAAATATTTTACCACCCTTCCCCCCCCCCTCCCTCTTTCCGCGCTAAAACGCATATTGGCAAAAAATTTTAATATATCGTGTCTTGTTCGTTTTGTCTGCATTTATATGAATATATGTATCTCTATATAAAATAACCAACGTTGTTGAGGATTTGTGTTTTACAATATTTTTTAATTTGAAAATCCATTTATAATATGTGTATATATTAAACAAAATATTATATATGTGCTGTCAATATATCCCGGCGATTCAAAGTTTGTTCGGGAATGAAAAATAAAACGCATTACTTTTATGCATTTTCAATGTACCTACAATTATTCTAGTTTCTAGACAGCTCTTTCTCCGAACGTTTGCCCATTATTCACGAAAACCATTAATTTAATTCTCCAATTATTGGGTAAATATAATGCACATTTAAATTTTAATGAAAATATATTACCAAAGAAAATTGTACACGTGCATGATGACAAATTTAATAAATCTTAATAAAAATTATTGTTATGGTTCATTAACATTATTAATCGTATACTTATTAATATATAATATAATCAGTATAATTAGTATGTCAATACTTTCTGACTATATCTAAATATATATCTAGATGAACTATTTTCGTTCAAATAGATAATGATAAGCCAGGTTGTATCTAACAACATGAGCTTTTGAATATCCCCGAGAGAAGAGAAATCTGCGCAGTGTTCGTTCTAGTTCGCCAAAATGTATGCGATGAATGTACCGACGGCACATTATGAGTCAGAGCGTACGCACAAGTTAGCTAAGCTAATTATCCTAACAGAGTCGATAGACAATATCCTCACCATCGCAGCGGTATGCATTCGACAAAGTTTATAAAACTAATTAAATCTAGATTAAATTGTTCAAGTCTTCTTTGCCTACAATTTCTGCATTTTAGTATGGATATTTAGGATGAGAAGTATTTAGAGGTATACATAAAGGTCAATGCTATTGTTGCATTCGTACAATTTCGTGTTATTGAACGCGTGCATTTTCGCAATACGAATTCAAGCAAATATACAATTTTTGAGGGATTTTGAGGGCTAGTATGTTTTCGAGTGAATAACTCGCAACAATCGGAATAGGACACTATGCGATGTCTGATGGGATAACATAACCCGAGGCTACGGTCACTGCACACGGAACGGATTAGCTCTATTCCGCGAAATAATGTAAACCGTACAAAAAAATACCGCGGACATATGGAAAATGTTGTTTTGCATTTTCCATATGCGCGAAGCAATACCTGTTTACTAGCATCTATTGGCAGATGCGAATAGAGATATACGCCGTAACAGTTACATATATACTTCCGATATCAAGGCATTGATGAAAAAAAATGTTTTTTTTTTTTTTTAATAGGATAGTATCTAGAATGTTCACGACGTAAATATTATTTTCTCGTTAATTTTTCAATATTAAAAAAGATTGAAATTTTTTTTTTACGATACGAAAAATAATTTATTCTAAATATTGAAGAATTTCTTCTGATAATAATCAGGTACTAATTAGTATCGCAACAAAGTTATCGAATATTTGAAAAATTCAATTAATTTGTAAATTATTTTCTTCAGTAAAAACGTTGAGTTTTTTGAAAAATGTTGATAACATTCCTGCTGTATAACACAATGACTCGCATTACTTACATTTATACGCGAAACTCACGTTCACGTACTCGCTCGCGCGTGCTGTAATTTTCGTCAACAATTGTCCTATTTCCGGCACGCGCCTGCCAACTTAATTATTATTATCGGGCTGATTCGATAGAAACAATTTTGATAATGGCAGTTCGTTACCAGGATGCTCTGAAATTTCGCGCCGCAAGAAATTCCATAGCTTCGGGCCACCGGCGTGCTCGTCAACCTGATCACGTGCCGCTCCACGAGACGGCCGCTTTGTTGTCTGAAAATCCGACTAATGAAGTCTCGTTAAATCGACAGGATCGATATCATGGTTCGCGCGGACACCGACGCGCCCACGAATTCAGTCGACGCGCTCTACTGAACGGTAATGGTAATATTAATAATAGTTGTGTTAGTCAAATATCGACGCACAACGACCACGTCCCCATTAGCGGCGATATTGTCAACGAAATTCATTGCAAGGCTTTGCGCTGCAAGTAAAATGCTAATAATTAATGACATTTGCATGGCTGTGTAATAGAGATTTGTCATCGCTGTCATCACTGATATTCGTCATCTCGCGATCATTAAATCAATTATGAGAATATAATAATCAGATTGTTCGTCAGAACAACAGAATAATAGTCTAAAAAGTTTGGTTATTGGGTATATCGGTCGATGTATTCGGAATAACTACCGCCGATAACGACATAGAAATCCTAACAAGCGACGCTGTTATAGTCATTAACACTGAATATGTGTGTGCTTTTGTTCATTAAAATCTTTTTACTGAATAGAGCAATGCAGCGTAAAGTAAATAAACGAATAGATTAACGTATGATCGCTGGCTAATAAATACATGTAATAGTAACAGGCTGATACGTTATCATGTAACAGTTCATAAAGAAGTTAAATAGTATTCTATATATATATATATGTGTGTGTGTGTGTGTAACACATTTCCTGCGATTGCTATGACATTTCTCTTCTTTCCTCCTCTCTTTTTCTGTTTCTTCCTTTTCCTTGCTCTTTTGATTATGTCTCCCTTTGAATGCAAATATCTCCATGCAGAAGATATTAATTACCAGTATTTAATTTTCGAATCAATCGCGAATCTGATACTATCGTTCGGCGACGAATCTGGCATTGCCCCGGCCAGTTCCCCGTACTCTCAAAATAAAAAGCTCGTACTTCGAAGCATACCAAATTGGAAGATACGAGATTACGCTCAGTTCACTATTAATTATGCCATATTCCCGCGCACTGCGCCCAGATTTAATCTGGAACGTCAGCCAATGGCCATCGCCGTTACGTGACCGGGCAAAATTAGCCCACGTTGGAAATTATAAATATCACGGACGCTATAGGGCTTCCTGCGAGATTCTCCAATATTGCGAAGGCAACAGTAAGAGGCGATGGGCCGCAGATGTCGTTTGTGGGACATTACGTAATGTTCCACACAATTTTAGAGATCAGGTATTCGCGTTGTCTTTGATCATGTACACTTTTAATTGTCGTTATAAGATAACCAAGAATAGCCACGTCTGGAAATACGATGTAATTTCGAAAAAGAAAGATTCAAAAACTATGCAAAATGTACGATCGCGTCACATTTTGAAAGATAACACTATTTTCGTGCACGATCATTCGATATGTGCTATATATACGATTGTTGACTCGGCTATCTATTTCACACCGCAATGAACCGTTTTCGAAATGAACATGTCGTCAGCAGTTAATTTTAATCGTTTCCATTCAAACGGTGAACTCATGACATTCTTTTGGATATAGTCTTTCTCAACTGCTCCTATAATAGAACCATTGTTGAGAGAAAATATGGTCCTCGGAGATTATTGTGCACAAATGTGAAGTAAAATCAAAGATAAAGTCGGAAGAGTGTGCTAAATTGTATTAAATATGTTGCCGTGTATTTTAAGCGCGTTACTTAACAATACATCGCATTATTCTTTGCGAGAATAATCAGAGTTATTCGCAATATTCAACAAAACTAAGTAAAGGAACCATAATTAATCAAATCATGAGTTTCGATGTATAATAATATTTTTGTGTAACAATAATAAATAAAATTATAGTTACTTATTATAGTTAATTATAGCTACTCTGAAGAATAAATCTAACAAATTAAAAAAAAAATATTAATAAGAGCCAAAACAATTTATTGGCTTTAATTGGCATTTTTTCTTTTTAATTTGCCAGATTTTTGTGTAAATTATACGATTTTCAGTTCAAACAAATTGATCGATTATTTGTCGGTCTCGAAAACACAGTTTTAAAGCTGAATTATTAATATCACAAATTAAATTGACAAACAATTTAATATAGGTCCAATTTACCTTGCTAAAAGCTCAAACAAACAGAAACAAACTTTTAAAAATTCTATTCGTCTTTGTCTCTCTCTCTCTCTCTCTCTCTCTCTCTCTCTCTCTGTCTTTCATCTCTTGATCAAATCAGTATTATAACAGAAAGCATGATAAGTGATTTTAATTTGTAAACAATTTTGCGTTATTATTTTACGTTACTACATACAATATTTTATTTAAGTGTTACGAAGAGATAAATACAATTGAATTACATATTCCATATTATTTCAAAATTAAATTTGATAGTATACTTGTTTTTCCTTTCCTTTTAAAAATTAATAATTAAATCGTCTATATTTATAAAAATCTAGATTATAAATATTTTATCATTAAAAGTATGAAATGTACGAAAAACTTTTGTTACGTTAATTAGGTTGCCGAAATCGCACCACTTCTCATTTAAAAGCTCATAATTCAGAAATTATGAAGAATATTCTTAACTTTTTTTACAATATAATAAATTGCACTTCTTTCTCTTTCTTATGTAATTTTTTTTGTGTTCATAATATTGAAAATGAGAATTTTTTCAATATAGTACGATTTTGACAAAGAGAAAATTCATTGCCTAAAAAAAGTCGCATCATACCAATATCTCTTATTTAAAATATTACAGTAACAAAAAAAAAATTAAAAATTACATAAGAAAAGGAAAAAATTGTATTTTATTATGCTGTTAAAAACTTAAGAATACATTTGTCATAATTTCTGAAACACATGGTAATTCAAAGAGTAATTCAAGAAGTATTAGGTGTTGGAATTAATTCGTAGCGTTTTACAAGTGATGGGAAGTACTTTCATTAATGTATTTTTTAATGCTCATGTGAAATAAATAACATTCTTTCATTAAAAAACGCTACGAATTAATTCCAACACCTAATAATTCAAGAAGTTTCTTTATGAAACAAAATAAACACGTAGGTTTACAATATATATTTTCATATAATAATAAATGGAATAAAAATGTAAAAAATGTAAAAATATTAAGTAACGTGCGATTTAGAAAAGATTAGAGCACTTTTAAAACTTTTATTTATTTAACCTATTAAAAAAAATGTAAAGTAAACTTTGACCATATTAATTTAATTTTAATGATATTCTAATTACGACGAATGATTAAGAGTTAGGCTATTTAATTTATACTTTCTATAATTCTGCTATAAAATACGTTGAAAAATAGCAACACTATCACGATTTTTTTATTTATGTAAATAACAACACTTCTATTTATTACACTTCATGTCCTGAGTATAGCGTTGCAGTGTAATGTACTTTTTAAATAATCCGTAAGAAAGTAGGTATATAAATACAATAATTGAATTTTTAAGTGAAGTAGTGCGATTTAGGAGCTGGTGCAATTTCGGCAACTTTACCTTAAGAGTGGCCTATTTCTTTGTATGTAAAAATTCGATAACAATCCGTATCACTCAACAGTGATAACATCCTAGAATTAAAAAGAAAGCCGTATTTGATCGGCACAAGTCTGAATGCTACTTTATTTTTCTCTATTTATCGATTCGCTGGTACACAGAAGACATATGAACGTCGCATGCCGTAATGTAGCCCTTTCATCACCAATTTTTCAGAATATACATCATTCAGTGACATCGTCAGGATGAAATGGAAGTATCATTTGTCATGTATTTTCTGATGAATGTACTGACATGACGTAATCCAACTCTTATGGAATCAACCGGTCCTTGAGGCGCAGCTGGGGCATTTCCTCGAGAAGCATATTACATCGTTTCCGCACGAGATAATTCCTATCGGCCATATAACATATTATTTTGGTTGCGGAGATCACATAAAGTGTACGTGCTACTATTACGAAATTGTATATCTCATTTTTGATATTTCGAGGGAAGCAACGACTGAATTATGAATAATAAATACGAAATCGTTGAATTTGTGATCTTAGATAGAACCGTTTGGTTCTTTATTCTTTGTTTCTTGTTCTTCTTTGTGCAAATTAGATTAAGAAGTCTGTATTGTGTTGCCACATAACGCTTCTAATGATCGGTACGCCAGCAGCGTTAATTTATCGCGGGTTGCGAATTACTGTGAGAATTTAATTGCGCGACAACTACAGTTCTCCGTCTAGTCGAAATCTCGGTAACGATACTGTCTCGTAATAACTCGTGTTGAATTCTAGACCGCGGAGGGTAGATTTACGAAGAAAAAGAGGATAAATCGCATTGTAATATAGCTCGAGCACAATAACATTCTGTTAGCGCAAGACATTCGATGAAACCTAGAGAAGCTCGAGTTCTTTCTTTTCTCTCTTTCTTGCTGCAAAAATTGTGATTTATGAACCGCGATTACGCCAATTAATTTCCTGAAAAATTACTGCACCCGGCGCGAACAGTCCAAAGCACTTTAGCAACGAGCAACGAGTCATGTAGAGGGCAATTTTATGTTGAAATTTGCTTCCCTTACGAGTACAAAGTCTAGCCTGTGCGAAAGCGTGGCCTGCCCGACGGTTCTTTCTCAAAGCGTCGCATAAATGAGCGTTCTTTTAAATTGCGCGTTTGCACGAGAGAAAGATGGCCATCCTGACACAAAACCACACGACAGCTCGCTTAATTCTATCCTTTGAAGTTAATCGTTGCTTATATCTAGAATACTAAAACTGCTACGCGACACTCTCTATAAAACGCTAAATCACTTTCACATAATTACCTATTAGTGAGTCTTGATTTAGACGTTTTTAAGCAAACGTTAAATTTATCAGCATAAAAGGGTCCCGCATTAATTACTGTATGATATAAGTCAGTTTTCATATATGATGTTGCTTACGTAGTGAACAAAAGGCACCATAAACACAAAATTCGATAATGGATAGTTTTTTAGTTAGGATTTCAAAGGTGCTTTCTGACAAGTTTTACACATCATAGTTAAAAAACTATCCATTATTTGAGCCATGACTATGTGTACAATATAATTTTTGTTCACCACATTATAAGTTATATTTTATAACATATGTGAAACTCATTTCACCAAGACTCGATTTTTCATTTTTAATTAGTGCGGAATTCTTTATAATTGAAATTTGTATTACAAGTAAGACGAGCTATATTTCAAGATCCGTGCTAATTCTTATGAGAATATTACACAGTATCACGTCCAAGTAATTTTCTTGTAATTACTCAGAATAAAAATTACATTAACATTTTTCTATCATTTAGTTTGCTTCTTATATCATCGCGAGCTCTTTTATTCTCAAAAATTTTACACAGAAAGTATGATTTTGTTGAAATATTAAAAAATTGAGCTGAAATAATTCTGTCGGCCCATCAAAATACAGGAAACTTAAACGTGATAAGCAATGTTGCAAAAAGCATCGCTGCATAATTATTTGTTAGCCTACCAAAACTATTTTCAGATCTATATATAAAACTAAATTTCGAGATAGTTTAGCAAAACCGTCTTTCCATGTAGATTAATGTCAACACGTCGTGCATGTTAAAATTTGCGATTTATTATTCACCTGTCGTTTCTCGAATTTTCTAAGCACTCGTGCGTTGTGAAAAATTTAAGATGAGTTTAAGCGCGAAAAAGATTGCTTGCGAGGAAGGATCGCGATCGCCGTGCGAGATGGGACTTTTCGATTAGAGAGAGCATCGAGCATACGTCGCATCTAGGAATTGCGCAATTGGAATTGTCGAGCCGGATTTACGCGGTTTTCAGGACACGGCACACATAGCGCCCGAAAGATGCAATTATATTGCGGATATCCGGCAACTCCGGTGGAACTCCGAGTGGAGTGCAACCATCTTCGTGCTATACCGGCGTGTTCGTGTGCGCAAACGATGTGCCCTAGCGTGAATATACGGCGCACGCCGCATGCCGATTGCATGCGAACCTCGGAAGCTGCGCCGTGCATGCACCCGAGAAATATATGCAAATATACATATACGTGTACTTCAGGTACATGGTCCACTTTACGCATATGTATGAGTACAACGGCATACGCGCGTACATTTTATGTATACACATACATTGTACGTACTCACACAGAATATACCGAATATATAGCAATCTCTGCAAACATATATATATATAGCTACAACCACGCACGCGTAAATGTGCATGGCATACGCGGTATTGTCGTGCGTGCACGCACGTTAACTGCATTTTCACGCGCACACACGTGCATTGACGATTTGCTCTCGTATGTATAGAGACCAATTACGCGACTACTTGAACCATTTCGCAAAGCGTAGTATTACGTAACCGCTTTCTCAAACCCACCGCCGCACGGCAATCGTTCCGTAATTTCAATTATAGATACATACTCTTGCGCACGTTTCGTAATTTTTGCACGCTAACTGATATCTCGATATAAAATAAAATATATTATATCTGAAAGAAGATTTAATGTTACATTTTATTATGTCACAGCATAAGCTAGATTTTAGAGTATAGTTAGATTTTACGTGGAATATTTTTTGACAGATAGCTTTAACACAGACAGCTAATTAGATAAAAAAAAAATGAATACGTTTGAAATTCATGTGTCTCACTTATTATCGTTCGGCCGACAATAAATATAATTCAATGGTAGCACATGTACTTGGGAGGACTGTAAATAATCGTCGACGCCAAAACTCACCGCGATTTACGATCCGTATCAGGTATATATTTTTCTCACAAAATGCGAATATATTTGCGTCTGTGGTAGCACCGTGAAACGATGTATGATAAAGCGCGGTTAAAAACTAATTTATTAACAGTCTTTCTGGATTTTTACGATAAATATGGAGCAATAATAATTAAATACACGTCACGTTATTTATACGGATTACATATATAACGTACATTAAACATCGGTAAAAGTCTCTTACTAAATTTGCATTTGATATTTTTTTTATCAATATTTAATAGAATGCTTTTACTCACACAAAAGCGGAAAAGGAATGATTTTACTGAAATATATCTAAAAATGTTGGTATACACTCAGAGGAAATAGTCACAGTAACTGTAAATTTGTAATTAAATAGCGCCTCAACTAAATATATCATAAAATTCTAATAAGAATTAGAATACTAAATTAAATAAACTAAGAAACTATAATAACGTTAATAATATAGTAATATTAATCAATTACAAATGATTAATATTACTACATTTTCTTAGTTCACTTAATCTACTTATTGTTTTTATTAAAATTTTATAATACATAGTTACAAATTTTTGAATACATTTTTTATTTGTGTCTTTTAAATTCAAATCCAATACTGCGCCCTTAAGAGGATCCTAAAACCTCCTGTTTTACCACGTAAGCACATATAATTTTTGTATAAGAAATACTTTTTTTCTCTTCCACTGATTCGAAAATCCTTTATCAGAATTAAAGTATACGCATTAATATGTGTCTGAAAAGTGAAGTCTATGCCGAGAACGATCGAAAATTTCAAAATTTCAATCTGTAAAAATATTTTTTATCATTTCTTAGTGTAACATGGCGTCTCAGTCGTGACAACATTTGCTTGCTACGAAAGCTTTACAATCTGTACGTATGAAATAGTATATAGATTCTCACACACACACAACACACACACAACACACAACACACACACACACAACACACACGCAACACACACACAACACACACACAACACACAACACACACACAACACACAACACACAACACACACACAACACACAACACACACACACAACACACACACACAGAGACACATAGTTTACGTAATGTGAACAAACAATGTCAAGTTCTTAGAATTAGATTTAGACGTTTTATCGTGACGAATTTGTTATACGAAAATTGACTGCGTGTATCATTGCGAGATATTGTGGTAGTATAAAAAGACATTACATATCGATGTGCGGCGCGCGGCGCGACCTTTGGTGATTTCGTCAGAGTTTGAATTTTGCTTTAGGATCTTCTTACATAATTAAGCTTAAGTAAGCTGAATGCTTTTCTTTCTAGGAGAAATTGAACTTCGCTACATCCCTCTGGTGACAATACTATGTACTGTTCGTGCTGATTGACTTTAGAGAAAAGGTTTTGAATGTATTCCTTAAAGAGAGTTACCTCAACAATAATTAATTTAGTTACTATGATATAGAGTGCTGTATTAAAAAAAAGTTTTTGTCTAAATTAGAAAAATGTAATTGTTATATATTTTGCATGAAGTCCAAGTAACTACTCAATGTAGTACTCAATGTTGAGTCACTATTTCTCCATATATATTTTACTACCAATTAATAATGCCTACAATATTGTTATTGCTACTAATTATATTTTTTATAATTTCCAGTACTACTTTAATTGCTATTACTTTTTAAAACTAGTTACAGATACTTAAATTGCAAAAGTTGTAAAATTTATATTTGCCACAACTATTTCGTTTTCTCTCAGCGTAGATACAGATCTGAAAATAACTATGTTGGACCAATCAAAGTAATTATGTAGGAAACTCAAGCGTGATGAGCAATGCTACGAGAAGTTATGACGTTTTAGCAACTAATTTGGGTATCCTACATATTTTAATAATGCAACAAGATTATTTTCAGATCTGTATAACTAACTTAATAGATACTTCAGCAAAACTGTTCTTTCTGTATTTATTCCGCTCTCTCAATTATCTCACTTGAATATACTTTAGCTCGCGTTGCTCCAAATTTCCAATTGCATCAGGATTCCGCAGTCATCCGAGCCGGTACGACGCTATTTGTACGTCAAGAGACTTCGCAGACTGGAAACGAAGGTAAGCGGGGCACGCGAAACTTCCGCTCTGCGCTGTGTTTCGCATCCCCACGCGAATTATCCGTGCACGCACGACGTCACTCTCTCTGTCCGAATGGAATTACCGATATTATCGTTTGCGGAGAAAGAGAGAAACGCGCGCCCACCTTGCGAGAATACGGAAGGATGCGCGCTTCATATTCATGGTAATTGCCGGGGTTGGGTCGCGAAATGCGTTGGGCGTAGTTTATAATTAATTCATTGGATTAAATTTTACTCCGTGTACCCAGTATGCATTACTCGCGTCCCTGTGCGGTCCCTAGTTGCATCGCCGACAATGCAACGGCGAGTTTCTCTCTTGCACGTGACCTCTCACCCCATCCTCTGACCACATCCCTAAACCGCTGACGATGATATTACCATCGTATCTTCGGTGCATTATCTTTTTCTCACTCTATGCTTGGTATTTCTTACTCCTGTTTCGCATAACATTAGAATTTTTTACAGCATCGCTTTTTCGCTTTTTTCAACAGTGAAGGACTAAGTCTTACTTCGCAGCGAAAACGTGAATACCGAAGCAAAAGCATTGTAAGCAGAGGAAAAGGACAAATGTTAGTTAGATAGATAGTATAATATTAAACAAAGGATAATAGAATTAATTAAAAGCGAGGTATATGTTTTTTTTTTAATCAATTTGCTATCATTTATTTATAGTATTGTATAAATATATATAATGTTTTCTGCATTTTTTATTATTTTTTAAAAATATTTATTAACTATTAAGAAGAATTTATTTTAGTCGAATCTTAATAATATTTATGTGCAACTTTATAAATACGTCTTTTAATTTCATAAACTGCTAATTCGATCTGTTGGAACGTAATGAAAATAGCATTACATATTGATTCCCAATTTAATAATGATATTAATAGGAACATCTTAAAAAGAACAAGATCTTGCCGAAAACTTATTGCGGAAAATATCATCTCGGTCAAAATTTTAAACCCAGAATTCCTGACTTTCCGAGATAGGTGTTTTATTGATTTGACCGTCAAGGCACGTGGAGAATAGAATTGAATATTATAGAACTGTTATGTATATTTATACATATTTCCAATATGAATATTTTTTATAAGTATTAAGATCTACTTCAATCAAAAATCTCTCTCTTCAGGTTTATTGCCCGTAACCGAGCGTGATGACTTCTCTCATGTGCCTGTAGTGAGCACGCTGATGGTACACAGTCATAAAGGAGCTACAGTTTAACGTCGATTCCGAACGACGATTTTGTTTAGAGAAGTGTATTTAGCAAGGATACATTTGGTGGTTTGCTATTGCCTGCCGCAAGAAGCTACGAGCGTAGAAAAATTTTTTCGATTCTGCCTGGGATCGAATTCGAGATCTCTGGCATAGCAGTCTCGTACGCTGCCTGCTATATCACGCTCGCGATCAAAAATAAGATCCTTTTTGTTATTTGATTTATTTTTATCGATCTAATTTCCATTTATAATGTATATATTAAAGTTTTAAAATATTTTATTATGATATTTATTTATATACAATAATATATTAATGTTTATATATAAATATTTGTGTGTGTGTGTGTGTGTGTGTGTCTGTGTGTGTGTAATAGATAGATACTAAAAACAACAAATGGAATGCAGAAAGAAAAGTATTTTCTTCGATATGCACATCTACATGCGTAATCGTATTTTCGTCTCGAAAGCTTCAGGCGTTGGTATGCATAAATTAAATCATGGATACCAACGGCATTGCACTCGTAGTTTCTCATCTCTTTCTGACAAGCCACCCACTCCCATTCTCGACACGATGCGTTCTCAAGAGAAATACGACAAGAGAGCGAATTATGCAAGTTCGTCGCATAAGGTTGAAGTTTCACTTTGGAATGACGCGATGGTCGCTCGTTCGTATGGTGAGACACGATACGAAACCTAAAATAGAGAGCGGCTTAGGTGAGAGCGTACAGAGCTTAGACAAGACTGGTTTTGAGGACTGATACACGCAACGGAGTGCGAAAACAGCAGGATCGCGAATGTGAGTACTTCAGTTTTCGGTGCGTTTAAAATAATTCCGGTGCTCGTAAAATCTCTATCTCTATTGACGACACCGCCAGAGCTAGCCTCGATTGTTGAGCGAGACGCTCGGAAAGTGCGGTGCAAAGCAATCGATTGTCAGAGACGAGCTACGAAATCTTGATAAGGATTGCACTTGCCGAAGGGGATGCATTGCATTTCCAACTATTAGTTCTACAAGTATCAATATTAAATGCCATTTCAACTTTCAAATTAAGAAAATTTTCTGTTTTCTCTCTCTTTTTAATTTTAATTATGTTGCAGCCTTTTTCATTCGTCTTCTCACGCTGTATCATTTCTCCATCTTTGTATAGTTCATTTTTATATTTTATTTGTATATATTATTAGCATTATTTTTGTTGTATTACTTAATTTCGTTATTTCTGCTCTTATATTTCTGCTCTTATATTTTTCTTTTATTTTTATGTTTTTAGAGGTCCGGAATAATAATTATAAACGCTTTTTATCTACTTATTGGTCCGTCTTCCTCTCTCTCTCTCTCTCTCTCTCTTCTTTCTCCTTTTCTGTATTTCTCTTTCTATGTTATTACAAACAAATACTTTCTGATGTGCTGATTATTTATTTGGAAGATGCAGATAATTTTCTTTCTCTAAAATATATCTTAAGATGCAGCAATTTGCATAACAGTATTTCTAATAAGTCACGTCTCATAAATATTAAAATGTCTATAATGGAAAATTTGCAAGAATATAAATGTAGAAGTCAGTGTAAAAAGAAACCACGTCAAAGATAAATAACCCGAATATGCAATCGAGAAACCGTATCCGCGTGCGACGCAGGTTGTTGCAACATTGCAATCTTCTCACATTACTGTCAGAGCGATGGAAATGTCCGACGCAAGGATTACGTTTTGGAAAGTCTTACGAGCGAAACGCCGCTGGCGTTCTGTTCGCCTTAATAAAGTCGGAACAGCCACGAAAAAGGTCGGAAGTTCGGACGACTTGTAAACTTAGGTGCTATAAAATTCAACCTGTTTGCTTGCGGGAAAGACATAAATAAATCATGCGTTCATGCAAATCAGTCGGAACTGTTCGCGAACTCGAGAAGTTAGATACGTACAATTCTAAACTTCAAACTGTCAATTCATATGCTGTGTGATATCCTTTTGCTTATATAGAAAATACAGTATCGCAACAATGGCAATATAGCTCAGAGATCAATTTTCGAAGAAGAAAAAAAATTGTTTCGAAAATAGAGTTACAATGAGTGCAAAAAATATTCGTACAGAAAAAATATTTTTTTTTTAAATTTTATTTTTAAAAAGTAAATATTATCCAGCAAGAAATGAGTCATCGAATTGATGACGAATCGATATCGATACAATGATTTCAACACCAATTTAACGTTGATTCAACATTTAATTGACGATCCCTTCTTGCTGGATAATTAATAATTTATTCATAAAAAATAAAATAAACTGTATGTTTCTTAAAATTATGTATATCAAAAAGATGTGTATTAATTATAGAAAATATATCCTCTAACAAATAAGCAAAAATTAAAAATATGTATTATTTGGATGCTCAAAAAGTATTTACAGTCGAGAACTTTAGCTTCTAAAATCAGAAATACATGCAAAGCTCATTCGTTTATGTTAGAGCAGAATATATTCATTGTATAAAATTGCTAATTAATGTTTATTTTCCACAAAAACTCTTTTAATAAAAAATTTTTTTGTACAAATACTTTTTACTCACTGCATGTAGAATCGTTAGGTTGATGACATTTGTAACGTAACATGTAGAGCCGTAAATTATACATCATTAGTTTAGAAAATATAAGACTCGTAAATATTCAATTTATACACTTTTAATTGAATAAGCACTAAGATCTAACAACATTTTATTGTATTTTAACACCCTGACTAAGATACAATTAATAAACATAAAATATTGCACAACACTTACAATGCTTGTGGTGAGTAATATTCATCTCAATGATAAATTATACAGTCATTTGTTACATTTATATTCAATTCAACATATAATATTTTAATTTTCATCCGGTTGATCAACCAATTGAGAGAGATAACCATACAGTATTGTAAGTTGTAAGCCAATTCATTAACCGCGGTGCAAGATTTCAGAAATAATGACAAATAAACACACAAGTAACGTAATTGTAACATCAATGGAGAATTAATAGATGCAAACATATATCATTGTCGTCGGAACTTTGAAGAAGGCTCAAAAAGAAGTCGAAACATATAAGAAGTATCATAGATAACCGAATACAACAAATTAATTATAAAAAATAATTATCGCGCACTATTTACCGCGCTTGATTCCAAATGCTCTTATATCGTTTCTAATTTGAATTGAAAGGAGTCATTACTATTTACATTATTTATGTAGAAATTCAGAGGAATTATTTCCAAATAAAAATTTCATTAAAAGAGGAGAAACTATTATTAAATAAAAATTTCATTAAAGAATATTTATTAATTTGTATAGTGGTTTAAAAGAAATATTGGATTTTTAACTTTTACAGAATGGGAAAGCCACTACAGTGGCGCTGAAACAGTGTCATATTTTGAGACAAGGAATATAATGAAATAATGAATTATAACAAATCTTAAGGAAAAGATGTAAGATAAAAATATAGACTGGTCCTCTTAGATTACATTAACAGTAATATAATTATTTTTAATTTTCAGAGATATAGAAAAAGTTTATAAAAATAGATACGTAATAATAACTAAGTTTAATTGTTTTATTGTCGCTTTTTATAGCAAATTCTATGAAGAAAAAATCTAGAATTTTATTTTATTCTAAAAAGTGCGTGTTCAAAAACGATACACATATATATGTAGTACGTTTATTGTACTGTACGCGATATCACGACTATCACGTTGCACTGGGCAAAGTCATTTTGCCGGTGCGAACGATTTATCACACATGCAAAGGATGAAGAAAACAACACGACACGTGGTATCGGATATAGCGTATCTGAAGCGTTCGTTCTTTTTGTTGTAGATGCTATTTTGGGGAATGATTTATGTGACATTAAGGTACACATCACTGCGGAAATTGAGAACCCGAAAAACCGTTCGCCGTTATCACTGTAAACCGCGTGAAGCTGAGGATCGCGTTCCTTATTCATCGTTCTCTTGTACAACGTCAGCTAGTATCAAACTACAGATAAGAGAATTAAAAAGTAACTAAATCAACACAATTTGTTTTAATATAAAATGCTTGTTGAAACATTACCGATTGACTCAATATTTCAAGAAAATGAAGTCACGTGAATTTTATTTTGATATTGATAATATATTTTTGGAAAGAAATTCAAGATTGTCAAAATGAAATTGATTTTAATGGAAAATAATTATTTTACATTAAAATCAATTTCATTTTATAATTAAATGTCGTACGCTTAATTATAAAATAGATCGTAGCCGAGAAAAAAATTATTTATTTAACTAAACCAATTTAAGTTGTTTTTATTCCTTTCGTTGGAAAATGTATTCAGGTCAAATATAATGTATGATATACTTAATCTTAAATATGTACATACATTCTTTATTGAAAGAAATAGAGACAAACTAAATGAATGTAGTCAAATGAGCAATTTTTTTTCTCAATATATGAACATTTTATAGTTACTAATTCAAGGCCGTACATGAGGAATAGCGAAATAAAGAGAAAACGTTGGATGTGTCAAATCTTTATGTTCGTCGGACAAAGAATAAACGATAGTAAATGTCGCTTCACTTCAACCATGCAAATACCGTTGAAACAGGTTCTGGTATAAACGGAGAAAAGCTAGTAGAAGCCTCCTCGACAAAGCGCCGCACTCGTCTCAGAGCGCGTTATGGAAGTTACTTGGCAAGCTGGTTTCGCGACGTCCCTTTTCAACTTCATTCTGTCTTCTCCAGAGCATTTTCTCCGAAGATCCCCTGTAAGTTTGTAATGCAAATAGATTTCCAGCGATCCGATTCGTCCTGCTCATCGAGAAAAACTTATCCGACGTATTCTTTTATTATTAAACCATTGGCTTATCTGGGCTTACTTTATGTTCGCAATGACATAAATTGACATAAATTGTTGCACCGCCATATATAAAATCTGAATCGTATAAAATCTGACTAAAGAATCTGACGACGCTTTATTATTTTGTGGAATTAATCTAGCAATTAGTTGAATTGACAATTCTTTATTACAGTGTGTTTAGAAATAACAATTTTCTGGGATTCCATGTATATGCATATAGATTTTTAATTTAAAAAATCTGACCAAAAAATAACGATGCATTATTTGTGGCATTAGTCTTAATAGAATTAGCGATTCTTCACTAGAGTAACTTATTAATGTGCCTTTAAGCCAATTTACTTATTATTAAATTAATTATCAAATATGTAATTTTAATTTTATTTGCTTGAAATCAATATCGGATTTTCAACTACTTCTTTTTTTTCATATTATTTCTTTAATCTAAAAGATATTAATACTTTATAATGTTTTCGATAAAAATAAAAAAACATGTTTTTATTCCTATTAGTTAATTCTTCAAGCGGCAATGGATCTATTAATGTGTCTCCAATTTGTGTGTTTATCCGCATTTGATTCATTTTAACATATAATTACTAAAATAGATAATAAATGTAAGCTAATTGTTTAAGTTAATATTACATAAATTATTATTTCAATTATTTTATTTCAATACACTCATAACACAACGTTCTCAGCTCCAATATAAGGCACGCAATATAATAGGGACAAGCTTAAAATCTTGCGATACGTGTTATTGGATTCCCATAAATTCCTCATATCTTCCGAAACAAATATTTAAAATACTTTAATAATTAAAAAATAAATTATCTTTAGTATCGTATATTAATAATTTATTAATTATCTCGTGATCAATATCTTTTATCTGCAATTACGAAATTAAGGAAGGATGGATGATAATGGTTGAAATGTACAGGTAATTTACATTAATTTGTAAGTATTTAGCAAAGATTATTTCAAAGTAAGTTACACTTGAGGTTTTAATTGTCAATATTTAATGTATGTAGAAAAAGAAACAATCATTTTAGAAATTATGAATTATATATATTAATTTGACGATGTGTGATCGCATCGAAGAGAATTCGTTTATGACACACTTGTCCTTATTATATTGCGTGCTATATTGTAGTTGAGAACGTTGTGAGTGTATTGAAATAATAATTTATGTAATATTAACTTAAACAATTAGCTTACATTTATTATCTATTTTAGTAGTAGTTATCTATATGTTAAAATGAATCAAATGCGGATAGACACACAGATTGGAGACACATTAATAGATCTATTGCCGCTTGGAGAATTCACTAATAGGGATAAAAACATGTTTTTTTATTGGGTCACAGTTCAGAGATATCACGTGCATTGGCTTGTGGACTTGGATTATAGGGAAGAAAAGACATGGATCAATTTGCATATCGAATATACGCATAACGGTGAGTAGAATGAGCGAACTTATAAATAAATTCATTAAGAATTAACATATCAGCGAAACACAATTTAATGTAGATCTTTTAAGAAAATGACGCGAGCTATTATTATTTAATGATGATTTATGTATGTTTAACGGTTTTTTAAAATATTGAAGATGAATAAAGATCGAAACGTTTATTATTATTATTATAGTTATTTTAACAAATAAATGTATTATATGAAAATATTATTCGCAAATTTGAACTAGCGTTGACATTTATGCTTTTTTATTAATTTGAATTAATAATTTAAATTTAATAAAAAAAATACTTTTTCTTATTCATTTGTGCTAATGTTTCTTTATAATTTATTTAAATACAAAAGTACAATAATAGAAATAGAAACAATAAGGACTTTATTCTATATAAAAATATATATAGTGTGTTTAAAAATAATAATTTAAAAATAATAATTGAAGAAAGCGTTTTTTTTTCAGGAAAAAAATAGTCTATAAAATTGTCTAAAAATAGTCTAAAAATAGTCTATATAATTGAAAAGTTCTCTGCAACTTCTGTTAGTTTATCATCGATTTGAAAGAAACTAAGATTAGCGATGCCAGTTTCCTTCGTTTTCTCCGAATTTTAATATCATGCTCAACGGAACATAATAGAGAAAAATTTTCTAAAATGTTGCTTGAAATTATCTTCCTTTCCGTCTCACATACGTAGCTGTCACAAATTCCTTTTTGTTTGCATTACACACATAAACGTGCATGAAGAAACTTAATCCTGTAATAATGATATTTTGCTTCCGCGCAAAGAAAAACATGCGACATTATGCGATCCGCGTACAAAAATGTATATTCTTGTATATAATTCTCCTAGTAGAAAGACGAGGCAAAGCCGACAGTAAAATATCCGTGCATTAAACGAGTAATTTAATTTTATTTAAAAGTCTGTTTCTGTCTCTTTTCTTCTTTTTCTTTCAATATTGTTTACAATTAACCAGGAATTAAAAATCTAGTATATTCATTGTACTTATGTACGACGAAACGTCTTTCACGTTTTTTCTTTCGGAATTAAGCGGTTTCGCGCGCGATTTACTTTATCTCGTGTATCTTCTCTCACGTACGCGATAAAAATGAAATGATATTACTCCTCGCAAGCGAATAATATCAACTTTCGAAAGCACTCTCGACTACTGCTTCGGTTCTCAGTGTCATTTACTTCTATCGAGTTCTCGGAGCTTGGTAATTTGTAGACGCTTGTATGTACGATTTTATAACGAGAACGTATATGTAAATGTATAGTGGAAGAGGAGAAGTAGTATATGGTGAGCAGGAGGAAGAAAAAAGGAGAAATACGAGGCAGACGAACGCGTTTAACCACAAAAGCAAACGCCGAAATCCAATATCGCGAAGATCGCGAATTTATCGCGGAGGCAAAATCGGATGGAGGAATTGAGTTCTCGTAAACCGAGTGTGATTGCATCGTAAGCAGCATGAAGAATGCGACAAAAAAAAAATGCATCGAGCGGAATTCCCGAAGAAACGAATCCGTCCGGAGATTCGCTGATAGAATATTGCGCTTATTCCCGTACGTCATGGAAAGCAAAGCAACTTGTCGTAAACTTTCAAAATTATTTCAAACCATGAAGAGAGAAGTCATAGTTTGAGATGCTAAGGAAAAAACACGGTTTCATCGAGCATCGCTTATCAAACTAGGTACATAAAACTTTAATGAGCTGGTTGAGCAAAGAGTTTTTGATACAGAAAGAGATTCATGCTTTGAGAGAGAAACAAGAAATGGGAGAGAAACGAAGAGAATAAGAGAGCGGAGAGAGAGGGATGGATGGGGAAAGAAAGAGAGAAAGAGGGAGGGGGA
The DNA here is from genome assembly GCF_024713525.1 of Acromyrmex echinatior. Classification (NCBI taxonomy): domain Eukaryota; kingdom Metazoa; phylum Arthropoda; class Insecta; order Hymenoptera; family Formicidae; genus Acromyrmex; species Acromyrmex echinatior. The sequence continues at coordinate 6,255,629 of NC_141870.1, forward strand.
GGGAGGAAGGGAGAGATGAAGGAGGAGAGGGAGAGGGGGAGATTTGATGAAGATGATGATACCTATTTATTGTTTTGTAGCTGCCTCATTTAACCTAGAAGTGCACATCTCTTTTTTTACGTAAATGATCACATGGGGTGTTTTTTACACCTCCATTAAAAGTCATTGTTAGTAAAGATATATTATTTGTTAGTGATTGTTCTATCATTTATTTAAGGACATTATGTAAGAATACACTTAATAATATTTTCTGAAAAAATTAAGCAAAAGAAAATATTGAACAAATGGAAAAAGCACATTAAGCAGCTTATTGTGATAGTGTTTACAAAAAATGAAGATTAGTTAATAAAATACTTTTATAAGAGTTCTTCATGAAATTGTACAGTTAAATGTTCGCAAGGACTAGTTATTAAAAAAAAAAAAAATATATATTATGTATTCATTTTATAATAACCTAATGTAAGATAATAACCTAATGTACTAAATTGCTACTATATAAAGTTATTACGTTGACTTTTTTATAACTATTAAAAATGATTCATTTTTCTAATATATTTAAAATAATAATGGTTCATTATTATATTAATAATTATTAGATATTATTTATTATATTTTAAAATAAATTATTTGTTGCATATTATCCATGTAAGTACGTAATAAACTACGTATCCTTTTTCAAAAATAAACATTCGGAAAAATTATAATATAACTATACATATATATAAACTTTATGTAGTGCTTGCTATTTTCTATGCATTTATACATGTTTTTAGACAATAGTTATTTTTTTTATTTTATATTAACTGTTACACTTACTTATTATTATTTATTTATTATATACAAACATATTACATATTTATAATCTTATTTCATACTATTAAATATTTATATTTACATTCTATATTTCAAAATTATAATATACATTCTTACCATATTTGAACTTTTTATTATTATATAAATAATCATTTAGGATGTTTAGGGTTTCATTAAGTTACCACGAATAAATGCGTGGTATACACTGTCTGTTATATGGGTTATGTTCCTTAAACTTCGATCGAAAGGTAAGTATAGATCTCCGATCAATAAAGTAAACGTACTGTAACGTGAGTTTCGTTTTTTTGCTGGGATATAAAAACACTCTAGGTGTGCATTCTCAAGTTAAATATAACATAAATCGTTTTATTGTGTTTTACAATTCATCGGAATGTAAAATTATTTCCAATTTTATGACTGATAAGATTGTCAATATTTTTGTGATACTAGAAATTGTATTAAAGGAATTCTTAATATACTACTAATTATCACAATATAGATGATAATTATAATAATGATAATTGATTCACATATAACAATAATTTTGTATAATGTAAATTAATACGTTGCATTTTTTAAATACTATAACATAAAATGAAAACTGATACTAATTTCGAGTCAGTTATTATAGTACACCGATTTCGACAAATCGATTGCAGCAATTGATGTTATGATACCAGTCATGAAAGTACTCTACCGTTCCCAAGAGAAATGGCAGTAAACCAACATTTATGCAAACAACGGTACATTTCCGCTAGATGGAAGTTGAGCTAATGTAATCGGAACGATCGTTAGTCACAGTCACGCTCCAAGTTATCACTTTTTGCAAATACGAGCTGATTAAGTGCGATCGCTGAACCGGTCGAGATTCCCGCAATGATTATAGTACTCTATAGATTTGAACGTGCACTGAACGGTCTGAACAAGGGCGATAATGGCGGATTGTCGAGTGGATGACAGTCATCCTGTGTGTTCATCGAACGATAATGAAATATAATTGGAATACGACGCTCGTTGTATCAATGGTAGATTATTTCTCCATGAAAGTCGGTGATCGCGTCATTTTGTTGACTCCTTGCAAGATTTTATAATAGCCTTTAGAGATATCAAACTCTTTAGAGATATCAAGATTATATTCGTAACAACGAAAATTCTTCTCGCTTTAAAACACACTCGAATATATTTTTTACTATATTTGTACTGTTTTGTTATTTTTTTTTATTTTTCCCTCAATTTTTTTCCACTATGCGGCGGTAGAATACTGTACGTAGATTATAAATATAGATAGAAAGAGGAAATTTGAAGTGAACTGTAATTCTGTATCTGCCCAGTGCACTGCATTTATTTGCGATTTTTTTGGCAAGCCGCAAATCCTTCCGAACGAAGCTGAACGATGGCCAAACGATTATCGTGACGCAACGCGTAATAAAGTGTCCAGCATGCTTTGAACGAAAAAGAGGAGAGACGATTGCATCGCTGAAAAGTGGTGCAGACAACAACGCCGATTGTCGCCCATCAAGCGCGGCTCAATTGTCCGTTTGTTTCCCGATCGTCCAATTCGACGTCGCTTTTTCCTCACGAAAGACTCGTCCCACAGGCAAAAGCGGAATTTACCGCAGTTTATTCTACAGCCAATTTCTCTGTGCGATTGTGAAATCGACGATAAATCGGTTCTAGCTTCATACAAACAATATATTGTAATAATATTATTAACTCAGATATCACGTGGTAGCAATGGATTCTATATTAAGATATAAAATTTAGTCTAATTGTAAGAATGATTTTTTCCAATATTCTGCTTTAATATTCTATATTAATGACATCGATATTTTAGTGTTATCGTACTTTGACCGTACTTTTATTAATTTTATAAAATAACGATATCAAGAAATACCAATGAATCCAAAAGAATTTCTGTATTTAAAGTTAAATTAAGTTATCAGTTTGGTATAAAATATGTGAGTGAAGCGAATTAAATTTAAATTACGCGTATTGATTTTTCCTGACCAATTTCTCGATTCTTGTGTGCGAGCTCTGTAAAGCTACTGCAAACTGTGCGGGGGAACGACAGCCGTGAAACGATTGTTTTACCTCGATTAAATTTTCGATTTAGCGGGAAAAGAATTTACCGGGAAAAGGCGATTGAAAAACTTTAATCTGCAGCCCACGAATCCATACACGACGTATGAACGATGAAGTATCGTGTATATAGATTGTTCCGAGTGCTCGAGTTACACCGAGAGAATTTATTTGATATCATTCTTGCGTTTCAGCTGCAGTCGCAGCGTAATTCTCTTGTGCTACAAAGTGCAGACTAGCAGTTACACGATTCGAATCCTTCGGCACTGTATGCCATTGCGCCCGCGCATCGCTTTCCTTCTTTGGGAAGGAAAATCTCTCTCCGAGAATCAAATCACTTTTATATGGCAATGAATTTTCAAACAAATAAAGCTTTTACTGCCGACATAAACTTCCTCTTAATGCCAAAATTACTGTATCGAGTTAATGTTTTAGATATTAAATTGTCCGCATAATCAATCATAGTAAAATGTATGCACGGCAGTAAACGGTGTCGCGTGTATCCGGTTTTATGGCGCGCGATTCCTCGATGCTACTTTATGCGCGGAAAGAAATAAATGTAGCATTATCGGTAAACATACGAAAGTTTTAGTCTCATATTTGTTTCGATTCAACTAATTGTAAAAAACAATAGTCATCCTTAGAACCCTCCTCTGCATATATTATACACTGTTAGATATTTAATAATCCATTGAGTTAAGTACATTTTGTTATTTTTTTATTTTTAATTTCCACGTGTGTTAAAATATAAATCAATCCATTTCTACGGATGAATTGCACTGCAATTTCGATAGAAAAGTAAACATTTCCGTAACGTATGTTTCATATGTTAACATATGTACTTGAATAACAAATTAAATTTGAGTTAAATTTAATATATTTCTCGAGTTAAATTGTTTAACTCCATTGTTTTAATTAAAACAACGACGTATTGAGTAGAAGCAGACTTGTAGAAATAATTCCAAATAACTCATATTGGACATAATTTGACATTAAATTTGATAATGTATATTGTTAATAAAAAATAACAAAGGAGTCGATATAAAATTTACTTATATTTAATACACAGTTACGTATCGCATTTCTTTCGCTACATATTTTCTCTTAAGTCTAAAATATTTGAATTTTATCCAAATCGCCGGAAGATATCTAACAAAAGAAACGACCGGACAAGAATATCTCATTCCCCGAATTTTAAGATCTCTGCCGTGACGATCTTAATTCCACGGCAGATTTTGAAACTTCTTCTTAAGCCTCCATAGCCTGGAGATTGTGGAAAATAAACTGATAAGTTCTGAAGGGTTTCAATATCATAAAACTTAAAGCGCAAAAGAATATAAGCTTTTGCTATTACATTTCCGCAAATTGTTACTCTGAATATTCAGCAATTTGGATAATTATAATAGAATTCAATAATTAATCTAACAAATTAACAGACGGTATTGAATGGTAATTAGAACGTTCTTGCAATAACATTATGAAGCAGTGTCCAATAACCAGTGTTAGCCTTCTGGGATTCTATTGATTATATTCATTGGTTATATACATCTTACAATAACACATTGTAGCGTATTATATTTGCGTGACATAATAGTTAATATTCTTCATTATTCTACTGTCGTATATCATTTTGTGTCAATTATTATTTTCCACCGAATAATATTTTGTTCTTTATTTACAATTTGAAAATATACGAGAAGTTTCATTAATGAAATATCTATTACCATGAACAATCTCTATTTCTATCATTTTGCACATCACACGTGTTTTATATTATATTACGTTATTGTGTGTTATATTAAAAAAAATTAATTCTGTTTGAATAAAATCGTACTTTATATATATAAGATACCGCACAATTGTATGCGTGTGTCTGTGTGTGTTGTGTGTATGATACTTTGATAGAGTTTAATCGAAAATTCTAAAAAGAAGAGCATAAGAAACCACCGCACAAGTTATAGTTTGTAATATTTAATTATTATTACATTAATTAAAACATTAAATGTAAGTAAAATGAGAGTTCGTGAAAAATTAAGTAATAAAAATTCATCCCATTTTTTTTCATAAAATAGGTTCTTTAATTAAAAGAGTTTAAAATATAATCAATTGTTAAACATTGGTTAAAAATCATCTGTCCGTGTCATGCAATATAGTCGTGGAATATTAGATATCGAATATTTCGTGATCACCGATAGAACATTGCTGCTGTACAAATAGACACTATTGGTCATACGTTCGATATAGATGACTTTTTATTCAACATTTAAGGTTGATTATGCCTTAAATATTTTATTTAAGAACCTACTTTATAAAAGATAGCATGCATTTTTATTACTTAATCTTTTACTCATGTTAATTCTTATTACCCTCAAATTTCAGAATATTCTGTATATCGAAAACTAGAAATAAATATGAAAGAGAAATTTTCTAAGGGCCAATAGAATTTTAATTTGCTCTTTTGTATATAAAATTTATCTTAGAAACTAGAAAATCATTATACTAAATGATAATCTGCATTTGCATAATGGGAATTTTGCTGTATTTAATCGCTTACGCATTTTTAATTGAGTGAAGAGACGAAAGAACGGGGATTAAATCCATCGTGAATCGAAGACGAGCTTAATCCGATTTGAACACAAACGCAATAAAATCTACCTCGGTCGAAACTCAAGTGCTACGGATTTTCTACGTTGTCTGGGAACTGGGTTAGGCTAGGTTCAGTCCGAGGCAACGGTATCACCGATTCTCAAGGGAGTGTTCGGGATTCGGTGAGTCGGCTAGCGGTGGCCAGAGATGGATTTTCCTGGGATCGTACAAAGACTTTTTAACCCGCTCTTTTAAGTTTCGATGAACTTGAGCCTTCTCTTGTCCTTCGCCAACGCCGTATCTGGTAGAATTTTCATTACAATGCCATAATCGTCTGGCGAGATTACAGAAGTCGGAGGTAACGGCAAATTGGTGGAATGTACGAGAGCGAGTTAATGAATGTAACGTGTACACCGTTACAATCCGGCTCGTATAGCGCGCTGCTCAATAGGGAGGTGATCAATAATTGATCTACTCAAGAAGTGCTCTTCGTAATTCCACTTGAAGCCTATCCTCGGTATGTTCTCATCGAAGCTTGAGGTCACTCGAGGAAACGCCAGAAATAGCCAGTATTATATCGAGCTGCAACCAATTATCAAATAAACTGCATACTATTAGACCATCAAAATCTACCTATCAAAGTAATATTCGTTATTTTATTATGTAAATCAAACGTAATTATTAATAATAATGTTTGCATGTATCTCTTGTAATTTATAAAAATTGTCCATACATTTATTCTACATTTTAATTATATTAATTTACATTAGAGTAAAGTCGCTTATTATGAGATACTTTTCTTTAAAGGCTTGTAATTTATTTAATTTGTACCTTCACGTTCAAATTTATAGGAAATATATTTAAATTTTGTCGTCAAAAGTTAGCTGTACTTTGTTGTATGTGAAATTTTTTATCAAAGTGCTGATTTTGATCATTTGAAAAAAAAAGGATAATATGAGATGTAAAGGTTTCCTTGGTGAGACGAGATGGCAGGAAATTATAACAGGAAATTATAAGGAAAAAATAAAGATAAGCTTTTTGTATACGCTTTTATTATATTATATAAAAGAAACAAAAAATTTAAATGTTATACATAATAATTATATAATTTTTCGATGTGTGTGAGAAATTTCAACAATGATAGAATCGTCATTTTTAATATATTGTTCGATAATATGAATTAGGACTTTAGGATATTGAATTGTTTAGATGCTCTCATATTAACTATGAATACCCTGAGTATCTCATATTACAACTTCCACGCTTGCGGCTTCATGATCACCAAATCTAATCTTTACAGTTAAATAAATCATTATATCACGTGTTTTCCTATTAATATGATTACTTACTCTATCACTATGTATGCAGACTTTATTACCCAATACTTATTTTTATATAATAAAATAAGATTTAAAGATTTTCTCTTTCTAATCTCATTAAAATTTGACAACATCTAATTTTATAAATCTTTTTTGCAACGACTACACGCATGATCTAATAATGAATTTTCAACTAAATAGGTTTCACACTATGAGTAAAAAGTTCATGATAGAATCAAACACATGCGCTTATTAGTTTAATAAAAATCCCCTTATCTCATATCAAATGATTTTACCTTATTCTTTTTTTAAATCAAATGTATAAAATATCTAAAATAAATTTATTTAAGCGAAGAAATGCTTTTAATTATTGTATCATTGTTTTACGATATTATATTATATTATATACGATAATATATTAATTAATGCAATCTAAATTTAATTACCAATCACAATCTCTTCTTTGTAAAATGAGAATACAATATTTAATGTTATTATTATATTAATGTATCTTTATATTTACAAGGAAAAATAAAAATCATTCCAACAAGAAGTATTTCACGAAAGTCATATAAAATTTCTTTTTAACGAAGAATTTTTAATAGCTTAAGGCTGAGTTGTTCTTTCGATAAATGTCAACTCACTATTTAATTCTATTACTCTCTTATGCTCTTACTTTTTTATTGTTTTGTTTATCCATTAAATAAATTATCACATATTATCCGAAGATGAAACAACCAGCCCTAAGTTAATTGTCCTGAATTGGGAAAAACAATCGATATCAGACAAACTAGTAAAATGAGTCTCGTCAGACAAAAAGAAAACTCTCCATCGCAAAATCATATTACGCGCAATATCGGATGGTCTTGGAACGATCGTGACATTTGCATGAACGCCGCCTATATAAGACAAACAACAATTTTATAGCGGCAATCGTCGCAATTGAACGGCTAACGACGGTGCTCGTTTTCAGACGCAATTAATTTGTACAAATGCCTTAATCGATTTCGCAAAATGCCATAAAGCATTACTGGCAAATTACGTTCAGAATTACAATTACAATTGGTAATAACAATTGTTATTAAACGATCTGTAAGCGATTATATAATGTTAATGATATATATATATATATATATATATATATATATATATATATAAAATATTTGTCTGGCAGTCTAATATATTTTTGACAAATTCAAATGAACGCAAAATAAATAGATTATATATGATATTGAAAATGTTAAAAAAGAATAAATACTAATAATAATTATCTTATTCATATAAACTTACATAGAAAAACACAATTTTACTGAAATATTAAAAAATTCAGTTAGATATAGATTCGACAATAATTTTGTAGAGCCATTAAAATAATTATATAATCTGACAAAAAGTTCACATTTTTCTTGAAAATGGTCAGAGAAAGAGGGAAAACACCTATTATCAAAATGATAGAGGATGTACTTTGTTTTAAATGCCTTTAGTTTTCATATTACCAATAAAACAATTTTTTTTAATGGTAAGGGATATTTTTTACTCATTCTCTGTCGATGTTCAATAAGTTGAATAATTTTGCATTAGAGTATTTTTTCGAAAATTCAACTATTGTCAGAATATAAACCAAAATAAATCAGATTGAAAGTTTGGAACAAATTTTTTATCAGTGCAATAAATGTTCAAAATGTTCGCCATGTTGCTCTAGACACGTCTGTAATCTTCGAAAGTTTTCTTGGATTTCTTCTAACTCTTGAATTGTTATTTCGCGAAAAATATTTTTTATTGTTTCTTTCATGTTTTTCGAAGTGGTAGGACATTGAAAGTAAGCCAGCTTCTTCATTCTTCCCCAAAAATAATAGTCCAAACTTGTTAAATCGGATGATGTCGCAGAGAATAACGCCGGATCATCTCTATCAATCTATTTGTTTGGGAACATTCTGTTGAGCTCTCGCCTCGTATTTATACCAAAGTGAAGTGATATACCATATAATTGAACCACATTCGAGTCCCATCTCTCAGTGGAACATCTTCCATTAAATCTGGAAAATCATTTCTAAGAAAACGAACAAACCTCTCGATTGTTAAAGATTTCTCAAAAAAGAATGATCCAATTAACCGAATGCCAATAATTCCTCCCCAAACATTAATATTTCACTGATATTGATGATCCACAGTTCTCATTCAGTGTGAGTTAACTTCGCTCCAATAATACAAATTGTGTCTGTTAATTCCTTCACTCTTAAATGTTGCTTCATTTGATCATAACACAAATCGAAAAAAGTTAGGATCTAGTAATTTATTTTGAGCCCATGTAAAGAACTGGATCCTTATGTTAAAATCATTCTACGATTTTTGGAATACTGATATATGATATGGATGGAACTTATTTTTCCTGAGTATGTGTGACACTGAAGATCGGCTAATATTTCTATCGAGGTCTGACTTATTTTGGCTTATATCCTGATAATAGTTGAATTTTCAAAAAAATACTCTAATGCAAAGTTTAACTCAATGAGTATCATCGATAGAACAATTAAAAAAATAATCTCCTCTTCTCATTAAAAAAAAATTTTTATTAATAGTATGAAAACCAAGAACATTTAAGGCTATTCTAAATCATCAAAGTATGTCATCCTACAAATTTTGATAATAGGTGTCTTTCTCCATCTTTAATCCTTTTTGAGAAAAACGTGATAAACTTTTTATCAGACTCACCCTGTACAGAAAATTTGAGTATGATGGACAATGCTGTAAAAAATTTTAACTTTCTAACAACTAGCTTGAGTAAGTTTTAGTAATTATTTTAATAGTTCAATAAAATTGTTTTCAAATATATATATATATATATATATATATATATATATATATATTTAAAGTTAAATTTTTAAATATAATACTTTAGCAAAATTGTTCTTCCGTATATGTTTTTTCATGATGTAATTAAAAATTTTATGTTTTTAGAAATTAATTTTTTTATTATTTCTTACTGTAAATGTGTAAGTTCGAAAATAATTTTGATATATTTAATCTTTTTTTTTTTTGATAGCCTTAGCACTGATTTCAATTTTCACCACAATGGTTTATCGATTAAGCATATCGCTGGATATAATTGTCGTTTTTACTTTTAAACTAGTTATATTATTTCACGATGTAATAGACTAAAAAAAAAAATTCTGGTTGAAAATGGACGAATCAGAATTTTCTGATTAAATTTATTAGAATTCTAGTTAAGATGACTGGAATTCTGATTGGTATAATATTTCTGGCAAAATCTACTAGAATTCTTATTTTTACCAGAATAATCATATCAATATTAGAATTCAAGTTATCTCAAATTAATAGATATAGTCGGAAAATTCTGATTCGTTCATTTTCCATGAGAATTACTATTTTATCCAACCAGACTATTTTTCTTAGTGTATTAATTTTATTATCACGAATGTATGTATTAAGAAGTTTATCAGGAAACACGTCTCGCGCAGTCCCAGTTTGTATGAAATGAAAAATATATCCAAACGGATATACATAGGCCATACATGGCCCGCATGCGCATCCAGGGATTCCGCATACCGACAGCATAATAATGCAACCGCATAATCGTGTGTTTAGCGTCTCGTCATGAGGTCCAGTCCCGTAGGAACGACGCGACTGCGGCATTGCGCCGCATCACGACCCACTATTTCAGAATGATAAATTGACAGCGGACGCGTATACGCACCAATGGGAGCGATCGGGCGCCTAAAATGAAATGCCTATTCCCAATTCGCGATATCTCTCTGTTTCGGAAAAGAGAAAATTTCAGCATTTGTATCGTAATAAACGAAAAAATTGTTTATTTTTCTTTTTGTTTATATTCCGATTGTAAAGAAGGATCAATTGTGAAAAAAAAACGTTCTTCTTAATATTAACTTAAATAATTAATCTGTATATATAATAAATAAATGAAGAGTACCGTTGACCAAAATTATATACACCAATACTTACTAATGTCCAGTAATGCCCAATTTTTATGTCCACTAATATTCTAATAATGTCTATTAATGGCTTAGTAAAGCGTAATCTCATAATACCGCTTATTATAATACACAATTCTCTTAAGTAATGTCCAGTAATACTCCAAATCTGTGTACCGCAATATCTTTAACGATTTACTCCTCGTAAATAAATAAATACATAAATAAGTAAATACATGCAATATCTCTTAAAAGCAACATATCAAAGGAATCAGATGACTTTATAAATTTAAACACTCCGTTATGAACCGGGGACAAATTAAATTAATTTTGTAGAACTCCATTCTTGACATTTAAATTATTGCGCTCCAAAGTTGATGTTACAAAGTTAGATTGATGAATGACAATGTGATTCCGCTCGCACATACGTATGTACGTTACAAGAATGTAAATATAGGAATATTCAGCGTGCGTTTGCACGTAGCGATAAATTCACGAGCAAGCGAGCGCAACGGATGCAAAAAAAGTTGAACGCGAAAGCGACACGACAAATTAGTCCAATATAGCCAAAAAAAAAGGCGGATCTCGCACTGGAATCAATTAGTTGCGCCCGAATGACAGAGCGTTTCTCTCTCGTTCGCACGTAACAACGTACCGCTCGCGCTGTATGTTCCTCGCCTCCGTGACATACGTATACGCGTGCGATTCTGCACGCAGATGTTTGTCTTTGACAAACGCGCGGCAATGGAAAACAATAGTGCATGGACGAGGTCAAGTAGATCGGAGCGGTCCGAAGAGTGGGCCAACATCGACGCGTTACAATTCAGATCGCGTCATTCTGTTGGAAACGCAAATTGCAACGCGCGACAACGCACCGCCGCACCGCCGGTTATGCCCGTCCTTCGAAGCGATTTGTTTATGAATGCTCCTTGACCACGCTCATACATATTTATCCTGCGGCGTTATCGACGCTCCCGCTCGCGCTCCCGGACGCTCGTCCGCCTGTAACTAATTTGATAAATCGGTGATATCGCGGCACGAGTGCGTTTTAATGCGGAGTGACACGACGAGAAATTAACAGCCTTTCGGCGGGAAAATGCGCCTACGTTGCCTCGCGCGCGAACAATCGATCGAACGATCGGTTTTTTTGTGAAAAATTGATGAAATAGTAAGTGCAATTCGAAGCGATTAAATCCGCCGAGACTTGATTGCCATCGTTCTTCGATCGCATCCCCACACGACTGGATATAACACTTTGTGCGCTGCAGGGTTCGATTAGTTGCCTTAATATTCTCGATGTAGGAAAATTCTTAATGAATGACTTCTGTCGCGGTAATATAATATTTAAAGCTTTAAATAATACTATTGAAATGTACCATCGAAAATGTAATAAATTAATTTTATTAATCACATTTCATTAATAATGAATACGCTAAACAAAATTTATTAAATTTTAATACACATTTCTTTGAATGGTACTAACAATAAGTAAAGATGTATACTTACAGTAAATAAATATTACTCAATAAGAAAATGATAGTTAAATCAAATTAATAGTTTTTAAATAAATATAAATTTGTATTAAATAAATATATGTTTATATTTGATAAATATTTATTTAGCATTATTCAAGCAAATATTTATTAAAATTTAATATTTTTTCCGGTGTAGTATATAATTTATATATTATTTATGTATTCCTTCAAAAAGATTAGATAATTGGAAAAGTTTGTTTGGGGACACCCTGTATATATTAAAATACTTCCATGAAATATTTTAATATACATCCATGTAATAGTAATTTAATACACTTCCATGAAGTATTTTAATATATATATTATTATATAAACTGCGTCGAGCTATATCTCTGAAGAATGAAAATTCTCCCAGAATAATTAATTTAAAAATTCTATTTTAGTATTTTAGAAGTTGATTTTAAGATTTAATTTTGCACTTGTAGACATTATATTTATTATTGCATGAAGTATTTTAGTATATATATATATATGTATATATTTAAAAACTTTATGGTAAATATGTTTAGGTACATCGAGCTGCATCTCTGAAAAGTTAAAATTAGAGTAATTAATATTAAAATTTATATTTTAGAAGTTGCTTTTGAGATTAAGTTATTCGAATTTGTATCGATATTTATTTAAGTAAGAAACACAAATATTAATTATTATTATTTCTTCTTATTTCACAGTAACAAGACATCCATTAACTTACTACATATTCGATTGACAATTGTATTTGCGACATTGTTCTACTGAAATTAGCTTTGATTATGCACCTTTATTGCAGTAATTGCGATTACGAGAATACCTCTGCCGTTAATATAGACAAGTGCTGGCGTAATAGCTGTGTCTCCTCTTTGAGAACTGCACCCCTTGATCTCCGATGCGGTCAAGTCAACTAAGTTGCAACCACGTTCTCATTTAAATATCCGCTGTGAGCTCAAACTGTCTGCAATCTCCCATCACGAGATTTCACGACCGAGTAATCGGAGTCGGGGAAACTTCGGCGTGAGAACTGCAACCGCCATAGAATTCGCGTGCGATCGAATTCGTGGCTGCTGTAAGTTGCCGGAACTAAGAACCTGTATCCATTGCGAATGGAAGTGGACTGTAAATATCGGATCGATCTTTTTCAGATCCTCACATATATGTGATTACATAATAGCGAAATAGCAAAAATTTGAAATTAGGATTGAAAAACCCAAGATTAATTTAAAACATAGAATAATTTAATTTAAGTAGATTTAATTTTAAGTAGATTTAATTTCAAGTCGATAAAGTACATCGATAAATCACGCAGAAACATATAAGCCGCGTAATTCTAATTTTCCTTCGAAAGAAGGTGAGCTTAGATTTTTACAAAATTATAGTTTTGTTTATCATAAATGTCAATTTTACACATTTTATATCTTATAGAATATAAGTAAAAGAAAAACAATAAAATTGAGATATATTTCAGATATATTTCATTTTAAGATATAATATATTTCAAAGACGTATTTACTCTAAAAATATTGTGTAGATTTAACGCCATATGATGTCTATGTAATTTTCATTGGTTGTTCACTGGTTAATACTGGGGTCTGAAATACTTGTCTGAAAAGTTTTGAGCTTTAATATGGAAATGGCATTACTCGTCAAAACCCATTCTGGTACTACAATCTTACATGTTTTGAAAGATATTTGTGAAAATTGTAACCATTTTGAACGCTCAGTTGATGCTTGATAGCCATTTGTGCCAGTTGATGTCAGTTTTTGTTTGATAAAAATGTCTGTTCTTCGAGCCAAACTTTGACCCTAGGAAAAATAGGAAAAAGTCGTTAGGGGCTAGATCTGATGAATATGGTGGGTGGTCAATTAATTCGAATCGCAATTCATAAATTTCTTTTATGGTGATTACCGATATTCGACTTTTTCCATTTTTACAGAAACATTGACATGGATTGGCAAATGACTGTCAAACAACAACTAAGTGTCCAAAGTAACTACAATTTTCACAAGTATCTTTCAAAGCATGTACGATTATAGTATCAAAATGGTTTTCACGAGTAATGCCATCTTCATGATGAAGCTCAAAATTTTTCAGACGACCTATGTATTAACACTAACATTATGTTAGAAGCATATTTAGCACCATAAGTTTTAAATTTACAACGATATTTTTTTTAAGTGTTCTAAGAAATATTCTAGAAATACGATATATTTTAAGAGGTCCTTTTTTGGAGATATTATATATTCTCTCTAAGAGATCTATATTTTATCTTAAGACACATTTTAGCTATGGGCATGTTGATACTCAACCATGTTAAAAATATGTGCAAAAATATATGCTTTTCGCTTTTGTATAAAAGTCAGTATACATATAGAACGCTCTTACAAAGAGACACTGCTCCTCGAACTTGTAAGGTCCGCGCAGAAAGAGACAGGTGCATTAATTATCAGACCCGCGTAACAAAAATATGTGTGTACCCACAGTGAATTTGGTGTAATCTCTTGTAATCGCGCGTATACGCGCAAGATAACGCCTAGCCATACGCCAGTTTCTAGGCCGACATTAGAGTTTACTTGGCGTCCATAGCGGCGACGTGTTACCTGTCGGGAGTTAATTAACTTAATTAATGGATCGGCCACGCCGTCAGAGTTTGCTTAGTGTTGCTCGCCCCGAGTATGCGACCGAGGCTCGGTAACAAACATCAAAGATAAATTGTCTAAGTTTCGAATGGGATTATTGAGAAACACATCTTGTGTATATGAATTCATAAGTGTCATCAACCGAAGTCAACCTATCTTCAACCTGTCTCTAAACTGACAGATCTCATCGTGGCTTTTCTTCTTAATTCGCCGCAGGGAACGTAGGGCTTTAATGACGTAACCTGCTTTACTCTATTCGGTGCAATGTTTGTTTCCAAGCCGCGCAGGAGAGCCTGAAGGCGTTACTGTAATTTGAAGAACAAATAGGAAAAAATTGAGCATGCGCGGTGGCTCGAGAGTCATCCGTGATCTTATTTTTGTCCCATAATTGCCGAGACAAAAAGCTAAGAACTACCTCGGCTTCGCAATCTTATTCTTCTTACGGAAATTGCATTCCCACTCATCCCGCAGGATACATCCTGTGTGGGTGGGAAGGAGAATGAGGAGGGAAATGCGCGGTTAGTGGATTCGGAGGATTTTGTCCTAAGCGTGTCATAAATCGAAAGTTTTCTGCTTCCCGCAATCGTACGCCAAATCGGATTATGAAATTGAATAGTTCCCGACCCTGAAGGGATAGATGGGTGGCAGAAGAAGAGAGGGTGGTCTACTCATCGATTTCTTCCTTGAAATTTGCGTCTTTCGCAAGTTTATTCGGTCTTTTAGGCCAAACGCTCCTGAACGGCGCTCATAGACCGTGATAAGGAAATAAATCGATTGAAATCGACGTTGGACCGTTTCTCCGCGAAATTATATCATCATTTTACGGAAGGAATAAGAAATTACGGCCTGCAATAATTTCTCTTGGTGCAATTTTAGTATTGATTATGACTCGTTGAGTCAGAACTTTATTTATCTACTGTGAAAATTTGCATTTCGTTTAAATTGACACGAGGAGCGAGCGTTTGTTTAACATAATCTCTATGAAAGTGATGTAACTTTGCGTCATCTTTGCGAATAGTACGCGAAGTGAACAGTTTGTCAGATATATTTATCACGAAACATACATGTGACATTTACGGCGTCCGTATGCAAATTAATTCAGCCGCGTAGAAAACAGGACAGAGGACGTCAAAGAAACCGACTTGACGTCCACATGGGCACGTCGTGAATAACAATGTTAATTACGGGAACTTGGAAAAGCAAGATCGAGTAGTGAAAATGTGACGCGCCACTTCTCTTGGGACGTAATTTCCGTCGAGAATCATTTGTGCCGTCGGATGCGATTCGATAGCCGGTCTCTAATAAGTCTCCACACGACGCGCATTACGTATACGAATATTATGTTCGCGACGTTATTACTCCTGCTTGACAGTCGACGCGGAAGTGTTTACCACGCTCGTGAATTATTTCGTTGTAATATCGTGGCCGCGCCCGCCGTAACTGCTAAAGGAACACAATTAAACTTCAGAAATAAACGGTGGGAGAGGAGCGGGGGCGCACAGCCATTATGCAAATATTAGTTTAGTGCCGAAACTTCCGTCATAGAGTCGGCACGAAGAGCGGCGCTCGAATACGCAACGAGCAACTTATCGGTGGAAAAACGTGGTCGTGCGATAATCGCTATTAAAACTTTACGATAAAAGCGCCGGAAGAGATGGAGAATTGTAATCATCTTTGTTATGTTTATTGCGACAGACGTACTTACAAACTGTGCAATCTCGTTACCTATAAATATCCTCTAGTGCATTTTCTTGGTCTCGCGAGAATGCAATTGATAGCGCGGATGCGAGAATCAGAGATATCCGATTCTTTCGAAAATAGAGTCATTTGTTACTTTGCGATATAACTGTACGATAGTAGAATAGTAAATTGCAGAACTTTTGTAATGTAACGTTAATTAGTTAATAATGCTGCAAGAAAACGTAATTGCAATTTTTTTTATTATTATATAATTTGATCGTTGGACGTAATTAATTTTTATGATAGATAGAATGTGTATTGTTAATCCGACAACAAGAAAACGCGTTTATATAATACATGAAAGAACGGTTTTGCTGTGAAATACCTAAAAATTTCAATAGATCTGAAAATAATTTTCTTGGACCATCAAAGTAATTATACACTCAAGCTAGTTCCTAAAACATACAAATTTTTTGTAGCATTCATTCATCATGCTTCAATTTCCTGTATAATTATTTTGATATTCCTATAAAATTATTTTCAGATCTATATTTAGCTTTCAAATATTTTAATAATATAATTTTTTCCGTGTATATTCGTTTCTGTAATAAAATAAAATAACGAATTTGATAAAACTCGTCGCGATGCGCGCGTCTCGGAGAATTTTTAATTTTTTTTCCGTAATGCTTGAAAAGGTGAATTGCTCGAGTTCTTGCACTCAGACCTTCAATTATGTTTCACGATCCGTTCAGGAGGATCTCCCATTCGCAAGGTCTATTGCGACGCCAAAGTAAAGTGATGAATGTTCGCGCCGGAAGGAGATCCGGGATAGGTCGATGCGTGAGGCTCGTTTCCATATTGATTTCCATTTGGAATCGGATGCAGAGCAGCAGTGCTTATCAGATACTGCTGTCTCAGGTTAGCGTGACTCTGTTATGAGGACATATTTACATAGATTGCATCAAATCGAAATAAGATGAACAACCGGCGTGCGAGGATGTTAAATATTTCCTCCCGGAAATCAGCTGCTCATAATTATATCGAATACATGTATTTAATATAAAAAAATTTTAGCTTATGGAAGTAACTAATAATATTATTTAAATATATTTTTCGAAACTTTGTAAAAATATTGAATTATTTACTTATATTATTATTAAGAATATTGTTATTATTATTAAGCACTAGAGGGATTATTTAAAAAAAATTTTCTGTGCTCCATTTACTGCGCCACACTCTCATTAACCTCGTTCTATTGTTTGTCTTTTCTTTTACTTTTATTAAATCTTTCTATTTATGAGCAGCTTATTTAACTAAAATAAATATCTATTAATATATAATTCAAACAATTTATTTTATTTATCTATTACATGCAATCATTTAAAGAACTTGTACTATAAAAAAGCATACTATAAAATTTCAAATTTAATAAAGAATAAAAAAACATTTGTTTTTAATATTATTATAAAATCAAGATATTTTTCAATGTAGTTCGTCTTTTAAACTATTACAATGCTTTGGATTATACTTTTAAGCCGAAATATTTGCAATTTAATTCCCAACATATTGTAATTTCTATTTTAAAGTAAAAAATTGGAAATTAATTTTTTTGCAACAAATTAATGATATGTAATATTTTCGACTAAGATAAAAAAACTTTGTACTCATTTGTAGCAGCAAAGTTTTAATTTTTGAACAAGATCCAAATCATCTATCTCAGATTTTTTGATCAAAAATATTGTCGATTATATCGATTTGAAATCTATAAATGAAAATATTTTAAGGACAAAGTTTATAGAACAAAATTTCTTAGATAAAAAGTATTTTAGTACTCTGTATAAAATAAATTTTATTTTTATAATTAGTCGACGATATTTCGCAAATTATTCAATCCGATAAATAATCTTGTGCTTATTAAAATCTTAGTTTTCCAACAAGATCAATGTCATCTCTATATGATTTTTCTGAAAAAAGATATTGACAATCTCATCGACCCATGATTTCGATCTGGAGTGTCCTTGAGTATCAATGCGCTCGTGCGTTTGTCATATCATGTTTTAAACCTATATATTTATACCTATATATGTTTTCACACCTATTTTTTTAACGCATTAGCACATCTGTCAAAACACAGGCAAAAGTACACGTTCTTTTATGTATAACGCATGTGTGTGCTGAATTTTTGAAATATTATAACTTATGAAAAATCAACGTATATACAACATGCGACAAAAATTGATTTTATATACAATATAATATTATATATGCTTTTCTAAAACATGTACAAGTATATCCAATAACATATGAAGAATAAAAAAAAACACTAATTCATAAAATCTAGAAAAGAATTGTTAATTAATTGCCTCTTTTAAACAATTTTTCAAAATTGTTAGAAAAGAGGTACATCAAATTATAATTAATATTTCTCACAATCACGACATTATTTTTAATGACGGAAAAGATATAGTTGGGCGCCCTTTTTGTATTTCTAATGTATCTTTTAAACAATTTTTATTATATACAAGAAATATCAATTGTTTATAAATTCTGTTTAAACATTAAGCATTTCAGGATTAAAAATCACAAGAATACTTTTTAAAGTTAAAAATTAAAAAAAACTCTCAAGGCTCAGCGAACTAATAAATTCAATAAATTCTCTTTATAAGGGCAAATGAGCCGAGCACGTTGTCGGTGCAAAAGAATATATTGTTCAAACTTAAAATTAGATAAATCTTCCAAACCGTTCTCAACGGAATCATCTTCAGCGGATAAATGACTTACAATTACTTAAGGTCTTGTCTTTTTTTATCAGTTACGCGTCGTTAGATTAACATAAAATAAAACTTGCCGTGATTACTCCATGACAGAAATGCATTCAGAGTAGTGATCCATAATAATTCGAGTGAACATTCTTGTTTATGGTGGGCTTAGAAATTTGAGAATTGTCAGATTAACAGGAAAAATAATTAGATATTGAGAGATTGTTGAATACAGTCCGATTCCGAATGCGTTTCTGAAGTAATCACAAGTTTTATTTTATGTTAATCTAATGACACAAAAGAAGACAAGACCATATGTAATTATAAGTTATTTATGCACTGAAGATGGTTCCGTAAATTAAAAATCAAAACGTTTGGAAGATTTATGTAATTTTAAGTTTAAACAATATATTCTTTTGCACTGACAACGTGCTTCACTCATTTGCTCTTATACCATCGATAATTTATTGAATATTTTTGAATTTATTAAAATCATATAATTACATACAATATTACAATGAAAAAGGTCGAAACTTATGTTTTATTGTAATATTGTATGTATTATAATTTTATTATTTGATGCTTTATAAATTGTTTTACGCATACCATATAACATCCAGCACAAATAAGCTTTCTCATGTTTAATAATAAATTTGTTTGAATATACGGTTTTTTATATACGATCTTATATGACGGAAATCAATCGATTTTTGAAGCAAGAGCAACTTTATTTTCGTAATCAGTTATTAAGCTCCGTGAATAGCTAACGCTAATCGCCCAAGCAAAATACCACTTAGCAAAACGGCATCTATTGTTTTATAATTGCTTGTGTTTGAATCTTCAGCTGAATTGGAACACAAAACGACAAAGGGGATAGCGAAGCGTCTTCCAGAAGTCTCTAAGTACTATTTCTCCAAGCGATCCTTACGCAGATATTACACTACGTGCCCGGCATTCCGCACGTCTACGATCGCTTAATTGGTCGTTAACTCAACAGTCCCGTGATGATAAATGGGCTAGATTGTTAGAGAGTGAGGAAAGTTTCGTGGCAAGGTTGAAAGCTCTGCAGGATATTTTGATGGAGGAATCGAAATTCACCTAAAGTACATCAGAAGAAACGCTTCGCTCGACAATTTTGTCTGCAACGAAGTTTCAAGCCGCTTATTGTCCTCTCGAGCATTTGAACGCGTCAAGCAATTCGTAGAACACGAACCGCTCTCGGGATTCTTTTCGTCACATTCTGATGATCACATCTGCGATCATTTTACGACTCTCGTACTGTGATAAGACATTAGCGCACATTAGGGGGAAAGCCATATGCAATGCAGGCAAAAGCTCTGATTAAATAAATAGCGTCGGATAACGCGTCAGCCAAGTTGACCGGATGAGGACGCGAAACTCGGTAATACCCAAATTTCCATCTACACACACGGAATTCTGTAATGCGTCTGGTCGTGTAACCGAGAGGCACTGGTTTCAACTTAAACACGCGCTTGTAGCTTCAGATCAATGGCCGTAAAGCCGAGAGCGTGTTGGAAATTGAGGCAATTTTCGATTCCTCGCTAGAATAGCGCAACGAGAATTGCGATATTGGCGATTCATAATAGAGAAATCAGATATAATTAGAAATAACTATATATTATCAATAAAATATATATATTATGATACAAAAATTAAACAGTTGTAAAGAATTTACAGTTGTAAACTTAATTTTTCCTTAAAATTTAATTTTCTAATTAGTATACACGGAGAATTTCCGCTTCAATGTAAATTAGAGAGAACTTCGAGATTACAATTCGCAAATCGTGTACAATTGCGACATATTCTATATGTTCCTGTTTTCTACGAGGAAGGTAGGTCGCATTGTTAGGAGTTTCTCCGACGTTCTTGTGACGCAAGGAACACACACACACACACACACACACACACACACAGTTCCTATTTGCATACTACTTTTGCGGGCTACGTCAAAACGAGAAACGATCTGCCTGTCTCGTGACACAGCGAAAACGTCGGGAATAAGAGGTGGATCGTGCGGATCGTTCGGAAACGAACGGCGTCGCTATCCGAGATGGAGGCTAGAAAACGAGGCATGACGTTGCGGTGGAATTTTCTGATTGTTATTTATGGTGAACGGATTCGCGTCTAGTCACGGCGATATTTCAGGCAAAGTGGGGCGTCCGGGCGGCGCGGCGTGCGCGTGAAAAGTAGCGGCATTCGTGTCTTCTCTTCACCTCCGTTCCTTTGCGTCCTATCGAATTCTATGGTCTGCCTTTCCTTTCCTTCCGGCAAACGGGATAGCTGCGCCTAACGCTTTCCACCCCCTTGGGGCCGATTATATCGATCGCTTTATGATAGCTGTCTTGTTACAGCGTCTCGAGGGAATAACTTGTGGGCCCGTATAAAATAGTTGCCTTCATTCGCTTCCTCAATCGCATCGTCGGATGTAAGTATATCCTCGTCAAGAAGTACTTCGCGAGAGCCTCTCTTGGGGCCGATATACAGGATGCCCTCTAAATCGCGAGAACGACGAGAGCATATTTTTCTTCCGGCTCTAGCCAGATTTTCGCACCTCGTAACGGAATCGTTCAGTTCTTGATTCCGACAGAGCCGGTTTATGTCTGGCGCGCATAGATGCTGGCTCATCGATCGCAATGAATAAAGAAGGATATAGTAGTAATACGTTAATCAAATTATACAGCCGTAAATAAAAAAAATAAACTTAAGCCTCTCTCTCTCTCTCTCTCTCTCTCTCTCTCTCTCTCTCTCTCTGGTAGAATAAGAAATCTCTTAAATATTTTAATATTGGCAGACAAAAGATCGAATTATTAAATTACGTAGATTTTATTTTTCGCCTTCCTTTCTTTCTTTTAAATTAACATTACTTTATTACAAGCATCCAAAAGTGTGAGTCTTTTTATTCTAAATCTCTCATCTTTACGTAAAATGGCCAACATACTTAAGTAAACGATTTTATTATTTCTTCTCGACTTTTGAATACAATAAATTATGTCACTTATTTTTTTTAAAACTTTATAAAAATCCTCTCGGTTACTTTGTAATTTAGAGTTCCTTCCCAGAATTCTTCATAGATTAAGCAAGCCCTCCAAAAAATATCGGTGTGGATTTTAATCATGCAGTATCTTTTAGAGTGAGGAATTCTGTCAGTGATTAGGCATTTTTTATCAGTATATTGAACAATTTATTTTAAACACGTTTTGAGTCAATATTTTAAGCCATATTAAATGGTTAAAATATTCAAAACACGTATCTTCTGTTTGATGTGCGATAAGCGATACTAACCATGTCCAGCGTGATTTGCTCGATACGCCGTTCGCAGCTTTATAGCATCAAGACCGATATCAAGAGGCATTAGACAAGTTTCGAAATTGGTTATGAAGTTACTGGTCACCGAGTAGTGGTTGCATCTCCGAATTCTCTATGATTATATGAAATATTGTTAGCGCGTTCATCGATCGTGCGAAGCGCTTTATTCGGTTGGGCGAACGGCGCTCTCGGAATTTTCGTTGCGGATGTTTTTCTCGCGCGCGAGAACGAAAAGAGCCGACGTAACGCAAGAATGATTAAGCAATTTCATTCTACTCGGGTAAGCCCCATAGAAACTCTCGTGTCGATGTACCATTCGCCATGAGTTTTCTTACTTTATGGATACAACTAATATCTCCCAATGGTCTTGTTTCAACTTTGAGCACATAAACGTCTCGCTCGACACAATCGATTGTTGCCCACAAATGCAGAATTATGGATTGTCGATATAATTTAAGCTTCCTTTGAACGCATTGTCTGAATAATCTTAATGTATTATTGTTAAATTATTATTGTATTAGTTTTAAAAGATTTACGTAAATCGATCAGAATTTATTATTAAAACAGACTGTATGGAAGTACAGATATTGTTTTCTTTCATCTCTTTTTGTCACATCTAGCTATTATAATGATATTGATATCCATTACAGTGCTTGCCTGATGGGACACATTACATCCATCATTCTGCGGAACTTAGCTTGTTGTAGAGTCCCTAAGGAGCCCTTAATGCACATCACGATACACGTTTCGTTGTACGTCAAAATGTATGCGCCATATACATCGCAGTTAATTAGTTACCCTTTGACCTCTTTTGCGCAAACATATAGGCAGACACCTTAACGATCATTTACATATCCATTTACATATATCCTACTGTTACAGCAATTTCGCGCATCTTGCCGCCTGAATAATTCCATTTTAGACGGATCTATATACAATTCCGCGTACTTGCATAATTACTGTCTTAGGAAGATATCGAAGGCTGAACACGAATCCTTCTGCGCATAATCATACACCAATTAGTACAATTACACTCTTTCGTGCAAAATTCTAAGTAGCATTCTAAGTTTACTCGCTTAGGATTCTAAATTTGTTTCAAAATTATTTGTCAAACTTTTTTTTTCTTACGCAATTTTTATCAATACAAAAGCGTGAACAAATTTATCTCATGAACATGTAGATATCCCATCGAATACACGGATTGCATGAGATCGCAAATCTTCCTTTCGAGAATTTTTATTTTATCCAGTAGAAAGCTTGTCCGTATCACCTTATTACCTGATATCCAGGACAACAAACGAAATTCAAGCTTAACAAATTCTTAGCTAGACGAATATTCCACTCCACACGCCAACCTAAAGCTTCTATCTTGAATGTTTTACACGCTCCAAATTTATGGACATCGACTTGTAGACATATAGAAAAAAAACCTACTAGAGCTACTACAAGCACACTTATTCCTTTTATTCTTCACTGAAATAAAAGTACGTGATGTTTTCGATATTACAAGCAATATATCGTGATACAATATATTATGAGATGTAAATTTTTATAAATATCGTCCTATTAATTAACGGGTGAAAAGATTTCTTAATACTAAATTTTTTTTTTATTTTTTACTTTTAGTTTGTTTAAGTGTGATGCAATAAAAATGAATTTACGGGAATTATTAATTTTTAACGTATACATTTTGATCAAATTCTCGGTATTCTCGATTAAATCTTGTTCGCTGTAAGAAAACGTAAGCTCCTGCAATTTTTTCCTCCTCCACATTAAATGTTGAAAAACCTGCCGCGAGCAGGCACTGAGGTATTATTATTCTGAATCGATTAAGGGCGACGCATTAATCATACCTGCAACGAAGCGGATCGTAAAGTGCGTGCCTCACGAATGATATATAACTACTTTTCACCCGTGTCGCAAACGCACGCATCAATAAGAATATAAAATAACCCTCGGTTGATACGAAAAAAATTTCTCGATTTAAATACCTGAAGATGTAGTTGAATACTTTTCATTTTCCTCGCGCATTTTCGTCTAACACGTTTATTCTTTTCCTCAGAGGAAAAAAGTGCGTAAAGTCGCGCGTTTTTTACCGTGAGTAATGTATGATGCCATTAAATAGATATACAACAAGTACTTTGCAGGGTAAATCTGCTGGTTTTTTGGTACGAAAAAAGCCAAGCGAGCGCTGACTCATTCTTTTCTACGTAGTTTAAAATTATTAATCGCTTCAATTTAATCCTTTCATGTCACGTAAGATTTGTAACTTTTTACAAACGCGCGAGAAGTGACATGCAAATTTAATTAAACATATACGCTCGGTCATGTTTTTACAGATACAAAATAAAACTATAAACAATTGCTGATGACACGCGGAGACAATGCTTCTATTTTTATATTTTACCGCAAAATTCGTTACAAATTTTTCTATATTTGAAGATAAGCTTGGGACAATTTGTTATTGACATTCTATCAAATATCGGTAACAATAGGAATTTTTAAATACACAAAAGATATTTTATGTTATATTTACAAACTATATATAAAATCACCAAGTAGTAAATTATTATAAGACAAACTATTTCAAAATAACTAAAAGTAACTGATAGTCACATCGGATATAGTCGATCAATTATTATGTTGCGAGATAAAATTATTATCATGAGTGAGATAACTAAGTCAGATAACATTATGATATATAAAAAATTTATGTAATTATATTATACGTTTATCATTAAATTTATTTCAGACAAGAAAAATTATAAATTGCATTTATATATTAGGTGTTGGAATTAATTCGTAGCGTTTTACAAGTGATGGGAAGTACTTTCATTAATGTATTTTTTAATGCTCATGTGAAATAAATAACATTCTTTCATTAAAAAACGCTACGAATTAATTCCAACACCTAATAATTTAATCGATTTTAACGTATTTTGAAATCATTGAAATTTTATTATACAGGATTTCCTATCACAGACGATAAATATTTTAAAGACAGATTCTTTGTAACATTTTAAGACGAAAAGTTTAATACAAAAATGTCGAGACTATGATAGTCTTCATGTAAGAAGAGTTTAAAATTAGGAATGACGGGACTAAAATTTTGCGCGCTCAGGGATGGTAAGATGATCAGTGTGAAGGTACTTCTTCGAACTTCATGTCTTTGACAATAACAAAATTCAAAGAAGCACTTTCACATTGACCATCTTGCCATCCCTGAGCGCGCGAAATTCTTGCCCCGTCATTCGTAATTTTTAAACTTTCCAATTGAAAATTATTATAGTCTCGACATTTTCGTATTAGACCTTTTATTTTAAAATGTTACAAAAAATCTATCTTTAAAAATATTTATTGTCAGTGATGGAACATTCTATAGTAAATTATTTATTAAAATTTAACCAAACATATTTCATATTTTATTTTAGATATACAATTCTTTGAGATGTTCAATTTTATACTTTATTTTTGTAGATTAACAAATAAGAGAAAAATTACATGAAATTTTTAAAAATATTGTCCCACTAACTATAATTTTTCGGATAAATTCTAGAAAAGAGAAAATTTTGTACACAAAATAATAAACACTGACAGCGGAGTGGCGCGACGTCGTGAAACGAAGAAAAGCGACAAAGCGTGGTGGATTTTCAGGATCATTGCATGAGTACGGGATTATATTGCCGACTTCCTGATATCCGAGTAACATCTGAAAAGAAATCACTGCGTTCCGACGAACGAGAATCGGGCAAAGTGGGAATGAAGAGGCCGTTATAGATCATGTTTAAACAGGACTTAGTATTCAAGGTATCAACATTTTTTCCCGTCATCCCTCAGGATAATGTTTTTCTTAGGAAGCTCCGGGATAATACCTTCTTCCTAGGAATTCCCAAGACAGCGGCCATTCATCTTATCCGTCGAGGTCGCCGTTTCTTTCTCGTCGATTCTTACTTCTAGACAGGCAATCGGAAAATAATCCTTCTGAAGGATACAAAAGACACGACATGTGCAATAAATTTGTTCCCTAGATTCAGTACTGAAATTAATGTGGCAATATTAATCGCGCGTAGAATATCACGTATTTCGATTTTCTCTTTTAATACATATCGTAAAATAATTAATAGTCACGAATTGTGTCATTTGTATCTATACATAAAAGTTAAACACTTGACGATTAAGGAGATATTCTGTTTTCAGCATCATTTTTATATCCTTTTTAAAAATTTTTTATTCCTTTTTAGTCTTTTTTTTAATGTAAGTTGTAAATTAATAAATGTAAAGTTGTAAATTTGGAATTTGGTACATTTATTTTTTGATACTTAAATGTTTATATATTTTTTTTTAAACATTATAAAACATTTTTTTGACAATTATTTGCTAATTTTTTGACATGTTAAAAAAACCAGCTTACTGCCCATGATAACTTGTGCAGTTTTAATTCGATTAAGATCAAAAAAATTTTTTATATAGGAGGTGTTTATAACATTTTTCTTTGTTATCCGACCTATTATCAAATAAAAATTATATCTTCAATTTTTTTGATAAAAAAAAAGCTCAAAAAACGAAAAAATCGAATGTTTTTTTCTAAAAAATTTTGTTATTTTTGCAAAAAATATTAGGTGTTGGAATTAATTCGTAGCGTTTTACAAGTGAGGGAAGTACTTTCATTAATGTATTTTTTAATGCTCATGTGAAATAAATAACATTCTTTCATTAAAAACGCTACGAATTAATTCCAACACCTAATAATATTTTAATTTGATTGTAGGTTGAATAAGAACTACACTTACAATGGCGTGCAAAAATTTCCGGCCAGTGACATTTTGTATTCTAATTTATAAAAAAAACTTTATAAAATTTTAATCATTATCGCGTATTAGTACAAGATGTGGATAACTAAATCTTGCACTAATATCTGATAATGATTAAAATTTCCTCGGGCTTTTTTTAAATAAATTAGAGTATACAAAATGTCATTGGCCGGGAACTTTTGCACGCCACTGTATATCGATTAAGAAGAATTAACTTTTTTGAATTTTTCGTTTTGGATAATTTCTCTATCTTATACAGAAAGAATGAGGTGGTATTTTTGACATGCTTATACAGATTCGTAAATAAATGAAAAAAAAAATTTTTTATGTTTGAAAAAATCTGTTTGAAGAAATCATTTAAATATCAAGGAATAAATATAATATATTAAATTTTAAACTTATAGCTTTTATACTTTTTTAAAAAAAATTCTTGAAGAAAGGTATTAAAAGCGAGAAATATCTCTTTAACTTTTAAAAGTTTAAAAATCTAAAATTTAAAGATCTAAAATACATTTGCATTTTTTCTACAATATGCGATAGTTAATTCAAAATTTTATTCATAATCCGCAAAAATGTATTATTCTGTCGATCTATGAGAGGTGTTGTTGCGACCGAAAAACCACACTAAATATCCGCCGACGTGCAAAATCGGCGTTGTAACTTTTAATCGTTGACTTCAAGCGACGCTGATTGGCTCGACAGTATTGTTCGCGTGTCAATCGTAACGCATGTAACGGAGATTTTTGTAACTTCATTGGATCGTAAATCGGTTAGAGTTGGCGATTTTTGAAGCACACTCTTTGCCCGCTAAATTGCCATTCCAATAAATTTGCGAGACAAATATCAAGTTTGTATATTTTTCGAGCTGTCGCGCTGAAAAGGCGGTCATCGCTGTTAATTCATCCAAAAATTGATTACGATCAACGCGATTACAGTTAATCGACATTAAATTATTGGCATTCATGCAACTGCATGTAACGGCATTTATTTGCTTATTACATCAATACATTAATTTCCATTTTAATTTATTATTTATCTAGCTTCGATATATCGGTATATTAATCTCGAATATTAACGAGAAATATATATATATATATATATACTACTGCATGGGCGTTGGCCACATCTTCGACGTGTGCACCCTATCAAGCCGATAACGTCCACCCTTTCCGCGTGGAAATTACAGGATGCATACTCCAGGAAATCGAATGACCTCGCTCTGCAGCTCAGCTTTGAGTGAACATCGAGGCGAAGCGAGGAAATTACGGGCGCGTTCACGGGTCACGGTGCGAACTTAAGGGTAATATCGTCATATACTGCTGCCTCGGATCGTTCCTTTTTTACTAGACGCGATGCAGGCATAAAAAGGAACAGGCTTTACTTCCCATGATCGGGAGCATGAAAAATGTCACGCCTCGTAACGGTATTTTAATTTGGGAAAGCAGGACAGCGGATTGATTTCAATCTGATTGCACTAGCGATCGGGATTAGCAAATCCTACATTAGCGATATTTGATAGTTCTCTCTGAACGTGATATAAATACGACTATGAATCATTGATATAGAAAATTGTAAGTTAACTTCGATTAGTATCAATTTATCCACGTCAACGCAACCGACTCTCAATTATTTCCTTTCTCAGTTTCAACAGCTGTACGGAAAAAAATCTACGCGAATAAAATTAAAACTCTACGAATGTCAGAAGTTCTTTTGTTCTTGCGAAACAACAGTTCCGATAAAGTTAGCTGTGAGAACCGTGCGGTTGTGAGGAAAATCGCGTGCAATCTAGTGTACAGTGCCCATATGTCGTGCAATATGTTCGCCAGAATGTCTCGATGTGTGCGAGAAAACTAAGAAATACGGTGTATATCTGACCAGCAAGGAAACACGAGAATTATTGGTTTAGAAAGGTAGAGAGAGAGAGAGAGAGAGAGAGAGAGGGGGGGCAATAGTTTTAACACCTAATTCAATTTTCGAAAAAAAGATTTCATGACCCCATTTTTGAGTTCCCGGCCAATTCACATACAACACTTTATCGTATATTCCGAAAATGTGTTGATGCTGATGTCGCTATGGGCGACTCGCAAATCTCACAGTTCATACACGAAACATCCAGTGGGAGTTCCGCAGCGAGAATAGAGCCCGAGTGCGAAATATTGTTTGCCGCATCATGGCTCAGTGAGACTTGCTCAAGTCAACCACAGCTATGGCTAGTGTCGATACGCTATGGTGTGTATATATAATAGAATCTCATTCTCTTGTTTATATTATAAAATCAAGATTTACAAGTGTATATTTATACGCGCGCAATATCTGCAGTGACTAATATATGTCCAACTTGAGCATAATTAGCGAGTATTTCTTGCTAATTATGCTACACATTTATGTTGTATTAGATGAAACATCAGTAGAATTTTAATTAATATGACATAATATTGGATCTTTAGTAACTACAATGTAAATAAATCTCTTACCGCGCGCGCGGTAGCCTATAATTTTATTTTATTAAAACATACATATACGCGTGCGGAAAGAATGATTTTGCTGAAATTTTTAAAAATTTAACTAGATACAGATTTTAAAATAATTTTATTCGACTATCAAAATAATTTTATAGGAATCTCAAGTATGATAAGTTGCAAAAAATTTTGGCATTCTTGTCACAAGTTTGAATGTCTTTTAGAAGTCCAGGCAAATAAGCAAACGCTCTAGGTAAAGTGAATATTTTTTATGTTCGCTTATCTATTTGAGATAGTGTTATGAGTCTCTAACTGTTGAAGGAATGACCGACCGCAACGCTATGAAAATGCAAAACAACATGCGCTCGTTTGTGTTTAATAGAAAAATAAAAGAAATTGTGTGTTTTCTTGCTTTTCGCTAAGGTACGTAATTTAATTATTAATAGTAACTGTTTCTTAATCAGTGTGAATGATTTTTTATAAAAATTCTCTGACTTTAAATGTGTATTCAAGATTAAAATTTTTCACTTGTTGCTTAAACTTATTCTAACTTTTCTAAATTTGCGCCAAGTAAGTCTTTGGACAAAGCAGATGGAGGCAAAGTCCATCCTTTGACCCATCCTTTTTACCCAATAATTATACTGAAAATACCGGAAAGACGGAGGGACATAATTATTTACATCTCACTTTTGTTTTTTTCCCACAATCCAGTATAATATACGTTCTAAGGAATATATCAATACACCGTTCGAAAACTAGATCCAGTACAGTAAGTGCACCAAATGGGCTCATAAAGATTGCACTATACACAAAGAATTTGGTAGCTACTTTTATGACGACTGCCGACATTGATTTTGATTTTTTAGATCCATCCACTTTGCCCAGGAAAGTCGGGTAAAGCGGATAATTTTTCTTTTTTTAGGTTTTGACTAAAAAGACATTTAAATGTTCAAGTTTTTTTAATTTAATTTTCTTTTATTTCAAAGATTGATTTGATTCCATTAATAGAATAAAAATTATGAGAATAAAAAAGATTGCTGATCTTAATTTTAATTGTTATTTTTCTTTCAAAAACACATCCGTTTTATCTGGACTTCCGCTATAATTATTTATATATAATAATTTCATTTATTATGATAAATCACCACTGTATAAGAAAATTCTTTATTTTTGCTTTTTTTGAGCAAAGAGAAATCTATTTTTTTAAGTCATGCATTGACAGAAATTGAGCTTCAATATTAAAAAACACCTTAAAACGTTAAAAAAGGAACGAAAATGTACATCATTTACCTCATAATTTAATTTATTCCATTTAAGAGATGGGTCAGGTATGATAATGATAGTTTACACCTCTCTCTCTTCTTCTCAATGTTGTTACAAAACCATTGCCAAACCATGAATAAACGTCTTTCGAATTTTCTATCTTTAATTAATATTCGTAATCATTGCTGTAGTTATTAGAGTGTTCAAGTGTTTAAAATTCTATTTACTCAGCTAAAATGCGTTTGCAGTAATGCACAGATGCACGATCGTTGGGAAATCCTAAGAACGAGTCATGGTCGAGATCGCTTACGCGAGCCTCAACACTAGTAAATCTCACTGCTCTCGCACGGCACGAAACAACAGTTTCCAGAATCCTGGCTGACGACAGAATCCTGAGCCCGGGGGTGCGAAATTTCGGTCACCGCGACGTGACGCGCATAAAAAGGATCGCCGCGACACCGTCATCCTAGCACCCCGGAATGGTTCGAGAGAGTGAGCGAGGAACAATGAGTGGCAACTGGGCTCACCGGGTCTGGCTGCACGGCGAATATTTGTTTCACTGCGGTTTGCTGAAACGCGAACGACGTGGGAAAACACCGCGTAAATTACAAAGTCAACGGGCGCGAGATCTGTCCTTCTCGCCTCTTTCCTTCGAGGAATGGTTACTGAAAGTCGTCTAACCAGGCTATGCCAACACAATAAATAAAACATGAACTTGTTTATTTATATAAATTGATCGAAATACAATTAGAAACGTATTTTATATTTTTACAATAACATATAGAAAATACAATAACTGCTACACATGGATAGTAAAAAACATAAAATTAAATTTCAAGTTATTAAAGTATTATAATTAATTAAACTATTATATTTTCCATTAAAAATAAAAACTTGTGTAATATATTTCATATCTCTGTTTTCAAAGTATTTCATATTATTTGCATATCTTGATATGACAAATAAATCTTTTGTATCAATAAAAAAGTAAAAATCGCAATTAAACAGTATAACATTATTCATGTTATATTGAAAGCTATCTATGAAAACATCTATCTATGTAAGCATTAAAGAATTTACTTTAAACTTGTGTGTGGATTAAAAATAATGCTGTGATATTTCCAGAAGCAATAAAAATAAATAAATGTTTGTATTAAAAAAAAAATTGTATCGAATTTGCTGCTTATTACGGCATGTTTGATAACAATTACAACTTTCAGCGACTGCTACCAGAATATAGCGCTTAATTTAAAAAATAAGCCCCTATTCCATATTTTCACATTACCTGTTTTTATCCTATATATGTGCATAATTTACGCAAAATTAGGAATTGAGATAGAAAATTAATAAGATATGTTTGAAAAATTAACGGATAGATTTATTCTCTTCACAGTTGGCTTTTCACATCGAAAACTTTAATAAAATTTCAGATTTCGTGCTACATTATTATTACGATGTCTTTAAATGAAATTGAATTGGCTGTAATAATGCATGATAAGACATTTACGAAAACTCCACACTCCGATGAAGCAAGTCGAGCGCGAGTATTATCGATCGCGTTCGTGTTGAATTCGAGCTCACGGGGACATAGAATATATGCGTAGGGTATTGAACAAACCGAGCTTTGCGAATAATTTGAGCAAATTCCAGCAATTTCATCTTCTCGAGACACTTGAATGAGTTTAATTAAGTTAAATTTGACATCGCTTACGTCTTACTGCTATTTAGAAACTTCTCTCGTTCTAATATACCTACCATTAACACTTCTCCATGCAAACTCAATTCATCTCGTGCGCGTTCGATTCACGAGAATGTCAATTTTAAAACAAATATTTTATGAACAAGTTATTAGAGCCCGCGAGTTTCACCAAGTCGCGATAAAACATCCGTCTACACGCAAATATTTGAGTTTCACGCAATAAATATCTGTTATTGTATATTTGTGTCGTATATCGTATTTAACGTGATCGCTTTCACATTTGAACTATCGTGTAGGGAGTATATATCGCCGTTATACTACCGTCCACCTCTGTGTTAAAATGTCGATATTTGAAATAAAACCATGTCAGCCTATTTATCGGTTGGCAGTCGATAGACCGTCGATGCGATTCGAAACGGAAAAAGCATATGGGATGCCTTTTTAACGCAACGCG
The DNA here is from genome assembly GCF_024713525.1 of Acromyrmex echinatior. Taxonomy (NCBI): domain Eukaryota; kingdom Metazoa; phylum Arthropoda; class Insecta; order Hymenoptera; family Formicidae; genus Acromyrmex; species Acromyrmex echinatior. The sequence continues at coordinate 6,288,976 of NC_141870.1, forward strand.
TGAAGCGAAGGCACACGACCGAGAGAGAACTGGTTCATCATGCAACATCATATTCAAAAATACGACATCAAATCGAAATTCTAACACATGTTCATTCTCGTGAAATATTTCCGGGCTCTCGCCTGGCAACGAGCTGAACTTTTTGATTTAACATCGCCTCGCGCAGTTACTGATGAGCTGGCGAGGATCCAGTCGCTTGAATGCTTTCTGGAGCATCTTGTCGCTATTGTGCTAGCCTCTGGAAGCAATCTCAATAGTTTTATGTCATTTTTCTCGGTAACTTGCAGCATTCTTGAAAGATCGTCCGAATTTTGCCGAGATTAGAGTTGCGTGTTACTAGACAAACGTAGTATTGTTTCAGCTAAAGACTTTAATCCTCTTTGGAGGAAGTAACGAAAAGAAAAGCGAGAAGAAATACGTCAAATATCCATGATTACGAAAACAAAAACAGCACGTGGCTTTGTATTCTTAGTTCTTATTCGGTGGAATCAGACGCGCTCAATTTAATACACACAAGAGGAAGTCCTGTATCGATTTCAGTCCTGTCTCGGTGGAAGGTTCTTTAATTGAAGGATTATTTACTTACTCGCACTCAGTTTTATCTCGAATCTTGGGATTCTTGAGATGCTACTATGGTAGAAATTCTGTGCAAAAAATTTATAACGTTTTCCAAGAAGAGATACATATTGTCTAGCATTGTAAAAATATTATATATTGAGATATTAATTAGTGATTAGTATGATTAATTTATTATATAACGACAAATTATAAAATATTTAAAAGTACGAAAAATAATATTTTTTTATTTATGACTAATGTCGCTAATTAATAACAAAATCGATTACAACTTGACTAAAAAGTGTATACCTATATTAAAACATTATTTTTTGTATTTTTATACATTATATAATATAATAATTATTTAAAAATATGTGTATATTATAAAGTCTTTTAATTTATCTCAATTAAATAGTATTAATAGTCCATACAAGAGCATTAAAATAATTCATTGATTCAGAGTATTCATTGTTGGGAGTTCATTCGTTCTCCGCTTGAGGCTGCCGAAAAGTTTCAAGCTCGAAATCCCTTCGCGCAAGAAGCGAATCGTAATGTTACAGTTTTTTGCCATCTCGCCACATTTACGTTTAAAAGGTCCGAGCGTTTCCAATTTCCATGCGGCTGCTTTTTGTCCGTCTGACCCGCCCGTCTATAACGCCATCGGCCGTGTATCCCAGGCGATCTAACTTTAAGCGATCCATCCGAAGCGATCGGTCTGGTACGTACGCGGATTCCGATTGTAGAACGGCGGATGATAAACGACGTCGTAATGTCCCCGGCAGGCTAGGTCGCAGTCACTGTTCTCTCGACGTTTCGCTACGTTCTTTAATTTAATCCGACGTCAACGCTATTATTACGCTTACAATATATCGTATCTTATTATCAAGAGCCACACTGTGCTGGCGGTCGGACAAATTTCCGTGGTACTACACTTTCTGACAAAACTAAAATATATGAGGTCACTCCTCGTAACGCGCGTCATTTCTTTCTTGATAAAATGCTAAAAAATATTTTCTCTTCCCATAATTATCAAAGAGATATCCCAACAATTTTTGAATACTATAGTTCATTATTGATAATACTTGGAAAATGTTTTTGCAAATATTAATTCTATATTAGATCTATTTATTATATATTTTTATTCTATATTCTATATTAATTCAATTAAAATTCTTTCATAATTAATATTCATATTAAATAGCTCCAAAAAACTAATTAATAATAGGTATTTGCGATAACGATCGATTGTCCAGTAAAATAACAATAAAAAGGTAATTCATATATTATTTGAAAACATTATCAAAAATGCACAATTATCTGTGATATCGATTATAAAAATTCAATGACTCTATAATAATAATTATGAGAAATATAGACAATTAGTACGTATCTGTGCATAGAAAGGATGATTTTTTTCAAGTATCTAAAATTTAGCTAGATGCAGATCTGAAAATAATTTTTTGGATCACCAAAATAATTATGTAAGATACTTAAATTGGTTGTTAGAATGTCAAAACTTTTTGCAACATTGTTGAGCTTGAAATTGCTACGTACCTAATTATCTTGATAATCCGACAAATTTATTTTCAGATCTCTAACTAGATCTGAATTTTTAGATGGTTCAGCAAAATCGTTCTTTCTTTTCATATGATTAATAAACACATGTTTATAATTAAAAAGCAGATCAAGACGATATTTTTCATAGGAAACAGAATAATTTAGGAAAGTATGCTTTAGTAAACGCATCTGTCGGAAAGAATATCTTTTATATGCGATATGTGAATATGTAGGAATTTGCTGATACAGCGAGTTTGCATTCTCAGTTCTTGCAGTTTTGTATGAGGCAGATGTTCGTTGATGTCAGTTATTTCTAGATGCTGGTTTGCGAAGTGATATCCCGGATTAGTTGCAATTTCAGTAAATTCCGTGAGCATAAAATGTATACAATGCCCTAAAAGTACAACGTATTGTCGTAAAGTAACACGCGAAGCTCATTGTATAAATGGCCGATAAACGTCGACGTCGTAGTAATTTATATCGCAAAAGACTTGCGTGTCTAGTTGTCAATTGGTAGAACAATTAGGGAGACGTGTAGCTGAATGGGTTCCCGTATTTTTAATAGGCTATTAAATAACGAACTCATTCTTGAGATGTCTAATTAACGTACGGAACTTTGTTGTTGTTTATGGAGGTTTTCTTACTGGAGGAAACTAAGCAACGCTTCTTTATTTCACCACCGCCGCTTCCGTCACGAAGATAAGAATGCCGCGAAATAACGGCCCTTTATTATATACGGTAATAGGCGAAGTTCAAGCTCGGAACTTAACCGCGGCGTACATTTTCCCGGGGATAAGATGTTTCCTTTTGCTCTCAACCCTCGTCCAGGAATGGATAATAACTTTCCAGGATTTCAATTTTAGAAGGTTTTTTTGTACATATAATCGAGAAATTGTAATCTAAAAATAAAAGAAGTAATTATATTCATATACAAATATATTACTTGAAAAAATTATCAAAAATGCAAAATTATTCCGACTATTAAATCCTATAAAGGATTTAAATTTCAGATTTTATTAAATTTTATTTTTTTATTAAATTTTATTTTTCCACCGATTTGTTTCTGCGCAACATCGCCACTTCAATTCTCTGCCAAACGGATTATTTCTATGATGGGCATGTTACTTTACTTAAATTCGACGAACGCATTTACGATTACAATTGCTAGCTGAACACGGACACGATTCAGATACGAGTCCGGCCTGGTTTAAGATAGGATTACGTAGATTACCGTTTCCCACGTCGAATCACGGAATCAAATCGAAAAAAGGTCCAGCCCTGATCCATTCAAAGAAGTAAGTTCTCTGCACACTGATAGAATCACTAAAGAACGCAATATGTACCGGGATAACAAACGCAAATGGATATTACGTATCTTACGCGAATAGGATTCTATAATGATAGGTAAATTCGATCTTTCTATTTTCCCATCAGTGGCAGAAATTTGAAACATTTTCTTATTGAATTTTTACACTAAAAGAACAGTCCTGCTAAACTAATTAAAAATTTAGCTAAATATAGAACTGAAAACAATTTTGTTAAACTATTAAAATAATTATGTAGAACGCTAATATGTTTGAGCATCTTACATAATTATTTTGATTTAACAAAATTATTTTTAGATGGTCGATAAAGTTATTTCAGATTTGTATCCAATTAAATTTTTGAACATTTCAGCAAAATCATCTTTTTGTATAGTTATACGAGAACCTTGTTTCAAAAAGTTCTTCTAATACGAAGGTCTTAATATGTTCTTTATTGTACTATATATCACTTGTGTGCTACAGTTGGTAGCGACACATATTGAAATGCATTGGTATAGTTATAATTCTTAGAGAAATACGCGCAAACTGTTAGAAATTCTTTTATCATCGCTACAAATTATTTTCTCATTCTTATTCGCGCGGTGTCGCAGAGGACTGATGTATCCTAGGACACGTAGGAAACCCTATTTCACTCTGTCTTTCTGTCCTGCGACTGTCTCCGCTCTCGTCCTCGTCCAGTTTCGTGCAGTTTCGCGTGGATTCCGCAAGGTAAACGTGGAATAAAATTTCAAGGAAAACTGCCTTGAAAAGCGTCGGCGTGTCTCACCGTGCGACACGTTCTTTAAATAGAATCAACATGGATAGACGACACCGCGCTCTCACCACCGAGCATGAGCTCGGCCAGCTTTGCGGTTCTACGGATAGCAGGCGGTATCGGTTACGCGCGGCACGAGTTCCTACGTTCTAAACGATGGATCGATCAATCGATCGTAAGCCTATTATAAACTGCCGACGTACCGCTTGTACAGCGATATAACTAGGTAGCCGCTTATTCGAGACATAATGATCGTATAGTACGTGCATTTGTGTATTACGAATCGTTGACTCGCTATATATGGTTAGGTAAAGATTTAATAGTTCTTATATCAGGGCCGCTCTCCGTCAATCATCCGAGTTGAAAAGACGATGACATAGTTCTTATCAAACTGCGGAGAATATCCATAGAAATAGTTAGTATGGACCTTGAGCTGATAAAGCTATAACATGGCGCTAATTATTATTAATGAATGCCTCAGAGATTGAGGAGTGAATGAGATCACGTTAGTAAAGGTGATAAGCAATATAGCGCCGTTATACAGTTTCTAAGCAGGACATGCATGCGATCGTAAGCAATAACAAGTTTAAAAGTATTATAATATTAAACAAGATTAATCGAATACTCAGTTGGCCCCGTTTGCTATAAAAACTAACATTTGATCCGTGCGTAAATTGTAGCGATGAGAAAAATGGGATCGCCAACAGCAAATCTATCGAAAAATTATGTGATACGTTATCCAGCGTATTTAATTTTATTGATATAATAATATAATAATGCCATTTTGCACATGTAGAACACACAAAACATGGATGTTTTTCAACTTTTTAAAAATCTTTTCTTTCTCTCTCTTATATTTATATATAAAGGGAAAGCATGATTTTGCTAAAGTATAAAAATTTAGCTAGATGCAGATCTGAAAATAATTTTATTGAGTCATCAAAGTAAGTATGTAGGAGACGCTTAATTTGGTTGCCAGAATGTCAAAATTTTTTGCAGCATTGCTCATTATGCTTGAGCAATACTTAATTATTTTGATGGTTCAACGATTTTCAGATCTAACTAAATTTTTAGATGCTCAACAAGATCATTGTTCCCGTATACAAATTTATAAATCAGTAATTTATATTGATAAAGATTGTATTATATTTTTTGTAGCGTTCTTATTTCAAAATCAAATTCGCATTTTACAAAGATGAAATCGAGACTCTTACCGCTTACTTATTTTTACCTTTCCACAAACAGAGAAAATTGGCGAAAGTACGGATAGTCTTAATGCAGCAGCATTAAAGCGGCCGCGCATTTCACCCTGCGATTATACGGCGTTAATTAGCCGGCAAAGCCGCGGTTTAACCTACAGTTACCTCAACGATTTCCGGCCCGAATTTCAGCCCGTTCTATACGGACTGTGTACGGACCGTGAGCCTAATTATCTGACGAAAGACGCCTTCCATCTCCAAAGAGTCTCCAGAGTCTTTGCGTCTCGATGGAAAGTGTGGCCTAGCAAGTTTGTTAGCTACCCTGTTACGACGAACTATCTCGCGCGAACTTCTTCAAAAGGCCTTATGGTGGTATCACGAACACCCGCGCCGCGGGAATTACCTTGCGGATCTCTAACGTGTTCTTCGCCTCGGCGTCACCTAGGACGATACGTGTCGGTGCTTTGAATTTAAATTGAACACATCACGTACACGCTGCTGTTCGTGCATATCTACCCGTGCGGACTGTGTGCATCACGTGCACGGACTCTCGATATATGCGCATCCTTGTACCAGACTCATCGTCGTCGTCGACGTTGTCTGGAACGAAGGGCGCAACTCGCGTTTGTTATATTCCAGCTTTTTTCTTGTTTTCTCTGTTTTTTACGTAGCTCGCTGTACCATTTTGTTCGTTGCCGTTGCGGAGCTCGATCGATGATGGCTTTCACCCGCGGCTTTTCCCCGTACCTCGTTTTGGTCCACGCGTCTCGTCACAATGGATGGAGACTACGGATTACGTTTGCGCGACGTTCGACGGAAGCGGGTGCATCAGCTTGTGCACGACGCTGATAAGAAAAATGAATGATCTAGTATCGGGATCGCAGGCATGTATGGCAACTCTCGTGAAACGATTCGCGAGATTTCGTTTCATTGCCAACGGTCTGAAACGGATCGAGTCACTTACAAACTTTTGGCGATTTAAATGCTCAATGGGACATGCAAACGTTATGATGGATGCGCACCTATTACATAAGGGAAATGGTGCAGCTTTTGTTTCCACAACGCGATGACAGAAGAATATAACGATGTTACAGCGCATAAAATACGTTGAAAAATTATCGAGAAAAGATGTTATTATGGGAAACATAAAACTGCCACATTAAATATTACGCAAAGGCAAAGAGGATATTAATACTTTTTATCAACTCTTTTAGTTCATTGTACTTTATTTATAGTCAACTTCTAGTCGACAAGTAAATATCAAGGATACGCGATGAAACATATTTCCTACCTCTATTTGTGTGTAATTTTTCTTTCTTTGCAAAAACTCTGGATGTCGTCTTACAAAACTCATTCTCATCTAACTGGAAAGCATCTTTGGAAGTAACATCGTATTTACTTCATTTAAATAACATTTTTTCTTTAGACCAATCATCCTCGGTTCACTCTCGTTGTGCGTCATTTTGTGCGTACAACGCTTTAGAGATATAGTATCTCGCAGTAAACACATTTAGGTTCAATTTTTCGTTATCTGATTAACTTGGGGTTAAGTACTCTACCTGATATTCAACCCAATGGATTTCATCTATGACATCATCATATAAATGAAGCCCATTGGATCATCAGATTAAGCCTAACCACAAATTAACTAGATAGTGTAAAACTGGGGTTTAGCGACATAAGAAAGGATCAGAAAAGAGACTACAAAAATCTAAATAAAAAATTAAATAATTACTTATCATTTATAGAAGTTTTTATTTATTGAGAAAATAATTATTAAATATATTTGTTATAGTAATTCAAATCGTAATAATTAACATTCATATATTAATATAAACTTAAATAATAATTTTAAACAGAAAACAAACCTTGCCATTCGGAATTATTTTTGTTTAAAGTTATAGATTATTAATAAAATATAAATCTTAATTATTGTAGTTTAAAAAGCTAATTTTTTGAATATAAAAACTCTTATAATTGATAAATATTGTCGTTTTTATTTGACTTTTTCTTTTTAGGTATTCGCAATTTTCCTACTCTTCTCTACATTAAAAATATCAAAAACATGTAATGATATGTGAATTAAATAGTTTCTAGTTAAGTGTTACAATGCAATACTCTAAACGTATATCGGATTATTACTAGATGCGAGAAGTAAATGATTATTATTCTAATATAGATAAATAGAGAGATAAAAGCATTTATTATTATACTGGCTAATTCTTTGAGAACATAAAAACAAAAGAAAAACGTAAGAACAAAAAAATTACAAATACTAAAAATAATACAGCAAAAATAATAGAAATATAAATAAAATGTAAAATGAACTATATAATGACCGAAAAGTATAATATGTTAGAATAGTCGCGTTTATTCCATGTTCGTGCAATTTCTTACTTTGCCCTAATTAATATATAAAACGATACAGTTCAATCACCATAGAACGAAACATTCCTAATATTATGTTGTAAAATAGATCTTTTACAAATGCTCAAATTCCTTAGATAGAGAAATTTGCGGTCGCGTGTGCGGTTTTCGTACGTGTTCTATATCTAATCTCGGTTTACCTACTGGCACGTGTACAGACATACCAACGAGATACTTCATTCTAGACAAAAATTCTTGTATCTTCATTCGATGTGCATGTCACTCCGTTTTTCGAACATTTTATTTTTGAAAGAATAGAAAGAATCTCGAGTACATTCTTTCAAGTAGAAAGACATAGGGCATTTTGTACGTCCCTAGAGCGCGTAAAGTCTGTCTAAGTCTGTCTAAGATTAACTGAAAGCACATTGCATTACAATATGTAGACATTCTGAGATATTCCATTAACATTCCCCAGAGCGACCAAGATCATCCTTAAATGTCCCAGATGGCCCGATGTGATAGCTACGAATACAACTGACACACGACGGTACGAGAGATTCGCACTACGTTCACGTGCAGGATCCATTCCCGTATTTTACAGCAGTTAAGGATTTGAGCACGGAAGGGGAAATGATGATTACTTTAATTTCAACACTGAAAAAGATTTGATAATAGCTATCAAATGTAGAATGGAGTGACTTTAATCAAATGTTTATTTAATATAATTAACATAATTTCAATTAATATAATTCAAGTAAGTTCAAATTTGTTTACAGTTTTTCAGCACATTAACATCTTTCTAATATGATACCGAATTGAGCATCAAATTACTAAAAATTTGCTTATCAATTCAATTTAATTTGTGATATTATTACAATAATTTAATTGCGGAATTTATAAGTTCGGAAATCAATTCGGCGCGCAGTTCGAATGACTACAATAAATATGATATATATGCATATACAGCGGGATAATTTGAATAACGGGAAAATTTGAATAATAATAAGTGTTTGCAAGAAAATTTGAGACGTCATATTTTATATTTGAAGTTAGTAGCAAAGAAGATGTAGTCTACATATTCATGTAAGTTTAAAAAGAACCTAAAAATGTTTCCTATATGCACTAACAATTATCACATCGACTAGTGATGCATTTTATTGAATAGTTGTAGTATAAGGTGTTGGAATTAATTCGTAGCGTTTTACAAGTGATGGGAAGTACTTTCATTAATGTATTTTTTAATGCTCATGTGAAATAAATAACATTCTTTCATTAAAAAACGCTACGAATTAATTCCAACACCTAATATATTATGATGTTTTTAATTCATACACTTGAGAAAATTGAAATACACTTTTATGGGGCAATTTGGATAATACATTCAGTTTCCTAATATTTGTATCTCAGTTGTTTTAAGACACATTTTATTGGAGTAAAGAGAGCATGGGATAAGCCGTTACAGCTGTTACTGATGATGTAATGTCCATTTTAGGAACTACATAGCTATTTAATATTCCCTACAAGAGTTTATACAGACAAGTTCAATAAACAAAAACAAATATGTAGAAACAAATATGTGTGAAATTGAAGTATCTAGCACTTCTATTGGGCGTCCTGCGCCTATGTTCAGTAACGTAGTAGAAAAAAACTATAGCAGAAAGAAAAATATCTCGAAAAACCAAAGGTTTTGACGTGACTCCAAAAGAATTGTATATCGCAGCATATTCCTGATATCGAAACACCTTTATAGTCTCAAAGTAAATAAGCTGGTAATGATTATTGTTATCTAACTTTTTGTAAGAAGAACAACTTAAGAAAACCTAAAACCTTCTTCATAGCTAGAACTACTGGGGTTAACGAAGAAGCAGTGAATGCGTATTTTAAAATATTGGACCAAATTATGGACTATTTTAATACAAAATTTGATTTTTGTTGAATTTTAATGTTAATTTTCAATGTTATTCAAATTACCCTTTAAGATATCCAAATTGTCTCTCAAAATTGAGCTTCATTAAAATTATAGAGGAAAATCGGATAATGGCATTACGTTTCAAGATTTGAAGATTAATTTTTTATACTTTGGGTAAGTGAGTTTCCTGTTATATATTCAAAGTAACAATAAAATTATTATTTTTTTTGAGAAATTGTTTAAAATGTTTGAAATTATTCAAATTATCTCGCTGTATCCTACATATGTAGTATATATATAATTCATTGAATTGTAAATTTTAAAGTATTAAAGTAAATTTTAAAGTATTAAAATTTAAAGTATTAAAGATCCAACCTCAACCTTATAGGCTTTGATATTTTTACTTGTTGTTTATTCACATTAATAAATGATCTTAATAAATCATTAATTATTAATATAAATTTAATTATATAATATAATTTTATTTTTATAAATATTTTCTAAGTGTTATCAAACATAATAATTAATCATTTGTTAATAATTGCTAAAAATATTTAGAAAAAAAATTTTTTTGGTAATTTTAACCGATCATTGACTGAAATTGCTAGATTCTTTTTTCAATGATTGTGGCTCGATTTATAAAATAAAAATTGTTTTATATAACTTTTATTGAAAAAAAGTGGCTTTAAAATAAATATACTCTATGCTTGCAAGCCAAAAATGAAAAAATATTTAAAATAACATAGTAGAATTAATAATAATAAATCCTTTGTAACAGATATAATTAAGTAGTACAGCGAAAAATTTGTAACTCCCTCATAAGAACTTTGTTAAATATGTCAAAACAGAATTTGAAAAAGTTAAGCCGTTTCTGGAAAATCTTGCGGACAAACGGACGGATGGATAGACGGTCAGATCAATACTGTGAAATTATAAAGTAGTTTACTAGGCTCGCGCTGTACTACTTAATAAAACATATAATGATGCTTTTTCACTAACTATTGTACCCAATCATGATCATAAATGATCACAAATGTACGTCGATCGAGTTTGAACGGTTTGAAATCCCACAAGACGCACTATCGCCGCGCTTCGGCGTCAAACAACGAAGAAACAGCAGAAGCATTAGAGTCGCATTAGGGATTGCATTAGAGTCGGATAATAGTTCGATAGTAATCAGTAGCAAGAGGCTTTACCTAGGTCTCAGTCGACAGACACTATTGTTTTGATGAGAAGGACCTACTTCACTCGGCGCTGTATTCGTAATTCGGTAAAGGATCGAGGTAGAGAGAAGCGTGGGCTGTACGGAACATTCGCGGAATCTGTAACTTACGGAAGTACATTGTACTTGTCTATTGATCTCTCGTCACGGCCGCGCCATCGTGACTCGCCGATCGCAAGTTCTTCACCACAAGTCCGAAGTATGAAAGTTAGGCAAGGGATGTTCGCACATTGCGTCGTTGAACAATCGGATCCTTGAAATTATATTCTTGGAATTCGAAAATGTAAGGTAAATGTCTATCGAACCGGACGGATAGCACAACTCCGTCGTGAATTCCAAACTGATTGGCATCCCGTGCAGGATGGATCGGCGATGCGCGGCGTGGTAGTCCTTTGGTAAGGATGATTGCAAATGAAAATTGCACCTAAAAGTCACGGTGCATTCTCATGGGGAGAGGGAAATGACAAAGGCCCACTTGTAAATTGAAATTTACACATTGCGGCTTCAAATTTTCATTCTTGCTGCGAATATCGGTTTTTACGGTATAACGCGCGTGAATGATGTAATGACATGCGTTCGTAGATTTAAATATCGCAAATATTCGCGGGTTCGGACGAGTTGGTTTGGTTACCGCGTGTCAGATGATAAATCGTGACGGACGTTTTCGAAATTCACGTGCGTGGAAATATAACCATCGATCTGTCTGTATGGGTCGTGCTTTTGTCAACGATAAGCTCGCCATTGACAACAATTGAGCCGTGTGAGCTGTAAAAGCCGTACACAAAATCCACGAGAGAATCTCTCTCATGGAGCTATCAACGATATTTTTTAGTTTAAGGTTATCTGTACATGTACATCTGTATAATCTCAAAATTTATAACTAACAATGCATTTTAATATAAACAATTACAATGCGTATACGAAGATAAGTTGTTATTTAAAAATATATAAATTTATTAAATTGCAATATGAGATTTACACTTGCAATATCAAAATCTATGATTAAAAATTAAATGAAATATCATTGCGTTAAAATAAGAAACGAATGTTGAAAAAACATAATTTTTCCACACAAATTATTTATCACTTAGATTTAATGAAAATTAACACGATTTTTATACAATCCTTTAATTCGGTTTATCTCTTTAATAAACATAAAATATGATTTAATTTTAATCGATCAATCCAAAAGCATAAGTAAAGCAATGAGATCCGAAACAAAGCAATGAAATTATACGCGAGACGCGAGAGGAAGTAGTTGAAGTAGAAAGGTACATCCACTTGAAGTCGACGACAATATTCACAACACGTCGCGGGAAGCGCTGTAATGTGCTCTTACCTCTGACAAAGCGAATGCTAATCAAGTAGTACTACTCCGCGGAGTTCAGCGCGCATTAAAATTCATGGCAGATCGATATAACAATTAATCTTAGCACGCGCGGTGCATCGAATCGTCGTACGTCGGTAATCGATACTCGATGGAAGACAATTAAGATACAAGATCCGGCATTGGAGATGAGGATACGTACGTTGTTTCTGTGCCTTGCGAGACAGAGGTTGCTGCGACGATCGCTTCGTAAATTTATCCCATGCCCGGCACGTCCCATCGGATTGTTTCGTTACTTATAGGTTCTTATTATACGAGGATCCATATCCTGAGGATCCACAGGAGAGTGTTGGCATTCTCATGCCGTTAGCGAGAACCTTTAACGGAATGCAAAATTTATTCTAGGATCGGGAGGGTCCTCAGGACCGATCTTCTCGTAATCGCTAGTCAATATCGTAAAGAGACGATGATCACGAGTCGGGCGGTCAATTTTCCTGGGCCGGTGGGAATATCCTCGGAATTCTTGACGTATTCTCGGAATGTCGAAGACGCGTGGGATATGCCTATTGATCTTTCCGCGCTGAGTTTCCGATGTGGTCGGTATAGTCAGTGACACGTGACTGCAGGGCATCTCGGATCTCGTCGAGTTCTTAACAGGTAGTTCTTAACATGATAATTTCGTCCTGTCTTCTGCACGTTCCACGTGCTTCACTATTTTGAGAAGGAACATGACGCACTGTTCATTTCGTTATCTAGAATTGTAAAGGTAATTTAATCGATTAGCGGAAATATAGGAAAGATTAAAGAAATTAATAGATCATAAAATAAAGAAAATGAAAGAATGAAATAGAAGTTAAGCATAAAATTAAGTATTTAGGTACTTTATATTACGTTTATCCGTTTATACCGTTATCTACGCGAGTCAGCGTTTTCCTAACGTCAAATGTGTTCACGATGACAGAACGTCTTTGAGATCGCATCAGTGCGAGAAGAGTCAGGAAGTTGGCGATGAGACTCGCCAACCTGACCCAAGAAATGGGTGATCCTCTGCGACCACCAGTCAGCACGGATAGACGATCAGCTCTCGCTAGTGCACGGAGGCCGCGCAAGAAGATGACAGGGATGGCACTCCATTATCGTTCTGTAACTCCTTTTAATTATCTCGGCCATAAGTTATAACCGGATTCGCGCTTTTTCGCGTCCTTATCGGACCGGGGCCGCGATTTTCCCCGGTGCCGACGGGAAGAAGAGGAAAAAAGAAAAACGAAGAGAGGAGTGGTGATGAGGAAAGAGGTCGACGCGCGAGGGAACAAGGAGAAGAATAAGGAAAACAAGAAGAAGTAGAAGAAGATGAGGAAGAAGAAGGAAAAGGGGGATGCGCGCAAGATAGGCAACGGGGTAAAAGGGTGGCGGCTCCCTCATGGGGCGGGGGTAGGGGAAACGGTCTGATATACAACCGGGCTATGGGAGGAAATCGCGCGCGCGCGCGCGCATGTACGTGTACAACCACACATACACGCGCACGCCGCACAGCCACCCACACAGGTAGCTTGAGGTGCACACAGGCGCAGTTCCGCAGGCTGAACGGGGCGGCTGCGTGCTCGACACCCGAGTGGCGCTCGCGCAATGTAGTCCCTCGGCTATCCTCGACGCGGGAGCATCGTCGTTTCGAAAGAGCCGCGACCTTCTCCCCGTCGCGTCGCGTCGCGCGCGTCGCGTTCTCAGTGGTGTCCCGTGTCAGGGGGTGAAGTACGCGCGAGAGGGGCCCATTTCGTACTCCTCTTCTGCGAGAACTCTCTTCTGCGGACTTCTCTTTCGCCTGTGTGTAGGATTCTGTAGAGGAGCGCGCGAAATCACGTAGCGACGACGTGAAAATCCAGACCTCGCAGACTCCATCCCCGTGCGGTTCTTTGGAATTGACGGAGACGTACGTATCTATTTTGCCCCCGGCATTTCTTTTCGCCCTCGTTTCTTCCCGCAAACATTTCTTCTTGCCCATTCGTGTACGTGCATATTCTAAAACGGAGTAGCGCGACGCGAGATAGTGCGTGACGCGGTGCGTAAATATTTCCGGGGGCATCTTTATACGGTCTACGATCTCTTGACGAAGTGATAGTGATGGTATAGTGAAGTAGTGTCTATAAAACGATATATCGTGGCGCTAAATGAATGATTGCGCCGGAAGATTTCGATCGTCCAGCGAGTCATCTGCACGACGTTCAATTGAGGTGTGAGATCGGAGTGGAGAACACCAAGTACATATCGGAGCGTCGTTGGACATTCTAGAATTTTGAAAAATTTAGAACATTTCGTGTCGCAGGAGTGATTACGTACTTATTCAGCAATAAATCCTTCACTGCCCGTTAAAAAAAATTCAAATAAATTTCGCTGAGAAGAAAAGAAGAAGGAAACGATGCCGATCGTTAAATAAGGAAAAAATCCTTTGATTACAGATACGTATGCGAGTTTCTTCGCAAATTCCGTCCTGCAGTGCTTTGCCTCGCTAAACATAAAGAAGTGAAACAACTTCCAGCTTCATGATAGAAGGCCTTTGAACGCTTAAGGACGTCGATGATCTCTCTAGGGTCTGCGTTTAATTGTCGGTGGCATTAGACGTGCAGAAGTACGTTACAGGCGAAATAGACAGCTAGAGGAAGGCAGCTAGTGGTAGAAAAAAAATCGCATCTGTCAGAAAAGAGAATCGTGCAACGGCGCGACTAATGGGGAGATGTTAAAGTTAAAAGCCACTTGTAAAATGCATCGTCTCGCGGGTGTCACAACACTGAGGCTGTACAAACGAAACTTGTTTATTGGTTCCGCAACACCGACGTCGATGCAGAATTGAAAAGTTAGAAAAAAATCAGCGGTTTGCTCTCTGTTGTCAACGCTATCGAAAGAGTTTTATGCGGCGTGGGCGGACAGAGCTCGCAACCGTGAAAGGGAGCGATTTGTATAGACCAATCGTCGAGCGACAGCTATAAAGAAACAAAAGAAAAGAGAGGCGAAGTTCCTTCCTCGTTTGTGATTATTATCGAAGTACGTTCGTAGTTGATCCCTCGAGCGGAGGAAGAGAAATTGCGAGTCCGGAAAAATGCGGTGAAGCCGTGCACAGTGCACACAGGGCAAATAACCGTGGAATGATCGATGGAACGTCCAGTGCATCGTGCGGATTGCATTAATAACGACGACCAGTCTAATGCATCGCCAGCGATCTTACGGTCGTTGACGTAGCGAGAAGTATCAAGACGCCGCTTAGTGCCGGAAACGATCCTTCCATCGATCAATATGGATCACGGGGGAATAATCTTCGTCGGCAGAGCGAGTGATAATGGTGATGCGGAGGCATTCTCCATCTAAGTGAGAGCTGGAATCACGCGGCCGATATTGCCAAGTTAAAGTTTATCATTATCGCGATTGACGTCAAAGCGCCGCGATGTAAATAAGCAAAGTTCGTTCACGCACAGATTGCTAGATTTAACGACAATCTCCGACCGAGGACGTGAATAGTAGACGTCAAATTAATTATTGAAGCATCTGTTTTTCGGGATAGTCAATGTGGTCATTCGGAATACGCGATTCACGAAACCACGATACATTACGCAGCAATTAGTGACGTCGATTTGTAATTCGGAGAATGTGGTACCGTCGTAGAGTTGTTTCGTGATAGTGAGCGAATTATTGAGCAGTGATCTCCATCAGTCCCGTTTAGCGCGATTTTATCGACGAGGGAAAAACTAATTGAGACGTCACGTTTTAATTTGTGCGACGTGAAGCGAGATTACGGCATTCCCATTCGCGCGCGAGTGGTTGTGCATGGGATGTACGGTGATACGAAGTGATTCTGTCCGTTCTGAACGAGAATAGGTGGAATGCCGCGAACGTCGATGCACCGAGTGTGTTAGTGGATCCGCCTCTATCGTTTAGCGTTTCCTGAAAACGACTGTGATGCGTCTGAGATAGTATACCAATATGTGAATGAACCACGCTGGGGAAAAGCGATGTCTACTTCTCTTCCCACACTTGTCTGTTTTATAATTTGTTTTGGTGAGTGTACTGCATCTATATAAATTACAAACACTTATATTGAAGCATTTATGAATTATGAAAGAGATCTGCTTAAGGATGTTTTATACATATTTTCAAAATGATCACAAAATTATGAAAAAATTACAGATTATTCGAAATTGCATTTAAAAATAATAACGACAAATTTAATTTACTATCTGGTATTTTTTTAATCTGTGCTCTAATAAAAATGTATTATAAAAAATCTGACAAAAATCTCAATTTTTTAATTTAAGTACATAATATATTCAAGATTATTTATATATAGAGTTATATTGTGATGCATGAACTAGTTGTCCAGTAAATAAATAAAATATTTATTTGTTCTGTATCTTTATAACTAATTAATAAATCGCAATGAAACTTTGCATAAGTTACTTTAAATATTTAAAGAATTTACAAAAAAAATTTAGATTTTTGTTATTAAAAAAATTTTAATTTTTAACAATAAAAATGATAACAAATAAAATAAATAAACAACAAAAATGTGTTATTAAATAAAAATGTCATCTTATTCATCACATTCATATGTATAATATATAGTTTATTTGAATTGTAAGTATTAAACACATTTCCAAATTTAATTTTCTTTGCAGGGACTGTAAGCGTGATATATCCTTAACCTTCGATTATAGCTTTGAGTCTTTCGAACCTGAAGCGAAAATATTTTACAATCTGTATAATTACATAATACTATGAGATTCTAAATTGTAGATTTAAAAAATTTCTAATTTTTCTCTATATTGAGAAAAATTTTTGGTTAAAAATGAACGAGAGATTCTAATCATATCAATTGAAATTATGATTATTTCAACTGGAATTATAATAGATTTAGAAATTTCTGATTTGTTTATTTTCGATTAGAATTCCAATTAATGGAATGGATCAGACTCTTCCCAATCGTCGTAGGTTCACTTGTATTGTGTACTTCAAACAGAACTTAGGTATAGTTTTCATAACTAGTAGTTAATTACAGTTATATTAGGTAATTAGATAAATGCATCGATGCGAGTGTTTATCTTGGAATTTTGGTTCATGTATTTCGTTAGTATCATTGAACGTTGGTTAACATTATAATATATGTATGCGCATAATAACGCATTTTGAATGTGTAAACCTACCAGCTTAAAATTTCAAATATCGGGAAAAGCTAGGCAAATCAAACAGATCACGATTCTCGAACGTCGGTAATCGATGTATTCTCGTTAATTGCACGCGCAATTATTGAGGCACCTAATAATAGCGGTATATTACGTGGCTTTAACTACCGTATGCTGTTACGTTACGTTCAAGTCCCGAGCATGTACGTCCCAATTAATATTTCGTGACTCGACGCAGTCAAGTCACCTATGCAAAAATAAGAGTTCATTGACGATCGCGATGACATGTCTACCGACAATAATATGCTTATGTATATGGCGATGATTGTAATGACTGCCTCTAAATGAATTTTTATGAACAGGGATTATGTCAAGAGAATACACACATATAACGTACAGTTATCAAAATATATTTTGCATTTTTTTACAAGCATTGCCACACATAACGAAGCTCACTGAATATTTACAAAATTTGAGAATGGGACAATATATAAAATGTCATGCAATATGCAACATTTTAATGAATTGTATGTATTATAGCGGATTTCAGATCGAACATTAATAGTTTTGTGTAGGAAATATATGTGTATAGATTTTGCACACTTAGGTTAAAGGATAAAAATCGATTATAATTGGGTGTAAAATACATAAAATTGTTGAAACTGGCATTTTTTAACATAAAGATTATATATATATATATATATATATATATATATATTGATTATACATATATATATTACATACATATATATTATATATACAATGTAAAACATAAATAATAGAGAGCATACAGTCACATACACAAATTGTTTTTCGTACAAGTCATATATTTAAAATTAATTACATGCAAACGTTTCGGTCAAGTCGTGACCATCATCAATACAATCAAAAGAAAGCGAATGTTAAATAATGAAATAACAAAATAAGTTGTTGCAGTACAAAATTTAGAGAAAATTAATCTTGTCTTCCTGATCTCCTTTACAATAAATTAAGAATTGATTCTTGATAATTTGTATATTACAACACGGGATTACCGGATTCCGTGTTTTCACAATTATCAAATATAACATGATAATGCAATACTGAATATGTTTGAAGAATATTTACGTAGATGGAAAAATATTCTCTATGATGGTAAGAAATCTTGTTATGTACGAGAATTCATGTAATTACAGTGACATTGAACAATGTCACGATTTGAAACATTTACATGTAATTAATTTTAAATATATGATTTGTGCGAAAAACAACTTGCGGATGTGGCTGTATATTCTCTATTATTTATGTTTTATGTTATCGAGCCACTTCTAATAACTTTGTTTTAAATTTTATTTATACAATATAATTTGTAGTATATATATATATATACATATATATACTTTTTTAAGGATATATTGAACGTAATCCCTGCAAAGCAAATTAAATTTGGAAATGTGTTTAATACTTACACTTCAAATAAACTATATATATATAAAAGTTGTATGAATAAGATTACCTTTTTATTTAATGACACATTTTTATCGTTTATTAATTTTATTTATTATTATTTTTATAGTTAAAAATTAAAATTTTTTTAATAACAAAAATCTAAATTTTTTAAATAAGTCCTTTAAATATTCAAAATAATTGTTAAGTTTCATTTATTGATTAGTTACAAACATATAGAACAAATAAATATTTTAGATATTTATTGGGCAACTAGTTTATGCATCGTAATGTAATTCTATACACAAATAATTTTGAATACGCAATATGTATTTATATTTAAAAATTAAGATTTTTGTCATTTATTTTATAAGACATTTCCATCTATATTTTTTATTAGAGCACAGATTTAAAAAATACTACTATTTATTAAAATAACTTATAGTACCAGATAGTAAATTTTCACCAAATTTGTCGTATTATTTTTAAATGTGGTTGAGAATAATCTATAAGTTTTTCATAATTTCATTTTTATTTTGAAAAATATGTATAAAATAAATAATAAATAAATAATAAATGAATTGTAAACACATTTACGCCTGTTTTTACTAATGTAGATTAATTTTAATATCGGTCGATTCATTTATTCTTTATCTTCTTCTAGTTCTAAAAATTAGAAAAATGAATACTCATACAGCACAGAAGATTAATATTGCTACCATGTTGCAATATTACAGATTGCAATGTAACATTGCAGAGGTATTACAGAAATGTAAATTAACAATATTTCTGCAAAATGTCAGTAATATGCTTGTAATATTCCACAAACATTGCAAAACTGTAATTCTTTAATTGTTACAATAATAATAATATAAATATGTAAGTTTCTACAATATTTATGTAGTACAGTCTTTTTATTTATTGATCTATTATTTGACAGCCATTTCATTAGCTAAGTTTTATATTTATTTTAAATATGTTAAATCAAAAGATTGTGTAATATCGAGTTTGGATATAATCAATGCAACATTATTGATAAGATGATAAGCAATTAAACTGCTAAAAACGATTTATCGAAATATTAATTATGTGATCGATGATGTATTTATGCCTGATGTGAATGCAAGAATAAACCAGCGCTCGAACTTTATTGATAAATTTTATATCATTTTTAATCGATTTCAATTGACTTGAAGTGGTTTTAAATTAAAAAGAATCACTGCGATTAATTTAATCCGTGATTAACTTATCAAGCGACTGTATTATTATATTAATGTCAATAATATTTGTGTAGTTTGTTCGGGGCACACATGTGCTTTATCCTTACGAATAAATTTATTCTTCAGAAATTAATATTATATTTATTGGAATATTTTACGGTTTTACCAAAAAAATTGCTTTTGGAAAGCACATATCACTAGAAATGCGATTTGTAGAAAAATTAAAGTTAGTGAGATACATGTATAGAAATAGTTTTAGAGAGTCTTCGTAAAAAATTTATTCAAATACATTACAATATGGAATGTTTTTTTGCAATATAACAGAAAGTGGACATCTTAATATTATTGGAATTTTGCAATGATTCAGCAATGTTTCGCAATCACCATGCAATATTGCAATCAATGAAATCATTCTGCAATCTTTCTATATGGATAGAAAAGATTAAGAATAAATTGAATCGACATTAAAATTAATATATATTGATAGAAACGGGCATTAATAATTGCTGTAAATTGTTCTTATATACGTATATATATATAGGAGTGTCCTTACTACTTATTTTAGTATTTTTTCTAATTTGTTTTATATTCTATACTCTTTCATAGGCTAAGCATTCAAAATCAATTCTAATATTTAAGATCATTTTAAGTGCAATCTTAAAATATCTAAATATTAAATATAAACCAATTACACAGTCATATTAGAATCTTAAGACATTACTTAAGACAATCTTGAAGTAAGAACGGATATGAATATTGACTTGTTCTTTTAGTTCTATTAGCTTTACATATTTCATGAGTTTTCTTATCATATTATTCATACTTTTTCTGTTGGAAAATTTGTACAGTAATTCTTAACGCATCCTGAGTACATCGTCTCTATTAGAAAAGTAGAAACAGACGGATAAAAGATCGAGAATTTTCTCGGAAATAAGCCAATATTTGGCATTTGGCGCAAACGATGTATTTCAAACTTTCTTGTGAAAATATACAAGATATAGTTTTAAAAAGTTCAATGATCAGTATAACGCCGGCGATAAAAGTTCTTTAAAAAGAAAATAGGATTGAGTCTGTCAATTATATGTTCATTCATGATATATAAGATATTGCCAAGATGACTGAACGAAAATGTATAGATGTATAGACCAAATAGGTCTGATTTACACGATGCTTTTTTTACTAGCAACTAATTTTCTAGCAAATTGTAAAAACTAGCAGCTGAAAAATATTAGGTTAGGGAAAAAAATCCTTTTACAAGTAAAAGACCTACAAAGTAAAAAGAAAATTTTTCATTTTTTCAGTTCGTAGTTTTTTATATGTAAAAATTACAAACCTCACATATATTCAAAAAAATATAGTAACCATTCAAAAGCAGAGATTTCAAGCTTTAAAATCCTTTTCTAAAATTTAAATTTTTTCATTTTTAACGAAGAATTAATGAGGAAAGATATTTTACCAACTTGTGAAAAGACTTTCCCAAACCAATATAAATTATATATTTTTAGCTACTAGAATTTTTAAAAAATATAATATATAACTTATAAAATAATACATTTTTAACTACTAGTTTTCTAGTTCGCTAAAGTACTAGCATGCTAGTAAAAAGGCATCATGTAAATTAGGTCACAGACACATTCGATCAGTATTCAAGTTTGTGTTAATTTCTAGCTCAAACGGCTGAACGAATTGCTGATAAAAGTTTTCAATAAAATACATATTAATCGCCAGCACAACGTACAATCATTTATGCTTCGAGCTGTTTTCGATTTTATAAAATTCGCACTTCGTCGGAATTCCACCAAGTTCCCATTTCACTCGGATACGCATAAAATAACGTTTCACAGAGAGATTGTATATAAAACGAAAAAAAGAGCAGCGACTCTGCAATGACAGCGCGTGCATATTTTAACCGACCTACATGTAGCCGTAGCTTCAATTACAGAGTACTGCGTTTCGCGACTGTACCTATACACTTATACTATACATGTGTGATAAATTACTCTTGTCGCTAACACTTAAATGATAGTTAAAGTAAGATGACAGTAAGTAAACTTAAAGTTATCGCTGCAACATGTCTCATACTTTTTCTAATACTTTATACTTTATCAATACTATAAAAAAAAAAGAAATATAGGCAGAGATAATTTTGAATTATTTTAAATTATTTTAAATTATTTTAAATTATTTTAAATTATTATCAAAGTGAAGGTTGAGATTTATTCGATTGTATGAGGATCATCGGTGAAGTTTCGGGAAGATGGAATTACACGCGGATTAATGTAGGTAGTAATTTTCATCCTTATGTGTGCGACGCTGAATTCGCGCTCGAAGTTTCTTCGATGAAATCAGTGTCATTGCGAAAACTCGCGGCGATTTTCTCACGTGTCGCTAGCGTGTATGCGTTTCACCGAATGAAATGTGTCATGGCACAACTGTCACGGCTCGTAACTAAAACGTCCGGAAAAGAGAAGAAAGAGACACACAAGAGGAAAGTACGGGTATAACTCTGCTTAATACCATTGCGTTCCATTATATATTACTTGCCATCGTGTGCGCGATTTTTTTCCCATTCTCGGTCGCGCGTCTTTGTTCGTTCATTTTCACATGTGACGGCATAATTAAAAACAACGACGGCAATAAACCGCACGTGGTCCGTCGTTAAAATTCAAATTTCAAATTCAGTTAATTACTATCGCACCGACCGCGAAAGACGCAGTTTTAATTTAACCGAATTGGAATGTAACACGGTATATATATTAGCATATTGAAAAAGACAATAATTTGACGCAAAACATGACGTCCTAATTTTATCGAAAATTTATATGGCAGACGAAATTAATATCTCATTTGCGATGACGCGTTAACTCGTGAACAGCTGAAATTAATTTAATCTTTAATTTAATCTTTTTCAAATAAATCGTATATAACGTATATAACGTATGCTGATCAAGAATAAATGGTTTATATTTGACGCGCTATAATTGATATTCGCCACTCCGACGATCCTGTGTCGTCGCAATCACGTGTTCGCCGTTCATCACGACTCAGACGTTTATTATCTAACGACTCACTAACAGCTTCTCGCAGCACACTCTGCCCATCATGCTTCACGATTTGCAATGTGACGCGTTATTAACATTATCAGAGGGACAGAGAATTACGCGACATAGACATATCGACTGTGTTAAAACTTAATGAGCTGTACTACCGGAACGTAGGTTATCGTAATAGTGACGAGAGAGTGACTCTAGGAGGATATGTGTCGACATATGTGGTGATCTTCGTTTTGCTATTCAGAAGAGACGACGATCGTGTCTCCGAGCGTTGCGTGTTAATGTTGCGTTTACACAATCACGGATCTCAAACTTTACAGCGGATTTTATAAAGTTAGGAAAATTGTGCGCTTTTCTCGCCGACCCACTGTCTTCATTAGCGGTAATGTTAATGAGACGGCGGGGTAATGGAAATAGACAGCGAGATTCGTTAACAATCGAGCAAGTTCAACAAAAATAGGAACGACGTGTAGAAACGTGTGACATTGCTTCCTTACGTTACTTATTTGCAAGATAAAGGAGGCAACGAAAGATTAATGGAAGAATTAAGAGCTTTCTCACCTCCTTTCACATGACTGATCGGAAATTAACGACACTGACAGCCGCCGGATGGCAGAGTTCGCGCGAGGTCACATAGCAGTGCCAAGCGCTATTTCCATCTTGTGAAGCATATTGTAGCCGGGAGTAAAAGCGGCATGAAAAGTTTTCGCGATAGTTACTTACGCCCCATCTTCTCCCTATCGAGAGTCCCGAGTGTGCAGCGTGTGCTCGATGGAAGACGGAAAGTCTAGTAACTTCGAGACGCGCAAGTAGGTAGTACATTAGGTAGATGGGTAAACAGGTAGATAGGTATACATGAGCCGGGCATTAGCTATGTAGATAGATAAATGGATGGATATACGAATCATTCGTTATGGCTCAGAGATTTGCTTTCCCTAAAATCGATACGAAATACGGAATACGAAATGTAGGAGCGAAGCACAATGGATCTCTACCATAGGATGAATCGGAAATATATAAGAATGTAGTCTCCAGAGAGGGAATGTTAGTCATCAAAAATGTAATGAACTGAAACACGTAATTACTTGATTATTTATGAAACTTCTCTTGCAGCTACGAAACCGTTTGTTGTGGAATATTTTCTAATTGTTCCGCGAAAGTTTGTTGCAATATGGTTGCACTCTGTACAATTAAGCGGAGTTAACAATTATTGTTAACTTTATAATGTGACATCTCGCTGCAGTACCTACGCGATTTACGCGAAAGAGTTTTTACTTTATTAAATTATTTATTTATATTAATATCCAATATTTTTTAATTTTTTAATTGAAATATTATGTAACGTAATGAAAACGTTAATATCCAATATACGGATTTCTAGATTAATTAAAATTAAATTTTTGATGGAAATCTCTTTAATCATATTTTTTTAATTATTTCAAATTTTCGAATCGCATATCTTTATACAATTAGAAATATGATTCCGTTCTCATTATTACTTTTATTATAACATTTAATGATTACGGTTTTATTTTAATATTAATTACTATAAAATAATTATAAATGCAAGCACATGTGCGCTCAGATTACTATTGTAACATTGAATTGGTTGATCCATTTAAACAAATCATTTCGATGCATCAAATCGAACAAACTAATGCTATTCTTCTAACTGAATCTTCCAAACGTTTCTGACAGCCTCAACCGATATACCAATGACGCAGACGCATTCGATTCGGAGCTTTTTGCAATTGCAGTGGCCTCTTCCGCTCTTTTCTTTCTCTTCTTCCATCCATCGAAACGCGACCGCAGAAGCTCGCACTAGCTGTCCAATGGAAGGAAAAGAAATAAAAAAGGGAATACGGGATATTCGAGTGCCAGGAAACAAAGTTGGCTTATCCGACTGCGGGAGAGGAAGCCGATTCCGAGAGAGAGACAAGGTACAACGGGAAATAGGATTTTGCGGCTGGCTGGTCAAACCAACCATTGTCCTTCAATGTCCAAAAGAATCTACCTCTAGGTTGACGAATGAGGCATGATAGCGATGTCTGAGTCTTTCTCGTTGGATGTCGCTAGGATCTGAAATAATTGTAATGTGTATAAAACCATCTATATACTCGATCCTCCGTCAGGTTTTGTAGCAGTTTTCTACAATTTACGAACGAACTCGAAACGACATTGATCTGACGTATCGCGAAACATGAAAGGTCTTCTTACTAATAGATATACCGTACACTGGCACCCACATTTCTATCTCCTCTTCCATTAGTTTAGGATTCGAAATAGTTCCAATTTCGATCAATTTACATGTGATATCCTTTCCTTCGTAATATCAAAATGATTTTGTTGAAATTCCATCAGGGGAGATCGGAAAGACAACGATGATATGCGACGGGCAGACGATCGAACCCGCGCAAAAATCGTTCTTGTGGATTCGAGCGCGAAATTAATTTCCGGTGAAGGATTATGGATAATCCGTCATCTATGATAAACTTGCCTTGCAAACGCGTCTTTATCTTTAGCTATTTTCTGTGTTTAGTATATCTCGAGAGCCGAATCTTAAAAAGGAAAAGAAGAGAGTGTCTGAGTTTATATAGCATATATTTGCAATAGATAAATATAGAGCTTGATTATGAATAAAAAGTAGTATTTGATACACTAATCACAAAGATTGGAAAAAATATGTAAAAGTTAACAAAGATTACATTAACCCTAGAATGCTGTCGATGTTGAGTAGCAATATTGCTATTAATATGTAAATTTTACATATTAATATGTGAATTTTACATATTAGTGGCAAATAGCAAATAAATTACTCTTAATAAATGTAACACAAGTTTTTTTATACATTTCTCACTTTTAACGATAAAATATTTGTAATTTAGACTTTTATGAACACAAATAATCTAACGATTAACTTAAAAGGATAAAAAGAATAAGCATACCATCAAATTCAATCTTGAAATTAGGAGTGCACTGGAAAGTATCCGGTATTCGGTATTATCCGACACTTTTATACTATTCGATCGGATATTATTATTATTCGGGAATATATCTGATTGAAATTTGATATCATTAAATTATTGATTTTTTCTTATACAAGTTCTAGAAATAAGTATGTATATTCTTAATGCTATAATATACATCTTATACGTTGTTGCAAAATTACAATCTTCTTCGCCTATAGACATTTTTTTTTAGAAGACACATTCTCAGAATCCGGTTGGATATCCGGAAAATGTTGGATATCCGATGTTACATTCTGTCCGGATATCTGATATCCGATATCCGCTAATTTTACGATCCGATGCATCCCTACTTGAAATGATATGAAGTATGTAGTTTAATTATTTATACATGTTTCCTTATATACTTAAATAAAATATATATACAATAAAAATAATAATACAGGGTGGGCCATCTATTGGTACGTTTTTAAAAATGCGATCAAATGAGCATACATTGATATTTTTTATTAATTTTTTTTTTTTGTGAAGCTAAAAGTATCCGCGTCAAGAATGAAAAACGATTTCGTTCATGTGGCTCCCTCTACTGGCCTTACAGTATGCCATTCGGTCACCCCAATTATTAATGACATTTTGGACTACCTCGGCGCCAATTTCACTCAAAACAGTCGTAATATAATGTCATCCACTAACATCCCTTTCTCACGAACTTTCCTCACCAATTTGCGTATAGCTCCTTCGGTGGGTGCTCTATCACGACCCATATTTCTTTTCAAAATTCGTACAGTTTCGGCGACACAGCACTGACTTTGAAAATAAGTTTTTAAAATTTCAAAACGCTCTTCAAGAGAAAACATGTTGTTTCGTGCCGCGGACGGTATGACTAATAAACTGTCAAAATTTCGGGTCTGTAGCTCGTTCGGTGTTGCCATACGACGAAATTCAAAAACGTACCAATAGATGGCCCACCCTGTACAAAGCTGCTTAAAAGTTGAAATGACTTATCACACTCTCTGCTATATAATGCTGATCACCAAAGGATCTAAATTAATATATAACAAACAAAATTTTTAAAAGCTTATCTTCGCTTGTTGTAGCTTTTAATACGGTAGATTGAACCTCCTAATGATCACTGAAGCCATGGCTTAACTCTCAATGACCTCGTTTACGTAAAATTTACGTATCGATAGCATTCTGGGGTTGAAAAAGTTTGAGTAATTACTAATAGAAAATTTCGAAATAAAAAAAAAAGAAATATTAATAAAGTAGATAGTCTCTCAGCAAAAACAGATACCAATAAATTGCGACGTAAAATTAAACTGTTTTAAAATTCTTCCGAATTTTAATAAAGAGAAATTATAAAGTGACATCCGAAACTGTCGATACATAACGAAGGGAAAATCCGTGTTCACGTAGCTTCCGGAACAAAATTAATTTCTAGTACAACAGAATAGCTTGGTCGATCCGATAATCAGGGGTGAACTTGTTTCAACTCCCTTCCAGCTAAAAGAACCATAAAACTCGATCGACCGACGGTCGTTTGAATCAATAGCAAGCCCATTGCGTCAACAACGTAGCGTTCCACTAAGGAGATTTTAATCCGATCGTTTTTCACGTGTCATCGAGAAATGCACTTAAATCATCTGCATACTTGCTCGCTTGCATTAACAATCATAACAATTGTCGACAAGATACGAAAACGTGGATGTTTTGTTATACGAAAAATTATTGCATTGGGACTATATGAAATATAGAACGTGAAATGTCGTGTCTACTTATTATCAGCTGTTTCCACATCTGTATAATTTAATTTGCATATGGAATGAAGTGATTAATAACTTAATATTTCCCTTTCGTATCCAGCTAATGTACGCATATATGCGTATACAAATTTAAACATTCTATTTTGAACGCAAAGCGTAATAGCAATCACATAAGAGTAATTCATATTAGCAGTTATTTGTGATATAGTATATTGTGTAAAATTTTCTGTGATAATATTGTATAAAGATAATTTGTTTCTAGCAAATATGCAATTGTTGTTGTTTGAAACAAACTAAATATAAAGATAAATGATTTCGAAAAAGGAAGATTTAATTATAGATATATTCATGTAGTCGTTACAAGAAATATCTCGATACAGTTACAGATATTCAAAAATATAAACCAAGCATAAAAAGGAGATATTTATAGTTAAGTAATTTATTATGTCTCAATTGACTCAGTCAGACTAATTGAATACGTCGGCACGGAAATAAATATCGTTGTTCCAATTGGCGCGCATTCCTTGTTTGGAAATTTCGATGAAAGGTGCACGGACTGAACTTTTCTCGCATGAAACGTGATAAAGTTCCTGCAAAAGAATTCGAGTAGGAAAATTAATTTCGCGAGCAGAAAACGAATGACGTGAGGCTTGTGCGGGCATATCTGCATCGAACAGGTCCTGTTCGAGGGAACGCCTCGAACAGCAAGAGGCCTCACGGCAAACGGACGCCAATGAGTGGCGGTCTCGCGAACCTGGGCAGAATTCTGTTCTCCCGTCACGGAAGTGCTTCTACTAGCGAAAAGTTTTGAAAGGCAATTACCAGGGTTATTTTATGACAATACGCGCGAGCACGCGGCCCTCGTGTGCGACGTTATACGCTACGGAAAACCAATTCGTTTCGAAGTTTCGTATTATCCGCAATGGCACGTCGCGACACGTCGGCCAGTATTTCGAAAAGTTCGACGAAATTGGAGGTACGAAGAGAAATAGAGTGCGCCGGCGGCGATTATGTTTAATCCTGTCATCGATGAAGTTTGATATTACGTGCACGTCTACGTCGCCTTTAACTTCATAGCGCTTTCAAGCCCGGAAGCTATTCTCCCGTTAAAGTCCGGAGATTAATCGTTGTCTTGCGGCGATGTTAAGAACGCAAAGAAATGCGTTAGTTTTATCGCACGAATGCAATTTTTCGAAAGAGGATTGGAAAAAAGAATTAACTTTAATTATAAAAATAAAAAATGACCTAATACAATTGAGCTCTATTCTACTTTTTAATGTATTTATCTATTCTTTGTGTAAATATCATAGTCTTGATGTAAATTTGAGTCTTTAAATATTTCTTAATTTCTACAAATTTATAGAATCTTAAGATTAATTTCAATATGCAGTATAAAATTTAATATTGGTGTTTTTTGCTATTAAAGAATAATATCTTTCCACAACTTGAATCGCCTCTGAGACCTCGTTAAATTACTATATAATTCGAGGATCTTTGGCGGTTAAATATTGTCGCTGACAACGCGTATAGTGAGGAAGTGGAGCAAGTATCTTCATCCCGGTTGAAATCAACTCCGGCAACGAGCGAGAGTACATGCAATTCCGTTCTAATCGCGAACTCGCCCTAAACATGGTGCAGTCGGAAATTCGCGGCGTACGGCTGTCTGGCTTTGTGAAGCACTTGACGAAATATAATTCGCAACTGAGAAAGTGCTTGCCCGCACACAGCTGATCCGGAAGTACAATTCCGGAGTTGGCGATAGTTCGTGCGTGCGCCTCAGGTATTTGCACCGCTGCAGTTGCCTATGTATTTCCTCGTCTTAATCAAGAATCGCGAATTCGAGTGTAAGAATGCGGATTATACG
This sequence comes from Acromyrmex echinatior, assembly GCF_024713525.1. Classification (NCBI taxonomy): domain Eukaryota; kingdom Metazoa; phylum Arthropoda; class Insecta; order Hymenoptera; family Formicidae; genus Acromyrmex; species Acromyrmex echinatior. The sequence goes on from NC_141870.1 coordinate 6,318,650, forward strand.
TGAATTGTTGTCAACGCCGGAGAGAACATTCGCATTAGTTATCTCAAAATAGCACGTAACAGCACCAGTACTTGCATTTTAAGTTACGTCAAAGATTTATGTTCAATTTTTTAAATATTTTTTTTAGAAAAATATACTCTTCATATAATGTAATGCATAAATATACAATGCAAATGCTTGTTTATTCAAAAAGTAATGGCATGAGCATTTCACCAGGGTGCATTTGGGATGCATTTATTAAAGAGGTAAAAAGATACGTAATTAAATTGTATTTAATCACAATTGCGTGTCTCGTGCAAAAGCATATAACGCAGCATTGTTTTAAAATTATAGAATGAGATAAAGCTAATAAAAACTTAATAAGAGAAATTACATGGATATTCGGCTTAACATGGGTAATTTGATGATAATATGTATAATATGAAGAGTGCTATCCAAATATTTACATTGCACTGGCAGAATTACCTACGTTATATATACTAATGATGATTTTTGTCTACAACTGAAAATATGGAAACGAAATAATCACCAAATGTATGCTATTTTTGCATTTATTATTTTGCAAATGCTATTTGTCAATATTTATGTTACAGCAAATGACTTTATGTTAAAAAAGGAATTTAATTAGAGACTACCGTTGCTTAACGTTAAAAATAACGAAATCCAAAAAGAAACAGTATTATACTTAATATTGGAAAACAAAGACTATTTTAACTTGGACTATTTTAAATAAAAATATTACAAGTATTTTATGTTTTCCAGCAAAAATTTCGTAATTTATATTTTGTTCAAGATTATTTTTTCTAACGAAAACTTTTATTACAAAAAAATAAAGCCTATTCCATAGAAAAGATACGCTGGGAATTAATATTGGGGAAAAAAAACATGTCGCGCGTTTCAAAAGAAACTGTGTTACGCTTCAGAAATATTTTTTCCGAATGAAATATTTTTTCCAAATATCGACAATTTTTTTGAATACATTCACAATGATGGATTTAAAAAGTTTTGTAACATACAGTATTGATATTTCAGTTTATATCTTAATCTGATATTTAAAGCGCGTGCTTTGCGTACAACTGTTAATAAATCCGTTTGCGTTTTCTATCGAGAGAGTAGTCTCCTCTCCACAGAATTAATTTATTTCAATGGAATAATCTTTCCACGCGCGCGCGCACCCATACGTTCTATATAACGTTACAAGATACACTGGAAAAAATATCTCTCGAATAGCACGCGTGATAAGCTTAGCAGTTAGTAAATGCACGGTATGCGTGTACACGGTAACGCGCAGATTTCAGGGGAAATCCGGCTGTAACGTCGTGTTGCCGTCACGAAAAGGAACGTTACCGTCACGTCAAGATATAATGTGATATATTTAAATAGGTCCGTTCGCGTACTGCCACGCGAACTTTCACGTGCGCGACTTGATGTGACGCGACAATCCGTGACGTTGATGCAACATACGATCTTCGATGTGACGCAAACGTTAACGGGTTGATGCTGAGTTTCCACGTTTTGAGATTCAAGTAGCTTTGTAAAATGTAATACATCGTAAATGCGCTGAGAGATTTGCTGAATTCTTAGAATATTCCATGGACATCAACTTCAAATGTGCACTAAAAGAACTGCTTTGCTCAAGTATTTAAAAGCTAGGTAGATACAGGTCTGAAAATAATTTTGTTTGATTGTTAAAATAAATTATGTAGGACGTATACGGTCTCAAATTGGTTGCTACAATGACAAAACTTTATGTAGCACTGCTCACTAACATTATACGTGAATTTTTTACATAATTATTTTGATGGTTCAACAAAATTATATTTTTAAATTTATATCTACCTAAATATTTAGTACTTTAGTACAATTATTTTTTCCATATACGAAACATCAACGACGACATTACAAATGTGCTGTGTGCTATTATACTAAAGAATTATGAGACGAGATATACAATTATTCCGTTGCCAGTTTTGGCATACCTGATATGACTGCGTTAAAAATGGTATAGAAAATTTGTGACAATTTTATTCTTACCAATCATTTATAAACGAGAAGTAACGCTATACAAAATCGATCTGACAATCTCGTCAGAAATCTATTATTGATTACAATTCGCGATAGATCTGTTTTTAGTGCAATCTTAAATTTTTAATAAATGGCACCTTTCAGAAGAATTAGCATTAATCGTAAGGATACTTTTGTTTTCAGGTGGTATAGCGTCATGCTTACGAAACTTTCGGACCGACTTCCTGGAGGAATGGCCGACGCCAGGCACCGGTCCTCATTTTGACATTTCAATGCAGTCGAATTTTACCGGGCTGGTGGGGAAAACGGTGCATCTCGTGTGCAAGGTGAAGAACTTGGGGAATCGAACGGTGAGCCATCGGAAAATCCATCGTCTGGTTCGTGACTAGAGGCGCTATATCTTAACTCGAAGCGGACAGCGCGTTGGCCGGCTACCCCACGCCGCTGTTGAATAATTTAAGGGTAGGGCCGCACGAACGACCTTGCGACCCTTCCTCGCGATCGTAGCGGATACTTTAACGGCGTGTCACGTCGTCAGATTTGCCCGCTCGCTCGTTCGCCATCAAGAGACCTGTTAAACGATCTTATAATCGATCGATGGTCCACGAATAGAAAGTTAAAGTGTTATCCAAATTGTATCAGTAAAAAAGTAACAAACGTGAATTACTGAGATACGTAAAATATATACTAGAAACTAATTTTGAAAAATTCTTTAATCAGAGAGAGAGAGAGAGAGAGAGAGAGAGAGAGAGAGAGGGGGGGGGGCATAAAAAGTGCAATTCTGTTTTATTAAAATTTTAGAGCATTTAACTAGTTGTTTAATATTTTAAATATATAAACTTATGTTATTGAATTTTTCTTCTCACGATCAAGAATTTTTATCTCTTTTGTTATAATTACAACTTGATATAATTATGACATGAATAACGATATGATTAACGATGGCAGCCATGCGCGCGATAGGAACAAATGCACGTCTATAGGGACACGATTCGCTTATAAAATATAAAATCGCTGTTCTTACACGGTGAAGTCCGTGGTGCAGTTCGTCCAACGTAAATGGGGCTATTAAATAAACATTACTGTTCCTTCATCGTGCACAGCGCCGGTATCTCATGAAAAAGGCAGGCGATGTTAGCGTTTATGTTCCTGCATTATTAACCGCTCTTCTTATATAGTGAACAAAAGCATTCTTTTTGTGCAACACGCGCGTCGACGAATTATATCGCTTAAAATATTCCCCTCGTACAATTATCCTGATTGTACCAGACGGTTTTGATATTTGAGGGTGTCATCACATCACCTTCTCTTCGTTTTGCGACATTACTTCTCGTCGTTGTATAAAAAGCATCATTAATGCCTTTTTACTTCTATAATACTTATGTATGCAATATACATATGTTATATATAATACATATATAAAACAATATGTAAAACCAACTTGAAATAGGAAACCATCAATGACGTCTTTGTAACTTGCATTGAAACATCGCAGTTCATTCGATCATTGAATGGCATTGCTGAATAAACGTATTGAGAATGTTAAGAATAAAGGATTGATCGCATAAGTACGAGATAGCATGACCACACACGATCAACCGATCGTAACTTTCTTAAGAAAGCCGCTCTACCACAAAACTGGTTTCGATAATCTTTTGCGCTTCTGTAATCGCATATTTATTACATCTAAATTTCAGGTTTGCGTGTGCTCGTAACAAAGTTGGATAAGAATTACCCCATTATATTTTCTTTCTTCTAGAAATCAAACTGACAGTTTCTGATAGTTTCTGTTTGAGGGTTAATCGTTTGCGATTGCTGCAGATATTAGGTGTAGTAACTTTTTATATCCAGCCTTATTCAAATGGTTCCAAACGGTTTTTTGTGCAATGTTTAGCTCCTGGGCAATCGAAACAGTGCTTACATGACGGTCGGACTCGACGATTTCCATTATTTTATCGACATTTTCGACAATTGGCCTTCCAGAGCGTGGTGCATCTTTGACGTCAAAATTACCGGAACGGAATCGACGAAACCAAAATTGCGCGTGATTGGCTGTTACAGTATCAGGACCATAAACACTATTCACATTTTCGCCTGGCTTGCGTTTTCGCCTTTATCGAAGAAAAACTGTAAAATATGGCATATTTTCTCTTTGCTGGTGTCCATCTTTGACGCGCGCTCAAACAATACTGAGTCAAGCAATCACAAAACTGTCTGAGAAGTTTTTTTAGTACGAAATCTTATCTTTCTAACGCCAGCGTAACCCGATCACACTTATACAACGCGAGATACAGATTACTAAAGTCATCTATTGGAAAAATAATGGATTTCTTTTTACTAGATCTTATATTTAATTTTATTCAACTGATCAAAGTACAGAGCAGTATTTTTGTTTTCGTCGAAGTCGAAATATTTAATCTCTATTAAAAAGAATACAAATAGTTTGAAACATTTATCATTCGAGTTTGCAAAAGCCCCGTTACACCACACGTCCATTCTTTCGAGCTTACTTTGTTGACGTGATCGGATCTCTTGTGATATATGACGTTGCTTTCATAAGCGCTGTGAAAGATCAATTACCACCGCTTGTGAACGTACGAGAGTGCATCATTACTAGGTGTTTGCTCGGACCAAGAAGCTACTGCAAATACGTCTTACAATTATATGATAATGATCATCTTCATTAGCAGACATCGTAATCTGTTCAGAGGCTTGAGATCGGCTTTCCCTCACAAGAGATAGAGCAACGTTATTATGCGGTTGATTTTGGCAGTTTTCGCTGTTCCGATGGAATATAATGAATGTAATAAGTTGAAATTTTTAATATTAAGGACTTAACATAAAATAACAAAGATTGTAAATGAAAATTTTATATCGACAGAAATAAATCAAATAAGAGAGAGATTTTTATTTTTGATCAGAACAAATCTTGATGCTTGTATAGTTAATGGAAATTTGCAAATACATTTTATTTTAAATTTTATAAATTGCGCGCCGATTCAGTTTATCGGACTTGAAACGCAATCATAAACTGAAGCTGAAAATATACATTGATCGTCAATTTAATAATAATGCTAATAATAAATACGCGAAAGACTTTCATATAGAGCTGTTCTAATGTCTCCTTGAAAAGACGACGTTCTCTCACTAATTACTGGTTATTGCGGCAAATATATATCTCTATGCCTTGTAATCGAATTAATAAAACGCTCGCACGAAATGAGAGAGATCTAGGTTCGAATTCCGTCGGAGGTGATATTTTTCGCAATAAGTTCTTTGCAGTTTTTCAATTGACGATTGATGTAATTTGTGATGTTATTTCCAACTTCAATTTATAATTGTATTACAAGTTCGATAAACCGAATTGGCATACAGTTTATAAAAAATAAAACTGTAAAAACAACGTTTACTATAGTATTTAGAAAATCTAGAATTTTTAGAAGATTTCTTTTCTGCTTTTAAAAATTAAAAATTTTTATGAAATTTCATCAATATTTAAAGAATTTTTTGGAATTTGACTTGTAAATTTAAATTCTATCTCTTTCTGGAAATTTCATTGTTTCTTTGATATTTTTTTGTTATAATAATGCAAAATGTTGACAATTAGCATAAGTACGGCATTTACATATTCGTGTATATTCACACACATATATTCTCGTGTGCGTTTCGCGAGTTTTTATTAAAAAAGTCAGGTTGACAATAGATACATCAGAAGGCAATACTCATTGTCAGTAGAATACAGTAGTTCACTGACATTATTATATGTAGCAAACTTTCTTTATATTTCGCAGCTTTAAATTATAAAAAATGATAGATATAGTCTTATAACATTCCTATCTTCCTCTTAATTTTCAATAGATAGTTTATTTATGTTACTTGATTCCGATTTATTTCAAAGTTGCATTTAAAAAATTCTCTAATTTTTTACCCGGAATTTTGAACAAAAATACCAGGAAAATCTGGGAATTTTCAGGAAATTTTTTTATATTTTAATAAACATCCTGAAAAATATATTTGTAAATTTATATATGGACATTATTCAAGGATAAAGATCCGCTTTGATCAAAAAATAGGAATTTTTTTCTTATTAAGGCTTAATTCTTTATATTAATCGGAAATATCATTGCATTCTCCTTTTTTTATGTTAATATTCAAATTAAATTTTTTATTAATATTTCAGCAGTATAAATATTTATTTAATATTTCAATATTTTTACATTATTTGATATTTTATTTTATTTAATAAAAATGGAATATTAAATATTCTGACGCGAGTTCTCGTTCAATTATCATTGCGTATCATTTGTTACAGTTTATACTGCGTATACTTGTAGATAAATCCGTCGCTTTGAATCGATATATCCAGCGACGTCATAATAACGTAGCGAATCATTAACCGCGTGATTATCTTTTGCATTTCCAGATATCCATTTTGCGGCCTTTCGATAATAATTGGCGATCGTGCAGTTTATTCATTGCATAAATATGAGAACGACTCGTAATCGTGCTCACACATCGAATACGTACGGTTTAAATGTCCACAATGGATTGTTGATTAACGGCAGATTCGATGAATGATACAAAAACTTGATAAACGGAGCGTAATCGTAAACACGGGCTATGGCTCTCACGTTTGTGCATCGTTCGATGATTATATTACTCAATATTCCTATGATTTATGAATATTAATCAAAGTTTTCTCCGCCTTTTCCCTTGTCCTAAATTTTTGAATCACGTACAGAATTAGGTGTTGTCAACACGTAGTTCTGAATTACGGAATTAAACCAAATGGCAAAATGTTCGTTCCGTATAATTCCGCAATTCAAGTAAACTGCAGCATACGCAGCGATAATTGAACTTGTCAGAATATATAATATTCCAATTTTATTAATTCTAAATAAAATATCAACTGTTCTGGATGCTTAATTTATTCGCGCAACAGTGACAAATAGCATCGACATCGATATCCTTTATGCAATATCTTGAATCATAAATGCAACGTTTTGGGAGGGTATTACATTAATGATTGTAATTATTGTAAATAAAAACGCGCACAATAACAAGCAATTATATTCACTGCAATATAAGTAGCTTTGAGAAATTGACATTATTTCTGAACGAAATTATTTCACGCAACCCCTTGACACTTAAGTCCCTTGAGCCTTATGAGTTGCACATAGATCCAACTCTGGAATTTTATCACTCAGGATGTGTATCACTGCGCGCTTTTACCTTGTTTCAGTCGCGCTAAGCTAAATTACTACTGTCAGTATGTTCTGGATAAGTTTTTGCGCTTGTTTCCTGAAATAAAAGCTATGCTGTACTATTAAAGCACTTAGAATTATTAGAACCGTACTATACCGTGCTCGTTGCTCTTATTCTTGCTCTCTACGAAGATTGACGTGTACTTTATATCATAAAGCTTTTGGCCAATCATAATCTTCTCTTTCATTTCAAAGGAATTTTAGATTAAAAATTCGATGAAGCGAAGAGAAAACTATACATTTGCAGTATTTTGTGATTATCGGCTTTAAAGTTTACTGCATTAACATTAATATTGTAAACCATTATTTATTCTGGACAAACTCCAAACGTTATCACATTATTAAATTATTATTGCCATCGTATTAAAATATTAAATTAATGTAACATGTATATAATGCAGTGGATAATAACCATTTATTAGTAACGAGACAGTTGATACATTTACATATGAATGATTGGAAGCAGAAATGTTCAATATATATTTATAACTTCAAAAACAGAGATATTTTCTCTAATAAGAAAAAATTTTCTTAAAATACGTAATTCTGATATTGCAATATGAATGCACGATCGTCGTCACGATTTTCGCTTTCCCTAATCATAGAGCCGTATAATCATACAGAAATGCAGCGCCATGCATAGTATCGTGCACCATTGCCATGCGGAGGTTTCGGTTGAATTTCGCCAAACAATGCAGCGATTAATGCCAATGGCACATACGCGTCATCTGGAGTACGCGGTAGTTCGCGCAAGTGTCAGGATTCGGTGCTGAGATGGGACAATGCGAAATCTCCATCGTGACATCATATCTGCATCCCAATGTAGTCCGCATATAGGCGAATCTATAAACGCGATCCAACTGCGGTCTACAACTATGTGGCTTTTAAACCCTTTATCACCTCGATGCAACGCTTGAATAGATTGAATGTGACATCGTATACATATATATAAACGGATAAAATATTCTTGACGAAACGAAAATATATTGTATTATCTATCAACAATAATTAATCATTTTTTAGTTAAAATCCCATTTTTACTTTACAGCATATTTTAAGATTCAATTTTTCAATCACAATTCTAATTTTTAACTCTGATTAAATATTTTATTTTTTTCAGTATAAAAAAGCTTTTACTTTGTTATAAATTATTTATAGTTTTCAATCTGTATAAAGCGTTTGACTCTATTTGCGTCGCTCGAGTTAGAAAATGTAATCCTTCCATTTTGCAAAAGCCGCCCTTTAAAGCTGCATGAAGATGGAGAATTCAGTTGAATCCAGGTATACACTAAAACGATCGCGACTGAAAACCTCTCACAGCTCCAGAATCTGTAGAATCGATTTCAATAGCTAGCTACCAAAAGCCGATTTTGCATTCGCACGGCGTGTTAGATGTGCGCGGCACGACAGTTGCGATGCCTCTGTTTTCCTCGTCCCGTTCTTCAGCGTTCGCCAGCAACCCCATCGCTTCGTCAGGATGGATAGATTTTGTTTGGCTTTCAGCCGGCAACGCTAATGCCAATAACACGGTCGTGTCATCTCGAGAGCTCCAGCTGGCGCAGGTGCCGGATGCAGGACGAACCAGGACAAAACGAATCTCTCCATGGCAACGTCACTCCCGTCGAGAGGACGTCAACCCACGATCAGTTAATACATCGAAGTTTCCGTAAAATGATCCGAAAAGCGCGATGTACGTTCAACCTGTTCGATCACGCCAAATACTTTCTCTTTTGCCAAAATAAAAAAATTGCATTATTCTTTACTCTAGACTTTTACTCAATTTTATTATGTTCTCATAAAGTTACTCAATTTTATTATTAAAAATGTTAGGAATTTGATCTCTTTGACTGCCAATATCTTCAAGACTATCCCTATACTCAAATTAAATTTTTTTCTAAAATGTGCCATCACATAGCACCGTTTGATACATAATTCGATTTGAAATTCGAGGACATAAAATACATAACCTAAAAATGTGTTTTTGGAATTACTCTTTTCATTCATTTCGATAAGTTATATTTGAATGAACCCCGAAATGCCTATCTTTCAAGTAATTTAAGGTGGTTTTTTTAGTAAATCAAGTTACCATAGAAATGTCAATTTTTTTATGTAATAAAGTTGAAGTACCGAAATTGATGTGTGCAAAATTCTATATTATTATAAATTAACATGAAATGAGAGAGAAAAAAAAATATTGAAAATGTAACCTTTCACATATAATTTAATGACCGATAAGGCTTAGACGCTTCCTTGACTAATTGCACACAAATTTTATCATAGATTTTTCTCAAAAACAAGATTATAATAGTTCAAAAAATTACAATTTTAATGATTACAAAAAAATTATAAGTTAATGGTTATTTTGGAAAGATATTTATGTGCATAAACTTGCATTTCAAGTATATCAAAAAGTAAACATAATATTTTCGATGAAGATGCAACTCTTGATTTACTATCGTATGTTTCATACTATAATATTTCATTAAGATATACACGTATTTTTAATATTTTATCCAAATTATGCAGATATTTGTAATTTTGGGTGACAAACCTCAGTGACAAACCTCATTTCAAATTTTCGGCACTTTATTAAAGAATCACCTTAAATATTTTCACGCAAGCAAAAAATTGAATATCGCCAATACAAGACATCCCGCAATTTTTGGCTAAATGTTTTTCTGTAAATACAGCGGACTAAACTGAGTCAAAAAGTCCTCTACCATTTTGAAATTTTCGCAAAAGTTAACAAGATATTAATTACTAAAAATCGCTGAATATTGATTTTCAATAATTTTTTACTCAAATACTATCAATTTTACATAAAAGCAGCGAGAGACAAAAATTGCTTATTTTCTTCTCAAATGAAGTTCTGATTTAATATTTTCAGAATTGTTTAATATCGTATTTTCTCATGTCGGTAAAAATAGTTGCCAATAAGAAAATATAATACTAAACAATTGATAAAAAATTCTGAAAAAAATTCTTAGAGCTATGAGAAGAAAATAAATAATTTTTATCTCTTGCTGTTTTTTAAAATTGATAATATTTAAGTAAAAAATTATTGGAGATCAATATTCGGAAATGTTTAATAATTAATATCTCGTTAACCATTGCGAAAATTCTAAAATGGTAGAGGACTTTTCGACTCAGTTTAGAGTGTGCTCTATCTATAAAAAAGCGCTTGACCAAAAATTGCGGGACACTTTGTATATGTATCTCTGTGAAAGCGTTATGCCTTTTCTCTCTCAACCATTAGGAGATAAAATTGCGAATCAAGATAAGATTTTGATGGCTTTCATATTTAGCTCGATCAATTTTATTGGTAGGTATAGCGGTGGGAGTAATTTCATATCCGGAAAAGAACAGCAGTTAATTATTTTGTTAATATTTATCCAATATATATTTTGAGTCACGATAGAACGACAAGTTGAAATTTTAATCGGCAATTTATTAAACTTTTCATTGACACATAACATTATTTTTGAAAACCTCATCAAATTAAAAATTAAGTAATAATAAATTGAATAATAATAAAAGATATGCAAGCATTTATTTATAGAACGATTACTTTACGTATACAATTAAGAAAATTATTTATGTACCTATTAATTTCATAAAAATGCGGTATTTCTCATTGAGCTAATTTGTGTTTTAGTCGATGAACTTTTTGATTTTTCAATTGGATGATCAATATTGAATAAAACAAATTATTTTACGAGTATCAGTCGTTATGCCATTTTCGCCAATTTCTAGAGTTAATTAGGGTTAATGAATCGAATGTGAATGTTACTTCAGAGAATACAGTTGATGAAACTTTTTTTATATCAATTATTAATTTTGTTCATGTTTTTTGCGTGCTGGCGCGATAAAATTATTATAGTATATATTATTGAGTACATTGAAACTCTGATGAAACTTTTACGTACATTCAAATTATAATCTCTATAGATTTGATTGAATTTCGTTTACTCCTTTCAGGCTATGGCACATTCTTGATTTAGACAATAAAAATTCAACAGTAGCAGCGATATTAAATAAACAAATAAGCTTTCGATTTATTCATCAAGCAATGTATTATGCAAGCCGCAGGCAATGCCGTAGGATATATAAATATATGGTAGGGCAGTAACGCGCCTGATATTGACAGTCCACCCATGACATGTATACAGGTACACTATTTCCTCACATGGCCGTGGCCTATATACATGCATCACTTGCTTTGATCCTCAATGACATAAAATTCGTGTAATTTGATATACTATATTACACAATTAATAAGTTTTTTCTCTATACTTTTATATTATATTTTTTTAAGGTATACATATATAATCTTAAACATCTCACATTATCAGTTGAACTGTTTATAAAGACACTTGTATAGCTGTCTTATTATTAATATTACAAATGAACGGAAATCAATTATTAATTCAATGCGGTAATATGTCAATTGTATATGAAAAAAATGTTGTATAAAGACTTCCATTCACTATTATTTCAGATTGTGATGTGATAGAAATAAGAAAGCATAGAATAAAAATTCTCTCAAATTATGTTCAAATAGAATAATTTTTCAACAAAATACCATTTTCAATCGATAGACTTATAAAATATATCGTATATGTGAAAATGATTTTTTTGTTTCGGGAGGAAATTAAATCATATTTATTTTTCTATATATTATTAATTTGACAATTTGGGATAGTTGTGAATATAGCTCATTTTGTTTTTAATTATGCGTAATTCATTTCCAAGTGTATATGATTATTCATTAATTAATTAATGGAACAAAAAAAAAGTTTGCGGTATATTTTAAAATATTCTATTAATTATAAGAGTTGTTTTGTTAAAATATATTTCCATATTAATATACAATATCATGCAAAAATTTTTATTGTCTATTTTTCTTCTTGTTTCTGACGTCATAATATAAATGTGTAGTAGTGAACAAACAGGAGTCTTTTAACAGCAACAATTTAATTAAAAATAATTTTATCAATTTATATAATAGATAATAGTATTAATGAAACATAAACATGGTATGCTTTCGTTTTAATAAAATATTATTTATTTCATTAGTTCTTTAGTAAATCAAGTTATCATAGAAATGTCTAATTTTTTTTATGTAATGAAATCGCAGTACCGAAATTGACGTGTGCAAAACTCTACGATAGGTTAACAATGAAATAAAAGAGAAAAGAAATGTTTAAAATGTAACTTTTTACTTGTGACTTACAATTAGTAACAGATGAGGCTCAGAGACTTCTGCTTCTTTGACTAACTGCACACAAATCTTACCGTAGTCTTTTTTTAAAATCAAGATTATAATAGTTTAAAAAATTACGATTTTAATGATCATAAAAAAGTAATAGGTCATCTCACATTCTGGAAAGACATTTACATGCACAAACTTACATACAAATCTCGAAAAGTAAATATAATCTTACCTATGTACACAAGAATTATGAATACTATTTTTGCACAATATGTGGTTCATTTTATATTAAGATATACACGTAGTTTTAATCCAAATTTTGTGCAGATATTTGTAATTTCGGGTGGATCCTAGTGAGGCACCCCAAATTTTCGACACTTTACAAAGAAAGTTTAGTGTTATTGAATTAACAAAATTATTTTTAATTACTCTTTATATTTTCTTGAAGTGAAATCTCATTCCAATTTATAAAAAAATATAAAGAGTAATGAAAAATACCGTCACTATATTGAAAAAGAATGGAAAATTTGCACTTTTTAATAAGAGTGACAGATTTTCACTCTTTTTTTTCATACTTTTGGAGTGAGATTTATTCAAAAGGAAAGAAATCTTACTTCTTTTTTGTTTGTAGAGTAAATCTCGCTCCAAAAGTGTAAACTCTCACTCCGAAAAAAGTTACCATTATTTAAGAATGCATTTTCACATTTTTTTCAATAGTGGCACTATTTTAACTCTTTTGGAATAAGAAATTTAGAGAATAGAATCATTCCTGCAAATAAAATTTTTTTTTCTATCTGTGTATCTATAGAAAAAAATAAAATGATATAAGAATGACTAAGATGCAATATCTTATTTTGCAGGTTTCCTGGGTAAGGCATCGGGATATACATTTGTTAACGGTTGGTCGTTATACCTATACCAGCGATCAACGTTTCGAGGCACTACACTCTCCTCATACGGAGGACTGGACCTTGAGGATACGATATCCTCAGCGTAAGGACTCCGGGATTTATGAGTGCCAAATATCTACGACCCCGCCCATCGGCCATCCTGTGTATTTAACGATAGTTGGTAAGCGAATAATTAATTTTATGTAATTATAACATTAATTTTTCACTTTTTTGAAATACGAAAAAAAATGAAATACGTGAAGTGACTATATCCAATAGATATCATGTTATATTTGCTAACGATCTTATTTACAAAACTCTTGAATTTCTAATTTCCTCCAAGTTTTCACTTTGGTGACGAAACTTCAAAGTCGTACTTTACTTTCATTGAGAGACATATTTATTTGAAGCGATATAAATTTCCTGGTAACATCATGAGTTTGACTCAAACGTTCCTCTGTATGCAATATAACTTCAAAAGTTTTCTGCTAGTTGAAGAAAGTGCAGACCTGTACCTTCTATAGTTAGCTTGCGTATAATATAACCATCGTTTAATTAACAGCTACATACAGAAGAGAAATTTTCATTCATAATTAATCTTGAAAGCATGCCGTTCATAAATTCGGAAACGTTTGCAATTTTCAATATAATTATATATGTATGTATATAATTGAAATTTTCTTTCTTTTATATCTTTTTCATAAGGAAATATCTGGAATTGAAATCCTTGATCCAATTTTCCGTACATAAAAATTCGATTAAGAAGCAGTAATGTTTCTATCTCTTATATATAAAATTTTCTAATTAATTTTCACATTTTAAATTAATATTTAAAAAATATGTTTTACATTAAATTTTTACTATAAATGCGCAATTTTCTTAACTTGGCAGAAACATATAAAAGAATAGATGCGTCCTGTGTTTCACGCATTTATATTCAAATAGGAAGCGTGTATGAGATATCGTTTAATCTGAAAGATCTCTCGTTAATGACCATGATACTTTAAATTAGTTAAATTAGTAGAAGATCTTCGGCGCAACTTGACCCAAAGTCTCGCTTTACGATGGACTCGGTTGAGCGATAAAAATATTGAACATGATAAAAATGTATGTGACAAAAATTATCGTCCAATTCATAAATTCCCAACGTGGACTTTATCACTCATCGGTGGTCGTTGAGGAGATCTGGGGGAGGGGCATTGGTAGTCCTAAGGGTAGTAGTAGAAGGGTGTTGAGGAGCAAGTGAGCAAAAGAACGCGCTAGAGAAATTTAATCTCCTAAATATTTTTTAAACAAACATTTAAACCCTAAACATTCCCAGCATTATGGGTTGTAACAAAAAAATTTTATTGCATTTCCTTTATCCTAATTAATTGGAATGTGGATTTAATGTGGTAATGGGTTTAATTACAAATCTTTTGATGAAAAAGAGGAATTGACTGCAAATAGTTGAGCGCGGAGATTTAAGAATGCTGCTGACAAAAATGGAATCAAATATAGACAGATTACTAGCGTCACATCAAGCTCAAACTTCTCATTAATTGATCATTTTTTAATATTTATAAATTTATATTATGCAATAATTTTTAAATATTTTTTATTTGATTCTGTATAATTTTCATTTTGTTGCTTTATTTAGAGTTCAGAGACAGTTTACCGGTTACTGTCAAGGGGGCGCTGAACAAAAAGCATTTTGAAAAGGGGGTGGTGAGCTAAAAAAGGTTGGGAAACTATAGTCTAATTATTTAAGCCTTTAAGTGATCCATTCACGTAGCTACAAATGAGTGATCAACTGTTCCAAATTAAGAACATGATTATAAATTGTTCTTCTTCTAAATATAAAATAATAAATGTGAAATAATAAGTGAAAATATATAAATAAAAATAATAAGAGTGTGAAATATAATTTTTAACTAATATGTGAAGACTTTTATGATCTTTTATTTAAACATCCCGATATTATTCATAAAATACATTTAGTAAAAAAATGTAATTTTAAACAATAAAATGTGATCCCATAACTTGACGTAATTTTTATTGTGATCTTATGTGACATCATACATTAAATGTTATTTATAAATATAATAATTATTGTTTATGTTATTGTTTATGTGTTTCGTTAACAATTATTTTAAAAATGTTTTTTTAAAAAATCTATTACAATTTAATTACGACATTTAATATTGAACGGTTGACGGTTTATTGAATGTTTAAATGTTCCTTTTTGCTTTCTTAAGAAGTTGGTCATCTTAAACTGCAGAGACCACTGAAATCGTTCGTCTTTGTTTTAGAGCCGATAACCATTATAATTGGAGCGCCGGACCTCTTCGTCAATAAGGGCAGCACCATCAATCTAACGTGCGTCGTAAAATACGCTCCCGAACCACCTCCGACGATGACCTGGAGTCATAACACGGAAGTAAGTGTTATTTATTTGCTTTCACAAATAAATTACTGAAAGATAACAGAGTCTATAGAAGCAAAAAATCCTTAAATTTTATAACAATTTCGAGTTTTGAGTTTGTTTTGAATTTGTAGTAAAATTTTTATAATAAGATTTAATTAAAATTTTAATGTGAAAAATGGGACTCGCAATTTAATTCTAGCTATTATTTTGCTTTACTCATCTTATACAAAACAAATGAATTATAATAAGTTCAATAGAATTTGTTCTGTAATTATGGACTATAGTTTTATAATTTTCGCACAGTGGTTTTGCAAACCGGAATTCCAGACCGTGACTCGATGTGTTCCATCTCCGATTTTCCTGTCCGTAATTTATCTCGCGACGAGTTGCATAACGACGCTCTTTGCCGCGTCGGACAACAACAGACATACATGATTAATATGGTCTGTCGGCGTGTATTTTCTTCGCGATGGGAAAATACATTTTGTGCTTTTAATACCACTTTGTGCAACAAAAGTTATTGTAAACGCGCATTTCACGGGACACAAAGAGCACATTACGCCACGGAACCCATTAATATTGACGAACTCTTTAGAATAATTTTGCGCGACGTAACGTTCGCGGCGTCGCGCGTCATTTTATTCACGATGACGAGATAATTTTAAATTCCCCTCTGCGAGCCGATATTTGTAATTCCACGTTTGGTATCGGCCGAGCCGGAAATTATTCTGCGCGCGTTAATGAGACGCTCGTACGTGTACGCATGGTTTGTAGTAAAAACTAGCAAACGATCGATAAAAAAAAAGGGGGGTAGACAGTAATTTCTCGGCTGATTGCCGATACATCGGTATGCCATCGGTCGCCGGAGATACGCGCTACACTCGCCCAGCTACGTGCTTTTACTAGAATAAAACAGCAGGTAACACAATTTTCGCAAGGTACTATCGCGCACGTTGATCAAAGTGAAACGCGAAATAGAAGACTAGCCGTTCGCATAACCGTACGCGGCAGCCAAGGAAATTATTTTCCGATTAATCCTTCGTGGTTTTCGATTCGCGGATAATCATTTATTCTTTAAAGCGATATATACACACGGCGAAACGATTCTGCCATCGTATGAGATATGGGACGAGTTAACTTTTTTTTGTAGAAAAGAGAAATGAAAAGCACTGAAAGAAAAGCGAAAGAGGAAAGGCGAAGGATAGTTTTCTATTCTATCTACGGGGGCGTGCCGTTACGCGTGTCTATTCTCAAAGAGAATACGAAAGAAACATATACGTATATATACGCGTTTCCTGCTATTCTTTACCTCGTACCTCACGGGGAGGTGCCTTTTATCTTCCGCCAAAGGGGCGTCATTGCGTCGGAAAAAGCGGGGAATGTAAGAAAACAGGCGCGCGCCGGTGTCTTTGAAAGAACGATTGCGGATGAAACGCATACGACATCGCATCTACATGTTCGATATTAAACGATGCGAATCAAAAGAGGAGTTAGTCTTCATTTCCGGTATTATTAGAGTTTCCTGAAGCTATCATCATCTCATGGTGCTCGAAGCTCAGAAATTTTCAATAGTGTAAAGTTCGGATAGATATCGTCTTATTTCCGATATATAATCATGACATAGAGAAAGCTTCACCTATTAATTTAATTTCTTATAAATTAATATGTATCAATAATTTGAAGGGGGCTCTTGTTTTTAAAAAGAGTTTAATTTCAGTAAGAAATAGAGATTAAAAAGAGAGAATAAAATTGTTATTTATTATGCGCTCTGAGAAGACTATGTCTATGGCTGCGTTCCATTTAACGCTCGCACCGCTTGCGAGCATCGTTTGTCCTTGTTTAACATTTGATAAATAACAAGGATGAAATGATTTCACGAGCGTTGTAAGCGTTAAGTGAAATGCTTATGTCTCCTCAAGCGATAAGCGTTAATATATAATAAGCTAATATATAATTAAATTATATCAGTATATGACAAGAACAGAAGTTTTTTAAAGTGAGAAATAAGTAAAAGTAAATAAATTATAAAAAGAAAAATATATGATGTAGTTGTATAGTGTATGTTGCAATTAAATCAGAAATGGTTGGGAAGTAACATGTTACATAACGTCGTTATTTTTTTTTTATAACGATCGTTACTTTTATGAAATAACATTCCTAATCCTCGAAATCTTTATAAGATAAATGTAATGAGAGAGAGGGAGGGAGGGAGGGGGGAGAGAGTGGAAGAGAGAGAGAGAGAGAGAGAGACTAAATGTAAAATACATATCATATGTATAATGTGAATAAAATATTTACGTTTTTTAATTAATTAATTTTTCTTTATTATTATTTTAATCATATAATCATTTTGCATCGAATAATATTGTTATTATTACTGCAAGCGATTATATTACGTATGTAAATTTGATGTCCTTCCATTATTGGCGTTTATACATGTATATATATATATATATATATATATATATATATATATATGTATGTGTGTGTGTGTGTGCGTGTGCGTGTGTGTGTGTGTGTGTGTGTGTATTCTATTTTCAATTAATCGTGCACAATTTCATTGTTTAAGAAAAAATACAAATATATTATAATTATGTTCAGATTATCAATTTCGATTCGCCACGTGGAGGAATCAGTCTTGTTACGGAAAAGGGGCCCGAAACAACGAGTCGTTTAATGATTCAAAAAGCCGTGCCGAGCGACTCCGGGATCTATCGATGCGAGCCGAGCAATGCGAATCCTAGCAGTATAAAAGTGCACGTTGTAAACGGTGAGTTGAAATCTACTCTGTCAATATATATGTTATAAAACAATTTATATTATAAATCACATAAAGTAATTATTTTGATGAAATAATTTTTTTATTTCTATTTTATCACCTATTTCTTTTTCAATTTTTCATGTTCTGCCGCGATGCAAAAATTTTGTTTTAATTTCTGATCAAGATTTCGCGGTTTAGCGGAAAACTGAAAAAAATTCGAACTCCAAGCGGCTTTACCGCAATTACAATGAATCGACAGAAATAGTGCCTGCCGCATCTCGCGACGAGAGAACTCGTAGAGAGCTGCGCAAAAGTAACGTTGATTGACTTTTCTGTAAATATTGCAAACTCCGAATCTATCTGGCAAGTCGCGCGTTAAGCTTGAAATCGATGGTTACGGCCAGTCGATTGCTCGGGCGCGGAACACCGCGGACAGATCTCTCGTACTACATGCAGTTGCAAAATACAGCGGATTTCAAAATCTTGTTTTTTTTCGTTTCTCTTTCTCTCGTCGAACGCAACGCACTCTCGATGCGTCGATTCGCGATGACAAAGCAATGACAAAGCCTGATTTTCACGCAATTTCCGAGTGCGTCCGGTTACGAGCAAAATAAAATCAAACGAAAGCGGATTGTTTCGTCCATTCTGAAAAAAAGAGCTTTTTTTGTAATTCGATATATTTTTGAAGCCGGCAGAATTTACGAATTTTGTCGCCCATACTGAAGCAACCAAGTCATACGAATACGACCTTACGCTTTAAAGCTTATAAGTTGATTGTGCGAATTGTTTCATCGTCTCTATATATTACATTTGTATCCGCAATAGAATTTATTGTTTAAAAAAACGTAAGAGACTTGAAAAAAAATACTTAAAAAAAATTTGTAATGTAGATGTGACTATTTTATAATTTCGCTATATTGATTCATCCGTCCGTATATTTATTTGTTTGCTCGATTATCCATCTGCAAGATTTCTCAGAAACGCCTTAATCTTTTCAAACTGTTTTTTCTGCAATGGATATATACCTAAGAGAAAATCTTAGGCAAAGTATAGATCGATTGACCATAATGGGATCAAAAGTCAAGGTGAATAAAGATTTTCAATAATATAGAACAAATCACTTCTAATTTTTTCAAATTCTGTCATGATTCGATATTTTTAACGAAATTCTTTCAAATTAATTACAGATTTTTTGCTGCATTACTTAATTATGTCAGTTATAAAAATCATTGATTGATTGAATTATAGACGTGAGAAAATATCTTAAAATATGTTTACTAATTATGAAAAGATATCTAATTGTTTCTTTTGACTCATAATATATGAACAGATCAATGCGTAATCAGACAAAACCGATGTATCAAATTACAAATTTGAAGCGTGTTGTCTAGAACAACAGCTGACAGTTTGGTCGAATGAAACAGTTCATCCATGTGCATCGATACCTACACAAAAGGAAGATATGTTATCGTCATCATGTATCGTCATCATTTATCTGCGATATTGCTCTTGCATACGCCACGCACATTGTTTTTTTTAAAAAACAATACAAATTTCAACACAACGCATTTCTATTCAAATATTTTTGTTTGTAACAATATTTAGTTGTTTCTGTGCAAAAAGCAGAACAAACCGATGAACACACGAAGTACATACAATATATATATACAAGGTGTAACTGAAATAACGCCCACTAATCATACAGTGCTATTTTTAATAAAAAACTAAGTCGAAAAGTCCTCTATCATTTTGCAATAGTTAACGAGATATTAATTTCTAAAGATTGCCGAATAAATGGATAAAATCGATGTTTAAGACAATTTTAAGATATCTTTCCGTGTTCTTTGTGAAATATTTTGAAGATTTTTTTAAAAAACTCTTAAAGCTATCTTATACATCGCGATCTTGTTCATTGGGCAACTAAAAAAAATATGGTGAAAACTTCAAAATGGTAGAAGACTTTTCGCCTTAGTTTTTTATTAGGAATAATACTATATATTAGTGGGCGTTATTTTAGTTACACTTGTATAACCAAAGTTAATGTTCATTTGTTACCATCTTGTCTTTTTGCCGCGCCTATGTAATTTTCCAGAAAGCATTTAAACTCGTTTTGTATTGGCAATTTCAATTTAGCTTGTCATCTAACTAATTAAAGTCCGGTGCATTATTAGTTTCAGACTTGCGAGGAATCTGTATCGGTTTTCAATTGAGTTGGTATTTACTAATTTCTGGGACACAGAGAAGGAGGGATAACTACTTAAGTTTTATATAATAACGTTGCAAGATTATAGCAATACGTGTGGAGTTCGCGTTCACAAATCTTTAAGATAATATGCAAATAAAATTAGATAAAGTATAAAATAACAACTTCTATACATATATAGGAGTACAAATTAGTTCGGTCCGTTTTTTTGTCTATATATAATATATATATATGTATATATAAGGTGTATTTCTTTTTATTTCGTATATTTTATGAATACTATTTTATAATTATAATTGTTCTATCTACTTAATTCATCCTAAATTAAAAACTAAATATTAATATAAATAATATAGATTTTACATATTTTTATAGTATATATGATAAAATCACATAAAATCATATATTATCTGTTTATAATCCATTCGTAGATTACCGTGTCGAATCGATGAAAATTTCTGTTGCAGAAGAACATCCAGCCGCGATGCACCACGGGGAAAGCGGAAGCTCCTTGTATAGCAAGACACGGCCGATTTGTTTTATAATTTTAGTAATAGCTAATATAATGTTTATATAAAGCGAGAAGTACGGAAAACACACTTACCCCGACACACGCGATGGAACGAGAAGCGCGATTATTGAGAATCGCGGATTACCTATTTAACGTCGTTAACGTTTCTTGGATAAATATTTGTGCAGGGTAAAACCGAACATTACAGTTTACATTTAAAAGAAAAGACAAAAATCGAACTTCCGTGACCAAAAGAATTTTCAAATATCAGCACGGCACAATAATCGGTAAGAGCGTAGTATTTTGTTAACATATATCATCAAGAACAAATAACTTACGACGTCAAAATTTATTGTATTATTTGTAAATAAATTTATTGTATGTACATATCAATAAAACAATTGTCTTTATCTGGATCGTTTGGTTCTTGCATGAGACTATCGAGTCGTCATAAATTTCTGCCAAAGTGAGGGTGATTTTGAATCAATATGCCAAAGCAAATAATAATGACTTTATGTTAATTTAGACTATCCTATAATAATGTTTAAATTTTTTATTTTTTCATATTATTAGTATATAAATTTGTTTAGTAAGTAGATTTTCCTAGCGTTCTCTTGGAAAGTATAAATGTAAGACCGTCACCAACAAGATTATGTATCGTGGTGCAAATTTTTCGCAAAAGTACTCCGTCAATCACCGCGACTGAGAAAGTTTACTTCGTTATGTTTCGAAGAAGTTTACATCGCTATATCCAATAGTGCAACCATCACATCTCTTCAAACCATGCGCTTTTCTTCAGAGACGTGGAAAGAAGAAATGCCAGCGCACGCGGTCATCGCCTTATTAATGATAACATTAATTACACTGCGCTATCTCACGCTCGTTAATTACGGCGTAGTACTAAATTTATTGTAAAAAAATACGGACGCGTAAATTTCGCGTTCAATCGCGCGATGGTGCCCTCGATTAGAAAACGAAGTCTCCTGCAATTCCGTTCACCACCTTGAACTATCTTTTTTATCAATATCAATACAGTCATTCAAATTTTAACACACTCTAAAAAAATATCAGTGTGAATTTAACACCATGCGATGTTCGTATAATTCTCTTGGTATCGATATTAATTTCAATATCATCATGATATGGATTAAAATCTATGTTATATCTACATCATATTGGTGTTACTATTAACATCAATACGGTGAGAATCAGAGTTGGAAACATTATTTCATAAAAATAACGCGTTATCATTACTGTTATTTTTTATGTAAAAAATAACTTGTTAGACTAAAAAATTTTTTGCTAAAAATGAATGAATCAGAATTTTCTATTAGGTGTTGGAATTAATTCGTAGCGTTTTACAAGTGATGGGAAGTACTTTCATTAATGTATTTTTTAATGCTCATGTGAAATAAATAACATTCTTTCATTAAAAAACGCTACGAATTAATTCCAACACCTAATAATTAAATTGATTAAAATTCTAGTGGAGGTAATCAGAATTCTGGTTGATATATTTCTGGTAAAATCTATTAGAATTCTTATTTTTACCAGAATAATTATTCTAATCAGAATTCTAGTTATTTCAATTGGAATGTTAGTAGATTTAACCAGAAAATTTTAATTCGTCCATTTTTCACCAAAATTACTTTTTTTTTCAGCGTGTACCTTTACTCATTACTAATTTTAAAAAGTAACCCATTATCGTTATTGTTACTTAGAAAATAACAATTTGTTACTTTTTTATCATTACTTTTGTAATGTTAAAGTGAGAGATTAGATTAAAGAATTTCATTATTTAACAATCAATGTTAAATATAACAATCAAAATTAAACTTACTGAAATTAACTTATTGAGCTTAAAGTATTAAAATTAAAAATTGTAAATCAGTCTCTATATAGGCTAGCTTTTCTTTATATTGAACAAGTATCTAGCAAGTCTTCCATAATTCTTTAAATGTTAATATCTTTATATATGCTTATCTTTAAGAATTCAGATTATAATTTACAAACGTAGATTTTATAAAACAATATTGTATTTTTGTTAAACATTGTTTTTAAATATTAATATAGTTATTTAAAGAATATTCCAATAAAATAAAATATGACCTATTGAATAAATACAAAGATAAGGGATTTAAGTAACAATAAAAGTAACGTTGAATTTAGTATCGTTACTGTAAAAGTATAACAACGTTTCTCGTTACTGTTAGAGATAGAAAAAGGTAATGATAATGATAACGATGTTACAAGTAATGCGTCATTTTCCAACTCTGGTGAAAATTATCTCGCATAAAGTAGCCACGGTAGTGTCGTTGCGCGTGGCTTAGCGCCGAGACACTACTAGTGTTTCTCTTGATATAGACACAACATAGTGTTAAATTCATACAGATATTTTTTTAGGATATACATATCTATTGAAGTTGATATATATCCGGGATAAAAAAATTCCGTATTAACTTTTATAACACCATGTCCAATTTGATGCCTCATTCCTACTATCGTGGATTACTAGAACCCGTTCATATTTTCACTTATTTAAAATGATTAAAAAAATCTCTGAAAATTTACAAACATTATATTCAACTTTCTAGAACAAATGTTTAAACTTCATTTTGGAAAATAACAAAATGTAGTATAAGTTATAATTATCAAAATACTCATAAGTTAAGAAAAAATAAGAAATCGCTCGGTTATTAGTGACCCATGATAGGGTAATATATTCTATATTAAATTATAATCTGCTTCTCGATTGAACACGCACCTGTAAATATTGAAGGATCACTTGCCTCACCGATCGTTTTCATGTTTATCTTATGGCATCGACTAAGAGGGTTTCACATCAATTGGCCGCGGTGCACCGAGCGGCTTTCAAATGGTCAATAAGATCTGCCACGTTCTCTCGAGCGTAGAATCATGGGCGGGGCGGTTCTTGCACATTACCTCTTGCTCCAGGGACCGCAAATGTTTGCCCTTCTTTCTTTCTCCGATGTCAGTTCCGGCGGCTGCTCGTGCAGTGTCATCGACTTGCCAGCTACGAAAAGGTAGGGACCGAGGTATGGCTGGAAGTCGGGTATGTCCT
Source organism: Acromyrmex echinatior (assembly GCF_024713525.1). NCBI lineage: Eukaryota > Metazoa > Arthropoda > Insecta > Hymenoptera > Formicidae > Acromyrmex > Acromyrmex echinatior. Next base: position 6,343,005 of record NC_141870.1, read on the forward strand.
GCTTGTAGATCAGACTGAAGCCACCCGTGTCGGCGCAAACGTTCACTGGCACGTCCATTATCACTGTAAGCAAAGCGATCGAAGGATTTTCACCGTGCACCATACTACCGAAAATCGCTTTTACCTAGATTACGGTGATGGAGTTTGCAGAAAACAGATTAGCAGATTAAAAGAAACCGTGCGCTGCCACACACTAGTTTTTTTTATACCCTCTTATGTCACTTGCATTTATCATTGAAAGAATACGCGATGGAGATTCTTATTCACCTATCTTATTAGTATTATTTATATATTATTTTAAATATGTATTACATATTTGTCTTTATATCCTCAATTCTTATTTTAATTATATTTTATAGATAATGAATTATTGTCACATTGTGATAAGTTCTCGGCATTTAAATCTCGGTGTAAGAGCAACAGAATTTTTGATTTATTTCATTATTAAAATTGGTAAATTAACATCCGGTATTTTTAAATGTGGAAAAGTATGTTAACTGTAATATACCTATTTTATTTATCTTTAATTATTAAAAAATTTATTAAAAATTATTAATCATTTATATACGCTATTATTACAAGAATTAATACATTCGTCTATTTATAAACGTTCAATATTTTTGCTCGATATGATTGCGTTCGACAGATTCAGAAAATTAAATATTCAAAAATGAATTCAAAAAAGAGATCACAGCGATTTTATTAATGAATACAAACGACGTACATATATCAGCTCTTTTCTAAAAAAGATAGAATATTGAATTTAATAAAAAGCCATGCATATGGGGGACAAAGAATAGGGAAAATGAAACTTTTTTCAACTTGTTGGAGAATATGAAAGAACTGATTATATAACCAATTCACAAAGCTCCATTGTTTAAATTTATCGGTAGTCATAATAAATGAATTATTATTGCAAATTTAATATTTTTATTTAATATTATCTCTTTTTTGTGTTAATTTAATATCTCTATATTATTAACATCAGATTGCATATTACAAAAATTCTGATACACACGTTTCCAAGATAAATTTGCTTCAATTAATGTTTGCTTTCATTCATGTACAGCATTTTTATAAATCCTTTTTATGTTATAAAATATTTTGATGTAAATAATAATAGAATAAATATCCGTGCATTTCATAAGTTTAAAATTATTGATAAATGATCGATATTTATTAAAAATAAGTTTGAAAACATGATGAAAATTATTTCGATCAATTCAATTATTTTATTTCTTTATCAAAGACAATATGCGAAAGTTGTATTAAAGATATAATTGATGCAATCAGGTGTTTGACCATTTCAGGCTCGATAATTGCGCTCCGGAAATCTCGCTAACGCGGTTAATTCCTCGCGTAAATCCATCACGCAGAGCACGCGGCGCTTATCGGCATTACGTCGCCGCGAATTATGGTCACCGTTATCATTCTAGCAAACCGAGAGAGAGAGAGCCGTCTCGGGTTGATTGTTCGGATGACGCGTAACTCGTCTAATCAGATATATGGTCAGATCAGAAACGATTTCTGAAGTTCGTGCAAAGACAAAGTGTTAATAGCACGCGGATTGTTCAGTTTTACCTTCATCAATCCACATCCGCTTTTCCGTCGCCATCTTGGAAAAATGTTCTTTTGAACACTATGATAACTTTCTCATATCCGTTTTGTTGTTCACTTTTCACCAGGTTCTCCAATATGTTAGAGTAAAGGCGTCTTGTCAATCTGGAGCTTGGCGGATGCATGCGGGGATTGGTATTGATTTCGATCAGCCAGACTGACATGTCTTCAGCCAGCATGAAATCGGCGCTGTAGAATTCGAAACTGCAACGGCGCCTCTCCATATGATTCTGTGCTGCCTCATCAGAACGATGGTCTCCGTTATTTTTTCGGATAAATCAGATCATAATATGTTCATCTTCATGGCCCATGGATCTAGAAAAGCAAACATTTGCCCATTAATTTTATTTCAATTGTAAGTAGTTTTTCTTTAATTTGAAAATAAAATATTCTACATATGAATAAACCTCACGGTTTCTCTACTTACAGCTATAGGTTACTTGATTTAATTTTGAGATGTGTATTCTTTACTTATTTCTACATTTATTAGTTTAATAATAAAAATAATAAAGTAGTATCATATGTTTCGAGATTTTGTGATTGATTTTTCATAAAAAGTGACAACAAAAATATAAATAAATTAAAAATCAATAAAACTATTATAAATTATTAAAACAATAGGATTCACATTACAATATCGGAAATGTTCTGTTTTATTTTTAAAATCAGTCACTCAGTGTCATAATGAAAACGGGTTTAGAACTTACATAACTAAAAACATGAGATACACGTTATACGTAGACAAAAATGATTTAAGCATATTTTTAATTCAGATGGAACAAGTTGAATAAAACATATTTTGTATATATTGGACAGTTTTAGCGGAAAAAAACTTTGTTGCGATAAATTGAAACATTTGTAGTGATGGAGAAGTCCTCTCAGCGTCAATAATCAAAGTGAAAGCTCGTATTTCATTGAAAAGTGCAATTATCGTAAATAAACTATGGCTTCGCAAACAATCATATCTTTTTCCATAGATTCCAAAATAAATAATAAACTAAAAAAATATTGTAAGCTGTTATATTTTATACTGCTGCACAAAAAAATCTTTGCTTATGATGATCTGTATAAAATTGTTTGTAGAGTCAATATTTATTTAAAAAATCATTTTTACCAGAATATTGATAATGCAATGACATAACATTGTTATAAGAAATAAATTAGAAATCTCATAAAATAGGAAAATTCTATATCTCAACAAAGTTGAGATTCTCTTAAATAACAAAGTCAATAAGATTAATAATTATAAACAAATTAAATAAATTAAATCTATTAGGACTCTGTAAAAATTGCAAGATTATAGAATTAAACAAAATGGCAAAATATACTAAATTAACATAAAGATATTGTGGAATAAACTATCAAATTTCGAGTTGCATATTTGCAATAAAATATTTTTCTCTTTTACTATACAGGGTGATCTATTTGAATCGAACATCTTGAATATTTCGCTTATTTTTGATGATACAAAAAAATGTTCCAGACGAAAGTGAAATGGTTTTGAGGGGATATATTTTGGTCATGTTGTTTTTTTTCTAGGTAGAGGCATCAAAAAGATATGGTCATCTTCACTTTTTAAAATGAAATTGTATGATTTTTTTAAAATAATCTGATTCGTCTAATTATTCTGCACATAAAAGTATTAAGGTAGTTATATCAAAAAACCAATAGTTTACGAGATATTTTACTCTTTATTCTGATACATATTGACATGTTAAATACCTCGTAAACTATTACTTTTTTATAATTATACCTTAATACTTTTATGAACAGAATAATGAGATGAATCAGTTAGTGAAAACATATCATTGCTTTAAAAAAATATGTAAAATGGATAATTTTTTAAATAAGCAACTATGTATTATATTTCCTTTCCACCAACTGATTTATCTCATTTTGTTCGTATTGAGGTACGATTATCAAAAAGTTAATAGTTTACGAGTTATTTAACATTTTATGTCAATATGTGCCAGAATAAAATGTAAAATATCTCGTCAACTATTGATTTTTTTATATTATTACTTTGATATGCAGAATAATTAAAGAAATCATATTATATAAAAAAAATCATACAATTTTATTTAAAAAAGTGGAAGTAACCTTCATATCTTTTTGATCTCCACCTAAAAAAAACCAACATGACCAAAATGCGTCCCCCTCGAAACCCTTCCACTTTCATTTGAAACGTTTTTTTATATCATCAAAAATAAACGAAATATTTCAGATGGTCGATTTAAGTGAATTACTCTGTATAATCTTTCTGTCCCTCACTGGATACTTAACTTCCCATATCCGATCATCATTAAGATACCATTTACTTCGGCCGCAGAACAAAGGTAACCGGCGAAGTTACTATCGTTGAAATAAAACAATAGCGAAATTTTTGATAGAAAGCCTCGGGTACATGTCTCGGGAACGATTTCTTCCATGTGGTAGTAGCATACACATCCACATCGAGTCCATTCACGAGCAAAATCGCGGATAATATATTTCTGCTTTATTCGCAATTACGTGGACGTCGAATATACGTCGCGTCATCGAAAAATCTTATTCGATTTGTCATTCCAGAAAGGAACGGCGGGGAGAGCACGGCAAGGCCGTTATCATCGGCGAAACGTTCTCGTGCCCGAACATTCTCGGACGAACGCGCTTCTCGAAGAAGGCGTATTTGCACAGGGGCCCTATCAATTTCCTTGGAATGCTCCCGGGGACCGAACGACGTGACGAATGGATAATCGAAACGTCTTCGCACAGACGAGAGATTACTTCAAATATTCGTTCAGCTTCTCGCAGTCCCATCCTTGATCGCGCACTGATCTGCTACTGGCGGATTCCTCGGGGTCTTCCTGCCTCCATTGCTGTCTGCGTCTCTTCTCATCGTCATACTTCTCTTGAACGGCAGTATTGCAAATGTGAATCGTGATAGTTCGAGAAAGTATGTTGCTTCGAGCTGAACCGAAGAAATGCTTTTCTGAATGCAGAATATAGGAGGTGTATATTATAACAAAAATAAAGTGATAGTAATGTTAAAATCTATTTTTAAACAAATCTTACTTTACTTTTTTTTCTTCTTCCAAAAGAAATAGAAATATTAAAAATATTATATGAAAGAACATGTTAAAGACAATAAATCAAATAAATGATATAACGATGATTTTCGCACAAGATGGAATTTATAATTGGTAAGGACGATGTAAAAGAACATTTTTTAATACTATACAAGATAATTTAATTGTGATACGATTTACTTGAATATATATTGTGAGATATATACATATTGTGAGAGGGAACGTACATGTTACCAGGTACCATAGTCGTATGCCAAATTTAGTCTTTTTGATCAGCAAGGGACGTTTTGATATATAAATAACGCGACTAACAAGAATGCGATTCTTGCAACGTGTTTGAATAAAAACATACCAATATATTTTTGTACGATGTAATAATCTTTAGGCTTCTGCTCAACTTTGTGCATGATATCCTTGAGATTGGTTGTGTTGCTGCAATGGTATTGTTATATCCTTGGGATATAACAATGCCATTGCCGCAACACAAATGATTGGGTTTTAGAATCCAAATACCTCTTATGTCGTTCATCTCATACTGCGGATAGATGGTCTTTAATTTCTCCAAAATTCGTGACGGCGGTCAGGAAACATTTCTACGAACGAACGATATTGATATCGATTTATGCGGGAGAGTCTCAGTTTTCGTTGCGGTGCTCGTGGCAACTCGTGGATCTCTCGACTTTAATTCCGGAAAGTTCGAATAAATTCATCTGCCGACGAATTGGATCCCCCGGAGGCCGAAGCTGAGACCACAATTCGACTGTCGGCGAAGCGAAATTAATTTAATGAAATCGCGGAATGTCTCAATCGAGGAATTGTGAGAGATTGTCAGGTGACGTCGAATTTCACCCCCAAATCTTCTTTTCAATCGAAGACTTAGAAAGAATTGGAAAGGAGGGTGGATTTCGCGTATAAAGTTTGCCTATAGTACGTGAACAAAATATACATTGTCCATTGCGAATACGTATAAATTATGTGCTTGTTTTGGTAAAAGTGTAAATCAGTAATAACAACCTTATATATAGGTTGTTAGATACTAGTAATAAGCACGTATTTGACATTTTCTAATTTATGTGCGCGCGACACGGAAGTTCTTAAGACTTCATCGCTAAGAAATCGATGCAATAAACTAAAATCTCTTTTGTGATATTTTTTTATGAGATCACTTAATTGAAGCAAAGTCTGACAATCTATAAAATAAAATTTCACTATTACGAGGCATGAAATGGTAAAAAAAAGAATTCCTGGATATAAAAAACGGACTTGCAGAATCAATAAATAAACATCAGTTAAAGATCTCGTACGTCTTTCCTTTACTTGTACGGCTTAGCGTTTCGTTATCATGAGCCTTTAATTTCGTTTCATCAGTTAAGAGTTAATGGTATCACGCGGCAGCATCTCGGAACATGTTTAATGCAAGGATGTTTTCGTGCGCCTCGAATAATTAACACAGTTTGGTTTTGTTGCCTATGCTACCTCGTAACCGCGTCTATTATTAGCGCGAATCAGAAGGAAGTGCGAAATAAACACGCCATTCTAACACAATCGATCGTTCAACACGTGATACACTTTTGTCGAAAAAATAGCGTCTTTTTCGAAAGTATAGGTTTTAATGGAAAATGCGTAATGATGTTTAGAGAACAATGAAAATAAGAACCGATATATCAATTCAAGAATAGAATCTGCTATATTTGAATACAAATAGTTGATTTAATTAAAAAATAAAAATTAAAATAAAATTTAAAATTGAAATGAAAAAAATTATTTTATCGCTATTTTATCGTAATATAATGAAGTTAAAATAAAGTTAAATATAATAAAGTTGAAGAACTGTAACAGGTTCTCATGAAACCAAAATTCAACTTGCTAATAGTGAGTTTCTCTCTTTATTATACTCTGTACATTAATTAATTTAATATCGGACGATAGTACGAGAAACCGCCAAGCATGCTCAATAGCGAATACTATTATGAATCGTTCGGTCGTGATTTCTCGCGATAATCCGATGATAAATTAATTAACGTGCAGAATAGAATAAGGGGAGAGACCTGAGTTAATTAATTTCAATTAAATCTTCCATTCTTTGAATATAGAAAAAATAAGAATAACTATTTTCGCAAATCTGTAACATAATTGCAGTTTACTGCGCGAATCCTATATCTGAAGAAGCTTGTGACTTTTTTCTTGCGACGAGCTATCGATACTGACTCTGTGATGAAGCGCGTGTGATTGTTCAAAAAATAATTCCATTCCTCGTCGGACGGTTGCTCTCCTTTTTTTGCCATTGATGTTCTCGTGTGTCGCGATGGCGACGAACTCCTCGCAACATCTATCGCGAACTCCAGCTTAGCGATCGGGATAGCTCGTCGTTTTTCTGAATTAGCCACGAGAATCCCCTCGGCCACTGTTGTACCACGAATGAACCATTTGAGTACACCCGCAGCCGCGGTCAGTCGGAAGTCTTCCACGAAGGCTTGTTGATCCGTGCTAGGATTGTAGGTGCGCGGGAACAGGGCATCAGACACGTTCTCTTCGTATAGCCAATATGCATCTTCCAGTAAGTGCGCCATTCCGAACTACACACGTGCGGCAATTCGGGACTGTTTTACTTATCACGCGTTACGCGACAATTCTCCATGATCGCGGAACGGTGACAATTCCGACCGAGAATGCAAAGAATCCGCAACTCGGCTCCTTTGAAACAAAGTAGCATTTTCATAAAACGTTTTGCGACAGCGGTAGGTATTTGGAAATAACACTAGATGGTAACGTTTAGAGTCAGACCATTTAGAAAGAAATATATGAGCAATATCTATGCTCAAGAAAATATTCTCGAAATATTCGCTACCATTTGGCAAGAATAGTCGGGCTAGTTAGGGCAGTATCTTCGAAGTATAAACGAAGAATTTTTGGTATTTGTTGAGTAGAACATTGTCGAATCCGTGATGCCACTCGACGAAATTGTTCCTGCAATCCCATGTAAAGTCGGGCTGCTTGTACCGCAAGAAGGCAAAAATCAGCTCTCTCGTTCAAAGTTTCATCCGCTTGCGTGATATCGCCCAAGGAGTGAGCTTCTAAGTTAGCTGCAGTGCCTAATCGTCGAAGCACATAGAAAATGGTAGACATTAGCGACAGTATTTCATCCTCCGGCGGTGTGATGTACGGCACCGTATTCTGCCGGCGGTGCGCATTAACTTTATCGTTCGCAATCTACAATCTAACCGTATGGCAGCATTCTCGTTTTAGTTGACCCGTACTTCTGCACCCACCCTCGTGCTTCCAGCGCTTCCTTCAGTTTTGGCAGCTTATCTCGTAGAAGAAATATTTTGTGCTTCTGTGAATGGCGTTGATGTTAATTGCAAAAATGTTACGGCATTCAATAATCATAAAAACACATTGAATTGTATACAAATATAACTTAACACAATTTTTGTATTTTAATCGATTAAATTTTCCATTTTTCATATCTATAATGTTAGAAATTGTTTCGAGATCTTGAAGGATGGAGAAAAAAATTAACAAATCACATTTGAACAATTCATTTGGTCATTTGATCCATGTAATTTGTCAACTCTTTTTTCGTCCAAGATATCAGAGCCATTTCTATAGACGGAAAGAACGATTTTGTCGAAGTACCTAAAAATTTATCAAGATATAAATCTAAAAATAATTTTGTTGAATCAAAATAATTACGTAGAATATTTAACACTAGAACGGTCGAAGATGCCATTTTCGCTCCGCTAATCATTTCAATTTTTTGCTTTTTTCTATTAGATATATAATATGGAATATTAAAAACATGTAAATAGAATAAAAATAATTCTAATAATGATATAATAATCTAACGTAAATAGCATCAAAATAATTTTTTTCTAATCAAAATCAAGAATAAAAAATTACCAAATTGACATCTTCATTAATTCTAATGAAACACCATCAATCGTTCTAATGTTAAGCGCTAATAATGATGCTGTAAAAAGTTTTAACATTCTGTATAGCAATCAGATTAAGCATCCTACATAATTATTTTGTTGGTTCTACAAAATTATTTTTAGATCTGTGCAGTGTGTATCTAATTAAATTTTTAAATGCTTCAGTAAAAACGTTCTTTCTTGGAACATTGTTGAAACAATTAAGCTTAAGATCGCATTAAAAAAGCAAGAAAAAAGAAAAATAATTTAAAATATTTCATTTTCTAAAAGCACATACAATAGAATAATATATCTTGAATAGCCTTGCTATTTGTCTAGAATTTAAGAAAATTACCTTAATAGCATTCTTTATTTTCTCCTTAATTTTCAGTAAGCCTCCTTCTTTGAACTTTTCCTTTTTACAGCAGTTGTGATGTCTCGCGACAGTTGTTTCTTCTGAAAAAATACAACAGGGACACACGTCCATGTATGAATTTGCACTCAAATTCCGGTAAACCATTAAATTTCAACTTCACTCTGATCATTTGTGTCCGGAAGCGTGTCCACTTCGGATGTGTCATCCTCGCATGGTTGGCTCGATGGATTTACAGAGCTGTCCTTTCTATCCAGATCGACCGAGGAAGAAGGCAATTTCCAATTGGATTGAGACTTCTTATCCTAGCGCGTGGACTCTATTGTGATTGTGCTCAGAACGCGGCTTCCGAACGAATATCCCCGAACGAGTAATTAAATTGCTACGATTTATCGTAATTTGTCAATGTAACTCGTCATTTATAGTTATCACATGGCTAACGTGGCCCGCGTGAATTAACGCGAGGGTCCGTTCCCCACGGTGGCAGTAATGCGACTTCAACTTGAAGATTAAACTGGAACTCTGGGTGATATCTCAGTCACTCGATTAACAGCTAATTGCGTTCATTTAGCGCAACGGTCACGAATAGCGTGTGACCGCGCGTCCTCTACTATCATCTATTTCGACGAAATGCCTCATCGAATAATTAATCAAAGAGGTCCATCCCATCCTGCACGCGATGTAACACGTTTAATGAACTATGCAAACAATTTTAGGATCCGTTATGTGTCCGAGGATCGACGCGCGTGGTATTGTTATCAGAGAACCTGATATATGCCAGCTGAGTTTACACAGTTATGTGGAAAGCATGATTTAGACACACAACTGGATAAATGTTGACCAACGTTTTTACAGCTGCATGTTTAGTGAAAAATCGGTCATCATGTGAGCTTAACTCATTATACGTCGCGTAGATCTACGTATACAGGATCTCTATTTAGATTTCAGAACATATTTTATATAATAAAATAACAAAAGGGAATTTACTCGTAACTTGACGCCATAAATGTTTTTATTGCATCTATATAGAGGGTTTCCCAAAATTTCGACAATGACACGATGAGCGATCACACGATGGAAACAAGTTTGCCTAGATGACATTGTCACCAGTAAAATCCGAATGTCCGTAATGCACGTGCGACAGGATGAGAACAGCCTCATATGCGTAACGGCGCGATAAATCCCTCGAGCGAGCGATAAATCGTTGGATTAAATCGCCGTCTATTGCGCGTTAATACAATTAAACGTTGGAATAACTGCTGCGGGCATCCTGCTGCGAATATGCGCCCGTTTAATGAGTATTAATAACGGAAATGTTATTTTTTAGTACGCATTTATCATCTCTCTGAAAATCGTTTATCGAAAACAGTTCGAGATTCGCATGAAATGTCACAGTCATTTCGCGAATATTTTAGCAAAACAAACAATAATTTTATTGTTCTCAAGGAATCCTAAATCCGTCACGATGATCCGCCTTGGCTTGAGGTTAAGGTACCGACATATCTCCTCAAACGAATTGCACCAAAGATTTTTACGACCGCTCAGACGGCTCTAGCCTACGGGATTTAGCTCATGACTCCTATGTGCCCCCCGGAAGCTTGCTGATGCGGTGCAACCATTGGGTTTCCTATTCGTTGATCACGGGCATGTTCCTTCCTATTTCCCTGATTCCCTGTGCACATATCGCTGCCGATGAGCGGCTAGATTCAAGCAATCCCTGCTTTGCTGAATATTTTATTAATTCCTCCCGAGTGTGCAAACCACTGCGCTTTGCAGAGATTTTTCAAAGCGAAAGTCATTAGCGTGCAGCAACGGAAAAAATACGCTCTTCCACGAAGGGAAACGAGTTCTCGGCATAGCATAAAAATTCCGTAATGCATCAAGTTTTACTCTCGTACGTATTTTCATGTACACATATATATATATATATATATATTTAGATAAACTGTGCTTAATAGAATAGAGAAAAGATATAATGTGTAAGAGTATTTTAACTAACCAGTTCCCGTTTTATAAAACATCATTATAAAACTTATGTAAATATTAAATTAAATTACATCTTTGTACAGACATGTATGAAGGTTTAACAATACAATATATATATATATATATATATATATATAGAGAGAGAGAGAGAGAGAGACGAGAATTATATTAGGTGTTGGAATTAATTCGTAGCGTTTTTTAATGAAAGAATGTTATTTATTTCACACGAGCATTAAAAAATACATTAATGAAAGTACTTCCCATCACTTGTAAAACGCTACGAATTAATTCCAACACCTAATAGTTAGTTAAAATATTCTTATATTAGGTGTTGGAATTAATTCGTAGCGTTTTTTAATGAAAGAATGTTATTTATTTCACATGAGCATTAAAAAATACATTAATGAAAGTACTTCCCATCACTTGTAAAACGCTACGAATTAATTCCAACACCTAATACTTTTTCTCTGTTCTGTTAACCACAGTTTTTATCTAAATATATTTAGATATATAAATTGTGATTAACTGAAAAGAGAAAGATATAATATATAAGAATATTTTAAAACTAATCTAGTTCCTATACGTATGTATATCTTTTAAACAGAAAACATCATTATAAAATCTATGTAAATGTCAAATTACATTATATTTTTGTAAATTTGAAAATTGGCGATACGATGCATGTATAAAAAATAATTAAAAGATTGATTTGTATGTGGAATTTTACAGTGAATTGCGAATCGGAAACTAACTATTAGAAAGTTTAAGTGGGTCATGCGCTGCGTATTATTTTCACAGTGAGCCGGGACTCGCATCGGTACGGAACGTCAGAATGAAAATCAGGGTTTCGGAACCATCGTTGCGTTCAAATTGGATTTCATAATCGAATTCCAGACTCCTTCGACGATTCGACGGTGCCGTTCTAAATACGGGGCGTGAAAATTCGCGGAAATAAACGTTCAAAGCGTGTTTTACCGTGTGCAGATTTATGACACCGTTCCGCGTACCGTATTTATTTTCACCCAAGCCCATATACACATATCCACTGTACCGCACATAAATTCCATATCTTGCTTCAATATTTTATCGCTGTCGGATTAAAACAGCACGAGATCCAATATGAAACGTTTTCGCGCGCCGCATGCGAAACGCGTTACACTGATTCGACGAAATAATAAAACAAATCCATTAAGCGTATTCTGTATACCTTTTAACGATGTTCATTGCCAAAATGTTCTCTCGTCCTTAACGTCTAACTGTATCGTACGGAGATGAATCTAGTATTAAAAATATCCGCACGTAACAATCACAAATTCTCGCAAAATCTTTTCGTCATGAAGCTATTATTATTGATAGCTCGGAATTATAATAGCGAGAGTACTCACTGGGGTCAGAGCTATATGATTCGGTCGGGATTTCTAGGAGGTGGAAGAGGTAGGAAAATGTGGGCGGTACTTAACCTTATTTTAACTAATATATTTCACGAGGTTCTTTTGCCGCGCCGCGCCGCGCCGCGCCGTTCTCTTTCGCGATATAATCAGAATAATGGAAGGTTTAATAGAGGCCTTCATATGAATAAGGATGTAACTGCGGAAGGAGGCAGGGAGGTTTAAAAGCACTCTCGGTGCCTTTGGTGATTAGGAAGTGCACCGAGCGTGGTTACTTAGCCGGTTAACTCGTTCGCTCTCGTGCTTTTGTATACTCCCGCATCATTTCCCGACGCAGTGCGTCGAGACACAGATTGCGTTTCGAAGCGCAATGCGGCGCGATGAAATTAGCGAGACAGCGTTTGCGACTGTTGCTCGTCGAGTCATTACCGTAATGCATCGTTTCAGGATAAAAACGAAGCACAAACTCGAGCCGGTGGCTAAGCAAGAACTTGAACCGCCAGCCATTGGAAACAGACGGATTTTACTTCATTTTGATGACGTAGCAACGTAGAATTCTGTCGCAAGGCGATAATTCGCTTAATGTAATTTATGGACCAATAATGATTTTTAGCTAATTTATACCTATTCCGCAAAGAGGAGCAATTAGACTATTTAATTTTTTACTGCTCCATCAGCCACTAACATCAGCGGATAATACGTTTAAACTTCGACTTAATGCATTATACTTTTTCAATTAACCGTTACTTTATCACCTTATCACCCGCTTTTCGAAAATGCCGGGTAATAATCACTGCTATTACATGCCAACGGCGGTGTCGATAATTAGTAAACGAATTACGCAGTTAACTTACAATTTCGTTGTGCATGCACGACACCCAACACTGTGAGCGCCGCGACGTGCCATGCAAGCAAAGTAGCTGTAAATTACTGAAACACAACTTCGCGGTCTATGGACACTGCAACGTTTATTAAGCTAATGCGAGTTTTCGGCCGAAAAACTTAATCCAACGCAGGCGCCACGATGGTCCTTCCGCTTAACGAAGTAACTGACATAATTCGCGCGTTTCACCCAATTACGTGCGTCCGTAGCTCTTTCATATTAGCGATGCAATTTTCCGCAGGTAACTGATGCCCAGAACTCCATCAGGTTATTATAAATAGTGACAATGCTTAAAAGAGTACGGAAGATGGGAATATGGATAATTCAGGCTCGTGAATGTTGTAGAGTGCAAAGAAATCCGTAGATAAAACAAAGTATGGATAATCCGGGAAATATATACCTTATATATCATCTTGTTGACCCTTTCCTCACGCAATCTGTGCACATATAAGAGTGTATATACAGCATGTCTCATAAATATAACAACTCTTAAGAGATTAGATTCTTGAGATTATTTTAAGACAAATATCCTAATACCAAAATTTCGAGCTATAATAACTTTTGAATTATAAGTATTTATAGTTAGTGATTAATACCACTTAAAATTTACGCATTCAGATGTAATACAATACAAATGCTAAAAATGAAAGTTAATTGCCTCTTAATATAAAGATTACGTATGTGACAATAAAATTATCAATATTTATTATGTTAAAGTTTTTTTCAACATTTTGATATTAAGATTTTTATTTCCAAATAATCTCAAGGATCTTCCCTTAAGTATTGTGATTTTTATGGAACACCCTTTATATATACATATATAAAGAATGTGTAACGTCTTTAATTTATAAAGAGTAAGACGGATAATTGGTCTTCTACATACAGGGTTGGGTAGTAACTAGTTGAAACGTTAAAAATTAAAAAAAAAAGTTAAAAAGTTAATAACTTTTAACTTAACCTAGTTAATTTTAAACACATTAATATTTAACTTAATTTAGTTATTTTTAAACTTTAATTTATTAACTTTTTTTAAATTGAAAATTTTTCTATCTTTCTTAATGCTAATATTTTTTTTTCTATAAGGTCTTAAACATTAAAGAATTAATTTAGAAAAAAAGTTCAATGATTTTATGATGAGAGACTCTATAATAAGAGTTACACCATACGGTAGCCAGTTTTTATTGACTCGCTAGATTTTGTCAATTCTCACTTATATTTGAATCACACTAATTTTAGGTGTCACAAACGTTATATTTCAGCAACATAAATATGAAATGAGAATAGATGAAGAATTGTTGTAGAACAGAGTTGCATATCCTATTTTTAAAATTTTTTATGTATATTTTTGTAACAAATATCTAGCCGATGTAGTAACATGTAAACATGCGTGAACAGTCGTTTCAAAAGTTAAAGAAAATTAGATAATGATTAAAGAAAGAGAAATAATGCAAACATATACCTTTCTCTTTCGCAAGACAAAAACACCTTATAGTGTGACTCTTATTATATATAAGTAACTTTTTTTTACGTGTGGATATGAAATTAAATTTGCCTAATAATTTTATTTGTAAGGGTTATTTAAAATAAATCTCATTTTAAGAAAAATTAGGACATTCTGATCGCAAAAATAATTTTTTTCAAAACTAACTTTTTTTTAAACTTAAGTTAATTTAATCTTAACTTAACTTTTATTAAGTAAATTCTTTATTCCTTCAACTTTCAACTTAATTTTATCAATTTTATAAATATTAATTTTAATTTAATTTAGTTTAAAAAAAACATTAATTTACCCTGTCTACATATGAGAATTGTGTTTTGGCACAGAGCGGCAACGGAGAAGTAATTCCATCCATGTAAGAGCGTGTTACACGATCGTGAGAGGCGGTAACCAGCGGTCGACGTGACGCCGGATGCCGGAATAGCAAAGCTGTAACGCGCGCCCTTAGCCGCGATATGTCATTCGCGATGAAATAGCGGGGTAATGACGTTCGCTCTCGCGTTACGTGCCGCTGCCACAATGTGGCTTACAACGAAACATAATTCCTCGTGGCTGTGAGAGCTCGATCGATATAGGCCTTGCAAGTAAACACCGCAATATCTAGCCGTAATATACCGATACGGATTTAAATTAATATAATTTTGATAAAGATATTTAATTCTTGAAAGTACAGCATGGAAAGATTTTATTTTCATTTTCTCTTAGTTTTATTAATTTATTATTATTTATTTTTATAAAGTAATTGGATCTTTATGTGGCTCATTTATAAGTTTTGTAATATTTTCCAATTTTTTGCTAAGTTCAAAATTAAAAACCAATCAGTCAGATTTAAACGAGAAAGTGTTCCTAAGCATTAAGGAGGTCTCCTACTTTGTAGGGTCAAAAGAAGTCAATTTTTTTTTTTCATAAATTTTTGATAGTACAACTCTTCGAAAGAATATGCCTCTAAAATTGTAGAGCAAAATTTGAAGTCCTTTGATATACATTCAGCATTTATATATATATGGATACGGACGCATGGCACGGAGGTATAATAAATAATTAAAAATTTCTTTATTATAGTTCTAAAGTACTCTTGAAATTATTTTTATTCCGGAAAATTTTTTCTCTTTTATAGTTTCAATGATATATTCGCTTGGAAAAAAGAAAACTGATTTTCTTCGAGAGGGTGTTTCACCCACTAAACCTAGAGATAAGTACAAACATATGAGTGCAAAAAGTATGGGTGTAATATTTTTTCATACTCTACAACAATGAGAATAATTCAGGAATATAATTTACAATGATTCATGGAAAGGATATGTATCTTTAAAAGAACTTGATTATGTGCATCAGACCGTTAATCACTCTGTTAATTTTGTTGACCCTGAATTTGGTGTATATGCACAAAATGTTGAGCAGTTATGGTGTGATATGCGTTCTGCTTTATCACGATTTAATATACGAGAAGGACACTATAAACATTATTTAGCAGAATTTATGTTTAAAAAATAATATAATTTTATATCCAAAACTTATTAAAATCAGTGAAGGTCTGTTCAAAATAGGTCCCTTGTTAGTAACACGAGTACCTCGTAGAATAGTTCAAATTGCTCAAAATGTATTCCATGAGAAAGCTGAAGGATTATTGTATGCCTCTGAAATAGCAAATTAATGTGGATGAGTAGCGAGCGAGTAGTACGATATGCCGAGTTAGAATTAAATATAGAGCATAAGCATGTAAGTTTCGAACTTTTTTGCGTTGTTGTAAAAATTATTAGGTTTAACTATAAGCACTGCAATACCATTGTCATTTTTCTTAATATTCACTTTTTTTTTAAATTTCAACCTTTTTTTTTAAATAAATGTATTCAAAAGCATTCAAATTCATTATTACGTTTAAACGATTTTTATTGTTTCATTTTTTGATACAGCAGCGCCAAGTGTTTTTACATAAAAAAATTTTTATTTATTGTAAATTAAATTATATTTCGCAAACGTTTGAATAAAAATAAAGTTTACTCTTTATTTCTTTGGTAAATGTTCCCCTTTACACAGCTCTAAATGACCTCCGAATGACCTTGACCTTGGATTTGATCCTCAAAAAGGTCAAGATCATTGACCTTTTCCGTCGCTCGTTAATCATTAAAAAATTATTAATGAAAACATTTTTATGAATAGGACACTTTTTCAACATAACATACATATTCCAACATGAAGAATGTATAACATTTTATTCATTACTTGATGATACATCATTTAATGGATATAAAGGAGCTATTAATTTAAAAAATTGCGATATTCTGTCAATAAAATCATATCGTTTTTTAAACATAAATTCTGTTAAATAATATTCGTAGTATCCTTCTCGTACATCAAATCGTAGTAAAGCAGAACATATATCACGCTATAACCACTCAACATTTTGTGTATGTACACCAAATTCAGGGTCAAATTAACAGAATGATTAACGGTCTGATGCACATAATCAAGTTCTTTTAAAGGTACGTATTTTTATGAATCATTGTAAATTATACTACCTAGTGTAATACGTTCCTGAATTATTCTCGTTAACGTTTGTGCAGTACGATCTTTCACAGAAACAAAAAAAGATTTACTGCTACGTTTAATAGCACCAAAAATCCATTGCCCATCGATTACCCGTCCTCGACTATATTTTCTCCGACCAATTTTCGCTTCATCGACTTCCTATCATATCACGACCACCAAGCATACTAGTTTCTTGTTTCATCCATTGAACTAATAACTGGAAAATAATAAAAAAATATAATAATCAAAATTGCTTTGCGTGGAAAGTCCCTCCAAGCAGGGAGAGGCGGGATGATACATGGTTGGATTAAAGTTAGGTTATTATGATTTATATATCTATGGGTATATACTTAAACTTAACCCTAACCCAACCATGGTACGATGAGATCGCATCGCGTGGAAAGTCGTGCGCCTCATATCAGGAGGGAGGTGGAGTCAGAGTCGCTTCGCGTGGAAAATAAAAAAAAAATAAAGCAGGAAAATAAAACAATCAAAATTTATACGTACTTCTTGACAGAAATCAACAACATTTCTAAAAAATATTTGTAACTGCTGCGTAAGAAAATGTTGTAGAGGTCGCATCATAAGGAAGTATCCAATAAAACAATACATTTTTTCTATTCCCAATCACGAATGTGAAAACCAAATGTGCCTTGAAAAAGACTAACTGTAAAATTACACACTTTCCTTATCCTTTTACGTCCTCAAACTTGCTTATAATAATAGTTAACACATTGTATAATTAGCGACGTTGTAGTATGACGTAAATACACTATTTGCTGACATTGCGGACAATAATTTTTCATCGCATCACTTGTATATCGCATAAATAGTTTATAAGATCTTCATGATTGGAGGTGTTACGTCTTGACTCCACTCGTGGAAGTAATCTTCCAATCTTTTCTTTCGTGGAGAAAATATATTTTTTTTTCAAATGCGAATAACCGGGTCAGTAGCATGGTGGATCGAATATTGATTTTTGATTATTATAACTGACTAGACATTAATTAAAGGAAAATAATTATTAACGTTCGATTAAAAACATGTGTATTGGCCCTATGACTCACAGATAAGCCTTTTTCTGATCCATATATAAAACGAAAACACATTAATCCTATTCTTTTGAAATAATTGGGAAACCTTTGGAAAAAGAGATGAATCACCTATCCAAAGTCCAAGTACCAAATTGCATCATATCCCTATATATATAATATATATATATATATATATATATATATATATATATATATATATATGTGGCTCTTCGGAAAAGCGTGGTCAGTAAAAAAAAATCTTTCGAGCAGTCATAAGTGACATTCAAAATCAGTCGACAAGTTTAACTATTCCAAGTGCGAGGTTCTCGGCTCAGTGCAATCCAAGCAAAATCAACAGTCCACATTGACGATCTTTCAACCCAAGTTAAGAGCCATCACTGAGACACCACTGAGACATCACCTCTGAGGACTCCCGCTAACGTTCGCCACTACTTCCAGCAAACAGTAAGAACAAATTCCTTTTTTCTTTTTCTCATGTTACTTTAATTTCAAGGCTATATATATATATGATCATCAATATTCTCTCGCTCCCTTATTCCTCCTCGATCTTTAATCACAGACGCACTCTGCCTATTTTTTCTTTACTCCGAATTACTTAAGCAATAAAACGATTCAAGTAATCTATCCTTTCCCTCCTTCTTTGCGGAATTATCTTCTCCTTCTACGTTCTTCTAATTATCCATCACTAACGAGAGAAAATTTTAATAGATGGCGGAACAGACACAGAGTAGAACGCAAGAAACGGGCCAAGAGAAACTCGAGAAACTCAAAAAAGCTAACGTCCAATCATTACGCGGATACAGACCGGGCAATTTATCTCCTCTCAATCCCGTCATCAACTAAAAAGGGCTCATTTGCACCAAAAATATCGGGATCAAGCCTTCCCCGACGTCCTTGTGATAGATTTTACTGTCTCCGACAAACCAACTGATTCCCCCAGCAATACATCTTCAGATCTTCCTTGAATTTCGAATTTCCTTCCCCTTCTTATTCTCCTACCCTGATAGACTCTCCACAGCACTCCGCAATTCCTCCTCTCTCTTTCCCCCGTCCCTTCTGAGGACAACAGATCCTTCGACAAGATTTTCCAATCACTTGAAACTTTTGCCGAATAGGCAAAGTTCTCCCTTCCTTTGACCACACCATCTCACATAACACACACATACATACATCATCAGAAAACCTAGATATGTACTCTAAAAATATGTATATATATGTATATATATATGTAAATATATATATATGCATATATATATTAGGTGTAGTAAAAAGAAATCCATTATTTTTCCAATAGATGGCTTTAGTAATCTGTATCACGCGTAGACGAGATACAGATTACTAAAGCCATCTATTGGAAAAATAATGGATTTCTTTTTACTACGCCTAATATTTTATATACATATATATATATATATATGTACACACACACACACACACACACACACACACACACACACATACACATGTATGCTACAATAATAACAAACTAAAGACTAAGGAATCGGAAAGGCGAATCGGAAGGGCGACGAAATAAATGATAATCACTGTTCTATTGTTTTACAAAGATAATTACGTTTATTTGTAGACATTTACATATAATATATATATATAATATATATATTGAATGTATATAAATGTGTGTATATATATATATATATATATAAATATGTAGGACAGGAATTATCATTTATTTCGTCGCCCTTCCGATTCGCTGCGTCTTGACAAAGATCGTACAGGTCCAATCTCTGGTTAAAAGGATTAAGTTCCTTGACCTAAAAGAGGACCGACGGATGCACAATCTCAGATTGGATAATAGGGTCGCGTATCGACATTGATTCACATCTGGGACATAATCAAATGCGCCCGATTTATGACACCCGCCTCAGAACGATAACCACAAGAGCCAGTTGCGTTCTTTCTTCGCCCTCTCCCAATTCCTTCTTCCCTTCGAAATAAAAGAATCTTGAGGCCTGGATATAATAGAACAACGAAAATTGGGGGCTCGTCCAGGATGTAAAGTGCGATCTTTGGAAAGGGTAATGAACTCGGATTCTTTAGACGATAAGTCTACAACAGTGTGTGAGTGATTTACGTGTATTTAAGCTTAACTCACACGGCGCGGGATCTGGAATATGTCCTATCAGCGCGTCACGATTGTGCCGAGACTCCCAGTCGCGCTCGCGGGATGTAGGTACCAACAAGCAACTCACTGATTGCGAGCGACTACCCACGCTCTATCAGCTAAGCAAACTGTTTCCCGAGCATGATACGCAGCTCATCCATCGGGGCCAGAGGCTCCTAGCCAGCATGTAGCTATCATCGCGAATCCTACCCATGACTGGGCGCGGGCAACTGCCACAGTACCTGCGGTATCACAGTACCAATCTAGATCATCGGTCGGATAATCATAGCCTAGGTTACTCCCAGTTTGCGTCGCCTATACACGCGACACTGGTCGGCCAGCGCTTCGAATGCCGCCGGGACGCTACTTCTCGGAGATGCTCCACAGGAATCACTCAGCAACCCGATCACGCCCCAAGGCAGGGCATCGAACTTGATCAGCATCTTCCCTCCGTAAGCTAAAAAGCTTATTAGCTCATCTATAATACTGAGGCTATCAAGTGATTAGATAGCCTCGAGCCTAATAGGAACAAGCTGATATTATGTGGGGCGTCGGTAAAACTCGAACTCAGAACGGTAGATCACGAGTCGAAACGCACAGGGCGTCAGACCACCGACGCCCGACGCCGATAAGTCTACAACAGGAAATCTTTATAAAACTACCCTCGGTGACTTTAAATTGAATCTAAATCAAATACACAAGATACAGTATACACTTCTTCCTGCCAAACCCTCTCAATCCACTACTGGGGATACGTTGATCTAGATTTTACTAAAATTGATATTACAGAAGATATTTTAACAAATTTCTCCAAACCCCTTGCTCGATTTCTTCTCTTCTTACGACTTCGCAGATGAAACAATTCAATCAAGATGTTTAGTGTTATGACCATCCCTAAAACAGAGGGACCTAACGGCGCGGAGGGACAATGACGCACTAACGCAACTTATTCGCTATACTAAAATACTCTATCGAAGCTGTACTTTTCTTTGATGGCAAAAACATCCCTTTAAATTACTTTATCAAGGGATGCGAGGAAGCAAAATCCATTACCAGATGAAGCTGAACCGCAATTCACCAAAGTCATAAGAACAAGAATTGTGGGTGAAGCGCGCCGTACTATACAAGACCAAGACTTTAACAGCGTGGCACAATTAATCAAATATCTAAAACAGGTCTACGACACTTAAAAAAATATATATCAATTGCAAGGGGAGTTAAGTATTTAAAAGAATGAGGAAGACATAATCACATATGTGAAGGGTGAAGATTTTAGGAAAACAAATAATGGAGGACATATGTCAAAAGAACAACAGATCTGATTGGCAGGATATTAAACAAACACAATATCCGAATTATTTTCAAACCACCTAAAAAGTTAGGACAAATCTTAAGAAATCCTAAAGATCAAAGACTTTCACTCAGCTCTGTAGGAGTATACAAAATACCTTGTTCCTGCAGACAAGTATACATTAGAGAAACCGGGAGAATGGTCAACCTATGGATAAAAGAATACCAACGTGATGTCTAGACTAAAAAAAACACGCCACGCAGTCGGCATTATATAGAACACAACATCGAAATAGGACATCAAATACTACTTTGACAAAGCGACCACGATAGTCAACGTTACATCATACTTTCCAAGAAAGTATAGAGAAGCTATAGAGATACAAAAACACCCTAATCTAAATAGAGATAATGGCTACAACATAAATAAAATATGGAAGATCATTCTGCCGATTATTGAAGACCAATCAAATTCCACCACCTTTTCTCTCATCTAACTCCCTCTTCTCACCTATCCCCACTCCAACAAATAACGTAATATAAAAAAGGAAGGGCTTGTAGGAACAGCTCAGTATCAGGCTGTTCTTCGCCCTGAAGTTGACTGCAAGGTTCACGAAACATTGCATTCCAAGAATGGATCTAGACACGGAGAAAACCCGCGAAACACACAACAGTTATATAATGGAGGACCACAAAATTTCGGGAAATGCTCTTTGCGATCAAAATATTAAAGTATCTTTAGAAAAGGATATGTGTAAGAATTTTATTAGAGGATTAAAACCAGAAATTGAGCAACGGATAGCAAGAAATTTAGGTGTTCAAGAAACGGTAGCTTGTCGATGCATTGCGGATAGAAAGGGAACTTCATTCGATGACAGACAGGGAAATTCCAACGGTCCCTCGAAGCTAGGTGTGCCACAGGCGACCGAGCGAGTCCGACACTCATCGACATCAAAGAAGGCCCAGTAGGGGTAAAAATACGTTCTGTAACCGTAATTCTTGATAAACACAGCCGCGTACTTACTGTTCAAGTAAATCTTTGTAAATCAGAACCTCACACTTTTATGCTAGATACTGATTCTGAGCCAAATATAATTAAGAAAAATTTTGTTCCCAAAAACAGCATTATTAATTACAATAACGTATTGAAATTAAATGGTATAAACGAATATACTCTTGGAGAAATCTCCCTACTCTTTTTGGAAAATAAAGTAGCCTTCCACATTGTAGTAAGCGATTTCCCTATTTCGCAATCCGGAATATTAGATAACGATTTTTTCAAACAGACTTTCTCAAAAATTGATTACGCGAAGAGATATTTAGATATATCAAGAATTAATATACCTTTCTTTTCTCCAGAAACTATCGCACCACTACGACCAGAATCTTTATTTTATGTGAAAATAGGAAATCCAGAAATAAAAATAAGATATATACCAAAATTAAAAATAGTACACCTATGAATTTACCTAGGAGATTTACTATATTTATTATAGTAGAGAACGTCTCTGGAAAGACATATTTGAACGTTATAAGCACATTAAACAAAGAAGTTGAAGTTTAAGTACTAACTTTACGCCTTAAACCTCTAAATTCGACAACGATAGTTTAAGTATTGAAAAGTAAGATGATCAAAGAGAAATTGCAAATACACCAATTTGTTTTACCCATCGAAAAGGTATTCAAAATCTCGAAGACATTAGTAATGAAGACGTTAGTTCAAATAATAACAACGAATTATGAACGAAGACGAAATCGCTAAGACAGAAGGAAAGAATGACAGAAAAATAAAAGGAAAAAATGAAGAATTTAAAGAAAAGAATGAGAATAAATTAATGAGAGAAATTAAAGAATTAAGTAAAAATTCTACACTAAATATTCATCGAAAGGAGAATTTTCACATTCTCTTCGAAATCTTAGAATCTAAAATCCTTGGACAGGGAAGTTACTAAACCTCTCTTGAAAATTTGAATAATTCTAAAATCCTTGGAGAAGGAAGTTACCAAACCTTTCCTGAAAGTTTGAATAAATCTAAAATCCTTGGAGGAGGAAGTTATCAAATCTCTCCTGAAAATTCAAATAATCCTAGAATTCCAGAGGAAAGTTTCCGTATCTTCCTGGTAAATTCTACTTTTATCGGTTGCAAGGAGGAAAGTAACGAAACCTCACTATGCAATACGTTTCGACTTTACCAAAGGGAATCAAAAGAAAAGCTCCTCTCTGGAAAAAATTAAATTATCAAGAGTTGGAATACCCGCAAAAAATGATATTCATCAAAATGATTCCTCTCACGTTACTCCTCCTCACCGTTACTATCGGTGAATTTCTAGGAAGGATGCAGTCATACAATCCTTATATAAATATTCGTAATTCCAAAAGAAACAAACCATCTTCTAAAATCCTAATGTCTACACAAAATCAATCCCAGAAAATGATAGAAAAATTTATGCGCAAACGCAAATCAATCCACAAGGAGGGAACTAATCAGGAACCTCGAAAATATGAAAAATATTTCACGCGAATGCTTAGTAGTGTCAGAAGAAATTGTAAGGGATAGACTCACGGAAATTGTAGAATTGTTTTTGGAACTTAGGTCTCCAGGAAGAAACAAGTATATTAAAACTTGTAACTGAGCTAGGACAGATTTCATATCCCTGGAGAGAAGTTGACAGCAACAAATATGTTACAACATCAAATATCCACAACAGATAACCATCTATAAATATGTGACAATACAGATTCCCACAAATTCATAAAGAAGAAATAAATAGGCAGATAAAAGAACTGTTAGAAGGAGGCATCATAAACCTTAGTCATACAATACACCTATCTGGATTGTGCCAAAAAAGAAAGATTCAAAAGGAAACAAACATTGGAGGATGATTCTGGACTTGCGGGCCTTAATAAGACTGATTGGCGATGCCTACCTGCTTCCTAATATCGTCGATATTTCAGATTAGCTAGGCGGAGCGCAATACTTTTATGTGACTTAGCCTCCGGATTCCACCAAATAAAATAGATCCTGGAGATAGCCATAAACACAACTCGGTTACTGCGAATTTGATCGGATGCCCTTTGGATTAAAAAACACTCCCGCTAACTTCTAGCAATTAATGATATTAATAGGATTACAGGGAGAAAAGCTATTCGTTTATGTGGACAACATTGTCATCTACGCCGCCTCATTAGAAGAACACGAAAGAAAATATAATTTGCTAATAGAATAGTTACGCAAAGCTGATTTAAAATTACAACTCGACAAATGCGAGTTCTTGAAAATTGAAGCACTTACTTAGGGCATGTAATTAGTAAAGATGGAGTTAAACCCGACTCAAAGAAATTGGAGGCTGTATGGCAATTTCCAAAGCTTAAAATGCCAAAAAATATCAAACAATTTCTTGGATTAGCCGGATATCAACGAAAAATATTACCGAAGATTTATACTAAATTTTTCGAAATTAGCCAAACCTCTTATCAATTTATTAAAAAATGACACCAAATTTGAATGAACGTTGGATCAAGAAGATTCCTTCCAAGCATTAAAGGAGAAATTGTGCAAAGAACCTATAATATCGACTTTTCCAAACCTTTTGTCCTAATTATTGACGCTTCCAGAATAGCAATTGGAAGCATCCTATCACAAGGAGCGATAAATAAAGATCAACCGATAGCATACGCTTCGCGAACTCTAACCGAAAACAAAATAAAATACAATACTTATGAGAAAGAAGCATTAGCTATAGTATACTGTGTCAAACATTTCAGACCTCATTTATATGAATGGAAATTTACCCTAGTTACAAACCACAAATCCCTCCTCTGGTTTAAAAATGCACAGGATGCAAACATGCGAATAGCCCCGCTGGAAGTTAAAACTAGCAGAATACAACTATGACGTAGTACACAAGGCGGGAAAAACTAATGCAAACGCCGACGCATTATCAAGAAATCCTGTAGATTTCAGTGAAGCAAATTGCAACGTAATTAGCTACAATAAACCTTTAAACCTTAATGATCCCGAAGAGTAACCCCTTAATGATGCAGAAGCAATTTTTAAAATGCTGGAAGACTCCGATGAAGAAGACGAGGATTACACGCCTTTCAGACGATGAGGAGAAAGATTTGGGCCTACCGATCAATGACAAACAGCTTGAGGAAGATTTACCTTCTCCCGACTACGCAAAAAAACATGAAGGAACCAACAAAATTAAAGGGGAAAACGCTAATGCAAAATCCCTTTAACTCTATTAGCAGACAAACCCGAAGTCAAACAAGAAACAAAAAAGTACAACAGGAAAAAACCACAGGAATTACAGTAACATGAAAACGGAAGAAGTGAGGTAGAAAACAGAAATGACTCCTCCCAGACAAAATAAGCAGTAAAGAAGAAAACCCGGAAGAAGAAGAAAAAGACGAAGAGAAGAAAACAGAAAATCAAAGAAGAAAAAAACCTATTATCGTTAATCACCAAGTAATAATATTGTGGATTTACGCGACTTATTATTTTTACGAAAGGATAATGTAGCGGATAATATGTATTTCGTAGATACTAACACAAAACTTTTAGACTCGGTTCACAGAAGTTATCTGAAAGAAATGAAATCCGCTGTTTAGAAAATCTTACCTTAGGTATAGCTAAAGTCATAAAATATAAAAAATACTATCATATAGCTTTGCCTGTCAGTGAAGGATAACGCGAAGAACCAATCATGACTCTCACTCAGATCTCTGCAGCAATCAAGGATTTACGGATTGCCGCGGAAAACCGGAACTTAAAAACTCTTAGTATTGAGAAAACAAATTATGTTAATAATGTACTCTAGAACAATATTAAAATCGTATTGCAATTAATCTTTGCCCATTTACTGATCAAATTAATAATATGCAACGGAATAGTTAAATATCCATCAAAAGACCTTCGTTCTGCGATAATTGCATTCATTGTTTACCTACGAGTGACACAGAGGTGTTACAAAAACATATAATAGAATAAAACACAAGTACTATTGGGAAAATTTGAAATCCGACGTTCAGCGCTACATACAGTAATGTTTGCAATGCCAACTAAAAAATTTAGTACGAGTAAAAACCAAATAACCAAATAATATGATGATTACTGACACACCGGGATCTTTATTTGAGATATCCATGGATATTGTGGGACCTCTATCTAAAACCGAGAAACGAAATGAATATATAAACATCACAGGATCAGCTGATTAAATTTTGCATGGGTATACCCCTGCCAGACCAAACCGTTGAAGCCATAGCAGAAGCCTTTGTTGACAAATTTATTTGCATATTAGAAGCATCCAAGGCGATATTGACAGATCAAGGAAGAAATTTTATTAGCGAGTTAAATGAAGAAAATTGCAAAGTTATTCAGGATTCGTAAACGATACACTACCGCTTTTTACTCTCAATCAAATGCATCATTGGAAAGATCTCATCATGCATTAGGCGAATATTTAAAACAATACGCTAATGATCAAAAACAATGGAATAGGTGGATTGGATTAGCAATATTTAATTATAATACCAGCATCCATGAAGCCACCAAACATACTTCTTATAAATTAGTATTCGGCAAAATAGAAAGAACGTCGTCAAATGAATTGTTAGGCCCCAAAGACAAATTGGCAAATTATGACGAATATCTGATAAATCTATAATAGTTACGCAGCTTCACACTATCTAAGGAAACGCTCGTGAAAAGTAGCAGCTAAAATTAAATTCCAAAAAGCATTATGATAACAAGATTAATCCGCAACTATTTAAATCAGGAGATTATGTTTTCCTGTTTTCCTATTAAAGGGATCAAAACCGGGAAAATTCGATCAATATACAAGACCTCACGAAGTGTTAGAAATATTAAATCGGAATAAAAATTAGAATAAAGAAAAACAGTCGAATAGTACATTCTAATAGATTGCGAATCTCTTACATAAAATTGGCTCTCAATAATTAATCAAAAATAATAATAGCAAAATAAAATTTCAGATGGATTCCCAGATGATTGAACGAATTACAACAGCATTATTAATAAACTGGATCCAAGGAACTCACGGGATAATAGGGTACAATTGCGGATCATCATTAGCAAATATAACTACAATGTCATTACTTAATATCGAAGAGTGTGATATACTACCACAAAAAGTGAACAAGTATATACAACCCTAAAGTATATACAATTCATCTAAATTAACGATTTCAAATCCGTGAGAGTAATCCACTGTAAAGTAGAGATAGAACTGTTAAAAAATGTGGAATGTTCTCTCACACTATGGATGTACACAATGGTAAATACTCGTACATACAAGAAACATCTCGCGAGGCGTGTGAAAAGACATTATGGGATACCTCCAAATATCCACATAACCGGACTAAAATCAAATCAGATAGATCTCGAGCAGCCATCTTAGCAGGACAAATGGATAATGATGGATCTTGTAGCGGAAGCACGTATTCCGATCCCTATGGAACATGAACCGATATTATTGTATTAGCAATTATAACGATTACGCTATTATATTAGATTACCATGCCACTATACGACTAATCAGGTAAAGTTACGATCAGGTGTAATTTGCGAATTCGGCTCTATCCATTGTGTAGATATTGAAGGAAGGAATATTTATTGGAATGCTTTACCTGCACGAGATTTTTGTGGAATATCAAATTATGGCGCACTTTACACTGGAAATTTGCAGAAATATTGACAGACGATACGGGCGTACGACCTCAAATTACACCTTAAATTCACAAGGTACCATTTTTGTCTTAACAAAAAAGGAGATAGAAACAATGTGCGGCCATATTCTTGTACGAATCGAAATTATTAATTTTCGAAATCACGCCCAATAATAAAGTTTTCAGTAAGATATATAAACCAGAAAATCTCGACATTTTCACTTACATTAATTCTAAATTTGTGTACGTGGAAAAACACATACACGTACTCAAATATGCTAGTTATATCGAAACTTCAACAGTATAATCTCGAACAGAAAATGTTAAAAAACGCCCTAGCTCTTGCCACTCATTCACCGGACGCTTTCGCTTACCAATGCAAAGGCCTGGATATATGACCTTATTGGCCGGAGAAATAATACACATAGTAAAATGTGTGCCCGTTGAGATAAAACTCGCCTCAACTCAAGAATATTATGATTACCCACGATTAGAAATAACGAAACACAGTTCCTAACATCACAAACTCACATTCTGATGCAACAAGGAACGCAAGTGACTTGTAATTTACTCGCACCTACCATGTATCTTTTAAGAGATTCATGATATCGGTTTACGCCCTGGCCAGAAACTTTACCACCCGTTGTACTCAAATCAATGAGCAAACCAACTTGGAAATTAGCTTCGGATCACTCGCCAAGCGGTATATATTCAGATAATGACGAAATAGAAATCTTACGAGATCACATAATGTTTCCAGCCGAACGACTATCCATACTCAATATCATAGCACGAGGAATGATGGGACAATCAGGATTTGTGAATAGAAGGGTTCGTTCTCTTATTAGATGAAATTTCATTAATAGAAAATATAGTCATATTTACCTGGGAAAAATTTTGGAACAAATTCCTAATTTTCGAAAACGTTAGGGCTGGAATAATAGGAATATACATAAGCACAAGAATACACAGTGCGACAAATATGTTCCCGGACACAAACCACATCTCAGCAACCAGTGGTAACATCTGTGCGTTCAAACATGCATTTTAAAAGTTGAACATTTTGCTATCATCTGTCAAATTTCATTCATTTTGGTTGACATATAACGAAGATATGACAGTTCATGTTAAACAAGATTTTGGTCGAGGTAGAAATTTTAATATGGAACAAAGAGCAGTGATTAAATTTAACGCAAAACTTGGTAAAAGTGCATCAGAAACATTCCGATCGATGCAACAAGTTTACGGCAATCAATGTCTAGGTCGTACAGCTGTTTTTGAGTGGCATAAGCGTTTTTTGGAAGGCAGAGAGACCCTTGAAGATGACAAAAAATCAGGATGGCCAATTTTGGTTCGAACACCCGAAATGATCGAAAAAGTACGATTTTGTTGCAAACGATCGCAATGCATCACTAAAAATGATGGAGGAGGCTTTAAATATCAGTAGAGAAA
The DNA here is from genome assembly GCF_024713525.1 of Acromyrmex echinatior. Lineage (NCBI taxonomy): Eukaryota > Metazoa > Arthropoda > Insecta > Hymenoptera > Formicidae > Acromyrmex > Acromyrmex echinatior. The sequence goes on from NC_141870.1 coordinate 6,372,870, forward strand.
CGATTCGAACAAGAAGATTACAAGAAGATTTGGGTAAAACGAAGGTTTGTGCGAAGTTTGTTCCACACAAATTAAGAAGCGATCAAAAATCAGCGAGAATTAATTATTCCAGAGACATCGTTGCAACCGCAGAAAATAATCCAAACTTCCTAAAATCAATTGTTACGGGTAATGAAACATGGTGCTTTCAATATGATCCAGAAACTAAGCGTCAGAGTGCGGAATGGAAGTCAAAAAATTCACCACAAGCAAAAAAGTACGAAAAGTTCCATCAAAAATCAAGACAATGCTCATCACATTCTTTGATAGCAAAGGTATTATCCAAAGGTATTATACAAAGAGTTTGTTCCAATTGGTCAAACAATTACTGATGCATATTATTTCAAAGTTTTAAAGCGATTGATGGGCAGAATTCACCGTATTCACCCCGAATATCGTGATCCAGAAAATTGGTCTTTGTTGCATGATAATGCACCGAGTCACACTTCATTGATTGTCCGTTAATGTTTGACTCGAAATCGTGTCTCTGTGTTAAACCATCCACCGTATTCACCTGATTTGGCTGCGACTTCTCATTATTCCCAAAATTGAAATTGAAATTGAAAGGACGTTTTTTTGATGACATTCCGACCATCCAATCAGCTTCTACACAGGCACTAGAGGCAATTCCGCAAACTGAGCTAGAACATGCATTTGAATCACTATTGAATCGCTGTAACAAGTGTATTGAAGCCAGAGGAGAATATTTTGAATAATAAAACCAAAAAATATGCATATTGTTGTTTCAATTATGATTTTCAGGCCCTGTCCGGGAACATATTTGTCGCACTGTGTAATAAAACTATTATTAAATACAATCGTATATGGATATGCTTTGCATACCGTATGGGTGGTCAATGTTCTTAATAGGAGCCATTTGGGATTCATTTATCAATCTTTTACTACACCTAGAAAGGAAGAGACGAACAAAAACATGGCTGCTTCAGCTCCCGTCAAGTTGGAATCTAAGGGAATAAAAAATTTTAGTACCAGATGATACGAGAACAGAATCCAACTATCCTCTCCTTCCTCTCAAAGAAGCCTCCACCTATCCTTGAGCTAAAAGGGAAAATAAAGGGAATCTCCTGTGTCTATTTTTTCTGCCTCTCCTCTCTAAAACAAAAAAACAAAAAAAATCACCCAACTTATAATTGTTTTATAGATAACAATGAAAATTACCTGCATAAACACTTCTAACATGAAGCTCATTGAAAGCATGAATAATAAAAATGGATTCACCCACAAAATTTTGAGCCCAACTCCATAATAATCACGAGAATTTCAAGGAGCTAATAGACGAACTCACTCATCGGATGACGCGACGTAGCTGATCTCTATCCTTATTACTCAATCACACTTACCTCGACGAGATAGTTGCGGTCCAAGAAGGACGAAAGTGGCAAAGGAATGTCCTCACAAATTCGAGGGGATGGAACAGCAGTGATCGTTCTAAGAGATTGGGGGCGCATTATCGAGCGATCCTGTCACGACCTTTGCATATTTGAAGATAAATTCCGCGATCTCGAATGGCAGGCAATTCCCTGTGCACTCGCTTACATTGAACCTGACCTTGCAAAAAGGACGTGGTTTCGACGAACAAGGCAGCTGATCCAATTTCTAACGCGGCGCAAAGGATGGATCAGCATCGTGGGAGATATAAATGAAGAGGCTGCGCTTATAAAACTAGAAATAAGAAATGAGTGTAGCAGAAATAAAAAATATCAAGGACATTTTAATAAGTCTAAGCCATGTACAGCACAGTGAGAAAATGCTAGAAACTGTACAGCCCTCTGTTGAATTGACTATATTAAGAAGAAACTAAAAATATTTTTATCCACAACTGCTCAAAATATACAAACAATTATAATACATGTAGTGGAATTACACAAAAAAAACCCTAAATATATATATATATATATATATATATATATATATTAGCTTGATCAAAAAGTTTCCGGAATTCATTCAGAAAATTCAAAATACAAGTTTATTCATCAAAAGTGATATTGTCCCCTTCAAAGTACTCTCCAGCGACTGCAACGCACTTGATCCAGCTCTCGAAACATTTCTGGAACTCTATTATTGGTATAGCCATCAGAGCCGTCTTCGATTTTTCCATTACCTCCTTTCGGCTGTTAAAACGCGTTCCCCGCAGTGGTTTTTTGACTCGATCGAACAGAAAAAAATCGCAGGGAGCCATATCGGGTGAATTCGATGGCTGTTTGATGAATGTTGGGTCGGATTCAGTCTTGGAAATCATGTCTTTGGCGATGTCAACGCGGTCCTTTTTTTGCATGAAATTCAGTTCCTTCGGGACCAACTTTGCAGCAACACGGCGCAAACCCAAATCATTAACTACAATGTCCTGAACGGATCCATAAGCAATGTTTAAGTCCTCTGCCAGCTCTCTGATAGTCAATTTGCGATTATTGACCAACATTTCTCTCACTTTATTGATGTTTTCGTCGGTTTTCGATGTCGACGGCCTGCCACTGCGTTCGTTATCCTCGACGGATTCACGACCACTTCTGAAGCGTTCATGCCACTCGTAAACGGTTGTTTTCTTTAGAACATCACTGCCGAAACAGTTTCCCAACATTTCCAAGGTTTTCGCACCATTGAATCCATTTTTAACGCAAAATTTAATACAAACTCGTTGTTGCAAATTCAATTCCATTTTTAAAACTGTAAAAAATCGAAAACACGCGCAGAGGTAGATGTACTCAAGACGGCGTAATTTTTACAAATGTCAAGCTATGGCGATAAAATTTGATGGAAATGTCAATGATAGATGTGACAACCTAGCCAAAAAAAAGATCTCAAATCAGCTGACTCAGAGCATCACCTGGTGGTCTCTTTCGGAAACTTTTTGATCAAGCTGGTATATTAATAATAAAGGTTAATTAGTATTGAAAACATTAAAAAAAAATATATATATATAAACAATAATAATAATAAAGTTTAATTAGTAGAAAAAAAAATATATATATATATGTGTGTGTGTACGAGAGCAAGTCAATAAGTTCTTAGAAAATCTGTCAGAGGGCACTCGCAGTGTCATGTCACATTATTTTTTGACAAGTATCTTTCAGCTGATTACTATCAAATTTTGAGTGGAATTCATCGCGTGGTTTCATTTCTATAGATGATAAAAGTGAATCTTCGTATTTTTTGCAAAATGGAAAAAAAACGAATTTCGTACAATAAAACATTTACATATGAAAGATTTAACGCCGAAAGAAATCAAAGCCGAATTGGATAATGTTCACAGCACATCTGAACCAGCGTTTACGACTTTACAATTGGATGATAAATTTAAACATGGTCGTACATCCACATGTGATGCACCTCGTCCAATTGAGGCTGCTATGCCAGAAATCATCGATAAAGTCCATAATATTGTTTTGATTAATCGACGAGTGAAAATGTGCGAGCTTGTTGAGGTCATAGACATATCACATAGCACAATGATTTCAATTTTGCACGAACAATTGGGTACGAAAAAGCTATCGGCAAGATGGATGCCGCATTTGCTCACTGTGGACCATAAGCGCGACCGTGTGACGATTTCAAAACAATGTTTGGAGATGTTTCAATGGAGATGTTTCCAGATGAATTTCTGTGTAGATTCATTACTGTTGACGAAACATGGATCCTTTACTTCACACCCGAGACGAAGAAACGGTCAAAATAATGGACTTCACCGAGTGAACCAGCTCCGAAGAAGGCAAAGACCGAAGTCGGCCGAAAAGGTGATGGTCGGAAGGGTCGACCACAGTTTTTTGGGATGCATACAGTATAATTCATATCGATTATCTCCCGTCGAAGCAAACAATCAATGGCGATTACTATGCAGCCTTATTGGACCTATTTCAACAACATTTTAAAGAGAAAACATCCTCATTTGGCGAAAAAAAAGTGTTCTTCCATCAAGACAATGCACGGGTTCACACGTGCCCGGCACCGATTGTCAAATTCAACGAATTCCGCTAAGAATTGCTTCCCCATCCAGCATATTTCGCCAGATTTAGCCCCTGCGACTATTTTCTGTTTCCAAATTTGAAAAAATGGAGGAAAGAGATTCATCACTAGAGAGCAGCTCATCGCCGAAATAGAAGCTTATTTTGAAGGGTTAAACAAATCATATTATTCGGACGACTTGAAAAAGTTGGAGAATCATTGCATCAAGTGTATCGAGCTGAAAGCAGACTATGTTGAGAAATAAAAATGAATCGATCAAAAAAAATGTGTTTTACTATGTGTGCGAGAGCGAACCAGAGCGAGAGCGCTGATCGTGAAATTTTTAAAGTGATGCGGCGTTTGTCTTACTGTCTTTCTCGCTAGTTTAAATCCGGCTCGAAGGACCAGAAAATGTGCGAGAATGCACCGCGCGGAAAGATTCGAATGAGAGAACGGCACAAGGTTGATATGATGCACGACAGTAAAGAGAACTCTGTTTCTTTTAATTTAACAAAAGAATTTTCTTTAATATAATCAGTTACAGAGTCAAAGAATATAATTAATTAAAAATTAGATTAACAAAATATCAAATGCGGTCACCTTTTCCAAAATTGTATTTGGAATCGCGGTGATGGAAAATCTCGGCGATTTTCTCGGAAAGAGTCGTTTTATCGCGATTTCACTAAGCGGTTAGCACGGCGATTTAACGAAGCGGTATAGTAGCGAGACTATGATTTTAAGAACTCGAAGAACTTTTAGAAATAAGAACTCTAAGAAGTCTAAGAATTCTAAGCGGTGTAAACGGTTTAAGCGGTGTAAACTATGTAAGCAATCTGCGCAATCTTTGAGGACCGGCGAGATCGAAGCATTTATTGTTTCCGGTCCGGGCTTTCTTCTTGGGAGAAATTCAATTAAATTTTGCCACAATCGTAATTATCACGTGGCATTGGTTGTACAAAATTGATTGGCGCTTTCGATTCTTTTCTAGCGACGTTCAACGTAACAGTCATGCGCGACAGAAAATCCGTACGCGGGATTGGTGACAGCGCGTGACGTATTCGTCGGTCGGCGCTCGCGTGCGCGAATCGAATTGTTCTAGAACTTTCGATGTTCCGTTGCCGGTGCCTGTTTGCGTGTACCGAATTGTTTTGAAAAGACTAAAGAACAATGAATCTCTGACTTTGACGAGGCTTAATGTCAGGCTCGAGATGAAATCACGAGCTCGCCTTGTGCGTGCGTTCAATAACAATTACTGTCGATCGACCGAAGGAATTCTTACCTTTTTTTTGAATTACCGATCTCAAACATCCCGCCCGCCTCGTCATCTCCGTGACGATATATGCATAAGGTTACGCATAGAGATTACAAAAAAACAGTAAACGCGAAAATAAAACAAGCGATACAATACAATGAATTCGTGGAAGAACTTGAGCCGTAAACGAGAGTTATCTGAGAAAAACATTGAAGAAATGATTCACGAAAGTACACGCGATCAATTCAAGCACTCCTTTACATTTGATGCATTTGCGTGCGAGATAAACGCGGTAGCATCTTCTGGCAATAGAACTAATTTGACTAGAGGACGAATTAATTCGGATGAGACGGTTTTGACTGTGACCACTCGCACTACGCCGTCGTCCCCAGGATGTAGCTGCGTGGTCCAGTGGCCACTTATTCGGCGGTGAGCTCGGAACGAAGGATGTACAGCGATCCAAGGCGTGGTGGCAAAGCATCCTTGGTCCATTTCGGTCTGGTAGCTAGAGTGTGTAAGTACTCGCGTGACGAGAAGGCTCGGAGCATCTCACGAAATTGCCGGTCGGCGCCCGAGAAATTGGTGCCGCAATCGGAGTAGATGTCCGTGCACCGTCCTCGGCGAGATGTGAATCGACGGAGAGCAGCCAGAAAGGCGTTGGTGGTGTAAGCTGAAACAGCCTCGAGAGGAACGGCCTTGGAGCTAAAACAGATAAAGACAGCGATGAACGCTTTGAGAGCGCTGTGCCCACGCCCTTTGCTCGTCCTGATGAAGATAGGCTCGACGTAGTCGATGCCCACGTGAAGAAATGGTCGTGCGGGAGTCACTCTTCCTGGAGGAAGGTTTCCCATCTTTGGTTGCGGAGTGGCAGCCCTCCACCGTGTGCATGTCACGCACTGATGCAGCCATCGCTTGACCACTGCTTGGACTTGTGGAATCCAGCGGGAGACGTGACCTCGAATCCAGTGGAGCGTGACCTTGGAATCGCACCACAAGATCACTGGCGTTGCAACTAGTTTTAGCACAGAGCGCGTGTGCACGAGTACACTTGACAGTATGGCGGCGGCGCAGAGTTCAAGTCGCGGGAGAGAAACAGGTTTGATCGGCGCGACCTTGCTTTTGGCTGTCAACAATAGAGTCTTCGTTTGGTTGTTTGCGGTGATGCGGAGATACTTCACAGCGGCGTAACCTCTTTCGGATGCGTCTGCGAAGTCGTGCAGTTCGAGTTGAGAGCTCGTGTCGCCGGTGCCGAGCCAGCGGCCGACTCTGAGCTTCTCAAGCAGTGGAAGTTCCTCCCAGAGCCGCTTCCACTTTCCAGCGATGGTTGACGGCAATGGTGTGTCCCACTCTAGCTGCTGCAGCCAGGCCGACTGCATGAGAATTTTTGCTTGAATGGTCACTGGAGCCAGCCATCCGAGCGGGTCGAAGAATCGAGCGGTCTCCGACAGCAGACTTCTCCTGGTGAACGCGACGACGGTGCGAGGAGGAACAGAGAAGGCGAATTCGTCTCTGGTTGGATACCAGCGCAATCCCAGCGTTGAGTGGTTCTCTAGTTCCCACGACCTCGAGTCTCTGGTGAGACTGTACTTAGACGGAATGTCGCGAAGAAGCTCCTGGCAGTTGGCGGCCCACTTTCGGAGAGAGAACCCGCCCGCCATGCAGAGGTTGCGGAGTTCTACTTGGAGAGCGATAGCGTTGTCCGTTTCATGCGCTCCGGTTACGACATCGTCGACGCAGCAGTCGTGTCGTAACGGATCTGCGCCTCGAGGGAAACGTGGTCCGTCGTCATCGGCGAATTGACCATCGGCGTGATCGGCGGTTGAGCGGTGCACAAGGTCGGCTGGCTCATGATCTGCGGTGCACTGAAGCGAGTGGCGCTGTGCTGAGTTGGTTACTTAGTCGCAACCTCCCGATAAGATCCAGCCGAGCTGTGTCTTTTGAGCGATAGGCGCTTGGGGGCCTCCCTTGCGGAGACCATCCTGGAGAATGATTGAGCATACCTCCGCTCCAAAAGGTAGCTCAATCGAGTCGTTCGCTGCGTAGGCCGGATCAGTCAATTGGAGCCCCTTTAGATGTGGCCCCTCCATTCTGATCCTGGCGTGAGAGCCTTGGTAAAGCGAAAGACGTAGCAGAATAAAGGCTCCGACTTTGAAGTCGGTCCCTGTGGTTGACGAGGTCACCTTGAGAGTCACGTTTCCCCTGCTGGGCCCGGAGCTTTTGCCGTTGATGCCGATAACTTCGATTGCGGATCGAGAGCGTGGCAAGCGTAGGCGCTGGACCAGAACCTCGGAGATCAGAGAAATTTCCGAACCTTGGTCGATGAGCCCGCGTGTGGTATGCTGATTGCCGTGACGATCAGCGACGGAAACTCGCGCAGTTGCGAGCAAGGTAGCCTTGTGGTCGTTGTCCCGGCGCACCGCCGACAGTGAGCTGACCTCGTGGGGTTTCGATGAAACGTACGCGTCGTGTAACATTGAGTGGTGACGAGACTGGCACGTAGCACACGTCCTCGTCGACTGGCACTTCGCGAATGTATGAGAGCCGAGACAGTTGAAGCACAGCTTGTGAGTTTCGGCGACGGCCTTGCGGTCGGCCGCGGATTTTTTCTTGAATTCTTCACACATCATCACGTGGTGCTTACCCTTGCATAGGACGCATTGGAAAGACTCGGTGTGTTTCTTGACGTGATGCGACTTGGCAGATCGCGACGGGTTGTCGGAGACCTTGAGCGATTTTGCTTTGGCGTCTTTGAGAGTTAGCGTTCTCCTTGTGATAAAGTCCAGCAACGTGTCATGGTTTGGTAAGTCCGTGGAATTGCTCACAAACGATCGGATTTTTAAGCGCGGCAGCGCCGACTTGGTAGAACAATCGGTTCCCGATTCACTTGGAGGAGCTGTACTAGAATTTTCAGCTTTGAGCTTTGCCAGGTACTCGCTCAGCAGGCCGCGCTGCTGCACGTACGTGTTTTCGGCGGAATCGACGAATTGAGACGTGTTGTACTCACTCTCATCGAAGGCGTCCTTGTAATGAACTTGAAGAAGATCGTGTTGCTTCTTAAATTTCGCCCACATCTGGTCGAGAAGCGCCAAGCGGGTTTCGACATTGTGGTGGGTGATGTTGGCCGTTCCCAATTTCTTCAAATTGGTTGTTGACCTGGCCATGCGATCATGGATGTTGCGCTGGGAGGTCAGCAAGACGGTTATTTCGTCACTCATGATTTCACTTGCGAATTCTTCTCTCTCTTATTTTCTTGATAATACGCGCACTGAACGCGATGCACTCGACACTGCGGATGCCGGCGAAGATCCGGCTCGAAGGACCAGAAAATGTGCGAGAATGCACCGCGCGGAAAGATTCGAGTGAGAGAACGGCACAAGGTTGATATGATGCACGACAGTAAAGAGAACTCCGTTTCTTTTAATTTAACAAAAGAATTTTCTTTAATATAATCAGTTACAGAGTCAAAGAATATAATTAATTAAAAATTAGATTAACAAAATATCAAATGCGGTCACCTTTTCCAAAATTGTATTTGGAATCGCGGTGATGGAAAATCTCGGCGATTTTCTCGGAAAGAGTCGTTTTATCGCGATTTCATTAAGCGGTTAGCACGGCGATTTAACGAAGCGGTATAGTAGCGAGACTATGATTTTAAGAACTCGAAGAACTTTTAGAAATAAGAACTCTAAGAAGTCTAAGAATTCTAAGCGGTGTAAACGGTTTAAGCGGTGTAAACTATGTAAGCAATCTGCGCAATCTTTGAGGACCGGCGAGATCGAAGCATTTATTGTTTCCGGTCCGGGCTTTCTTCTTGGGAGAAATCCAATTAAATTTTGCCACAATCGTAATTATCACGTGGCATTGGTTGTACAAAATTGATTGGCGCTTTCGATTCTTTTCTAGCGACGTTCAACGTAACAGTCATGCGCGACAGAAAATCCGTACGCGGGATTGGTGACAGCGCGTGACGTATTCGTCGGAGCGCGGCGCTCGCGTGCGCGAATCGAATTGTTCTAGAACTTTCGATGTTCCGTTGCCGGTGCCTGTTTGCGTGTACCGAATTGTTTTGAAAAGACTAAAGAACAATGAATCTCTGACTTTGACGAGGCTTAATGTCAGGCTCGAGATGAAATCACGAGCTCGCCTTGTGCGTGCGTTCAATAACAATTACTGTCGGTCGACCGAAGGAATTCTTACCTTTTTTTTGAATTACCGATCTCAAACACTATGCTTTTCTAAAAACTTATTTACTTGCCCTCGTATATACGTATATCTAATTCTTTCGGCTTTAAGAATCTTAAATTTTATCTTATAGTGTACTTCCAAGTATATATTGTATATTTAAGGAATTTAAGAAATTCAAACGTTATTCTAAAGATATATATTGGGTCATCTAAAAAGTATCCGCGGTACTTTGTCACTAGATATGTATATGACTATCAATACACATCTAGTGACTAAAAACTGCAGATATTTTTTAGATGACCAAATATATATATATATATATATATATATATAATTGGGAGTACAAATTAATTTGGTACGTTTCCCAAAAGATGGCTCCGGCTGTTGTGAATGGTTCATAGTGACTGATTTTGGTGTTTTCAGAGAGGTTAGACATCTGCTAATAATATTCAGTTTATATCGCTTTGAGTTTCATACAAAAACCTTGATTTCTATTGTGTTTGAAATGTCGAATTTTGTGTTAACCAAGCAGCATTTGCGAGAGATTCTAATTTTCTGCTTTAATTGGAAAAAAAAGTGCAGCTGAAGCCCATCGAATGCTTGTCGAAGTTTATAGTGACACTGCTCCAACTGATAAATCATAGGGAATGGTTTCGACGTTTCAAGGATGGAGATTTCAGCGTTGAAGACAAGCTTCGCTCTGGACAGCCAAAAAAATTCGAAGACAAAGAATTAGAGGCATTATTCGAAGAAGATCAGAGTCAAACGCAAGAGGAGCTTGCAGAATCATTGGGAGTAATTCAACAAGCCGTTCTGCACGATTGAGAACCATGGGAATAATTCAAAAACAAGGAAATTGGGTGTCTTATGAACTGAAACCGAGAGACGTTGAAAGGCGATTTTTCACTTGCGAACAGCTGATTCAAAGATAACAAAGAAAAGGTTTTTTTGCATCGGATTGTGACTAGAGATGAGAAGTGGATATTCTACGACAACCCCAAGAAGAAAAAATACTACGCTAAGCCCGGTCAATCGTTGCCATCGACCTCAACATCAACACCAAAGCCGAACATTCATGGTTCGAAGATCATGCTCTGTATCTGGTGGGACCAAAAGGGTGTTGTTTACTATGAACTGCTGAATCCTGGCGATTCCATTACGGGCGATCGGTATCGACTACAATTGATTCGTTTGAGCTGTGCATTGCGAGAAAAGAAAGAAATGGTCGGAATATGAGGAAAAACATGATAAAGTTATTTTTCTTCATGACAACGCTCGGCCTCATGTCGCAAAAGTCGTAAAAAAATATTTGGAAACGCTCAAATGGGATGTTTTATCGCACCCGCCGTATTCTCCGGACATTGCTCCTTCTGATTACTGGTTGTTTCGAAGGATGCAGTACGATTTAGTAAGTCACCAGTTCATTTCTTTCGCAGAAATCGAAAATTGGCTCCAAAATTGGATCGCCTCCAAAGACGAGTCATTTTTCGAGATGGAATTCGAAAATTGCCTGAGAGATGGGAAAAAGTAATAGCCAGTGATGGACAATACTTTAATTAATCTATTCATTTTGTTCTGAAATAAATGCATTTTTGAACACAAAAAAACGGACCGAACTAATTTGTACTCCCAATATATTAGGTGTTGGAATTAATTCGTAGCGTTTTTTAATGAAAGAATGTTATTTATTTCACATGAGCATTAAAAAATACATTAATGAAAGTACTTCCCATCACTTGTAAAACGCTACGAATTAATTCCAACACCTAATATATATATAAATAACATTTATACATTAAAAAGGGGAACAAAAATTAAATGAAATAAAATTTACATGACGAAATAATTAAATTCTTCGAAAAGTCTTATTAGAAAGTACAAATGCATTTAAATAAAATATAATCGTTAATATAAAATAATTTTAGTATGAAATACACCTATAATTAAGATAATTAATCATATACCCAATAAAACTCTAATGAATGTACTTTTACCTTTCAAGGGAATACTGGAGTGTCCTGTTTTATTATTAATTATTTAAATACTTTTTTCTCTTAATTGTGTTTATGGATTGAAAAATCCTTCTCCACAATTAAAGTATCAACAACAACGCAATTCGCCAACTACATTTGAATACGAAAAACGAAAGAAAATTGAAGACTTACAGTTTTGTTATCGGTTTCTGTAGGCAACACGTCACAATGTGCTCCATATAAGAGTTTCAGATCTTGCACGTTCATAAAAAGTAGCTGGCAAATTGCGGAAAACCTAAACAATCCTATGCTCTTAGAAATGCGTAGGAGTTTTAGTATAAGAGAAAAGAGTATCCGAAAATTTTGTTTGTATATTACGAGTGAAATTGACGTGAAGCCATGAAACTAAGCAGTATTTTAGTTCCGCGATATTCCGACAGCGGCGCTGTCATGAAAAGTGCATCGCTGAATCATAGAAATGATCTGAATTATCGACCTACTCAGGCCCATATTAATAAACGCGCCCTGGTCAAAGTTTTTTCTTTTGAGAGGAAAAATAATAAAATAAATATGATATAGTTATTTCAATTTTGTTCAAATAATTTCTTTCTAAAAGAAACGTACCATATTATTTAATATGAATACAAAGCAAGATAATTATTTTAATTGCACTGTTCTGTCTTTTATTAGGGGGTTGCATTAGTAAAGTTACTGTTTTTTCTTTGTATTTGAGCACTTCAATAACAAAATATATGAATACCTCAATCAAAGTATTTTCCCTCGGAAGCTATGACTTTTTGCCACTTTTCAGGCAGAAGTTGAATTCCACGACGAAAGAATGGTCTGTCTTTTGAATCAATCCATTCAGCAACCCAATTTTCGACTTCACTATAATTATGGAAGTGTGTATCTTCCAGAGCATGTTACATCGATCGGAACAGATGATAATCTCTTGGTGTTAAGTCCGGAGAATACGCTGGGTGCGGGAGAACCTCCCATTCGAGATCCATCAGTGTTTGTTTCACGATTATAGCAACATGCGGCCGAGCGTTATTATGGAATAAAATCACCTTTCGACGATTTGATGCAATTGATGGTCGTTTTTGCATCAAATTATCATTCAAACAATAAGATAGGAAACAAGACCGTTTATATTAAATAACATTACAATCCGAAGCGCCACTACGGTCTAAGTATTAAGATGTTGAACTAATATATATATTATTCAAACGAATGAATTAATTTCAGAAATAATAATTACGTGTCGATATGGTTGTCGACATTAACGCAATTAATCTGAAATGTAATAATCCCCCCAAAAATTTATTTTTTCGCAATAAGTTTATTACAGTTTTTTAAGATTAATTTGGGGAATTTTGGGGGGATTATTACATTTCAGATTAATTGCGTTAATGTCGACAACCATATCGACACGTAATTATTATTTCTGAAATTAATTCATTCGTTTGAATAATATATATATTAGTTCAACATCTTAATACTTAGACCGTAGTGGCGCTTCGGATTGTAATGTTATTTAATATAAACGGTCTTGTTTCCTATCTTATTGTTTATAAACGCCCGCTGAAATAATGCGTTACTCTCGATACATATCGGTTATTGCGAAAAATTATTGCTAAGGTCTCGGTAGTCTAAAGGCTCAGGACGCTCGCACGGAATGCAAGAGATCCGGGTTCGACTCCCGGCCGAGGCAATATTTTTTCGCAATAAGTTTATTACAGTTTTTTAAGATTAATTTGGGGAATTTTGGGGGGATTATTACATTTCAGATTAATTGCGTTAATGTCGACAACCATATCGACACGTAATTATTATTTCTGAAATTAATTCATTCGTTTGAATAATATATATATTAGTTCAACATCTTAATACTTAGACCGTAGTGGCGCTTCGGATTGTAATGTTATTTAATATAAACGGTCTTGTTTCCTATCTTATTGTTTATAAACGCGCGCTGAAATAATGCGTTACTCTCGATACATATCGGTTATTGCGAAAAATTATTGCTAAGGTCTCGGTAGTCTAAAGGCTCAGGACGCTCGCACGGAATGCAAGAGATCCGGGTTCGACTCCCGGCCGAGGCAATATTTTTTCGCAATAAGTTTATTACAGTTTTTTAAGATTAATTTGGGGAATTTTGGGGGGATTATTACATTTCAGATTAATTGCGTTAATGTCGACAACCATATCGACACGTAATTATTATTTCTGAAATTAATTCATTCGTTTGAATAATATATATATTAGTTCAACATCTTAATACTTAGACCGTAGTGGCGCTTCGGATTGTAATGTTATCATTCAAACGTTCCAATTGTTGTTGATAACACTCGGTGGTGATTGTTTCGTTCGGTGCGCGATGTGTGTTTCGGTTGAGCTTCGATTCTGCTCGGATGTCGAAACAAGCGGCAAACGTATAAATAAAATTTTCGAATACTCATTGCTCTTATATTCATAACTCGTAACGTGTAACTCTCATAACTCGTTTCTGCAAGTATTGTTCTTTGTATTGTTCTTTGAGATTTTCTGTAAATCGCCAGCTACTTATTTTAAACGTGCAAGGTCTGAAATTATTGTATATAGCACATTTTACTCGACTTGGATGTCGAAATGTCGACTTAGTAAGAAGCGCTATTCCTTTTATCGCGCACAAGCGAAGTACCGCTATTTAATTACAGAAATGGATTGAATCGTTGTATAAATCAGCAATATATTATCGGTTGAAAACGCTATAATAATAATATATTTTTGTATATATAGAAATATATATCAGGATCGTTGTTTAGAAAAGGAATCATGCGTCCTTGATATCAAACCAGAAACGATAGAAATCACATTCTTGAATTGCAGAAACGAATTATTGAAACAGAAGTACGACAGAGTGAGACAGAGAAAAAACAAAAAAGGATAGAAACTCCGATTGTAATCGGTGAGACTCCGCACGCCGAGCTGGGCTCGTCGAACGAAACAGCGAGTTTTATTCTTCAGAGTCCCCCCTCTCTCTCTCTCTCTCTCTCTCTCTCTCTCTCTTTATTCACATGTTGAATAAAGAAGACATCGCGGAGTTATTGGAGTTAAGTCATTCCATTTTAAAATAATATATCTCGTTCTGTATCGACTCTTATTAGCCTTAAATTGATATTATCAGTATTCTATATTAAAAGATATTACATTTTGTGGCACATAAGCATGGTTAGCTCTTTGAAAGAAACCGAATGTATCATAAAAATAATAAAGTATTAGGTGTTGAAATTAATTCGTAGCGTTTTTTAATGAAAGAATGTTATTTATTTCACATGAGCATTAAAAAATACATTAATGAAAGTACTTCCCATCACTTGTAAAACGCTACGAATTAATTCCAACACCTAATAATATTTTAAAAGTACATAATATTCAGTAAAATGTATTTATTTATTAATATGATGTCCAATCACTATTATTAAGAAAATAACAATTATGTAGGAAGGAAAATATTTTCATGATAATTTTCATGCTAAAATGTTGTCATGTTATCATGATAATTTTCATGTTGGAAGGTATAATAGCAGCATGTTCCTTATACTGTGACGCTTCTGAGATGCACGTCCGCGCGTGTTCAGCCGTCGACTGTTGAGCGGGTGTAAAAGAAAAATAGGCAGCATTACAGAAATTAGCTCGAAATGTGTAACTATTTCCGAGCACACTGAAGTACACATATAATTTCTATAATTTTATAAAAATATATTTGGAGTAATATGTTCATTAATAACGTTATTTATTTAAAAAAAAAATTATGAAACAAAGGAAAAAGCAGAATCGAACATAGGATCCTCAACATTCTGATCTCGCACTTAACGAGACCACGCTGAGTTTTTGCGGATCACCTCTATGAATGCGGTACATAAAATACACGGAAAATCATAAACTATATCTCGTCAACTATCACGTTTTGAAATCATTTTTGCTATTATACATTAATGACAAAAGTATATAATTAACCCTTTCACTTACAATATCGTGTGAGACTCGTGCTAAAGAAATCGGGCCAAACATAAGTATCATTGATGAGAGCCGTGGTACGTCTATCAGGCCAAACATAAACAACACGTTCCAGGCTGTTAATTATGGCACGCGCCAACGAAACTTAAATCATAGGGCAAAGGGTTAATATAATTTATTGAGTACAAATTAGTTCGGTCCGTTTTTTTGTGTTCAAAAATGCATTTATTTCAAAACAAAATGAATGAACAGATAAATTAAAATATTGGCTACTACTTTTTCCCATCTCTCAGGCAATTTTCGAATTCCATCTCGAAAAAATGACTCGTCTTTGGAGGCGATCCAATTTTGAAGCCAATTTTCGATTTCTGCAAAAGAAATCAACCGGTGACGTGCTGCATCCTTCGGAACAACCAATAATCAGAAGGAGCAGTGTCCGGAGAATACAGTGCGGTAAAACATCCCATTTGAGCGTTTCAAAATATTTTTTTACTTTTGCGATATGAGCGTTGTCATGAAGAAAAATAACTTTATCATATCTTTGCTCGTATTCCGGCTGTTTTTCTCGCAATGCACGGCTCAAATGAATCAATTGTAGCCGATACCGATCGCCCGTAATGGAATCGCCAGGTTTTAGCAGCTCATAGTAAACAACACCCTTTTGGTCCCACCAGATACAGAGCATGATCTTCGAACCATGAATGTTCGGCTTTGGTGTTGATGTTGAGGTCGACGGCAACGATTGACCGGGCTTAGCGTAGTATTTTTTCTTCTTGGAGTTATCGTAAAATATCCATTTCTCATCTCCAGTCACAATCCGATGCAAAAACCTTTTCTTTGTTGTCTTTGAATCAGCTGTTCGCAAGTGAAAAATCGTTTTTCAACGTCTTTCGGTTTCAGTTCATAAGGCACCCAATTTCCTTGTTTTTGAATTATTCCCATGGTTCTTAATCGTGCAGAACGGCTTGTTGAATTACTCCCAATGATTCTGCAAGCTCCTCTTGCGTTTGACTCTGATCTTCTTCGAGTAATGCCTCTAATTCTTTGTTTTCGAATTTTTTGGCCGTCCAGAGCGAGGCTTGTCTTCAATGCTGAAATCTCCATCCTTGAAACGTCGAAACCATTCCCTATGATTTATCAGTTGGAGTAGTGTCACCATAAACTTCGACAAGCATTCGATGGGCTTCAGCTGCACTTTCCTTCCAATTAAAGCAGAAAATTAGAACCTCTCGCAAATGCTGCTTGGTTAACACAAAATTCGACATTTCAAACACAATAGAAATCAAGGTTTTTGTATGTGTAAACTCAAAGCGATATAAACTGAATATTATTAGCAGATGTCTAACCTCTCTGAAAACGCCAAAATCAGCTATCACTATATATATGAACCATTCACAACAGCCGGAGCCATCTTTTGGAAAACGGACCGAACTAATTTGTACTCCTAATAACAAAAATTATGTATTATCTATGAATTGTCTCTTTCCCCCTTATGATACACGCCAAGCGGCCGAGATCGCCGAGAAAATATTTTCGGTAGAAACAAGCGACCACAGAAGGACAGAAACACTCATTGTTTTGCTAGACGAGCCTAGTTCGGCGTGTCCGCGCGGAGACTCACCGATTACAATCGGAACTTCTATCCGTTTTTGTTTTTCTCTGTCTCACTCTATCGAAACAACAGAAATTGAAAGAATTTCAAATCACAACACGATTGCTAGTTTTGCGTTTTTTTCGACAGACTTCGGTTTCTTGGACTAATATTCAATACTCCAGTAGATGTGAAAATCTTCAATTTTTGTCGTCTGCTAGAGTATAAAATATTAGTCCGAGCAACAGAAGTCTAACCAAAAAAAAAACGGTATTACGTCCAAACCCTTGAAAATTTGGTCAAGGAGACAATGAGGGAGAATGGAGAGGGTATGGAAGGACGGTCAGACTCAATCTCACAGGTATACGCGCGGAGGCGAATATCTATGAGTCGTACGCACCCTTTAAGTCCCGGAATGTGGGTCAACGTCCGAAGGGACGCTATGACACCTATTTCGCTGGACAGTGCGAACGTCGGTCCTATTTTTTCGGTCAAGGAACTTAATAAGTCCTTTGACCCGGGATCTTGTGCGATCTTAGGTATTCGAGGGAAGTGAATGCGAGAGGTGATATTAATAAAAGACAGGGGAATACCTTAAGTTATATTTATTAATAAAATAATAAACAAAGGGTTTTGTACATTATAACTTCTCTTTACATAAAAAATATTATATATATTATCTATAAAAAATATATACTATCTTGTGGATGAATGCGTGTATGTGTGTGTGTGTGTGTGTGTGTGTGTGTGTGTGTGTGTACAATGAATGTGTTTTTCCATAGGAAACGCGGGGGTGGACTGTAAATAATTATGACTTACTTAGTAGCTGTCCCCAAGATATCGGGTAGGTTCTAGACGAGTGGCCAAGGAGATCCGTCGTCAGCGAAGAGCGTCTGAAGAGCAGTCGCCATGGCGTATGGCTAACTTCAGTTGCGATTTGATTACACACTCGGACGGAATCGAACTGGCGTGATTAGCGCGTTATAATGATTTTCGGACTGTGCGAGACAATAAGTAACTAAGCGCGAACTCCATTGACGTGGACTGAATGGTTTAAAATTCTGTACTGACGTGAACCGAATGCTTCGAAATTTGGTACTGACGTGAACCGGGTGCTTCAAAATTTAGTACTGACGTTCTGTGCTTCCACGGGACTCTATTTATATCCCAAAAAAAGGGTGTTGAACTCTTTGTCTAGGATGCTAAGTTAGTTGCAATGTCACTCGGGATTTACAATTTTTATAACGTTCTATCAATGTTGATCTAAAGTATATAGAGTAGTTTCGAGAAGAAGAGAAAGTGATTTATGGTTTTCCTTAAAGAGCCAAGAGACAATTGCTCCGAGACGGATGACGAATTCTGTTATTCTTGCGGAAAATATGGCTAGATAAGCAAATAGTTACCATGTTACCATTGTCAGTTGCGAGTCTGGAGTTTCAAATAACGCTCCTGTTAGAAGTTATTCTATGCGTTTACGTTTTTTTAAGTGCGACATGGCGCCTGTTTTCTAAGATAAAATTGTTAGTCAGTTTCGGATGATAAAGCCTAGATTTTTACTATTGCGTGATTTCGGTACCTTTATAATGTCTTTGCAATCTTGTCTCTTTTCGGGCCTACATTAAGGTTATTGTTCTTTCCAGGTTGATTTACGAGTTTTCGCGGCGCCTGTTTCTCTGGTCCCTTTTTTAATTCTGTTAGTGTTTCTGTTCCGTTATCAGAAGGCGCTGCTCGGGTCTCGTAGACGCCAACCATAGTCGCGAAGAAAAAAATCGTGGCGTCTGTAGGACCTAACAACTCGAAGAAGATCAGAGTCAAACGCAAGAGGAGCTTGCAGAATCATTGGAAGTAACTCAAAAAGTCGTTTCTGCACGATTGAGAGCCATGGGAATAATTCAAAAACAAGGAAATTGGGTGCCTTATGAACTGAAACCGAGAGACGTTGAAAGGCGATTTTTCACTTACGAACAGCTGATTCAAAGACAACAAAGAAAAAGTTTTTTTGCATCGAATTGTGACTGGAGATAAGAAGTGGATATTCTATGACAACCCCAAGAAGAAAAAATACTACGCTAAGCCCGGTCAATCGTTGCCGTCGACCTCAACATCAACACCAAAGCCGAACATTCATGGTTCGAAGATCATGCTCTGTATCTGGTGGGACCAAAAGGGTGTTGTTTACTATGAACTGCTGAATCCTGGCGATTCCATTACGGGCGATCGGCTACAATTGATTCGTTTGAGCCGTGCATTGCGAGAAAAACGGCCGGAATACGAGCAAAGATATGATAAAGTTATTTTTCTTCATGACAACGCTCAGCCTCATATCGCAAAAGTAAAAAAATATTTTGAAACGCTCAAATGGGATGTTTTACCGCACTGTATTTTCCGGACATTGCTTCTTCTGATTATTGGTTGTTCCGAAGGATGCAGCACGTCACCAGTTGATTTCTTTTGCAGAAATCGAAAATGAGCTTCAAAATTGGATCGCCTCCAAAGACGAGTCATTTTTTCGAGATGGAATTCGAAAATTGCCTGAGAGATGGGAAAAAGTAGTAGCCTATACTTTAATTAATCTGTTCATTCATTTTGTTTTGAAATAAATGCATTTTTGAACACAAAAAAACGGACCGAATTAATTTATACTCCCAATAGAATTTTACTTTACCGCGTCCATATATCTGATCATCTATTTGTATTTCTTTTTTAGTGGAATAAACCTGGAGAATGCACTTAAATGACGTATCAATAATAGAACTTCAGAAATAATAGAGAGTTTTTACAATAACGTGGATTTAGATACGGTGAACGCCTTTTCTTAATTAGTCGCTAAGGAGAAGATAATGTGACCATGATATCGATTGTGTATCTTTTTTCTTAGAGTGAAAAGTAAAAATTTTTTGTATGTATGTGTGTATATGTATATGCATACATATATTTTGCGTGACGCTGTATGTGTAGAAAACGACGGCATTATACCAGTCAATCAGCTGTAACCAGTATGATCCGCGTTCACAGTATCGTTGCCGCGCAACAGAACTGTCAATTCAATGTAGTGTAGTAGTGTTCTACACACAACATATATATGTGTGTATATATATATATATACAGGGTCCATTATGAAAGTAATGCGCATGATTTTATTGTGACGCGAATATTCATCGCAGCGAGGTAAAATGGGTCGGGAAATGTGGTGGGAGGTCTGCCCTTCCAAGGCAGCCGGTCGCCAGTTTGCTCCGAGCAGTCTGAGTGGAAAGACGTGCCTCCGCGTGAAGTGTGTTTTTCGACTTTGTAATACGGCGCGATGGAACGTTTGCTTGAACAGCGATACGCCATCAAGTTTTGCGTGCGACTTGGAAAGAATGCAACCGAAACATTCCAAATGCTTCAAGAGGTCTTCAAGGACGACTGCATTTCAAAGTCACAGTCCGGGAGGTGGCACAAGGCGTTTAAGGAGGGCCGGGAGGAGGTCGCCGACGAACCCCGTTCTAGACGTCAAACAACGGCCAGAACCGACGAAAACGTGAATCGTGTGTGCGAAGTTTTGCGTTCCGACCGTCGATTGAGCATCCAGTACATCGCTGACACCCTAAACATGTCCACATTTGCGATACATGGGATAGTGACGGAGAATCTGACATCAAAGACGCGATCAAGCTTCACCATGACAATGCCCCCAGCCACGGCCTTCACTGTTGCCAACTACCTGGCCCGAAGCAACACCCCGGTGGTCCTCCAGCCCTCTTACAGTCCCGACTTAGCTCCGTGCGACTTTTTTTTGTTTCCCCGTCTGAAGAGAGAGCTGGAAGGAAAGCATTGGGAGTCCGTGGAAAACATCCAAAAGCATGTTACAACGTTCCTAAGAGACATTCCCGTCGAGGAGTTTCAGCGTGCCTTCCAGGCGTGACAGACACGTCTCCGCAAGTGTATTGATTCAGGGGGAGAGTATTTTGAAGAATTTTGAGCATTTGTACCGCTACGATCAATAAATTTATTTTTCTCAGAAAATGCGCATTACTTTTATAATGGACCATGTATATAATATATATATATATAGTATTATTATATTATATATATTTATTATATTATATTATATATATTGTATTATATATATATATATATAATATATATGTGCGAGAGCGAATCAGAGCGAGAGCGCTGACATGAAATTTTTAAAGTGATGCGGCGTTTGTCTAACAATATTTCTTGCGACTCAGATCCGGCTCGAAGGACCAGAAAATGTGCGAGAATGCACCGCGCGGAAAGATTCGAGTGAGAGAACGGCACACGGTTGATATGATACACGACAGTAAAGAGAACTCCGTCTTTGTAATTTAACAAAAGAATCTTCTTTAATATGCTCAGTTACAAAGTCAGAAAATATAATTAATTAAATATTAGATTAACAGAATATCAAATGCGGTCATCTTTTCCAAATTATAGTTGGAATCGTGGTGATGGAAAATCTCGGCGATTTTCTCGGCACTTCTCGAAAAGATTCGTTTTATAGCGGTTTTCACTAAGCGGTTAGCACGGCGGTTTTACGAAGCGATATAGTAGCGAGACTATGACTCTAAGAATTCTAAGAACTTTTAGAAGTAAGAACTCTAAGAAGTCTAAGGACTCTAAGCGGTGTAAACGGTCTAGGCGGTGTAAACGGTCTAAGCAATCTGCCCTGAAGGAACGGCGAGATCGAAGCATTTATTGCTTTCGGTCTGGACTTTCTTCTTGGGAGAAATCCAATGGAATTTTGCCACAATCGTATTTATCATGTGGCATTGGTTGTACAAAATTGATTGGCGCTTTCGATTCTTTTCTAACGACGTTCAACGTAACAGTCATGCGCGACAGAAAATCCGTACGCGGGATTGGTGACAGCGCGTGACGTATTCGTCGGAGCGCGGCGCTCGCGTGCGCGAATTGAATTGTTCTAGAACTTTCGATTGTCCGTTGCCGGAGCCTGTTTGCGTGTACCGAATTGTTTTGAAAAGACTAAAGAACGATGAATCCTTGACTTTGACGAGGCTTAATGTCAGGCTCGAGATGAAATCACGAGCTCGCCTTGTGCGTGCGTTCAATAACAATTACTGTCGGTTGATCGAAGGAGTTCTTACCTTTTTTTTCGAATTACCGATCTCAAACAATATATATATCTATATATAATAAATAAATATATATATATATATTATATATATATCTATATATGTATATATATATATATGTATATATATATAATATATATATATTTATATAGTGTTTTGTGTCCACAAAATAAAAAAAATATAGTAGCAGAATATTGTCTGCCTTTAGTAAGAGGTTATGGGTGCTTTCTAACAAGCGACTCACTCAGTACAATACAGTATCTCATTCTTGTAATGGTGAACAAGATTGTAATAATGCACCGTGTCACACTGTGTCTCTTGTTGGAAGGCACCCTATAAGGCCAGAATGGGAAAGGTTAGCATCTTTATGTCATTCGTGAAAATATCACTTTTATTTATCATACAAGTGATTAATATTATAATAATAAATTGAGCTTTGTCTAATTATGATCCAATGTCAGAGGCGTTCATTGTGGACTGACTATTTTTAATTTATTGGCAGAGGCATTCGATTATCAAATTTGATAAAATTACGGAACCAATTTATAGAATTTTGCGTCTGCAATTAAAGAAATGTGAATAGATGCATTGTCATGATGGAATCAAAAGCTGATTGCTTGACATGACCGACACAAAGAAACTAATAAAGAAAAAAAAAACTGAATATCAGTAAACAGTTTCTTTGAAACCTTACAACTTTTGTCTGAAGCGTTTTTTCTAAAAACGTTATGTAATGGCCTTATAGCATAAGAATGGCCGTAATTCGAACGTGAACCATAGTCATAGGTCAACGCATTATATTTTGGCGTACTATGCATGCCGATACAAATACAATTCACATTCATTTACGATTATAGTTATAGTCACCTTTATGTTCAGTTCCTAAACTCGGGGTCTTTTTGGACACTCTAATATATGCTACACATACATATATATAACATATATTACACAGTCAATAATCACATGCATAATTTTCGTATGATGTACGTTTATGTATATCATATTCAAAGTGTTTTAGCAAATGTATACACTTATAGGTCAATGTGTACGTTGACTAACAGCAAGTTACAATAAGTATATTTTTACTAAATACACTCTGACTGTGACTTAGATATATCTTCGGATGCAACTATGTATTTGAAATACATGAATACATGTATAATGTAATAGCACTTTTTCCTTTATTCTCAATGCCATTTTAACTTAGGATGTAACATGTATTGTCAGTACGTAAATACATTGCACATACATATGTAGCTATTCCATCTCTTTTTATTATGTTTAATGGGCCTTTTACAATTATAAGCCATAAATCAGCCATAAATAAGAAGTCAGACGCTAAAAATTGACTGTGATTGATCAATTTTTAGCTTCTGACTTCTGATTTGTAACTAATGTAGAAGGCCCACAAAAGAGAGATAGAAATTATTCATACTTAGCTTTTCATGCAGACATAATATAGACACATTAGTGAATATTAGAATTATATTTTATGTGCATTATGATGTAGACACATTACAAAACATAAAATATATTTCTAATTCATATTCACATACGTGTGTAGCTACTTCATCTCTTTTTGTTACGTATAACAAAAAGGTGTACTGATATTCTCTTTTTTCTACGTTTAATAAAAAAATATGTTTTTTTATGATCAAATATACAGATATTAGTGATATATGCTTTTATATTTTCAATATCAGAATATACATACAATTAACATAAATCAAAGCTAACGAGAATCAAACGCAGATGATCAGACATAACATCTTAAAAAAAATAATCAAATTACGAATCCTTTGATAAATCCTCATTTTATGTGTACATATATACGCATTATATATATATTGCAACCGCACTCACGAGCGTGGCGCAACTTCGTCGGACATTCAGCTGAAATTCCTGCCGGCGATCAGATGCCGGGGGGAGCGTTAAACGAAACGCGAAAAAAAATGCGTCTTCCCGCGATTACTCTTAGGGACGGCACATGATTACAAAGCAATAGTTGGGCGCCAGGCACGAGTGAGCGTGCCACTCTCTCCAGAACTCACGCGATATTTCTCTATACTTTACGATATTATAACGAGCTGCGAATGTCGACGGGCCCTCAACCGGCAGCTCAGCCTCGGAAGTGGCAGAGGGGGGTGGTTCGTGGCCGAGGATAATAGGTCTCTTGGAATAGCGAATAGGAGCGAAAATAAAGTACACACGAATTTAACAGTAACAAGGGTAACCAATATATTAAACGAGTCTACGACTCACATTTACAGTCAGCGATACAGTCGAGACGATAATTCTATGTGAGCGCAACAACGGATTTACATAAGCCGGCGGTTTTACACTAGGCGTCTCAAGTGCGTTACATTCCCGCGACCTTAAGGGCTCTGATATAGCAAACCGAATGGACAAGTAAATCTAACGCTACAGACGATAAAGACGATACGCGACAATACTACGGAACGGGACTTCGACGTAACATGTGATCCGCGATAACGACACTGATAAGAATTGATGAGGCTGTGGCCTTGGCGGACGCCCCGGAATTATCCCGACGACAAGGGCCATTCCGGGAGGCGACACGCGTACTCTACTCCCGCGAACTCTAATACACGATCAAACCACGTGCACTAACTCGCATTTCCAGTACACAAATCCGATATCTACGCCTCCCGGACGCGGAACCCGGCGACTGTACATGGGTGACGTTCGTCTCACCGGTTCCCTCGCAGGTGCTCTTAGCTGGCCTTGGAAAGCTCTCAATTGGTTGGCGTCCTGCGTCCTCTCCTCGAGCGGGCCACAGCTCAAGTGCTGGCCGCTAATCTTCCCGGGCGCACGCAGGGCTCGTTCTCCCCGCGAGGAGGCCTTATCACCTGCTTGGCGCGTGGCCCCGCGGCTTTCCGCTACTCGCGGAAACCGCGTCATGTCTACCGCATGTGTCCTGGCGCGCGAAATTCGAGAGATCACTGTAGTCTTTCTCAGGTCGTGGCCTCGAGGCGCCTCTCCGGGGCTCTCGCCGTCCTTGTAGAGCAGAGTGGCCTTCCCCGTCGTGCTGACTCTCTATCCGCTTTGCGCCTGGAAGAGGGTGCGATAAAAGGTGCTTTGCGATAATACAAAAAGAAAACGTAACGAATGCGGGAAAGATATCACCTGCGTGCGACCCGGGGCCAGGTATCGTGCCTCCCGGCGGTCTGTCCTCAGCGGTTGTCTCTGGACTCTCAATTCTTGTCGTGCTTCTTTCTCTTCTCCCCGGTGAGATTGCGTCACTCCGCCAAGGTCGCGGGAGTCGCCGGCCTCTGTAACCCTCGGTACGGGAATACACCGAAATGGAAATAAAAAAAAACGGCAGCGCGAAGCGCGCATGATACGCGAACGACGACGCGGGAGAAGCGTAGGTGCGTCCGCCCCCTCCCAAAAGGTGAGAGGATCCAGGACGCTATACTGCACTATTCGGTCAGGCCATGCGGCCCTTGTGACGGACGGAAGACGTCACGTCACAATATATATATATATAATATATATATATATATATATATATATATATATATAATATATATTATATATGTATACAATTTTAATATTGCATATTTAAACATAGGGAATGCATAAATAGCTTAGCATTGGTAATTTCTATCTACAATGTATGTATATTCACTCATTATAGTATACATATATGCAATATTGTATAATATTACCTATGTGTATTACATTTAAGTACACATACCACTAATATTTTAATGATTACCTTTTACATCTTTTTGTTAAACGTAGCAAAAAATGGTATAGCTACGTATATTATATGTGTAATATATTATATATCTATCACTAATATTATACATATCACTAATACATATCACATCCTAACCTAAAATGACATTGTACGACAGCGAAACTGCTATTAGGGCCATGTGTCAATGTACACTGTCAATACTGAAAACCTATAATTACGTATTTTCAGTACTCGCAGTTAATATCTGTTTGAGATCGGTAATTCGGAAAAAAAGTATCTTGAAGATGCATTCGAGGAGAGCGAATACAACTCGACCAGAGTCGATGACTCAGCGAGAGTGACGTACATCACGCAACGAAGTCTCCTTCTCGACTATGTTCGGAAACTCAAGGCGAAGGAACCGAGCTCAGCTTCCAAAACAGAAGGTAATGAGTCTTCCGGAAAACCATCGCTGCCTCGCCTCAAGATTAATTCTTTCTCTGGCGCATACGAAGACTGGCCTACATTCTGAGATCTCTTTCAATCCATTGTGGGAGACAATTCATCAATCTCAGCAATCGAGAAATTTCATTACCTGAAAACTTGTCTGGAGGGTCCTGCTGAGGAACTGATTCGACCGTTAGCAGTAACCGGAGACAACTATCCACGCGCATGGGAGCTGCTGAGCGAGCAGTACGAAAATAAGAGAGAGTTATCACGCTCCAATTTCTCCAAGTTTACCGCCGTGGCTAAGATGAAGAGCGAAACTGAGGAGGAGCTCAACCGCATCTTCAACGCCGTGACCAGGGTAGTCAACGGCCAGGAGAGCATCGATAAGCCTATCGGCTCTCATGGCTTCGATATACTAAATCATCTTGTCGTCGAGCTCTTCGATCCAAGAACTCGCCTGGAGTGGGAGTCACTCTCAAGCGCCTCGAGCGACATGCCCACTCATAAAGAGCTGATGAACTTCATAAACAAAAGGGCACGTACTCTCAAAGCCGCCAAAGCAAAATCGCTCAAGGTCTCCGACAACCCGTCGCGACCAAGTCGCATCACGTCAAGAAATACACCGAATCTTCACAATGCGTCCTATGCAAGGGTAAGCACCACGTGATGGCGTGTGAAGAATTCAAGAAGAAATCCGCTGTCGACCGCAAGGCCGTCGCCGAAACTCACAGGCTGTGCTTCAACTGCCTCTCATACATTCGCGAAATGCCAGTCGACGAGGACGTGTTCCACGTGCAAGTCTCGTCACCACTCAATGTTACACGACGCGTACGTTTCACCGAAACCTCAAGAGGTCAGCTCACTGTCGGCAATGCGCCGCGATAACGACCGCAAGGCTATTTTGCTCGCAACTGCGCGAGTTTCCATCGCTGATCGTCACGGCAATCGGCATACCGCACGCGTGCTCATCGACCAAGGTTCGGAAATTTCTTTGATTTCCGAGGCTCTGGTTCAGCGCCTACGCCTGCCACGCTCTCGATCCGCAATCGAAGTCATCGGCATCAGCGGCAAAAGCTCCGGGCCCAGCAGGGGAAAGGTGACGCTCAACGTGACCTCGTTAACCACAGGGACCGACTTCACCGTCGGAGCCTTTATTCTGCCGCGTCTTTCGCTTTACCAAGGCTCTCACGCAAAGATCAGAATGGAGTGGCCACACTTAAAGGGGCTCCAATTGGCTGATCCGGACTACGCAGCAAACGACTCTATTGACCTACTTTTTGGAACGGAAGTATGCTCAATCATTCTCCAGGATGGCCTTCGCAAAGGAGGCCCCCAAGCGCTATCGCTCAAAAGACACTGCTCGGCTGGATCTTATCGGGAGGTTGCGACCAAGTAACCAACTCAGCACAGCGCCACTCGCTTCAGTGCACCGCAGATCATGAGCTAGCCGAACTTGTGCACCGCTTCTGGGAGCAGGAACGAGAGGTGCCCGCTCCCGTCGCACTCACGCCAAAAGAGCAGCAATGTGAAGACATTTTCGTACTGCAGCATCAACGCACTGCCGAAGGACGACATACATAGTGCGACTGCCTTTTGCATCTCCGCCGACGACGCTGGTTGAGACGCGAAGATCTGCTGAACGACTCTTAATCGCCATCGGAGCGACGCTGTGAGAGAGACGTACGATTCGGCGATCTCTACCGCGCCTTCCTGAAGGAATACGAGGACCAAGGTCACATGGAATTGGCGCAAGAACCTCCGAATTCTGGCGAAGATCGGTGCTACCTTCCACATCACGGCGTCCTTCGAGAATCCAGCACCATTACGAAGCTCAGAGTCGTCTTCAACGGATCGCAGCGTACAAGGTCCGGTGAGTCACTCAATACTCGTCTGCTAGTTGGGGCTAACTTGCTGCCACCCCTCGCGAACGTACTTCTGCGGTGGCGGTGGCATCGGTACGCGCTAGTGGCTGACATCGAAAAGATGTATCGGCAGATTCTTGTTCATCCTGATGATCAAAGGCATCAATGCATTCTTTGGCGACACAGCGTTGATGAGCCTATACGCGAGTTTACATTGAAAACCGTCACTTACGGTCTCGCATGCGCGCCATTTCTCGCCATTCGCACTCTACGTCAACTCGCCGACGACGACGGATGGCGTTTCCCTCGAGGCGCAGATGCGTTACGACACGACTGCTACGTCGACGATGTCGTAACCGGAGCGCATAACAAAGCCGATGCTATCGCTCTCCAAGTCGAGCTCCGCAACCTCTGCATGGCGGGCGGGTTCTCTCTCCGAAAGTGGGTCGCCAACTGCCAGGAGCTTCTTCGCGACATTCCGCCCGAATACTGCCTCACCAGAGACTCGCGGTCGTGGGAACAAGAGAACCACTCAACGCTGGAATTGCGCTGGTATCCAACCAGGGATGAATTCGCCTTCTCTGTTCCTCCTCGCACCGTCGTCGCGTTTACCAAGAGAAGTCTGCTGTCGGAGACCGCTCGACTCTTCGACCCGCTCGGATGGCTGGCTCCAGTAACCATTCAAGCAAAAATTCTAATTCAGTCGGCCTGGCTGCAACAGCTAGATTGGGACTCACCATTGCCGTCAACCATCACTGGAAAGTGGAAGCGGCTCTGAGAAGAACTTCCACTGCTTGAGAAGCTCAGAGTCAGCCGCTGGCTCGGTACCGGCGACACGAGCTCTCAGTTTGAATTACACGGCTTCGCAGACGCGTCCGAAAGAGGTTACGCCGCTGTGGTGTACCTCCGCATCACCGCAAACAACCAAACAAAGACTCGATTATTGACAGCCAAAAGCAAGGTCGCGCCGATTAAACTTGTTTCTCTCCCGCGACTCGAACTCTGCGCCGCCGCCTTACTTTCAAGTGTACTCGTGCACACGCGCTCTGTGCCAAACTTAGCTACAACGCCAGTGATCTTGTGGTCAGACTCCAAGATCACGTTCCACTGGATTCGAGGTCACGTCTCTCGTTGGAAAACTTACGTGGCCAACAGAGTATCACGAATCCAGCAGCAACGTCGGGAAGCTCAATGGCGTCACGTCCCGGGCAAGGACAACCCTGCCGACTGTGCCTCCCGGGGACTGACACCATGCGAGCTCCTCAGCCATCCCTTGTGGTGGACGGGTCCCGCATGGTTATGCGGGAATCCGGCGCAATGGCCAAGCATCGATCTGGAGCCCATCATGGATGTACCGGAGCAACGGGCCACCACACTCGCGGCAGTCATCAGGAGCAACCACGAGTCGGAAGAATTCCTCAGGTTCTCGTCATTACACCAATTGCTGAGAGTGACTTCCTGGTGCTTGCGCTGGCGTCACCGCAGTCGCTCAGTGAAATCTGTGGACAATCAGCTCCACGGGTCAGCGCTTCTCCCAGCTGAACTCGACGCAGCACTCCTTCAATGGATTCGCGTAGTGCAGTCACGGCATTATCAGGAGGAGATGACTGCTATCGGAAACCAACGCTGTCTTGCACGATCCAGCCATCTGCGAACCCTCAGCCCGTACATGGACGAACACGGAGGCGTCCTGCGAGTCGGAGGACGCCTCAAGCACGCAGCGCTGTCTTTCGACGAGCGACATCCTATCATCGTGCCTCCAAGGTCATGGCTCACTCGCCTGCTGGTGGAAGCATACCATCGCCGTACTCTCCACGGAGGAGTTTAGATGACCCTGGGAATGCTTCGCCTCCGGTTCTGGATTCCACAAGGCCGAGCGGTGGTCAAGCGATGGCTGCATCAGTGCGTGACATGCACTCGGTGAAGGGCTGCCACTCCGCAACCGAAAATGGGAAACCTTCTTCCAGGAAGAGTGACTCCTGCACGACCATTTCTTCATGTGAGCATCGATTACGCTGGGCCTATCTTCATCAGGACGAGCAAAGGGCGTGGGCACAGCGCTCACAAAGCGTTCATCGCCGTCTTTGTTTGTTTTAGCTCCAAGGCCGTTCACCTCGAGGCTGTTTCAGCATACACCACCGACGCGTTTCTGGCTGCTCTCCGTCGCTTCACATCTCGCCGAGGACTGTGCACGGACATCTATTCCGATTGCGGCACCAATTTTTTGGGCGCCGACCGGCAACTTCGAGAGATGCTCCGAGCCTCCTCGTCAGAAGGACGAAAGATCGCACACGTCGCTACATCAGAGGGGATCTATTGGCATTTTAATCCCCCTTCAGCACCACATTTTGGTGGACTCTGGGAGGCGGCCGTGAAATCGGCTAAGTATCACCTGCGCCGAACCATCGGCGAAACCAGGCTCACCTTCGAAGAAATGAGCACCCTGCTCGCACAAGTGGAGGCATGCCTGAACTCCCGGTCCATGCATGCCCTCTCAGACGACTCCGACGATCTCACAGCTCTGACACCAGATCACCTGCTCATCGGGGCACCACTGCTAGTCATTCCCGAGCCTTCCTTGTCGGACAAGAAGGAAAATTTGCTTTCTAGGTGGCAATTTATCCAACGAATGCGAGACCACTTCTGGCAGAGATGGTCACGCGAGTACTTACACACTCTGGCTACCAGACCGAAATGGACCAAGGACGCTTTGCCACCACGCATTGGATCGCTATGCATCATTCGTTCCGAGCTCTCACCGCCAAATAAGTAGCCACTGGCACGGATCACGCAGCTACATCCTGGAGACGACGGCGTTGTGCGAGTGGTCACAGTCAAAACAGCCTCATCCGAATTAATTCGTCCTTTAGTCAAATTAGTTCTATTGCCAGAAGATGCTACCGCGTTTATCTCGCACACTAATGCATCGAATGTAAGGGAGAGCTGGAATTGATCGCCTGTACGTTCGTGAATCATTGCTCCAATTGTATTTTATCATATAACTCTCGTTCACGGTTCAAGCTCTTCCACGGATTCAATGTATTGTATCGCATATCTTATGTACGTGTTTGCGGTTTTATTGTAATCTCAATGCGTAACTTTTTATACATATATCGTCACGGAGATGACGAGGCGGGCGGGAATGTTTGAGATCGGTAATTCGGAAAAAAAGTAAGAACTCCTTCGATCGACCGACAGTAATTGTTATTGAACGCACGCACAAGGCGAGCTCGTGATTTCATCTCGAGCCTGACATTAAGCCTCGTCGAAGTCAGGGATTCGTCGTTCTTTAGTCTTTTCAAAACAATTCGGTACACGCAAACAGGCACCGGCAACGGACAATCGAAAGTTCTAGAACAATTCAATTCGCGCACGCGAGCGCCGCGCTCCGACGAATACGTCACGCGCTGTCACCAATCCCACGTACGGATTTTCTATCGCGCATGATTGTTACGTTGAACGTCATTAGAAAAGAATCGAAAGCGCCAATCAATTTTGTACAACCAATGCTACGTAATAATTACGATTGTGGCAAAATGGATTTCTCCCAAGAAGATAGCCCAGGCCGAAAGCAATAAATGCTTCGATCTCGCCGTTCCTCTTGCTTAGACCACTTAGACCGCTTAGACCGCTCAGATTGCTTAGATTGCTTACTTCTTAAAGTTCTTAGACTTCTTAGAGTTCTTAGAGTCATAGTCTCGCTACTATATCGCTTCGTAAAACCGTGCTAACCGCTTAGTGAAAACCGCTATAAAACCGCATCTTTTCGAGAAGTGCCGAGAAAATCGCCGAGATTTTCCATCACCGCGATTCCAAATACGATTTGGAAAAAGTGACCGCATTTAATATTCTGTTAATCTAATATTTAATTAATTATATTTTCTGACTTTGTAACTGAGCATATTAAAGAAGATTCTTTTGTTAAATTACAAAGAAATGGAGTTCTCTTTACTGTCGTGCATCATATCAACCTTGTGCCGTTTTCTCTCTCGAATCTTTCCGCGCGGTGCATTCCCGCACAATATCGGTACACAGTCATCACTTTTTCCTATGATCAATATCATTTTAGGGTTTAGTCAAGATGTAACATATATTATTGTCAATATATGGACACGTGTTTCATATATGTATGTATATATATATATATATATATATATATATATATATATATATATATATATGGATATTCATGAAAAAGAATTACATTATGTATGATCAATTAATGTGTACATTATGTATGTCGTATTCATTTATTGATACTATATTATTATTATCTAAAATGGCATTGGACATAAGGAAAAAGTGCTACTACGGCTTCGTATCGATATAACTATTAAAGTTAAAAATCTGTACTTTATGTATATTACAGATTTTTAGTATTGGTGGTATATATTGGAACACGGCTACATTGCATGTGTATATAATACAACTATATTTCTAAGGCCCGATTCCACAAGTATAAGATTTACTTCAATTCCGGTTTATTTTTTTCTCAATTCTAAAATTGAAAAATTTTCCAAAATAAATTTTACATTTTTGGAACCGATCCTAATACACGTCCCTGCTAAGATAGTAATGTAGGAAATGGAACGACGAGGTATAAATAAATAGCTTAACCAAATATTTCACAAAATAATTGTAACCATGAAATTTTTTTGTTTCTTGAATTTTCATTTTTTTAGTTTATTACTAAAAAAATCACGTTTGAGTATGGAGTGCATCTGATTAACAAATTTAAAGTCAAATCAGCTATGTTTCTTTATTTAATATGCTGTAAAAAGTGTCCAACTGGACAATTAAATGTATGAAATTATCAGTACAAAATTGTTTTTTGTGAATTTAATTGCAGATGCAAATATGATACATGTAAATAAATTATTAATAAGTTATTTGCCAAATGCTAGTGTAATTGTCGAACATAGTTGCAAAATATATTTTTGGTGTAACACTAATTTACTTTTATATTTGCAAAAGTTAGTATTATATCTTCAACAATTACGCAAATTTTACGAGAATTTCAAAGCTTTGCGTTTAAATCTCAATGAACAGAGAGCGAGTGAAAAAAAAGGCTTTTTTCAGTATTTTTAATTTTGTTTTCATTGAACTAATAAATCGATTTTAATGTTCCACGTCATTTTGTTGGTAATTTGAATACCTACATTTTTTTATACCGAACTTTTTTCCATACAATCAATATCTTTCGTTTTATAAACAAAAAACGTGCTTTTTACAGCTATTCGGTTTTTTTCGCCTATTTTCTTCACAAGTCTTTAATTTCAAATATACGCATTTCTTTTCTGATGGCCTTTCGAGACTTTCGTGAAAAGAAATACTGATTTATAATTTTTTTTCGGTAAAATTCTACTTTTACTGAACTATTCTTGCAACTCTTTATGAAGGAGGAATATACCGTATAACGCGCATGAAAAATCGTAAACAATTAAATATTTCATAAACTGTTGTTAACAAGATTTATACTATTATGGATTAATGGGAGGGATACTATTACAACAATTTATTAAAATTTATATATTATTTAGAATGCCCTCCACTCTTTATTGATATCTAGGATCGCTGAGCGACCAAGATTGCTAAGGAAGCATTTTCGGTTGTTTGAAACAAACGACTAGTGTGAGAAGGAGCTCGCTGTCTCGTTCACTTTCAGCACGCCGCAGACGAGCACACGGATATAAACTCGTGCTTAAGTGTGTGGCTATCGGTTTCGCCAGACCGTGATTCTGTGTCGCCACTGTCAATGCAGAGTTCTTAGCTGAGTAGTCAGGATACTTAATGCGATTTCATTGGCGCCTGTGACATATTTGCCGTAATAATCTGTTTAGTTGAGCACATTATGACTCACCATTGAGAAGAAATCCGAATTAATTGAATTTTGTTGTTAGGGAAAGGATCATGGTATTCTTGTTGCGTTACGTGTAACGCTATTTTCTCTTCGTCAGAGACTTGTCTTGTGCCTTGTGGCTTGTCGTTGATCTGTGTCGCCTTGCCTTGTGGCCACGCCCGAAGGAATTCAGCAGCGCGTAATAAAAAGAGGCAATTTGCTTTGTGTGAAAATTTAATACATCTAAGTTACACTCGCGTCACATACTATAAAGAATAAAAGAAACGGCTTGCGCACCGGTCACGCGTGTGCACACAGAAGCGCCAAAAAACGGCGAGGAAGACGACGGAAGCAGCATAATCGCGCGCATGCCCTCCCCATCAGCGACACGAGAACGTTGTAATCACGTTGCCAAGCTGACGGGCTGGTATTAAACCGGCTAAACTTACATTAACAAGCGCCAACATACCGCCACCCTTGAAAGAATCGTCTTTCAATAAATACAATAAATACAAAAAATGAATATGTTTGATCAACAAAATAACATCATGTTGTCAACGATGAAGATAATAATACTAAGACATGAACATGGACACTAAGAGATACATAGAAAACGTTAAATTTTCAATGTCATAACCAGACCTTAATTTTCAATTGGAAGTAGACAGAAACGAGTAATAGGTCGCTTATAACTGCTGTTAGCAGTACGCACTGTTACAATGCGTGCTATTGTATCCTTGCCTGGATGTATGTCTTGAATTCTTCCCAGAGGCTATGATTGTGAAGGAGTGTTGTCTTCTTTGATGATAACCATTTGGCCGATATGTATGGACGGTTCGTTTATCTGCCACTTGTTACGCTCCTGGCATTGATGAAGGTACTCGCGAGTCCATCGTTTCCAAAAATGTTGTCGCAATAGCTGTATGTACTGTCATCGGGAGAAACGGTTTAAGTACGGTTTCGTCTAGAGATGGCTCTGGATAAGCTGTGAGAGGTGTACCCACTAAAAAGTGTTCGGGAGTTAAAGAGGTGAAGTCGTTGGGGTCCTTGGAAAGAGGGATGAGCGGACACGAGTTCAATATCGCTTCAATCTGGATGAGTAATGTTTCCAGCTCCT
Source organism: Acromyrmex echinatior (assembly GCF_024713525.1). Taxonomy (NCBI): domain Eukaryota; kingdom Metazoa; phylum Arthropoda; class Insecta; order Hymenoptera; family Formicidae; genus Acromyrmex; species Acromyrmex echinatior. The sequence continues at coordinate 6,407,945 of NC_141870.1, forward strand.
CGCGTTTCAAATTGGAATTCTTTGTAATGTAAGCCAAATGTCGCTTGGTCGCCTTCACGGCGGCTTCCCATAAACCTCCATGGTGGGGAGACCGTGGTGGGATAAAACGCCATTGCACTCTATCTAAATTTAGGGTTTGATTCTGGATATGTTGTTAAGTTGACTCATTACGCAGCAGATCCCTTAACTCACTCAATTCGCGTTCGGCGCCGACGAAGTTTAGTCCATTGTCAGAAAAGATGTCCGAAGGGAAACCTCTTCTTGCTACGAACCGCCTGAAGACGTTTAGAAATGCTGACGACCAGTTAGACGCTAATTCGATATGGACTGCCTTGGTGGCTAAACAAATAAAAATTGCGATATAGTATTTTATTAGCTTAGTGATTTTTTTAGCACCTTCTTTGTAATAGAGGGGGCCGGCATAATCCACTCCACATTGACCATATTTTTGAAGAAATTTTAATTCGCGGTTCCGGCAAGTTTCCCATCATAGCAGAAGCGAGTTTTGATGAACTCTGAGACGATACATTTCCTCGAGAATTTGTCGAATGGCGTTACGTGCCGAAGTGAGCCAGTAACGCTCACGTACCGCGGCCAGAGTAGCTTGTGGTCCGGCATGAAAGCCTTTCATATTCATGTATCACAATTAAGCGGGAAAATGGATGATTTCCAGGCAACAGCATTGGATGCTTGGAGGCATAAGGCAAAGAGGATTCTCTTAAACGACCGCCGACACGTAAGAAGCCAGAATCGTCAAGAAATGGATTTAATTTTAAGATAGGACTGTATGTAGGAACCGCCTTGTGATTGCTAAGTGCCTTCATTTCACTTGAAAAATGCCTCGTTTTTATTATTTTGATTAGACGATAAATTGCCTGTTGCTGCTCATTAAAAAATATAGGTGGAATGTCCTTATTCTGCAAAGATGAGATCTCCTGAGAATGGTTGGATAAATCCCTTGAACTCTTGGATCTTTTTATAAACGAATCATGTACGCAAAGACTCGAATGAGCCTATTAAAGTTTGAATACCGATAGAATACGTCAGATTCTTGTGCACCAGCGCTCATTCCGATGATAGCCTTAAGTTTCCATTCAGGGACGTTGGCCACGTCTGCAGGTAGAGCTTCTTGAGGCCAGCTTTCCCTGTCACGTCTCGGTCAGGAGAGCCCCGATCACCAGATCTCCATTTGCGCCAGGGAACCCGGCATGACGCCGCGGGACAATGGATCCGCGGGATTATCCTGACTCGGAATGTGATTCCATTGCCAAATCCATATTAATTCCTGTATCTCACCAGTGCGATATGCCACAAAGGTTGACCAGGATCGATTGCAACCATGATAGTACAATTGTAGAATCCGTCCATAAATGAATGGATGCAATTGGATGCTACAGGTGAGACATTTGGAGATCCTGTTGATAAGACGAGCCAGTAGCAATGCACCACATAACTCGAGGCGCGGAAACGACAGATTCTTCAATGGTGCCACTCTGAATTTGGAGCAAAGTAGGTGAGTGCAATAAGTATCGTTGATTGAAGTGGAGCGCAAATAAATGCATGCTCCGTATGCAATTTCGCTAGAGTCTGAGAATCCATGTAACTTCAAATTGGTATATTCTTGTATTGGTATGTTCTATGATTGTGACAAGACGAGGAATGCGTATGCCATGCAGTTCCTGTAACTCCGTTTCGAAGCGCTTCCATTTAATATATAATTCTAAGAGAATCGATTCATCCCAGTCAAGCTTGAATCGCCAGAGGTCCTGCATGATGGATTTGGCGAGTAATGTAACTGGACTTAGCAGCCCCACTGGGTCAAAAATGAGAGATATGCGTGATAAAATGCTTCGTTTGGTAGGCATCTCCAGAGGAGGCAGATGATTGATGGACGAATATTTGAATACGTCAGCTCGACAATCCCATGCAATGCCTAACGCCTTTTTCTCGGAGTTCTTGTCTGAGGATAAGGTGAATTCTCTTGGCTCGCTGGAATTCCGATCCTAGAGGCCAAGAGCATTGGATGCCCATTTTCTAAATTCGAATTTCCCGTCCTGCAGCAATGCAGTGATCTCTTTCTTGATAGACAGAGCTTCATCTATTGAGTCGGCCCCTGTGACGAGATCATCCACGTAAAAATCCCTCAATGCTATTTGCGACGCCCTCGGATAGCAATCCACATTGTCCTCCGCTGACTTTCTCAGGGCTCTGATAGCCAAGAATGATGCTGATAACATATCATAAGTGACAGTGAGTAATTCGAAAGTCTTGATGAGCTCATCTGGCGACTCTCGCCAAAAAATACGTTGCAATGGTGTTTGAGTTGAATCGACCAGAACTTGTCGATACATCTTTGTTATATCGGCGGTGAGAGCGATTTTGAATGTGCGGAATCTGATTAAAATGAAGAAAAGATCCTCTTGTAACATAGGTCCTACTCTCAATGCGTCGTTTAAAGATAGTCCGGTTATGGTTTTGCATGAGCTGTCAAATACCACTCGGAACTTGGTAGTAGAGCTCGTTTCATTTTGTACCGCATGATGTGGAAGATAGAAAGCTGGAGAGCTATGGCTTAGCATCGTGCTACTTGTCACCTCCTTCATGTGATTCAAGCGCATGTATTCATCCATGAACTTCTTGTATTCATCATACATGCGGGGTTGAGTAATGAGCCGCTTCTCCAAAGATTTGAAACGTTTTAGAACGATGTCCTTGGATTCTCCCAATTCATCCAATTTGTCTTGCTTTGTTGGTAATTTAACGATAAAATGCCCTTCTATATTATTTTACGCCTTGCAAGAATGACTCTTCACAGACCTCTTCTTCGAGAGAAAGTGGTTTAGGAGTGGTATCATGTTCGACCTCCCAAAACCGATTCAATGTGAGCCTTAAGTCATCGAGTGAAGTTAAATGAAAGTTAAGAGAAGAAATAGATAGTGTGATACCAGAAATGATTCATCCAAAATGTCTTTTGCAAAGTCGGCTAATTTTTTGATTGTTTGATCTGACCCGCACAAATGAGCCTCCAAAAAGACTCGGTCCCGATTAACATATCAATGCTTGCTTACATTAAAACTAGGATCAGCGAGTTTTATATGTTTTGGAACAGACACACTTTGCATGGGTATGAAGTGCTGTGGCAACTGCTGTGTTATTTTTGGAAGCACCACGCAGTCCATTTTTTCGGAGAAATTATTAAAACGCGATTTGATGCAAAGATTAACTACTTTATTAGCGTGGATTACTTCATCCATAACTCCCGCCACTTACATCAAGAGGTCGTTCCCTGAACTTCAAGCGATTTGCTAACTCCTTCGTCATGAAATTCATTTGAGAACCGCTGTCAAGTAATGCTCGACATGAATGAATTTGATTATTGGAATCGATACATGGATAATTGCAGTAGATAATAAAATATTTAATGAATGACCTGATGTACGTTGCGTGGCGACGGGGAGTGGAGGCTTGGTAGCTTGACTTGCTGCTTGCGTGTTTGATCGCCATATATCTGAACTATTCGGAGCACTTATGTGTAACAATGTGTTATGCTTTTTGCTATCTTTTCGACACTTACTCGAATTACATGCTTTTGTTTGATGTGTGTTCGATCTTAAACAGTTGAGACATAAATGTGCCTTTTTCGCGGCCTTAATTCTATCTTCAACCGATAAATTGAGGAATTCTTTACAATGATATATTGAATAGTTTTCCTTGCAAACAACACAAGAAAGATTGGATGTAGCAACATTTGCGACAGACGTGGACCTTGAATTGCTATTATGCTTTGATGTGATACTACTTGTTACGCTATTGTAAAATCTACCATGTACTGATTCCAATGCCTGGCATCGGAGAGTCAAGAATTCTATTAAGCTCTTTAAATCTAGCAGCTCTTTTCCCTTGAAAAAACTTAATTCCCATGCCTTGCTGGTGACTACATCTAACTTACAAATGATAAGATGAATAATTAAATCATCCTAATAATCAGTAGGCCTTTTGAGGGCCTTGAGCGCGCGCAAATGTTTAAGAATAGTGTCTAATAATTCACGAGTCATGCTGTAATTTTCCTTACGTATACTTCAAATAAAGCGCGAACATGCTTTTGAACAATCCATCTCTGATTGTCGAAACGTTCCTTGACCGCTGCCCATGCTTCATGATAATTGGCTGCAGTGGTCTCTATGGATTTAATTATATCAGAGGCAGTGTCCTTTAAGGAAGACCTCAGGTAATGAAATTTTTTAATTTCCGCTAAATCCTCATTTAAATGGATTAACTGTTCAAAGGTATCCCTGTAGGAGTACCAATCGTCATATGTACTTGCAAAAACTGGTAAATCTATTTTAAGCAATTTGACACGCGTTTCCCTTGATCTCACCGCTTGTCCATTTACGTTTGATGAAGTTGGCAGAGATGCGTTTTTTCCATACGCTCAATAAGAGCGATTAACTCAACAAGCCATTAACTGGAAATAAGAAGCTTCAAAATTGTCATGCTGTTGCGCGTACTGTTCATGGAGAACTCTTTTGTCAGTGATCGAGGGATCTGCGTTTTCGAGAATTTCTATGCGAAATTGAGCTGCTTCAAAGTGATTCCACAATTCCGATAATCTTTGCTTGCGCTCAATGAGACCATGCTGCAATCTGCAGTTAACGTCGAAATTGTCGATAAAAGCCTTTAACCGTGTAACCGCGGATTTTATGTGAGCTGTCTTAATTTTTGCATCTGCTAATGGGAGTGTTTCTATTATGAAACGTTAAATGTAATGCGTGATATTGACTGCGTGGCAAATGGCCGGATATACATGAATCTAGCTTCTTCTGACAAACACAAAATGGCTCTTATGAGAGTGCTAGCATACAATATGGCGGCTCTTGTGAGTGAAAATGATGAACGACAATATGGCGGCTCTTGTGAGCGAAAGTGATGAACGACAATATGACGACTCTTGTGAGCGAAAGTAAAGATCTTGTTATCGATGTCTATTTGAATATGATGCGCCTAATGCGATCTTGTGAATATAAAAGAACTTTCTTACCTCGCAATATATGCCTGAGATAAGGCTTATGGAGTATTTATCGTGTGCGACTTATACGCTTGCACGTTGCCTCAGAAAATGAATATAAACTACCTGTGTATGTGATATCTGTGTATTTGGCAATTCACCGAACTCCGAAGTCTGTCGGAATTCGTGAGTATCCGACTCGAAGGACCAATGTTAGGGAAAGGACCACGGTGTTCTTGTTGCGTTACGTGTAACGCTATTTTCTCTTCGTCGGAGACTTGTGTCTTGTGGCTTGTCGATTTGTGTCGCCTTGCCTTGTGGTCACACCCGAAGGAATTCGGCAGCGCGTAATAAAAAGAGGCAATTTGCTTTGCGTGAAAATACTTTAATACATCTAAGTTACACTCGCGTCGCATACTATAAAGAATAAAAAAAATGGCTTGCGCACCGGTCACGCACGTGCACACGGTAGAGCGGTCGCACACAGAAGCGCCAAGAAACGGCGAGGAAGATGACGGATTCGCACGGACGCAGCATAGTCGCGCGCATGCCCTCCCCCTCAGTGGTCCCCATCAGCGACACGGGAACGTTGTAATCACGTCGCCAAGCCGACGGGCTGATATTAAACTGGCTGAGCTAAACTTACATTAACAAGCGCCAACACTTGTAAACTGACTGTTCCTGTATTTTATTTTTGATGTATTGACCAGTTCATTGGCTAACTATCCTATATACTGTGCTCAATTAATCTTTATTTAATTACTGTGATGTATGTTTCATGTTTCTGATGTATTTTGCTTATATGTATAATATGTATCATTTATGATACGTTTATGTTATTAATATACATGTTCATGCCTTATTATGTATAATCATATTGACACTATTCTTATTTATTTTAACGATTAACTCTTTATGTAAATGGATTTGGTATTCAATTTTACATTAATATTCGAATACTCGATTCTCATTATTCATTATATTAGACTTATTTTTTTTGCGTTACTAAAGCTAATTATTCTAACCTTAAGCCATTTACTTTAATTTACCATATTGTTCGCAACAAACAATACTCGATTAACTTCTTATTAATTACCTTCATTATTATAAAAGTGTTTGCTTTATACCATTAGTAGCTAAACATTGATTTAATATTTTCTATATTTATTTACAATAATAAAATTTACGTTTGCGAACAGCCTTCTGCTATTAAAGAATATCTATTGTTATTATTGATTTCAAATGTAATATACTGACAGTTATAAGTTTTCACATTGCGTTATTTTTTTCTTGGCCAACGTTATTTCTCACTTTACACGAACTTTTAACAGACCCAATATTACTTTTATAAAATTATAAATTTATTTTATCAATATTGGTACGTCTATTAACGTGTAAAAATACATACAGAACTATTTTCCAAACAATTGATTTATCTACTTATTTCT